>NC_136429.1:283656564-284906564 GCF_052849685.1 Lactuca virosa | reverse complement strand
CCCACGCTCACTTGTATCACTTCATGGAATTTATCTTGAGTGATCGTGAGACGGTAACATCATATAAATCTTCAAACCTAGAGATATGAGTTGTTGACTATGAGTTGGTTATACATAGCTTGTACGAAAACGCATTGGTAACTCGATGTCATAAAACGTGCTTTTGTGCATAATTCAACTGGTAGTTAGTACAAGCATATGAGTTGACGTTTATCTGTTCCTTCTAGGATTAGAAGCGATATCTGGGCCCCTCGATGATTTGGTTTAGACCTATGTACCGGGCCTGGTCAGAACCTAATTAATGTGTTCAATTTAGTTCTATGTCAAACATATCAGAGATCGAGAAACAACTGTTGGACAATAAGTACGACATTGTTCCATGTATTTGTCCCGCTGATATATTGAGAACAGAGGATTATCTGATCACTTATCTTAAATGGCGCTTCATAGTTCACCAGAGTTTTAAAAGAGCTACGATTGCTGGTTGGTTCCTGAAGTTATACTTGCAGCTATAGTTATCAGACTTATCCAAGTGGGAGACTGTTGGATAAGGTGTCTAAGTCCGTAACTATATTTGGTATGACTTGACCCGACCCGGCATGGTCCATGTGGGTTGCACTTCACCTAACAATTTGTATGGATATATTTTTGAGAATAAGATGTTTATGATCCTTTAATATATTATTTGTTATAATATATTAATATTATTTAAATAGTGTTGATCAAGAATTGATTTATGGAATTAATTCAATGATCAAATGAAACTAATTAAATATGTACTCTTGCATATATATGGAATGGGCTAAGATTTATTTAGGATGGGCTAAGAGTATATGGAAGTCCATGGATAGTCCATGGAGCTTTTAACCCATGGATCCTATGTAAATGAAGAGTCATGGGTATTAGGGTGTAACCCTAATCCTTCATAGTATATAAAGAGGTCCTTGGTTCTAGAATTGGCACTAGAATGTGTGAGAAACAAGGGTGGGCCGATTTTAGCAAGCATCATATTCTCTCAAGTATTTCCAAGTTGTTTTGGGTGATTTGTGACACCACTTGAGGCATCCACATTATTGGTGCTAGGCTCTAAAACTCCAAGCATTCAACCACAAAAGAAAGGTATGTTATTCTACTTAAAGTTTTGTATTACAAGTACCCCATAACATGCTAGTTAGGTTGTAAACCTTGGAAAATCAATTTTGCATGTATTTAGAAAAAAACATAGATCCAAGGTTTCTAGGGTTGCATGTACACCATAGGAGTGTTAGTATGCTCAAAACCCAATAGTGGTATCAGAGCCTAGGCTTGTTTTCTTGATACTTGATGCAAACTTGTTGAAAAAGCTCAAAAATCTGCACTCTGCAGCATGAACTCGCCGAGTCCATGGGGGGACTCTCAAGTTTGTGACTGTGATGCCGAGGATCACAATTGACACCGCCTAGGACAAGTTTGCATCAAGTATCAGGAAAACAAGCCTAGGACACCGATACATTGTCAACCAAGCTCCAAATTTGGATGAACCTAACAACTACAAGGGAGCCATGGCGGGCCCAGAGTCTGCAAAGTTGAAGGAGGCAATGGACAGCAAGATTCAGTCCATGTATGACAATCAAGTTTGGAACTTGGTTGACAATGTATCGGGTCGTAAGACGGTCGGGTGCAAATGGATCTTCTAGAAGAAGACTGACATGGATGGGAAAGTGCATACGTTCAAGGCACGACTAGCTGCGAAGGCTTTTCTCAAACCATAGGGGTTGACTATGATGAGACCATCTCACCAGTGGCCAAGATCAAGTCTATTAGGGTTATGTTGGCTATCGCTGCGTTTCATGATTATGAAGTTGGCAGATGGATATCAAAACTGCCTTCCTTAACGGGAAGCTAGCTGAAGATGTTTACATATGTCAGCCAGAGAGTTTTGTAGATGCTAAGTATTCCAATAGAGTGTGCAATCTTGAGAAATCCATCTATGGATTAAAGCAAACATCTCGCATATGGAATCTTTGTTTCGATTAGAAAGTCAAAGTGTTTGGATTTTCGAGAAGCGAGGATGAGTCCTGTGTGTATGTCAAGGATAGTGGGAGTATAGTTAGTTTTCTAGTTTTGTATATTGATGACACACTGCTCATAGGAAACGACGTACCTGATGGGTTTTAGGTAAAACAAATAAACTAGAAAACAATTCCTAAGTTCGCATGCAACCTACTTTGGATCTATGTTTTAACTATTGAACATATAACTTTGAATTGCAAAACAAGAACCCTAGAGGAGGAGGCTAATTTCAAAATTAACTAATTAGGGTTTAAGAGTTACATACCTTTCAATTGTTATGGAAAACAATTGACAATCCTCTTGATCTTGATCTTCTTGGAAGCTTAGCACCACAATTGTAATGCCTCTAATGGAATCACACCCAAGAACTAGCAAGAAGGAAACTAGAAGGAGAGAGAGAGAGGGTATGCAATTTTCGGCCCTAGGGTTTCACCCAAGGTAGGAGTCGCCAATTTTGGGAGCCAGGAGGCTCCTTATATAGCTGAGGGATCTACGGTTTAGGGAAAACCCTAATACTCCTTTGCTTGGGGCCTAGGTAAATCCAAGGCCTTATCCAAAGCCCCTTGGATGATATCCTTAGGATTTCCCCTATAGATTTCGTCCACCTCCTTCCAAGGAGGTTCTGGAGCCTTCCACTCAACTATCTGATAATTGCAAACTAGTCCCTGCACTTTGTAATTAATACAATTAACCCCAAAATTAATTCTAATTAATTTCTGGCTAACTATTAATTAAACCTTATGATTTCTAATTAATATTTTTATCTTTTAACATATTAATAAATCATTTATATTAATTTATTAATCTTATAATAAATCAATATCTCTCCTTTCATAATTACCTTGTCCAGTTGCTAGGTTTGAGGGCAACCCAAAAGGACTGTGCTGCTATCAATTTAAGTACATACTAATTATAGTTATGGGCTTAGACACCTAATCCAACAGTCTCCCACTTGGATAAGTCTATAACTATAATTGCTAGTATGACTTCTAAATTTGACCAGCAAATTGTAGCTTCCAAAAGCCGCTGCTGAACTCTGACCCAATCAGTTACATGTCCTAAGATTAGTGATCATATAATCCTTCGTTCTGCTAGATAACCCTAGACATAAGACATGAAATGTAATCAATCTCTTTGTCCAGAATCTATGTTTCTCGATTTCTGATTTGTGATGATGTAGGACTTCTAATTGAGCACATCAATTTAGTCCTGGCTGGGCCCAGTACATAAGTCAACACCAAATCATCGAGGGGCCCACATATATCGCTTTTCCGGTTAGGGCAAAAGGAACGAATAAACGTTGACTCATATGCTTGTATCTTTTACTCATCAAATCATACATGACAATACGTTTTATAACACCAAGTTAATGATGCGTTTTCGTATCACCAATGTATAACCGACTTTGTAAATTACAACTCATATATCTTCGTTTCAAGATTATACGATATTATCGTCTCAGTATTACTCGTGATGAATTCCATGAAGTGATACTCTGAGCGAGGGTTTATCCAATACTCAAATCTCAATTTCTGAGTACTCATGAACATTGTAGCAATTCTATTGCCATGTCTATCCTTAGATAATCTGCAATCCAATTCACGACAATCTTAATTCACTACTTACTTCCAAAAGCATGAGCGATTGTGGAGTTTGAATAATCATATTATTCAGGAAGTAAAACATGCAAAATATGAAACACAATAACAAACAATCGACAAAAGGCAGTAACCAAAGTTATAAATAATACTTTATTACTTAATCACCAAAAGTCAATTACATTTACTTTGTTACAAGTTTCAGAACAAAACTAATCTAACTACTAAAACTAATATCATCTTTCAGTCCTATGCTCCGAGCATGCTGAATATGCTTAGCCCTATTCAGACCCTTTGTGAGGGGGTCTGCTGGGTTATCTTCAGATGACACCCTCTTTACTACAAGATGGCCTTCTTCTACTCTATGTCTGATAAAATGGTACTTTCTGTCGATATGTCTGGTTTTACCATGATCTCTTGGTTCCTTTGTCAAGGCAACCGCTCCTTCATTATCGTAGAACAGTTCCATAGGCTCCTGGATGGTTGGAACAACTCTGAGATCTCCGATGAAGTTCCTCAACCAAGCTGCTTCTTTCGACGCTTCACTTGCTGCTATGTACTCTGATTCACAAGTAGAATCAGCCACCGTATCTTGCTTGGAACTTTTGCAAGTAACTGCTCCTCCATTCAGTAAAAATACCCAGCCAGATTGAGAATGGAAGTTATCTCTATCCGTCTGAAAGCTGGCATCACTGTAACCATCTACTCTCAAAGTATCATTGCCACCAAGTACAAGGACCCAGTCCTTTGTCCTTCGCAAATACTTGAGTATATTCTTTAATGCTATCCAATGAGCTCTACTCGGGTTTCCCTGATAGCGACTGACCATGCTCAAAGCAAATGCCACGTGAGGGCAAGTACATGTCATAGCATACATGATCGATCCGACAGCGGAAGCATAAGGTACACGACTCATGTCAGCTATTTCCTTATCTGTACTCGGGCATTGAGTCTTACTCAATTTGGTATTGCTTTGGATAGGTAGCTCTCCCTTCTTGGAATTTTCCAGACTAAACCTCTTTAGTACCTTATCTAAGTATGTACTTTGACTGAGTCCAATCAGTCTCTTTTTTATATCTCTCAATATTCTAATCCCAAGAATATAGGCAGCTTCTCCAAGGTCTTTCATGGTAAAACACTTTCCAAGCCAAGACTTAACTTCTTTCAAGGTTGGAATGTCATTACCAATGAGTAATATGTCATCAACATATAACACCAGAAAAGTTACACTACTCCCACTAGCCTTGATATACACACAAAACTCATCTTCACTCCTAGAGAAACCAAACTCTTTGACTTTCTCATGGAAGCAAAGATTCCAGCTGCGAGATGCCTGTTTTAATCCATAAATGGATTTCTCAAGCTTGCACACTCTATTGGGAAACTTTGCATCAACAAAACCCTCTGGCTGATTCATGTAAACATCCTCAGCCAACTTCCTGTTAAGGAAAGCAGTCTTGACATCCATCTGCCAGATTTCATAGTCATGAAAGGCAGCTATGGTGAGCAATATCCTAATAGATTTAATCTTGGCTACTGGCGAAAAGGTCTCATCATAGTCAACCCCTGGGGTTTGAGTGAAACCTTTTGCAACCAGTCGAGCCTTGAATGTGTGCACATTTCCATCCATGTCTGTCTTCTTCTTGAAGATCCATTTGCATCCAACTGTCTTACGACCTGGTGCACTATCAACCAAATTCCAAACTTGGTTGTCATACATGGACTTAATCTCGATGTCCATTGCCTCTTTCCACTTGGAAGCCTTTGGGCCTGCCATTGCTTCCTTGTAAGTAACCGGTTCATCTAAATTTACCAGTATCCTATCACTGATGAATGTGTCACCATCTGAAGTAATATAAAAACCATACAACTCAGGTGGCACACTCACCCTAGTGGATCTTCGAAGAGGTAATGAGTTATCAACTGGTTCAATAGGAACTGTTTCCTCTGGTTGAGTGCTAGTGTCATCTAAGGTTCCTTCATTGGCTAACTCTTGAATTTCTTCAAGGTCTATGGTGCTCCCACTGTCCTCTTTGAATATGAGCTCTCTTTCTAGAAAGACTCCTCTTCGTGCTACAAAGACCACGTTTTCACTAGGTCTGTAGAACAAATATCCAAAAGACTGTTTTGGGTAACCAATGAAAACACATTTCTCACTTCTAGCTGCTAGCTTGTCGTGAGTCTCTCGTCTTACGAAAGCTTCACAACCCCAGATTTTAATATGTGCTAACGAGGGAACTTTCCCCGTCCATATTTCGTGAGGTGTTTTGGCAACCTTCTTTGTAGGGACAAGATTGAGGATGTGGGCGGCTGTCTCTAAGGCATACCCCCAGAAGTGAATAGGAAGCGAAGCACGACTCATCATAGAACGAACCATGTCTAACAAGGTTCGATTACGCCTCTCAGCTACACCATTTAACTGTGGTGTCCTGGGAGGATTTAATTGTGAGACTATCCCACATTCTTTCAGATAGTCGTTGAACTCGATACTAAGATACTCCCCGCCTCTATCGGATCTAAGTACCTTTATCTTACTGCCCAATTGATTTTCGAACTCATGCTTAAACTCTTTGAACTTTTCAAAGGTTTCTGACTTATGTTTGATTAAGTAGATATAGCCATATCTGCTATAATCATCAGTGAAAGTCACATAGAATCGATTAGCATCCCTTGTAGTTGATCTGAAGGGCCCACATACATCTGTATGTATGAGGTCCAACAGACCTTCACCTCTTTCACAAGACCCTGTGAATGGTGATTTTTTCATCTTTCCCAAAAGACAAGATTCACATATATCATCTGATTTTAGGTCAAATGATTCCCACACTTCATCCTTTTGGAGTTGGGCTATGCGTTTCTTGTTAATGTGTCCAAGACGACAATGCTACAAGCATGCCTTGTCTACACTATTAGACAAGTCAATATTAAACACAATATTTCATAAGCTATCAACACAAGTCACTGTTTCATACACACCATCACAAGGCAAAGCTTCAAACACAAAAACACCATTCTTATAAACAGAAATTGAACCATTCAAATCATTAAAAGAATATTAAAAACCTTGTCTGAACAATGCATGAAATGAAATAATGTTTCTCGTCATCTCAGACGAATAGCAACAATTCAACAAATCTAATCTAACATCATTACTAAGCAAAAGTTGATAAACTCTGATCTTGGTCACTGGTGAAGACTTCTTGTTTCCCATGATCAAGTTTATCCTTCCTCGCTCTATCTCCTCACTTTCTTTTAGCCCCTGCAAATCAGAACAGATGTGAAAACCACATCCTGTATCAAAGACCCATGAACGAGAAGATAATGAGTTATTAGAAGAAATAGTGTAAATACCTGCTGAAGATGGCTTCACTTTGCCATCTTTGATGTCCTGCAGATATTTTGGGCAGCTTCTCTTCCAGTGCCCTTTATCATTGCAATAAAAGCAATCGGCATCCTTTGGATCAGAAACATGGGGAATGGTAGCATTGGGCTTAGCCTTTGGGCCATTACCAGATGACCCAGCTTGAGCCTTGTTCTTCCAGTTTTGCTTAGGAGGACCTTTCCTCTTTTTCCCCTTTCCCTGTTCAATAGCCAAGACAGGGGCACTTGCAGGAGTGGAGGCTATACTTTTACCCTTCATCCCTACTTCAGCTGTCTGCAACAAGTTGTGCAATTGGGCCAGTGTCTGCTCAGTGTTGTTCAAATGGTAAGTTAGGATAAACTGACCATAACAATCAGGTAATGAGTTCAAGACCATGTCAATGGCCAATTCCTCATCAAAGTGAATGTCGAGCTTGACCAAACGCTCTATGTAGCGTTGCATTCTTTGCACATGAGATACAACCGACTCCCCTTCTTTCATCTTGCAAGCCATGAGTGACTTGACTACTTCAAACTTTTCTTGAGGAGCTCGCTTATGGTACTTTTCCATAAGGTCCTTGTTCATCTCAAAGGGCCAGTAGTCCTCATAGTACCTTTGCAGTTCTGGGGACATGGTTGCGACCATGATGCATGCCACTTTGGTAGCATCATCATAGTGTTTCTTATAGGCAGCATATTCTTCAGGAGTAGCTTTAGACTCATCAAGCTCTTTGAGCTCCTTTTCAAGGACATATTCTTTGTCCGTAAATCGAAGCGCCATCTTGATGTTACGCATCCAATCGTTATAATTAGAGCCATCCATAACGACGTTGGAGCAAATGTTGAGCAAAGAGAAGTTGTGGTTGGAGGATGATGAAGCAGAAGTGTTTCCAGGAGTAGACATCTTAAAAGAAAGAAAGTTTTAGTTAGATTTCAAGATACCTCAATATAATAACCCAAAGATATAATATCAAGGTTAGGATCCAACTATGAAGATTCACAACTTAGAAATGGGATGCCGAGATCCAAGTGTAAATTTCATAAAGGTAGGTGAATGACGATTCACCAATTCCACCATTAGACGAAATAAACAAAGTGAAATTCCTAATTCTTTTGAGATACATTGAAACTATTCAATGGAATGTTTTAATCTCGGATTATGCTCTTCTATTTGTGACTGGGATGCCGAGGATCACAAACAAGATGTGAATAACCATGCAAATGTGCTTGGTAGCCTCATTGTCTTTATCATTAAATATTGATGTGCTGGTAAACCACACACGCTCCATCAAAATGACAAGTATGAGATACCCATTACTACTCTTTATTAGTGCCTTTTAGTGTGCTGGTTAACCACACACGCTCCACTAACGACCAATAAAGCGTAATGTGCAATTTCATGGATTAGCATACTTTTCACATTTTTTCTAAAGTAACTAGAGTTGGGATTTTGTAAAATAATGTTCTAGTACTTTCTTTAATAACATTATACTTTTAATGAGATGTAGTTGTCCTATCAAACCCGTTCTGCTAACGACCCTCCACTAATCAAGGAAGCGGTGGGTGAGAGTGCACACCCATTCAACTACTATTTTATAGGCAGTTTCCTTATACCCCCCTTATAGACTAGCTTCGTGAATGAGGCATACTAGCGATTTGACTGACCATATTCTTATACATATATAATATTAAACTTTTAATTATAATACATATATAAGGTGTGTTTTAAACTTTTTAAAACATTGAGGTTTATATATAAATTTCGAAAATTAAGCCATCAATTTTAAATTTAAAATAAACCAAATGACTAGATTTAATATTTATCTATTAATTAACTTTTAATTAAATTATTAAATCTTGTAAGGATTATCTAATCAAATTAAACAATTAATTTAATCCTAATCTGTGACAACCCGAAACTTTGTCCGTTTCCGTTACGCGATTTCCGTTAATAAAATTTCGAATTCATTAACTTTTCCGATAAACTTCTTGGTTTAGAAAATAATCTAGTTATATATAATTAAATTATTTACGAGTCAGAACCAAAAATCGCGGGGAAACCCGATTATCTCGAAAAATCAAATCAAATCTGGCCTAAGTGAGTTTACAACCGTAAACTTGTTTACGACCGTAAACTAGTTTACGACCGTAAACAAGTTTACGACCGTAATCTAGTTATATATAATTAAATTATTTACGAGTCAGAACCAAAAATCGTGCGGAAACCCGATTATCTCGAAAAATCAAATCAAATCTGGCCTAAGTGAGTTTACAACCGTAAACTTGTTTACGACCGTAAACCCGTTTACGGTCAGCAAAGGGTGGACCCCCCACCACCGACCACAAAACCACTATAAATATGAGACCTCCACCTTCATTTGAACATTTCTGGCCAAAAACTCTCTCCTTCTCTCTCTAAGAACCTTAACCGTAAACACCTAAAAACACCTTCAAACTTCGGGAAACATCGAGAAACACCGTTTAGAGTCACTTCGGAACGTCTGGAAACGCTTATCTCTTCGAAATCAGCACCATTGTTCTTGAGTTTACGGTCCATCTTCAAAGACCGTAAACATTGTTCTTGAGTTTACGGTCCGAGCCTTCAAAGACCGTAAACCCTGTTCTTGAGTTTACGGCCGTAAACTCACCAAGCCTTCAGAAACCGTAAACCCAGTTTACGACCGTAAACCCCATTCATGGCCGTAAACTGTCTGTTGACCGTAAACCCTAGTTTACGACCGTAAACACCTTTTAAGTAGTGCTTTTGGCTGAAAACCCGCTGTCATTGATTCGATCAAGTCCCGGTAACATTCCTCAACCGAATATAAGTGTTCCTCTAACACGTTATCTAACGAAATCGCTAATTTAGATACATATATGTATTTATTTGATAATAGGATTTCGTTAAGTGTCACGTGCAACAACTCGAGGATCTTCATTTCAGTCAGCGATTTCACGCAAGAACTGTGAGTTCATACCCCTACATTTTCCGTATTTTTTATGTTTTCAGGAGGGGGGGGGGGGGAATACAAGCTAAACATAAATGTTTTCAAAACTTATGCAAATCATACTTTAACCCTTTTGTACTGTGTTGAGCATAAGGGACGTTTTCACAAAAATTTGCATAGTTTTCCGGACACGCTATTCACTATACATGCAAACTATAATCGGTATAGTTTGGGATTTTCTAAACATAACGAGTACAAAAACTTTCACTACTAAACATATGCACTAAGACAGAAATAGTTTACAGTTACATCACTACTTTATCATGGCTTTCAAAACTGTAAGTATCACTATATACATATTTTCACTACGATAGAACGCTACTACACTACATGTAAACTAGATTGTACGATACTGTGAGGCGCTACTTCACTACTGTACCCTTAGGTGCATGGATAAATCCTACCACTGTATAACCAGAGTCTCCTGGAGGGAGAGTGTGAGATTTGTGAATAGATCTATTCGGGACTAACAATCCCACATCTGGACTGCTAGCTACAGTTAGGCGGGCAGGCCTGAGATGTACAAATGTCATTTAACTCGACGCCTGAAGAACGTTGGAAAGGTCTCTAGTCATATCAAGCATGGTTATACGACTGACATTATGTATAAATCACCTTTAGTTTACAACCTGGCACTCTTCAACAGTTTTATTTTTACTAAATACAACTGATACACACTACGTATACTGGTTAAAGCCAGGGTTTTTCAAATAGAACCGATTATGCAATGGTTTCACATACAAAATACTTATACTTCATGATTAGTTTTAGCTAGTCACATGAGGTAGTATTTTCGCACATCACTACAGTTTTCCTTAACGAACATTCATGGTTTTATACGAAATCGATAACGCTACCTTTTCACTAAAGAAAATATCGGATTTTCTTGGAAACATACAGATATTCATGGTTTATTACAGAACTGATAACACTACATTTTCACTAAGGAAAATATCGGATTTTCTTAAAACTATACAAATATTTTCCGAACTCATCAACGATTTTCACTACAAACCATCGCTTATGAACTCACCAGCGTTATGCTGATACTCTTTCAAACTGCTTGTATTCTCAGGAAATCAGTAGACATGTACTTGCTGGATTTTCGAGGAACTGGAGCAATAAGAGTTTTATGTTTATACTATACAAAGCTATTGGATGTAATTCAAACAAAGTTTCAACTGATGTAAACATTTTTATTTAAGTATTCACTGTAATGGTTGTGTTGCTATGATTGCTGTTATTCATTGGTTGTGATGCTACACATGACGTCCTCCGCCCCGGAACGTTTCCGCCATCGGTTTGGGGGTGTGACAGATTGGTATCAGAGCCCTTATTTATAGCGAACTAGTATACCGAACCTTACGTGGTATACAACTATAAACACTAAGGGGCCTAAGTGCTCTACGCTAAAAGTATACTTTCAACAATATAAGTATTTTTATAAAAGTATACGAGCATGCATACATAACAAAGTTCGTGTCTCTAGTAGAACAAAACAAAAAGTATATGGATGTTGGAACGCTGCGGTTAAACCTGGGCAGTTATGTAATCATGTCTAGGGTGAATATAGCCTGATCAACTATATTCAGTCGAGACATGACCAACATGTGCTTGGGAGTGACCGTGGTGTTACAGCAGGCCTAAAACTTACCCAAAATCATCCCACATAAAATACTATAGGAATATCTTCGCTAGAGCCAAACTCAGTATACAGATTCACTCTAAGTGTTGCTACCTTTTCTCCCTTAAGCGATAACTTACTTGCGTTAGTAACCTTTCTGTGCTTATCACTCGGTAGTATACTTTTATTATCAGGATGAGATATATCTTGTTTTATATATCTCGAGGACTTACCATCCTCTTCTTCCTGATTGTTTCTAGAACAAGATGCCTCCTCGACCAAGACCCATCAGAAGGAACGACGACACTCCGCCACCACCACCTCCTCAGTTCGACCCTGTCATGTTTCAGGCAGCAGTTTCCGCCGCCGTGGCTGCAGCAATGGCACAAGTGAATGCTGGTGGGGCTGGAGGTGGAACCGACCCACAGAGACCAGGTGGAAGTCAAGGACATCAAAAAGAATGTTCCTACAAGGACTTCATGACTGCAAAACCCAAGGTATCATCGTCCTGACTCGATGGTTTGAGAAGATCGAATCCATCTTCGAAATTTGCGTTTGTTCTGAAGCAAACAAGGTGAAGTTCGCCGCCTACACCTTTACCGACAGAGCCTTGACCTGGTGGAATGGTCGAGTCAAAACCCTAACCCTGCCAGTGGCTAACGCCATGGGTTGGGAAAGACTGAAGGAGATCATGCTCGCGGAGTATTGCCCGAGGGGCGAAGTGCAAAAGTTGGAACACGAACTCTGGAACTTGAAGATGAAGGGTTCCGACATCGCTGCCTACACCACGAGATTTTGTGATCTGGCTCTCCTCTGTCCGAGAATGGTCACCCCGGAAAGCAAGAAAATCAAAAGTTACATCTGGGGACTGACACAACCAACAAAAGGGAATGTCTTGGCTGCTAGACCGATTACTTTTGAAAGCGCCAATGATCTGGCACAGACTCTGCTCGATCATGGAATCGATCTGGATGAGGTGGCAGCCGTCTCCGAGCCACAAAAGGAAAGCGGTGGGAAGAAGAAGAAGTTTGGTAACAAACAAAAGGGTCAGTCTTCACAGGAGCCCTCCAAGAAACAACAAACAGTGGCAGTTCATGATGTTACTGCTCCTGCTACTGCTCCCACTGCTGTTCCAGCCACCCAATCTCCTACCGGTGGTTATGCTGGAAAACTACCCCTGTGCCACAAGTGTAACTTCCATCATCACAGACCCTGCCGTGAGTTGAGTTGCAACAACTGTGGAAAGAAAGGACACATAGTTCGATACTGCAAGACACCGGCTCAACCAACCAACCAGGCTCCGGGAGCGGGCGTTGGGCAATCTTGTTATGGATGTGGAGAGGCTGGGCACTTCAGGAGAAACTGCCCCAAGGCAACAACTGGTGGCAATACAGGGAGAGTTCTGGTGATGGGCCAGGAGGAAGCAGTTGCTGATCCTACCGTTGTTACGGGTACGTTCCTCCTTGACAACTCTTATGCATGCATTCTCTTCGATTCTGGTGTGGAGAGGAGTTTTGTTAGTCATACATTCAAACATTTAATCAAATGTAAATCCCAACCTCTAACCGAAACATTTACCGTTGAGATGGCTAACGGAAAGAAGGAGAGCACCAACGACATGTTCATAGGCTGTACTCTTACTCTAGACAATTATTCGTTTCCCATCGACCTTATGCCTGTGTCCATCAAGAGTTTCGACGTCATTATCGGCATGGACTGGTTAAGCTCCAATCATGCTGATATTCTTTGCTTCGAGAAGGCTATCCGTCTCAATCTTCCCTCTGGCGAAACCCTCATGATTTACGGAGATAAGTCTAGCTCGAACCTCCGTATCATTTCGTGCATCAAAGCTCATAAGTATCTGCGGAAGGAGTGCCATGCATTCCTAGCTGATGTTGTCGACGAAACTCAAAAAGTTAGAGACCTCGAGAGCATCCCCGAAGTCTGTAACTTTCCTGACGTTTTCCCCGAAGATCTCCCAGGAACCCCTCCCGAGCGCCAAGTCGAGTTTCGTATCGACTTGATCCCCGGAGCTACTCCTGTAGCTAAATCTCCTTACCGTTTAGCGCCAACGGAAATGCAAGAATTATCCAGTCAGCTCAATGAGCTGATCAGCAAAGGATTCATAAGGCCGAGTTCCTCACCATGGGGAGCTCCGATCTTATTCGTGAAAAAGAAAGATGGATCCTTTCGGATGTGCATTGACTACCGAGAGCTGAATAAGCTTACCATCAAGAACCGATATCCCTTACCCAGAATCGACGATCTCTTCGACCAACTTCAGGGAGCCAGTTATTTCTCAAAGATAGATATAAGATCAAGGTACCATCAGTTGCGAGTTCATGAGAATGATGTACCCAAAACAGCATTCCGAACTCGCTATGGACACTACAAGTTTGTAGTGATGCCCTTTGGTTTAACCAATGCACCGACAATATTCATGGACCTGATGAATCGGGTGTGCCGCCCTTTCTTAGACAAGTTCGTGATTGTGTTCATCGACGATATACTTGTCTATTCGCGAAGTGAGAATGATCATAAACAGCACTTAAAGCAGGTGTTGGAAACATTAAGGGCCGAAAAGCTATACGCGAAATTCTCGAAGTGCGAATTCTGGATCAGGAAGGTAAATTTCCTAGGACAGGTGATTAGCAAGGAAGGAATACATGTGGACCCTTCCAAGATCAAAGCGATTGAGAATTGGTCTGCACCAAAGACACCCACAGAAATCCGACAATTCTTGGGTCTCACGGGCTATTATCGCAGGTTCATCCAGAACTTCTCCAGAATCGCTAAGCCTTTAACTACCCTGACACAGAAGGGTGTAACCTTCAGTTGGGAAGCCAAGCAAGACACTGCATTTCAAACATTGAAGCGGGCCCTGTGCAGCGCACCTATCTTGTCCCTGCCCGAAGGGACGGAAGACTTCGTAGTCTATTGTGACGCATCCAATCAGGGCCTAGGGTGTGTGCTCATGCAAAGAGGAAAGGTCACCGCCTATGCCTCGAGGCAGTTGAAAACACACGAGGTAAATTACACAACTCATAATTTGGAGTTGGGAGCAGTGGTCTTTGCGTTAAAGATCTGGAGACACTATCTGTATGGAACCAAGTGCACTATCTTCACCGACCATAAGAGCTTGCAACATATTTTTGATCAAAAGGAGCTAAATATGAGAAAACGGCGATGGGTAGAGCTACTCAGTGATTACGAGTGCGAACTTCGCTATCATCCCGGCAAGGCCAATGTGGTAGCGGACGCCCTTAGTCGAAAGGAGTATTCAGGGCGTAAGGTGAAGGCACTAACAATGACCATCCATTCCCACCTGTCTGTGTAGATCATAGAGGCTCAGCTGGAAGCCTTAAAACCGGAGAGTATGCCAGGTGAAGCCTTGAGAGGAATGGAAAAGAATCTGGAGATCAAGGGAGACGGAGTTTATTATTTCATGGACCGGATCTGGACCCCAAAGTTCGGTGGTTACAGAGAGGTTGTAATGAACGAAGCTCACAGGACTAAATACTCCGTTCACCCAGGGTCGGATAAGATGTACTTGGATCTCAAACAGCTTTATTGGTGGCCAAACATGAAAGCAGAGATCGCTACCTTCGTGGGCAAGTGCCTGACTTGCGCCAAGGTGAAGGTCGAATATCAGATGCCCTCAGGTCTACTTCAACAACCGGAAATACCTGAGTGGAAGTGGGAAAGGATAACCATGGATTTTATCAACAAGTTACCCAGATCTCCGAGTGGGCACGATGCCATCTGGGTAATTGTCGATCGATTGACGAAGTCCGCCCACTTCCTGCCAATCAAAGAAAGCTTCAAGATGGAGAGACTCACACGGATCTACCTTTAAGAGATAGTTCGCCTTCATGGTGTACCTGCATCCATTATCTCCGATCGAGATAGCAGGTTTACATCGAGGTTCAGGCAGTCATTACAGAAAGCTCTTGGAACTAAATTGGATATGAGCACGGCTTATCATCCGCAGACTGATGGACAGAGTGAGAGAACAATTCAGACATTGGAAGACATGTTGAGAGCATGCGTCATCGATTTCGGCGCATCATGGGACACTCATCTTCCTTTGGTTGAATTTTCCTACAACAACAGCTATCATACCAGCATCAAGGCTGTGTCATTTGAAACCCTCTATGGCCGTAAGTGCAGATCCCCTCTGTGCTGGGCTGAGGTGGGTGACACGCAGCTAGCCAGGGGTCAAGTTCCCGACAATACTCTCACTAGTCCTGAGATCATCCGAGAGACAACTGAAAAGATTGTGCAAATCCGAGAACGATTGAAAGCCTCACGAGATAGACAAAAGAGCTACGCCGATAAGAGACGAAAACCCTTGGAGTTCCAGGTGGGTGACCGCGTCCTTCTGAAGGTCTCACCCTGGTAAGGCATGATACGCTTTGGGAAGCGTGGAAAGCTAAACCCAAGGTACATTGGACCGTTTGAAATCCTTGCTAGGATCGGTCCCGTAGCATACACACTCCAATTACCGCGAGAGCTCAGCAACATCCATCCTGTTTTCCACGTATCGAACCTAAAGAAGTGTCTGTCCGATGAGACACTTGTGATGCCTCTCGATGAGATTAAAATCAACGAGAACCTCAACTTCGTGGAAGAACCTGTCGAAATCATGGATCGGGAAGTCAAACGAACGAAACAAAGTCGCATCCCGATAGTGAAGGTTCGCTGGAATGCCAAGCGGGGACCTGAATTCACTTGGGAGCGCGAAGATCAGATGAAACAGAAATATCCGCATCTCTTTCCTAATCCATGATTTGTATTGTATGTTCGAATTTCGGGACGAAATTCCCTCTAATGGGGGGATGATGTGACAACCCGAAACTTTGTCCGTTTCCGTTACGCGATTTCCGTTAATAAAATTTCGAATTCATTAACTTTTCTGACAAACTTCTTGGTTTAGAAAATAATCTAGTTATATATAATTAAATTATTTACTAGTCGGAACCAAAAATCGTGCGGAAACCCGATTATCTCGAAAAATCAAATCAAATCTGGCCTAAGTGAGTTTACAACTGTAAACTTGTTTACGACCGTAAACTAGTTTACGACCGTAAACTCATTTACGACCGTAAACTCATTTACGGCCGTATACCCGTTTACGGTCAGCAAAGGGTGGACCCCCCACCACCGACCACAAAACCACTATAAATATGAGACCTCCACCTTCATTTGAACATTTCTGGCCAAAAACTCTCTCCTTCTCTCTCTAAGAACCTTGACCGTAAACACTTAAAAACACCTTCAAACTTCGGGAAACATCGAGAAACACCGTTTGGAGTCACTTCGGAACGTCTGGAAACGCTTATCTCTTCGAAATCAGCACCATTGTTCTTGAGTTTACGGTCTATCTTCAAAGACCGTAAACATTGTTCTTGAGTTTACAGTCCGAGCCTTCAAAGACCGTAAACCCTGTTCTTGAGTTTACGGCCGTAAACTCACCAAGCCTTCAGAAACCGTAAACCCCAGTTTACGACCGTAAACCCCGTTCACGGCCGTAGCTGTCTGTTGACCGTAAACCCTAGTTTACGACCGTAAACACCTTTTAAGTAGTGCTTTTGGCTGAAAACCCGCTGTCATCGGTTCGATCAAGTCCCGGTAACATTCCTCAACCGAATACAAGTGTTCCTCTAACACGTTATCTAACGAAATCGCTAATTTAGATACATATATGTATTTATTTGATAATAGGATTCCGTTAAGTGTCACGTGCAACAACTCGAGGATCTTCATTTCAGTCATCGATCTCACGCAAGAACTGTGAGTTCATACCCCTACATTTTCCATATTTTTAATGTTTTCAGGGGGGGAATACAAGCTAAACATAAATGTTTTCAAAACTTATGCAAATCTCATACTTTAACCCTTTTGTACTGTGTTGAGCATAAGGGACGTTTTCACAAAAAATTGCATAGTTTTCCGGACACGCTATTCACTATACACGCAAACTATAATCCGTATAGTTTGGGATTTTCTAAACATAACGGGTACAGAAACTTTCACTACTAAACATATGCATTAAGACAGAAATAGTTTACAGTTACATCACTACTTTATCATGGTTTTCAAAACTGTACGTATCACTATATACGGATTTTCACTACGATAGAACGCTACTACACTACATGTAAACTAGATTGTACGATACTATGAGACGCTACTTCACTACTGTACCCTTAGGTGTACAGGGATAAATCCTACCACTGTATAACCAGAGTCTCCTGGAGGGAGAGCGTGAGATTTGTGAATAGATCTATTCGGGACTGACAATCCCACATCTGGACTGCTAGCTACAGTTAGGCGGGCACGCCTGAGATATACAAATGTCATTTAACTCGACGCCTGAAGAACGTTGGAAAGGTCTCTAGTCATATCAAGCATGGTTATACGACTGACATTATGTATAAATCACCTTTAGTTTACAACCTGGCACTCTTCAACAGTTTTATTTTTACTAAATACAACTGATACACACTACGTATACTGGTTAACGCCAGGGTTTTTCAAACAGAACCGATTATGCAATGGTTTCACATAAAAAATACTTATACTTCATGATTAGTTTTATCTAGTCACATGAGGTAGTATTTTCGCACATCACTACAGTTTTCCGTAACGAACATTCATGGTTTTATACGAAATCGATGACGCTACCTTTTCACTAAAGAAAATATCGGATTTTCTTGGAAACATACAGATATTCATGGTTTATTACAGAACTGATAACACTACATTTTCACTAAGGAAAATATCGGATTTTCTTAAAACTATACAAACATTTTCCGAACTCATCAACGATTTTCACTACAAACCACCGCTTATGAACTCACCAGCGTTATGTTGATACTCTTTCAAACTGCTTGTATTCTCGGAAATCAGTAGACAGGTACTTGCTGGATTTTCGAGGAACTGGAGCAATAAGAGTTTTATGTTCATACTATACAAAGCTATTGGATGTAATTCAAACAAAGTTTCAACTGATGTAAACATTTTTATTTGAGTATTCACTGTAATGGTTGTGTTGCTATGATTGCTATTATTCATTGGTTGTGATGCTACACATGACGTCCTCAGCCCCGGAACGTTTCCGCCATCGATTTCGGGGTGTGACATAATCCTTATCCCTCTAAATTTCGAAAATTAGGGTAAAGGATAATTATCCAATTAATCTAATCAAGTAACAATTATCCAAAACAAGAAACCTTAAAAATACTAAGCATATTTCGAAATTCAAGGGAGGAGGCTAGGGTTTTCAAAACCCTAACCCTAATTTCGATTAGGGTTCATGGAGGCTAGGGTTTTTCGAAAACCCTTTGAACAAAAACCGTAAAAAACGAAAATTCTGGCCTTTAGGGTTTAATGACTATAAACCCTAATTTGCAATTCAACTATTATAGTAATTCAATTTAAAACAAACAATGGATCTGATACCACTGATGGGTTTTAGGTAAAACAAATAAACTAGAAAACAATTCCTAAGTTCACATGCAACCTACTTTGGATCTATGTTTTAACTATTGAACATATAACTTTGAATTGCAAAACAAGAACCCTAAAGGAGGAGGCTAATTTCGAAATTAACTAATTAGGGTTTAAGAGTTACATACCTTTCAATTGTTATAGCAAACAATTGACAATCCTCTTGATCTTGATCTTCTTGGAAGCTTAGCACCACAATTGTAATGCCTCTAATGGAATCACACCCAAGAATTAGCAAGAAGGAAACTAGAAGGAGAGAGAGAGAGAGAGGGTATGCAATTTTCGGCCCTAGGGTTTCACCCAAGGTAGGAGTCGCCAATTTTGGGAGCCAGGAGGCTCCTTATATAGCTGAGGGATCTAGGGTTTAGGGAAAACCCTAATACTCCTTTGCTTGGGGCCTAAGTTAATCCAAGGCCTTATCTAAAGCCCCTTGGACGAAATCCTTAGGGTTTCCCCTATAGATTTCGTCCACCTCCTTCCAAGGAGGTTCTGGAGCCTTCCACTCAACTATCTTATAATTGCAAACTAATCCCTGCACTTTGTAATTAATACAATTAACCCCAAAATTAATTCTAATTAATTTCTGGCTAACTATTAATTAAACCTTATGATTTCTAATTAATATATTAATATTTTAACATATTAATAAATCATTTATATTAATTTATTAATCTTATAATAAATCAATATCTCTCCTTTCATAATTTCCTTGTCTAGTTGCTAGGTTTGAGGGCAACCCAAAAGGACTGTGCTGCTATCAATTCAAGTACATACCAATTATAGTTATGGGCTTAAACACCTAATCCAACAGTACCGACCTTGCAGGAGGTTAAGTCATGGCTTGGGATGTGTTTCGCTATGAAGGATCTTAGAGAAGTTGCTTATATTATGGGGATAAGGATTTTGAGAAATAGAAGTAGGAGACTAATAGGACTTAGTCAAAGTACTTACTTGGACAAGGTGCTGAAACGTTTTAGCATGGAGAATTCCAAGAAAGGGGAACTGCCAATCCAAAGCAATACCAAGCTGAGTAAGACTCAGAGTCCGAGTACCGATGCCGAGATAGCGGAAATGAGTCGAGTACCATATGCTTCCGCCGTTGGCTCGATCATGTACGCTATGACATGTACTCGCCCTGATGTGGCTTTTGCGTTGAGCATGGTTAGCCGATATCAAGGGAACCTAGGTAGAGCTCATTGGATAGCAGTTAAGAACATTCTTAAGTACCTGTGAAGGAGTAAGGACTGGGTACTTACACTTGGTGGGAGTGATGACTTGAGAGTGACATGGTATAGTGACGCCAACTTTCAGACCGACAGAGATAACTTCCGCTCTCAATCAGGTTGGGTATTTACTCTAAATGGAGGAGCAGTCACTTGGAAATGTTCCAAGCAGGAGACTGTTGCTGATTCAACATGCGAATCAAAGTACATAGCAGCGAGAGAAGCGTCAAAGGAGGCGATATGGTTGAAGAATTTCATTGGAGACCTTGGAGTTGTACCAGCCATAAAGGAGCCTATGGAGATTTTCTGTGATAACGAAGGAACGTTTGCCTTAACCAAGGAACCAAGGGATCATGGTAGATCCAGACACATCGACATAAAACACCACTTCATCAGACATCGGGTAGAATAGGGACTCCTCGTAGTAAAGAGGGTATCATCAAAGGTGAACCCAACAGATCCCCTCACAAAGGGTCTGAGCAGGGTTAAGCACTTACAGCGTGCGAGGAGCATTGGTATGAAGGACGATATTAGTTTTAGTGATTAGATAGATGTTTAGAAACTTGTAATAGATAAATGTAATTGACATTTGTTGATTAAGTAATGGAGATTTATTTATGAGTAAAGTTTACTATCTTGTGTCGATTGTTTACTATTGTTTCAATTTTGCATGTTTTACTTCCAGAATAATTAGATTGTTCAAATTATCCACAGTCAATCATACTTTGGGAGTAAGTTATGAGGTTAGACTATCATGAATTGGTTTGTAGACTGTACAAGTGCTTAGACATAGCAAAGGTTTGCTGCAACATTCATGAGTACTTCTGAAATAAGATTTGAGTATTGGATTAAACCCAAGCTCATTTGAATCACTTCATGGAATTTATCATGAGTGATTACGAGATGAAAATATCGTATTATCTTTAAACCGAGATATATGAGTTGTTTGCGAGTTGGTTGTGCATTGATAATGCGTAAATGCATCAGTAACTTGATGTTATAAAACGTGTTGTTGTGTATGATTTAATGAGTAAATAGTACAAGCATATAAGTCAAAGTTTATCTTTTCCTTTTATCCTAAGAGGGTAAAAGCGATAAATTGGGCCCCTCGATGATTTTGTGTTGACTTATGTGCCGGGCCCGGTCAGGACTGAATTGATGTGTTCAATTAAGTTCTATGTCAAACAAATTAGAAATCGGGAAACAAATTGTTGGACATTGAGTATGAATCTATTCCATGTCTTTGTCCACACAATATCTTACAGAACGGAGGATTGCATGATCCCTTATCTTAAAGACGCGTCATTGACTAGGTTAGAGTTCGACAACGGCTTTTGAGAACTACGATTGCTAATCGGATTTTGAAGTCATACTTCCAATTATAGTTATTAGACTTATCCAAGTGGGATACTATTGGATTAGGTGTCTAAGCCCATAACTATAATTGGTATGTACTTGACCCGATAGTAGCATGGTCCTTTTGGGTTGCCTTCACCACAGCAACTTGACATGATGAATTATGAGAAAGAGGTTGATAAATGATTTATTAATATATTATAAGAATAATATATTAATTGAGAAATCATATTATTTAATTAATATTGATCAGAAATTAATTTGGAATTAATTTAGTGATCAAAAGAGACTGATTAAGAGAACGGGGACTGATTATGTAAATCAGTAATAGTTGTAGTTTGGGCGAATGGACCCTATTGATAAGGAGTGGATGAAAACTCTATGGGAGTCCATAATTTCGTCCAAGGCCTTTCATGTGGGGGTATGTGGATTGCTTAGGGCCTAAGCAAGGGAATTAGGGCTTCCAATTGAAAACCCTAGTAGCAGCTCAACTATATAAGGACCCTTTGCTATTGATTTCGGCCCTATGCTTCATAGAAGAACCCTAGCCGAAACTGATAGCCTCCATCCTCTCTCTCTTGTTCATCTTTTGCTAAGTGGTGTTTGTGACTCCATTAGAGGTGCAACAATTGAGGCACTAAGCTCTTGAAGGTCAACATCAAGCTATCAACAAGAAAGGTAATCTTCTAACTTTAGTTTAATTGTTAAATACGAAAATTGTATGCTAGATTAGGGTTCTTGCTTTGGATAATTGATTTGCATGTATAATTTGAGAAAAACCTAGATCCAAAGCAATTAGGGTTGCATGTGCACCATAAGAATGTTGTAATGCTCAAAACCCATCAGTATTCTGGTGAAGGTGACTGGGTCTAGGTCTCCAAAGGTTCTTTAGTTATAATGAATGGAAAGGTGAATCATGGAGGGATTTATATCTTGGAAGATAACACGATTATGGGAACGATGGCTATCTCCTAATCCTTGAATGAAGGTGATAACAAGACAAAGTTGTGGCATTGTAGGTCGGGGAATATGAGTGAGAAGAGCATGTCAGTTCGTAGTAAACAAGGACTTTTTGATAGCGAGGTTATTGGAAAGATAAAGTTTTGTGAAGCTTGTGTCAAGGGAAAGCATTGCAAAGTGAAGTATGGTACCGGTCAAAATACAAGGAAGGAAATCTTGGAATATGTTCACTCAAATATATGGGGCCCAACACTAGTTAAGTCTCATGGTGGATGCTCAAACTTTGTGATGTTCATTGACAATTACCCAATGAAGGTTTGGTTGTACTTTCTGAAGATTAAGTATGAGGTGTTTGGAAAGTTCAAGGAGTGAAATACCATGGTTGAGAAAAGGGCTAGAAAATAGGTCAAGACTCTAAGGACTAAATGAGTTGGAGTTCTATAATCCCTCATTTGATAACTTCTGCAAGATTAATGGTATATTAAGGCACCACACTATATGAAACACACCATGGAAAAATAAAATGGCAGAGTAGATGAACCAGACACTCATGCAGCATGCAAGGTGCATGCGGATATTTTCTAAATTATATAAGCAATTTTGGGTAGAAGCAGTTAACACTGCTTGCTATCTAGTGAGCAGATCACCATCAAATTCTATAGACTTGAAGACTCCACAAGAGTTATTGTCTGGGAAACCCTATGACTATTCTGGCTTAGGTATATTTTGATGCCCCGTGTATAATCATGTGAATTATGGTAAACTTGAGCCAATGGAAAGGAAGTGCCTATTTCTAGGATATGTGACAAGAGTAAAAGGTTATCGACCGTGGTGTACAAAATAAGGAAGAACTCCTAAATATATCATGAGAAGAGATGTAACCTTTGATGAAGCTGAAATGGGTAACAGGGAGGAGGTGATACAAGTCAAGAAGGGAACAAAGATCAGGATGATAACCAGAAGGTGGGGTTTGCATATCAAACGCCAGACAGAGTTGTGATAGGTGTAATCAACAAGGCGACAACAAACAACCTTGACAAGATGAAACCCAAGATCAACCCATAGGATCTTCGTCTCGTGGTGCTGATATCAGAAGGGATGATGGATCGTAAACTATAACAAGGAGGAGATCAAAGAGTGTTATTTGACAACCTGATAGATATATGGGATGTGTCAGTTCTGGTGAACTTGAATCCATTTCTTTTTCTTTGGCAATTGGATAAGACATTGACACTTAGGATCCTCAACGTATAAAGAGGTCGTGGAAAGTAAAGAAGCAAATGACTGGTTGATGGCCATGAATGAAGAAATGCAATCTTTAAAGAAGAATGAAACATGTGATCTAGTTCCATTACCAAAAGGTGTAAAACTAGTGGGATGCAAATGGATCTTTAAGAAGAGGGAAGGGATACCAGGAGTTGAACCAACTAGGTTCAAGGAAAAGTTGGTGGAGAAAGGGTTTTCTTAGAAAGAAGGAATTGATTATCACAAGATATTCTCACCGGTCGTAAAGCACAAGATAATTCGAGTTCTTTTGGCATGGTGAGTGCATTTGGTCTAGAGGTTCAACATCTTGATGTGAAAACTGCATTTCTTCATGGGAACTTAGAAGAGAAGATTTACATGTCACAGGAAGAGGGGTTCCTTAATTCTAATAAGGATTATATATGTTTGTTGAAAAAGTCTTTATATGGTTTGAAGCACTCTCTAAGGCAATGGTACAAGAGATTTGATTCATTCATGATGTCACATAGCTACACTCAAAACCAGTTTGCAAGTGTGTTTACTCAAAGGAATTGTCACTGGATTCCTACGTATATATGTTGATCTATATTGACGACATGCTCATCGTAGCCAAGGACATGGATGGAATAAATGACTTGAAGGAGAACCTGAGGAATGAGTTTGATATAAAGGATTTGGGATCATCAAAGAAGATACTTGGAGTAGAGATTTAAAGGGATAAAGAGCAGGGCAGTTGTATATTTCTCAACAAAAGTACATTGAGAAAGTTCTGCAGTCATTATATTATGATCAGTCCAAACTAGTTTGGAACTCCTTAGACAACTTACTTTAAACTTGCTCTAGATACTACACTCACAACTAATGACGAAAGGAAGTACATGAGCTAGGTTCCATCTCTAGTGATCTTGGAAGTCTCATGTATGAAATGGTCTGTACCAAACCTGATTTATCTCATTCAGTTGGTGTAGTAAGCAGGTTTATGAGCAATCCAGGAAAGGCTCATAATGAGACAATCAAGTGGATCTTGCGATACTTGAAGGGAATGACTGATTTTTTCATGGTGAATGGAGTTAATACTAAAAGGCAGTTGATTAGATATAATGAATATGATTATGGTGGTGATTTGGTGAAAGGCAGGTCATGGACGTGTTACATATTCACTTTGTTTAGATGTGCCATTAGTTGGAAGTCAACGTTACATGATACCATTGCTTTGTTTACGACTAAATCCGAGTACATGTCTATGGTGGAAGGAATAAAGTATAAGATATGATTAGATGGGCTTATTCAGAGTCTTGGTCTATAGGTGAGGAAGCCTATCTTGTATTGTGATAGTAAAAGTGTGTTGAGTCTTGCAAAGAATCTTATGGGCCATGAGATGAAGAAGCATGATGATGTCAGGATGAATTTCATTCGTGAAATTCTGGAAGAAGACAAGTTCTCAATTTTGAAGATTGATACTAAGGTGAACCCAACAGATATATTGACAAAGTCATTTCCCATAGAGAAGTTCAAGCTTTGCTTGGATTTGGTTGATGTTCGTAGGAGGTAGGTCCCTTTGATGATGGATGGCAGGAAGGGAGAGGATGTTATTGTTTAAGGTGGAGTTTAGAGGATGCTCAAATCAAGGTGGAGATTGTTAAATGTGACTTGAGAATTTGGAGTATTCACATGGAGCATTGAGTTCAATGGAGCACTTAGGGCTCATGAAGCATGTAAAAAAGGAACAAATCATCTGAGAAGGGAATGTATCATCTGACAAAGGAACATATCAAGTAATAAAGGAACGAATCTTCTAAAATGGGTATGTATCACCTGGAATAGGTATAGAGCACTTGGGAGTTTAATGGAGCACCTTGATGCATGGATGTACCATCCATGCTCAAGGTACGCCACTCTAGGCATATATACGCCACTATTGAAGCATGGTGCACTATTTGAAAGGGTGATGTACCATTAGACATCCAGATACATCACATGAGAAGGGTATGTGCCATTTTGGAAGGAGGATGCACCACTTAGTAGCTTCATGTACCATTTGTGAGGAGGGTGCACCATTTTTGGAGGAGATGCGCCGACCCTTGAAAAAGAGGCACCATCATCAGGCAAGATGCGCCATCTTGGTGCAAGGCGTGCCATTTGGTACCCTGATGAGCCATGGTATCCCTTGATGATCCACGTGTGCTATGAAGTCCTCTATGAAGGTAAAGATTGTTTAAGGATGCCCGAAGTTGAAGATGCTCAAGGAATACACCATTATATGCTACTATGATGGATGATGTGCAACTAGTGTTCATGATGCGCCTCTTGTGCATCATGATGCTCTACTATGGCTCATGGTGCTCCATTATGGGTGTTGCTGATGCTCATGAGTTGTTTGTCATGGATGAATGATCCAGAAGTTGCTGCATGGTGGATTATGATAGGTTAACTCCATTGATGGGCTTATGGGCCAATGGGCTTGGCCCATTAGGGTTTTAGTTCAGATCCCTTCAGTATAAATAGTGATGTCTGCTAGTCATTTGAAGTGTCTTGTACTCTAGAGTGATAGGAGAATCTCTGTGAATTATACTTGTAACCTCTGTTTGAGAGCTAATAAATAAAGAATAATTCTCGCCTACCCGTAGACGTAGGTCACCTAGACCAAACCATGTAAATATTGTGTCTTGTATGCTTTTTGTTTTGCTTGTTTTTCGCTTTACTTCCTAACATGGATCTTTCCAAGTTGGTCATATCAAATTAGAATCACCTGATTATATGCACATGTTAGCGAGTTGGTTGTGTTTCCATAGAGAACTCCTAATCTTGATGGAATTCCATGCTGCATTAAGGCTATCAATGTACTATGTATCTCTTGCTCCATCCTACAGCTAAAGGTACAATCTTTATTTTCTTTTAAGAGAGTTATTCTCAAAACACAAACAAGATTGATCATTCCTTCTAGTTTATCCTTTTAGAGGCTTTATAGTAGTTACATTTTAGTGGATACTTTTAAGACATCATTTAATTAATGATTCGTCCTAGTCTGTTTATATTAATCCTTAAAGAATAATTACCCAATTATAAAATTATTTCAAAAAAGGCTAGGATACCTATTTCACTTCATGATGTGTAGTGGATTAGCTGAAAATCACACCAAGAAGCTATTTAGGTAGGCAAAAATTGCTAATCTCAATCTTTATGAGACTTTTATATCTTACAAGATTTAATGACACTATGTCAACAACGTGTTAATCTCTTCTTATGCTCATTTAGCATTCATGACTAGATTAGCCGAGGATCATCAATCCAAGACCCATGATTCTATTGAGTTTTCAACTGAACAAATGAGTGCATCACCTTTAAATCTTTTGTCATATTCATCTCCTTTTGGCCTTTATCTGCCATGAACATTGGGCAATGACTTTTGACATGACCACTCTCTTTGAAGTTCCAATAGGTCACGTCCCTTCTATTGTTTGGCCCACCTCTCCTTCTCGACCTCGATCTTCCACTACCCTCGTATCCTGTTGGTCCCCCTTCCTCTATCTTCAGTACTCAGAAGACTATTCGAAGCTTCTCCTTCTGTGTACATCCTCACTAAGGAGAATCATGAATGCCTTCGAATGTCAACTTAGCACCCCCAACTGAGTTGCTAACTGTTGTCACTATACCAGAACAACTATCAGGAAAAGATGATAATAGTAGCAATGACATGAATTCATCTTCAAATTTAATACCAACTGACATTCTTTGCCAATGATAGTCTCACTACATGATCAGTCACTGAGCCACCCTCCTTCATCTTCAGATTTACCAATTGTCGAATCAAGTGAACCTTCTTCACTGCTGAAGGTTTTTTATACATGTTAGATAATGCATTGATCAACTCATGAGTAGTCTTCACATTGACAATTTTGTATGCTACATTCTTTGCCAATGATAGTCTCACTACACCAAGTTCCTTCCGATCTAACAATTCCCAATCCTCCTGCTTCATTTCTTCAGGTTTACTTTTGGATAATGGTTCATGTAAATTCTTCTGGTAGAGGTAGTCTTCGATTTGCATTTTCAAGAAAACCGAAATCGTGCCCATTGAAATTGTCGATCTTAACTCTCCCGTCCTTAGCCATAACGCTGATCCTAGTTTGTTGGGTGACAACAAAACAAGTTAAGCACTTCATAAAAATATCAAAACAAACTTCGGTGAACTTGCGGAAATAAAAATTTTGAAAATGAAAATCAAGTGAACACAATATTTAACGTGGTTCGGTTAAGGTGACCTACATCCACGGGCGCACGAGAGAGGGAGAGAGAGAGAGAGAGAGAGAGAGAGAGAGAGGATTTTAATAACTTCCAAGAACAAATAAAATCACACACAAAGGTATACACCTCACCTGAGCTCTCAAAACAAGAAAATCTCTCTTGCTTACTAACTGCTCCAAAGGAGTGCTCTCAACCTCATAATGATTACTCTCTTGAAATTTATGCGCACATACAATGATGAAGATATGATTATATTTTTACTTGAGGGATTAGATCTAAAACCCTAATGGGCCTAGCCCATTGGCCTATAGGACCATGAATAACCAATCATATTCCGCCAGGCAACATCTTCTGGAACATTCATGCATGTCATACAACCCATGAGCATCAGCAATACACATGATGGAGCACCTTGTACGATAATGGAGCATCATGATGTACAAGTGGCACATCATGAACACTAATGGACCAACATCCACCATGGTGGCACAACATGGTGTAATACTTGAGCAATACCAACTTCTAATCATCCTTGAACAATCTTGAGCATTATAGAGGACTTCATAGCATACTTGGCTCATCAAGGACCAAGATGGTCCATCTTAAGCGATCATGGCGCAACATAAATATGGATGGCGCAAGAGGCATCAAGTGTGGCACAAGAACATCTAGGTTGGATAAACATCACCATCTTGGTGCAACAATAACATGCATGGCGCAACAAGGCCATGCTTGGCGCAACAATACTCCATGACGCAACAAAAGTACCTCATGGCGCAAGAGAGGTACCCCATGGCGCAAGAGGGAGTAGTTTGGCACAAGAAGGAGTTCCCTTGGCGAAACAACATCCATCTTGGCCCAACCCTTCAGTAGATAGTGCAACAAGGTCCCCTTGGTTCTCCATATCACTTCCAAGTGCTCCAAACCTCTACCAACCCCCCTTCTATATGATGTATTCCATTAGAACTTGATATGTTCCTTTGTCAGATGTGTTGGGTTTTTGAGCATTCTAACACTCCTAAGTGTACATGCAACCCTAAATACCTTGGAACTATGTTTTCTCTATTATACATGCAAATATGAATATTCCAAGGTATTACCCTATCTAGCATATAATCCTTGATACTTGGGTAATATAACAAGTTAGAATACATACCTTTTAATGAAGCTTGAAGTCTTGAACTTTAAGAGCTTAGCCCCAATAGTGTGGAAGCCTCAAGTGGAATCACAAATCACCAAAATACCTTGGAAAACCTTTAGAGAATATGGATACTTGGCTCACACTTATGAAATCGGTTATTGCCATCTTTAGTGTATCCACACTAGCCACTAACATAATTTCATGAACCAGAAGACCCTTTATATAGTATGGAGGATTAGGGTTAAACCCTAATACCCATGACCTTTCATTTCCTAGGATCCATGGGTTAAAGCTCCATGGACTATCCATGAAGACTTAGCCCAACCTAAATGAACTTGGCCCACTACACATACATATATCTAAGAGTCCATATTTAATTAGTTCCTTTTGATCACTTAATTAATTATAAATTAATTCTTGATCAATACTAATTAAATAATATGATTATATATTAATATATTAGAACTTATAATATATTAATATAAATCATAAATATACTATTCTCAAAAGACTATCCATATAAATTGTGTCGATGAAGTGCAACCCAAATAGACCATGCCGGGTCGGGTCAAGTAGATACCAAACATAGTTATGGACTTAGACATTAATCCAACAGTCTCCCACTTGGATAAGTCTAAAACTATTATTGAGTATGACTTCAAAAACCAACTGGCAATCGTAGCTCTTAAAGCCGCTGTCAAACTCTGATCCTGTCAACGAACTCTGACCTTTGTCAATGACTTGTCCATTAGATAAGGGATCATATATTCCTCCATTCTAGATATCATATGGACTGAGACATGGATTATAATCATTCTCTCTGTCCATTTGTTGTTTCCCGATTTCTGATTTATGATGACTGACTGATTGAACAAATCAAATCAGTCCTGGCTTGGCCAAGCACTCACATGTGTCATCATTAAATCATCGAGGGGCCCACATATATCGCTTTTATCCCGAAGGTAAAAGGAATGGATAAACTTCGACTCATATGGCTTGTTCTACTACTTGTTGAATCATACACAAAGGCACGTTTTATAACATAGATATACCAATGCGGTTTCATGCAATCAATGTACAACCAACTCATAGTAACAACTCATATCTCTAGGTTTGAAGAATATAAGATATTATCGTCTCATGATCACTCGTGATAAAATCCATGAAGTGATTCAAATGAGCGCGGGTTGAATCCAATACTCAGAACTTATGAGCACTCATGAGTGTTGTAGCACAACTTTGTCCACCAACTTGGACCTCTACAAGCCAACCCATGACAGTCTTGATTCATATCTACTTCCAACATATGACCGACTGTGGATGGTTTGAATAACTTAGTCATTTCGGAAGAATAACATAGTTATTATGGAAGTCAAAACATGCAAAGTGAAACACAAGAATAAATGAATCAAATATGGTATCAAACCATATGAATATAAATAGACCACTTTTATTTATCACCATACTGATTACTCATTATTCATTGTTTCGGTTTTATCAACTTTATACCTGAATTAAAAACACTAGTTGTCCCATGCTCCAAGCATTTACACTATGTTTTTCTAAACAATAGTTTTTCCATACACCAAGTATGCACTCTATGTTTGTCTATGATCCTTTTCTTTGTGAACTAGATCAATTGAACATAATTTCAATGATTCTCTTTTCACACTCCCAAATCCTTGTCTTAAATGTAAGAATTCCAAATTCCTATCATTTATCGAAATCTGTTTAGATTTTAAACTTATATGCACTGTTCCCCTTGTAATGATTATGCACAAAGGCACAAAGACTTGGCAACAATCATTACAGAGTATTCCAATGGAGAGCAATTCCATGGAAACGATGTTTCAAATTCAAAGCACATTGCTTTGAACATGCTTCTTGCATTAAGTTTCTTTAACCTTACACAGATTGCTTCCACCTATGAAGACAACTCTATATTCCCATTTTGACTACCACTTCTGAACAAGAGTTGCCTCTTTTCAGACTATGTCAATATGGTCCTTCCAATATTAACAGTATACTTCCAACTGTGCTTGAGCAACCAATCTTTGGTAAACCTTAGATTCTCCTCGACAATTGCTTAATCACTTTAGTCATATCCAATTCTAGACATTTTCCCTTCTTAATGCCTCCGGGCATTTGGAAAAATTTAGAAATGACAAATATTATAGCACATGCAATCGATCCTGTACCCAAAGCAAATGGTACACGATTCATGATGTCTCACATAAAGACATGATTCTAGACCAGTCTTTTGCTACAATATTTTTATTTGCCATGTTTTCAAAATTTGACTATGAAGAGGGATGCCGTAATCATAATTGAATTTTGAGAACGCAATATATAGAATTTCCTTAAGTTGAACCAATCCAACATGAAATTCATATATATATGCTAAGGATGATTAAGGTCTCAATCTAAGCCTTTAGAACTGAAATGAAGTATATCCTCTCCCTTAATTATAGCAAAACAACTTTTTCAATCCCTGCAGCCTCACGAATTGAAACTTTTGTTTTCTATAATTAACATTGCTAACTTACAACACTAACAATAATTATCATGCTCCCACTAACATGATGATTATTAGCATAACACTTATGCTCCCACTAGCTTTGACATGTACTCAGAAATCAGCTGGACTTCTAGAAATCAATACTTTATTGACTTTCTTACCAAAGTTCAGATTTCTGATACGAGATGCTTTGATAAAACTTTATCAAAATCATACACCTTTCCTTAGATAGCATGCATGTGTGTCTAAACAATTTCAGAACTATGAAAAGGGATGCCGTAATCATAGTCTCAATTGCTTAGACCTTTTGCCATCTGCTTCAAATCTACTTGGTGGAAGTGTTTCCTCACCATCATTTTCATGAATCGGAGAGAAACCTTATGACACTTAGATTTTATGGTGTATGTGTTCTTATCCATGTGAATCGTCCAAACCATAGTCACAAGACAAGGATAATGACAAATCCAAACTCATATGGACTGAACTTATGCAATCTTAACTTCTTGCCACCTGGCAGTACAGGGTCTGCCATTGCTTCCAAGTTGTTATGCAACCAATTGATAACTTTCAGAACTCCTATGCAAAGCCAACTTTAACTGGAATGGGCACAGAATATGTCAACACGATAGGTTATAAACCTCAAGTCGTGTGCTAGTGAAGAACCTCAGGTTTTATTCTTGATTAGTTCTTGAAATTCTTTTTAGGATATTTAAGACTCCCACTATCCTCTTGACATATAAGACTATCTTGCCAAATATTCAAGAGATAGTGCAGATTCTTTATCAAAACAAACACTTCACATAATTGGCGTTAGTTGGTCTTTGTTTTATCCAAAACATCACAACTTACCAATTTCAAATGTACAAGAGTAGGACACTTTTACTCTTACATTTGACAAGTGTTTTAAACCTTTCTTTAAGATATGTCACTCAAGTTACAATCTTGGAGTATGACTCTAAGAATTTTTTTGGAACGAAGTATGACTCATCTTCCTGATCTAACCATTTCAACAATTCATGACTCCTCTTCTTAGTCATAAGAATGCACTAAGATGACCTTTAGAGGACTAATAATGATATGATTTCTAAATCATTAAGATGATCACAAACATGATACTAAAGTACTCTCCCATCTTTTCAGATTTGAGAAACTTTTATCTTTCTGCCTAATTTGATTCTTCCCATTCGTTCTGCCATACATTGAGACTTTTCCAATGTTTCAGAATTATACTTAAACTTGTAAGTATAACCATATTTACTAAACTTTAGTAAATCAAATAGTCTTAATGAGCTTTGTGGTGGACATGACTAGTGCACAAGAATGTGTACTCGATCCCTTTAGTCCTTCACTTGACTTACACATCCATGTGAACAAGTAATTAGTCTTGATTTTCCAATGCTTGAAAGTTCTCATTCATCATACTATTCAACTTCCATGATTCCAAGTTTCGGTCCAATTGAAACTTGGGCGATGAGGAACTTTCCTGATTTGGTAAATTTAGACACTACCACAAATGAAAGAATCAAATCCATTTTCCAATATTGCTGTCAGTGGAATCATATAAGCAACAATTTTCCACAAATGCCATTGTAAGGATACTTCAAATAAACAAAATTAAACAATTTTCTTTTATTTTAAAACTTTGCGGAAAAACTTATCCTTACAATCCACATGGCAAATTGTTGTTATCTATTCCTTAGCAATATATCATAACTTCTTAAGCAACTGCTCAAAATTCTGATGCGATCGAAATCCACCTTCGCGATCAGAATCAGCATATACTTCCTTTAAGATTTCTCTCTATTCTTTGATTCTTAAAACATCAACATGTGACCCAGTCACATCATGTAATGAGGATCTCAGAATAGAACTTAACAGAGTTAGATAATGGGCTCTACCTGATGTAGAGTCAAACTTATTGACTTTAACATCCTTAGGTAAATTTGGCAGCTTTGCAATCAACGCCCCTTCCTTTGGCAAAATAAACATATGGACCCTTTGGTAATGGGACTATCTCAGACTTAGCCTTTCTCTTTACCATTTGGTCAAACGGGTTGACTATGGTCAATCCCTTTCCATTAGGAAGAGAATGCTTTTTCTAGATTTCCAGTGTCACCATTGTCACTGTCCATAAAGTTTTTGGGAAGTTGATCTTCTAATCAAATTTGCTTTACTATCGTTCCAAATCATTGCTGATTCAGCAGCACCAAGAAAATAGATATGATCATTAAGGTTCATGTCATAGTCTGTTTCATAGTAGTCCCAAAGGAACTCACTATGTGACTTAGAAAGTGATTGAACATCCAACTTTCTCAAGACATTGACACCCAACTCTCCCCGCTTGTCAATATGTGACTTCATCTCTAAGATGTGATCACACATAGACCTTGCTTGCCATTAGGGCTTGAGTGACCTTGAACTTGTGGGTTAGGGAGAATAATTGGAGGATGTGGAGGAAGAGAAGTATGACTTCCATGAGCCAAACTCGGGAAGTCATATTCATTAGGAAAGCTTGGTTTGGGAAGATCATTGTTGTCTAAACCAGACATCAACAATGGGAGAAATTCACGTAAAGTTGATTTAAGTCCTTAATATAACACCCAATATGATATATTAAGGCTAGGACCCAACAAACTATTTTATAACTTGGAAGAGGGATGCCGTAATCCAAGCTATAAAATATTTGAAGGTAGGTGAATGACGATTCACCAATTTCCACCAAGATAAACGAAATGTATTATTAGGTTTTAATTGGTTTTGAAACTCCTAGATTCTTTTGAGATTCATTGAACTTTTCAATGGCATGTTTCAATGTCGAGTGTGCCCTTCAGGTTTTGTGACTGGGATGCCGAGGATCACAAAACAAGGTGTGAAGTAACCATGCAAATATACTTGGTACCCTTAATATTTACCCCTCAATCGATGTGCCGGTTAACCACACATGCTCCAATGATATTATGATAAACATTAAGTTACCCTTTGCCTACCTTGATAAGTCCAGGTTAGTGTGCCGGTTAACCACACACGCTCCACTAACAGCTTAAACAAAGTGCAAAGTGTAATTTCATGGATTAGCACCTTATTCACATTTTCCTAAGTAACTAAGATTGGGAATTTATAAAAGGTTTAGTTACTTAGTATTTATCATTAATACTTTTAATGAAGGGAGAATTATAGTCCTTGTCCTACCTGTTCGACTAACGACCCTCCACCAGTCAAGGAAGCGGTGGGTGAGAGTGGACACCCATTAAACTGCCATTTTATAGGCAGTAACCTTATACCCCCCTTATAGACCGGCTTCGTGAATGAGGCCTACTAATGGTAAGACGACTTTACTCTTATACATATATATAAATATTATTAACTTATAATATTATAAAGTATAAGGGTTGAATTTTAACTTTTAAAATTCTAAGGGCTTAACTTGGAATTAAAGTATTCAGAAGTGAAAACTTTAAAATTCCAAAACTTGAGGGCAAGTTTTTGAAACTATTCAAAACTTTTCATTTCATAACTTATGAGTTTAATGGTTCATTAAAATGAAGACTCTTCATTTTTTATGTAACCTCTTATTCTTTAATAACACTTTTAAAGAAGTGACTCTTAAACATCCATAACTTGAGGACAAGTTACGGAGTCATAATACTATTTAATGAAAAAGACTCTTCATTTTTTTTATGTAACCTATGACACTTTTATGAGTTTTAAGATTCATAAATGTGACCTTTTATGTAACTTGATGACAAGTTACAAAAACACATTTTATGAACTACCTCTAGATTAATTAGGATTGAAAACAACTAAAACACAATTTTTTTTCATTAATCTAAACTAACTCATAAATCAAGGAAACATAAAACTTTTGGTAATCCATAACTTATGGAGGTTTCAAAACACTTAAGATCACAACTTTAAAAAAAACTTTTGAGCTCCAAAATTGTATGACAAAATTTGTAACTCCTTAAAACAATTGGATCAAACTTTTAAAACTAATAAAATAATCCTATCATTTTCTCTTTTACTAAATTTGACCTAATTAAACTCATATAGCAAATGATTCAAATTTTACAAATAATTAGTTTTTCACAAAACAAGTAATTATCTTAAAATTTGATAAACTTCATGTTTTTTTTTCTTTTTTTTTTCAACTTTGAAAATCAAACATTTGCATGAATATAAAAGAAAACAACCCATGGCTCTGATAACACTGTTGGGTTTTTGAGCATTCTAACACTCCTAAGTGTACATGCAATCCTAAATACCTTGGAACTATGTTTTCTCTATTATACATGCAAATATGAATATTCCAAGGTATTACCCTATCTAGCATACAATCCTTGATACTTGGGTAATATAACAAGTTAGAATACATACCTTTTAATGAAGCTTGAAGTCTTGAACTTTAAGAGCTTAGCCCCAATAGTGTGGAAGCCTCAAGCGGAATCACAAATCACCAAAATACCTTGGAAAACCTTTAGAGAATATGGATACTTGGCTCACACTTATGAAATCGGTTATTGCCCTCTTTAGTGTATCCACACTAGCCACTAACATAATTTCATGAACCATAAGACCCTTTATATAGTGTGGAGGATTAGGGTTAAACCCTAATACCCATGACCTTTCATTTCCTAGGATCCATGGGTTAAAGCTCCATGGACTATCCATGAAGACTTAGCCCAACCTAAATGAACTTGGCCCACTACACATACATATATCTAAGAGTCCATATTTAATTAGTTCCTTTTGATCACTTAATTAATTATAAATTAATTCTTGATCAATACTAATTAAATAATATGATTATATATTAATATATTAGAACTTATAATATATTAATATAAATCATAAATATACTATTCTCAAAAGACTATCCATATAAATTGTGTCGATGAAGTGCAACCCAAATGGACCATGCCGGGTCGGGTCAAGTAGATACCAAATATAGTTATGGACTTAGACATTAATCCAACAAGATGATCCATTCGTTTCTCAGATGATCTATTCCTTTGTTACATGCTCCATGAACCTCGAGTGCTCCATTGAGTTCTAATTGCTCCATGTTGGAAATGACTTCATACCTCAACAACAAGTGCATTTGGGCTTTGGGAGAAAATGTATGAAAGGTATCATAACAATTCTCTGTCGAACAGGCTGTATCAGAAGCAACGTTTGTATACTATTTGGATGTCTGAAAGTACCCATGTGAAGGATCATTTGGATAACTTTAATATGATAACATTGGATTTACAATGTATGAATGTAGAGATTGAAGATGAAGATCAAGCATTTATCCTCTTATGTTCATTTTCGAATTCTTATTAGAATTTTGATGATAGAATGTTGTATGGTAGGACAAAGATCATTGTAAATGATGTGAAGGATTCTTTGATGTACGAGGAACTAAAAAGAAAAGTTTTAGTTTGAGAAGAAGTTTCTAGTTTCGATTTGTTCATAGGCAGATGAAGAACATCAAATAGAGGTGGAGTTATCAAAGGGAGGTCAACTTCTGAATCTTAGGCCACTATTAGATGTTATAAATGCAAGGAAAATGGGAACTTCAGAACAGATTACCCATTGCTGAAGAAAGGGAATAATGGGGTTGAATCAAACAACAACCACAATGTTGTTGTGCTTCAAGAATATTATGATGAAGGGGATACTCGTCAAGTTTTGACTGTATATACAACTAGTTCTACTGATGGTTAGGTCTTGGACTTTGGAGCATCCTATAATATGTCATACAGTCATTATTGATTCAACTCCATCAAATAGTGGAATAGAACAGTCAAGATGGGTGATGATTGGGTGAGCAATATCAAGGGCAGTGGTCCAGTGAAAATCAAGATGCATGATGGTATGGTCAAGAAGTTGGATTGCTAGTTTGTCCCAAATCTTTGAAATAACCTCATCCCTCTTTTCACTTTGGAGAAGGATGGACTGATGTGTTATGGAAAGGGTGATTGGGTAAGAGTCTCCAAGGATTCTCTAGTGGTTATTAAAGGGAAGATGAATCATGGGATCTATTTCATGGAAGGTTGTATGGTTAGAGGAATGGTAACTGTATCCTAATCCTTAGATCAATGTGACGATGAAAGGAATTTGTGGCATCATAATTTGAGACATATGAGTGAGAAGGGTTGTTTGGTGGAGATGTAATTAGAAATCTTTAACCTGGTGAAGCTTTTTCCAAGAGACACAACGCAAGGTGAAGTTCAGTTCGATTCAACACTCAAGGAAGGAGATCCTCGAGTGTGTTCACTCAGATCTAAGGGGTCTTTCCAATGTGAAATCGCATGTTGGATGCAAATGCTTTGTGACTTTTACCGATGATTACTCAAGGAAGAACATGGTGTATTTTCTAAAGACAAGACGAAAATGAAGTGTTTGGGCGGTTCAAGAAGTGAAAGGATATGGTTGAAAAACATACCAAGAACCAAGTCATGTCACTGATGGAGTTCTATAAGGCTTCGTTTGACAACTTCTTCAAAACAGATGGCATCACACTGTATGGCTAACACCACAATAAAGCGGAGTGACATAACAGATAAACCAAACATTGGTGGAGCATGCTCAGTGCATACGATTATCTATTGATTTATCGGACAAATTCTGGGTAGATGCAGTCAAAATTGCTTGCTATCAGGTGAATAGATCCCAATCAACTGCAAATGATTGTAATAATCCTCAAGAGGCGTGGTCTAGGAAACCCTCTGATTATTTTGGTTTACGAATGTTTTGATTCCCTGCTTATGCTTATGTGAATGATGGTTAACTAGAGCCGAGGGAAATGAAGTGAATATTTCTAGGATATGCATATGGAGGGAAAGGTATTTTCTATGATGTACAAAAGAAGAAAATTCTCCAAAATTCATTATTAACAAAGATGTGACCTTTAAATATGTTATCTGTAACCGTAGAAGAGGTGGTACAAATGTTGTGGGGAACGATCAAGGGTTAGCCGGAAGGTAGAGTTTGCAACATAAACCCAACACAAATTTGTGATAAATAAGGAACATCAGGGTGTAATGAAAAGGGTATAGATGTGAGGAATCCCTTGAACAAACTAGAGAAGAAGTGTTTGGTGATGATGATATCGGGAAAGACAACTTGAAGAAGCTTCTGAAGAATGAGTTTGTGATGAACGATTTAGGGTCTAAAAAAGACAGGAGAGATGGAGATTCGGAGGGATAGAACAGCAGGATGGGTAAGTATTTCTCACTGCATTGAGAAAGTCTTACGATCTTTCTGTTGTGATCAGTCCAAACTTATTGGTACTTCTTTGCCGGTTTGACGAAATCAGGTAAAAGCTCAATGGGAAGTGGTCAAGTGGATCTTGCAACACTTGAAGCGAACGTTTGATATTTGTCTGGTGTATGGTGCTAATAAACAACATACAGACTTGGTTGGATCGATAAACTCAGACCATGAAGGTGATATAGAGATAAAAAGATCGCTAATAGTTGGTCTAATTCAAAGTCTTGTTTTGAAGGTAGAGAAACCTATCGTATTTTATGACATGTTTTCATTCAAGATTCCCATACCAATGAGAATCTGGAATACATGTTGACGAGCTCATTTCCCAGAGAGAAGTTCAAGCTCTTCTTGGACTTGGTTGTGAGAACTGAGAAATTTCCATCAACAACCGTCACTAGAGTTTAGCATAGTGAAATAGGAGCAATAGAGCTTTTCATATTATGGAAAATATGATCAGTAATATTATTACTTATAAGTGGAAAAATGATTATTAGAGTAAAATATAAGTTATCAAAAAGTCATACCACTAGTAATAACGGTTAGTGTATTTGGAAAGTACACAATGACGTGATCTCAAGGGTATAAATTTCGTAAAAATCTGACTCCAATTGGAGGAGTTATGATCTTGTAAAGAAATAAAATCAAACATGTTATTAATTTTATTAACGTCAAAATACTATGAAGAAATCAGTTGAGTTTTGGGAGAGTCATAAAAAGGAAAATCGTAACACTTCTCGAGATAAGAACTTTGAGAGGAAAAAGGTCAAATACGGAGTTTGTATGAAAAAGATACGATTTTTAGAATAAATTTAAAATATGGGTTAAAAACAAAAGTCAAAATTTGATGACGCAACCTTGAGGAAAGTTGTAGTACTAAACAATAGCTACACAAATATATACAGAAGGTAAGAAATAGAACTCATACAAGAAAGATATAAGTTTTTATAGAAGATTAAGTGGTGTGCGCGAAATGCACGCCATACTCGACACACATCTTTGACACTAGGATTCATCTATATTTGAGAGACGTGGACCACCAGAAGTGAGACACATGGCGAGCTTTGTTTGGAGCCACAAATCATGTGCACGACGCGTATAAGGTGTGCTGCTCGCCTAAGACCTATAAATAGAGCCTTTCACTTCTCAAAAATTCCACATCCCAAAATCGAATCTCTTTCTTAGAAGTAAATTTGGTATCCTTTTGATCCTCTTGATGTCGCAAAGCATTGGATGCAGTAGTCAGAGTCTACATGATTACGCTACTAAAGTGAGTTCATGGCCCCACATTTATGGTTTTAACGATTTTATGGGGGGGGGGGATACATGCTTATTAAAATGATTTATCAAAATATATTTGTAAATATATTAGTAGTTTATATAAATAAACATGAAATGATAGGGTAATATACCAATAGAAACTCTACCAAGACTTAAGCAATGATATTATGGCCAGTCGTTATGTTACCTGATATACTAGGAAAAGATTATACCTACATGTTATGCTGGCCGATTTTCTAAGATAACTTAGTACCTAGAGGTAATGCTGGACAAGTTTTAGGATAGACATTGTACTTAGTTGTTACCCTGCCCTAATATCATGTTATCCCAGATAATCGTAATTACTGTATATATATATATATATATATATATATATATATATATATATATATATATATATATATATATATATATATATATATATATATATATATATATATATATATATATAAGTGATAATTATGGAAGAAAACGTATGGATAGACAATGTACTTAACTGTACTAAAACCTATCGTATAATATCTATTAAATATAATTATTATATATACAGAGTTAAGTATATACGAATAACCATGTATAAGAAATTAGTATCAAAGACAGACTAAGTAAGTAACACATAAAACGATAATCATACTTAAGATCAATAAACAAGTGTTAGGGAGTTGTTATTATTCATCATATAGCTTGATTAAATTCTACTAAACCCTGTACCTATAATCGTCACTCTTGCGAGAGCCAGAAAGATATGTGTAGATCTGTACGGGGTTGATACTCACACCTGCGATTGCTAGCTACAATCCTGGCATGATAACATTCTTAACTATAAAAATAATATTATTCGAAATCCAATGAAGCGTCGTGTGGGGTATATATTGTTCCACAACATCGATTATAGGGCTCATGGTAATACTGTTTGGAAAATCTTAACCTAACTGTCTAGAGGGACACCTTCAAGTAGTTGTATGATTCGATTCGATAGAGATTACAAAAGTGTAGGATATGTATTATATCTTAAAAGGGAGAAAAACCTCTAAGGAAAAATTATTCCGAAATATTAAGATAGATAGTACTTCCTAAGGATAAGAGTCAGGAAATGAATATAGGATGCTTTAGGGGTTCTGAAATTAAAAACCTAGAAAATAAGGAACTTATGAAAGAATAATATATTCATAAACAAAGATCCTAAAATTTTTCAAAGAGTTTATCAATAATTACAAAACCTATGAAATCACCAACTTCAAGTTGACGTTTTCAATAATGGCGTGTGTTCCTAGGATGAAGGGAAGCTCAGCGCATGGAAGAGCAAGCTGGACAATGATAGATAGGTTTTAGTCTATTCTATGTAATTGATATTATTAATGAAAGGATAAACCTTATGTTCTGGGATTGGTACCGAAGGTCAACCTCGTTGCTTCCGCCGCTGGCTAGGGGTGTGACAGAGTGGTATCAAAGCCGAAGGTTATAGCAAATTTGTGCTTCCTGAGAAATTACGACTATAGCCTAGGTTGTGTATTCTAATTAGGATTTCTTCAAACCTATAAAAATATTACTATGAATTACACTAATGGTAGACTACATCTAGGAGAGGTGACTAATTTGAACTGTCGCTTGGGTTGCTAGATTTTAGAACAGCTACATGCTAAAATGATCCTACCCTCCGACACTTCTCATCTGGCCGATCCTTATTTGATAGTCTAGAAGTGAAAAACAATAATAATCATCAATCTAGAACATTTATGCACACAAATCAACAACGTCAAATACATACGTCAAACCACAACTAAACGTAGACCGATCACCCATGCTTAATTCTGGTTAGACCAATGTACCCACTAAAATTTAGATTTGGTAGTTGATAAGCTAAGATAAACACACACACACACACATACACACACACACACACACACACATATATATATATATATATATATATATATATATATATATATATATATATATATAACATACAAAGATATAACATACAATGTATCAAAAGATATCGAATCCATATAACAAGTATCAAAAATAAAAACAACTATCAAACACAAACCCTTGTCACTCCTACCATTACCAAGACCATCGTCACTCGTGTACTATTCCTTATCATACTTCATATCATCCTTGCTATTATCATCATCACCCCTCTGTTGTGTGCGATATGGACCTGCACCCTTATGACCAACACCCTGAGTATGGGAAGGATCAGCAGGAGGATCCGCTCGTGGAAAAAGTAAATGATCCATCCCTGGAGCACCATAATCCTAGAGATCGAGGCTATAATCCAATGATGCTCCTCCTATAGAACATCCATATGATGCATCACATCACGTATATTCGGCTCCCGATCAAGCTCTACATGTCTATGTCTCTGTCGCCGCTCGAAGGCAGGCTCCGACTCCACCTAGCTGATTGGCACCACAATGTCATCATCATGAATCCTTCATCTTTGATCTTCTCCCTGTATAACCGCGCACATCTTCCCCTGGGAGTTCGTACCCAACTCCGTAGCAGGACGCAAAACCATCCTACTAGTATCAAACCCATAGGAGCAAGCCAATAGAGTAATCCAATGGCCTCCACAGATCCGACTCTTTGCCATAGGGCCTACAACTGAGGTAGATAGATATAAAGCCAAGGTATAAGGGAGGTTAAGGCGAACCTCGGTACAGATCAAGCACCACATCAAGTAAAGGTCACCTGAGGGAGCCTTGTGACACTCTTCAAGGTGACAGATGGTGGAAGCAATCAAACGATGGAGCAGTATGAAGATAGGAGATCTAAAAGCACTCTCTCTGGCCGACCTAGAGACATAGTTTAACGCCCGTGTTCCTAGGCTAAGCATTATTATGATGATGTAATAGTTAGGGTCAACAATTGTAACATATTTTGAAGTAATAAAGAGGAATTAATTTAATATTATGTGAATTATATGATTTTATGTGCATTATACTTATTTATAAGATATAATAAGTTAACAATAAAAATATACGTCAAAAATAAAATAATAAATAGACCCAATATCTACGAAGAAAGTTGTAGTGGTCACAACAACGATTTCGGGGATATAAGGAACGCTGAAATCCGACTTATAACGAAGAAGTTATGACATGTCGAAGTTTCGCGACAAAACTAACACGACACTGTGTGACGTAAAAAGTGAGTTTATGATAAAGTACTTTTTAGTGTTAGCGATCTAAGCGAAAGTCTTAGTATACGTTAAACCAAGAGCGTGTATAAAAAGAATGTCCAAATCTAGCTCTGTATGAGGAAATTATGATTTTTCTAAGATTTGACATATCAGTATGCAACCCAGAATTCGAATTTTAGATCGACCGATTTTTAGCCGACACAACCTAAACGAGAATCGAAGATCTCGTTAATAGGAGCTCAATGATAAAAAGACAGATGAAAACGGACGTCGGGTGACAAAGTTATGAATTTTTAACGGACTTTACCTGTCTAGGCCTGTTAAAATATAACTTTAAAAATAAAGTCAAAATTAGCCGACGAAGTCTAATTGAAAGTTATAGTGTACGTCTCCACCAATGTGTGGATATAAAAAATGTCGAAAACGGAGCTCGTATGCGAAAGTTACGGAATTTAGAAGTCGGAAGTGGCTGATGGGAGATTACACGTGAACGCCCCGTGCAGAGAAGACCTACGCCTCGCGTTCTCGCATACTAGGCTCTAGATCATCCACTTCACCCCATCCGAAGGTTGACACATGCCACTCCCTCATACACGCAACATACATCTGAGGTATGCCTTACTTAACCAAAGACCAGACCCCTATGTAAAGGGTGCGAGGGTTTCCTTCATTCTTCACACCATCACCCTTCTCTCTCTCTTTCTAACCTCTCTCTAAACCTCCCCTAACCTCTAGTAACTTCTAAGTGCTTTGAGAAAAAGAGCTATTCGGCTCGGAAGTTCTGCCCCTGCAGAGCTCGGTTTCTATCCAAACCTCCCGGTAAGTGAGTTAATGCTTACCCTACTTTAAGTATAGCTTAGATTTAAATTTATTATCGTTATTATGAAATAATAAACTATATATCTATATATATATATATATATATATATATATATATATATATATATATATATATATATATATATATATATATATTAAGATATAATATATAAAAGTGTTATTATAATATCTTTTAACTACTCGCGGTATGATGTATCTGGTTTGAAGGGCCGCATAGAGGTGTTGGATTTCAGAAGTACTATAATGCCAAAATGGTCTCGCCCTCCGGTGTTTCATGTATGGCCCTGTCTATACGTAGTGGTTGAAAAATATTTTTTAACACTTATTAAACAATATCACTCGTAAGTAGTCGCAATAAATATTAGACTAAAATCTTGTGATAATAATACTAGGTTTTGTCGAAGGAAAATAGAATTGTTAGAAGCGAAGCGCTGACCGAATTAGGAATCATCACTTTAGCAAGTGAGTGCATAGTTACTTTCATCTTACACATAGATATGAAGTATTTAATATAAATTACATGATATATGTGCATATAATCTGTGTTCTTGATATCTATGCTGGATGAACGATTTATACATGTTTTAAATGATTTAAACTATATATGTATTTTATATCTACGAATATGTTGGGTAAAACATGGGTAGATGAAATAGTCGATGTGTGATAAAATGATGAGAGGTCTCGATGTTTACTATGATCCATTCATCTAGCGGAGTATAGATGATGACCACGGACTATTCTAGACATTCCAGTGGAACACTAGCATGCTCACAACTTGTAGGTGTTTATTTGAACTACATGTTCACCATGTGTACTCCATCCCCCTCATGGTTGCCTAATTTGACATGTATTGCTGAGGAATCCCCTAAGAAATGTTTTCCACCCCAATGAAAATGCTTAGGCTATGTCCCTTAAAATAAATGCTTTAGGGACGTAAAGTGAGGATAATGGGAAAGGGTAATCGGGTTGAATTATTTGATGAGATTAATAAACTTAATTATTGTGGGTTGAAAACCCTATGTGCTCACCAAGCTCCCAAGCCTGACCTAATCAGTTTATTGCATTACCACGTAGTGGTAAGGGAGCACAGGAGTGATGATCTGATGAGAGATCAATGGATTATAGGCCACTAGAATAAATAGATGTTGTAAGGCCTATGTTGTTTCTATTTATACTTTTGATCTGTATTGAAAATGACATCCCGAGGTTTTTAATATAATGAAAACACATTTCTTCAGAAATGTTTTGATAAATTCTTTATCATATTTTTGGGAACAAATTCCGCAACGTATTTCATTAAAAGGATACTCTGATTTTCAAATAAAGCATAAACAAATCGGTCTTTTCTGGCCGTGAAATTGGGGATGTCACAGTTGGGATAAGAGCATTAGGTTAAGCGAACTAGGAATTTGTAGGATTTCTAGACGTAAACTTAGAATGCTAAGTGATGATTGTGAGATGATTGTCTACTACAGTTTAGACACAAGCACTAGCGTATTTTAGGAAAGATGCCTAAATTGCTCTTATGTGATAAATGATTTTTGTTATAGCTATAAAGATTCCTTATATGCTATTATTTGATTGGATCTATGCTCTGTTGCCGACCGGATTTGGAAACTTTATGTGTTCAGATTTTTAAACGTTCGACAATGATATTAGAACTAGCATGTACGTTTCGGAGTGACAAGGAAGATTTAAACGTCTATCGTAAATAAAGATCTAAATCCGCCTACTTTGGTGTATAGATTGACATGGTGAGAACTCGAAGTGGAAACGCTAATGGAAATGCTAATCAGCGGCCTGTGATTGAGCGTGCACCGGAAGTAGCAGCTGCACCTGAGCCAATCACAATGGCAGTTGTACATGTCATGATTCAGGCTATGATGGCCGAACAGAGGGAGAAGATGAGGAAAATGTTGCTGAATAATAGAGAAGAACCTACGATGCCTGTTGAATAGCCAGAACTAATTGACGGACAATCAGAAGAAGGGAATTACAAAAGAACCATTGGTCAAGCTGAACCGCCAGTGGTTAGGAGGAATAACCAAGATGAAGGAATCGAGAGGAACGGATGAAACTATAAGGACTTCATGACTTGCAAGCCATCGACTTTCACGGTGAAGGAGGATCCAATCGGAGTTATGGATTGGATCTCGTAGATGCAGTTAGCCTTCATAACCTGTGGTTGTAAGGGAAAGCTACAAACCACATATCTAGTGTGTCAATTCAGAGGTGGTGTTGTTCGCTGGTGGAACACTCTGGGGAAGACCATAAGCCCCAATGAGCCACTACAACTGACTTGGATAGAGTTCTTGGTGAACTTGAAACGCAAGTTCTGCTCGGCCCAAAACCTGCTAGAGTAGAGAACCAATTCCTGACGTTAAAGAAGGGAAACATGGCCATTTATGTATACACCAATGCCTTCACAGACAAGATGGACTTTGCTTTGCGTATTGTCCATGACGAGATGACAAAAATCGATAAGTATCCAAAAGGACTTCCATTGGAGTACGCTATGCTAGTCCGCCAGAAACCTACTCTTGAGGCAGCTATCTGGGCTGCCAAGTCTGTTGAGGAGATGATCAAAGGAAGAGCCGCCAACAAGGTTGAAGTTGGCGAAAATAGGAAGTTTGAAGGATCTTCAAGGTCCAACAAGAAGAGTAAATTATCGAAGTCTGGTTCAAAGAAATTTGGAGGAGGAGGAGACGAAGCTAAGTGGTGCGAGAAGTGTTAAAAGAAACACTTCGGAAAATGTAGCGAGGAGGTGACTTGCTACAAGTGTGGAAAGACTGGACATTATGCCAACAAGTGCATATCCAAAAAGAGGGTGTACTATGGATGTAACGAAGAAGAGCACATTTTAAAAGGCTGACCGAAGAAGAAGGAGGCAACAAGGCCTAACATTACACTAAGGCCGAAGGCGAGAGCTTTCCAGATGACCCTGGAAGCCGCAAAGGACGCATCAGATGTCGCTTCAGGTACCTTTCTCGTAAATGGATTGTCTGCCAATATATTGTTTGATTCAGGAGCAAACTACTCCTTTGTATCGCACAAATTTGGTGGAAGACTAACATTGCCTGTAGATAAACTTGATAATGCTCTAGTTGTAGAAGTTGCCAGTGGAAAATTCATATCTATTAGCGATTGCATCAAAAACATCATCATCGGCTTGAATGGGAATAAATTCCACGAGGAGTTGTTGCCCATTGAGTTGATTGGTTTCGACATTGTATTAGGAATGGATTGGATTAGCGCAAACGACGCCGAGATACTATGCAGGAAGAAAATGGTGAGAGTAAACCCACCTAGAAAAGAGTCATTTATGGTGTATGGGGACAAACGTAGAATGAATTCTGGAATCATTTCCCCGATGAAAGCCATAAAATGTTTTTCTAAAGGATGCACATGATACTTGGCATTTGTGATCGATGCAAAAAAAGAGAAAAAGGATATACAAAGAATACCAGTGGTGTGTGACTATCCGGAAGTCTTTCCCGAAGATCTTCCTGGATTTTCCCCTGATAGAAAATTAGAGTTTCGGATAGACTTGTTGCCAGGATCGACACCAATAGCAAAAGCGCCATACCGATTAGCACCAACAGAGATGAAGGAGATTATGATGAAACTTTAGGAGTTGTTGGACAAGAGTTTCATTAGACCTAGTTCATCACCTTGGGGAGCTCCAGTGGTATTCGTAAAGACGAAGGATAGTGATGAAGTGATGAATTGAGTATGAATCAAATCAGAGTAAATCAAACGTAATTCGAACACAAGATGTAAATATAATCTGGTTTCAGCTCTATTATGCTTTCAATTCTTACAGAGAGAATGTAGACAAGTTCGTACAAAGACTCTTATCTAACTCTAAGTAATGTCCCTATTATAGGAAACATGAAAGCATACAAAAAATTACAAGGACTAAACATCTAATATTCGTTACAAAATGCCTTGTAAAATAACATTAAGTCTTCGACATATTACAACTGGTCTCTGACCCTTATAATCTCCCCCTTTGTAATAATGCCGACCTTCTTCAGTTCGTAAGAATCTGTATGGCATACATCATCACCCTTCGAATTTCCGTGTACCAAGAAATAATCTTCTTCAACTCCTTCTTATCCCCAATATTGTTTTTCGAACAGTTATTCATACGAACAATAAAGTTTATATACTGGGACGTAGTGTACCTCTCTACTTCGCATGCCTGGAACAAAAATCTCTTGGCCTTCCCATTTTTATCTTTCCCTGCGAAGACCAATCCAAATGGCTTCAAGTATATCTCCCCATCTGCATACTTCTTTAAATCAACTTGAGACTTCGTTGGTTCCATGGGAGCTTTTACTTCCAACCGCTTCGTATTTGCTAACTCCACATCGGTTAGTGCCAAGACGAAAAACTTCTGGATCAGTTTCTCGAAGATACGAAGCATCTTTATCTTTCAAAAGCAATGCAACTTGTATACGATCATACAAGTTTATCAAAGGAAAATCAGCCACAGAGAAATCACACATTTGACCATTCGCCCTTGTAACATAGAAACGAAAATTATGCATCATGTTCTCGAACATAACATCCTTCTTAATACTGATCACCTTCTTTATCTTCACAAGTGACCATATTTCCTCTGGAGCTTTCCCAAGAACAGCATGAAACCTAAGTTTCATATATGTGTAGTCATCATCATTATCAAATTTCTCAGCAACTTTGTACCGAGCCATGATGAACATCATTTCATTGATTGGAAAGTCAATCTGACTCATATCTGTATTCGTAATCATATAGATCTGCTTGGGCTTCTTCTGAAAAGCATACATATGATTGAATGCCACTTTTGCTTCAATTATTTCATAGTTATAATGCTTAGCAGGATCTCCCTTGTCCATTCCAGGAGGATCACTTGCACGAAGTCTCATTATACTTTGAACCACTCTTAATTTCTCCAACTCAGCTTCAGCTTCAGCGTTCTTCTCCTCTTTCTTCTTTTCAACTACAATTGTTTTCCCTTTGTCTTTGAGCGAAGAGCTATCAACGACTTCTTTTGGCTTCGAACTACTACCACCTTCAGCAGAAGAACCAATCACAATTCCTTTAGAAATTGGCCTTGTAATTGGCATCGTGGTAACAATCGTTGAAGTAACTGGCCCAACAGATGAAAGAATTGGTTTTGTTGTTGGAATCTTTGCTGAATAAACTTTCCCAACTGTCTTAACATCTTCATGCGAAATCACACCAACCATCGCATCACCAACCTTCTTTTCTCCCCCTTGCACCCCTGTGTTAACAGGTGGGGAATCTGTTGGTAGAAGATTTGAGATCCTGGACAATGGAGCCAACTGTTTATGCAAAACAGCTTCGAATTGAGAAAATTTCTGAGATAAGAATTCTGGTGTAATGATCGGAGTGGAAACAGGCTTGACATATAATTCTTTCAGCTCCTTTAGCAAAATAATGACCTCCACAAAACTCTGGCTGTCATTCGTAGAAAGTTGAGTAATTTGAGGACTCAAACTTTCGTATAGCTTGACAAACTACGTAACAACATCACATATAATATCCACCTTCTGATTGAGAGATGCATAGTCTTGCTGAACACTAGCAATCTCTTTTGCCATGTCTTCACGAAGTTCTCTAATTTGCATATTAACATCCTCTCTGACCTTCTTCACATCATGAACAAACAAAACATGCATTTCCTTCGCCAATTGTTTAAAATTTTTAATTTCCCCTTCAATGTTCGAAGATTGAGATTTGACTCTCAACTCATTGTTCTTATTATTCTGATCCACTTTATCGATGATTCTTGATTCAGAGGCTTGAATCAATCCAGATCACTTATTAATCACCCTAGCTTCGACTGCTTTGAGCAGACCATCAATTTCCATGCTTGACACATACTTACTTCCCCCATATCTTCTTGTGATTGAATAATCGAATTCAATTTCTTGTTAAGAATCTTGAATTGCTTCATAAACACTAACATATGATCTGGAAAATTTTCTTCCTCATCATCAAATTCCAAATCATCGAAAGTTCCTCCAAAACCTCCTTCATCAGTATCAGTTTTAGGTTCATCAACAGGTTTAGGTGGATCAGTGGATTGAGATGAGAAAAGTGTGGTAAAGGGATTTTGAATAACATGCTCAAAAGTAGGTGAGTTTGTTGTGTTGGAAATAGGGATGATATACGGTGGTAATGAAACAGTAGTATCCATGTGAGATAAAGCAGGAATACCTTGAGTTGATAATGGAAGCTCTGTATTCGAAACTCCTTCACCCATGTTGACATTACAACCGTATCAGATACGTTTGTAGTGATGTCTAAAGTTCGAACCTCCTCAGTTACTGACTTGGTTAACGAAACTTCGGGTGGTATGACCTCAGTCTGCTCAGGAGTCGATGTTGATTTAGAAAGAGTAGCTTCAGGGGTTTCAGGAACTTTCTCATCTTCGGACGAATGTTCTTGAATAACCAAATGAAATATGTTTTGCCACATCTTCAACTCTTCGTTTCTTTGATGAAGGCGAAACAGGAGCTGGGACCTCACGAATAAGGACCCCTTGGTGATTAAGATATGGTTTACGAACCATTGTAGGAGAAAACCTAGAAGATCCATCTGTAGACTTTCGTGAACCACGAACTTGTTGCTTTCATCTTCTAAAAACACCAGACTTCGAAGGAATTGTTTCCTTAACTTGAGCATCAACAACATGCTCAACAGGCTTTGTCTCACCATGCAAAACTTGCTCCTCTGTCGTAGACTGTTTCTTTGGAGACTTCTTTGGCTTGGATTCTTGCACAAGCTTCTCAGGAGTAGCCTTTGCATCCTTCTTCGAACGTTTCGATTTCTTAGAAGGATCAGCACCCTCTTTGGATAATAACTTTCCTATTTCATCATCAGGATTGATAGTCTTCAAATACTCAACCAACACTGAATTGGTTGGATAAACCCATTTTAACATTGCATCAGGAGTTCTAGCAATGTTCGAAAAGACCTCATCATCATTTGAAACTTCCTTAGGAAAGTGATACTTCATGAAATCAGCTTTTTCTTCATCTGCTGGCACTTCAATCCCTTCTTTGTCATAGACATAACGAAGAATGAAACTCCAGTATCTTGCACAAGAGATTCCTTGAACAACATTAGTGTTCTCCACAATTTTTCTGAAATTCCTTCCACATCTGAGTGGAATAATCAAATGGAATATCATAGTACAGACCAGCAACCATGGCATAGACTTCCATTCTTCCTTTATCCAATCCAACACTGCGACCACTCAAGCATCGGAGAAAAATACCAAAAAAGAAATTCCAAATACTTGGAAGTCCAGACTTCTTGAAATAACTGATCTTGGTGAGTGGGGGTTGATGACCCATCTCATTGAACATATAAAGGACTTGAGCAAACGAAAGATCAGTGTATGGTGGAGAATTAGGAATTTCAAGAATCTGACAAAACAACTTCTTGGATAGTCGAACCTTCTTATCGTTTACCAGATTAAACGTAATAACATCCAGAGCTTTGCTGTATGATGTAGTACATCCTGCGATAGACAGCCAGGATAGAGGAACAGCAAACGAGTTGAACATGGCAATCGAAAGAATAGAGCTTTTCAAAGCGACAACCAACATCTTCAACTCTTCTAGATACAGTGAAACATCCCCCTCGACTTGATAATTTGTGCTTTGAATCTTCATAATCGGTTGAGAAGTGATATCTTCAGTTGTTTGAGATGCAGAGTGAACATGAGTAGCCATGATTAGGCTTTTGAAGCTTGGAAGAACATAGACAATTTTGGGAATTTTTATTTTGTGAGCATAAACTGAGAAAGATCCCTTGATTCCCATTTTATATGTAACCCTGTAATTTGAATTTAACGCGGGATAAGCATTAAATGAGATCTGACGTGGCACCTTGAAACTCGCACCACTCTGAATGAACCATTATTGCCTCTGAATCGACACATTTGTATAACACTTCTTTGTCATACATTCGAAATCATTCCTGGAACTGAACTTGCTTCGATCATTCCCAAACCTGTCAAAATTCGAAAAAATTATTTTTCATCCAAAACTTTTGTAAAAATATCCGCAAGCTGATCAGTTGTTTTTACAAAATGGACTTCAATGTTGCCATTTTCCACATGATCTTTGATAAAATGATAACGAAGAGCAATATGTTTTGTTTTCGAATGTTGTACTGGATTATGACAAATGCGTATAGCACTTTGAGAATCACAGTATAATGGAATCTTTTTCATATTAATGGCATAATCTCGCAACTGACTCTGGATCTAAATAATTTGTGAAGTACATGCAGCAGTTGCAACATATTCAGCTTCAGCATTAGAAATCGAAACACACGTTTGCTTCTTTGACTGCCAACTTACCAACTTTCCATCCAGAAATTGACATCCACCACTTGTGCTTTTTCGATCCAAAGTACACCCTCCTAGATCTGCATCTGAAAATGCTTGAATAAAAAATCCTGATTTCGAAGGATACCACAATCCTAACGAAATTGATCCCTTCAGATAACGAAAGATATTCTTCACAGCAGTTAGATGTGGTTCTCGTGGATTTGCTTGATACCTAGCACAATTACATACAGAAAACATGATACCAGGTCTACTTGCAGTAGGATAAAGCAATGAACCTATCATACTCCTGTATAAGGTAAGATCAACCGCAGGTGTTTCTAACGAAGGTGATAGCTTTGTTCCGACCGCCATTGGTACTCTTAACTTCGTGCTATCTGTCATTCCAATTTTTTCGAGCAAATTCCTTGTATATTTTTCCTGATTGATGGAAATGCCTTCTCTGCTTTGATAAATGTTTAAGCCAAGAAAATTATTGATTTTACCCATCATGCTCATTTCGAATTGGCTTTTCATCAAATTTTCGAATTCACTAGACAAAGCAGGGTCAATAGAGCCAAAAATAATATCATCGACATAAATTTGAACAAGCATTAGATGATTCCCAACTTTCTTTCGACTGTTTTAAGAAATTGGTAAGAGTTGCATACCATGCTCTTGGTGCTTGTTTTACCCATATATAGCTTTATCTAAAATATACACATGATCAGGATGCTTATCATTTACGAAACCTGGTGGTTGTTCAATGTAAACTGTTTCTTCGAGTTCACCATTGAGAAAATCACATTTCACATCCATTTGATAGACATCGAAATCCTTGTGAGCTGCATAAGCTAAAAATATTCTAACAGCCTCGAGTCTTGCGACAGGGGCAAAGGTTTCTTCATAATCGATACCTTCTTGTTGCGAATATCCTTTTACGACTAATCGTGCTTTATTTCGTACAATATTTCCATCCTTGTCGGTTTTGTTTTTGTAAATCCATTTTAATCCGACAATCGAAACATTTTCAGGTTTAGGAATTAATCTCCGAACCTTGTTTCTATCGAATTCAGCCAGTTCAGATTGCATTGCCACAACCCAATCTGAGTGTTCCATTGCAACCTTAACTGTCTTTGGTTCAATTTTCGATATGAAAACATTAAACATGAAGAATTCTTGATGAGTATTTAATACCTCATTCTTCGCACAAATTTGAGCTCTTGTCAATACTCCTTCTTGTGGATTCCCAATTACTTGTTCTTTCGGATGATTCCTTGTCCATTTCTCTAACGGTGGATATGTTGGATCAAATTCCAAAGGTGCATCTTCGTATATTTCTTCATTTTCAGATCCTGCAACAGAAACATTATCATTTAGATCATGAAATTCATCATTTTGATCAAGATTTATTGTTTCAGTTTCATCATGCTCCCCCTCGAAATAATTGTCATTCTGATGCTCCCCCTCAACAACATCATTCAAACTGCTATTCTCCCCCTCGAAAGGATGCTCCCCCTCAACATGTGAAGGAATATTAAAGTGCTCCCCCTCTACTTGAACATCTAGCAAACTTTCACCATCAACAGTTGTATCATTTGTTATTGTCGAATCATCAGTATGTTTCGAAGATTCATGAGTTTGATTATCAGCAGCATTTACTTCAGCATCAGCAGCCATGTCTGGAACACCAAAAATTAAATCATAATCAAAATCTGATGAATTAGAACTTTCAGACTCATCATTCGATTCATTAAGAATTGGTTTTTGGTCGAACTGTTTTTCTACTTGTTTCACAAAGTAATCATCAAAAGTGAGATTAAATGTCTCTTCAACTTTACGAGTTCGTTTATTCAGCACTCTGTATTCCACCGAATTATTTGAATATCCCAAGCAGATTCCTTCATCAGCCTTAGCTTGAAATTTCGAAAGATTATCTTTGAGATTCATGATAAACCACCTGCAACCAAAAACATGAAAGAATTTGACATTAGGGTTTCGGTTATTGATGATTTCATACGGAGTGATATTAAATCGACGATGAATAAAAGATCGATTATGAGTGAAACATGCTGTCGAAACTTCTTCTGCCCATTGATATTGAGGAAGATTCGCATATGTCAACATTGTACGTGCTGCTTCGCAAAGTGACCAATTCCTCCTTTCAACCACACCATTTTGTTGTGGTGTATATGGCGATGAGAAATTATGCGAAATTCCTTTTTTAGTTAAGAACGAATCGAGTACATTATTTTTAAACTCTGAACCATTATCACTTTTTATTTTTCAAACGTTCTTCTTTAGACTCAACTCAATTTTCTTGATAAATTCGATCATTGTTTGAGCGACTTCAGATTTTAACCTGAGAAAATACACCCAAGTGAATCGTGAAAAATCATCAACTATAACCAAAATGTACCGTTTCTTGTTGAGTGTTTCAACAGTTGATGGTCCACAAAGGTCAATATGAAGAAGTTCCAATGGTTCAACAATTTTCGAATCTATGACAATTGGATGACCTTTGCGATGCTGTTTTCCTTGTTCACAAGCTTCACACAAAGTATCATTATCAAACTTTAGTACAGGTAAACCTCGAACAAGATCATCAACAACTAATTTATTCAAATTTCGAAAATTTAAATGTGATAAACGTCGATGTCATAGCCAGCTGATGTCAGAGGAAGCTTTCGAAAGTAAGCACACTGAGGGTTTGCCGATGATTGGTTTGATATCAAGAGTAAACATGTCACCATGTCGTTTGGACTTGAGAAAAAATTCATTAGTTTCAACATTCGAAATGATGTTGCCTGCTTCGTTAAACACCACTTGATTGCCAGTGCCCACAACAAGTTGTGAAACACTTATCAAGTTATGTTGAAGACCTTCTACATAGGTGTGACACCAGTCAAACTTTGGTCAAAAATAAATTGATCAATAATCGTAATTGGGATGAACCAAGTGGTAGAGTTTGTAACAAGGTTTCCAAAAACATAAAGAACATTGAAATCCGAGTTATAACGAAGAAGTTATGACCAATCGAAAATCCGCGACAAAACCGGCAAAACACTGTTCAGTGTAAAAAGTGAATTTTCGATAAAAGGCTTTTTACCCTTAACAATCTAAATGAAAGTTGTAGAATATGTTAAACCGAGAACGTTCATAAAAAGAACATAAAAATCTGACTTTGTATGAGGAAGTTATGATTTTTCGAAGTTTCGGTTTAGCAGTAGACAGCTAAAAATTCGAAATATAAATCGATCGATATTTAGCCGACGCAACTTAAACGAGAATCGAAGGTCTCATCAAAAGTAGCACAACGGTAAAAAGACTGACGAAAACGGACGTCGGATGAAGAAGTTATGAATTTTTAACAGATTTCCTGTCCCGGTCTGTTAAAAATAATAATATTAAAAATAAAGTCAAAATCAGCCGACGAAGTCTAAACGAAAGTCGTAGAGTATAATTTTACCTACGCGTGCATATAAAGAAAGCCAAAAACGGAGCTCGTATGCGAAAGTTATGATTTTTGCAAGTTTTTGGCACGAAAATCAAGAAAATCTTGAAAACTGGGCAAATTCGCATGAGTCAGCTTCGGACACGTCACCTCGCATGCGAGGCCTCCACATGTTCGCTTCTCATTGGACCGTAGCCTCGCGTGTCGTCTCCTGATAGGTCCGAAGTCGTCACCCTCTTTCCCTATTGGACCGAAGTCTGGTCCACTTAGAAGACCCCACCTGTCCGAACAAGTGCCTCGCACCGGGTCCGAAATCTCCACCGCCTTAGACTTCGCACGTGGCCTCGCTGCTGACTGCCACGTAGCTGATGACTCCGCGCCTTCGCCAGCTGTCACCTTCGGACCGCACCCTCGCACCCCTATATAAAGGGTGCGAGCCTTCTCGGATGGAAGGAGTTTTTAACCCCAAAATTCACCCAAATTCACATTTTCACCCCCTCGACTTTCTCATGACCCCCCAATGTCCCGGTGTCGTGTCTAAAGCCCGAAGAAAGCCCCGGAGCCCCGGAATTCTCGAGAAGTTATCCTCTCTCCTGTCGAAACTATGCCCGATTTGAGCCGGTTTTTCGTCAAACAAACTCTTTTCCGGGAAACGAAACGCTGCCCGAATCACCGCTTATCAAAGTGAGTTCATACCCCTATAATATACCTTTTTAAATGGTTTTATATGCTTTTTATGGGGGGGGGGGGAATACAAGTTTAACACAATAATAAATTGTGTTAATGACTGTATGTGATAATAATCACACAAAGAAAGTTTCTGTATGCTTTTAGGAATCACTAAATACTTCCAAAATGACTTAAAGTCATGTTAAATCTTTAAAGTCATGTAAACTCTGTTAAATTCTTTGAAAAATGTTTTATAAACTATTTCAAATTATAAATGTCAAAATCATGTTTATATATGTATAAATATATAAATAAGATTTGAAGGGCTTAGGACTAATGAATTATCTTATTTCCTTTCCTTGTTTGGATGTGGAATTAAGGTTGTATTATTTGTCCAAAGGTCGTTTCCTTCTTAATTATATATATATATATATATATATATATATATATATATATATATATATTATACATATATGAGTCTAAAAGGTTACTCCTTTTAGTATCATTACCTTTGTATCAGGCTGAGCAAAGGTGATCATCCATGAGAATTCATGCTAATCAGATAGAACATATAAATTAAAATAGCTATAATTTATGATTCAAAACTAAATATACAAGTATGATTCACGACTGTATACTTTCCAAGGAAATTACCAAAATTCATTCAACTATACCAAGATATGTATAATACCTTTAATGTACGAACAACATATTAAAGAAGTAAAGATACATCATAACGGGTTTGCATTAACAAAGGTACTATACAGAGTACTAGAGTTAGCAAACATAAGGTAATGTCGGGTTTGCATTAGCAAATGTACTATACAGAGTACCAGAGTTAGCAAACACGAGGTAATAATACATCATTCCGGGTTTGCATTAGCAATGGTACTATACAGAGTACCAAAGTTAGCAAACACGAGGTAATAATACATCATTTTGGGTTTGCATTAGCAATGGTACTATACAGAGTACCAGAGTTAGCAAACACGAGGTAATAATACATCATACCGGGTTTGCATTAACCAAGGGTACGATACAAAGTACCAGAGTTAGCATTCACAGGGTAATAATAATACATCGTAAATCTCGTTGAAACAATAAATTTGTGAGACCCTTCACAGTGTACTTATCTAAGTACGACCTTTTAAGTCCTGAACTATTAGCCAAAATCTCTTGTAGGGAGAGCGTGAATTTGTGTATAGATCTATATGGGACTGACAATCCCGCACCTCTACTGTTCGCTACAGTTTGGCCGGCAGGCCAAGGGTGTCAAATATCATTCCATTCCGACGCCTGAAGAACGTCGCCGCAGGCATATCAGTCATATTAGTATGGTTAATAGAACTCACATGGATAAAACAACGAGTGAATTACAAAGTAATATACTTCTCTTATAAGTGTAAGAAAAGTTAATTACATCCCGACCAGATATACCTTCAGTAGCTTTTACTTGCAGTAAAAGCTACGTATAATGAATTCAAGTATTGTACTTCTGGTTTTGAACATTTAAAACCACAAGGCAGTATTATGGATAATACAATATTTTCCAGGATTAATACTAAGGTTTTTACTATAGAACAGATATAACTAAGAACACTTTTACAAATGAAACAGTTTATGGGATTAAACCACTTATACAAAGGAAACGGTTTATGGGATCAAACCACTTATCAAATGAAACTTAGTCATTCAATCTTTGTAAACTAGTATAACATAAAAGACCTTTAGTGGTTAATTCCATAATTCCTTAGTTATTACATCATAGTTATACATAAGTAATATCCGATTGACAGTGAAATGTGTGACTTCCGCCTTACTTCCTGTTCCTTGTTTAGTTGTGGGCTTAGGGCAGATACACCCATTTGACTGTCCATTCGATATCGGGTTATATATAATCAGTATAAACTAAGAAATTACAGAGGGAAACTATTGAGGTTATCAGTTAATCACCTCAGGAAATATAGGATTTCCTGGAGAAACCAGTGAACTTATCCAATGAACTTAGAGTATACTTAACAGAACTAAAATACTTATGAACTCACCAGCTTAAATGATGATCTACTCTTTCCAAATAACTTGTATTCTCAGGAATCCAGTAGACAGGTACACTCCCGAAGCTTTTGAGAAGACTACCTAGTACCGTACCGCGACTCTTGTCTTCTACTGTACCTACTTTAGTGTTTGAATATGTAATGTTTGAACACTTATGTAAAACTTATACTTATTAATGCAATGGTTGTTTGTACTTTGATTACTATATTGCATGTGTTGTGATACTTACCTAAAGTCCTCTGCCCCCGAACGTTTCCGCCATTCTGGTTTGGGGGTGCGACAATAGGCAACACGATTGACAGTGAGCTTTCCATTTGTGACTATGCCATATCCTTTCAACTGACACCTGTGATTGTTCCCGAACTTCACAACTCCAACATTTTCCAAACTTCGATAATCTCGTAAATTCTCCTATCGTCCAGTCATGTGACGAGAACAACCACTATCAATATACCATTTCTCATCATATTGCTCATCACATAAAACCTGCAATTAATGAAAGAATTTAGGTACCCAAGGCTGTTTGGGTCCTTGGTTATTAGCTTTGAAAACTGAATGAAATGGAGAACCTAAAACCCAATTACAAACTTTGGATTTGAAAGAGTAAATTAGTCAACATCATTAGGTAAAGGAGCAGAAACATAAGTTTTCGATGGTTTAGATTTGTCACTGACATTCGCCTTTTTGTTCTCAATTTTATCTTTCGAAACTGGTTTCCATGTTTTCACAGGAATATTTGATTCTTTGGAAGAAGAACTTCTATTTGAAGAATCATTAAAATATTGCTCATATGCTTCGTGAATCTGTTGTTGCGAATACTGATGAGATTGAAACATCTTTCCTTGTCCTTCAAGCCAATGATCGATATTCTTCACACTTGACGAACCCTTTGTGTATGACACTTTCGAATTCTGCTTCCCAGACGGATTTGGAAAATTCAGTTTTTGCGGGACGAAATCAACATTTGATTTAGAACGAAATGCCATCGTATATCGACTTCCAACATTGTTTCCAACGCTTTCATTTTGAGAAAATCGGCTGTGAAATTTTTGTTTTTGAGAAAATCTTGGATGTTGATTAGAAGAAAATCGTTGTTTTGAGGGTTGATTTTGAAAGCTCTTTGAGGTATTTTTGATATTTGTGGAAAACGTTGTATTTTGAACTTTTGAAGAATTTGTTTTTGGATAAAATTCATATTTTGTTTTGTTTGATTGAGCGGGATTTTTCTTTTGATCTGAATCAGATGCTGAATTCGAAGACTTTTTCTCAACAGATTTAGTCTTTGTGTTTTCAGACGTTTTCAATGTAAAACCATTTTGTTTCTTTCGAGACTTAACAGTTTGCCAGAAAATTTTCTTTCGTGCTTGTCTTTTTGAAATTTTATTTTCTTTTGAAAACTTGTCAATTTGTTCTTTAAATTCTTTTGAATTTAATTTGACAACAATTTTATTCTCCACAACAACCTCTTTTGTAACTTCTTTCACAACTTTTTGTTTTTCAATCCATTTTCGTTGAGGTTTTTGTCTTTGAAAAACATACGAATTCTTTGTTAGATTATTTTCGACAGTGCTTTGATTTGAAAAGAATCCTTTGTCTGTTGTTTTCTTGTTGTCATCTTCGACCATTTTGTTGAATTCTGGTTTAATGTTTTCAACATTTCCAGTAGTGACAAACACTTGATTTGGAAAAACAACATCATCTGCACAATTGAAATTTGGATACACCACTTGATTTGTTTCCAAATAATGGGCTCCTTTTTCAGACAAAACTTTGTCGAAATTTTCAGTGTCCCCAAACACTTGATCAACTACAACACGTGGAATGGTTGGTTCCTTTGAAACATGTTTGTCAGACTTAGAGTCATTCGAAACGTTGAATTCATCCTCATCATCACTACTATCTGTTTGACTATCTCTGACACTCATATTGTCGAAATCACAAACTTTCGAAGTTGAGGGTTTGTCAGTGTCATTCTTAACCAATGAATCATTACATTTTTCTTTTCCTTTAGACTTAGATGTGACATTAATGACAGACAATTGTGAACAATCAACACTTTCCTCTTCCTCAATTTTACTGATTTCGCTAAAACTATTAGAATTATCATCGGCATCAGCGAAATTAGATTGAGAGTCAAGTTTCGAATTCTCAGTTCTTTTCAGAATTTTGATTTGTTCATTATTGGTTAAGGTATCATTCACAATTTCAACAAGTTCATCAGCATTCAAATATTCATCTATCTTAACAATACCATAAGTATATCGATTATCAGGCACTTTATCGAAATCTGATATGGTTTTCTCACAATCATAAGACACGCTATCAATTTTCTCTATTTCGAAAGCAAGAAAAGGTAATAACTTCCTATGTTGTTCTTTGCTAATATCAGACGCATGATGTAAAGCAGTCAATTTCACATACAGACGTTTTGCAGAATTACAGTATATATTTCTTTGGGCTAACAACATTGTAACATCACGGCTTAAAGAATCCCTATCACACATGATGTTTGTAATTTGCAATTCTAAACTCTCCATTCTTATTTTCTTGGCATCTAACTACTTCTGTACTTCTATCAGCTGAGAAGTTGATTTCTTAGCCTCATTGCTAGCAGAGATAACCAAAGCATCGAAATAAGCAACAGTATCATCAAAATCAATTAATTCAGTGTCATATGCACTTAAAGGAATATTGAAACACTGAATAATAGTACGTACCTTGGTAGTCATTGGAGATTTATTAGCACTTTTGGTCATGAAGCAAAGACCAGTCACCTATTCGTCAGAATCATCCTCCAACTTCGCGAACATGGCACCATGCGTAGGATTACGCATCTCTTCATCATCGGATACGGAAGACCAGATCTGATATGTGCCCTCTTCCTCTTGTTCACCTCTAGCCACCAATGACAAATTTTTCGCCTTTGAACGCACCTCTTCCAATCTCTCAACATAATACGCTTCGTCCTTTATCCTAGTCTTTTTCTCCTCCTTCTTACGAAGCATGCAATCATTTGCTAGATGATGTGCTCCATTGCAATAGTGATAGTCAACACCCAAATATCCTTTCAGTTTCTTCTCATTCTTAACCTCAGTCACTTTCTCAACATTCTTTTCAAACTTCTTCTTCTCTTCTCCTGCAGACTTGTTCACGAAACTTCCTTTTCCCTCACTCTGCTTCATCTTCGGATTAAACGGTTTCTTGAAAAACTTTTTAACTCTGTTGTTTGAGTAAAAAGCTACTGCCTCATCATCCGAATTCATTAAAAACCCCTCTTCATCAGAATTCTCTTCTTCAACCTGTTCCTTTTCTGAAACTTTCGAAACTAAAGCCAATGGTCCACCCAAGCTTAATTTCGATTCTTCAACCATCTCATTTACCTCGCCTTCGTGAGTCTTTAGCAGATTATACAAATCATTCAACGATGAGGTGTCGAAACTCTGTTGTGTTTTCACCATTAAAGTAACATTCCACCATTCCTTTCGTAGACCCATGATGAACGTCAAATTGAATTCCATTGTCGTTCTTGTAATACCATGACGATGACATTTATAGATCAACTCATTCAGCCTATCATAGTAACCTTCAATTGACTCACCATCTTTTTGCTTGAAATCTTTTAATTCAATCAAACAGTGCTTAACTGAATTAATTTTTGTTTTCTCGCTCCCTTGAAACTTTTCTTTGAGACTATTCCAGATTTCTTTTGCAGTTGTACAACTTCTGACATAGTTATACACAACTGGAGGTAATGCACCGTGTAACTCCCTTATGCATCGTTTTTCAAGTTTCTTCATTCGATCAGATTGAGCATCAACACTCGTAGTACCCGATGAAGATCCAATTGGTTGAAGAATTATCGTAAGAGTAACACTCCCTGAGATTCATGACCAAAGCTCTTCATCGATTCCATTCAATTAGTCTTGCATACGATCAGACCACTGATCATAGTATTCTGGAATGAGCATAGGAATCTTAGTTGAAGATCCTAGCAGATGAGAGTATGAAGTCATTGAGTTTAGATTGATGTTCGCCATTGATGTACGGATGAAATTTTTTGAGAATTTTTGAGAAATCAAAGAGAATTTGAAAGCAATTTGCTGAATTGAACAGAGATATCAAGTAGAACAGTCGATTCAACAAATCAGTTGCAGAATCAAATCACAACTGAAGATCTAGAACTCTTTTTCACTTCAAAAGGTGCGGAAACTTTTTGAACCAGAAATTTGATTCAAAAAACTTTTGAATCAGAGTGAAAATCAGATCGCAGATTATGATTCCTGCTCTGATACCAATTGGTGAAGTGATGAATCGAGTATGAATCAAATCAGAGTAAATCAAACGTAATTCGAACACATGATGTAAATATATTCTGGTTTCAACTCTATTATGCTTTCAATTCTTATAGAGAGAATGTAGAGAAGTTCGTACAAAGACTCTTATCTAACTCTAAGTGATGTCCCTGTTTATAGGAAACATGAAAGCATACAAAAAATTATAAGAACTAAACATCTAAGCTTCGTTACAAAATGCCTTGTAAAATAACATTAAGTCTTCGACATATTACAACTGGTCTTCGACCCTTACAAATAGAAGCATGAGGATGTGCATAGACTATAGAGAGCTGAACAAGGGAACGGTAAAGAACAAGTATCCCTTCCCAAGAATTGATGGCCTGTTCGATCAGCTGCAAGGTTTGAGCTATTTCTCAAATATCGATCTTAGGTCAGGACATCATCAACTGAAGGTGAGAGAGCAAGATATTGAGAAAACCGCATTCAGAACGAGATATGGACACTATGAGTTCTTGGTTATGTCGTTTGGACTAACCAATACTCAAGCAACATTTATGGATTTGATGAACAGGGTTTGTAAACCATTCCTCGATAAATCTGTAATAGTGTTCATGGATGACATTCTGATTTACTCAAAGAGCCAGCAGTAGCATGGCAAGCATCTACGAGAAGTATTAGAATTTTTGAAGAAGGAGAAGTTGTATGCAAAGATCACCAAATGTGATTTCTGGATTCGAGAAGTCTAATTTTTGGGTCATGTAGTTAACCAGGAATGGATAATGGTTGACCCATCAAAGATTGAAGCTGTAATGAAATGAGAACAACCAAAAAGTCCCATGGAGATTCAAATCTTTCTAGGATTAGCTGGATATTACTGAAGGTTTATCCAAGGCTTTTCTTCGATAGCTGCTCCATTGACAGCTTTGACCCATAAAGGAGCTACATATACATGGAGTGAGAAACACGAAGAATCATTCGGGAAGCTAAAGAAGAAGTTGTGTGAAGCACCAATTCTTTCTTTACCTGACGGAGTTGAAGACTTCGCAGTCTATAGCAATGCATCTAGAGTTAGGTTAGGTTGTGTTCTGACCCAGAGAGATAAGGTGATAGCATATGCATCTCGACAACTGAAAGAGCACGAAAAGAATTACCCCACTCATGATTTGGAGTTGGCAGCGATAGTATTCGCATTAAAGATATGGAGGCATTATCTTTATGGCACAAAGTGAAAACTTTTGACTGATCATAATAGTCTCCAGTATCTCTTTAATCAGAAGGAGTTGAATATGAGACAACGACGCTGAATAGAGTTACTCAAAGATTATGACTGTGAGATACTTTACTATCCTGGTGAAGCAAATGTTGTAGCTGATTCTCTCAGTCAAAAAGTAAACTTGTAAAGAAAAAGGCCAAGAGCGTTAAGAATTTAAGTTGTCTCAACGATTGTGGAAAGCATCAAGAAAACTCAGGAAGAAGCTTTAGGGAAAAATGACCAAAAGGAAGAGAATTTAAGCAAAACATTGGAATTCGGTACAAACGGTCAAGGATTGAAGGTATTCCAAGACAGGATTTCGGTGCCTAATATGGGAGGAATAAGGGATCTTCTTATGGAAGAAGCTCACAAGACCATGTACTCGATTCATCCCGACAGCACTAATATGTATAGGGGTCTGAAACCTTACTACTGGTGGCCGATGATGAAGCTTGATGTTGCAAAGTATGTGGCAGATTGTGTAACATGTGCGAGAGTTCAAGCACAACATCAGAAATCGTATGGGAGTTTAGAACCTTTACCTGCACCAATGGGTAAATGGGAAGACATCACCATGTATTTTGTGACTAAAGTGCCCAGAATGAAGAACAGTCACGACATGATTTGGTGGTCGTGGATCGGTTCACTAAGAGTGCACACTTCATAGCAGCCAATGAGAGATGGTCTGTGGATAAGCTTGCAAATGCTTACATGAAGGAGGTAGTAAGACTTCACGGTGTTCCTTTAATGATTGTATCGGATTGTGATAGTTGTTTCACATCAGCGTTTTGGAGAAGTATACAAGAGGAAATGGGTACGAAGTTGTGTTTAAGTACAACTTACCATCCGCAGACTAATGGTCAGAGCGAAAGAAAAATTCAAAAACTGGAAGATATGCTAAGAGCCTGTACCCTAGAATTCCAAGGTAACTGGGATGAACACTTACCCCTGGTAGAGTTTTCCTATAACAATAATTACCATTCTAACATCAAGATGGCACCTTATCAAGCTTTGTACGGTCAGAAGTGCCGTATGTCGTCTTGTTGGCTTGAGGCCGGAGAAAAGCAGTTTATGGGCCCCGAGATAGTCCATCAGACTGCCAAAAAAGCTATGCCGACAAAAAGCGACGACAGATGACATTCGAAGTTGGTGATTCGGTTTTGCTCAAAGTCTCACCATAGAAGGGACTTATAAGATTCGGAAAGAGAGGAAAGTTGAGTCCAAGGTTTATTGGACCATTCAAAGTTCTTCATAGGATTGGGAACCAAGCTTACAAGCTGGAATTACCAGAAGAACTAGATGATATCCATAACACTTTCCATGTGTGTTATTTGAGGAAGTTCACGGGAGAAGTTCCTGATATAATACCACTTATGGAGTTAAGGATGGATGAAAACAAGAGGCTAATCGAAGATCCTGAGGAAATTGTTGACCGTAAGACAAAGAAGTTGTGACACAAGATGGTCAACTTAGTGCTTGTGCGATGGAAACATACGAATAAGCCGAACCTCACCTGGGAAACAGAGAGTGACATGATGATTCACTATCCACATCTGTTTGCTGATGCAAGATTTTGGGGCGGAATCATCCTAAGGAGGAGAGAATTGTAACACCCATGTTTCTAGGCTAAGCATTAGTATGATGATGTAATAGTTAGGGTCAACAATTGTAACCTATTTTGAAGTAATAAAGAGGAATTATTTGAATATTATTGGAATTATGTGATTTTATGTGCATTATACTTATTTATAAGATATAATAAGTTAAGGATAAAATAATAGTTGTCGCAACAAGTATTTCGGGGATATAAGGAATGCTGAAATCCGACTTATAACAAAGAAGATATGACTTATTGAAGTTTTGCGACAAAACCGGCACGACGCTGTGTGATGTAAAAAGTGAGTTTACAATAAAGTACTTTTTAGCCTTAGCGATCTAAACTAAAGTCGTATTATACGTTAAACCGAGGGCATGCATAAAAATAACGTCCAAATCTGACTCCGTATGAGGAAGTTATGATTTTTCTAAGATTTGACAAAACATTATGCAACCCGGAATTAGAATTTTAGATTGACCGATTTTTAGCTGACACAACCTAAAAGAGAATCGAAGATCTCATTAATAGGAGCTCAACAATAAAATGACAGACGAAAACGGACGTCGGGTGACAAAGTTTTGAATTTTTAACGGAGTTTACCTGTACAGGCCTGTGAAAATATAACTTTAAAAATAAAGTCAAAATTAGCCGATAAAGTGTAAACAAAAGTTGTAGAGTACGTTTCCACCTATGTATGGATATAAAGAACGTTGAAAACGGAGCTGGGATGCGAAAGTTACATAATTTAAAAGTCGAAAGTGGCCGATGCGAGGTTACATGTGAACGCCCCGCGCAGAGAAGCCCTACGCCCCACGTTCTCGCATACTAGGCTCCAGATCAACCACGTCGCCCCATCCGAAGGTTGACACATGCCCCCCCTCGTACGCGCATCGTACATCCAAGGTACGCCCTGCTTAACCGAAGACCAGGCCCCTATATAAAGGGTGCGAGGGTTGCCTTCATTCTTCACTCCATCACCCTTTTTTTTTCTCTCTCTCTCTCTCTCTAACCTCTCTCTAAACCTCCCCTAACCTCTAGTAACGTCTAAGTGCTAGAGGAAAGCCCCATAGCGCCAGAAGGCTCTGAGAAAAAGAGTTTTTCGGCTCGAAACTTCTGCCCCCGCAGAGCCCGGTTTCTAGCCTAACCTCCCGGTAAGTGAGTTATGCTTACCCTACTTTAAGTATAGCTTAGGTTTAAATTTATTATCGTTATTATGAACTTATAAACAATATATATTATAAAATATAATATATAAAAATGTTATTATAATATCTTTTAACTACTCGCAGTACGGGGAATCTGTTTGAAGGGCCGCATAGGGTTGTTGGATTTCAGAAGTGCTATAATGCCAAAATGGTCCAGCCCTCCGGTGTTTCATTTCTGTCCCCTGTTTGTACATAGTGGTTGAAAAGTATTGTTTAACACTTATAAAAAAATATCGCTCGTAAATAGTCGCAATAAATATTAGACTAAAATCTAGTAGTAATAATACTATGTTTCGTCGAAGGAAAATAGAACTGTTAGAAGCGAAGTGCTGCCCTAATTTGGAATTATCACTTTAACAAGTGAGTGCATAGTTACTTTCATCTTACACATAGATATGAAGTATTTAATATAAATTATGTTCTATGTATGCATATTATCCGTGTTCTTCATATCTATGCTGGATGAACGATTTATACATGTTTTAAATGATTTAAAATATATATGTATTTTATATCTACGAATATGTTGGGTAAAACATGCGTAGATGAAATAGTCGATGTTTGATAATATGATGAGAGGCCTCGATGTTTACGATGATCCAGTCATCTAGCAGAGTATATAGATGACGACCACAGACTATTCTAGACAATCCAGTGGAACGCTGGCAGGCTCGCAACCTGTAGGTGTTTATTTGAACTACATGTTCACCAGGTGTACTCCATCCCTCTCATGGTTGCCTTATTTAACATGTATTGATGAGGAATCCCCTATGCAATGTTGTCCACCCCGATGAAAATCCTTAGGCTAGGTCCCTTATAATAGATGCTTTAGCGACGTCAAGTGAGGATAACTGGAACGGGTAATCGGGTTGAATGATTTGATGAAATTAATAAACTTAATTATTATAGGTTGAAAAAACTATGTGCTCACCAGGATTTCAGTTTATTGCATTACATGTAGTGGTAAGGGAGCACAAGAGTGATGATCTGATGAGAGATCAATAAATTGTAAGGCCTATGTTGTTTCTGTTTATACTTTTGATTTGTATTGACATTGACATCCCGAGGTTTTTAATATTATGAAAACACATTTCTTCAGAAATGCTTTGATAAATTATTTACCATATTTTTTGGAACAAATTCTACAACATATTTCTTTAAAAGGATACTCTGATTTTCAAATAAAGTATAAACAAATCAGTCTTTTCTGCACGTGAAGTTGGGGATGTCACACATAGATGACCCTAGCATGAGCCCAGACCTGTAGATAGTCGTACTTTAGAACAATTGGTTTTCTTGACTTGGGTTTTGCACGCCATCCCAACTCCATAATGCTATAGGTGTGGGATACCCCTCCCAGACAAAAAGAAAAGACAAATCTATATGTCCAGTCTGTTGATTGCATGTCAAACCGCACAGTGGTAAAGAACTCCCAACTGAACTCATGATAAATCACCCCTAGAAGACTAAAGATCTGACGCCATCCATGGTAGGTAAAAATCTCGAGACTGTCATCATCGCAAAAGACCTGCATCAGATACGACTCTAGACGAGCCGACAACCCATGGTCATCAACAGTCCTCCACACAAGAGCCTAAGGAATACTAAAATACTTAGATAATAGTACGATCAGTTGAGAAAGGAATAAGCTTTGTTCCTCTGCAGACATGTCAACTGGAAGCTACAAAAATGGATGAGATGGCCAGTTCGACGGTAACTGACCCGCTCGCTACTGACATCCTCTCCTAGTCATACTGTAACGACCCAAATTTTACAAAGAAATTTTTCATTTTTAATTAGTCAACCATTTTTCATAAACATAGAGATTCCAATAATTGTTTTCAAAAAACCCACCAATATTACAACATTATTATTTCCAAAACATCAGAGTGTCCCCCAAACCATATCAGAAAAGAGAGATAGAGTGCACGCCACATCATCACGCCTTGCCTTTGCCCTTGGGTTCCGAAGTACCTGAAACAAATCCACAGACGGTAAGCTGAAAGGTTAGTGAGTCCCCCAGAGCATACCCCACACAAACCACATATCACATGAGCTATAAAGCTACCTCTACCACATATCACACGACAATTAGCCATGAAGCTATCTCTACCGTTAGCCGCAAAGGCTATATCTACCATCAGCCATAAAGGCTGTCTCTACCATTAGCCCTAAGGTCATCTCTACCATTAGCCATAAGGCTATCTCTACCGTTAGCCACAAAGGATATCTCTACCACATATCATGCACACATACATATCACCCATCTACATAACAAGTAAACCAACTATCACAAAATGGGTCGGCCTTGGTGCCTTAGACCCATTGGTATGGTGAGAAAACTCACCTCACAAAGTTGATTCGGCAACTAAATTCATGTATGTCCTGTGCTGCTCTTCCCAAACTGTTTATAATAAATGAGTAAATACTCAACATAATCCCATAAATACCCGCAAGGTCAACCCTGGTCAAAGTCAAAGTCTATAGTCAAGGTCAACAGTCCATATTGACCTTGACTCGTCGAGTACAATCATTCACTCGTCGGGTTCCCTGCTTAACTCATCGACTCGTCGAGTCACCCGAGGGACTCGTCGAGTTCCTTGATGTTTACGGCCGTAAACCACCAACCGTACACCCTTGACCGTAAACCGTTGGCCGTAAATGAGAAAACCCTGTCGACTCGCCGAGTCACCAGAGGGACTCGACGAGTTCTCACGTATTTAGTTATTTCCAAGGGAGTTTAAGGTTTCAAACTTCATATCCATACTCTCCTAGTGAAGATTTCACGTAAAGTTGCAAACTTTACATGCATGCATAGCCTCACATCGCCATAGCACCAAAACTAACCTTCAAACAAGGTTTTCATGCATGGAGAGGGAATGGGCTTAATAAAAGGTGCAACTTTATGATATTTGGGACCTAAGAAGGTCCAGATCTTGGACCATATCCTTGTGATAGGTCCAGATCTAATATTGCTTCTATTTCCTCAAAGTTGGTCACAACTCTCAAATAGAATCTAGGCTCAAGGTATCAGATTCATACCTCAATTCAATGCCTAAGACGAAATAGATGCTTGATCTAACACTTCTCCCTTGATATTTCCTCTTCAAACTTCGAATCCTCCCCCAAAATCTCAAGGATAAGCTCCCAATTGATCTTACTTCACACACAAGAGGGTTTGCGGCCGTAAACGTTCTTCTATGGTGCTAAGGGAGGCTACTGGGGTGGATAATGACGTTTATATTGGGGGCAAACCCAAAATTTAGGGTTTTCTTTAAACAGATCGGACTCACCGAGTCGACCTTCAACTCGCCGAGTCGGTGCCGTTCCACGTTTCATGATCTCATGACCCTACTCGACGAGTTAACTTCCGAACTCGCCGATTCCATGCATAAATCCTTTCCAATTCAAACCAGGTGTTACAAGTCTCCCCCAATTGAGCTGGACTTCGTCCTCGAAGTCTACTGACTCAAACAAATTGGGGTAATGATCTTGCATCTCCTCTTCCGGTTCCCAAGTCCATTCGGAGCCCTTACGATGTTGCCATTTCACTTTCACCAGTCTTACTTCCTTATTCCGAAGAGCCTTCGTCTTCCTATCCAAGATGGAAACGGGCTTCTCGATGTAGTTCAATCTCTCATCCACCTGGATATCACCCAACGAGACAACCACTGTCTTGTCTGTGATACACTTCCTAAGTTGCGACACATGGAATGTGCTGTGAATCTGGCTAAGCTTTGCCGGCAGCTCCAAGCGGTAGGCTACCTTACCTACCCGGTCAATAATCCAGAACGGTCCTATATATCGGGGCCCTAGCTTGACCCTCTTCCGAAACCTAATGATCCCCTTCCAGGGCGACACTTTCAGCAACACGAAATCCCCCACCTGAAACTCAAGATCTGATCGCCGTCGATTAGCATAGCTTTTCTGACGGCTCTGCGAGACCCGCAACCGGTTACGCACCTGCTGAATTAATCCAGTGGTCTTGAGCACCACTTCAGTGCTTCCCATGACCCAATGTCCAACCTCATCCCAACAAATTGGGGTCCTACACCTCCGACCATATAACAGCTCAAACGGAGCTCGATCGATACTGGGGTGATAACTGTTATTGTACGAGAACTCTGCCAGTGGGAGATACGTATCTCAGCTCCCTCCAAAATCCAACACCCATGCCCGTAGCATATCCTCCAGTGTCTAGATCGTTCTCTCACTCTGACCGTCGTTCTGGGGGTGGTACGCCGTGCTAAAATGTAGTTGAGTGCCCAGCTCCTCGTGGAAATTCTTCCAGAACCTAGATGTAAACCGAACATCGCGGTCAGAAACTACCGACACAGGCACCGCATGTCTAGCCACCACCTCACGCACGTAAATATCTGCCAACTTCTCTGCGGATATACTTTCGGATATCGGAATGAAATGGGCACTCTTTGTCAGTCTATCCACAATCACCCATATGGCATCCACACCACTCGTCGTCCTTGGCAACTTCGTAATGAAGTCCATTGTGATCTCCTCCCACTTCCACATGGTAATGGGTAGCGGTTGGACCTTACCATGAGGTCGCTGATGCTCGGCCGTGACCTTCCTGCAAGTCAAGCACCACTCTACAAACCAAGCAATTTCCCGCTTCATGCATGGCCACCAGTAACTCAGCCTCAAGTCCCTATACATTTTTGTAGCTCCTGGATGTATAGAGAACTTGGACTTATGTGCTTCCTCTAATATCTTATGTCTCACTCCCCCGGTCACCGGTACCCACACCCGGCCACACTGCGTCAAGAGACCACGACTATCCTTAACAAACAGAGGATATTGTCCTCGGATCCTCTCTACCTTCCAATTCTCTTTCTTCACTCCCTCAACCTGATCCTCTTTGATCATCTCCAACAATGGAGAGATCACCGTCATCCTCAAACACACACTCCCGATCGGGGAACCTGCCGTCTTACGACTCAAGGCATCGGCCACTACGTTGGCCTTCCCTGGGTGGTATAGAATCTCGCAATCATAGTCTTTTAGCACGTTCAACCACCTTCTTTGTCGCAATTTGAGGTTCTGTTCGTCCATCAAATACTTCAGACTCTTGTGGTCGGTGTAAATGGTGCACCGTACTCCATACAAATAATGCCTCCAAATCTTGAGGGCAAATACCACTGCCCCCAGTTCCAGATCAAGAGTGGGTTAATTCGCCTCATGTGGCTTTAACTGTCGTGAGGCGTACGCTATCACGTGCCTTCTTTGCATCAGTACTGCAGCTAACCCTGAGATCGATGCGTCATAGTACACCACCAGATCATCTAATCTATCTGATAGAACAAGGATCGGAGCCTCACACAATCTCTGCCTCAAGGTTTCGAAGGCCAACTATTGATCCTTACCCCACCGAAACGTCACATTCTTCTTGGTTAGATGGGTCAATGGCACCGCAATCTTGGAGAAGTCTTGGATAAACCTCCTATAATAACCCGCTAAACCCAAGAAGCTACGAATCTCTGATGCATTTTTCGGTACTTCCCACAGCATCACAGCCTCAACCTTGGTTGGATCAACCGAAATACCCTCCTGGTTGATGATATGCCCCCATAATTGTACCTCTTGCAGCCAGAAATCACACTTAGAGAACGTGGCATACAACTTCTCCGCCCTTAGGGTCTCCAGCACCTCCATTAAGTGCTGTTCGTGCTGCTCCCTGGTATTAGAATAGACCAGGATATCATCAATGAAAACGATCACCGACCGATCCAACATCGGTCTACACACCGTATTCATAAGGTCCATGAATGTTGTTGGGGCATTGGTGAGCCCAAATGGCATCACTACAAACTCATAATGCCCATACCGAGTCCTGAAAGCCGTCTTCGGTATATCCTCATCCCGAATCCTCATCTAATGGTATCCCGACCGAAGATCAATCTTGGAAAACCAGGACGCACCCTGCAGCTGATCGAACAAATCATCGATCCTTGGCAACGGGTAATGGTTCTTCACCGTTAGCTTGTTTAATTCCCTACAATCGATGCACATCCTGTGGGATCCATCCTTCTTTTTCACGAAAAGGATTGGTGCTCCCCACAGGGAACTGCTCGGACGAATGAACCCTCGGTCTAACAGCTCCTGAAGCTGTGTAGATAACTCTTGCATCTCAGGTGGTACCAACCGATATGGTGCCTTTGCTATCGGAGCGGCATCCGACACCAAATCGATGCAAAATTCCACCTACCTCTCCGGAGGCACCCATGGTAACTCTTCGGGGAAGACATCCCAAAAGTCCTTAACAACTGGCACACTGCCTACATCCTTAGTGATCTCTACCCTTGTATCCCAGATATATGCCAGAAATCCCGTACAACCCTGCTGCAGGAACCATCTAGACCTTGCAGCCGAACAGAGGGTCGGCCCCTGCGATGCCCTATCACAATGTATCACCAGTTCTCCCCCACTTGGGGTTCTAACCTTCACCAACTGACGCTCACAGTCAATCATGGCCCCATTGGCCCCCAACCAATCCATTCCGATAATCGCTTTTAGCCCTCGCAACGGTATTGGGACTAGGTCGACACGAAATCTCTCACCAAGAACATTCAGGGCACAATCCCGATACAGCTTCGCAGCACTAATGGTGCGGTCATCCGCAATCTCCACCTCGAGCGGGGAATCCAAAGTTCACGGCGCTTCCCGGAACTTCTTACTAAGCGCAAGAGATACGAACGATCGGGTTGCACCCGAATCAAACAAGACATGAGCAGACATACCATTGACCAAAAAGGTCCCTATACAAGCATATAATACACATAAGAGAAACAGATACATAGAGCAGGGAAGAATAATTACGTACCAACCACGACATCTGGCGCTGCGCGTGCCTCTTCGGTAGTCAGCTGAAATGCACGGCTCTTCACTGTTGGAGCTTCCGCCTTAGCAGGGCGACCATCGGTAATCCTCATTGTGGCGGGCGCAGGCGCCGCCACCGCTCCTCCTCCTCCCTGCAACTTCGGATAGTTGACCCGCTGATGGCTGGTATAGTTGCAGTGAAAACATACTAAGCCTTTCGTGGGGCAGTTGTGACAACCCGATATTTCGAGTCAATATAATGTTCGAAAAGTCAAATATTATAAACTATTTTCAATCAATAAAAATTAGCGTCAAAAACGAAGTGTTCTAAAGTCTCAATTTGAATACAAAAACTGATAGATATTGTATCAAGGTTTTCAAAAATATAGAGAACACGCAAATCCGAGTTATAACAAAGAAGTTATGACCAATCAAAGATTCGCGACAAAACCGGTAAAACGTTGTTAAGCGTGAAAAGTGAAATTTCAATGAAATACTTTTTAGCCTTAAGTATCTAAAAGAAAGTCGTAGATTATATTAAACCGTGAGCGTACATAAAAAGAACGTTCAAATCTGACTTCGTATGAGGAAGTTATGATTTTTCTAAATTTCAGATCAGCGGTAGACAGCTAAAAATTCGAATTTAAGATCGAGCGATTTTTAGCCGACACAACCTAAATGGAAATTGAAGATCTCGACAATAGTAGTATAACGGTAAAAAGACAGACGAAAACGGACATCGGATGAAGAAGTTATGGATTTTTAACGGAATTATCCTGTCCCGGCCTATTAAATAAAATATAATTTAATTTCAAAATTAGCCGACAAAGTCTAAATGAAAGTTGTAGAGTATATTCTCACCTACGCGTGGATATAACGAACGTCAAAAACGGAGCTCGTATGCGAAAGTTACGCATTTTTGAAGTTTTTGACACACACTTCGAGGCTTATCCGAAGGAGTACGCCCAGCGTACTTCGGAGTACGCCCAGCGTACTTCGGAGTACGCCCAGCGTACCGAATGAAGGGTCTCGGACCGGCCACGTCGCTCCTACACCCTCTACAGTATTCCCATCCGAAGACCGGAGACTGGAGACGTCATCGCTGACGTACGCCCCGCGTACGAGGGTACGCGCAGCGTACGAGGTACGCCCAGCGTACGAGGGCAGCTCCCCCCTCCTGTAAATAGCATGCGAGACTTCCGATTTTGGCTTGCTCATTCCCCATATTGTCTCCCAAACTTCATACTCCTACCCTCTCTAAACGATCCCGACTTCCCGGCTTCATATCTAAGTCCCGACGAAGGTCCGAAGGTCCGAAATTCCCGAAAAATTCACCACCTTCCGGTTGAGGTGCCGCCCGAGAAAATCTTGTTTTCTTCAAATCACGCACTTTCCCGGTGAGTTCATACCCCTACATTTCTTCCGTTTTCTTTAGTTTTCAGGGGGATAATACAAGTTCAAAATACCAAAACACATTTGAAACCGAGCTGGACAGCTTACAACATCAAAGTTGTGATCTCTTCACAGGCTATTTTACCCAACCTAAACTTAACATTTTTTTTCAAAACTATCTAATACATGTTTAAGAGTTTTCCTACACCTTGTAACATGCTGAGCAAGGTGTGTATACGTTTTACACTTATCATTTCAAATGTCGATTTATGGAAATACAATGACTTACATAAAAAGGTTTCATCCAAACACACACAACACTTTTTGATAAACTATAACAGGTATAGTTTGAGCACTTCGTTTGACAAAGAAACAGTAACTCAATCGACTTACAAAACAAATACTTCATTGCACACTACGTGATCTTGTATTAATTAAACTCGCGAGACATTCTCCTTTGGGGTACTCCTAAGTAGCACAGAAAAGTCCTGTAGTTATAATCAGAATCTCCGGGAGGGAGAACGTGATAGTTGTGTGTAGATCTATATTCGGTCTGAGAAACCCGCACCTAAGCTGCTTGCAACAGCTAGACCGGCAGGTCTGGGGTGACAAGTGTCATAACTTTCCGACGCCTGAAGAACGTCGCATACAAGGCCTTCTAGTCTTTAGTATGGTCATAACACCTCGCACGGAGTATTAATAAAACATGCGGTTCACGGAAATTCTACAACCTTTCCATAAAAAGGGGTTTTACTTACACATAAAATTACACATATAAGTGCGACGATTTACTTACTCGTACCAAGCCTCGTTTCGGTTAAAACTACAACAAACCTTTTAGAAAATATTGGATTTTCTGGTAACAAAACTTTAAGGAAGCAACATTTATTTTCTTTACATAAATCGCTTATGCACTCACCAGCTTTATGTTGATACTCTCTTTTCAAAACAACTTGTATTCTCAGGTAATCAGTGATTCATGTAACTACAAGATTTCTGAAGTCAAGACGCTAAGGCGTAGATTCTTTTGCCACATTTTATCATCATATGTAATTTATTTGGAAACATGTATTTTGGAAACAATGTAACCTTTTAAATTATATCTATGATGGTTGTGTTTAACTTTCTTCACTATGGTTATGATACTGAGCATGACGTCATCCGCCCCCGAACGTTTCCGCCGTTCTGGTTTGGGGGTGTGACAGATTGGTATCAGAGCTTTATTTATAGTGAACTAAGTATATCGAACCACGTAAGATATGCAAACTATAAATACAACGGGACAAAAATTCTCTGACGTAGCTTTTCAAAAATACTTTAAAAATAAGAATTAATATTTTTATAAAAGTGTTTGCACAATCGCACATTCAGTATCATAATGGCAATAACATAAAAGTATCAAGACAAGTTGGACACCATGGTCCAGCTTCGGGGTATGTAGTCAGATCTTGGATGAATATAGCCTGATCAACTATATTCAGCCAAGATAGGACCAATGAATGCCGAAGAAGGATCATGGTGAGCAACAAGTCTGCAACTTACCAAAAATTTCAAGAATCAAACATAAAAATACTATGGGAGTATCTTAACACGAAAAGCCGTAATAATCACAACTGCAAAAAAAAATTTAACATCTTATATTTCTCAAAGTTTCCGCGACATTCCTCCTTATCCCTATTCTCGCACAGGTACGATGGCAGGATTTCATTTGCCGGGTGATCCCTACTTTCCCAACCAAGGGAATGCCGGTTGGATTGTGGAAGACCCAGAGGAGGATCCTGAAGAGGAACCTATCGAGGATGAAGAACCCATAGAGGAGGAAGAATCAGTAGACGGCGAAGAGGAAGAAGACTCAGATGGAACCGACTCCGAACCCGAAGTTTACAATCCACACCCTGCCCCTAATCCTCCGCGACACTTTTAGGGCCCGACGCCCCAATTGTCTGAAAATATACAGCGATGGAGCCGAGAACAAGGTCAACGACCTCCCTATGGCATGCAACGAGGCTTCTACGATCTCAGTAGAGGAGGGTCAGCCGACCGAGCCCTCCCGGTCATAGTTCACCGTGTCACACGCCACGAAGAGCAAACAAGAGTTCCCACCCAACATCTCATGGAGGTTGGTGCTACCAGCCAAGTCAACTCTGTTCGCATTTGCCGGTTAGGCGACGACCACGATCAGACTCGAGACCGCATCGAGCTTCTTCGACGGGAAATGGCTGCAACCCAAACCGAAGTGCAAGAACTCCGAGAGCACCGAATCACTCTAGAGGGACGTCAGGCTGAAGCGGAGCGCCAAGCGGCGGAATCCAGAGCCGAGATAAGGAACTTCGTATCTACACTTCGTGATCCTCAGAGTAGTGCTTGCACTGCTCGCTCGCTCCAGTTTAATTTAGTTTGCACTGCTCGCTCCAGTTTAATTTAGTTTTGCGGATAAATATCACTTTCTAGTATTTTATGTTCAATCTCGCGATGTAAGTGTTTACACTTCCGGGATCAGTTACGCGACCAAAATTTTCCGTACATTGATGTAGCATAGACCCCTAGTAGGGTCAAATTTTCCCAAGTATTGTATACTAAGTTATATCAATGATATTGGCACGCTATTTTCTTTATTAACACTACTCCAATTTCATAACATGAACTATTTCCAGATAAAAATTTATTAGTGGCCAACCTATGGTCGCCCGAGGTATAAATCAAAGTCATATGTAATTAAGACCATGTCGACCTAGAAATGGTGGTTCCGCCTTGGATCCTGTTCCTTGTTTGGTTGTGGGCCCAGGGCAGACCCATTAGATTCGAAAGTTTATTAAATCTTGATTACATATAAATATTGTACATCGAGCGATTGATGGGTGGACCCGGTATGGATACTATCACAGACATTTCATGAAAATCAATACTACCGAAATTCATAAAGTCTATATTTCATTGTTTATAGACTTCTAGTATGAATGGATTCTTACAACATTGTTACAAGTCGGAATCATGATGCATATAAAGAACTAATAATATTTAGTTTAACACTCGACTTGTATCAAAGACTTATTGTCTTTTCATTCTTAAATATGGCAGAAAATGCCACCTCGTAGAAATCCTAGACGCGGCGACGCAGCTGAGACTGCACCACCCCCACCACCACCTCCTCAGTTCGACCCAGCCATGTTCCAGGCTGCGGTGGCGACCGCAGTGGCAGCCGTGATAGCCCAAATCAACCCCAGTAATTCAGGAGGTGCATGCAGTGGTGCCTCGAATTCTAATAACGGGGACGGCCAGGGACGCTCGAGAGATGTACCTACAAAGACTTTACTAACGCCAAGCCCAAAACCTTCAACGGAAGCGGAGGTGTCATAGCGTTGCTACAATGGTTCGAGAACACCGAGACCATTTTCGAAATATGTGCATGCCCTGAGGCAAGCAAGGTCAAATTTGCTTCATGCACATTCTCCGAAAGAGCCCTCACCTGGTGGAAGGGTCACATCAAGGCACTAACGCTCCCGGTGGCTAGAAAACCATGTTAATGAAGGAGTAATGCCCCAGGGGTAAGATACAGAAGCTGGAAGAAGAATTTTGGGGTCTTAAAATGACAGGCTCTTACATCCTGTCGTACACCTCAAGGTTCAGCGATCTAGCCATGCTGTGTCTCGGGATGGTTCCTACTGAAAACAAGAAGATGGAAAGATACGTATGGGGATTATCTCAACAACTCCAAGGACACGTATTGGCCTCAAAGCCAACTATCTTCGACAGTTTCAAGGAACTGGCACAGCAACTCATCGACCATAACGCCGACCATGGCACTGTAACGACCACCTCCGAGCAAGAAAAAGAGGGAACCAACAAAAGGAAGTTCTGGGATAAGAAGAAGGGCCAACCTGCCCAAGACCCTGCCAAGAAACAACAAGTGGTTGCTGTGCACGCTGCCACGACCCCTACCAACCCTTCTCCGATAAGGCAATACGACGGGAACCTACCCAAGTGCAACAAATGCAACTACCACCACAACGGTGCATGCCGTGAAATGCATTGCACCAACTGTAACAAGAAGGGGCACACCGCCGATTCTATAGAACGCCAGCCCAACCGAACGCACAAGCTGCCAACGCCGGAGCAAGCCGAACCTGCTATGGATGTGGAGAAGCAGGACACCTCAAACGAAACTGCCCGAAGGCAATAAACCCCAACCCTGGCGAAGTGGGCAGAGTTCTGGCGATAGGTCATGAGGAAGCCGTCGCAGATCCAACTGTGGTTACCGGTACGTTTCCCCTCAACAATACCTATGCATGCATTCTTTTCGATAGTGGCGTGGAGAAAAGCTTCGTGAGCCACCAATTTAAACGCATGCTTAATCAAACACCACAAACACTAAAAGACACATTCACCATAGAAATGGCTAACGGAAAAACAGAGAACACTAACGATATTTACACCGGGTGTACCCTCACCTTAAACAATCACTCTTTCCAAATCGACCTTATGCCGGTCACCATAAAAAGTTTTGAAGTTATCATTGGCATGGATTGGTTATGCCCTCACCATGCGGAAATCCTATGTCACGAAAAGGCCGTTTGCCTTAATCTGCCAAGTGGCGAAGCTCTTGTCGTTTATGGCGACAAAACTAGCTCAAACTTTCAGATCATCTCTTGTATCAAGGCTTAAAAGTATCTCCGCAAGGAGTACCATGCCTTCCTAGCCCACGTCGTAGATAAGGGTCGAGGAATGAAAGACATCAAGGACATTCCGGAGGTCTTCAATTTCCCTGATGTATTCCCGGAAGACCTTCCAGGAGTGCCCCCTCCTCGACAAGTCGAATTCCGAATCGACTTAATTCCCGGAGCTACCCCCATAGCCAAATCGCCATACCGTCTAGCCCCAGCCGAGATGCAGGAACTGTCCAGTCAACTGAACGAACTACTGAGCAAAGGCTTCATTAGACCAAGCTTCTCGCCTTGGGGAGCACAGGTTTTGTTCGTTAAGAAGAAGGACGGATCGTTCCGTATGTGCATTGACTACCGCGAATTAAACAAACTCACCATCAAAAACCGATACCCTTTGCCTCGAATCGATGACCACTTCGACCAACTACAAGGAGCGAGTTTCTTCTCAAACATTGACCTTAGATCTGGGTACCATCAGCTACGAGTTCAAGAGGAAGATATTCCCAAGACAGCTTTCAGAACGCGCTATGGTCACTACGAATTTGTAGTGATGCCTTTCGGCTTAACCAATGCACCTGCAGCGTTTATGGATCTGATGAACCGAGTGTGTCGACCTTACTTAGAAAAGTTCGTGATTGTTTTCATCGATGATATACTAGTCTACTCCCGAAGTAAGGAAGAACACAGCCAGCATTTACGTCAAGTCCTAGAGACACTGAGGGCGGAGAGATTGTACGCAAAGTTCTCAAAGTGTGAGTTCTGGATTCGAGAGGTGAATTTCCTCGGACATGTAGTCAGCAAGGAAGGAATCCATGTGTACCCTTCAAAGATCAAGGCGATTGAAAGTTGGGCGGCACCAAGAACACCCACGGAGATCCGATAATTTTTAGGGCTCGCCGGTTACTATCGGAGGTTCATTCAAAACTTCTCCAAAATCGCAAAACCACTCACCACCCTGACTCAAAGGGGTGACATTCGTCTGGGGAGATAAGCAAGAGGCTGCATTCCAAACACTAAAACGAACTCTATGCAGTGCTCCGATCTTGTCCCTACCAGATGGAACCGAAGACTTTGTGGTTTACTGCGATGCATCAAACCAAGGTCTAGGGTGTGTGTTAATGCAATAAGGAAAAGTCATTGCCTACGCCTCAAGACAACTGAAGACGCATGAGGTAAACTACACGACGCACGACCTTGAATTAGGAGCAGTAGTTTTCACCCTAAAAATCTGGAGGCATTACCATTACGGCACCAAGTGCACCATGTTCACCGATCACAAAAGCCTCCAGCATATCCTCAATCAGAAGGAACTCAACATGAGACAAAGGCGATGGGTGGAATTACTAAACGATTACGAATGCGAGATTCGTTATCTCCCCGGAAAGGCCAACGTGGTTGCAGACGCTTTAAGTAGAAAGGAGTACTCGGGCCGCCGAGTAAAGGCATTAACCATGACCATCCACTCACACCTGTCCGCACAAATCAAGGAAGCTCAGGAAGAAGCCTTGAAGCCAGAGAACGTGACAGGTGAAGCATTGAGAGGAATGGACAAAAATCTTGAATTCAGGGATGACGGAGTTCGTTGTCTCATAAACCGGATCTGGACACCAAAATTTGGTGGATTCAGGGACGTTGTCATGAACGAAGCTCATAAACCTCACTACTCTGTGCATCCCAGCTTAGACAAGATGTACTTAGACCTCAAGAAGTTATATTGGTGGCCGAACATGAAAGCCGAAATAGCTACCTTTGTGGGCAAGTGCCTGACTTGCGCCAAGGTTAAGGTAGAATATCAAAAGCCCTCGAGACTACTACAACAGCTAGAGATACCCGAGTGGAAATGGGAGCGGATTACGATGGATTTCATTACCAAGTTACCTAAGACCACGGGTGGACTTGACACCATTTGGGTAATCGTCGACAGATTAACCAAATCCGCACATCCTACCAATAAAAGAGACTGACAAAATGGAGAAGCTGACAAGGATCTACATTAAAGAAATAGTGCGCCATCACGGAGTACCAATATCCATTATCTCCGATAGAGATAGTCGGTTCACATCACGATTCTGGCAGTCACTGCAGAAGTCTATGGGAACTAGGTTGGACATGAGTACAGCCTACCACCCACAGACTGACGGGAAGAGTGAAAGAACCATTCAGACGTTAGAGGACATGCTAAGAGCTTGCGTGATAGACTTTGGAAAAGCTTGGGATAATCGTCTGCCTCTTATTGAGTTTTCCTACAATAATAGCTATCACACTAGCATCAAAGTTGCTACGTTTGAAGCCCTCTATGGCCGTAAGTGCAGGTCACCCCTGTGTTGGGCTGAGGTGGGAGATACGCAACTAGCAAAAGGGCAAGTCCCTAACAGCGCACTCACTGGCCCGGAGATCATCAAGGAAACAACCGAAAAGATCGTCCAGATTCGAGAACGAATGAAGGCTTCGCAAGACCGACAAAAGAGTTACGCGGACAAGAGACGGAAACCTTTGGAATTTCAAGTTGGGGATCGTGTACTTCTTAAGGTATCACCTTGGAAGGGACTCATACGTTTCGGAAAGCGTGGGAAACTAAATCCAAGGTACATCGGACCATTTGAAATCCTCGCCAGGATTGGCCCGGTGGCATACAAACTACGATTACCACAGGAACTCAATCACGTTCATCCTACCTTTCATGTGTCAAACCTGAAGAAATGTTTGTCTGATGAGACCCTTGTCGTTCCCTTGGAAGAAATTGAGATCAACGAGAACCTCCACTTCGTAAAGGAACCTGTTGAAATCATGGACTGAGAAGTGAAGTCGACGAAACAAAGCCGCATCCCCATCGTAAAGCACTAATAGTGCGGTCATCCGTAATCTCCACCTCGAGCGGGGAATCCAAAGTTCCCGGCACTTCCTAGAACTTCTTGCTAAGCGCAAGAGATACGAACGATCGGGTTGCACCCGAATCAAACAAGACATGAGCAGACATACCATGACCAAAAAGGTCCCTATACAAGCATATAATACACATAAGAGAAACAGATACATAGAGCAGGGAAGAATAATTACGTACCAACCACAACATCTGGCGCTGCGCGTGCCTCTTCGGTAGTCAGCTGAAATGGACGGCTCTTCACTGTTGGAGCTTCCGCCTTAGCAGGGCGACCATCAGTAATCCTCATTGTGGCGGGCGCAGGCGCCGCCACCGCTCCTCCTCCTCCCTGCAAGTTCGGATAGTTGACCCGCTTATGGCTGGTCTGGTTGCAGTGAAAACATATTAAGCCTTTCGCGGGGCAGTTCTAACAACCCGATATTTCGAGTCAATATAATGTTCGAAAAGTCAAATATTATAAACTATTTTGAATCAATAAAAATTAGCGTCAAAAACGAAGTGTTCTAAAGTCTCAATTGGAATACAAAAAGTGATAAATATTGTATCAAGGTTTTCAAAAATATAGAGAACACTCAAATCCGAGTTATAACGAAGAAGTTATGACCAATCAAAGATTCGCGACAAAACTGGTAAAACGCTGTTAAGGGTGAAAAGTGAAATTTCAATGAAATACTTTTTAGCCTTAAGTATCTAAACGAAAGTCGTAAATTGTGTTAAACCGTGAGCGTACATAAAAAGAACGTCCAAATCTGACTTCGTATGAGGAAGTTATGATTTTCCTAAATTTCAGATCAACGGTAGACAGCTAAAAATTCGAATTTAAGATCAAGCGATTTTTAGCCGACACAACCTAAACGGAAATTGAAGATCTCGACAATAGTAGTGCAACGGTAAAAAGACAGACAAAAACGGACATTGGATGAAGAAGTTATGGATTTTTAACGGAATTATCCTGTCCCGGCCTATTAAATAAAATATAATTAAAAATAAATTCAAAATTAGCCGACGAAGTCTAAATGAAAGTTGTAGAGTATATTCTCACCTACGCGTGGATATAAAGAACGTAAAAAAACGGAGCTCGTATGCGAAAGTTACGCATTTTTGAAGTTTTTGGCACACACTTCAAGGCTTATCCGAAGGAGTACGCCCAGCATACCGAATGAAGGGTCTCGGACCGGCCACGTCACCCCTACACCCTCTACGGTAGTCATTCCGAAGACCGGAGACCGGAGACGTCATCGCTGACGTACGCCCCGCGTACAAGGGTACGCCCCGCATACTTTGGTGTACGCCCAGCGTACGATGGCAGCTCCCCCCTCCTATAAATAGCTTGCGAGACTTCCGATTTTGGCTTGCTCATTCCCCATATTGTCTCCCAAACTTCATACTCCTACCCTCTCGAAACAATCCCGACTTCCCGGCTTCATATCTAAGTCCCGACGAAGGTCCGAAGCTCCGAAATTCCCGAAAAATTCACCACTTTCCGGTCGAGGTGCCGCCCGAGAAAATCTTGTTTTCTTCAAATCACGCACTTTCCCGGTGAGTTCATACCCCTACATTTCTTCCATTTTCTTTAGTTTTCAGGGGGAGAATACAAGTTCAAAATACCAAAACACATTTGAAACCGAGCTGGACAGCTTACAACAGCAAAGTTGTGGTCTGTTCACAGGCTATTTTACCCAACCTAAACTTAACATTTTTTTTTTCAAAACTATCTAATACATGTTTAAGAGTTTTCCTACACCTTGTAACATGCTGAGCAAGGTGTGTATACGGTTTACACTTATCATTTCAAATGTCGATTTATGGAAATACAATGACTTGCATAAAAAGGTTTCATCCAAACACACACAACACTTTTTGATAAACTATAACATGTATAGTTTGAGCACTTCGTTTGACAAAGAAACAGTAACTCAATCGACTTACAAAACAAATACTTCATAGCACACTACGTGATCTTGTATTAATTAAACTCGCGAGACATTCTCCTTCGGGGTACTCCTAAGTAGCACAGAAAAGTCCTGTAGTTATAATCAGAATCTCCGGGAGGGAGAACGTGATAGTTGTGTATAGGTCTATACTGGGTCTAGCAAACCCGCACCTAAGCTGCTTGCAACAGCTAGACCGGCAGGTCTGGGGTGACAAGTGTCATAACTTTCCGACGCCTGAAGAACGTCGCATACAAGGCCTTCTAGTCTTTAGTATGGTTATAACACCTCGCACGGAGTATTAATAAAACATGCGATTCACGGATATTCTACGACCTTTCCATAAAAAAGAGGTTTTACTTAAACATAAAATTACACATATAAGTGCGACGATTTACTTACTCGTACCAAGCCTCGTTTCGGTTAAAACTACAACAAACCTTTTAGAAAATATTGGATTTTCTGGTAACAAAACTTTAAGGAAGCAACATTTATTTTCTTTATATAAATCGCTTATGCACTCACCAGCTTTATGCTGATACTCTCTTTTCAAAACAACTTGTATTCTCAGGTAATCAGTGATTCAGGTAACTACAAGATTTCTGAAGTCAAGACGCTAAGGCGTAGATTCTTTTGCCACATTTTATCATCATATGTAATTTATTTGGAAACATGTATTTTGGAAACAATGTAACCTTTTAAATTATATCTATGATGGTTGTGTTTAACTTTCTTCACTATGGTTATGATACTGAGAATGACGTCATCCGCCCCCGAACGTTTCCACCGTTCTGGTTTGGGGGTATGACAGCAGTCCCTGCTCATATGGCCCTGTTGGCCACATGCATAACATCCCAAGCCTGTGATACGGCAAGCACCATTGTGTACCCGACTACACTTGGAACATCGGCCCCGACCCTGCTGGCCCTTGCTGGAAGTGTCTGACGTCTTAGGCTTCTTAGCATGTCGTACTGCTTCCTGAGCCTGCTCAGGCTTCCGCTTCGTGCGGGACTCCAGCTCCATTTCCCGTTCCCGGGCCTTCTCCACCATTTCGTTCAGGTTCTTACACCCCGTAAAGCTCACAAACTTTCGAATATCGTCCCTCAGCATGGAATGATATCGGGTCCGCCTCATTTCCTCATCGGTAGCGTATTGCGGAATCAACAAAGCTCGTTCCTGAAACTTAGCTATGATTTCCGCCACAGTCTCGTTGGTCTGCTGCAAATCATGAAACTCTCACACTAAACGTTGCACCTCAATGGGTGGTGCAAACTCCATATCAAATCGCCGAACAAACTCGGCCCACGTCATCTCAGCCACCCCGGCTGGTCCCACCTGTCTAGTAACCTCGCCCCACCAATCCCGGGCTCTGTCTCTCACATGCGAGAAGCAAACCTAACTTTTGCCACATCCGGGGAAGAACTCGTGCGCTGGGCGTTTTCGATATCCGTCACCCAGCGTCGGCTGACAATAAGGTCCCTGACCCTGAAAAACTCTGGCGCCCCACACGCCTTGAACTCCCGGAACGAGGGAGTTCGGGCCACCAACTGGCCCGCGACAATCTCTGTCCTGAATGATCTGAGTCTCTCCTCCATGATCTCCATTATGCCTTCCTTGACCATCCCAAAAATGACTAGGGTAGCGTCAAGGATGCCCCTGGTAACCATGGCTGCAATAAGCTCGCACAGCCTCTCATCTATGTCGTGTGTAGTGTCACCCGATCCATTCCTGGATCAAGATCCCGACCCTGATCCTCCCGTTCCGAAACGTGTCACTGCCATGCTGAACTGGAATGTCATAAATCATAACGATCAAGATTTTCATAAAACGGATCTCTCCACACCGGTCCTCCTTGAAGTTGTCGGATCTAACATTGGCTTGGGTACAGGTCCTGTGCTTCCAGTAGTACGGGCCCAATACTACCTTCCACACCTACCTGTACCTTTCCCCAAGGCTCGACCTGATAATTCCAATTCGTCCCAAATAAACCATATACTACCAACCACCGCATAACCCACATCCTAGACTGTTCTAAGATTTCCTCTACCCACATCAAACAGACCAATCATCACAGGTTGCCTTTATGCATGCAAATTATACACAGAAGAGGATCAAATAGACTTTCCAATAAAATATTCTACCCTAGGACCACAACCAAACAAGGAATAGGAAGTAAGGCCAAATAGATAATTCTAAGGCTATAAGCTCCTAACCGTATATAATTTTAAAAGCATACACATAGCAAATTCCATATGATCATCCAAGTTTAAATATCAGAATAACATGACTAGCATATTGGGGATATACTTACTTGGCTCGGCTGATCACGCGTGTTGCACTCTCATCTTTTCCTTCTTTCAAAAGCTTTTTTTTATGTTATTTTTGAAAACAAATTTACCCTTTCCTTAGTTTGAGTCCTGACACACCCGAGAGTATATCCGAATCCCTCAAACCAAGGCTCTGATACCAACTTGTAACGACCCAAATTGTACAAAGAAAATTTTCATTTTTAATTAGTCAACCATTTTTCATAAACATAGAGATTCCAATAATTGTTTTCAAAAAACCCACCAACATTACCACATTATTATTTCCAAAACATCAGAGTGTCCCCCAAACCAGATCGGAAAAGAGAGATAGAGTGCACGCCGCATCATCACGCCTTGCCTTTGCCCTTGGGCTCCGAAGTACCTGAAACAAATCCATAGACGGTAAGCTGAAAGCTCAGTGAGTCCCGCAGAGCATACCTCACACAAACCACATATCACATGAGCTATAAAGCTACCTCTACCACATATCACATGACAATTAGCCATGAAGCTATCTCTACCGTTAGCCGTAAAGGTTATCTCTACCGTCAGCCATAAAGGTTGTCTCTACCATTAGCCCTAAGGCCATCTCTACCATTAGCCATAAGGCTATCTCTACCGTTAGCCACAAAGGCTATCTCTACCACATATCATGCACATATACATATCACACCTCTATGTAACAACTAAACTAACTATCACAAAATGGGCCGGCCTTGGTGCCTTAGACCCATTGGTATGGTGAGAAAACTCACCTCACAAAGCTGATTCGGCAACTGAATTCAGGTATGTCCTGTGCTGCTCTCCCCAAACGGTTTATAATCAATGAGTAAATAACTCAGCATAATCCCATAAATACCCCCAGGGTCAACCCTGGTCAAAGTCAAAGTCTATAGTCAAGGTCAACAGTCCATATTGACCTTGACTCGTCGAGTACAATCATTCACTCGTCGGGTTCCCTGCTTACCTCATCGAATCGCCGAGTCACCCAAGGGACTCGTCGAGTTCGTTGATGTTTACGGCCGTAAACCACCAACTGTACACCCTTGACCGTAAACCCTTGGCCGTAAATGAGAAAACCCTCTCGACTCGCCGAGTCACCAGAGGGACTCAACGAGTTCTCACGTATTCGGTTATTTCCAGGGGAATTTAAGGTTTCAAACTTCAAATCCATACTCTCCTAGTGAAGATGTCATGTAAAGTTACAAACTTTACATGCACGCATAGCCTCACATGGCCATAGCACCAACACTAACCTTCAAACAAGGTTTTCATGCATGGAGAGGGAATGGGCTTAATAAATGTTGGATATAGTGTCTAAGTCCATAACTTTATTTGGTATGTACTTGACCCGACCCGGCATGGTCCATTTGGGTTGCATGGCATTGCAATACTTGGATAGACTAAATGAGAGAATAAGGCACTTATGATTATTAATATATTATAAGTTCTAATATATTAATAATAGTATTATTTAATTAGTATTGATCAAGTATTAATCTAGGATTAATTTGGTGATCAAAGTGAGACTAATTAAATATATAGGGTTGATTATGACAATCATCAATTCTTTTATGGTGGATTAATGATCCATAGTTTATGGGTTATGGATGTAACCAAATGGAGCTCCATGGATGGTCCATGGGAGTTACAAATCCATGGGTCATGGGAAATCAAGAGTCATGACAATTAAGGGCATTCATGTGTAAACCCTAATTGTGACAACACTATAAAAGGAACCCTATAGCTAGCAAAAAGTGGAGCTAGTGGACATAGTGTTACTAGAGAGGGCATAACCAATTTTGAGTGCTAGAAGTATTCTCTCAAGTTATTCCAAGTCTTGTGGTGTTGTGTGAAGCATTTGAGGCACAACATTTGGGGTGCTAGGCTCACAAAGTCTTGAAGGAATCCAAGCAACAACAAGGTATGTATTTCTACTAGTTTTATGTTTTATGTAATCCCCATGCCATGCTAGTTAGGAAATAACCTTGAAAAAGAAATTTGCATGTATATAGAGAAAACATAGATTCAAGGTTATTAGGGTTGCATGTACACTTAGGAAGTGTTAGAATGCTCAAAACCCATCAGTGGTATCAGAGCCTATGACTGTTTTCTGTATACTTGATGCAAAACTGCTTAAAAATCGAAAATTCTGCATTCTGACGACTAGACTCGCCGAGTCCATGGGGAGGACTCGCCGAGTCCATGAACAAATTCATCCTACTCGGCGAGTAGAATAATGCACTCGGCGAGTAGGAGCGTGCTGGGCAGTTTTTTCGAGTTTTGTTGCTGGAAATGGATTAAGATCATTATCCCAATCTGTTTTGGACTTGTAAAATCTGTTTTTCAAAATGATAATGATTATGTTAACCCATTTTACATGGCTTTTATCAATTTTCAAGTATTGTATATAGTTATATGATTTCTTGAAATTGCTTAATATGAATTTGTGTTCTTATGAGTTTTTAGAAGATCATAGGAATTATGTGTAACCACCATGTGTGTTTAATTCATGATCTTAATGGCTATGATGGTGTCCATAACTTGTCCTCAAGTTATGGATAACCAAAAGTCACTTCTTTTAATTATGATTAAAGAACTAAAGAGGTTTCATAAAATGAAGAGTCTTCATTTTTATGAACCATTAAAACTCATAAGTTACAAATTGAAGAGACTTGGAATAGTTTCAAATCTTGCCCTCAAGTTTTGGAATTTGAAAAGTCTTATACTTTAATACTTTAATTCCATATTAAACCTTAGATTTTTAAAAAGGTTTAAAAATCAACACTTATACTATTATTATAATTTTATTATATAGATATGTATAAGAATATGTCATTCTTACCGTTAGTAGGCCTCATTCACGAAGCCGGTCTATAAGGGGGGTATAAGGTTGTTGCCTATAAAATGGTGACTTAATGGGTGTCCACTCTCACCCACCGCTTCCTTGATCGGTGGAGGGTCGTTAGCCGAACGGGTAGGATACGACTTTAAATACTTGTTAAAAGTATAATGAATTATAAAGTAACTATACATTATAAATTCCCAATCTTAGTTACTTTAGGAAAATGTGAAATTGGTGCTAGCCCATAAAATTACACTTTGTACCTTACCAAGTCGTTAGTGGAGCGTGTGTGGTTAACCGGCACACTAACATGGACTAGTAAGAGTGGCAAAGGGTAACTTGACTTTATTATAGATCGGTGGAGCGTGTGTGGTTAACCGGCACATCGATTAGGTAATATTGTTGAGGGTACCAAGTCAATTTGTATGGTTATTCACATCTTGTTTGTGATCCTCGGCATCCCAGTCACAAACTTGAGAGGGCACAATCGAGATTCAAACATGCCATTGAAAAGTTCAATGTATCTCAAAAGATCTAGGAGTTTCAAAACCAATAAAACCTAATAATAAAATATTTCGTTCTTATGGTGGAAATTGGTAAATCGTCATTTACCTACCTTCAAATATTTTATAGTATGGATTACGGCATCCCTCTTCCAACTATAAATAGTTTGTTGGATCCTAGCCTTAATATTTCATTTGGGTGAATTATTAAGGATTCCTAATCTAATGAAACTTGTCTTTCTTTCCTTTCAGATGTCTTCCAACAATGCTTCTGGCTCAAACCCAACAGGCTCCTTTTCCCTTATGAACTTGTGTGGTAAGGTCATCTTTGATGGATCCAATTTCAATGAGTGGATCAGAAACATCAGAATGATTACCCGCTACGAGGACAAAGAATATGTCCTCGATAGGGAGCTTAAGGTTGTGAATGAAGCCACTGCTACTCCTGAAGAGTTTGCGGAGTTTGTTGCACATGAAAAGGATGCTACTAAAGTAGCATGCATCATGATGGCCACCATGACTCCTGAACTTCAAAAATCCTATGAAGATTTCTACCCCTATGAGATGCACCTGGATCTGATGGAAAGGTACCATCAGAGCGCGCGTCAGGAGAGGTATGAAATCATCTCCTCCATGATAACCGCAAGGATGAAGGATGGTGAACCCATCACCGGTCACTTGCAGAAGATGCAAAGGTTCGTTGACCGGTTGCTGAAGCTAAATGTTGACTTTCCTGAGGAAATGGCGATTGACATCATTCTCCATTCCTTACCTCCAAGTTATGATCAGTTTCGTATGACTTATCATATGAACAAGGAGGAAGTCACACTTAGCAAACTTCAAGGACTCTTAAGGACAGCTGAAAATGGCCTTAAGGGTAAAGCGGTTGCTACTTCTACTCCTTCAACAGCCCCTGTTCTGGCTATTGGGCAGGGAAAGGGTAAGAAAAGGAAAAACCCTTCGAAGGGTACCAAGGGTAAGACTCTTGATGGTTCCTCTTCAAGTGGGACAAAGAAAGGTCCCATTACTCCTTCTTCAAACCCAAAGGAAGCACAATGCTTCTATTGCCAGGATAAGGGACACTTCAAGCGAAGCTGCCCCAAATATCTGCAAGATCTAAAGGATGGGAAGGTTAAACCCACCCATGCAGGTATTTACACAATATTGTCTAACAACTCATCTAATGCTAATTCTTGGGTGCTTGATACAGGGTGTGGTATTCACATTTGTACTGATTTGCAGGCACTAAGAAGAACTGAGCAAGTGGAGCACAGGAAGATAAACTTAGTCATGGGCAACAGGAAAGCATCACCTGTTACCAAGATAGGAGTTTATTCTTTATTGCTTAATAATGGGTTAATGTTAGATTTGAATAAGTGTTGTTACTCGCCTGAAATGGCGAGAAATATTATTTCCTTTCATGGCTTGTACAAACAAGGTTTTACATTTTCATTTGATAATAAAAATGGTGCTATTAATGTTTATTACAATGATGTATTTTACTTTAAAGCATTACCTTGTGATGGTGTATATGAAGCCGTGAATGTTGTAGACAATCTAGGAAATAATGTGTTGTATATTGATTCTTCAGATAGCTTGGATAAAGCATCCTTGTGGCATTGTCGTCTTGGACATGTTAACAAGAAGCACATAGGCCAACTCCAAAAGGTTGGAGTCTTGGAATCATTTGACCTCAAGTCAGATGATAGTTGCGAGTCTTGTTTACTTGGAAAAATGACAAAGTCACCCTTCACAGGTACTTGTGATAGGGGTGAAGGTTTGTTGGACCTTGTACACACGGATGTGTGTGGGCCCTTCAGAGTTGCTACAAGGGATGCTAATCGCTATTATGTGACTTTTACTGATGATTACAGTAGGTATGGATATATTTACTTAATCAAGCATAAGTCAGAAACCTTTGAAAAGTTCAAAGAGTTTAAGCAGGAAGTTGAGAATCAATTGGGCAGGAACATCAAGATGCTCCGATCCGATCGAGGAGGAGAGTATCTTAGCATTGAGTTCCTTGACTATCTTAAGGAATGTGGGATTGTCTCACAATTGACACCTCCCAGAACACCACAGTTGAATGGTGTAGCTGAGAGGCGCAATCAAACCTTGTTGGATATGGTTCGTTCCATGATGAGTCGAGCTTCATTACCAATCTCTTTCTGGGGGTATGCCTTAGAGACTGCCGCCCATATCCTTAATCTAGTCCCTACTAAAAAGGTTGCCAAAACACCTCACGAGATGTGGACTGGGAAAGTTCCCAATTTGGACCACATCAAGATTTGGGGTTGTGAAGCTTTCGTGAGGCGTGAGACTCATGATAAGCTTGAACCTTGAAGTGAGAGGTGTTTTCTCATCGGCTACCCACAGAGATCCTTTGGTTACCTCTTCTACAGACCTAGTGATAATGTGGTTTTTGTAGCAAGAAGAGGAGTCTTTCGTGAGAGAGAATTCATAAGCCAAGGGGACAGTGGGAGGCAAATTGACCTTGAAGAGCTTCAAGAGTCAAGTGGTGAAGGAACCTCAAATGCTATCGACCAACCTGAGGAGGAAACTCATGTTGATCCGATAGATGAGTCTGTACCTCCAAGACGTTCCACTAGGGTGAGGAACACACCTGATTTTTATTATGGTTATCACATCACCACTGAAGGTGATACATTTATTAGTGATAGTACACTAATAGATTTGGATGAACCTAATAATTACAGGGAAGCCATGGCAGGCCCTAAGTCTGCTAAATGGAAGGAGGCTATGGACAGCGAGATTCAGTCCATGTATGATAATCAAGTTTGGAACTTGGTTGACAATGTACCAGGTCGTAAGACAGTTGGGTGCAAATGGATCTTCAAGAAGAAGACCGACATGGATGGGAAGGTACACACTTATAAAGCGCGACTGGTTGCGAAGGGCTTTACTCAAACTCCGGGAGTTGACTATGATGAGACCTTCTCACCAGTAGCTAAGATTAAGTCTATTAGAGTATTGTTAGCCATAGCTGCATTTCATGATTATGAAATATGGCAAATGGATGTCAAAACCGCTTTCCTTAATGGAAAGTTGGCTGAGGATGTTTACATGGCTCAACCAGAGGGTTTTGTCGATACAAGATACCCTAATAGAGTGTGTAAGCTTGATAAATCCATTTATGGATTGAAACAAGCATCTCGCAGATGGAATCTTTGCTTTGATGAGAAAGTCAAAGAGTTTGGCTTTTCTAGGAGTGAGGATGAGTCTTGTGTGTATGTCAGGGCTAGTGGGGGCATAGTTAGCTTCTTGGTGTTGTATGTGGATGACATACTTCTCATAGGAAACGACGTCCCAACCTTGCAGGAGGTTAAGTCCTGGCTTGGGAAGTGTTTCGCTATGAAGGACCTTGGGGAAGCTGCCTATATCCTAGGGATAAGGATATTGAGAGATAGGAGTAAAAGACTAATTGGACTTAGTCAAAGTACTTACTTGGATAAGGTGCTGAAGAGGTTCAGTATGCAAGATTCCAAGAAAGGAGAATTACCAATCCAGAGTAATGCCAAGCTGAGTAAAACTCAGAGTCCAAGTACAGAGGCTGAGATAGCTGAAATGAGTCATATACCATATGCTTCCGCTGTGGGCTCGATCATGTATGCTATGACTTGTACTCGCCCTGATGTGGCCTTTGCTTTGAGCATGGTCAGCAGATATCAAGGGAACCCTGGCAAGGCACACTGGACAGCGGTAAAGAACATTCTCAAGTATCTGCGGAGGACCAAGGATTGGGTCCTTACCCTCGGAGGCAGTGATGACTTGAGAGTGGAAGGATATAGCGATGCTAGCTTCCAGACTGATAGGGATAATTTCCGCTCTCAGTCGGGCTGGGTCTTTATCCTAAATGGAGGGGCAATTACTTGGAAAAGTTCCAAGCAGGAGACAGTAGCTGATTCTACTTGTGAATCAGAGTACATAGCAGCAAGTGAAGCAGCTAAGGAGGCGATATGGCTAAAGAACTTCATCGGAGACCTTGGAGTTGTACCAGCTATAAAAGAGCCAATGGAAATTTTCTGTGACAGCGAAAGTGCGGTTGCTTTGGCTAAGGAACCAAGAGATCACGGGAGATCTAGGCACATTGACAGAAAATACCATTTCATAAGACATCGAATAGAAGAAGGACTCCTCGTGGCTAAGAGGGTATCATCAGATGAGAACCCGGCAGATCCCCTCACGAAGGGACTGAGCAGGGTTAAGCATTTACAGCATGCGAGGCGCATTGGCCTGAAGGATGATATTAGTTTCAATAATTAGATTCCTAAAACTTGTAAAATGTAATTGACATTTGATGATAAATAAAAGTTGTTATTTATTTATGAGTAAGGTGTTACTATCTTATGTTGATTGTTTACTATGTTTCAATTTTGCATGTTTTTACTTCCAGAATAATTATGTTATTATTCAAACCATCCACAGTCAATCAAACTTTGGAAGTAAGTATTGATTTAAGACTGTCATGAATTTGGCTTGTATGATTTGTCTAAAAGTGCTTTGGACAATGCAATGGTTGCTACAACATTCATGAGTACTCATAAGGGCTGAGTATTGGATCCAACCCACGCTCTCTTGCATCACTTCATGGAATTTATCTCGAGTGATCGTGAGACGGTAATATCATATAAATCTTCAAACCTAGAGATATGAGTTGTTGACTATGAGTTGGTTATTCATTGATTGCACGAAAACGCATTGGTAACTCGATGTCATAAAACGTGCCTTTGTGAGTAATTCAACAAGTAGTTAGTACAAGCATATCAGTCGAAGTTTATCTGTTCCTTCTAGAAATAGAAGCGATATCTGGGCCCCTCGATGATATGGTTTTGACCTATGTACCGGGCCCAGTCAGAACCTAATTGATGTGTTCAATTTAGTTCTATGTCGAAACAAATCAGAGATCGAGAAACAAATGCTGGACAATAAGTAAGACCATGTTCCATGTGTTTGTCTGGCTGATATCATGAGAACAGAGGATTATATGATCACTTATCTTAAATGGCGTATCATCATCATCTCAGTTCCGAGAGACTTTGAAAGAGCTACGATTGCTAGTCGGATTTTGAAGTCATATTCGCAAATATAGTTATTAGACTTATCCAAGTGGGAGACTGTTGGATATAGTGTCTAAGTCCATAACTTTATTTGGTATGTACTTGACCCGACCCGGCATGGTCCATTTGGGTTGCATGGCATTGGAATACTTGGATAGACTAAATGAGAGAATAAGGCACTTATGATTATTAATATATTATAAGTTCTAATATATTAATAATAGTATTATTTAATTAGTATTGATCAAGTATTAATCTAGGATTAATTTGGTGATCAAAGTGAGACTAATTAAATATATAGGGTTGATTATGACAATCATCAATTCTTTTATGGTGGATTAATGATCCATAGTTTATGGGTTATGGATGTAACCAAATGGAGCTCCATGGATGGTCCATGGGAGTTACAAATCCATGGGTCATGGGAAATCAAGAGTCATGACAATTAAGGGCATTCATGTGTAAACCCTAATTGTGACAACACTATAAAAGGAACCCTATAGCTAGCAAAAAGTGGAGCTAGTGGACATAGTGTTACTAGAGAGGGCATAACCAATTTTGAGTGCTAGAAGTATTCTCTCAAGTTATTCCAAGTCTTGTGGTGTTGTGTGAAGCATTTGAGGCACAACATTTGGGGTGCTAGGCTCACAAAGTCTTGAAGGAATCCAAGCAACAACAAGGTATGTATTTCTACTAGTTTTATGTTTTATGTAATCCCCATGCCATGCTAGTTAGGAAATAACCTTGAAAAAGAAATTTGCATGTATATAGAGAAAACATAGATTCAAGGTTATTAGGGTTGCATGTACACTTAGGAAGTGTTAGAATGCTCAAAACCCATCAATAAAAGGTGCAACTTTATGATATTTGTGACCTAAGAAGGTCCAGATTTGGGACCATATCCTTGTGATAGGTCCAGATCTAAGATTGCTTCTATTTCCTCAAAGTTGGTCACAACTCTGAAATAGAATCTAGGCTCAAGGTAACAGATTCATACCTCAATTCAATGCCTAAGACGAAATAGATGCATGATCTAACACTTCTCCCTTGATACTTCCTCTTCAAACTTGGAATACTTCCCAAAATCTCAAGGATAAGCTCCCAATTGATCTTACTTCACACATAAGAGGGTTTGCGGCCGTAAACGTTCTTCTATGGTGCTAAGGGAGGCTACTGGGGCGGATAATGACGTTTATATAGGGGGAAAACCCAAAATTTAGGGTTTTCTTTAAACAGCTCGGACTCGCCGAGTCGACCTTCGACTCGCCGAGTCGGTCCCGTTCCGCGTTTCATGATCTCACGACCCTACTCGACGGGTTGACTTCCTAACTCGCTGAGTCCATGCATAAATCCTTTCCAATTCAAACCAGGTGTTACACATACTTGCGGAAAAAAGGATAAGGTAATTAAGGATTAAAATAAGGAAAGTAAAAAGGACAAAAAGGGATGAAAAATACGTGGGCGTACATCATGAACTTCAGCACACGCAAAATGATGATACCCGACGCGCCTCAAGAACACGACAAACAGTCGGTTCCAAAAACCCCAAATTCTTCCAAATTTTAACCAAAAAACTATAGGGGAATGTTAGACGAAGTTTAATCGAGCAGAATACACCAACAATCAGCCAAAAACATCCCAAATCAACGAATTTAGTACAACTCTAGGTTTTACTCCAAAACCGAAAATCCTAAATTGGGGATAGATTAACAAGTTAAACTGTAAATTAAGCATTAGGGTATAATAATCGGTAGTTAAACTACATATTAAACCAATCGATTTCAGTTATTTCAACCAAAAATCTTGAGGACCCAAAAACCCAAAAAATTTAGATTTTAAGCTCAAATTAAGTGTAAAGGTTGATGTAATAGTTACCTCAGGAGAAGAAAGTCGAAGAAAATCGAATAATTTGAAGCCCATAGAACGACAGACGCATGACATGGTCGTCGCATGTGGGGTCCAACGGAGTGGGGAAAATCCATATTTTTTAAGTAATATCGAATGAAGCCAAAAATTTGACATTAAATATGTGTCTTCTGTCAGCGCGCAACGCGCATATGACACGTTCGGCGTGTAGATTCAAATATTTAAAAATGGACACTTTCTACCCTTGATTACTTTATACCCTAAATACAAGAGATCCTTAGGAATATGAAGTGGCTAGAAATCATGAAAACTTTTTATTGGATAAAAGGAAATTTTATCCATAGGCCGACAGAAGACATGTTGCCAGGATAGCAATAGTGGCATTAAGGGAAATATGATATTCCCAATAGATTAAGATGTATAAGGATTAAAGTTGCGACCAGACTAATCAAAATTACAAATAACGAGTAACCTACCTATTGTCATTTCAGGATGCCAATCCTTCCATGCTAGTACTGATAGACCCAACCACCATTCATGCCATGATTTAACGACAAAGTTTCTGATGCGTTAGGAAACCTTAGAGCAAGTAAGGAAGAAGGAAGTGATAAGAAAGTTGGTCAGATAATAAAAACTATAAGGAATTCATCGAGAGTAAATCAAGGTCCTTTTATGGAGATGGAGTGAACTGTTTAATCCAGTAGATAAAGGAAATGGAGAGCCTTCGTGCCAAGGAATGTTGTGTTAAGTTTACAACATGCACATTCATGGGAAGAACTGTCATTTGGTGGAGTACTCAAGTCAAGACTCTAGGATTAGGCGCAGCCTATGCACTCTCATGGGAAGAGTTAAAGATGAAAATGATAAGAGAATGTTGTTCAGAAGATGATCTGACCTGGGTAAAACATGAATTCAGTCATTAAAGCAGAAGGAAATCAAATCTACCCATCTACGCCAGACACTTTGAGGACCTAGCCACTGTATGCGCTGATTTGATCAGATCAGAAAGAAAGAAGATTGAAGCATAACTTTAAGGGCTAGCTCCTAAAATTAAAAGAGAGATATACATAACTCAACCTGATACTTATAAAGAAGCTAGGCGCTTAGCCTTTAACCTCAAGGAATCAGTGATAAATAAGGAAGCATTCAACTCAAGCATGATTAAGAAGAGAGTCAAGGGACTTAGGAGGAAATAGGAAATGAGTCCCAAGGGAGAACCCAATCAGACTTCATAAAAGGATGGAGACAATAAGAAATATCGAGTACGAACACCAACTCCATCAAGAGGGTACTTGGGAAGGCTTCCTAAGTGTAGTGATTTTGGTATTCATCATCGAGGCAATTGTGAGGAATTTAGGTGTAACAACTACGAAAAATCACGACACATTGCAAATTCCTAAAAAGACCATCAAAGCCAGTAAAAAGAAAATATTGCAACTTAAGGAGATAGGAATAAGAGATTTCGGGAAATGTCCCATAAATATAATTATGTAATACTCAAAAAAGGATTTAAAATCCTTGAGATTGTACTTATATATATATATATATATATATATATATATATATATATATATATATATATATATATATATATATATATATATATATATATATATATATATATATATATATATATATATAGGTAGCTTCAAATGTTTCTAGCAAATAGTGTGTGTGCCTAAATGCACCAACGAGAATTCAGGAATAATAAATCATTAAATAAATTTAAAAATGGTATAATGGTAAACTTACTATATCTAATTATGGTAAAAAAAATAATTCAATTAATCTCTCCTTAATTAGTTTAACCCTACAAAGTCAACATCCCTAACCTTAAAGAGTACGACGGCTTCCTCAAATCAGGGATACTTCCGTTCCTCCTTTCCACCAGAAATCGATCCTTACATTCGAGCACCACCGTCAACCTATTATCCGCCATCATGACAGCAACTTCTAGATCCTCTATTCGACTACTCTTCTTCCTCATCTTCATGTTCGTTGGCCTCTTGCTTTCCATACGCTCATGTTTGACTGTGTTGAGTGGCCAGTCATCTTAAAGAAGTACTATTGTGGCCCTAATGCAGTTGCTCTATTGTGCGCTCCAATCTACCAGGTATTTAATACTTTCCCTCTTCGAATATGAATATCTGAATATTGCTATGCTCTTGTACTAATCATAACATATTTTTTTAGTTGTATCTCCAGTTCCCGACCACCAAGAAACTGAATTGGTAAGACTCTCACTATTTTTTTTTTGAAGAAATTGAAGAAGCACACCATGTGTTCGATAAAATGCATAGTTGAAATCTAGGTTTTTTTTAATGCATCTTGATGTCGATTATTCTGCTAGAATGGAATTAGGTAATGGTGTTCAAGGCATCTTTATTTTTAAATATATTTGATGTTGGTGCATTTAGTTGTTCATTTCATTAGTAATATTCTACAAAGCATGATGATTTGTGTGTGCCCTGAAGTTGTTTGACGAAATGTCTAGTACAAATCTGTTAGAATTCATCAATGCCGACCATGTGTTTGATGTAATTACTAAACCAGGAGTACAACAAATTATCTCTATTAATGTTATTATTTGTGTACTATAATGTTATTACTTAGTGATCATCTAACTGAAATATTAGAATAGCTATCTTACATCATCATCGGGTGTTATTCTCATCTTTAACTGTTTCATTCTTTAAGAATATTTTGCATCTAATGTATTTTTCTATTTGAATAATGTGTAAAGAGTATTATATTCTTGCAGAATCACATAGGAATGATTCTGCCAGAATTGTGGTTCTAGTATAATCACATAAGAATGATTATGGTAAAATCACACAAGAATGATTTTTCTAGGGTTTTATTGCAACTGGATTAATCTTTTATCATGATTTCTGCCATAATTTATAGTTTTATTCTTTTAGAATGCACACAATTTAGAATGCTCATGGTGAATGTATAAAATGTTACTCTTACATATTCGAATTCGTGGCAGTTATTCTCATCGAATACTCGATTTGAAGGAAGTTATTCTCAAAGAATGTGTGAAAGGAACCTGATGATCAAGTGTTGGAAGGTTGGATGATGACATGTGGGATGAAGATGAACAATGGTCAATGATCTTCACAAAAGAAAGCACTGGCATAATAATTTACAATATAATGATACGACTATATATTATAGTATATATTCTGGTAGAATATTCAGTTAGAATAATCTACCAATTGTGTTTGTTTTGTTATTAATGAGTGTTTCATTATGATAGAATATTATATTAAGATTTTTATTTTTTAAGAATGTGATGACAAAAATTGAACTTGTATAAAAAATATTGTTATTCTTAGAAAGTTCATTCAATCAAAAAATGTTGTTATTTCGTTTGAAGAATGATATAATCTGATATTCATTCAATAAGAATATGTATTCTGTGATTCAATCAAAACATGTATTCTATAAGAATATGTATTCTGACATTCTCATAGAATATAACATTCTAAAAAAATGTCATTCTGACAGAATAAATTCGGTCATTATAAAAATACGTTGGAATTAATATTTAATAAGATTTTCAGATTTTTAAAATTAGGAGATCTAATTATCCCTTAATTTCCGAAAATTTCCTTTTTTAAATATATTTAATTGTCTAGAATACCCTTATGGTGAAATTTGTGTGATTAAATTGATTATTTTTAATTAGTTAATAAATATAGAACCCTTACTTAAATTATCCCAAATGATTGGCTCAGAATCAATTTCATAGGCACACAATACTTAGTAAAAACAAAATAACCTAACCCTATATATATATATATATATATATATATATATATATATATATATATATATATATATATATATATATATATATATATATATAGACATACACACTTTTGGGTAAAAGTAGGAATAGACAAATAAACATAGAAACCCCTCCAAAAACTTCATATCAAGACAAGGATGAAAATATAGGGTTTCCTATTTGTGTAAAATAGAAATAAATAAGAAAGTAACAAAAAGACAACTATTAGTTCTAAAAATTAAGTTAAAGAATTAGAAGTAGGAGTAACACTCAAAGAAATGCGATAAAAAGGAAATTTAGTTGTCCCAACAAAAAGGAAAGGATCGATTCCAAAATAAGAAATAGGTATCCCCTAATAAGAAGACCATATGGTATGAATTTCAGGATGAAATTTCTAAAATATGGGGAGAATGTGACAGCTGAGAAATTTCCGTTAACAACTGTCACTAGAGTTTGGCATAGTCAAATAGAAGCAATAGAGTTTTTCATATTATGGAAAATATGATCAATAATATTATTACATATAAGTGGAAAAATGATTATTAGAGTGAAAAAAAAGTTATGAAAAAGTTGTACCACTAGTAATAACATTAGTGTATTTGGAGGAGTTATGATTTTGTAAAGAAATAAAATCAACCAGGTTATTAATGTTATTAAGGTCAAAATGATATAAAGAAATTAGTTGAGTTTTGGAAGAGTCATAAAAAGGAAAATTGTAGCACTTATCGAGATAAGAACTTTAAGAGGAAAAAGGCCAAAAACGAAGTTCGTATGAAAGAGATACGATTTTTAGAATAATATAAAATATGGGTTAAAAGTAAAAGTCAAAATTTGACGACGTATCCTTAAGGTTGTAGTACTCAATAATAGCTACAAAAATATATACATATGGTAAGAAATAGAACTCATACAAGAAAGATATAAGTTTTTCTAGAAGATTAAGTGGTGTGCGCGAAGTGTACGCCATGCTCGACACACATCTTTGACACTTGGATTCGTCGATATTTGAGAGACATGGACCACTAGAAGTGAGACACATGGCGAGGTTTTGTTGGAGCCACAAATCATGCGCACGACGTGTATAAGGTGCGTTGCACGCCTAAGCCCTATATATAGAGCCTTTCACTTCTAAAAAATTCCACATCCCAAAATCTAATCTCTCTCTCTCTCTCATGCTCTCCCACAGAAGTAAATTTGGTATACTTTTGCTCCTCCTGATCGCACTAAAAATTGGATGCAGTAATCAGAGTCTGCATGATCACGCTACTAAGGTGAGTTCACAGCCTTGCTTTTACAGTTTTAATGATTTTACTTGGGGGGGATGCATTCTTGTTAAACTTATTTATCAAAATATATTAGTAGTTTATATAAATAAACATGAAATGATGGTAATATACCAGTAGAAAATCTGCCTAGACTTAAGCAATGATGTCATGCCTCATAGTTATGTTACCCGATATAATAGGAAAAGATTATACCTAGATGTTATGTTGGTCGATTTGTTAGGACAATATAGTACCTAGAAGTAATGTTGGCCGAGTTTTAGGATAGACATTGTACTTGGTTGTTACCCCGCCCTAATATCTTGTTATCCAGATAATCGTATGTGTGTGTGTGTTGATATATATATATATATATATATATATATATATATATATATATATATATATATATATACATATATATGATAAAAGAAAAATGTATATACAAGATCAGATATGGAATAATCACTAATTATAATTATTTGATATATTTAGTAAAATTAAGTGTGTGTGTGTGTGTGTGTATATATATATATATATATATATATATATATATATATATATATATATATATATATATATATATATAAAGTGATAATTATGGAAGAAAATGTAAGGATAGACAATGTACTTAACTGCGATTGGTACCAAAGGTCAACCCTCGACACTTCCGCCGCCAGCCGGGGGTGTGATATTGGTTAATGTTCGCAGGAGTTAGATCCCTTCAGGGATGGATGGCAGGAAGGGAGAAGAATTTCTTGTTTAAGGTGGAGTTTAGAGGATACTCAAGTCAAGGTGGAGATTGTTAAATCTGACTTGAACATTTGGAGCATTCTCATGGTACAAGTGGCTTTGGTGACACAATTGGATACGGTGGCACAGTTGGATATGGCGACACAGTTGGATACTTTGGCATAGTTGAATTCGGTGGCACAGTTGGATACGATGGCACACTTGGATATGATGGCACACTCATATTTGATGGCACAATTAGATACGATGGAAAACTTGGATGTGATGGCACAATTTGATGTGATGGTATAGTTGGATATGATGGAAGCCCTCGAATATGATAGAACTCTTTGGGATGGAGCATGTGACAAAAGACTATAGCATCAGAAGAGGTGTCATGCACTAAAGGTGCCACTCAATGGTACCACGAAACGAGAATGACACCTCAAAGAAGTTCAATGCACAGAAGACACCACGAAGTGATAGGAGGTGCTACTCAATGGCATCTCAAAGTTGTTCCATGCACAGGAGGTGCCACCAAGTGTGAAGGTGTCATTCAATGTTACACTGATGTGTTGTTATGGTACCTCAACGACGTGTCATGCACTGGAGGTCTCACAGAGTGATAGAAGGTGCCACTAAGTGACAAGGTGTGCCATGTAATGACACTTGATGTGCTAGTGATGGATTAATGATACCAATATGATATATGTCAAGGATGAAGGTTCGAAAAGTTGTTGCATGTCGGATTATGATTGGTTGACACCTTTCATGGGCGTATATATTAATGGGCTTGGCCTATTAGGGTTTTAGGTTTGATCCTTTGTCTATAAATAGGGATGTATGTTAGTCATTTAGAAGTGTCTTGAATTCTAGAGTGGTAGGCGAATCTCTATCCCTAAGGTTTTGATCTTATACTCCTATTACCCCAAAACCAAAACTTAAATCATTCCAAGCACATGCCAATTACAATTTCATTCCATCTACTAACTTAATTTAAAATATGATGTTATAAACATTATTTTTATATTTTCATATTAATTTGAAATCTCTATAATTTTTTTGATCCAATTATTAGATAATTTAAACCCTTTTTATAACATAAACCTTCTTCATTTTATTTATTTATTTATTATTATTATTATTATTATTATTATTATTATTATTATTATTATTATCCTATTTTTAGTAAAAAAAACGGGGAATTACATACAAGCATAAGAAAGCTACTCATTGTCGCTAAATACCTTATTATTGGTATAAGTATGTAGATGTTATCAAGTTGATATGATATGATATTTCATGTGGATATACTAGTAGACCAGGAATTAGTTGAATATAAGATGATGCAGAAGATCTAGATCGTAGATTCTTATGTTACTTAGTAGGCGAATATCGGCCATTGCGGAGAATCTAATAGAGTATTTTGTTGTCATGAATTATAAAATAATAATTATATTATTTAGTAGATATAAAATATTTTAAATATATGATAATATAAGTATATATTAAAACTACATCATCTTAATCGTCTTTACATGTGGGTTATTCATGAAAATAATTAAACTAATTTTTTTGATCACGATTATCGTTTCAAATATCAACATTATTTTCAAAATAACATAATATAGTTTTTAACCTTTTTAATATAGTGTTATTACTAATTAACTAAAAAACTATCAATTTAGAAAATATCATTATTGCAATAAATAGCTTTTAGTTAACATTTTAATTAGATTGATATTTTGATTTAGTTTTACATTTAACCTTTTATATATATATATATATATATATATATATATATATATATATATATATATATATATATATATATATATATATATATATATATATATATTTGTAAATGTTTAAAAATATTATTTGAACCATTTTCATGTTTATTTGACATAAATCAATAAGTTTAAGTATAGTTTATTTTGAAAATTGAATAGTTAGCACTAACAATAAAATTAAAAATGAGTTTATTTTACTAAAATCAAATTAACGATGATCAAGTAGCTGGAATTTGAAGAGTTGTGTAGTTGATATGTTGTAAGAAATCAATATGGTAAATATATTTTGTTGTTGGATTTGAAGAGTTGGAATTAAAATTAAAATTACAAATGAGTTTAATTACTAAAATGAAATTAAAAATAGTTAATTAGTTGGAAGTTGATGAGTTGTATAAGTTTTAAATCAATAAATGAGTTTAATGTACAAAAATCAAATTAATAATTATTAATTAGTTAGATGCTAAAAAGTTAATATGTTTTAAATCAATATGTATGTGAAATCAATAATTTATGTATATATTTTATGTGAAAATTGAAAATGAGGAACTCTATTTAAAATTACTTTATAACCCGTAGGAACCACAGTTACAAAATTAATTAAACTTTCATCGTAAACACCTAAAATTATTAATAAATAATTTTAAATAAATTATTAATTAAGACATATATTTTTTATTTATATAAAATTATAATCGTTGATTTAAATAAATACCCGAAAATAAAAGATCTTATAATCTGGATTAATTTTATTTTATTTTTTATTCTAAAGTTATTAATTTAATGTAATTAGAGTGGAAAGTTTAAAATTTAAAAATTAAAATGGAGAATCAATAGTGAAACACCCTGAGGTTCAGGTACTTCTAAATTCATCCCTATAATTTTATCATATGACATTTTGGTCCCAAAATCCAGGAGAAGGTACCTTGAAGCCCTAATGGCAATATTATAATTTTGGGCAGGAGGAGTACGCTAAACGTACAAGAGGGTACAGTGGTTGTACACTTATGTACGATGGGCGTACTAATGTCTGGAGGAAACCCTAAATTCTAGGGTTTGAGTGGTATTTAAGCATCCTTATGGCTCATTTCTCTCCATATTTTCAGCCTCCACATCCTTTGAGACATTCTTGCAAAACCCTAGCCCCTTAGAGTGTGTTTTGAGCCAAAGAGTGTGTTTTTGGTGTGTTAGAGGAAGGATAATTTTCATCAAGAAGCCTTGAAGTCGAAGCACGCTTGTGGATCTAGGATCTTTGCCCATTTTCATCAAGAGTGTGTTTGGGCTTACAGTTTTGGATTATGTTTCAGGTACCACAAAGGATCGCGGGAAGGCGATGACGTGATCGTGCATCTCCTCGTGTTCTTTTAATGATTTTGGGAAAACTCTGATATTAAGCATGTTTTCAAAACTATTTTGTAAACAATGAATATTGGTGGGTTATTTTAAAAGTTTAATTTTTTCATGAATTTTATGGATGTTACAAATTGGTTGACAAGTGGCATGTCATTAATTAGGAGACCTAATAGGGTGACACATGACAAAATAACTACTCTTTTATTTGTATAAGGAGATTAGAAATGAATTTAATGTATTAAAATTAAATTAGTGACAGTTAGTTACTTTGCAATGGATGAGTTGTATAAGTTTAAAATCAATATGGAAGAGTTGCTTCATAATCTGGTGCATGTGCGTCCATTGTAAAAGTCTACAACTCTTCCTTTTGTCGTTGATCGCTTTAAATTTCGACGCTTTAAATTGATTCATTGGTTCCTTGATAAATAATAGTTATATATTGAACTTTTCCATATATATATATATATATATATATATATATATATATATATATATATATATATATATATATATATATATATATATATATATATATATATATGACAAAACTGTACAAATGGTCTCTGTAGTTTGCTCAAAATTGTCACTTTGGTCCAAAAAAGTTTGGAATGCACCAGAGGTCCAAAGTTTTCATTTTGTTGCTTGTTTGGTCCAATGTTTTCTGATTTTTTTCAAAATGACGGATTTGCCTCTGTTAATATGATTTTCTCTTTTTTCTTAATTGTTTTTTTTGATTTTCAGATTAAAAATAATAATAATAAAAAATAAAAAATAAAAAATAAAAAATTAAATTAAATTTCTCTACTCTCTCTCTCTCTCTTACATACGTACACAAGAACACATACATAAGTACACAAGAACACATATACCCCCTTAATCCTTCGGTTTCACATTCTTTCCTTCAATAAATCACTAGCTTCTCTTTGTTTTCATAGAAGAATCGATGACGAAAACTCATATCAATAAGGAGTGATACAAATACACTTTGATCAAACAACCCCAAAAATTTGGAGGGTGCCCTCTTTCAGTTTTTAATCGATGTTTCTTCCCCAAAAATTCACCACCGATTATGGTGTCGAAAGCTTCTGTCGATTGGTGAAAATTTATGGGTAATCGGATCTCCCTTAAACCAAAAATCAAAGATTTCATCTGAGTTTAAAGTCACCCCATACGAAACCAGCCTCTGAATCTAAATTCATTATTGGATTTTGATCAAAGATTACATCTAGTTTTAAATCGTCGTCGTTGAAAACCTACATCACCCACCTTTATGTTACCCATCAGAATTTTTGATTGGATCGAACTTTAGTGGAGGACCCAAATCATATTGGAAAACTCGATTCTCTTTTCACCGTAGAAATCTATGCGACTCGATCTAGATGCAGATTCAGAAACTTGTATCACAACCTTTTGAACGACATACCTCGTGTTTTTCAAATATTCTTTTTCAAGCTTCAATAATGGTGGCCATTTCCAAAACTCCACTCGAACATTTCTTCATCAAGCCATGCAAACCAAACAACAACAAACTCAAATCAGAAGCAGTTCCTCGTTAACTGTCAATAAACTCGAATTAGAAGCAAATATTTTATTCTCTTCTCCTCTTTCTCTGAATCGAACTAACACTAGGGTTTCCGATGTTATTGATGTTCAGAAAAGAAACCGGTGAGAAGGGTGGCCATGTTAGGGTTTCATAAAAGTGGCATTTGAAACAAATTAGAGATGGTGATGTGTGAAGCAAATCAATGACGGTGGTGTAGGAACGATGATTTGAGACATAATAGATATAGGATAGTGGAGTGGGAATCAAATCAGATCCCAGGTTTAGAGGAGGTTTGGGTTCTTCAAATGGTATCATAGGGTTAAACATTTTGACGGAGAGAGAGAGAGAGAGAGAGAGAGAGAGAGTAGAGAAATTTAATTTAATTTTTTATTTTTTATTTATTTTTTAATCTGAAAATAAAAAAAAACAATTAAGAAAAAAGAGAAAATCATATTAACAGGGGCAAATCCGTCATTTTGAAAAAAATCAGAAAAGATTGGACCAAACAAGCAACAAAATGAAAACTTTGGACCTCTGGTGCTACGGATGAGCATAGGCGGGTACCCGCCTCATTTGGCTAGAACCGGAACCGGCGGTTCCTAGAAAGTTAGAACCGGAACTGGAACCGCTCTAGGCAGTTCTTAAATGTTTGGAACCAGTCCCGGAACCGGCGGTTCCGGTTCCGGGAGCGGGTAACCCGGTTACATTAATTTTGTTAACTTTTGTCGATAAAACCGTAATTTAGTTCGATCCAAATCAAATCAATTTGGACCAAAGACGGACATAATCTGACCAATATATTCTAAACCGGTCTAAGTAACACACACACACACACGCACACACACACACACATATATATATATATATATATATATATATATATATATATATATATATATATATATATATATATATATATATATATATATATATATATATAAACCGGTTCCGGCGGGTACCCAGCGGGTAGCGGTTCCGAAAAAACGAGAACCGGAACCGGAACCACTTAAGGCGGTTCCATAACTTTAGGAACCAAAACCGGAACCGCTTAAGGCGGTTCCAGTTCTAAAACTGGCAGTTCCGAGGCGGTTCCGGTTCCAAAAACGGGTACCCAGTTCCGATGCTCATCCCTATCTGGTGCTAGTCCAAACTTTTTTGGACCAAAGTGGCAATTTTGAGCAAACCACAGGGACCATTTGTGCAGTTTTGTCTATATATATATATATATATATATATATATATATATATATATATATATATATATATATATATATATGCTTAGGTTATTCTATTCAAAGTAATTATTGTGTTATTGTATGCATAAATGTGGGCCAATCATTTTACTTATTTTAAGAAAGTGATTAATACATATTATTGAATTAAAAATAATCGAAAAATACCATCTAATTTAACTAGAAGGGTATTTTAGTCAATTAATATAGATTTAATAAAGGAAATTTGCATATTTTAAGGGATCATAGATTCTATTAATTTTAAAAATCCGATTTTACGAATTATAAGGTTTTTAATTCGGACATTCTGACAGAATATGTTTGAGTATGTTGAAAAATAAAAATATTCTACAACCATAAAATAATAAAACTAATCTTGAACATATTTCTTGATCATGACTTTAAAATTTTTTTGTTGAATAACAAATTCTCGAACCAGCAATTGAAGAATTAAAACAAAAATTATATTAATTTTTATAGAATACATGTAACAATTGCTAAGAATTACATTTATTGTTAAAGAATAAAACTAAAAAACTTTCAAATCGGTAAAAAAAACATCAAAATCTAACAAATACACTAATTCATTCTAAAAGAATAATGTTGCTAAGAGGCGTCGTTCAAATTTCGTGGTCCGTTCTTCAAGCATCAGCTTCTGTGGAAACAAATCCAATGAATAAATTAGTGAGAAAATATTCATATTCCATTCCAACATAATTGGAATTCGTGATTCCATTCTGATAGAATTGGAATTCCTTCACCAATAATTATATTAATTCGGGGCATTCTAACATAGTATGTTCATGCTTATCATAAAAAACATTCTTTTCTGATAGAATACTATAAACGAAGAAATACCATTCAGTTGAAGCATTTTAGCGAGCGCTTGGTGTGCATCAAAACAACTTTCAATTTCCTGTAAAAATTAGACAATTAGAACAAATTACCAATTAGCATCATTGCCTATTACTTTCATATACATACCAGATTAGGAGAAATACCACGAGCAACTGCAGATCCTCCAATTGTATATTCCAAAATCAGTACACAATTTGTTTCTCCCCTCCTTCCCTCTTCTTCGGCTTCGGTTAAGAAAACCACCACCGGTGGTGGAGTTATTCGGTGGTCAGGAGGGCAGCAGCCTCCTTCGCATCTCCCTGAACATGCGTTGTTGCTGCTTGCCTTTATACACAACGAAATGAAAATTAAAGAAGTATCATCAGGCGTATTCGATCCCAATCAAATGCGTTCAATCCCAATACTCCATATAAAACGAAATCGAAATACTTTGGATTCAGACTTGAAATTGATTTCGACCCCAATAATCAGTAAGTTCGACTCTTCAACCCAATTCAACATAAATCGATTTCTTGACTCAAATCAAAAATTAACATCAGTCGACTTAAATGAGTTTGACTCCAATCAAACAACCAATTTCGATTTCTCAAATGGAAATCTATATCAATCATACCATTCGACTCAAACATGAACAATCAATCGAACATTTAGACTCCAATAATCAGTCGACTTAACCAAAGTCGATTCCTGATGTGAACAATAATAGGTCAATTCGACCTCAAACTGTAGTCAAAACTGATTTTGTGTACGAATCCAATTTCGTCTTCAAGTAATCAAACAAAATCCAGTTTCAATTTCGATTTTATGATAAGAGAATTGAACCTTGATGATTTTGAATGAGCACCATCAGAGCGTGGACTGGAACGACGAGGCTTCTTCGTCTTCTTGGCGCTTTCATTGCTGATGCTTTTTTGCTTTAATAAATCATTAACTGGATGCTCTGTGCCTCTGTTGAAATCACCTCGATAATGTCTGATCACAAATTCATAATTGACAGGCGCTTGGGTGTGAGGCCGATGGTAAGGGTGTGAGGCGATTTATGAAGGGGATAAATTTAGGGTTAGAATATAATACCATGATTATAGGGGTTATTTTTGGAAGTTATTAATCATATTACTAAATTACCCTTCTTTATTTATTTAATTATTTAATTTTTTATTTAATTTTGATTGGCCCACATTTATACATACAATAACACAATAAATACTTTAAACACCTGAACCTAGCTCTCTCTCTCTCTCTCTCTCTCTCTATATATATATATATATATATATATATATATATATATATATATATATATATATATATATAGGGTTAAGTTCAAATGAGAACACTATTTAATGTGAGAACGTGAGAACACTACTTTATGTTACTATTCTACTATGAATTTTGTATATACAACGATATGACATTATTCATCAACAAATATACGAACAATCACACATTAATATTCACATTAAAATTTTGTATGTACAACTTTATGACATTATTCATCACCGAATATATGAACAATCACATATTTAACATTCACATTAGAATTTACTATATATATATATATATATATATATATATATATATATATATATATATATATATATATATATATATATAATTTTATAGTAGAATAGCAATATAAAATTGAATATATTTATATTATAATTACTACAATACTATACATATTAAATTCATAGTAGAATAGTAACATAAAGTAGTGTTCTCACGTTGTCACATTAAATAGTGTTTTCATTTAAACTCTCTCATAATTTCTTGTGTCATGTGGGTACAAAAGTGGAGTGATTGATCCCACTTTATTTAGAAAAGCAAACGGTAATCACCTTATGCTTGTACAAATATATATGGATGATATCATCTTTGGATCTATATATATATATATATATATATATATATATATATATATATATATATATATATATATATATATATATATATATATATATATATATATATATATATATATATATATATATATATATATATATATGTTATAAACAGTATAGTTTAGCTAGCTATTGATCATTTTGGTCACGTTACTACCAATAGTTTTATATTTTCCACAAGTTGGTAATAGTTTTGGTCTTTTCATTGCCTGCTACGTGTTATGGATTATGTTATAAACAGTATAGTTTAGCTAGATATTGATCATTTTGGTCCCGTTACTACCATTAGTTTTATCTTTTCCACATGTTATGTATAGTTTTGGTCTTTTCATTGCCTGCTACGTGTCCTGGTCACGTGTGCCAAATTTGGTCCCTGCGAGGAGCTGATACATGTCTTCCCACCGCTTTTGTTTTGCTTCCCGCTTGCATCTCCTATTACAACATATATTACCCCATTCACAATCCGTGAGGCAGAAGTCGACGTTCATCGCCAGTCGCCACTGCCACCGCTATCACCACCGCCACCATGTCGATGACTAATAAGCTTCTTCCACAGTCGGTAATGCGATACAACAGGTTATTTTAACTGTATCTTCCACATTTTGTTTGTTCTTTTTGATGCGAACGTCCGATTGAACATCCACCACCAGCACCGCTAACGTTTCTCGATTTTAGTTACAAAAATTATCGATTTTACCTGTGAGCGTTGCCACCATGAACTTTTGGGATTGCTTCTGCTTTCTTCTTCAGGTACGTTGTGGTCAACATCGATCTGGTATATCCGTCTTTTTTAATTTCTCTTGATTTATTACATTTGGATTAGTGATTTTTTTAGGGTTTATCTCTGTCGATGTTGCCGATGTTAACAGAGAAAACACATTAAATCTATACTCGAGGCTTCTCTACTAACTCAAAATAGCATCTATCAATTCAAGCCAACCCAACTTACTCCGCCAACCTAGACCTATCAGAAGAAACATCTCTGATGAGACGTGCGTTTGCAAGAAATTACAGTTGATGGAAACTTGAGAACTTTAATTTTGGTATAGTTTCTTGAAATTTTTGTTACTCTTTCAAGAACTATGTTCTTAATAGCTTCTACATTGTTGGTTAAAATTTGCGGGTTGCTTTTGGTTTGTGGTTGTTTTCCTTTATTCGTAGTTTGTTTAACTTTCTCACACTGATATACATTAGTGAGCTTTCTTTCCATATCCCAAGATTTATGCATTCCATGTTTATAATTACAGTAAAATTTAAAAAATAAACTTATTTAAAAAGAAAGAAATTGGGTATATCAACATAGAAACTGATGCAAATTATATTGGATAGAGTGCAAGTATTATATTGCTGGCAAAATTAGACTTGTGTTTACTGAAAGATGATGTATGTAAACTCATGCATATTTATTGTAGAAAGTTGATTGTTAGCAGAAGTGTATAGCAAAAGGGCATTCAACAACAATCTTTTTTGTGAGGTCAATTGTTTCTTGTGGTGGAGGGAGGCAAAGGCATTAGGTTAATTGATTTAGACCCTGAACCACATTGCTTAATTTAAGTATAAGTTTCATTGTTTGTCTAATGTATGCAACCCACTGTATTAGATAAACATTTCATTGGTCATTTCTATGGCTTCTTTGTTTAATTACCTTGACTTTCTGTTAATTTTTTTTATCATATCTGAATTCTTACATGGCTTTACCCGATTTGAAAGTTTTTTAACTTGATCGTTATTAGGCATTGTTTCATGTTTTCAACAATGGTAGAAAAGGTTTGTTCTCAACTGTTCAAAAGAAGTTTTCTCGGCTTTTTGATATATGTGTTCTATTTATGATTCACAACCATTGTTGGAGTCCGAATGTGAAGATGATTTTATGAGTGTCAATGGAGGTAAAATAATTGTTGTCACATATATAGCTGTCATGTAGGCCAAACATGACATTTATACAAGACAAAACAAATTCTGTATCTATGACAAGATAAAATAAGTTGTCCGGAACTCTGATGAAAAATTGGAAATGATTTAATTTTTATCTATTTACTGACTATAAACTCTGAAATGGTTATTTTTATGCTTTATATCGGAATATATTTTACTTTTGGCATTAAGTTTTTTTTGTTATATTTGAGTAACTTTTTTTTTGAATTTTGTATTTGACTTCGGATTTTGTATTTGTTTTTTTGAAATTTTGGAATACGAAATGCTTAATGTCATCAGTTTTTCAAGTAAATGGCAATCTTACTTTGTTTTGGGTTTGTATTTTGAATTTCTTTTGTAAGATCTCATTAAATCATTTCTTTTTTTAAATTTTGGATTTGTTTATTTGGATTTCGGACATGTCATTGAAATTTTCGAATAATTTGTCCTCAAGGTTTAGTCTGACATCCGAAATTTACATTTTTTTAGAAATATATTTTTGATGTGAAAAGGCCCTTTGGATTTTTCAAATACAATTTATATATTTTCCAAACCTTTCATCATGTATTTTCTAATGTAGTTCAAGCAAGTGGGTTTGTCTCTTCCATCCACCAATTTGCTGATGAACAATTCACACTTGTTCAAAAATACATCAATATTTCTTCTTTCAGTCAAATGTGACTTGGTCATTATTATTATGGTGGAATTTGATGAGTGTTAGAAATAATGTTTGAATCAATCGAATATATGAAAGCGATAAAGAACACCGAGATCTAAATAAGACATGTTTAGCTCTGATCAAGTCTGGAAAGAGTATAAAGAGTAATCAGAGAGTGTTCGTTACTCTAGACCTAAGCACTTACCCTATTTATAGGGTACATCAGACATACAAAAAATACAAGGACTTAACCCTACATATCGAAACTAGAATTCGCCTTGTAAATAGCTTAGATAACGAAAGTACTTAACTTTCGTTATTTACAAACACAACCTCCAAAGATATAGCTTTCGACTTTCACTACCACTTTCGACTCTACAATCCCCCCCCCCCAGTGAGAATAGTTGAAACTTCAAGCTATAGTCTTTATTTCCTGTAACAGCTCCCTTTGAATCTCCATATACCAAAGAATGATTTTTCGAATCGCCGCTTTGTCTTCATTGTCATTCTTCTTGCAGTTATTGAAACGAATTGACAAATTTGAAAAATGAGAGTTCATGTATCTCTCAATGTCATTCACTTGGAACAAAAATTTTGTCAAGTTGCCCTTCTTGTTCTTTCCTTGAAAAACTACTCCAAAAGGTTGATGAATAATCTCACCATCTTCAAATTCATCAATGTTCATCTTCGCTCTTAGCTACGATTGAGCCACCTTTGATGTTTTATTGTTTTCCAAGGCAAGATCTATGTCTGTAATTGCCAAATACATGTAGTAGCAATCAAGAAATGCCTTTATGTGACCATATCCAAGAATAAATGCATCTCTATTCCCTTTTGTCACTTTCGAAACATCAACATTGCACAAATCTTTAATATAGTGATGAGATCATTCAAATTCATTAAAGGAAAGTTTGCAATTGTGAACTCGAATGCCACATTATTTGCCCTCACGATAGAATAATGAAAGTTCTGCAGCAATCCCTCGAACAACACATCAGGCATTATCGACATCACTTTAACTATCTTCACCAACGACCAAACTTCCTCTTCGCTTTTTCCCAAGACTGCATGAAAGCGAATCTTCAATATCTTATATTCATCTTTGTCGTTGAAGTTGTCAACTATTTTGAATTGAGTAGACATGAATAACATATGATTTATTGGGAAATCAAGTTGATTAGATTCTGAATTCTCAGTGTCATAGCTTTTATTTGGCCTTTTCAAGAATTCATCATTTTTACTGAGAACAACAATCTCGATTGTTTCATAACACCAATGCTTGTTAGGATCACCTTTGTTCAAGCCTAGTGGATCATTCAACATTTGACTCAGAATGTTGTTTATTTGCCTTTGTTTTTCAATCTCTATTTCTTGTAATCTCTTCTTCTCCTCGACAGTTTGTTCAACTTGAATGTTTTTCCCTTTGTAATTGGGATCAACATTTGAGGTTGATTTGACAAGGTCAGAACTCGAACCTCCAGCTCCTTCATTAATCGAAATTTCTTTCTTCTGAACTTTTAACTGATCAACATTCCCTTGAGAAAAATTCCTTGTTGTATTGGATGTTGTTGATGATGTGATAACTGGCTTCATTGAATTGTAGTTGGAATTTGCATAGACATAACTTTTCCTACAACTACACCTGTATCTTCATCAGATCCCTTAGACGAACCAACACCTCTATCTCCCCCTTGCGAGACGTGCATAGGATGTGGAGCATTTGTTGGTATTCAAAGTACCAAATTTAGGACCGGCGCCAAATCTGCCTTGATACTTGAGTCGATGTTCGAAACCATAGCAGAAATGGAATCTAGAGAAATAGAAGATTGAGTCGAAAGATCAACTTTCGATAATGTTTCTTTAAAATCATATAAAAAATCTTCAACTTTCTCAAATACCTTATCATCCTTCTCAAACTTGACTTGGAGATCTTTCGAATAGTCGTTGTTAAATACAGTAATATCTTCTATCAAGCGAGTTGTTGCATTGGCTACCACATCAACCTTTTTATGCAACAAATTGTAGTTATTAACTAACTTCTTAACCTCTTCAGCCATCAAGGTTTGAAGATCATTAACATTGAGCTCAAGAGAAACTTTCGTCTCAGACACCTGTTTCTCAAAGAGTTCATGACTCTCTTTCGTAGCTTCAGGTAGCTTAGTAATCTCATAATCAAAATTTCAAGACTGAATAACCATTCTCTCTTCATGTTTCTCATCAACATTTTTAATGATTTCTCACAGACAAGACTCTTGAGACTTTAGAAGATATTCAACTTCAACTCCACTAACTAAGTTCTTGCTACCAGTGTCAACCAAAAATTGAAGAATAGAATTCATTTTTGAGATAAGTGTTAGGGCTAGGATCCTGCAACTGCTATAAGATCCTCAAGACTAAGGATCCTCAAACCCCAGGATCCCGAATAACCTCAGGGATCTTGACTAATATTTTTATTATTTTTCTATAACATACATATATTATTTTGTCTTTCTCACATGTGCAGAAATAATTGGTCAAAGTCATATACTCAACGGATAGTCCTCAGAAGTATGCAAAAGACCCGGAGGATCAAGTCAAGCAAACGACTATATGTAATCTGGAAGGATCCCGAAATTCTCGAAGTTCTAGTTGTTAGGGTTTGACTATATAAAACACTTGTAATCACCACACTACACATGATCTCCTAGAAGAATACCATCACTTGTACTCATACTCATTCCATTTTCTCTGTAATTTTCATTTCAGTTAATAAAAAACATCAAGGCAGATGATCATTATCACCTCCCAAGGTTGTATAAAACATCCCAAAATACAAGCCAAAAATTTCGTTTTTAAAATCATTTAACAAACATAATATTATCATCATAAAATAAAATCATCTAACATGTATCTTAAAATCTCATAAAATCTGTCAACATATAACTGTCTCAAATAAAATATCATAGTAAGCTCCCAGGCTAATAAAACTGTGGTGTGTGCCATGCCATCAACTCAAGCCCTTCCCTTTACTAGCTGAAGTACCTGAAATCAAAACTGAAACTGTAACCACGAAGCTTAGTGAGCTCCCCCAAAGTACCACATACCATATAAAGCACATATGACAAATCACATAACTCTAGGACTACTCCCAACTGCATCGGGATGAATCCTGACATCGGCTTACCCGGCATCGGACTCCTGTCCGGCATCGGGCTCACCCCGGCATCGGACTCCTGTCCGGCATCGGGCTCACCCCGGCATCCGGCCGCATCGGGCTTACCCCGACATCGGGCTTACCCCGACACATACATAACATCATCACATAATCTGCATCGAGCTTGCCCCGACATCGGACCGAAGCCCAGAACATATAACACTTAGACTAGCACACATCGAGCTTTCCCCGAACAACATAATACATGGCATAATGACTAACATACATCGGTCTTGCCCCGGCGTCGGGCTTACCCCAGAACACTTAACACATAACATATAACATAATTGCATATACTGCATCGGGCTTGCCCGACATCAGACCGGAGTCCGGAACACATAACACATAACAAATATACATGCATGAATCACAAAGACATCAAGCATACTTAACTACTTCTCGGGACCGCCCCGACATCAGACCGAGGTCCGGAAACATGTAAACTGCATCGCCTAACCCCAACATCGGGCTCACCCCGGCATACTCTACTACTTAAACGGGCCGGTATTGGTGCCTTAGACCCGTTCCTACTGGAGGAAAACTCACCTCGTGTGACTGACTGCTGCAACTCTGGGTGAGGAATCTCTGTCTGCTGCTCCGGCGACTCTCCGGCTATAAATTTCCATAAAGCTACTTAGTGAAAAAATAATAACTACTCTTAGGGTAAAGTGACCATTATATCCCTGGCTAAAGTCAACATCCTGGTCAAAGTCAACACCCAGTTGACCTGACACGCCGAGTTGGTTCACCAACTCGTCGAGTCTCGATTCTTTCATCTGTTCCCAACCCCGACTCTACTCGTCGAGTCTAGCAAGAACTCGATGAGTTCTCCTTCAAACATAGTATCGGGACTATCTTCATCTGGCTCGCCGAGTTCATCCTTGAACTCGTCGAGTTCATCTTTATCATATGAGTGTGACTAGTCTGTGACTCGCCGAGTTGTATGAACAACTCGTCGAGTCCGTCTTCTTAGGTTGGGAGATTGCCTTGGACTCGCCGAGTGTGTTCATACACTCGACGAGTCCCATGGTTTCCAGGTCCATAACTACATCTATTTTGTTGAGTTCCCCCTTCTGAATCATCTAGATCCCTTCTAGACTCAACTAGATCCCTTCGAATCAGAAATGGTTGGGGAAAGAAACCCCCGACTCGCCGAGTCTCATGAACGACTCATCGAGTCAACTAATATCTATGCCCATAACTCGATTTCTGTTGTGGTAATCTCATCCAAAGGGTAGATCTGGGCTCCTAAGGTCTCTATAACACGTAAAGTCATGAACTTTACGTCCATGCATGAGACTTTTAAGCTTAAAAGACCAAAAATAGGGTCTATTACTTGCATGGGGTTCTCATGGCCATAAAGTTGGCACCTTTATGCCATGAGAACCCTCCAAGGTTCCAGATCTGAAGCATTTACCCTATATTACACTCTAAAATCCGAAATGGCTTGGAAATGCCCCCAAAGATGTCAAGATTCAAGCCTCCAAGATGATATAACAATTAAGGAGTCAAGGTAGGAGCTCTTTACCTCAAATAACTGGTAGTGCAACCACAACTCTGGATCCACTGACTTGCTTCTTGATTCACCAAGCTTTCCCTTCCTTCTTCTAACTTCAAATCACAAGGAAAGGCACAAATTGCTTAAGGATGCTCACGATTGATTAGGGTTTCGAGGACAGAGCTTTTAGGCGATGGAGGCTGGGGTGGAAACCTCATAAGATGTTTAAATAGGGTGCAAACCCTCCAATTTAGGGTTTCACTCAGACAACTCCTACTCGCCGAGTCGGTCTTCCGACTCGTCGAGTAGGTCACTTAGTCCCCCGACCTGGAGTCGATCCTACTCGACGAGTTGGGCCTCCAACTCGCCGAGTCCAAGGGTAAAATATGAAGTTTGGCTTGAATTTAAATGTGTAACTGAGACCGGGTGTTGCAATTCTCCCCCACTTGTCTTAGACTTCGTCCTCGAAGTCTGCTGTCTCTGAAAACAACTCTGGGTAGTGCTCCCTCATTTCCTCCTCGGGCTCCCACGTCCACTCCGAACCCTTGCGGTGCTGCCACTGCACCTTCACTAACTCTACCCTCTTGTTCCTCAACTCCTTTGTCTTGCGATCTAAAATTGCCACGGGTCTCTCGATGTAGTTCACGCTATCGTTAACCTGTATGTCCTCAATGGGTACCACTGCTGAATCATCCACTAAGCACTTCCACAACTGAGAAACATGAAACGTGCTGTGGATCTGGCTGAGCTCGGCTGGAAGATCTAACCAATAGGCAACCTGACCCACCCGGGCCAAAACCCTAAATGGACCAATGAACCTGCGGCCCAGCTTGCCCCGCTTCTGAAACCTGATAACACCCTTCCAGGGTGACACTTTCAGGAGGACCATATCGCCCACCTGAAACTCCAAGTCCGAACGCCGCTTGTCGGCGTAACTCTTCTGCCGACTCTGAGCAGTCTGGAGCCTGCTCCGGACTTGCTAAATCTGCTCCGTGGTCTTGAGTACTACCTCCTTACTCCCCATGACTCTTTGACCGACCTCACCCCAACATATTGGGGTCCTACGCTTCCTCCCGTAGAGCATCTCGAAGGGAGGCCGGTCTATACTGGAGTGATAGCTGTTGTTATACGAAAATTCCCCTAACGGAAGATACGTATCCCAACTGCCACCGAAATCTAGCACACATGCCCGAAGCATGTCCTCAAGAGTATGAATCGTCCTCTTGCTCTGCCCGTCCGTTTGAGGGTGGAAAACGGTGCTGAAATGGAGATGAGTACCCATCTCGTCGTGAAACCGCTTCCAAAACCTGGAAGTAAACCAGACATCTCGGTCTGACACCACCGAGACAGACACTCCATGATGTGCCACTACTTCTCGCACATAAATCTCGTCCAACTTCTCGGCGGAGATGCTCTCCTGGATCGGTATAAAATGGGAGCTCTTGGTCAACCGATCCACGATGACCCATATCAAATCAACCCCACGTACGGTCCTGGGAAGCTTAGTAATGAAGTCCATAGTGATATCCTCCCATATCCACACGGGAATGTCTAACGGCTGCATCTTGCCGTGGGGCCTCTGGTTCTCTGCCTTGACCTTCCTGTAGGTCAGGCATCTCTCCCCATACCAAGCTACGTCCCGCTTCATGCAGGGCCACCGGTAATCGGGTCGAAGATCTCTGTACATCTTCGTCGCCCCTGGGTGGATGGAGAACCGAGACTTGTGGGCCTCATCCATCAACACCTGCCGTACTCCGCGCCAGTACGGTACCCAGACCCTCCCATGCAGGGTCAACAATCCTCAGCTATCGTAATCAAACGAAGCTACTCGGCCCACTATCCTCTCGCACTTCTGGCGCTCCTCCTTCAGGCCCTCAACCTGTGCCTCCCTAATCTGCTCCAGCAGTGGAGTAATCAATGTCATCCTCAGACAGATATCTCGGATCGGAGCCACTACCGCCTTGCGGCTCAGGGCGTCGGCCACTACGTTGGCCTTGCCCGGGTGGTAAAGGATATCACAGTCGTAATCCTTTACCACATCTAACCACCGACGTTGCCTTATGTTCAGACTCGGTTGGTTCATGAGGTACCTCAAACTCTTGTGGTCCGTGTAGATAGTACACCGGACCCCGTAGAGATAATGCCTCCAAATCTTGAGGGCAAACACCACCGCCCCCAGCTCCAAATCATGCGTCGGGTAGATAGCCTCGTGAGGCTTCAACTGTCTCGAGCCATAAGCTATCACATGCCCGCGCTGCATACACCGCTCCCATAACTGTGATCGAAGCGTCACAGTAGACTACAGAGTCGTCTACTCCCTCTGGCAGGGTAAGAATCGATGCCTCGAACAGTCGCTGCCTGAGCGTCTCAAAGGCTGTCTGCTGCTCAGGACCCGAGTGAAACACCACCGACTTCTTGTTCAGTCAGGTCAGCGGAAATGCTATCTTGGACAAATCCTAGATGAATCTCCTGTAATACCCTGCCAAACCCAGGAAGCTTCGAATCTCGAATGGAGACTTCGGGAACTCCCACTGTATCATGGCCTCTATCTTGGCCGGATCGACTAATACAACCTTCTGGTTGATGAGGTGTCCCAGAAACTGCACCTCGCGCAACCAGAACGCGCAACCTTCTGGCCGGATCGACTAATATAACCTTCTGGTTGACAAGGTCTCTAGCACCTCTCTCACGTGCTCCTCATGCTGCTCCTGAGTCTTGGAATAAACCAAGACGTCGTCAATGAATACTACCACAGATCGATCTAGCATCGGTTTGCATACACGGTTCATGAGGTCCATGAACGCGGCTGGAGCATTGGTGAGCCCAAACGGCATCATCACAAACTCATAATGATCATAGAGGGTCCTAATAGCGGTCTTCTGCACATCATCATCTCTGACCCGCATCTGGTGATATCCGGACCATAAATCAATCTTGGAAAACCAAGATGCTCCCTGAAGCTGGTCAAACAAGTCATCTATCCTCGGGAGTGGGTAACAGTTCTTCACCGTTACCTTATTCAGCTCCCGGTAATCTATGCACATACGGTGCGACCCGTCCTTCTTCTTCACAAACAGGATCGGGGCTCGCCATGGTGAACTGCTCGGACTGATATAACCCTTGTCTAACAGCTCTTGTAGCTGCGTAGACAACTCCTGCATCTCGGGAGGAGCCAACCGATATGGCGCCTTGGCTATCGGAGCCGCACCAGGGACCAGGTCAATCCGGAACTCAACCTGTCTCTCCGGAGGTATCCCAGGAAAATCCTCCGGAAACACATCTGGGTACTCTCGTACCACCGGTACATCATCGATTGTCGTCTTACCCTTATCTCGGGTATCCATGACATACGCGATATATCCCGCACAGCCCTACTGAATGTGACGTCTCGCTCTCGCTGCAGAACAGAAAACTGGTCCGCACTGTGGCATCTCGCCCTGAATCACTAACTCTCCACCACTGGGAGTGCGAAATCTAACCAACTGTTGCTCATAATCTATCACTGCCCCATTGGGGATCAACCAATCCATACCTACTATAACCTTATTCCCTCACAGGGGAACATAAACCAAATCCACTAAGAACTGCCCATCAAATAACCGCAGTGTACATCCTCTATGAACTCTCGTGACCCTGACGGTGTTGTCATCAGCTATCTCAATGTCAAGTGGGCAATCCAGCTCCCCTGGAACTCTGCTAAATTGCTTGCTAAGTGCGAGCGACACAAATGATCGGGTAGCCCCCGAATCAAACAATACCATAGCTGAAATGCCGTTCACTAAGAACGACCCTATACACAAACACATAAACATGAGAAACAGACAATATCAATTACAGAGATAAGAGGAAAATGCATACCCGTCACCACGTTAGGATCTGCTCGTGCCTCCTCTGCAGTAAGCTGAAAAGCCCTGCTCCGCGCCATAGGCGCATCAGCTCGGCCCTGACGGCCATCTGTAATCCTCAAGGTGGCAGAAGAAGGTGCTACCACCTTCCCTGCTGCTGCTAAGTTCGGGAACTGGGACCGCTTGTGTCCCCTCTGATTGCACTGAAAGCAAATCATGTCTGATGCTGGTGTGGTGGTAGTAGTTATGCAATCTCGGCTCATGTGACCAGTTCAGACACACTTGTAGCAGCCCAAACTCCCTGCCTTGCACGCTCCCTCATGCATCCTGTCGCATTTGCCACAACGACTGTGGCTCTGCTGGCTCCGAGATCTGTGATCTGATACCTTGGGCTTCTTGCCCGAACCTCCTGACTGAACCCGCTCTAGGTTCCTCTTCCTCTCCATATCTAAATCCAACTCTCTCTCTCTCTCTCTCTCTCTCTCTCTCTCTCTCTCTCTCTCTCTCTCTTTCTCTCTCTCGGGCCCTCGCTATCATATCCTCCAACGTCTTGCAGCTGGATCGGCTCACAAACTGGAGGATATCACTCCGCAACATCTCATGATATCTGGCCTTTTTCATCTCCTCGTCCGCCACATACTGCGGAACAAGAAGGTCCCTCTCCCTAAACTTGGCGGTAATCTCCGCCACAGTCTCCGTCGTCTGCTGGAGGTCCTGAAACTCCCTAGCAAGCTGCTGGACCTTAATAACATGTACGAACTCGGCTTTGAACCTGGTCGTGAAATCACTCCAGGTCATAGCATCCAACACAGTGTCATCTCCAATGGCTCTCCCAACCTCCTCCCACCAATCTCGTGCCCTGTCCTTCAAAAAATAGGATGCTAATCTGACCTTGTCCACCTCGGGACATTTGCTGGTACGGAACACGTTGGCGACATCCGCCAACCATATGGTACTCGAAATGGGGTCCCGAGCGCCATGGTAATTGGGAGCTCCACAAGCTCTGAACTCCCTGAAAGTCAATGTGCGCGATCCCATCATGGCCACTATCTCAGTACGGAATGCGCTCAGCTTCTCATCCAAAAGCTCTAAGATACCCTCCTTGACCGATCCAAAAATCACAGGAGTCTGGTCTAGTATGCTGCGCGTGACCTCCGAGGAGATGAACTCCCTAGTCTGCTCATCTAACTGCCTGGCTCCAGAGCCTAAGCCTGATCCCTCTCCTGCGCCTGAACAACCATCTGTTGGTCTAGGGCGTAAAAGCACCATTCTGAAAACACATAATGACAAACGTGAGAATACTAATATAACTCGAGGGATCACATCTACTACAAGTTCCCTGGTCTTATCTTAGCCTTCCTTGATTCAAGTACGGATCCTCTGCTTTCAGTAGTACGGGCCCATACTACCTTCCACATCTATTCATACTTTCCTCAAGAACTGCCTTGACTCTACCAAGTCCCTTCTACTGCTACTGCTCTCTGCTACTCTCATCCTAGGCTTGCCCTAGGGTAATCACCATCCACTCTCTGCCATCAGCTGCATAAGAAGTCCCTGGTTTCTTCCCCTAACTAGCTCGCGAATACTATTACATATTACTCATACTAGATAATTCTTCAAATGAGAGATCCTACCCTACAACGGTTGGACTCAAACAAGAGCTGCGAAATAGAGCTAGACCTAACCTTCTGAAATTATTTAGTCCTTGCAAAATGTAACTTAACATATTCGTTTACTAGTTAGTGAAAGACAACTAGAACTCCTAAAAGCACAAAGCAAGTAGCATTCGGACATCGAGTACACATAATCAAGCATATACTACTCAGACTATCATCCTGCCTAATCTATACTAGCTTGCAGTTCTCATAAAGCTGAAACACATATAGCAGGCACATAAGGCATCCTTCCTAGATCCTTAGTCCTAATCTATCATGCTATTCTACTAAAGCTGATAATCATAACATAAACTTGTATGGGTAATTTGGGAGTACTTACTTGAGCTCGGCTGATTGCATGCACCACACCCTTTTCTCTTTTCAAAGTTCTTTTCTAAAAAAAAAATTTCGCCTTTTCTAAAACTCTTTTCTTTTGCAAAAATTGATTTTCCTTTTGAAAATTTCTATACCAATTCCTTATTTTGAGTTCAGACACACACGAATGTGTGCCCGAATCCCTCAAACCAAGGCTCTGATACCAACTTATAACATCCCAAAATACAAGCCAAAAATTTTGTTTTTAAAATCATTTAACAAACATAATATTATCATCATGAAATAAAATCATCGAACATGTATCTTAAAATCTCATAAAATCTGTCAACATATAACTGTCTCATATAAAATATTAGAGTAAGCTCCCAGGCTAATAAAACTGTGGTGTGTTCCATGCCATCATCTCGAGCCCTTCCCTTTACTAGCTGAAGTACCTGAAACCAAAACTGAAACTGTAACCACGAAGCTTAGTGAGCTCCCCCAAAGTACCACATACCATATAAAGCACATATAACAAATCACATAACTCTGGGACTACTCCCAACTGCATCGGGACGAATCCCGACATCGGCTTACCCGACATCAGACTCCTGTCCGACATCGGGCTCACCTCGGCATCCAACGGCATCGGGCATCGGGCTCACCCCGACATTAGGCTTACCCCGGCACATACATAACATAATCACATAATTTGCATCGGGCTTGCCCCGGTATCGGACTGAATCCCGGAACATATAACACATAGACTAGCATACATCAAGCTTTCCCCAAACTACATAATACATGGCATAATGACTAACATACATCGGGCTTGCCTCGACGTCAGGCTTACCCCGGAACACTTAACACATAACATATAATATAATCACATATACTGCATCGGGCTTGCCCGACATCGGACCGGAGTCCGGAACACATAACACATAACGCATATACATGCATGAATCACAAAGACATCAAGCATACTTAACTACTTCTCGGGACCGCCCCGACATCGGACCGAGGTCTGGAAACATATAAACTGCATCGGCTAACCCCGACATCGGGCTCACCCCGGCATACTCTACTACTTAAACGGTCCGACATTGGTGCCTTAGACCCGTTCCTACTGGAGGAAAACTCACCTCGTGTGACTGACTGCTGCAACTCTAGATGAGGAATCTCTGTTTGCTGCTCGGACGACTCTCCGGCTATAAATTTCCATAAAGGTACTTAGTCAAAAACTGATAACTACTCTTAGGGTAAAATGAACATATTAACCCTGGCTAAAGTCAACATCCTCGTCAAAGTCAACACCCAGTTGACCTAACTCGCCGAGTTGGTTCACCAACTCGTCGAGTCCCGATTCTTTCATATGTTCCCAACCCCGACTCTACTCGTCAAGTCTAGAAAGAACTCGACGAGTTCTCCTTCAAACATAGCATCGGGACTATGTCCATCTGGCTCACCGAGTTCATCCTTGAGCTCGTCGAGTTCATCTTCATCATATGAGTGTGACTAGTCTGTGACTCGCCGAGTTGTATGAACAACTCGTCGAGTCCATCTTCATTGGTTGGGAGATTGCCTTGGACTCTCCGAGTGTGTTTATACACTCGGCGAGTCCCATGGTTTCTAGGTCCATAACTACGTCTATTTTGTTGACTCCCCCCTTCTGGAGTCATCTAGATCCCTTCTAGACTCAACTAGATCCCTTCGAATCAGAAACGGTTGACGAACTAAACCCCCGACTCGCCGAGTCCCATGAACAACTCGTCGAGTCAACTAATGTCCATGCCCATAACTTGATTTCTGTTGTGCTAATCTCATCCAAAGGGTAGATCTGGGCTCCTAAGGTCAATATAACACGTAAAGTCATGAACTTTACGTCCATGCATGGGACTTTTAAGCTTAAAAGACCAAAAATAGGGTCTATTACATGCATGGGGTTCTCATGGCCATAATGTTGGCACCTTTATGCCATGAGAACCCTCCAAGGTTCCAGATCTAAAGCATTTACCCTATATTACACTCTACAATCTGAAATGGCTTGGAAATGCCCCCAAAGATGTCAAGATTCAAGCCTCCAAGATGATCTAACAATTAAGGAGCCAAGGTAGGAGCTCTTTACCTCAAATAACTAGAATTGCAACCACAACTCTGGATCTACTTACTTGCTTCTTCATTCACCAAGCTTTCCTTTCCTTCTTCTAACTTCAAATCACAAGGAAAGGCACAAATTGCTCAAGAATGCTCAGAATTAATTAGGGTTTCGAGGACAGAGCTTAAAAGTGATGGAGGCTGGGGTGGAAACCTCATAAGTTGTTTAAATAGGGTGCAAACCCTCCAATTTAGGGTTTCACTCAGACAGCTCCTACTCGCCGAGTCGGTCTTCCGACTCGTCGAGTAGGTCACTTAGTCCCCCGACTCGGAGTCGACCCTACTCGACGAGTTGGCCTCTAACTCGCCGAGTCCAAGGGTAAAATATGAAATTTGGATTGAATTTAAATGTGTACCTGGGTCCGGGTGTTAAATTTTATGTCGAAGATCCTAACAAAGATCAAGGCCTTTACTTGTAAACGATCTGTGTTGCTTTGATTTACTTTATTTAATTTCTTTACATTAAACATCACAACCTCTCATACACTTTGGTCCATTTTATTTCAATTATTTTTTTACCAAAAGAATTTGGCACCCACTGTGGGGCCTTGGTGTTCAAAATCCCTCAGAAAATCATGTCTACTCAATCGACTCTCTCCTCCTCCTCGATTCCTCCCATTTCCTCTAATAACCTTCCACCACCACCAGCTGGAGCTCCCAAGAAAGTATCTGAAACTCCAAAGAAGAACACCTCTCCGGTTACTACGGGAATACTGGATCCTCCTGTGATGATTTCCAACAATGAAATCTTTGCTATAATGAAGAGACTAGAACGACAGGTCGCCCAATAACAGGAGGATAAGAGGACGCTTCTCAAGGAATTGGAGAGAATGAGGACTGATATCCACAAACCTTAGGAGGCAGCACCCTCCGTCATGCAACCCAAAATCCTAAATTTTTGACAACCTAGGATCCTCAGCAATCTGTCTCAAGATTCAGGATCCTAACGAAGCTTTTATTACTCCTAATAACAGAGATCCTGGTAACTCTATCAATAATAATTTTACAACTAACTCAATGGATCTTGACACAGGTTTGAGCCCGGTCATGGTGAAGGAACTACAACAACTTAGACATATGATCTCAAACGTACCCGACGTAGTTCAGCTGGTGCCAGAAGCGTCCCCCACAAGTCACAGGATCTCTAGATTCATCCCAACGATAGTTGATATGGATGTTCTAAGACGCTTCCTGACCCCCAACATGAAGCCATATGACGGGACCACGAATCCTGAGGAACACGTGGCATATAAGTAGAGGATGGAAAGTATTCCCATCCACACTCATTTGAAAGAAGCCTTCCTATGCAAGGGATTTGGCTCTACACTCACAAGATCCTCCCTAAAATGACTCCTTAACGTTCCTCCTTACTCAATTACATCATTCACTCATTTAATTATTTTTTTTAATAACCAGTTCTCTTGCAGTAAGACATTCGAAATGATCACTAGTGATCTCTATTGAGTGGTTCTGGATCCTCAGGAATCCCTTAGGACTTTTGTAAACAGGTTTGGCAGGGAAACCTTGAGCATCCCCAACATCGACATGGAAACTGCAATCGAAGCGTTCAAAATGGGTTTAAAGAAGGAATCTCACTTCAAAGAGGATCTCGTAATGACCCCATGCAGAAGATTGGACGAAGTCAAGAGCAGGGCATTGACATTCATCAGACTCGAAGAAGACAAGGAGATCCAGAAAATGAGCAAGCCACCAAGCTCATATGATCACCCCAATAGGAATTCCGACTCCTCGGCCCAAAGATCCTATAAGTCAAAGCCTTACTCCAAACCTGACCATCACAGGTTTAATGCCCTCGAATATGAGGGGGAGGAGTAGTATTTCCCTAAAATTGCCGACTATTGTTTGTCTGTGGATATTTCAGGTGTAATCTTTGCCATGTAGGATCTTGGAGACAAAGCCAGGTGGCCAAGGAAAGGAGAAAAATCCATTGCTTGGAAGGACAAGTCCAAATGGTGTGCATATCATGAGGACTTTGGTCACATCAAGTAGGATTGCATAACCCTCAGAAAGGAAATCAGTTATCTCCTGGGCAAAGGGTATCTCAAAGAAATCCTTGGGAGATGAAAGGAAAAATCCAAGGAAAAAGATCGGGATCCTCAGAAGACCATTGAAAGACTAGGAACCCCCCCCCCCCGGCTGACGCCAAGGAGATCAATATGATCTTTGGAGGATCTGACATATGTGGTACCTCCTACTCTGCGGAAAAAAGACATGTCAAGGTGTCCAAAACGGAAAAGGAAAAAGGACCATGAAAAAACACAACGATCACCAGCCAAAAGGAGATCGTCTTTGATGAGATGGACATACTAGACATCTAGGATCCTCACCACGATGGGAGTAGTGATTACTCTCTATATTGCCAACCACTTCGTCAGAAGGATCCTCGTCGATGGAGGATCCTCAGTTAACATCATACTCCTGGATGCACTAAAAAGAATGAACATCCCGAAATCTAAGATAGTCACAAGATCCTCAGTACTGATCAACTTCAGCGGAGAAACTAAACACACAATTGGAAAAATAAAGCTACCAATCTACATAGAGGGAGTATTGTGTAATCGACACATTTTCTTCTTATAATGTCATATTAGGTAGGCCATGGATCCACGAAATGAAGGCCATCCCATGACGTACCATCAATGCGTAAAGATGCCTACCCCTTGGGGGACAGTGAAGATCATGGGAAACCAATAAGAATCCAACGAATGCTACAAGATCTCGATGAAATCCTCAACAATACTGTGACAAACATAACAATTAAAGCATGGGCACGAGATATGTTAGAACCAAGAGAGCATGACATAATGGAAGTGCCCATGAACCTTGAGGATCCTGAAGCTAAAGTTCTCATAGGATCCTCAATGCCTGACAAAATCGAGTAGGATCTTATAAAGTTCCTTAAGGCCAGAAGCAAAACGTTTGCATGTAGACATGAGGACATGACATGTATTGACAAAAACATAATAACTCATAAACTTAACATTGACCCATATTTCAGGCCAATACACCAAAAGAGAAGGAAATTTGCACCTGAAAGAAACCAAGTTATACAAGAAGTAGAAAAACTTCTGAAAGAATGCATGATCAAGGAGGTGAAGTTCCTAATATGGCGAGCTAATGTGGACGTGGTACAAAAGAAGAAAGGTAAATGGAGAGTATGTGTGGACTATACAGATCTTAACAAGTCCTGTCCCAAGGATCCTTTCCCTTTACCACACATCGACTCCATGATAGACGCAAAAGCGGGCCACGAAATACTGACATTCATGGACATATCAGCATGATTCCAGCAGATCCAAATGGAACCATCTGACCAAGAGGACACAACGTTCATAACTCCAATAGGTATTTATTGTTACACTACTATGCCATTTGGTCTAAAAAATGCATGAGAAACGTACCAAAGATTGGTGAAAAAGATGTTCAAGGAAAAGCTGGGGGACACGATGGAAGTCTACATTGATGACATGGTGGTCAAATCCAAAAAAGCTGAAGACCACCTAAAGGATCTTGTAGAAGACTTCGACATCCTAGACCAATACGACATGAAATAAATCCCTATAACGACCCAATTTTATGAAGAAAATTTTCATTTTTGATTATCCAAACACATTTCCATACATTAAGAAATCTAGTTATAATTGTTTTCAAAACATAAGTCAAATACAACTTTTATTCCAACATCAGAGTGTCCCATAAAACGCCTGTGAGAGAGTGCACATCGTGCCATCAAGCCTTGCCCTTTCCTTTAGGATCCGATGTACCTGAAACAAATCCACAACCTGTAAGCTAATGCTTAGTGAGTTCCCCAGAGCATACCCCACACACGATCCACATATCATGTTAGCTATAAAAGCTACCTCTACCACATAGCACATATCGATTAGCTATAAAAGCTACCTCTACCACATATCACATAACAGTTAGATATAAAAGCTACCTCTACCTCATATCACATACCAATCAGCTATCAAAGCTATCTCTACCATTAGCCTCAAAGGCTATCTCTACACTTAGCCGTGAAGGCTCTCTCTACCATTAGCCATAAAGGCTATCTCTACCATTAGCCCTGAAGGTTATCTCTACCATTAGCCCTGAAGGCTATCTCTACCATTAGCTGCAAAAGATATCTCTCCACATAACACTGCATATATATGCCACACACCTCTACACAGCAAGTAAACCAACTATCATAAAATGGGTCGGCCTTGGTGCCTTAGACCCATTGGTATGGTGAGAAGACTCACCTCTCAAATGCTAAACTGGTAAGCTGAAGTCGAATATATCCCACACGCTGCTCCTTCTTAACCGCCTATAATCACCAAGTGATTATCTTAACACCATCCCGTAAATACTCTCAGATGAACCCTAGTCATGGTCAAGGTCAAAGTCTACAGTCAAGGTCAACAGTCCATGTTGACCGCGACTCGTCGGGTATAACCAACCACTCGTCGAGTTCCTTGCTTAACTCGTCAACTTTCTGAGTCACTTGAGTGCCTCGTCGAGTTCCTTAATGTCACAGCTTCACACTCTCAACCGTAAACCCCTGGCCGTAAACTCCTTGGCCGCAAACTCCTTGGCCGTAAACTCCTTGGCCGACTCGTCGAGTCGAGTAAAGGACTCGGCGAGTTCCTTTAGTCCTTCTCGTTTTCGACCTTTTTCCAGTGGGATCTAGAGTGCCAAACATTAGATCTAGCCCTTCCTAGTGCAGATGTCACGTAAAGTTGCAAACTTTACGTGCATGCAAAGCCTCACATGGCCATAATACCAAAACTAGCCTTCACACAAGGTTTTAATGCATGGAAAGGGATTGAATTGCCTAAAGGAGATAACTTTATGTCATTGGGGACCTAAAGAGGTCCAGATCTCGAACCATATCCTTGTGATAAGTCCATATTCGAGTATGACTCCATTTTGCACCAAAAATGGCCATTTACTTCCAAGGAAAGGGATCTAAGTAACTAAAGCTCAATGTAACGACTTTATACCTCAAGATTGTGGCCAATACAGTGTAGATGTCGAATCTATTGATTCTCTCTTTGCACCTTCTTCTTCAAGTTCTAAAAATCCTTCACAACCCACCAAAATCACTCACAACCACTCTTACTCTCACTCAAGAGTGTTCACGACCGCAAACTGCTTTCTGTAGGGAGATAAGGTGCTAAGGGAGGCCACCAGGGCAGATAATGATCCTTATATAGGAGGCAAACCCCGAAATTAGGATTTTCTCTTTACAACTCCAACTCGCCAAGTCGGGCCTTTCGACTTGCTTAGTTGGTCCCGATCCGCGTCCATGATTAAATGCCCCTACTCGACGAGTTGAACTCCCAACTCGCCGAATCCACACATCAAAACCTTAAAACTTTAATTAAAAATAAGTAATACTTGGAACAGGTGTTACAAATCTCCCCCACTTGAACTGGACTTCGTCCTCGAAGTCTTCTGCGGTTACCCCTCTCAGATACTCCCCACGCGTCACGCCCTCGGCTTCTGCTATCAATCACCTACCGTGCATACATCTCATAACAGTTATATACAATGCATAACTCCGTCTCCTCGGTCCAATCCTCGAAAGAACGCTTCTATTGGCCTTCCGTCAGGTCTTCCTGAGCGAAAAGATAACCCTTAGAGTTAAAAACCTTGAAGATACTCTAGTCACTGTCAATCCTGGATACATCACTCTTACCCAATCAACAAACCTTCTACTACTCCCCACTTGACATCCAAGGGGTTCACCCCTTTACCCTGCGCAGTCCACGACCTTCCCAAGGTTGTTGTTTATACGCAACAACCCTTCCTATCCCTGTGAAGGATAGATCCTTCACTGAAACTAAGTTTCCATCCACTCCCGGTGCAGGTCACCACGTTGCTACTTACTGACTGCTTCCACTTACTATGTGCCGATGCTGAATACCCAACTCAACATGCGGATCAGATAATCGTTCAAGTAAAAGACTCATCCCTGCAACGGTTAGACTCAGACGAGAGCTGCGCAACAGGGTCAGATCAACCACTCTGAGATTATTTAATCCAACTACAAACAACTTAATGTATAACCCAAATATAAGCGACTCCACACACAATTCCCAAGTCACTAAACCCACCTCAACTCTTCTTGCTACCACTTGCTGCTGTCTACTACACTTGGCACACTGGCCCTGACCCTACTGACCCCTGCTGGAAGTGTCTGGGGTCTTAGGCTTCTTAGCCTGACCCACTGCTGCATGCGCCTGCTCTGGCTTCCGCTTGGTGCGGAAGTCCAGCTCTATTTCCCGTTGCCGGGCCTTCTCTACCATCTCATTCAGGGTTTTTCACCCTGTAAAGCTCACAAATTCCTGGATATCATCCCTTAGCATGGGATGATATCTCGTCCTGCGCATATCCTAGTCAGTAGCATACAGAGGAATCAACAATGCTTGCACACGAAACTTCGCGGTGATCTCCGCCATAGTCTCGGTGGTCTGCTGGAGTTCCTGGGACTCCCTTACCATTCGTTGCACCTCAATGGCTGGTACAAACTCCAAGTCAAATCGCCGAACGAACTCGGCCCATGTCATCTCAGCCACACCGGCTGCTCCCACCTGGCTGGTAACCTCGCCCCACCAATCCCGGACCCTGTCTCTCAGCATATAAGGAGCAAATCCCACCTTTTCCGCATCCGGGCAAGAACTCGTGCGCGGGGCATTCTTGATATCCGCCACCCAGCGTCGGCTAACAATGGGGTCCCTGACCCCGAAAAACTCTGGCGCTCCACAGGCCTTGAACTCCCGAAACGAGGGAGTTCGGGCCACGATCTGGCCTGCAGCAATCTCAGCTCTGGATGACCTGAGCCTCTCCTCCATGATCTCCATAATACCCTCCTTGACCGTCCCAAAGATCACTGGGGTAAAGTCAAGGATACCCTTCGTAACCTCGGCTGCAATGATCTCGCACAGCCTCTCATCAACGGGCTCTGCACCGCTGCCCGATCCGGATTCGGATCCTGATCCTGATCCTGATCCCCCTGCTCCAAATCGTGTCGCCACCATGCTGGACTGAAATGTCATAAACCATGACGATCAGGATTTCCATAATAAGGATCTTCCCTCACCGGTCCTCCTTAAAGCTGTCAGTTCTAGCACTAGTTCGGGTACAGGTCCTGTGCTTTCAGTAGTACGGGCCCAATACTACCTTCCACACCTACCTGTAGCTTTCCTCAAAGCTCTACCTGATAACTCCAATTCGTCCCAAAACTAAACCATATACCACAAACCACCGCATAACCCAAATCCCCGGTTGTCCCAAGATTTGCTCTACCCACTTCAAACAGACAAATCATGACAGGTTGCCTTTATGCATGCAAATTATACACAGAAAAGGTTCAAATAAACTTTCGAATAAGAGATTCTACCCTAGGACCACAACCACACAAGGAACATGAAATAAGGCCAAATCAATCATTCTAAGGCTATAAGCTCCTAACTATATATATAATTTTAAAATCATACACATAGCAAGTTCCATACGATCATCAAAGATCAAATATCAGTATAACATGGCTAACACATTGGGGAACTACTTACTCCGCTCGGCTGATCACGCGCGTTGCACTCTCATCTTTTCTTATCTTTAAAACCTATTTCATTTTATTTTATTATATATTTTTTTTAAAACAATTTTACCATTTCCTTAGTTTGAGTCCTGACACACCCGAGAGTGTGCCCGAATCCCTCAAACCAAGGCTCTGATACCAACTTGTAACGATCCAATTTTACGAAGAAATTTTACATTTTTGATTATCCAAACACATTTTCATACATTAAGAAATCCAGTTATAATTGTTTTCAAAACATAAGTAAAATACAACTTGTATTCCAACATTAGAGTGTCCCATAAAATGGTTGTGAGAGGGTGCATGTCGCGCCATCAAGCCTTGCCCTTTCCTTTAGGATCCGATGTACCTGAAACAAATCCATAACCTGTAAGCTAATGCTTAGTGAGTTCCCCAAAGCATACCCAACACACGATCCACATATCATGTTAGCCATAAAACCTACATCTACCATATAACACATATCGATTAGCTATAAAAGCTACCTCTACCACATATCACATAACAATTAGCTATAAAAGCTACCTCTACCACATATCACATACCAATCAGCTATCAAAGCTATCTCTATCGTTAGCCTCAAAGGCTCTCTCTACACTTAGTCGTGAAGTCTATCTCTACCATTAGCCATAAAAGCTATCTCTACCATTAGCCCTGAAGGCTATCTCTACCATTAGCCCTGAAGGCTATCTCTACCATTAGCTGCAAAAGCTATCTCTACCATATAACACTGCATAAATATTCCACACACCTCTACATAGCAAGTAAACCAACTATCATAAAATGGGTCGGCCTTGGTGCCTTAGACCCATCGGTATGGTGAGAAGACTCACCTATCGAATGCTGAACTGGTAAGCTGAAGTCAAATATATCCCACACGCTGCTCCTTCTCAACCACCTAAAATCATCAAGTGATTATCTTAACACCATCCCATAAATACTCTCAGATCAAACCTGGTCAAGGTCAAGGTCAAAGTCTACAGTCAAGGTCAACAGTCCATGTTGACCGCGACTCATCGGGTATAACCAACCACTCATCGAGTTCCTTGCTTAATTCTTAAACTCACCGAGTCACTTGAGTGACTCGTCGAGTTCCTTAATGTTCGCGGCTTCACACTCTCAACCGTGAACCCCTAGCCGTAAACTCTTTGGCCGCAAAATCCTTGGTCGTAAACTCCTTGGCCGACTCGTCGAGTCGATTAAAGGACTCAGCGAGTTCCTTTAGTCCTTCTCATTTTCGGCTTTTTCCAATGGGATCTAGAGTCCCAAACTTCATATCTAGCCCTTCCTAGTGCAGATGTCACGTAAAGTTGCAAAATTTATGTGCATGCAAGGCCTAACATGGCCATAACACGAAAACTAGCCTTCATACAAGGTTTTAGTGCATGGAAAGGGATTGAACTGCCTAAAGGAGACAACTTTATGTCATTGGGGACCTAAAGAGGTCCAGATCTCGAACCATATCCTTGTGATAAGTCCAGATTCGAGTATGACTCCATTTTGCACCAAAATAGCCATTTACTTCCAAGGAGAGGGATCTAAGTAACTAAAGCTCAAGGTGACGACTTTATACCTTAAGATGGTGGCCAATACAGTGTATATGTCGGATCTACTCTTCTCTCCTTGCTCTTTCTTCTTCAAGTTCTAAAAATCCTTCACAACCCACCAAAATCACTCACAACCGCTCTTACTCTCACTCAAGAGTGTTCACGGCCGCAAACTGCTTTCTGTAGGGAGATAAGGTGCTAAGGGAGGCCACAAGGGTAGATAATGATCCTTATATAGGGGGCAAACCCCGAAATTAGGGTTTTCTCTTTACAACTCCAACTCGCCGTGTCGGGCCTTCCGACTCGCCGAGTTGGTCCTGATCCGTGTCCATGATTAAATGCCCCTACTCGATGATTTGAACTCCCAACTCTCCGAGTCCACACATCAAAACCTCATAACTTTAAATAAAAATAAATAATACCTGGAAAAGGTGTTACAATCCCTCCAAATGCCATTTTGGGATGAGACCGGGTAAGTTTCTAGGATACATGGTGACTAAAAGATGAATCAAAGCAAGCCCAGAACAAATCAAGGCCATCCTTGACCTAAAATTACCGGCTTTGATGAAGGATATTCAAAGATTAATAGGGAGAGTGGCAAAATTAAACAGGTTCGCCTTGAGATCCTCGGAAAGATGCAAGCCTTTCTACGACATCTTGAAAAAGAACAAGAGATTCGAGTGGACCCAGGAACATGAAGATGCTTTCCAAGAGCTTAAAAAATACTTAAGCTCACCACCCCTATTGGTGAAACCACTAGATGGGAACCACTTCTTCTTTACCTATCAGTATCCTCGAACGCGATAAGCATCGTACTAGCCAAGGATCTCGATGGAAACCAACATCCCATATACCATGTAAGTAAGAGCCTCCTAGATCCTAAGACCAGGTACTATCACCTTGAAAAGCTCATACTTCCATTGGCAACGGCTTATACTAAATTAAGACATTATTTTGAAACACACCCCATAATCGTAGGAACTAACTATCCAATTAAGAATTTTATGAGAAAACCAGAAATGTCAGGAAGAATGGCGAAATGGTCTGTGAAGCTAAGCACATATGACATAAAGTATGAACCAAGATCCGCCATAAAGTCCCAAGCATTAGCATATTTTGTGGCTGACTTTAGCGATGACCTAAGAGCTGAAGTCGAAACAGAAACCAAACAACTTCTAGAAGAGCAAAACATGGGAAGATGGACACTATTCACAGACGGAGCATCGAATCAAATAGGAACTGGCTTGGGGATCATAATAAAGTCGCCACATGGGGACATCCTACCTCAGGCAGTCAGTTGTGAATTCAACACAACCAACAACGAAGCAGAATACGAGGCGCTAATCATGGGACTACAGTTAGCCAAGGATCTTTAGGTATTCGTCGATTACTTACTACTAACTAAACATTTCAATGGATCATACGTGGTGAAATGAGAAAATCTAGCTCTATACCTCCAAGACTTAAAAACATGGCCTCAGAATTCGAAACGTTCAGCCTAAACCAGGTTCCTAGAGAAGACAATGCTGAAGCGGACGACTTAGCCAATCTGGGATCTTCTCTAAGGACCCCGCCAGAAACCAGGATCCCTATAGCCCATATATTATCCCCAGAAACTACCGACGTGGCCATAATTGAAGATCTCGACTCAACGGTCCAACATCAGGATTCCAACGTCCAGGATCCTTCCTTAACTACAGGATCCTGGATCCAACCCATCATGGAGTACCTCTAAAATGGCATGATACCTAAGGAAGAGAAACGTGAGAGAACATTCAGAACAAGGATCTCAAGGTTTTTCATAATCCAAGGTAAGTTGTATAAAAAATATGTGGCATGACCTTACCTCAGATGTCTAGAAGATCACGAAGCTTCATAAGTTCTAAAGGACATCAACGAAGGGGACTGTGGCAACCACACTGGGGGGCAGATCCTTATGTTCCAAAGCATTAAGCATTAAGGACATCCACACACAGAAATGCGACGCTAGTCAAAGAAATAGTAACATCCCGCACCAACCTGTAGAACCTCTATGTCCTATCGTTCCCCTTCGCCATTCATAAAATAGGGAATGGATATAGTAAGAAAACTACCAGCAGCCCCTGGAGGAAAAGTCTTCATGCTAGTGATGACTGACTATTTCTCGAAGTGGGTAGAAGCTAAAGCCCACGTACAAATAAGAGACAAATAGATAGTCTCCTTCATAACACGAAACATCTTGACCAGATTTGGGATCCCTGCCGAAATAATATGCGACAATGGATCCCAATTAATAAGCAAAAGAACAAGGGACTTTTGCAAAAGTTGGGGGATCAAGATGGTGATGTCTACTCTTTCCACGCTCAAGCCAACGGCCAAATAGAGTCTAGTAACAAAATTATAGTAAACAACTTAAAGAGGAGGATGAACGAGAAGAAAGGAATATGAGCCGAAGAGCTTCCTTTCGTATTGTGGAAAGATAGAACTACTTCCAAGGTAGCTACGGGCCAAACTTCTTACTCATTTGTGTTTGGGATGGAAGCAATCATCCCCACCGAAGTGGTAATCCCCATAGCAAGATATCTTCTCCAAACCCATGAGCACAACAACAGAATCCTGGCCTAGTATCTTGATACCATAGATGAGCTTAGGGATCTTGCCAAAATTCATATTGCTGCTCATCAACAAAGGATCACCAGAGCATACAACAAAAACATAGAGATCAGGAGATTCCAAGTAGGAGACTTGGTATTAAGAAAAACTTTCCAAAATACCAAGGATCCTAGTGCAGGTAAACTAGCTACCAAATGGGAAGGGCTATACCTTATAGACGCTGAAGCAGGAAAAGGGGCATATTTGTCACACCCCAAAACCGGAACGGCGGAAACGTTCGGGGGTGGAGGACGTCATGTACAGTATCACAACAATGAATAGTAGTAAACAAGAAACAACATCATCCATTGCTTTAATAATATAATTTAATACAAGTGTGTTCTGTGAAGTTTAATAGACACCAAAAATATGAAACAAAATAAAAGATGAGTCTTGAACGAGCTCCATCTTCTCAAAACCTGGAACCGGTACCTGTCTACTGGTGACCTGAGAATACAAGTTATTTTGAAAGAGTTTATCAGCTTTAAAGCTGGTGAGTTCATAAGTACTTTAGTGTCATTGTTTGTATGAAAGTGTTTGTATGCACTTGATGTATAAGTTTGTAAATGTTTGTAAATGTTTGTAACTCCTAGAAAATCCTATATTTTCTACTAAACGTAGCCTTCTACCAAGGCATCAAATGAAATGTATGTTTGTTTCTTGTAAAAGTGTGTATTTTCCCAAATCTGACTATCATTAACCAAAAATATAGCTTTTACATTACTGTTCATTGTGTGAAGGTCACAAAGTGAATGCAATGGGGAAATAATAAAGTATTGTAGTGTTGTATTAAGTAACTACTGCTGTACTAATTACCTTAAACCAATTGTTATTTAAAGTACCATGTGATATGCATGTACCATACTACCGACTAAAAACACGATGATGAAAGACGTCGGAAGAAATGACATTTGGCACCCGTAGACTTGCAAGTCCCACTGTAGCGAGCAGCAAGGTGTAGGATAGTCAATCCAGTATAGATCTATACACAAATTCAACGCTCTCCTTCTAGGAGACTCTGGATACAAAACGAGCCATGACAGGTGATGTCATGCCCCGTTACGTGGCTCACATAACTGCTGTAATGTTCTTGTATATGTATTGTATATACTAGCTATATTGTATGTTCTCTCTCTGTCTAGTATGTTATGTTTGTTTCTCATCACTACATGTTATGTTTGTTTCTCATCACTATATGTTATGTTTGTTTCTCATCACTATATGTTATGTTTGTTTCTCATCACTATATGTTATGTTTGTTTCTCATCACTATATGTTATGTTTGTTTCTTTGTTCTAGTAATAGTATTTGTAATTTCCTAAACTATACCTATTATAGTTTACTAGTAATGTTGTTTGTATAAATGAACATGTTTGTATACCTTTGCTACCCCAAGGTATTGGACTGAAAGAAGTAACTTTTATATCTATATACATATACATAATATATAACTAGGATTCAAATGACCTTTGGACAAACAACCGATACCCTAAGTCCACAACCAAACAAGGAACAGGAAGCAAGGCGAGCTATCAGTTCTAAGTCCTTTCAATCCTACTTACATAACTATATCTATATAGATACACATTTGACAAAGTATAAGTTTTATAAAAGTATTTAACATGTAAAAGAGTTTGCAAAACAGTTTGAAGTAGTTTGATTGATAACACAGTTTGAAAAGTAAGAAGATCCATAAGCTTGATAGTTATTAATCACATGTGATTGATATAATAACTATAATAGTTTAACTTGTATTCCCCCCCCATAAAAGCATTTAAAATCATTTAAAAGGTTGATTAAGGGGTATGAACTCACCTGTAGTGAGTGGTTTGGATGAACGGATGGTATAGGATGCTAAGTGTCAAGTGAAGACTTGAGCACACACACGGATCCTATTTAACATATAATAACACATATATGTATCCAATTAGTCATTTAACAACTAATTAACCAAGTTAAGACACCCTAGGACATGGAAAACACTTTGATTCAAGTGCTAGAAGTACCAAGGATTGCATCTAAGGGTTGTAAAGCCACTTAAGGGAGTTTTCGGTCCAAGTGGTTTTCGGTCTAAAGTGGTTTTCGGTCCAAGTGGTATTCGGTCCATATGGTTTCCGGTTTTTAGGGTTTTCGGTCCCTGAGTTTAAGACCGAAAACTCATGATTTTTGGTGCATAAGGTGATTTTCAAGGGCTTTCAACAATCAATGAAGTGTTCTAGACTCAATACTAAGCATTAGGAAAGGCTTAAAGTCATTTTGCACCCTTCATAAGGGTTTTCGGTCTAAGGAGATGCACTAGACCGAAAACACCTTTGTTCTTGGATAAATGGATGTTTTCAAGGCCCTCAATCAAGTATCCTTACTAGATAACAAGTATAGGAGATAGATACTTACAATATGGAAGCAAAGGAGGGTGTTTTCGGCCCAAAACACTAGTGTGTGTTCTTGGTGTTCTTGGTGAAATGAAGAACACTTGAAGATCTAAGAAAATGGAATGATTTCATGGATGAAATCATGTAAGATCACTAGATAATGGAAGAGATCAACTAAACAAGGAAGGAAACACTTACAATCTTGAAGATCTTCACAAAAATTCGGATGATACTTGAGAGAGAATTGTTCTTGACTTGGAAATGGGAAAAAAGCTAAAAATGACTAAGTGTCATTTATATACTCTTTAGGGTTTTCGGCCCTAACACTATTTTGGGCCGAAAACTCCAAACTCTTGGAGTTTTGTGACTTAAATGTTGCACAATTAATCCTAAAGTATACTTCCTCTAATTTGTTCTCTCAAGAGAATGAATATATAAAAAAATACTCAACCGGACTTTAAACCGAGCTAAAAATTAGCAGAAAAGAATTTGACTTTTACTTGAAGTGTTTGACTGTAGAGTTCGTACAAATGAAAATTTCGGGTTGTCACAATATTGGTTAGCCACCTTAGATGGAGATGTCTTACCAAGATCCTGGAACGCGATATATCTCAAAGCTTATTTTATGTAGCTAAGGTTAGTCATTTCTCGATACACTCAAGGTACACATGCTATTTATCCTTCGTTTTTCATTATTCATTTTCCTCAAATATCATTACTAACTCAAGCATCGGAGAGGCATTAGCCAGGCTAATGCCCACCCCTAGCTAACATTTAAAACCTCATTTTTGGCTCAAACCTGCATTCGTGTAGAAACACCAGAACTTGGATCACCAAGAATTTGTTCTTTTGGATGATCCCCCGTCCATTTCTCCATTGGAGGAAAGGTAGGATCAAACTCAAAATGTGCATCCTCGTATGTTTCTTCAGATTCTGATTTTTCATCTGAAATAGAGATATTATCATTAGTATCGAAGACATCATTACCTTAATCATCATCATCATGATTCGATCCACTTGGTTCCCCCTCAACCAATGGATTCGTTGTCAGATGCTCCCCCTCAACACCAGCTTGAGTAGTCAATAGCTCCCCCTCAATTTGTGATAGATAAATCGAATTTTTTCTTTCATTATGAGATGAATAAATCAAGTGCTCCCTCTCAACTTGACTAGCAATCGAATTTTGTATTCTTTCGACATTGACTCTCGAGGTTGAGGATGAATTTGCTTCATTTTCTTCATTAGTGAGTGTAAAATCATCTAAGTGTTTTAATGCTTCAATAACTTGATTATCTTCAATATTAAATTCAACATCAATACACCAAAAATTAAATCCAGTTCAATATCAAAAGTAAGCATTTCGTCAAATTCTTCATTAGATGCATATATTATCAGTTTATTTGAAAATTCTTGTTCAATTCTCATAACATAATAATCATCAAAAGTGAGATTAAATGTTTCTTCAAGTTTTCATGTCCTCTTGTTCAACACCCTATATGCAACAAAATTTTGCAAATATCCCAAGAAAATTCCCTCATCAGATTTCGTCTGAAATTTGGAAAGATTGTCCTTGAGATTTATTATGAAGCATCTGTAACCAAAAACATGGAAATATTTAACATTAGGTTTCCTTTTGTTAATGATTTCATAAGGTGTGATATTGAAATGATGATGAATAAAAGAACAATTTTATGTAAAGTAAGCAATCAAAACCGCCTCTGCCCCAAAGTATTGAGGCAAGTTTGCATATATCAGCATCGTCCTAGCCGCTTCACATAAGGACCTATTCATTCTTTCGACAACACCATTTTGTTGTTGTGTATAAGGAGACGAAAAATGTGTGAAATTCCCAATTCAGTCAGAAATGAATCCAAAACTCGATTTTTGAATTCCAAACTTTACTACTCCAACATTCTCCAACGAATGAAAATATCTCAAATTCTCCTTCCTCCCAGTCATGTTATGTGAGCATCCACTATCGATATACTAGTTTTCATCATATTGCTCGTCACATAGTACCTTCAATAAATTAGAGAGATTTAGGTTTAATTAAATCACAAATCTAACTTCGAACTTTAGTTTTAATTTTGTCAATTAAATCAACTTCATCAACTTTAGGCACATAAATGTAATCATGTAATAACGAAGTTTCAACTTTGAGTTTAACTTTTTCAATCTTTTCTCATTCTCTTTATTCTTATTTCTGTTCATACTTTTAATACTCTTTATTATCTTCAATGCTTTGTTGATCAATATCTTCAAGGCTTGTCTGGTCTATCCAGCCTTGACTGGAATAGATTATTTGCCTCTACTGTTGTGTTGATCTCAAGGTTTCTCAAACCTTGTCCTCAGGTATCTTTGGATATCCCCCGTTCACACAGATGTGACAACGGGAGGCAGTGTAGGCTCTGACTAACTGTAACATTCAGATCAGGTGCACATATTAATTAAATTTAAACTTTCTTTTTAGGCCTTCTCACGATGTGAGGATTGCTTGTCACGTCATGAGGAGTGTAGTTTTGCCGTGCACCATTTTGAAGCTCATGACGTGAGATAGGTCTGATGACCAAAACCCTAATTTTTTGGTATTTAAGGAAATGAATGGGGCTAGGGTTGCCCACCCTCAATCTCCATCACTCTCTAAGCCTCCAGAAACCCTAACTTCATTCCTCCTTAAAACCCTTTGTCCTTTTGGTGCATTTCTAGCTTGAAAATAGGAGAAGAAGAAGGTACTCTAGTGATGGATTGGACAAAGTATCATCATCATTACTGTCTTTTCCTGCCTTTGGACCTTTGTAAGTATCAAAGGCCATAAATTTATTGTTTATTATGGATAGATCTAGAGTTTTGTCCATCTTATTTATGCTATTGCATGTATGAGTGAAGTAGATCCATAAAGTTAGTAATTTTATGGATTCTAGGTGTCCCTAGATCATAATATTGTTTAGATCTAAAAGATGGTATGGATTTGAGGCATGCATGAAACATTGAAGATCATTTATTCACTTTTGACCTAGAAAGAGGTTGGATCATGCATGGTGCATGCATGACCATAAAGGAAACATTTTTATGGACCTTAGGAGTCCCCTATATCTTCTAGATGAAATGGGTTTAAGGACATAATGGATTAAGGATTAAAATGGTAACCTTTAGCCTCAGACAAATCTCACGACGTGGGATTCAAGGAGCCCCATCTTCTGTTAAGATCATCGAAGCCCATGATGTGAGAAAGAGTGCTCACATCGTGATGACAAATCATGTGAATCATTTAGCTGAGTTGACTCGGTTGGACCGAATCGAGTTGGAATCGGACCGAGTATGTTTTCACGACATGACCAAGGCCTGGTCATGACATGAGTGTTAACCGATAGAAATGTTGACTCCATTGACTTGTTGATTTTGACCAATGTGGACCTAGGGGTATTTTGGGATCGTGATTAAAAATTTGTCATTGGGTGGATAACTGACAGTTAGAGCTGAGAAGTCAAAGTCCGGACCTCATCAGCGACTGTTCAGATTGTGAGGTGAGTTTTCCTTACTGTACTTATGGGTCGAAGGCACCAAGGCTGACCTATTGGATTGATATCCTGATTTACCGTATGTTGCTATGCTGTAGCGATCTGTTAGATCTCTATCCTGGTATATAGGATGTTGCTATGTTATAGTGGTATGTTAGATGTGCTTGTTGTCTGTTGACTGATTGTATGTTTATTTGTTATGTATATGTCGACATGTTATGTGTAGTTGGGTTTAGGAGGACCAGTGGAGACTGAAGGCCAAGATTCCCAGGGCGTCTTGTATATACTGAAGGCCTGTAAGGCGGACCAGTCAGATCGAAGGCTCAGAGAATAGTCCAGATAGGCTGAGGGCCCGATGAGGCGGTCCAGTCATGCTGAAGGTTCCGTGAGTAGCCCAGATAGTCTGTAGGTCGGAGCGGCGGTCCAGTCAGGCTGAAGGATCTATATGCATGATGTTGTTTGTTATGTGTATGTGGTGGTACTTTGGGGAAACTCACTAAGCGTTGGTTTATAGTTTTGGTTATAGTTTCAGGTACTTCTGAGGATCGCGGGAAGGTGAATGCATGACCGTACACATCCTATCCTATGGCTTTATGATTTTGGGATAATCTGATGTTGATAAAAAAATTTGGAAACATTGATTTTTAAACATTTTATGAATTTTGGTTGATTTTAAAAGTTTAAAATTATTGAGATTTTTGAGTCATTACACCAATGGAAATGGATGGAATAGTCCTAGAAGTGGATTTTGGTACAAAAGAAATCGTTGCTGCAAAAATGTGTAAATGATTGAAAATATGAAAAAATATTTTTAAGTAACTATAAAGAAAAATATGTGATACCACCACTTGTCCCATGGATGGCGCCAAAATGTTTTGGTCAAAAATTAACAAACTAATTTTGTAACCAAATAAGTAAGTATGGCGTGATGTTCGAAATAATGTAAGTGAAAGTAAGGTGCTTAAGACCTCGAAATGTTACGAAGATCATGGCCGTGCCCAAGATCCTGGGTATAGAATAGTTAAGTTTATAGAAGTGTTCAATAAAAGCGTGTTACTTCGTAACAAAATTAAATGTATTTTGGACAAAAATAGTGTTAAAGTGATTTAACAATTAAATTTGTATAATAACACTTAAGATACTAAAAAAGGTATCAAGATACCACAAAGTATATTGATAATTTTGATAATGAAAACATGTTAACCATGAAATAAATGGATGTAGATTATAAAACAGTAAGTAAATCGAAATAAATCAAGACCATAGATAATTATGAGGAAAACCCTTAATCCTTTTGGATCTCGAACATAAAATCTCGTGAGGTGATGAAATCACCCGACTTAGAACTTATATTAAATCGAAATAAAATTATAAGCGTCAAATGGTCTTAGAAATGATGTAAATGTTCTCAAGTGTCGAGAAAATAAGAGAGAAAGTGGCAGTCAGTTTGTGTGTGTATGTATGCGTGTGAATGTTTATCAGATAGTCTTTATACACATAACAATAATAACTAAAACTCCAAGAATCTTGGGATCTTCCTTGATCCATGTTTGACTTAGATTTTATGATGGTCTTCAACATTCATGAGGCATTGACCACATGAGTTTTGAATTAGTCTATTCCTTTCCTGCCAAGTTCCAATTTCATGGACAAGATATCACAAGAAACAAAATGTAAGTCCAAGATATTGATTAAATCCACGATCTTGGGCTTGCCCGAGATGTTAATACAAGTTTAAGATATAGAAAGTGTCAGCTGAAAATTCTACCCACAACAAGGATGAACTTACTGAATCCATTGGGAATATCGTTTAGAAGATATAAACATCGCTCTGATATCAGTTATTGGTCCCAAACTAAAAGATTCAACAAGCAATAATAATTATATGAACAATGACAAGTAGGCATCGAAACCAAAATATTATCGATTAAAAGGTTTCAATAGTCAAGAGGCAATCAGAGAACAAACTCTTATTATGTACATGCTATTGATCGATAACCCTTTACACAATAGGGTATTGATATATATAAGAAAAGACCTCAAGATCTAATCTAACATATATGATAGATAAAACATGGAAATACAATCCCCTATAAAGTGAGAGTCTTTTGATATGGTTGTTGGATTAAGTGTCTAAGCCCATAACTATAATTGGTATAAACTTGAGTTGATAGTAGCACTGTCCTTTTAGGTTGCCTTCAAAGCTGGGAATGGAATAAGATGACTGTTAGACAAAGAAGAACAATTTATTAATTTATTACTTGGTTGATAAATTAATTTGAAATCAAAATAAATGATTTAATTAATGTATTATGTGAATAATAAATTAATTAGTAATCATATAGTTTAATTAATATTTAATTAGAAATTAACTTGGAGTTAATTTTGGGATTAAAGGAATTAATTGAAACTGCAGGGACTAGAGGTGACATGTTCAATAGTTGAGCATTGAGCATTCTAGAACCTCCCTTAGAGAGGGGGGGAACGAAATCTAGATCCTCCTAGGGTTTTCTTGGGCTCTAAGGGTGCCTTGGAAGCCTTAGGGAGGATGTTAAGGGATTAAGGTTATCTAAGATACACCTGCCTTATCTTAAACCTTCCTTATCACCTATATAAACCCCTATAGGGTTGGATTTTGTCCCATGCACTCCAAGAAAGGCTTAGAGCTGACTTTTCCACTTCGCTTCTCTCTCCATAGTAATCTTTGGTTGCTAGGTTTGTTTATGAGCCATTAGAGGCACGACACTTGTGATGCTTGCTACCAAAGGTCTTTCAAGCAAGGTTTTTAGATTGTTATTACAATATAACAATCAATGTATGTATTTCAATCCCTATTTTGTGAATTGATTATAATACATAGAACCTAGGGTTTCTTCTTTTGTGTTCAAGTTTCATGTTCAATTAGAGAAAACCTATATCCAATTCAATTAGGGTTGCATGCACACATAGGATTGTATGTTTTGCTTAAAACCCATCAGTGGTATCAGAGCCTAGGAATTGTTTTCTATTGTATTTGATGCAATTGGTTGAACTTGAAAAAATTAGGGTTTATGGCAACTAAATCCTTAGCCTTGCAATCTTCGCAGATTAGGGTTTTATAACCCTAGTTTTTTGATTTTATTGTTAGGGTTTTAACCCTTTCCTTTTGAATCAAATTTTGAAAATTAAGGGTTTCCCAACCCTTAGAATTTTTGAAAATAAGGCAAGGGATGAAACCCTTGCCTTCCTCCCCAAGTCTATTGATTTTCGAATACTTAGGGATAAGGATAGGGTTCATATTTTTAGGAATTATCTTGTTAATTGTTTAACTAAGATAATTTTTATCCCTCCCATTTTCGAAAATTAGGGGATTGTGATTAGGTTAAATTATCTTGATTAATTTAATGGATAATCCTCAATTGATTTAATTAATAGATAATTATTAAATCAATTATTCTATTTTAATTTTTAAATTTAAATTAAATAGTTTAATATTCGAAATTTAAAATTAAAATTAAAACCCTAGTATTTTTGAATAGTTTAAAAATACACCCTCATGGATTTTGTTAATTAGTTGATTAAGAATGTTTAATTAAAAGACAATTGATAAATCCATAGATAGGTTTAAATCTAATTAAATTAAAAGCTTAATTTATTAAAGGATTAAACCTTAGTTTATTAAAAGTCTAAAATACACCCTATAGTATATAAGATTAAAAGTTTAATTATATATATGTATAAGAAAAGGTCAGTCTTACCATTAGTAGGCCTCATTCACGAAGCTGGTCTATAAGGGGTGTTTAAGGAAGCGTCCTGTAAAATGACCGTCATTGGGTATCCACTCTTACCCACCGCACTATTGACTAATGGAGGGTCGTTAGCCGAACAGGTAGGATAGGACACTAAATTCTCATTAAAAGTATAATGAATTAAAAAGTAACTAAACCTTTTATAAATTTCCAATCTTAGTTACTTTAGGAAAAAGTGAATTTGATGCTAACCCATGAAATTGTACATTGCACCTTATTGTGTTGGATCCTAGCCTTAATATTTCATTTGGGTGTTATATGAAGGATTAAATCAACTAACTTGAGTTTCTCCTTTTTGTAGATGTCTAGTTTTGACAACTATGGTCTTCTCGAATCTTTTGGAAAAAGCTTTACTCATGAAGATGATGTTCCACATTTCGATCAAGGAAATAGAGATCATACTTCCCTTCCTCCACCTCCTCCAATGTCACACCCCCAAACCGGAGTGGCGGAAATGTATGGGGGTGGATGACTTCATGTTAAAGTATCACAACACATGCATCATAGTAATCAAAGTACAACAACCATTGTATTAAAGAAATACTAGTTTTACATGTGTGTTTAATAATTATATATTGACACCAAAATAGATATAATAAAACAAAAGACGCAACTCTATACTGCTCCGTCTTCAAAGCTTGGGAATATACATGTTTATTGGTTCCCTGAGAATAGAAGTATTTTGAAAAAGAGAGTATCAACATTTAAGTTGAGTGAGTGCATAATTATTTATGTTTAAAAGTTTTCTAACTGATCCTTGAAAGAGAGAGTATGCTTATTGTTCCAGAAAATCCTATATTTTCTGATGTAACTGAAAAGTAGTTTTAATCCCATAAAACCGTTATGTGTGAGTATTATTGTACTATAAAATGGTGTAAATTAGTTTCAGTAAAACTATAAAGTAGTATAATATAACTTTAATTCAATAAAACTATAAAAAGAATGTTTTCTGTATTGTTTATGTTATCCATGTTTTGTAATTGTAGTTTTTGAAAACCCTGTAAAGGTGAGTATGCCGAGCTCCACCAGCTGTAAGTTTGTAATTTATAATGTAATACTGTAAATTGTATTATTGTAAAAACCAGTACTTTGTACTCGTAATCTTAGGTTTAATTAATTATACACTAATCGTATTTGTTCATATCTTTTTGGTGAGTTATTATAAGCATACTATGACTAGCTGCCTGCTATGACGCTTTGTAGGCGTCAGAACTGTTAACGAAATTCGTCACTCATAGGCATGCCTGTCGGGCTGTAGCTAACAGTCTGAGTGTGGGATTGTCAATCCCGTATAGATCTATACACATTTGTCTCGCTCTCTGTCTAGAGATTTTGGTTATAATATCATAACTTTAACTGTATTACCTAAATGAATATGCAACTAAACATTGACTCACAAAAAGCATATTGACGATTACGTATATATAACAAATAATAAAAAGTCATTTTTAAATAAATTATAAATTGATGATATTATGTTTCTCTAGTATTCTTGAATGTAAAGTATTTGTACAAGAGTAATCTGTTAAACTTTGTATAACTAGTCCGTGAATATAGTTTGAGAGTTCCATAAATTATACCTATTATAATTTATATGTGTTTTGTGTTTGATATGTAATATTCATGAAAGTATTCCCTTTGCTCGACATGTTACAAAGGGAATATGAATCTGATTGAATTAACTTATATATATATATATATATATATATATATAATATAATATAATTAAAATTGAAACGACATTCGGAAAAATAATTCTACCCTGAGCCCACATCCAAGCAAGGAAAAGGGAAATAAAGTGAATTATCAGTCCTAATCCCTTTAAATCTAATATCTATATATATATATATATATATATATATATATATATATATATATATATATATATATATATATATTTGTAAACACAATACTCTCGTGTTAGACTTGTATTCCCCCCCCCCCTAAAACAGTGAAAATAGTAAAAACGCAGGGGTATGAACTCACTTGATGAGTGATGATTTGGGCAGCGTTTCGTTTCTAGGAATGATGTTTCTTGATGAAACTATGAGTTCCTGATGAAAAACTGGGCTTTATGCGAGTAGAGTTTCGACTGGAAAAGATTATTTTCTCGAGGACTTCGAGGCTCCGGGATTTCTTCGGGTGATAGGGGGTTTTCCCTAGGCTTCAGGGGGTTAAAATTGGCTTGAAAGGGTGTTTAAGGTGAGAGGAGAGTTGGAAATTGTAAACAAAACCCGGAGGTCTCGCATCCTATTTATAGGAGGTTGAGGCCTCGCATTACGTTGGGCGTAATATTTATGTACGTTGGGCGTAGTGGCTACGTGGCCTCTGATCGAGTTCCGAGCTTCGGACGTGGCAACGCTACGAGATACGCGTCGAGGCTAGTCCGATTACGCTGCGCGTAAACTTTTCGTACGCTGGGCGTAGTAGATACGTGGCTTCTGACGTGTCGATTGTGCGAGATACGTGTTGTATGCGAAGAAGGAGGCGACGTGGTCAATCCGAGGCCTAGCTTCCGAGTATGCTGGGCGTTTTCTTGTACGCGGGCGTACTCCTATTTTCCAAACTTCAAAAATTCGTATATTTCGCATACGGGCTCCGTTTTTGACGTTCTTTATATCCACGTGTAGGTGAGACCATGCTCTACAACTTTCGTTTAGACTTCGTTAGCTAGTTTTGACATTATTTTTAATATTATATTTTTAACAGGCCGGAATGGAAAAGTCTGTTAAAAATTCATAACTTCTATATCCGATGTCCGTTTTTGTCTGTCTTTTTACCGTTGACCTAAAAATGATGAGATCTTTGATTCTCGTTTAGGTCGTGTCGGCTAAAAATCGTTCGATCTTTAATTCAAATTTCGGGCTGTGTACTGCGATATCGAATCTTAGAAAAATCATAACTTCTTCACATGAAGTCAGATTTGGACGTTCTTTTTATGTACGTTCACGGTTAAACGTATTCTATGACTTTCATTTAGATACCTAAGGCTAAAAAGCAATTTATTGTAAACTCACTTTTTAGGCTACACAACGTGTTGCCGGTTTTGTCGCGGATCTTCGATAGGTCATAACTTCTTCTTTATAACCCGGATTTCGGTGTTCTTTATATTTTTGGAATCCTTGTTACGATCTATACCACTTTATTCATCCTCATCAAGTTTATTTAACATTTTATTTTTGACGATCATTTTTATTACATCTTTTACAAACAATTAAATGTACATAATATTCAAATAATTTATCTTTATTGCTTTAAATCTAGTTACAATGGTTGACCTAAACTATTACATTGACTTGAAATATCGGGTTGTTACATTATCCCCCCATTAGAGGGAATTTCATCCCGAAATTAAGTCTATAGAAATATACTAGGACAAGGGAAAAATGCGGATACTTTTGTTTCATTTGATCCTCCCGTTCCCAAGTGAATTAAGGTCTCCACTTTGCATTCCAGCGAACCTTTACTATCGGGATACAGCTTTGTTTGATTCTCTTTACTTCCCTGTCTAGTATTTCTACTGGTTCTTCCACGAAGTTGAGGTTCTCGTTAATCTCGATTTCATCGAGTGGTATAACAAGAGTCTCGTCGGATAAGCACTTCTTTAGGTTAGACATGTGAGAGATAGGATGTATGTTACTGAGTTCTTGAGGTAATTTGGGTTTGTAAGCTACTGGACCAATTTGAGCAAGAATCTTGAACGGTCCAATGTACCTTGGATTTAGTTTGCCACGCTTTCCAAAGCATATCATGCCCTTCCAGGGTGAAACCTTCAACATGACGCGGTCTCCAACCTGGAATTCCAAAGGTTTTCTCCTTTTGTCTGCGTAGGTTTTCTGTCTATCTCTGGAGGCTTTAAGTCATTCTCGAATTTGTACTATCTTCTCAGTAGTTTCTCGAATGATCTACGGAACAGTGAGAGTGCTGTCTGGAACTTGACCTCTAGCCAGTTGCGTGTCACCCACTTCATCCCAGCACAGAGATGATCTGCACTTGCGACCGTAGAGAGCTTCAAATGGAGCAACCTTAATGCTAGTATGGTAACTGTTATTGTATGAGAACTCGACTAGTGGTAAATGGGTATCCCATTCTTTACCAAAGTCGATAACACACACTCTCAGCATGTCTTATAACGTTTGAATCGTTCTCTCACTCTGTCCGTCGGTCTGTGGATGGTAGGCTGTACTCATGTCCAGCCTAGTTCCCAGAGATTTCTATAGTGACTGCCAGAAACGTGAAGTGAATCTACTATCTCGGTCAGAGATAATAGATATTGGTACACCGTGCAGTCTAACTATCTCTCTGATGCATGTTCTAGTTAGCTTCTCCATCTTGTCTGTTTCCTTTATTGGTAAGAAGTGAGCGGATTTGGTTAATCTATCGACGATTACCCAAATAGTATCATAACCACCCGTTGTCTTGGGTAACTTAGTTATGAAATCCATTGTAATCCTCTCCCACTTCCATTCGGGGATTTCTGGTTGTTGTAGTAGGCCTGAAGGCTTTTGATACTCTACCTTGACTTTGGCACAAGTAAGACACTTGCCCACAAAGGTAGCAATCTCAGCCTTCATGTTTGGCCACCAATAAAGTTTCTTAAGGTTCAGATACATCTTGTCCGAAGCTAGGTGAATGGAGTATCGCGTCTTATGTGCTTCGTTCATGACAACCTCTCTGTAACCACCAAACTTTGGTGTCCAGACCCGATTCATGAAGTATCGGGCTCATCACCTTTGATGTTGAAGTTTTTGTCCATTCCTCTTAAAGATTCAATTGTCACATTTTCGGGTTTCAAAGCCTCAAGTTGAGCCTCTTTGATCTATGTGCACAGATATGAATGGATAGTCATGGTCAATGACTTTACTCGACGTCCCGAGTATTCTTTTCTGCTGAGGGCATCAGCTACTACATTGGCTTTACCAGGGTGATAAGGAATTTCGCATTCGTAATCATTTAGTAGCACCACCCAATGCCGTTTTCTCATGTTCAGATCTTTCTGGTCGAAGATATGCTGAAGACTTTTATGGTCTGTGAATATTGTGCATTTCGTACCATATAGATAGTGTCTCCGGATCTTCAGAGAAAATATCACTGCTCCCAGTTCAAGTTCGTGAGTCGTATAACTGATCTCATGTGTCTTAAGCTGTCTCGAGGCATAGGATATGACCTTTCCTCACTGCATAAGAACACAGCCAAGCCCTTGGTTAGACGCATCGCAGTATACTACGAAGAAGCATCAAGTATAATTTGAAAACAACCCATGTCTCCGATACCACTGTTGGGTTTAGTATACTACAACATCCTATGGTGCACATACAACCCTAAATACCTTGGATCTATGTTTTCACTAATTATACATGTAATGATGTTTCCAAGGTATTAAGCCTATAACTAGCATGCAATTGACATATACCATACAAGATACTAGTTAGGGTAACATACCTTTTATGTAGCTTGAAGTCTTGATGTATTTGGCCTTAAGAGATTAGCCCTAATAGTGTGGAAGCCTCAAATGAAGCCATTACACATCATGAACAAATGTGGAACTTGAGAGAGAATCTCTATGCACCAAAACCACCTCCATGAACTCCAATTACATGAGTAACACCTAGTGGAGATTTTGGGCAATGGAACACATATTTATATGTGGTGGATTCCAAGGGTCATGGGTATAACCCAAATCCATACCCATGGGTTTTATGATCCATGGTTCATGTGGCCCAACTTGGTCCAACATGGATCATAAGCCCAACACATATAACTATAACTAATTACCATAATTAGTCCACATAGATTTAATTAGTCTCTTTTGATCCCTAAATTAATTCAAAATTAATTCTTGATCAATACTAATTAAAACATATGATTTCATATTAATATATTATAACTTATAATATATTAACAAATCATATATAACCTTCTCTCCAAAGTCCATCCTAACAAATTGTCCTGATGATATGCAACCCAAATGGACCATGCTATTATCGGGTCGAGTACATACCAATAATAGTTATGGGCTTAGACATCTAATCCAATAGTGTCCTACTTGGATAAGTCTAAAACTATTATTGCAAGTATGACTCCAAAACCCGACTAGCAATCGTAGCTCTTAAAAGCCGCTGTCGAACTATGACCTAGTCAATGACACGTCCATTAGATAAGGGATCATATATTCCTCCATTCTAGATACCATATGGACTAAGACATGGATTATAATCATACTCTCTGTCCATATGTTGTTTCCCGATTTCTGATTTATGACGACCGACTAATTGAACAAATCAAATCAGTCCAGGCCCGGCCGAGCACTTACGTTTGTCATCACTAAATCATCGAGGGGCCCACCGATATCGCTTTTATCCCTCCAAGGGTAAAAGGAATGGATAAACTTCAACTCATATGCTTGTACTAACTACTTGTTGAAACATACACAAAGGCAAGTTTTATAACATCAAGTTACTGATGCGTTTTCATACAATCAATGTACTACCAACTCATAGTCAACAACTCATATCTCTAGGTTTGAAGAATATAAGATATCATCGTCTCATGATCACTCATGATAAAATCCATGAAGTGATTCAAATGAGCATGGGTTTAATCCAATACTCGAATCTTATTCCAGGAGCACTCATGAATACTGCAGCTATGTCTAAAACATCTAGACATACTACATACCCATTCATGACATTCTTGCCTCAATACCAACTTCCAAAGTATGATCGACTGTGGATGGTTTGAATAACCTAGTTATCCGGGAAGTCAAAACATGCAAAGTGAAACACAAGAATAATACTAATCATATATGGCCCCAAAACTTTTGAGAGTAAATAAAACACCTTTTATTTAATCACCATATTGATTACTCATTATTCATTGTATAAATGTTTCGAATAATCAACTTAATACTTGAACTAAAACAATAGTTATCCCATGCTACACGCATGCACACCATGTTTACCTATGGTCCTTTCTTTGTGGAATAGATCAATTGAAACATTTCAATGATGCTCATTTCACAATTCCAAATCCTTATGATAAATGTAAGAATCCAAGATTCTTTGCCATTTACTAAATCTGTTAGATTCTAAACTTATATGCAATGATCCTCTTGTAATGACTATGCACAAAAGTCACAAAGACTTGGCAACAGACATTACAAAGTATTCCAATGGAGAGAAATTCCATGGAAACGAAGTCTCACATTCAAAGTACATTCCTTTGACCATCCTTCTTGTATTAAGTTTTCTAATCTTACACAGATTTAAAGAATAACTTCCACTTATGGAAACATTTCCATATTCCCATTTTGACTATCACTTCTGAACAAGAGTTGCCTCTTTTCAGAATATGTCAATATGGTCCTTACAAAATTAACACTATACTTCCAAGTGTCCATGAGCAACCAATCTTTGGTAAGCCTCAGATTGTCCACGGCAATTGCTTAATCATTTTAGTCATATACAGTTTTGGTCCTTTTTCCCTCTTAATGTCATAGGCATTTGGAAAACTCAGAACACATAGAAATATTATAGCATATGCAATCGATCCTATACCCGAATCTTATGGGATACGATTCATAATGTCTCGCATAAAGACATGATCCTAGACCAGTCTTTTGCTATAATTTTTTTTCTGTTGGCCATGTTCTCAAAATTTGGACTATGAAGAGGGATGTCGTAATTATAATCGAATATTGAGAACACAATTAATTGATAGGTCCTAATATTGTGGTTTGGGCTAGGCATCCATCTGTATAAGTCTTGATAGTGTTTTGGGGTTTGGTTTGGTGATTGTAACCTTTGTATGGCTGTGTGTGGCCGGACATATGTGTACGGCCGTACACCCTGTGTACGGCTGTACACGCATGTAAGGCTGTACACTCGTGCACTGCTGGGTGTGCTATAAATAGTAGGTGTCTGTGTCTGTATTAGGGTGACGTATGTGTGTGCTTTCCAAGGTGTATTTGACGTTTATATGATATAAATGTGTGCATGCTTGGGTTAATTCTTCTTCTACTCCTTCTACACTCTGATTGATTGCAATATCATTTGATCACTGATTTGGATCTTAGAATTTGGGACTTACAATTGGTAACAGAGCCAAATCAGTGTCAATTTGGATTTTTGTGAGTGTACGGTTGATGGTGTGCGGTTGACAGTTGAAGGTGTACGACTGAGGCTGAGTGTGCGGTTGAAACTGTGTGCGGCTGAGTGTGTGGTTGAAAGTGTGTACGGTTCAGTGTGCGGTTGAAATTGTGTACGGTTCAGTATACGGTTGAGTGTGCGGTTGTAAGTGTGTACGGTTGAGTGTGCGGTTGTAAGTGTGTACGGTTGAATGTGCGGTCGCACACTCCTTAGCAACTTGAACCTCTTAATTTTAAGCATCTTTCTTGTTAAGTTTTCGATCTGTTCATTTCTGAAAAGCCGAAAACATAAAACAAAATGGACTCACAAAACTTAGCAACACATCATGAACTTGACTCAGTAATGGGTACAACCACTCGCATTCCACGTTTACTGTCTGCTGAAGGTTTTCCTGAATGGAAATACCGTATGGAAAATATATAAAAATGAAGGACTTCAAGATTTGGAGGTGCATCTTAAAAGGACCTGTCAATCTTACTACAACACTTCCAAATGGCTCAATTGTTGAAAAGGATATTGAGGATTATACTGATGAGGAATTTGAGAAGGTTGAACAGCAAGAAAAGGCACTTGCTACTCTCACCATGGCCTTGTCTCCGGAAATTGCTCAGGGTTTTCGAGAGTACACTTCTGCTAAAGCCTTATGGGAAGCTCTAATTAAAGTTTATGAAGGGAATGAAGATATGAAACAAAGCCGTCAAGACATGCTATGGCAGAAGTTCAACATGTTCAATTACGTCTTAGGAGAATCTCTTGAAACTCAATTGCAGAGGTTCGTCACTCTCACTACTGAGATGAGCTCTGCAGTCATCCTGGTTACTAGATCTGAAATCAACAAAAAGTTGTTGAATTCCTTGCCAAAATCATGGGACAGGAATGTGTCCGTGATTAACAAAACTAAAAATCTCAATCGTTTGAGCCTAGCCGAGACAATGGCAATTATCAACGCTTGTGATATGGATGACAAGCAGAGAGAAATCAATCATGTCAATTCATATTCAACTACTAATCTTGGAATTCAATCCAACAATGCTTTTTCATCCTTCGCCACTCCTCAAGTTCAGCCCTTTATTGCTTCCCAACCTTCAACATATGTCAATCCAACCATGCAAAACGTTCAATCTCTAGTTTCTTATCCACAAGTTGCTTCATCCTCAAAGGCACCTACTCAAGTTACGGCTTCCAAAGAAAATTATAAGAATCTAGCTCTTGCTACTGGTCTTGTTAACTGCTACAATGCTCTCTTGGCAGGCGAATTGCCTCCTCAACTATCTTTTGTCAACTTGGACCAAATTCATCCTGAAGATGTTGAGGAGATGGATATTACTTGGCAAATTGCCATGGCAGTGTTCAGAGCCAAACAGTTCTCCAAAAAGACGGGCAAGAATAATTGGGGAATGAATGCTGAGAAGAAGGTTGGATTCAACAAAGGCAAACTTTGCTGCTTCAATTGCCATGAACTAGGTCATTTTGCCAAAGATTGTCCAATGCCTGACAGAAGAGAAAACAATGAAAGAACTATGGTGCCAGTGATTAGCAGCAGAGGAGGTACCATCAACAATCAGACTACAAATCTAGCTGTGGTGGCTCAGTCATTTGACTGGGAGGATCAAATTCAGGCCCTGAACATCTCAGGGCCTGAAAATGCTCATTTCGCCCAGATCAATGATGTTGCTGAAACAGACCCAGAAGCAGAAATGATGGAATTGCAGTTTGCATTCATGGCTCAAACAACACCAAAGTCTACAAATTCGGAGGTCAGTGAAATCACTTGCTCTCAATATTGCATCGAAACGATTAATTTTTTGCGTGCACAAGTCGATTCAATATGTAGAGAGATAGAAGAATTAAAATATGACAGATATCAACTTAGGAAAGGCCAGAAACCCTTAAAAGATCAATTAGAGGCCAAGAAAAAAGACTATAAAAAATTACAAGTAGAGTACAGTGATAAATGTGTCCACTATAAATATCTTAAGAAAGATTTAGACACTATAACTGCTGAACTTCACACATTGAGAACTCGTTTTGCAAATGCCGATTTTAATTTCAGAAAATTTGATGTGTCAAGTGACAGAGTTGCTAAAATAGTTGAACTTCAAATGAAGTGGAGAGACAAAAAACAAGTAGGTATAGGATATGAGAGTGTCCTTCCTCCTTTTAATCATTCATATTATGTTACTCCTTTAAGAAAAGAAGAGATCGACAAAGAACCTTATATTGTTGGCAAACCTGCTGCTGAACAGGCTACAAGACCTAGTGTTAGGGTTTTGGATACTAACATTTCTACTTCAAATACAGATGTGTCAGTAATTCAAGGAAAGCAAGGGGATGAGAAGTTTGAGTCTAATAACTTAGTGTCTAAGTTTGGTGTACCCATTTGTGATGAGTTTGTGTCTGATGTTAAACCTGATGTTTTTACTTGTGAAAAAGTGATGTCAAACTTAAATGTTTCTGATGTTTCTGATGTTTCTGATGTTGTTTTTGTAAAATCCACTAAATCTGGTGCTAAGACATCCACACCCTCTACATCTGTCACACATTCTAATTGCACATGTGGAAAGGTTAGAAAGGTCCATAAGAGCATGAAATCTGAAAATGGCAGTACCAGGTTTAGTGAAAATAAGCAAATTTGTTTCAATTGTGGTACTGCCGGTCATATCGCTCGAAACTGTCCTAATAGGGCATTTGTGCATTTTTCGTCTCAAAGAGGAGAGAACGAGTTTCGAGGAAGGTCTTTAACTAGAAATTCCTCGAGATCTCGCCCTCGAGATGATGGTTGGAAGGCTAATCAAAACAAGGAAAGGGCAGTTTTTCAAAAGAACAAACAAGTTTTCAATAATAAAGTCACAAATAGTTTGCCAAAATCGAACAAGGCTAAGCCGAGGTTGGTTTCGTCAAAGATCAGCTCTGGATCTTCAACCACTTCTGGTAGAAAATCTGAATGCCCAAAGCAAACTCGAAGGAAAATTGTTTCAAACACACCCATGATTTTTCAAAAACCTAAATACCAGTGGGTACCCAAATTAACTTCCAACCAATCATCGTCATCCTCTGAAAGTGTTTCCAATGATGATTGAAAATCAAAAGGCTCAAAAGATAAATTTGTGATTGTAGAGGGTCAACCCAGGAAAGTAATGACCTAGGTCCCCAAATCTAAATGATCCTGCTCATTTTGCAGGGACAGTTGCGGAGGAATGTCGTCAGACCTTGGTATGTCGACAGCGGCTGTTCCCGGCATATGACAGGAGACATCTCCCAGTTGAACGACATTCATACTTTTAATGGGGGATTCATTTCCTTTGCGGGCGGAGAAGGCGGAAAAATCACTCAGAAAGGAACTGTGTCAAATGCAGTGCTGAGTTTCGAGAACGTCAACTATGCTCCCGAGTTAAAGCATAGCCTATTGAGCGTCTCCCAGATTTGTGACAAGGGTTATTCAACTCACTTCGCTGATAAGGAATGTCTGATTCTGATGTTAGGCATTTTCATCCCGGATGAGTGGATTCTTGTTAAATCAAAGCGGGATGGAAATGCATACATCATCAACATGAATAGCAACATCCCTGAACAAGTCACTTGCCTCTTTTCAAAAGTCTCAGAACAAAATGCTATGATGTGGCACCGACGACTCGGTCATGCGAACACTAAGAATCTGAATCGTCTTGCTAAAATTGACATGGTGCGAGGCGTACCTATCAGAGACTGCATAACATTTGAAAAGTGTGTGTCATGTGCCCAGGGAAAGCATCACAGGAAACCACACCTGCCAAAACAGGTCAATTCAATCAGCCAGGTGCTCCAATTATTGCACATGGATTTATTTGGTCCAGTTAATGTCCTAAGCATCAATAGAAATTCATATTGTCTAGTTGTGATTGATGACTTCTCGCGTTTCACGTGGGTTTTCTTCTTATCCAACAAAGCTGGGGTATCTGATCTGATCAAGAAATTCATCGTAATGATAGAGAACCAAACCAATAACCGGGTGAAGGCGCTTCGAACTGATAATCGAACAGAATTCAAGAATGCGGTTATTGATCACTTTTGCGCAGAAAAGGGAATAGTGCGTCAATATAGTTCCATTCACACGCCTCAACAAAACGGTGTTGCTGAACGGAGGAATCGAACATTACAAGACGCTGCAAGGACGATGTTGTGTGACTCAAAGTTACCAGTTTTCTTTTGGGCTGAGGTGATCAACACTGCTTGCTATGTTCATAATCGTGTTTTGATCAACAAAGCTCAAATGAAGACTCCGTATGAAATTCTATATGGTTACAAGCCATCTGTCAGTCATTTCCGCGTATTTGGCTGTCCTTGTACCCTTCTTCACCTGGAGTCCAACCCGAAGTTTAATGCCAAAGCTGATGACTGCTATTTTGTAGGGTATGCTGCTCGTACTGCGTACAGGGTCTACAACAAAAGAACAAAGCAAATAGTAGAATCCTTCGATGTGCGCTGGTTGGAGGAGAATGAAACGGATGCTAGAGTGGGTCCTGATTGGCTGTTTTATTACACATCTTTGTTCAAATCGTTCAATGTGTGTTCAGATAGTTTATATGGTTCTATTTTTGGTTCGAAGACTGTACCTGAAGATGAAGACGAAGAAGTTGTTTACAGACCGCCGATAGTGTCTTGTGCAATTCCTACGGTGGATTCGACTGTTCCAATTACTTGTCCAGATTCTCCAAGTCAACAACAAGCTCCAGATGCTGACGCCACACCTCTTACTCCTGTTGAAAGAGAGTTCATGTCCAGAGATGCTTCCGCTGTTACTCAAACTTTTATGAAACTTCTCTTTCCTGAGCAAATTGCAAATGAGTTTGTGGCAGATCCTTCTTACGAGACAGGCTCATCTGAAGTGGATCACTTGGCAAATGATGGAGTTATCAACATACACAATCTTCCCGTTTCATTCAATGACATCAGCCAGGAGATACCTTCTCGTGTTCAACGCGATCATCCAATCGACAATGTCATTGGCCAGCTGGGTGATGGTGTAAGAACAAGAAGTCAGAGTGGAGATGTTAATACATGTCTCTATTCTTGCTTTATCTCTCAACTTGAGCCAAAGAATGTTGAAATGGCTTTGAATGAGCCCAGCTGGGTAGATGCTATGCACGAAGAGTTAAATCAGTTTGAAAAGCTCGGGGTTTGGACGCTGGTTGAATTGCCTAAGGGCAAAAAGTCTCTTGACACACATTGGGTATATCGCAATAAGCAAGATGATTCTGGAGTCATAGTGCGCAATAAGGCGAGATTGGTGGTTCGTGGGTTTAGACAGATCGAGGGTGTTGACTACACTGAGGTTTATGCTCCGGTGGCTCGCTTGGAGGCTATCCGTATCTTCCTTGCATACGCTTCCTACATGAACTTCACTGTTTACCAGATGGATGTCAAGACAGCCTTCTTGTATGGCAAGGTGAAGGAAGAAATCTACGTTGATCAACCCCCTGGGTTTGTTAACTCGAAGTTTCCCAATCATGTCTACAAGCTGGACAAGGCATTGTATGGGTTACATCAAGCTCCTCGAGCGTGGTATGCAACTCTCACAAAGCACTTGCTCGAGCATGGATATTCTTGTGGCACTATCAATCAAACCTTGTTCATAAAGCATGTGGGTAATGATCAGATTCTAGTTCAGATCTATGTTGACGACATTATCTTTGGGTCTAGAGTTCGAAGGAGTTATGAAAAAGAGGTTTGAGATGAGTTCGTTGGGTGAAATGACCATGTTTTTGGGGCTTCAGGTCCAATAGAAGTCAACCGAAATCCTGCTCTATCAAGCCAAATATGTGGACGATATGCTAGAGAAGTTCGGGTTCCGAGACGCTAAACCTGCAATGACACCGATGGCCAAAGGACCCCTACTGACTCCAGATACTGATGGCGAACCCGTAGATCAGACCGACTACAGATCGATGATCGGATCGTTGATGTATCTAACTACGAGCAGACCAGACATCATGTTTGCTGTTTGTCAATGTGCTCGATATCAGGCCAATCCTAAACTTTCACATCTTATTTCTATTAAAAGAATCTTTCGGTATCTCAAAGGCAACCCAAAATTGGGTTTTTGGTATCCGAAAAATTCTAAATTTGATTTATATGCTTTTGCTGACAGTAATTATAGAGGCTGTGAGCTTGACAGGAAATCAACTTCAGGAGCGTATCAATTTTTCGGTGATCGTCTGGTGCCATGGCAGTGCAAGAAATAGCACACCGTCTCAACCTCAATAGCAGAAGCGAAATATGTTGATGCCTCTGCTTGTTGTTCTCAAGTTATATGGATCGAACATCAGCTGTTGGATTACGGTTTGAACTATCTAGAAACCCCTATTTTTTGTGATAATGAGGCTGCAATTCAGATTGCTAAAAATCCAGTCCAGCATTCGAAAACCAAGCACATTGATATCAAAATTCATTTCATTAGAGATTGTTTTAAGTGTTCACTCATTCGGCTGGAACAGGTTCCCACTGCTAATAATGTGGCGGATCTGTTCACAAAGCCGTTTAACAAAGCTCGATTCGATGTGCTTGTGAGCTTTTTGAAAATGATACGTTTTGAGGACTAATTTTTGTTTTAGGTTAGTTTAAATTTACGCATTTTAATTTCATTCTCACCCATGCACAAATTTAGGGGGAGAAATAAACAAAAACCAAAAACAAAAATTTAAAAATTCAAAATCCAAAAACATTAGAAAATCAAAAAATCAAAAAAAAAATATATGTTGCTAATAGTTTTTGTTTGTAGGCGATGTGTTGGGAAGTGATATACTCATGTGATAAAAGGCAATATGAATCTGTGTAAGGTACCAAAATTTGAATTGTCTAAGCTCTGTGTTCGATGCGCTGGTAGGCACGAAAGTTTTCAAAATGGACTTGACTAGGATCAGATGAACTTAAGGAATTTAGTGACCTGAAAAATCTTGACCTAGATAGTTCTTTTCAGCCTGACAATACGACGCTTGGGTAGGTTGAGCAGAGAGATATACATGGGAATCTGCGGATACATTAAATGATCTGTATCTAGAACTGAGGATTAACTTTTCCTTGATGTGCGGACTTTGTCCTTAATTCCGATATTGACGGGGCAACTGGGAATTCCGATAAATTAGGTCTGTAGAAAGTTATTTTCTTTCTTTCTTACTGTTAGTCATATGTTACCTCCTCTGTGTGCGAAAGATCCGACCTGAAATGCAACATATGTAATTATGTCTCTCTGCATCCTCTTCTATGCAATTCTTCCTACCTGTTAGTCATATATTGTCTCCTTTGTGTGATTAACAATTCGACCTAGTATACAGTATATGCAACCTTCTACTTCTCAATCCCTCTAAACTCTAGTTAGTCATATGTTTCACTCTCTGTGTGATTGGAAGAGATCCGACCTGAGTGTACAACATATGCATTCTAAATCTGACTTCTTCCTTAATAATTGTCTGCTCATCTGAAGTAAGGAGTATTCTGGAAGACCTTGATTATTGGGGTATATCAGGAAGCGGGAAACACGTTCTAATATAATTAAAATTGAACATTTTGTAGGTTTTCCGTAGATCTCGCTGCTCAATTTAAGTGGACAACAATATCCTTGGTCGTCGTCAGTTGAATGGTCTTTTAGGAATATTATTTAAGTTTATAGGATCTAAGATCTTGTCACTTATAGTATGTCCTAAATTTTGTCAAAACCTTTTGTGTTTAAGTGGACCACAATACCGGCGATCGACCATACATGGACATGAAAGTAGAAATACCGATACGCGGATTAAGGCTGTCTAACAACTTTGATCCCAATATCACAAAAATAGTATTAGCATTGGTAAATGAAAAATTAGTGTTGATTCATTTCAATTTCAATTTTAATTTTAAATTTTATTTTTTTATTTTTTTTATTTTATTATTTTATTTTGCTAAGAAAATCAGAAAATTAAAAATTTTAGTTTAGTTTACTTTAAAATTATTAGATTTTATTTTATCTTATTTTATTTTTTTAAGTCCTTGAAATGCATCATTTTTAAAGTCTATTGGGGTGTTGGGATTGAGTTCATTTGCATTGCAGCCCATTTTCAAGGGGGAGTATATAAAGTGGGGTGGCTGGACTCACTTCCACTCTTCAGTTTTTGAGTACGGCCGCACACCCGAAACACACACTCTCTCTCTCTTGAATCTTAAAATTCTCGATTTTCCTTGAAATTGACTGCTGGTTTGTGTAAGTTTCATCTAATTGATCCCTGTAATGGTGTTCTTGAGCTAAAACGACTGAGAATCCACGGTTTATTGAAAGAAAATCGATTTTCGGCAATATTGGAGAGTGTACGGCCGCACACCCGTGTACGACCGCACACTCCGAGTACGGTCGCACATCCGTGTTCGGCCTCACACTCTGAGTACGGTCGCACATCCGTGTTCGGCCTCACACTCCATGTACGGTTGCACACCCGTGTACGGCCTCACACTCTGTGTACGGTTGCACACCCGTGTACGGCCTTACACTCCGTGTACGGCCTCACACCCCGTGTACGGCTGGACTTTTGTATATGGTTGTGCACCCCAATTTGCCCTTAAAGTTTGAAATTTAACCTGTGAAAACTTAGTTCAACTTGATTTAACGGTTTATAGGGAAAAGCACTTGATGTTTATTGATGAATTTTTTTTCTTGTGTGTTTCTCAACTCAATATGGTAGATCTTGAAGTCGCTAAAGTTCACAACTTGGCTGTTTACCTTGCTGATCCTCCAGAGGCTCACTCTGAGTTTCAATTCATGGTAGATGGCCTAAGAAGATGCTGCCTGTTCTCTGCTCTCAACACATGTCCGGTTATTTATCAAAAATTGATTAAGGCATTCTGTAGCAACGTAGTTGTGATGAAGGATAATGAGGGTGCAAAATATTTGGAGGCTTCTGTGCGTGGAAAGAAAATTTTGGTTACCAAACAAATTATTCGAGAAACTTTGCAGATCGGTGATAAGCCTGAATTCCCAAAGGAGATTGATTTATACAAGGCTCAAGAGATTCTGAACCAAATGGGTTATGAAGGAACTTTTCCCCCCACTCTCAAGAAACTATTGCATCCGTGATGGAAATATTTAGCTCATGTATTTGTGAGCTGTATCTCTGGCCGGAAATCAGGAGTTAATGAAATATCTCTGGTTAACACCGGTGCACTTGCTGCCTTAGCTTCTGGATTTGAGTTCAATTTCTCAAAGTTCATTCTGCATGAGATGATTTTGAACATTGAAGGAAACAAGATGGATAAGTTCTTCATGTACCCAAAATTCCTCCAACTGATCTTCAATGTCATGCACGCTGAAATCGAAAGGAGAGACTATGGATCTCAAGTCTATTGGCTCAAGTGCTTTTGGTCTGATCAAGCAAAATCGACCAGGAAAGGTTAATTTTGAAGGGAAATATCCACTGATCAAGTTTGGAATTTTTCCTGAAGAGAGTGAACAATCTGAATTCGATGCTCTTTCTAGCCCAACGAAAACCGAGGAGATTGTTATCTCGGCTTTTGAACATGAAAACGAGGAAGGTCGTGTTTCCCCTGTCGCAATCGTGGCAGAAGAGCATGACTAACTGCGAAGTGTGGAGGTTCAGAGCAATTTTAATGAAGAGGGTGATGATGAAGAAAATGATGGTGATTTCTCTGGCTTTGACAATGAAGAAATCCCACTTAATCTTGATCTTGATCATGACGACCTAGGTCCACGTTCAGAATTCCTTGATAGGTTCTTTTTCAATGTCAATGAAGTTGCTCAAACAGCAACAGAGACTAGGGTTGCTGAAAATGTTCTTGAAACAATGCCTCCTGCATCAACTTCGATGGTAGAAACTTCAAGCCATAAGGATGTTGTTTCAGAGATTCCTCCCTCTGATACAAATATTCCTTCATCTGTGCCACCTTCTAGTAATCCGCCACAGACACAGACCTCTCTGCCTCCTGTAAAAAGAAGACGTCTAGATCCGAGGCAGGGTACGTTCATTCAAGATCAAGCACCCCCAGTTTCATCCACAGTCACCACCACAACAGTTACTGCACCACCTGAACCAACCCTTCAAGAACCAATCTCTTTAAATGAAACTGGAGGTTCTTCAGCTGCTCCAAAATACTCCCCCTCAAGGCCTTCGCTTGATGAAGCCTTCATTAGGCTAGCAAGGCACTTGGATCAACTTAGTCAAGGACCTTCCTCTCGTGGAAAAGGTATATCTATCGAGGAAGGTCGTTCAGGGGGTGATCATTCTGGCGTGTTCTCTCTCAAAGAAGAAATTGGCATTCTAAAACAGCAAAATATTGAGAAGGACATTTTACTTGGAAAGCATGATATCAGGATCGCTGAGCTAGAAGCCGACAATGCACTGAAGTCTAAACAGATTTCTGAGTTGCAAACCAATCTTGGATCCGTGACTGCTTTTTATTTCAGCTTGAAGAACAAGTTATTTGAAGCCTTTGGTGATAAGTTCCAATCTTTATTTCCACAGCCTCACGGTATTGAAGATCCTCTCAGTGCTCAAGACCAGTCTCCTCCTTATGACAATCCGGTTGTTCAGCCTTCTCCCAGAACCACAAGAGTGGTTGATCGATTTGAGAAAGAACGAGCTCAAGATCCTCACATCGTTACTTTGAAACTTGCCAAAACTGCGTCATCCTCTAATAAGCAAAAGTATCTATTCCGGAGGAACTCAAATCAAAATGTTTGTGGAGGCCGACCCCAAATCACTGTAACAGATCTTCAACCGAGATGTTTTGGTGGCACATATGGAGATAGATCTGGAATTGTGTCTTGGGGATATCATGATGAATTAAAATTATGGCTTGTGAAGCGGAAAAGTGCTAATGTGGAGTATTACAAGAGCATTCATGATTTCAACTCTTTTACGAGAGTTGACTTGTCTGAACTTGCTGATGCTCCCTTTCTCAATCCAGGAAATGTTCCTCAAGCGACTAAATTCAAGCATTTCCTGGAAGATCAAGTAAAAAGGGGATTTCCAAGTATGAAGACTGCTGAATCTTTTCTCAAGAGCCACCCTGACGTTCTTAATCCATTGACTGGTAAACCTATCCAAACAGTGATGTGGCCAGCCACTAATCAAGTGAAACAAATTCCTATCTTGCAAAAATTCCACGATGGTTCTTTGAAGAACATGCTCTACTGGGTATTTGATGAAGCCACGGGTTCTACTGTCATCAAATTCTCAGATGGCTGTTTTCATTTGTTTGACAAGAAGGATCTTCTTCAATTTGGAAAGTGGGATATTCATCAATTAGCTCTTCATCAAATCTGGGTTGCCGAGGAGATCTTTGAACCTACCGCTAAGGAGTACACTGGAATGGTTGCGGAGATCATTAAGGAGCATATGTGGTGTGGGGCCATGGAGGGATTTGATGTACTAATCATTGAGAAAGACTGAGCTTATGCTAGCCACAAACCAAGGGGGAGATTGATAGGTCCTAATATTGTGGTTTGGGCTTGGCATCCATCTGTATAAGTCTTGATAGGGTTTTGGGGTTTGGTTTGGTGATTGTAACCTTTGTATGGTTGTGTACGGCCGAACATATGTGTACGGCTGTACACCCTGTGTACGGTCGTACACACGTGTGCGGCTGTACACTCGTGTACTGCTGGGTGTGCTATAAATAGTAGGTGTTTGTGTATGTATTAGGTTGACGTATGTGTGTGCTTTCCAAGGTGTATTTGACTTTTATATGATATAAATGTGTGCATGCTTGGGTTAATTCTTCTTCTACTCCTTCTACACTCTGATTGATTGCAATATCATTTGATCACTGATTTGGATCTTAGAATTCGGGATTTACATTAATATTTCCATATATAGAATTTCCTTATATTTAACCATTCCAACATAACATTCATATATGTACTTGACTAAATTTGATTAAAATCTCAATTTAAGCTTTTAGAATTGGAATGAAGTATAATTTCCTCTCCCTTAATTATAACAAAACAACTTTTCAAAACCTGCAACTTTGCAAATTGAAAATTTTGTTTTCTATAATTAACATTGCTAACTTGCAACATAATAATCATGCTCCCACTAACATCATATTTATATTCTTATCAATAACACCTATGCTCCCACTAGCTTTGACATATATCCAGAAATCAGCTGGACTTCTAGAAACCAATACTTTATTGACTTTCATTACATGTGTTTCTAAACAATTACAAAGAGGGATGCCACAATCATAATGTTTAGACCTTTTGCCATTCTCACTAGTCCATGTTAGTGTGCCGGTTAACCACACACGCTCCACTAACGACTCTAAGAATGCAAATATCACAATTGCTTACTTAAAATCTACTTAGTGAAAGCGTTTTCTCGCCATCAGTTTCATGAATCGGAGAGAAACCTTATGACACTTAGATTTTTATGGTATATGTGTTCCTATCCATGTGAATTTTTCAAAACCATAATCACAAGACAAGGTTAGTGACAAATCCAAACTCATATGGACAGAACTTGTTCAATCTTAATTTTTTGCCTATTGGCAGCACAAGGGCCTTCCATTGCTTCCAAGTAGTTTTGCAAACAACTGAGAACTCATAGAACTCACATGCATAGTCAACTTTAACTGAAATGGGCACAGAAATAGGAATATGTCAACACGATAGGCTACAAACCTCAAGTCGCGTGCTAGTGATAAGCAACAGGTTTTATTCTTGATTAGTTCTTGAAACTTTTCAAGATCATTAAGACTCCCATTGACCTCTTGACATATAAGATTCTCTTGTCAAGAACCATTCCTTGACAAAGCAAATATTCAAGAGTTAGTGTGGATTCTTATCAAGGAAAACACTTCACACAATTGGCCTTAGTTGGATTTTGTTTTATCCAAAACATCACAACTCACCAATTTCAAATGTACAAGAGTAGAAAACATTTTACTCTACGTTTGATAAGTGTTTTAAACCTTCTTAACATTATGCCACTCAAGGCTCGATCTCAGATTATTACTCTAAGGCTCAATTTTGGAACGAAGTATGATTCATCTTTTGATTTAACCATTTCAACAATTCACGATTCCTCTTCTTAGTCAAACAAATGCACTAAGATGCCCTTAGAGGATCAATTGTGATATGGTTTTTCATAATCATTAAGATGATCATAAAACATGATACTGAAGTACTCTCCCATCTTTTCAGATTGGAGAAAATTTTATCTCTCTACCTAATTTGATTCTTCTCATTCGTCCTGCCATACATTGAAACTTTTCCAATGTTTCAGAATTACACTTAAACTTGTAAGCATAACCATTTTTACTAAACTTTAGTAAATCATGATGAATAGCCTTATCGTTCTTTGTGGTGGACCTGATCAGCGCACAACCAAGTGTACCCGATCTCCCAATCCTTCACTTGATTCACATATACATGTGAACAAGGAATTAGTCTTAATTTCCCAAAGATGAAAATTCTCATTCATCATACAATACAAGTTGCATGATTCCAAGTTTCTACCCAACTGAAACTTGGGTGATGAGAATCTTTCCTTATTTGGTAAATTATGACACTACCACAAACGAAAGAATCAAATCCATTTTCCAATATTGCTATCAATGGAATCATATAAACAACAATTTTTCACAAATGCCATTGTAAGGATACTTAAAATAAATAAAATAAAAAAATTTTCTTTTTATTTTAAAATTTTGAAAAACTTATCCTTACAATGAAAATACATATGAAAACTATGTTGTTATCTATTCCTAAGCAATCTATCATAACTCTTAAGTAGCAGCTCAAAATTCTGATCTTCAGAACATGCGATCGAAATCCATCTTTGCGATCAAATTCAGCATACTCTTCTTCTAAGCTTCCTCTGTTTTTTGATTCTACAAAACATCAAATGCGACCTAGTCACATCATGTAATAAGAATCTCCAAATACGAACTTACTAGAGTTAGATAGTGGACTTTACCTGAAGCATAGTCAAATTTTTGACTTTTACCATCCTAGTGAACTTTCAGGTAAATAAGGCAGCTTCGCAACCAATGCCCCTTCCTTTGGCAATAGAAACATATGGACTCTTTAGTAATGGTACATGAGACTATCTCAGACTTAGCCTTTCTCTTTACCATTTGGTAAACCGGGTTGACGATGGCCGATCCCTTTCCATTGGGAAGAGAAGACTTTTCTGGACTTCCAACGTTTCCATTGTCAATGTCCATGAAATTTCGGGAAGTAGATCTTCCAATCAAATTTGCATTACCAGTGCTCCAAATCATTGCTAATTCAGTAGCAACAAGAAAATAGGTAAGATCATTAAGGGTCATGTCGTGGTCTGTCATATAGTAGTAATGAACTCACTATATGACTCGGAAAGTGACTGGAGAACCTAGTCAACAGTCAACTTTCTTGAGACTTCGACACCCAACTCTCCCAGCTTGTCAATATGTGACTTCATCTCCAATATGTTAGTACATATAGACATTGCTTGCCAATTGGGATTGAGTGACCTTGAACTTTTCAAGAACTTGTGGGTTAGGGAGAATAAATGGAGGAGGTGGAGGAAGTGAAGTATGATTTCCAGTCCCATTAATGCACAACAAAGGGATTAATCTTTCACCTTGATCGCCATTTGGGATATCATCTTCATTAGGAAAGCTTTATCCAAAAGGATAAGGAAGACCATGGTTGTCATAACTAGACATCTATGAGGGAGAAATTCAAGTTTAGTTGATTTAAGTCCTTAATATAACACCCAATATAAAATATTAAGGCTAGGACCCAACATAATATTTTATAACTTGGAAGAGGGATGCCGTAATCCAAGCTACAAAATATTTGAAGGTAGGTAAATGACGATTTACCAATTTCCACCATGAAAAACGAAAAGGAATTTTAGGTCTTAAATGGATAGAAACTCCTAGATCTTTTGAGATTCATTGAACTATTCAATGGCATGTTTAAATCTCAATTGTTCCCTTCAAGTTTGTGACTGGGATGCTAAGGATCACAAACAAGGAGTGAATAACCATGCAAATTAACTTGGTACACTTAATGTTACAACCACCTAATCAATGTGTCGGTTAACCACACACGCTCCATTGATCTATGATTAACATCAAGCTACCCTTTGCCACACATTGTCAGTCCCAGATTAGTGTGCCGGTTAACCACACACGCTCCACTAACGACTTAACAAGGTGCAAAGCGCAATTTCATGGGTTAGCACCAAATTCACATTTTCCTAAGTAACTAAGATTGGGAATTTATAAGAGTTTAGTTACTTAGTATTTATCATTATACTTTTAATGAAGGGAAAATTAATGTCCTGTCCTACCCGTTCGGCTAACGACCCTCCATCAGTCAAGGAAGCGGTGGGTGAGAGTGGACACCCATTAAACTGCCATTTTATAGGCAGTAACCTTATACCCCCCTTATAGACCGGCTTCATAAATGAGGCCTACTAACGGTAAGACTGACTTACTCTTTTATATATATATATATATATATATATATATATATATATATATATATATATATATATATATATATATATATATATATATATATTATAATAGTATAAGGGTTGAATTTTAAACTTTTAAAATTCTAAGGGTTTAATTTGGAATTAAAGTATTCATGGGGGGAAACTTTACAAATTCCAAAATTTGAGGGCAAGTTTTGAACAATTCAAAAACTTTTGGTTTCCATAACTTATGATTTTAATATGGTTTTTATGGAAGACTTTTCAAGTTCCATAACTTGAGGACAAATTATGGAAGACATAAAAAACATTTTATGATGACATTAAAAATAGAGACTCTTCCATTTCATAACCTATGAAACTTAATGTGCTTTCAAATGAAAAACTCTTCATGTTCCATAACTTGAGGACAAGTTATGGAGTTCATAAAAACCATTAAGATCAAATTACCAATTAACACAATAATCATGTAATTTTTCTATGAACAAGATCAAACTCATAAGCAAAGATAATTCATATCAACAATTTTCAAGAACTTAGCTAATCACATAAACTAAAACAAGTCTTGAAACTTTGACAATTATCCTTTAGTTTGGATGAGAATAAACATTACCATAACATCAAAATCTAATTTTATGAACATAAACATTTTGTGGTAATGATCCAAATCCAAAACAGGCCAAAAAAACTCGAATATATGTTGTCAGGGGCTCCAACTCGCCGAATGCAAGAACCAACTCGAGTAGTTGGATGAATTTACACATGGACTCGTTGAGTCCCTCTATGGACTCATTGAGTCCCCTGTCCAGACAACAAAAAAATTCGATTTTTCAGCTTATTTCAGCAAGAAACATCAAGTATAATTTGAAAACAACTCATGTCTCTGATACCACTGTTGGGTTTAGTATACTACAACATCCTATGGTGCACATACAACCCTAAATACCTTGGATCTATGTTTTCACTAATTATACATGTAATGATGTTTCCAAGGTATTAAGCCTATAACTAGCATGCAATTGACATATACCATACAAGATACTAGTTAGGGTAACATAACTTTTATGTAGCTTGAAGTCTTGATGTATTTGTCCTTAAGAGCTTAGCCCCAATAGTGTGGAAGCCTCAAATGAAGTCACAAAACATCATGAACAGATGTGGAACTTGAGAGAGAATCTGCATGCACCAAAACCACCTCCATGAACTCCAAGTACATGAGTAACACCAAGTGGCGATTTTGGGCAAAGGAACACATATTTATATGTGGTGGATTCCAAGGGTCATGGGTATAACCCAAATCCATACCCATGGGTTTTATGATCCATGGTTCATGTGACCCAACTCTTTATGTATCCATACATAAACTTGGTCCAACATGGATCATAATCCCAACACATATAAATATAACAAATTACCATAATTAGTCCCCGTAGATTTAATTAGTCTCTTTTGATCACTAAATTAATTCTTGATCAATACTAATTAAAACATATGATTTCATATTAATATATTATAACTTATAATATATAAATAATCATATATAACCTTTTCTCAAGAGTCCATCCTAACAAATTGTCCTGATGATATGCAACCCAAATGGACCATGCTACTCTCGGGTCGAGTACATACCAATAATAGTTATGGTCTTAGACATCTAATCCAACAGGGACAAAGTAGGTGCAATGCACAGGGTTCATTTCAGTGTCTGGAACGTTGTTTCTTGTTTCTCTCCCCAGCTAAAAGTTACACCCTTTTGTGTTAGGGTGGTGAGTGGCTTAGCAATTCGGGATAAATTCTGAATGAACCTGCGATAGTAGCCAGCAAGGCCTAAGAATTAGCGGATTTCTGTAGGCATTTTGGGTGCTGACTAGTTCTCGATTGCCTCTATTTTAGATGGGTCCATGTGTATTCCCTCTTCACTGATCACGTGACCTAGGAAACCTACCTTCCTTATCCAAAATTGCACTTTAAGAACTTCGCATATAGCTTCTCTACCCTCAATGTTTGCAAGACTTGTCGGAGATGTTGACTATGCTCCTCCTCACTTCGTGAGTAGATAAGGATATCGTCTATGAAGACTATTACAAATTTGTCCAAGTAAGGACGGAACACTCTGTTCATCAAGTCCATGAACACCGCAGGTCCATCGTTAATCCGAAAGGCATCACTACAAACTCGTAGTGACCATAACGAGTTCGGAAGGCTGTTTTGGGAACATCTTCCTCTAACACTCGTAACTGGTGATATCCAGATCTTAAGTCAATCTTTTAAAAGTAACTTACACCTTGTAGTTGATCGAACAAGTCATCAATACGAGGTAAATGGTATCGGTTCTTGATGGTAAGTTTGTTTAGCTCACGATAGTCTATGCACATGCGGAAAGATCCATCCTTATTCTTCACGAACAAGACTGGTGCTCCCCAAGGTGAGAAGCTTGGTCTTATGAAGCCCTTGCTGAGAAGTTCGTTCAGTTGGCTGGATAGTTCCTGCATTTCTGAAGGTGCAAGACGATAAGGTGATTTGGCTACGGGGGTAGCTCCAGGGATTAAGTCGATTCTGAATTCGACTTGTCTTTCAGGTGGAATTCCTGGAAGATCATCTGGGAAAATGTCGGGAAATTTACAGACTTCAGGAATGCTCTCGAAGTCTTTCACTTCTTGATTCTTTTCTACCACGAGAGCTAGAAAAGCACAGTACTCTACTTTTGTGCCTTGATACAAGAAATGATTTGTAAGTCCGCGCCTGATTTGTCACCGTAAACGATAAGAGTTTCGTTACTAGGTAGGTTAAGGCGAATGGCTTTCTCGTAACATAGGATGTCGGCACGATTAGGACTTAACCAATCCATACCAATGATGACATCGAAACTTTTTATGGATACCGGCATCAGGTTGATTAGGAAGGAAAAATTATTTAGAGTAAGGGTACATCCTATGTATATATCGTTAGTGCGCTCAGTTTCCCGTTGGCCATTTCTATAGTGAAGGTATCTTTTAGTGGTTGGGAGTTTTGTTTAATTTGGTGTTCGAATTTATGACTCACGAAGCTCTTCTCTGCACCACTATCAAATAGAATGCATGCGTATGAATTGTTGAGAATAAACGTACCCGTGACCACAGTAGGATCTGCGACGACTTCCTCATGACAAATAGCTATTATTCTTCCCACACCACCGGCATTCTTCAGCTTTGGACAATCCTTTTTGAAGTGCCCAGTTTCACTGCATTCATAACATGCCCGGCCTACTCCAATGCCAGGAACTTGCGTGATTGGTTGTGGAGGTGATCTACAGAATTTGGCTGTGTGCCCTTTTCTGTTGCAGTTCCTACATTGCATCTCATGGCAATTTCCATTGTGATGGAAATTACACTTGTTGCACTTCGGTAATTTACCAGCATACTGTTTTGTTGGTGTAGGAGTAGCAGGAATGGTAGGTGGAACAGTAGTAGCATGAACTGCCAGTAGCTGTTGTTTCTTGGAAGGATCTTGGGAAGATTGACCCTTCCTTTTGTTCCATGGCTTTTTCTTGATGTTATTGTTGTTGTTATTGTTGTTTTTGTTGTTGTTGTTTGATTTGGGTTGTTCTGGAGCAGCAGTCATGAAGCCCTGACGAACTCCATGATCTACTAGAGAATGTGCCAATTGTTTGGCACTATCGGAAGTAACAGGCTTAGAAGCTCACACACTTCCTTGGATCTGAGGTGATAACCCCCAGATACACCTTTCGATTTTATTGCTCTCCAAAGGAACCATTCCAGGACATAGGATCGCCAGATCGCTGAACCTATTATTATAAGATACTATGTCCATACCAGTCATGGTAAGACCCCAAAGCTCTTGCTCGAGCTTTTGTACTTCACCCCTCGGGAAGTACTCCTTCATCATCATCGCTTTTAGATTCTCCCAGCTCATCGAGTTAGCCGCTATAAGAGTCAGTGACTTTACATGGCGTTCCACCATGTAAGAGCTCCGTCGGAAAAAGTGCAGGCAGCAAATTTCACCTTCCTACCTTCAGGGCGCGAGCAGATTTCAAATACTGCTTCAATTTTCTCTATCCATTGAGTTAGAGCCATGACTCCACCAGTCCCATTAAAGGTCCTAGGTTTGGCATTTGTGAAGTCCTTATATGTACACTCCCGTGGGTATCCATGACTTTCATCATGATTTAAAGGATGAGCACCACTCCCAGATCCGATGGCACCGTTTGTATTTATGTGTGACATTGTGGCTGCCATAGCTACAGTGACCGCTGCCTGAAACGTAGCAGCATCAAACTATGTAGGTGGTGGCGGAGGAGGTGGAGGTGGTATTGGTGTTGCATTGACATTGATACGCCTTGGGTTTCTCCTTGGAGGCATCTTTATCTATAATGATTTAAGAAAAATGATGATAAGTACTCTATAATGATCATGAGTCAGGTGATATTGAATAAAACGTATCTTAATTGTATTATTTCCTTACTGATATAGTGTTCTATTAAGCGATTTACAATGAATGTCTACTATTATAAGTAAACGATTGCCACTTCTGTTTATAGCAACACTCGTAATGAATTTGTATAGTTGAACATAATGGGTATGCTTTAAGTCTGCAAAATCTATAAAGCAAAATGTTTATGAAGATTGTAATAACTCTCAATAAAGTAAAATGCTTATCATTTTCATTGATATATTGTTTTGTACATGAAGTTGGGAAAATTTGACCTAGATATAGCTCCATATTACATTATCAAAAAGGGAAATTACACAGCATCACAACCTATGAGTAGTGTATTCACTTAATCAAAGGGTGGAGTTTTATAAGTGGTATATACATCCAAGATCCTAGTCTATATCAAAATAGAAGTAGTGTAAACACTACTTGCGACGAGTACGGTTCTTGGCAATGGATTTTGCATCCATCATACGCCTCTCTAGTAAATTTTGATGCTCCCTGAGTGCTCTCATTTCAATTTGAGTAGCAATCATTTCTTCATGAAGCATGTCTGTGTGGTTTCTGGTTTCATCGTGATCCCCGTCCAGACGATGAACATTTACGGCGTTTACTTGGGAGGCAGCAATGACTTCTAGAATTCGGTTGATCGATATCCGATATTGATCAACCTGACGAGAAATGCGGTGAACTATAACAGAGAGGGCCCTGTCAGCTGAACCTCCATTGTTGATGTTGTAAAACCCCTGTTCATGCCAAAAGGAGGGTGTTGTCCTTGTTGCTGGCTCCACCTATGTAGTTCTTCGCCCCATGCTGGTGTCGGACCTTGGTAATCCTGTCTGGCTGCGGGGTTTTGTTCAATTGGTGGTGGGTTGTATACTTCCGGATCTGAGTCTGTACCTTCTGAATCCTCCTCGGGATCCTCTTCAGGATCATCTTCAATCTAACCATTATTCCCTTGATCAGGGAAGTAGGGATCTCTGTGCGGGGGATATCCTGCCATAATGTTTATACGAGAATATATAGATTGTAAACATGTTGTTTTATAGTATTATAAAATACTCCTATAGTATTTTAAATGATAAAAGTTCTCTGTATGGTTTATTGGTAAGTTGTAGGCTTGTTGCAACACCACGATCACTCCCAAACACATGTTTGTCATATCTCAAATAAATATAGTTGATCAGACTATATTTATCCCAGATATGATTGCATAACTGTCTAGATTGGATTGTAGTGTTCAACATCTAAATACTTTTATGTTGTTATGACTGTGATGTTGTTCTTGTACGTATAAGTGTTAGTATACTTCTTATAAAATACTAAGATTTTAAAAGTATACTTATAGTCAGAGTTCTTTAGCCCCATTGTATTTATAGTTGTATATCTTTTATTAATTGATATATCGAGTTCACTATAAACAATGCTCTGATACCAATCTGTCACACCCCCAAACCGGAGCGGCGGAAACGTCCGGGGGTGGATGACTTCATGTTTAAGTATCACAACAGATGCATCATAGTAATCAAAGTACAACAACCATTGTATTAAAGAAATAATATTTTTACATGTGTTTTCAATCATTGTATATTGACACCAAAATAGATATAATAAAACAAAAGACGCAACTCTATACTGCTCTGACTTCAAAAGCTTGGGAATGTACCTGTTTATTGGTTCCCTGAGAATAGAAGTATTTTGTAAAAGAGAGTATCAACATTTACATTGAGTAAGTGCATAAGTATTTATGTTTAAAAGTTTGCTAACTGATCCTTGAAATAGAGAGTATGTTTATTGTTCCAGAAAATCCTTTATTTTCTGATGTAACTGAAAAGTAGTTTTAATCCCATAAAACCATTCTGTGTGAGTATTATTGTACTATAAAATGGTGTAACTTAGTTTCAGTAAAACTATAAAGTAGTATAACATTGCTTTAATTCAATAAAACTATAAAAAGAATGTTTTCTGTATTGTTTATGTTTTCCAAGTTTTGTAATTGTACTTTTTGAAAACCCTGTAAAAGTGAGTATCTCGGGCTCCACCAGCTGTAATTTTGTAATTTATAATGTAATACTATAAATTGTATTATTGTAAAAACCAGTACTTTGTATTCGTAATCTTTGGTTTAATTAATTATACACTAATCGTATTTGTTCATATCTTTTTGGTGAGTTATTATAACCATACTATGACTAGTTGCCTGCTATGACGCTTTGTAGGCGTCAGAACTGTTAACGACATTTGTCACTCATAGGCATGCCTGCCCGGCTATAGCTAACAGTTTGAGTGTGGGATTGTCAATCCCGTATAGATCTATACAAATTTGTCCTGCTCTCTGTCTAGGGATTTTGGTTATAATATCAGGACTTAAACTGTATTGCCTAAATGAATCAGCAACTAAACATTGACTCACAAAAAGCGTATTGACGATTACGTATATATAACAAATAATAAAAAGTCATTTATAAATAAATGATAAATTGATGGTATGATGTTTCTCTAGTATTCTTGAATGTAAAGTATTTGTACAAGAGTAATCTGTTAAACTTTGTATAACTAGTTCGTGAAAATAGTTTGAGAGTTCCATAAATTATACCTATTATAATTTATATGTGTTTTATGCTTGATATGTAATATTCATGAAAGTATTCATTTTGCTCGACATGTTACAAAGCGAATATGAATCTGATTGAATTAACTTTTATATATATATATATATATATATATATATATATATATATATATATATATATATATATATATATATATATATATATAGATATATATATATATATATATATATATATATATATATATATATATATATATATATATATATATATATATATATATATATATATGTGTGTGTGTGATTTTAGTAAAATATAAATTAAAAAGAGTTTATAAAACATTTAAAGTCATTTTAAAAATATTTAGAAATCATTTATTTGTAAACACAATACTCTCGTGTTAGACTTGTATTCCCCCCCCCCCCTAAAACAGTGAAAAATAGTAAAAACGCAGGGGTATGAACTCACTTGATGAGTGATGATTTGGGTAGCGTTTCATTTCTACGAATTATTTTTCTTGATGAAACTGCGAGTTCCTGATGAAAAACCGGGCTTTATGCGAGCAGAGTTTCGACTGGAAAAGATTATTTTCTCGAGGACTTCAAGGCTCTGGGATTTCTTCGGGTGATGGGGGTTGTCCCTAGGCTCCAGCGGGTTAAAATTGGCTTGAAAGGGTGTTTAAGGTGAGAGGATAGTTGGAAATTATAAACAAAACCCGGAGGTCTCGCATCCTATTTATAGGAGGTTGAGGCCTCGCATTACGCTGGGCGTAATCTTTATGTATGCTGGGCTACGTGGCTACGTGGCTACATGGCCTCTGATCGAGTTCTAAGCTTCGGACGTGGAAAGGCTACGAGATACGTGTCGAGGCTAGTCTGATTACACTGAGCGTAAACTTTTCGTACATTGGGCGTAGTAGCTACGTGGCTTTTGACGTGTCGATTGTGTGAGATACGTGTTGTATGCGAAGAAGGAGGCGACATGGTTAATCCGAGGCCTAGTTTCCGAGTACGGTGGGCGTACTCTTGTACGCGGGGCGTACTCCTATTTTCCAAACTTCAAAAATTCGTATCTTTCGCATACGAGCTCCGTTTTTGACGTTCTTTATATCCACGTGTAGGTGAGACCATGCTCTACAACTTTCGTTTAGCCTTCGTTAGCTAGTGGCTTTATTTTTAATATTTTGTTTTTAACAGGCCGGGATAGGAAAAGTCTGTTAAAAATTCATAACTTCTATATCCGATGTTCGTTTTCGTCTGTCTTTTTACCGTTGAACTACAAATGACGAGATCTTCGATTTTTGTTTAGGTCGTGTCGGCTAAAAATTGTTTGATTTTTAATTCGAATTTCGGGTTGTGTACTGCTATATCGAATCTTAGAAAAATCGTAACTTCTTCACACGAAGTCAGATTTGGACGTTCTTTTTATGTACGTTCACGGTTTAACGTATTCTACGACTTTCATTTAGATACCTAAGGCTAAAAAGCATTTTATTGTAAACTCACTTTTTACGCTACACAACGTTTTGCCGGTTTTGTCGCGGATCTTCGATAGGTCATAACTTCTTCGTTATAACCCAGATTTCGGTGTTCTTTATATTTTCAGAATCCTTGTTACGATCTATACCACTTTATTCATCCCAATCAAGTTTATTTAACATTTTATTTTTGATGATCATTTTTATTACATATTTTACAAACAATTAAATGTACATAATATTCAAATAATCTCTCTTTATTGCTTTAAAACTAGTTACAATGGTTGACCTAAACTATTACATTGACTTGAAATATTGGGTTGTTACATCCAATAGTTCTCCCTGACCCACGTGTTCGTCGACTTGAAAAGTTCAAGGTCACTCAAGCCCTATTGACAAGCAAACACGAAGATGGAAAGTTTGTATGTGGTCACGTCTTGGAGATGAAGTTGCATATTGACAGGCTGGGAATGTTGGGTGTCGTTGTCTCAAGAAAGCTGGTTGTTGACTTGGTTCTTCAATCACTTCCTAAGTTATATAGCGGGTTCATTAAGGACTACTATATGGGAGACCACGACGTGACCCTTATTGATCTAACCTATTTGGTTATTGCTGCTGAATCAGCAATGATTCTGAACAGATGGTAAAGAGAAATGCTGAGTCTGAGATAGTTCCATGTACCATTCCAAAAAAGTCTGTTTGTTTCTATTTCCAAGAGAAGGGGAATTGGATGCGAAACTGTCGTATCTCCCTGACCCACGTGTTCGTCGACTTGAAAAGTTCAAGGTCACTCAAGCCCTATTGACAAGCAAACACGAAGATGGAAAGTTTGTATGTGGTCACGTCTTGGAGATGAAGTTGCATATTGACAGGCTGGGAATGTTGGGTGTCGTTGTCTCAAGAAAGCTGGTTGTTGACTTGGTTCTTCAATCACTTCCTAAGTTATATAGCGGGTTCATTAAGGACTACTATATGGGAGACCACGACGTGACCCTTATTGATCTAACCTATTTGGTTATTGCTGCTGAATCAGCAATGATTTGGAGCACTGGTCAAGAAAATTTGTCTCGAAGATCAATCTCCCGAACTTCCATGGACGTTGACAATGGCCACATTGGAAGTCCGGAAAAGCTTTCTCTTCCCAATGGAAAGGGATCGCCCAAGGTCAAACTGTTTGAACAGATGGTAAAGAGAAATGCTGAGTCTAAGATAGTTCCATGTACCATTCCAAAAAAGTCTGTTTGTTTCTATTTCCAAGAGAAGGAGAATTGGATGCAAAACTGTCGTATCTACCTGAAAGATCGCAAGGATGGTAAAGTCAAAATGTATGACTCTGCTTCAGGAAGTCCACTATCTAACTCTATTAAGTTCCTATTTATAGATTCTTAATACATGATGTGATAAGATTGCATTTTGATGTTTTGTAGGATCGGCAAAGAGAAAGGAAGCTTAAATGAAGAGTGAGTTGAGTCTGATCGCAAAGAGATGGATTTTGATCGCATGGTTCGATGATCAGATTTTTGAGATGCTGCTTAGGAGTTATGATAGATTGCTTAGGAATATTTAGTGACATAGTTTTCATCTATACATGCGTTGTAAGGACAAGTTTTCCGCATTTTTATAAATAAAGAAAATTTTTGATTTTGTTTTATTTATATTTCCTTGCAATGGCATTTGTGAAAATTGGTGTTTATATATTTTTAGCAATATTGAAAATGGATTTGATTCTTAGTAATATCGTTTGTGGTAGTATCAGAAATTTACCAAATAAGGAAAGATTCTCATTACCCAAGTTTCAATTGGACTGAAACTTGGAATCATACGACTTGTATTGTGTGATGAATGAGAATTTTCATGTTTGGGAAATTAAGACTAATTCCTTGTTCACATGTAGATATGAGTCAAGTGAAGGACTGAAGGATCTGGTACACATTGATGTGCACTGGTCAAGTCCGCCACAAAGAACGATAAGACTATTCGTCATGATTTACTAAAAGTTTAGTAAATATTGTTATGCTTACAAGATTAGTGTGATTCTGAATCATTGAAAAAGTTTCAATGTATAGCAGAACGAATAAGAAGAATCAATTAGGAAGAAAGATAAAAGTTTCCCCAATCTGAAAGGAAAGGAGAGTACTTGAGTATCGTGTTTTATGATCATCTTAGTGATTATGAAACCATGTCACAATTGATCCTCTAAGGACACATTAGTACATTTGTATGGCTAAGAAGAGGAATCAGGAATTGTTGAAATGGTTGAATCAAAAAGGGTGAGTCATACTTCGTTTCAAAATCGAGTCTTAGAGTCATACTCCAAGATTGCTCCTTGAGTGACATATCTAAAGTAGGTTTATAACACCTCATGAAATGTGGAGTAAAAATATTTCTTACTCTTGCACATTCGAAATTGGTAAGTTGTGATGTTTTGGATAAAACAAAGACCAACTAAGACCAATTGTATGAAGTGTTTTTTCTTGATAAGAATCCGCACTAACTCTAGAATGTTTGTTTATCGAGAAATGTTCCTTCACAGAGAATATTATATGTCAAGAGGTCAGTGGGAGTCTTAATGATCTTTAATAGTTTCAAAAACTAATCAAGAATAAACATATTGTTTATCACTAGCACATGACTTGAGGTTTGCAACCTATCGTGTTGACATATTCTTGTTTCTATGCCATTCCATTTAAGTTGACTATGCATGTGAGTTCTATGATTTCTCATTTGATTGCATAAGACAAAGCACCTTGATCAATGAAAGTACATTGATCAGTATAGGTGAGCTCCACAACAACCTAGAAGCAATGGTAGGCCCTGCACTACTAAATGGAAAGAAATTAAGATTGAACAAGTTCAGTCCATATGAGTTTGGATTTGTAACAAACCTTGTCTTGTGATTATGGTTATGACAAATTCACATGAATAAGAATACATACACCATAAAATCTAAGTGACAAAGGTTTCTCTCCGCTTCATAAAAGGATTGTGAGGAAACGCTTTCACTAAGTAGACTCAAAGAGATAGCAGTTGTGTTAATTGCATTCTCAAATTCGATTATGATTACGACATCCCTCTTCATAGTTCGAATTGTAAGAAATGGCAAATAGTCTAAACATTCGGGACTTACTGCTGTAAGTTCTGAAATAGTTTAGACACACATATGTGCTATTTAAGGAAAGGTGTATGAGTTTGAGAAGCCTAGATAAAGTCTTATCGAAGCATCTTGTATCAGAAATCTGAACTTTGTTAAGAAAGTCAATAAGTATTGATTTCTAGAAGTCCAGCTGATTTCTGGGTACATCTCAAAGCTAGTGGGAGCATAAGTGTTATGCTAGTAAGGACATAATTATTGTGCTAGTGGGAGCATAATCATTATGATAGGTGTTGTGAGTTAGCAATGCTATTTATAGGAAACAAAGTTTTGATTTGCAAAGTTGCAGAGTTTGAAAAGTTTTTTTGCTATAGTAAGGGAGAGGATACTTATACTTTATTTCGAATCTAAAAGTTTAGATTGAAGTATTAATCGAACTTAGTCATGAGCATATATGAATAGCAAGTTGAAATGTTTCAACCTTGGAAATTCCATATATGGAAATATTATAACGGGAGATTGGTAAAATATCATATCTTTATTATGAATCGTATCCCATATGCTTCGGGTATACAATCGATTGCATATGTTATAATATTTGCATGTTCTGATTTTCCAAATGCCAAGGGCATTAAGAGGGAAAAAGGACCAGAACCGGATATGACTAATGTAATTAAACAACTGTCAAGGACGATCTAAGGTTCGTTAAGGATTGGTCGCTTGTGGGCAGTTGGAAGTATAGTAATGGATGGACCATATTGACATAATCATGAATAGATGGGATTTTATTAAGAATGAATTATCATATGGCAAATATGGAAATGTTTCCATAATGGGAGTTGGATATTAAGAATCTATGTGTAGAAACTTTTTATGCAAGAAGGATGTTCAAAGGAATGTACTTTGAATATGAGACTTAGTATCTATGGAATTGTCTTGTAACAATCTCCAATGAAATGTTTTTTAATTGGCAAAGTCTCTGTGACTTTGGTTCCTAGACATTACAAAATGATCATTGCATGATAGCTTAGAATCTAACACATTCTAATAGTGGAAGAATTTGGTATTCTTACACTTATGATAAGGATTTGGAATTGTGAAATGAGCATCATTGGAAATGTGTTTAATGGATCTATTTCACAAAGTAATGATCATAGGTAAACATAGTGTGCATGCTTGGAGCATGGGATAACTATTATTTTAATTCAAGTATTAAGTTGATTAGTCGAAACATTATACAATGAATAATGTGTAATCAGTATGGTGATTAAATAATAAGTGTTTATTCAAAAGTGTTTCACTTCGCATGTTTTACTTCCCAAATAATAAGATTATTCAAACATCCAGTCAATCAGACTTTGGAAGTAAGTAATGAGGTAAGGTTGTCATGAATCCGACTGTATATTTTCTAAGTGTTTAGACATAGCACAAGTTTGTTGCAGTGTTCATGAGGACTTCTGAAAGAGGATTTGAGTATTGGATTAAACCCACGCTCACGTGAATCACTTCATGGATTTTATCACGAGTGATTGTGAGATGATAATATCTTATATTCTTGAAACAGAGATATATGAGTTGTTGTTTACGAATCGGTTGCACATTGATAATATGTAAACGCATCAGTAACTTGATGTTATAAAACGTATTGTTGTGTGTGATTTGATGAGTAAATAGTACAAGCATATGAGTCGAAGTTTATTCGTTCCTTTTACCCAAAGTAGGATAAAAGCGATATTTGTGGGCCCCTCGATGATTTAGTGATGACACCCTAAGCGCTTTGCCAAGCCTGGACTAAGTTGATGTGTTCAATTATAGTCTGTAGTCAGTCGTCATAAATCGGAAATCGGGAAACAACGCATGGACAGAGAGAATGATTATAATCCATATGTCATGTCCATATGATATCTTGTAGAATGGAGGAATATTTCATCCCTTATGTAAAGGACGCGTCACTGATAACATCAAAGTTTGACATCGGCTTTTGGTGGCTACAATTTCCTAGTCAATTTGGTAATTATACTTGCAACTATAGTTATTAGACTTATCCAAGTGGAAGACTGTTGGATTAGGTGTCTAAGCCCATAACTATAATTGGTATAAACTTGAATTGATAGTAGTAATGTCCTTTTGGGTTGCCTTCAAACCTGGCAATGGAATAAGATGACTGTTAGAGAGAGAAGAATGATTTATTAATTTATTACTTGGTTGATAAATTAATTTGAAATAAAAATAAATGATTTAATTAATGTATTATGTAATTAGTAATCATATAGTTTAATTAATATTTAATCAGAAATTAACTTGGAGTTAATTTGGGATTAAATGAATTAATTGAAACTGTAGGGACTAAAGGTGACAATGTTCAATAGTTGAGCATTGAGCATTCTAGAACCTCCCTTAGAGGGGGGGGGGAATGAAATCTAGATGCTCCTAGGGTTTCCTTGGGCTCTAAGGGTGCGTTGGAAGCCTTAGGGAGGAATTTAAGGGATTAGGGTTATCTAAGATACACCTGCCTTATCCTAAACCTTCCTTATCACCTATATAAACCCCTATAGAGTTGGATTTCGTCCCATGCACTCCAAGAAAGGCTTAGAGCCGAAATTTCCACTTCCCTTCTCTCTCCATAGTAATCCTTGGTTGCTAGGTTTGGTTGTGAGCCATTAGAGGCGCGACACTTGTGGCGCTTGCTACCAAAGGTCTTTCAAGCAAGGTTTTTAAATTTTTATTACAATATAACAATCAAGGTATGTATTTTAATCCCTATTGTGTGAATTTGATTATAATACATAGAACCTAGGGTTTCTTCTTTTGTGTTCAAGTTGTATGTTCAATTAGAGATAGATCCAATTTAATTAGGGTTGCATGCACACATAGGATTGTATGTTTTGCTCAAAACCCATCAATGGTACCCAATCTCTTAGCAATCCTTGACACATAAGGATCATATCCTCAATCTTTAGGTCTTGGACTTTATACAGATCTTCATGAAGCTTTTAGATTTCATCAGGGGATGCAACCCCTGATGACCAACAACGATACTGATTCAATCGCCGAAAAACACCAATTAACTTATCAAATCAAATAAGGGTCCTAGCATATATAATATTTTAAATTTAGATTTATTATAGAGATATAATAGTCAATTGATAAATACAAGAATTTAAATTTGTCAGGAAATGTTTAAAATGTTAAAGATAAGGATTTGAGCAAATATTATATTTTAAAAGTTTATTAACAGTAAATGTGATATTTAAAAGTTAGATTGTACAAATATAATATTTTTATGTTTAAGAATGAGATTTCCAAAATTTCTACAAAAAATAAATGTAACTTGTGTTGTATATTAATAGCAATAAATTAATAACAAGGTTGTAGGGCCGGCTGGAGTGGGGGATACCACCGTGACATGTCACGAAAGTAGTGTGGTGAACATGACACAACCTAGGTATATGATGGTGCGGTGGAGTCGCCACACGAGGGTAGGTTACCACACCAAAAAAATCCAACAGACATATACAAACGTTCGTTTTCAAAATTTAACATTTTTGTTTTGTTATTTTTAAAAAACTATAAATACCGTACTCCATATCAAACATTTCACACCATCACATACCTAGGCGGTGTTGTGTTCACCGCACTAATGCAGTGACACCTCACCCAATGTGGTGTTCAGTATCCCCCACTCCAAACGACCTTACAAACCCGTTATTGATTTCTATAAAAGACAACCCTTTGTATTTGAAAAATGAATCCAAATAACCACCCTTTAATCTCAACCCAAGATCTAATCGAAACAAATAGTGTGCTAGTGGTTTAAGAACACTAATTATAAATGTTCTTCCTTTGGATTTGTCAGTTACCTGAACTTGATTCCTCTATAATTTCGCCCCAACCCCGACCCCACCCTAACCCTAACACATTCACTACCAACAAATACCACAACAATATTACACTATGTATCCCTTTAGCACAACCTTATTCTAAAAAAAAATGTCCTCCCTCCAAATATGTTTCTAGAAGCCAATCCCAACACTGGAAGTCAAATTTGTTCAGGAACTCCAACTCGAGCCCGAGCCCTAATTTTTTTGGGAAACCCACGTCGAACCATCCAACCCCAAAAGACGAGGAAAAAGGAAAATCACCGGTTAGAAAAGACTTCTACTCAACAATGGATACTAAAAGAAAAGAAAAAAATAGCAGAATCATAGGTCGACCTTTCGAAGGATTCCATAACGAGAAATGCACGAAAATGTAAGCATTTTTCGCGATGCATTACAATACAAATTCACATTATTATGAGTTGTGGCGAGTACCGTACAACATATCAATATACTAGCAAGTTTCACGAAAGGAACAAAACGATTACAAAATTCAACGGGGCATACAACTTGCAACCTCAACGAAAAAGCAGGCAAATCTCTCACACTATTTTGGAGATGACACTTGAACTTTTTAAAACTTATAACAATAGGAGGTTGTTAAAATTTATCGATGTTTGAAATTTTTTAGTCGCGTCCCAAAAATATGTAAAAGGGTATGGTTACGAAGAAGGTGATTCGAAAATAACCAAAATTTGGAGATGAGTTACACTACTTCACCAAATGTTCATTTCGGGATAGATTTAAATGAAGAGGATGAGCTCCAACTCAAAGTGGTACTGCGTCCGAAGGTTCGAGATAAGACGAAAAAGGGAGGGTCTCCGTCTAATGCATCGCGATTCGAAAGAGGAGATAAATTGAATTTTGACAATCGTTTGCATTTCGAAAAGTAGAAATTAGACAAGAAAAAAAAAGCGCGAGAGAAGAAAATAAGAGCACGAGAAGAAAAACAAAAAACGAACTATATGAAATTTTTGACGTGAAACATCGTTTATCTTACCGGAAATGAGTTTGAGATGATTTTGATGGCTAGAGAGTAAATCATGAAAAAGTATTTCAATTAAACTTATTTTGTGGTGTTTTTATTTAATTATCGTTTTTAAGTATGCAATCAATGTTAACAAAATTAATAAAATATTTCTTTTTTAATATTATAAATATGTATTTTAAATATTTATATAACTATTAAATTACATTTAAGAAAAATGAAAAAAAAATGATAAAATATTGTAACTTATAAATATGTATTTTAAATATTTATATAATTATTAAATTATATTAAATAAAAAAGAAAAAAATATTGTAAGATATGGTAATGATTTTTAAAAGAAAATTTTCATTTATATCTTTACAAATATATATCCTTTTCAAACTATAAAACTCACATATTCAATTAGAATTAAATTAATTTAAAAATTAAAAACTTATCTAAATTTATAATTTCATATAACTTTTCTAAACTATCCTTCCTAAATTAAAGATTAGGATCAAACCTAATTGAAGTCGTAACTAATAAGAGAATCGAAAGATTTTATACATGCAATTTAATAGGTCCAAATATTTACAGAGACAATATTTTAACTTTTTGCTCCTTGATCCTTTTATTAACATAACATAAAAGGTGATGTATATATAGAGAATTTGATGGCCTATTAATGGGGATAAAAAAATAATTAATGTGAACTTATGTTTTCATTAATGGGGAAAAACAATTTTGAAGAAGAGAATAACGATTCTTAAAGCCTTTGAATAATAAATGGTTTAATTTTAATTAAAAGGGTTTAATATCGTATGCTATTTTGAATTTTTATTTAAATTTTAATATCAAATTAGTTTAATCCTAATTAAAATATAAGTTTGGATATATATTTAAATTTTATAGTTTTAAAAGGATATATATATATATATATATATATATATATATATATATATATATATATATATATATATATATATATATATATATATATATATAATTTTAAAATTTATAAAAATAATATTTAAAGTTTATAAGGACTAGCACTATGAAATCACAAACAGGGGATTTGGGCAAAAGCCCACGATTTGAAATCCTTATTTATTATTTTTTTTTTAACAGAACAGGGGATTGGAATGAATTTCGATTTTAAATCTTTCCATGTTCCAAGAAACCTTATAACCCAAACACCCCTTTACGTTATCATTAAAAAAAAAGATATTTATGTATTTCCTCATTTCCTTCATAAAAACGCCAAAATTACCTAAAAATTAGAGTAAATTACACGAATGGTCCCTATGGTTTGGGGTAATTTGCGTGCTTGGTCCAAAACTTATTTTTTTTACTTGGAAAGTCCTTATTGTTTGTTTTTGTTACGCGCTCGGTCCCTACTGTTTGTTTTTGTTAGGCGATTGGTCACTGTCTTACCTAAAAAGACTATTATTTAAATAGAAAAAATGGTGATATAGATAAGGTAAGGTGACGGTGGTTGGGGTTGAGGTGTGTTTATTTAAATATTTTAAAAAATCAAGGCCAAAATAGTTTTTTAGGTAAGACAGGGACCAAACGTGTAACAAAAACAAACAGTAGGAACCTTCTGAGTGAAAAAAATAAGTTAGGGACCAAACACGCAAACTACCCAAAACCATAGGGACCATTCGTGTAATTTACTCTAAAAATTAATCACCTTAAAACAGACAATCGATCAAAACGGGTACATAATACAAATTTAAATACACAATACAAACGACTAATATTGAATTACCAAAACACCATTAAATGATAGATATAGAGAAAGTGCTCATCGAATATAATCATCACATCTTGGACTTTTCTGAAGGATTTTGTAAAACGCACCACACTTTGCTTTTCCCCTTTTAACATAGTAGAGACATAATACTTTCCATTTGCAAAAAGGTTAGGCTTATGTTGGTCAAACATTTTGGTTTGACTGAGACAGCAAAGGCTGGACAATAGATGATTTGGTCTGGCTTGTTGTCCTGGCTATACCATGGGGCTGCTTTTCATGTAACATAAACTTCCTCTCTTCATTCTTTCCCCACAACACCAAGTACAATCCTGTTATGATCAATACTGCCCCTATAATCCTGCATCATCAACATCATACATTTTGTATATGTTTTTAGAGATTACATTAATGAAATCTATAACTTTTTATTAACATCAATAATAATTTAGTAATTTTTATAATATACCCTCCCAAATAGAACTCTTCTCCTAAAGCAACCGAAGCCATGAGAGCTACAACAAGAGTCTGAACCGGTTGATACAAGGCAACGAAAACGGGGCCACCTTTGTCAATGCACCATATTTGTACTGCAAATGCTATGCCAGACGCAACCACGCCCTACAGTTAATAATTGAATTCAGTATGATCAATATCAATATCTAAAATGAATTTAATTCCTTTATATTATGACAAAGAACTTGAACAAAACAAAAACTAAAAACAAGTTAAAAATGAGAACAATAAAAGAAATCATCTTAAATTGTTTTATTCAAACCACGTTTATTTTTTAAAATGAATACTACTAATAATAATAAAAATAGCATTTTGCTCAAACATTTAAATGTGACACCTAGTTAGTAAGAGTAAATACTTAAAAAAAAATTAGATACCCCAATACCAAAATTTCACTACCCGAATTTTCATCATTACAACTTAACCAGTCACTGTGAATAAAAATCTATATAATATATAAATTATTTCTAAAATAAAAGCAATATTTTTTTGTCACATTTGAAATTTTTCTGTATGCCCCACACCTACTTTATCAAGATTTTGGTTATTCTTTTGAGTTTAAAAAGTATTTACTTTTTTCAATACAACTAAGAGATCCACTTACCGCATAAAAAACGCTAAAGAGCTCCGACCCGGTATGAATGGCCCAAGCATTCAAGTCTCTCTCCATAAACGCAGCTAAAACTAGAAACTGCAGTATTCCGAAGAAACATTGGTAAGAAGTGAAGGAAAGCCTCGCCGGATACTTTTTCAACACCGGAGCCTGCAACACCAGCCACCCTGACCACGACAAACAATGTCCGATCAAAAACAAGCACCCCAGCGTCCAGCTCTTCCCGTTGGCGTCTCCCAGCGACTGCAACACCGGCGACATCTCTCTCACCTTGTTTAGCGACGGCGATGGGCTGTATATCGTTGGTCCTTTGTAAAGCGTGATTACAGAAGCTCCGGCAATGCAGAATAGGGTTCCGACCACTTTCGATATTCCGTCTTTCCTGTCCAGTCTCACTTTCTCTATTCTGAAATTACACAGTTGTAACGTTTGTATAAGATTTCATGAGATATATATGAATATGTATTTATGCATGGCATGAGTGGTGATGAGCTAGAGAACTTGCCGAAGAACCGCCGCCATGAGGAAGGTGATTGCAGGAACGGAGTTTTGAATGGCGGAGGCGAACGTCGGAGAGGTGTTATCCAAACCCAACAAATAGAAACCTTGGTTTGCAGTAATCCTATGCATGCATAAAACAAAATCAAGTTAAGTTACAAAGACGCATAATTGCAAAGTTTTATCCAATTTCAGATGGATTCAAAGTAAAATCATACCCGACGATTGCAAGGAGGAAGAACTGGGTAAGAAAATTGAGATTAATCGGTGGGCGCTCCTTCCTGATCGCAACAAAGATTTAAAGTTATTATAATTTTTAGAATTAAGATTCGGAGTAAAAAATATAGCGACATCATATTTGAAGTTTTTGACTAACTTTTCAAGAAAATAAGCGAAAGGGAGGAGGAGAACGAAGGCAAGGATGTTTCGGTAGACAGGGAAGACGATCTTGGAAATGCCCATATTAAGAGCAGCTCTAGAGACGACATGAAAACCAGCGTATCCAAACTGCAATGCCAGCATGGCAATATGTAATTGCACTCTCTCCGGAAACCATCCCTTTATTCTTTGGGTGGTGGTGGTGGCGCCGCCACTACTGCCGCCGACGTCTGCCATTGATATGAGTGATATAGACCACTCTCGGGGATCAAAGATGGAGGAATGGAGCAAGTAGTGGTGAGGAGAGTAAGTGTTAGAGAAGGTGAAGGGGAGATATATATACCACTTTCTTCGGTCCTATTCCTCGGATGTACATGTATATGAAATTATGAATATAACGATGAGTATAATTCTAAACATGTATACGTAATTTTTAGATGAATACGAAAAAGAATAGAAAAAGGGTGTGTATTATAATTTTTTTTTTATGGAAAAGAAAGAGTAATTAATGAGGTTATGAGGTCTGGTTTGGGGGCATGCGGTGCGATTAATGATGAAAGCATAGCGCACGAGGGGGTGGAGCCGATCCAGCCGGAGGTGGGGGTGTTCGCTTGCGGCTTCCACCAGATTTCATTCTCTTCCCCGGTCAAAACAATGCCCCACATAATTTCATCACTATATTTTTCTTAAATTAAACTAAACCTCATGATTATGTTTTAGCCCTTACAAACTTTTGGTGCTTATATTTTAAAACGCCTTTTTTTAAGGGCTTAAAGTCCTTTTTAACCTCATATTCAGGCCACTTCGCCTTGTATATGAGGTTTTAAGATTTCACCTCACCTCTTTCAACCTTCTCCCTCGTCTCCCTCTCTGTCTCATTCGAATATTTGATGTTTATGTTGGAATTCCTTAGTCAGAGTAGGTCACAAGGAACTTCAATTTGAGTAGCACACAAGCAAGTTGGTTTGATCATACTTTAAGAAAGTTGGTTTCCGATTCTAATTTTATATATTGATAAGTTAGACTATGTATATACACACCGAGTTAATGAAATATGTGTAACGACCCAATTTTCGTGTCAAAAAAATTTCTTTTTGATTAACTGACTCATAAAAACATTCATAAGAAAATACTGTGAAAACACGTCATCTCATAAAACAAAGCATTATGTCTGAAAACCCAAGTCATAAAATAATACATATCAGAGTACAATCCCAGAAAGCTCCATGCAGAAATCATGTGTGTGTGTGTGATGCGATGCTACGCCGCCGACTCCTTCCCCTTAGACGAAGAGGTACCTGAAACCAAAACCAAAACCGTAAGCACAAAGCTTAGTGAGTTCCCCCATCATACCACATACCATACAATATCCTCGGTATCTTTCAACCGGTAATCATCGTCGGTATCTTTCAACCGGTAATCATCATCGGTATCTTTCAACCGGTAATCATCATCGGTATCTTTCAACCGGTAACTGTCATCGGTATCTTTCAACCGGTAACTGGGGACTATTCCACCCCCTACCACTAGCATACAACAACAAGATATAAACATACAGTCAGGCATATCCGGGTACTGACCTACCCTTTGGTCCTAAGGACCGCTATCAGGGAAACCAATCCCTATCATACACGTAACATGTCATACAAATAAAACTCATGACCAAAGCATGTAACCAGACCAAGATAATTATCACAAAGACAATCATCTTCTAAATACTCCTCTTTGGTGGGCCGACATTGTGGCCTTAGACCCACCCCTACTGTAAGGTAACTCATCTCCTACGAGTAGCTGCTGATACTGCGGGCGGGAAACCTCTGTCTGCTGCTGCTCCGGAAATCCTCCGGCTACAATCCCCACAAAACACTCAGTCAGAAACTGATATCTACTCTTAGGGTAAAATGATCATTTTACCCCCAACCAAGTCCAAGACAAAGTCAACTTCCGGTTGACCCGACTCGCCGAGTTGGTCTGTCAACTCGTCGAGTCCCTTCCCTTTACTCGTCCTTATCCACAACTCAACTCGTCGAGTTTGGCAACGACTCGACGAGTTCCCCTTCCTTACGAACATCAATGAACCTTCATCCGACTCGCCGAGTCGTATGAACACTCGTCGAGTTCACCTTCAACTGATGAACAAGTCCTGACCTCGACTCGCCGAATTGTATGAACAACTCGTCGAGTTCATCTTCAAACATAAGGAGATTGCCTTGGACTCGCCGAGTCTGTTCTAGCACTCGTCGAGTCCCATGAACTCCAGGTCTAAAATTAAGTCCAATGCATTGGGTCACTCTTTCTGTCCTGCTACAACCCTTCTAACACCCAACTGAGCCCTTTTGACCCTCAACAGATATGGGACTCAAAGCCTTGGACTCGTCGAGTCCCAAGAACGGACTCGCCGAGTCAATAACGTCCACTACCAAAATCCTCGATTTCTGATGTACAACACTTGACCAAAACATAGATCTAAGCTCCTTCAATCGTTCTAGCACGTAAAGTTACAAACTTTACGTGCATGCATGGGACTTTGAGCTCAAAAGGACGTAAAATAAGCTCTTATGATGCATGGGGCCTTCCTTGAGTGCAAAAGCAACCCAAATCTGCCTTGTGACCCCTCCCAGGACTTAGATCTAAAGTCTTGACCCCCAACCATGTTTGCAATCATGGTTGGCTACCTCATATGGCTTAAAAAACCCTAAATCTTCCCCAAAAAGGGATCTAACAAACAAGCAAGCAAGGTACATACTTTATACCTTTCAAAGACTGCAAATAATGAACCAAACTCGAATCCTTCAGTCTCCTCTTGATCCTTCTATGCTCTTCCTTCTTCCTTGAGGTCAAAACCCACAAAAATCACTCAAAAGCCTTAGATCTTGCACCAAAACACTTAGGGTTTGCTATGGAGGGTTTCTGGGAGCATAAAGGGGCGATGGAGGCTGTATAAGGTTGTTTAAATAGGGTACAAACCCTCAGATTAGGGTTTTGTCCAGTCAGAGCCAACTCGTCGAGTCCGGGACCCGACTTGACGAGTCCATCACTTAAATCCCGCGCCTCATCCCGCTTGTACTCGGCGAGTTGGGCCTTCAACTCGCCGAGTCCCAGACCAAAAATGCAAAATCACTGATATAAAATACATACCAAGAACCAGGTGCTACAAATCTCCCCCACTTATTTTAGACTTCGTCCTCGAAGTCTGCTGCTCGATCCTGGAACAGCTCTGGGTAATGCTCCATCATCTCATCCACCGGCTCCCAAGTCCATTCCGAGTCCTTCCGGTGCTACCATTGCACCTTTACCAACTCAACCCTCTTGTTCCTCAGATCCTTCGACTTCCGGTCGAGAATCGCTACAGGCCGCTCGATGTAATCCAGGCTGTCATCGACCTGAATATCCTCTAATGGTACCACTGCCGAGTCGTGCACCAAACATTTCCGTAGCTGGGAGACGTGAAAAGTGCTATGAATCTGACTGAGTTCGGCTGGCAGATCCAACCTATATGCCACCTTGCCCACCCGGGCTATAACCCTGAAGTGTCCAATATACCTGGGACCCAACTTGCCCCGTTTCCTGAATCGGATGACGCCCTTCCATGGCGACACCTTCAGAAGAACCATATCCCCGACCTGAAACTCCAGGTCCGATCGGCGCTTGTCGGCATAACTTTTCTGCCGACTCTGAGCAGTCCGAAGTCTGCTCCGAACCCGTTGAATCCTCTCTGTCGTCTTGAGCACCACTTCGGTGCTTCCCATGACCCTCTGGCCAACCTCGCCCCAACATATCGGGGTTCTGCACTTCCTCCCGTATAACATCTCAAAGGGAGGATGGTCGATACTCGCATGATAGCTATTATTATACGAGAACTCCGCCAACGGAAGGTAGGTATCCCAACTACCTCCGAAGTCTAAAACACATGCCCGCAGCATATCCTCTAGCGTCTGGATGGTCCGCTCGCTCTAACCATCCGTTTGTGGGTGAAAGGCGGTGCTAAAATGCAGACGAGTACCCAGCTCGTCATGAAACTTCTTCCAAAACCTGGAAGTGAACCGCACATCCCTGTCGGAAATCACTGAAACTGGCACCCCGTGCCGCGCCACCACCTCTCTGATATAGATGTCGGCCAGCTTCTCGGCCGAGATGCTCTCCTGAATCGGAATAAAATGAGCGCTCTTGGTCAATCGATCGACGATGACCCAAATCGAATCCACTCCCCGCACGGTCCTGGGAAGCTTTGTGATAAAATCCATCGTAATGTCTTCCCATTGCCACAGCGGGATATCCAACGGATGCATCTTGCCGTGTGGCCTCTGGTGCTCGGCCTTGACCTTCCTGCAGGTCAAGCACCGCTCCACATACCATGCTACGTCCCGCTTCATGCATGGCCACCAATAATCAGGACGAAGATCTCTATACATCTTCGTCGCTCCGGGATGGATAGAAAATCTGGATTTGTGTGCCTCCTCCATCAGGATCTGGCGCACGCCTCCATGATAAGGGCCCCACACCCTACGGTGAAGAGTCAATAACCCCCGGCTATCATAGTCGAAGGAGGAAACCTACCCCATAATCCGCTCGCTCTTCCGATGTTCCTCCTTCATGGCCTCCTGCTGGGCCTCCCGAATCTGCTCCAACAGCGGAGTCACCACTGTCATCCTCAGACAGATATCCCTGATCGGCGCTGCCTTGCACCTAAGCACGTCGGCCACCACATTGGTCTTCTCCGGGTGGTAGAGGATCTCACAGTCATAATTCTTTACCACATCAAGCCACCGACGCTGCCTCATATTCAGATTTGGCTGGTCCATGAGATATCTTAGGCTCTTGTGGTCCGTGTAAATCGTACAACGAACCCCATAGAGGTAATGACGCCAAATCTTGAGGGCGAACACAACAGCCCCCAGCTCCAAATCATGCGTCGGGTAGTTCGCATCGTGTGGCTTCAGTTGCCTCGAAGCGTAAGCAATGACATGCCCTCTCTGCATCAATACCGCGCCCAAACCCGAGATGGACGCATCATAGTACACGACGAAATCCTCCCTGCCCTCTGGCAGGGCTAAGATTGGCGCCTCGCACAATCTCTGCCTCAATGTCTCGAATGCAGCCTGCTGCTCAGGCCCCCAACGAAAGACCACGACCTTCCTCGTTAGCTTGGTCAGGGGTACGACTATGTTGGAGAAATCCTGGATGAATCTCCGATAGTAGCCAGCTAATCCTAGGAAACTCCGAATCTCAGATGGAGACCTCGGAACCTCCCATCTCATCACGGCCTCCACTTTGGCCGGATCTACCGAAATCCCGTTCTGGTTGACAAGGTGCCCAAGAAACTGCACCTCACGCAACCAGAACTCACACTTGGAGAACTTAGCATAAAACTTCTCCCTTCTCAAAGTCTCCAGAACCTCTCGCAGATGCTCCTCATGCTGCTCTCGTGTCTTGGAGTAAACCAAGATATCATCAATAAACACTATCACAGACCGGTCTAACATCGGTCTACACACGTGGTTCATGAGGTCCATGAACGTGGCAGGAGCATTGGTGAGCCCGAAAGGCATCACCACAAACTCATAGTGGCCATAGCGCATCCGAAACGCAGTCTTCTGCACATCCTCCTCTCTGAACCTCATCTGGTGATACCCTGAACGCAGATCAATCTTGGAGATCCAAGGCGCTCCCTGTAGCTGGTCAAAGAGGTCATCAATCCTCGGGAGTGGGTAACGGTTCTTCACCATTACCTTATTCAGCTCCCGATAATCTATACACATCCGATGCAACCCATCCTTCTTCTTCACAAACAGAATCGGGGCTCCCCAGGGAGAACTACTCGGTCTAATGAATCCCTTGTCTAACAGCTCCTGCAGCTGTGTAGACAACACCTGCATCTCAGGAGGAGCCAACCGATACGGTGCCTTGGCTATCGGAGCCGCACCAGGGACTAGGTCGATCCTGAATTCCACCTGTCGCTCCGGAGGTATTCCAGGAAACTCCTCGGGGAATACGTCTGCAAACTCTCGTACTACGGGCACATCGCCCACCATCACCCTACCCGCCTCCCGGGTATCCATAACATAGGCGACATAACCTGCGCAACCCTGCTGGAGGTAGCGCCTAGCCCTCGCTGCCGAACATAAAGCTGGTCCTTGCTGTGGCCCTTCGCCCTGAACCACCAGCTCTCCCCCACTAGGGGTCCTAATCCGTACTGACTGCTGCGCGCAGTCAATCACTGCCCCATTGGGGCTCAGCCAATCCATACCGATAATAACCTTGTTCCCCCGCAAAGGTATGGGAACCAAATCTACCAGATAACGCTCCTCAAACAGCCTCAAAACACAATCCCGGTAGACCTCTGACGCCCATACCGACCGGACGTCCGCAATCTCGACCTCTGGAGGGCAATCCAACATGCCCGAATACTCTGGAAACTTCTTGCTAAGCGCAAGAGAGACAAATGATCGGGTGGCACCCGAATCAAACAACACCTGAACTGGGATACCGTTCACATGGAACGATCCTAAGCAAGGCACATAATATATCAAAATCACAGCGACATAACGTAACAACATACAAATAAGAAATCATACCCGTCACCACATCGGGTGCAACGCGTGCCTCCTCGGCTGTCAGCTGAAATGCTCGGCTCCGAACCACTGGAGCCTCCATCTTGGCCTTCCGGCCATTCACAACCCGTGCTGTCGCTGGAGTCGGCGCCACTGCCGGCGCCGCTGCTGCTGTCAATCTGGGGCAACTGGCCTTTTTATGGCCCTTCTAATTGCAATGAAAGCAAATCAGGTCTGATATCTGAATCGCAGGAGCTGGGGCAGTGCAATCTCTGCCAAAATGCCCAACCTTGCCACACTTATAGCAGCCTGAACCCAGCCCAGTGCGACAAGCTCCCTCGTGTGACCGACCGCATTTCCCACAGCGGTCCCGCCCTGACTGGCCTTTCGGCCTACCATCAGATCCCTTGGGCTTCTTCCCCGAAGCCCCCGTCGTCAGCCCCTCCGCTGCCTTCCTCTTCCGGATGTGCTCCAGATCAATCTCCCTCTCCCTAGCCCTGGCAATCATGGAATCCAGGGTAGGGCAAGCTGAGAAACTGACATGCTCCCGGATGTCAGCTCGTAACATATCATGGTAGCGGGTCCTCCTCATGTCCTCATCACCCGCATACTAGGGCACCAACAATGCCCTCTCCCGGAACTTGGCGGTGATCTCCGCCACAGTCTCCGTAGTCTGTCTCATGTCCAAGAACTCCTTGGCCAGCTGCTGAAGCTCCACAGCTGGTGCAAACTCCGCCCTGAACCGGGTCACAAAATCCGGCCATGTCCTAGCCTCAACAGTCGAGGCTCCCAGAGAGTCACCAACCGACTCCCACCAATCTCTGGACCTGTCTCTCAAGCATCCTGCTGCATACCTCATCTTCGACCCCTCGGGGCAGAAGCTAGTCAATTATGCAGACTCAATGTCTGCAATCCATCGTCTGGCAGCAATGGGGTCCTTCGCCCCATGGAAATCCGGCGCACCTCTCCCTCGGAAGTCCTTGAAGGACAGTGTGCGCGATCCTGACTGGCTGGCCGCCATGTCACTCCCGAACGCCCTGAGGCGATCCTCCATCAACTCAATGATCCCTTCCTTGATCGACCCGAAGATAACCGGCGTCGCATCAAGGATACCCCTCGTGATGTCGGACGCGATGAACTCGCATAACCCATCATCCACATGCTCGGATCCTGCGCCCGAGCCCGATCCTGACCCAGATCCTGAACCTCCTGCTCCATTCCGCGTGACCACCATTCTGAAAATAACATACGAATGTCAGGGTCACATATACTTTCGAAGGTCTCGCACACTTTCCAAGTTTCCAGGTTCCATCTAGGCCATCCTTGATTCGAGTACGGTTCCTCTGCTTTCAGTAGTACAGGCCCATACTACCTTCCACATCTACCTGTACTTTCATCAAGGATTGCTTCGACTTCACCAAGTCCCTTTTACCGATACCCTTTCCACTGACCTCATCCTAGGCTTTCCTAGGGCACTCTCTGACCTATCCTCCGCCATCAGCTGCACTAGGAGTCCCCACCACTTCCCCCTAACTAACTTGCGGATACTGTTACATATCCGTTCCTTAGCTAGTTGAAGGTGGCCAGAACCCCCATAACACAAAGCAAGCAGCATTCGTGCATTGGGTAACCAAATCAGGCATAACCTACACAGTCCATCCTACTGCTGACTAAACAGTCCTAGCATACAGCTCATATAACAGGCATATAAGGCATCCTCCTAGATCCTTAGCCCTAACTAGCATGCAATTCTCAGAATCATATATCAGGCACACAAGGCATCCTCCTAGATCCTTAATCCTATTCTAGCATGCAGTTTTCTGAATCAAAACCATATAGCATAACATATCAAGTATGGGTATCTTGGGGAAAACTTACTTGAGCCCGGCCGGTCGCATGCATCACACACTTCGTCTTTCTTAAAATCCTTCCATTTAGATTTTAGAAAACCATTTTTCCTTGTAAAAACCTTTTAGCCCCTCAGTTTGAGTCCAGACACCCCCGAGGGTGTGTCCGAATCCCTCAAACCAGGGCTCTGATACCAACTTGTAACGACCCAATTTTCGAGTCAAAAAAATTTCTTTTTGATTAACTGACTCATAAAAACATTCATAAGAAAATACTGTGAAAACACGTCATCTCATAAAACAAAGCATCATGTCTGAAAACCCAAGTCATAAAATAATAAATATCATAGTACAATCCCAGAAAGCTCCATGTGGAAATCATGTGTGTGTGTGTGATGCGATGCTACACCGCCGGCTCCTTCTCCTTAGACGAAGAGGTACCTGAAACCAAAACCGAAACCGTAAGAACAAAGCTTAGTGAGTTCCCCCATCATACCACATACCATACAATATCCTCGGTATCTTTCAACCGGTAATCATCGTCGGTATCTTTCAACCGGTAATCATCGTCGGTATCTTTCAACCGGTAATCATCATCGGTATCTTTCAACCGGTAACTGTCATCGGTATCTTTCAACCGGTAACTGGGGACTATTCCACCCCCTACCACTAGCATACAACAACAAGATATAAACATACAGTCAGGCATATCCGGGTACTGACCTGCCCTTTGGTCCTAAGGACCGCTATCAGGGAAACCAATCCCTATCATACACATAACATGTCATACAAATAAAACTCATGACCAAAGCATGTAACCAGACCAAGATAATTATCACAAACACAATCATCTTCTAAATAATCCTCTTTGGTGGGCCGGCATTGTGGCCTTAGACCCACCCCTACTGTAAGGTAACTCATCTCGTACGAGTAGCTGCTGATACTGCGGGCGGGAAACCTCTGTCTGCTGCTCCTCCGGAAATCCTCCAGCTACAATCCCCACAAAACACTCAGTCAGAAACTGATATCTACTCTTAGGGTAAAATGACCATTTTACCCCCAACCAAGTCCAAGACAAAGTCAACTTCCAGTTAACCCGACTCGCCGAGTTGGTCCGTCAACTCGTCGAGTCCCTTCCCTTTACTCGTCCTTATCCACGACTCGACTCGTCGAGTTTGGCAACGACTCGACGAGTTCCCCTTCCTTACGAACATCAATGAACCTTCATCCGACTCGCTGAGTCGTATGAACAATCGTCGAGTTCACCTTCAACTGATGAACAAGTCCTGACCTCGACTCGCCGAGTTGTATGAACAACTCGTCGAGTTCATCTTCAAACATAAGGAGATTGCCTTGGACTCGCCGAGTCTGTTCTAGCACTCGTCGACTCCCAAGAACGGACTCGCCGAGTCGATAACGTCCACTACCAAAATCCTCGATTTCTGATGTACAACACTTGACCAAAAGATAGATCTAAGCCCCTTCAATCGTTCTAGCATGTAAATTTACAAACTTTACGTGCATTCATGGGACTTTGAGCTCAAAAGGACATAATAAGCTCTTATTATGCATGGGGCCTTCCTTGAGTGCAAAAGCAACCCAAATCTGCCTTGTGACCCCTCCCAAGACTTAGATCCGAAGTCTTGACCCCCAACCATGTTTGCAATCATGGTTGGCTACCTCATATGGCTTAAAAAGCCCTAAATCTTCCCCAAAAAGGGATCTAACAAACAAGCAAGCAAGGTACAGACTTTATACCTTTCAAAGACTACGAATAATGAACCAAACTCGAATCCTTCAGTCTCCTCTTGATCCTTCTATGCTCTTCCTTCTTCCTTGAGGTCAAAATCCACAAAAATCATTCAAAAGCCTTAGATCTTGCACCAAAACACTTAGGGTTTGCTATGGAGGGTTTCTGGGAGCATAAAGGGGCGATGGAGGCTGTATAAGGTTGTTTAAATAGGGTACAAACCCTCAGATTAGGGTTTTGTCTAGTCAGAGCCTACTCGTCGAGTCCGGGACCCGACTTGACGAGTCCATCACTTAAATCCCGCGCCTCATCCCGCTTGTACTCGGCGAGTTGGGCCTTCAACTCGCCGAGTCCCATGCCAAAAATGCAAAATCACTTAAATAAAATACATACCAAGAACCAGGTGCTACAATATGTATGATTAACACAATCAAGTGTACTTGAGTTTTAGTGAGTTTCTCAATAAATTAGAGAGTTATTCCCGTTACTGTTTGTATTTTTATTGCTTTTTTTATCTTGAATTAGAGCTAGTGAAGATCGAAACATATTGCAAATCTTCAAGTTAAGATCCTCGGCCTCCAATCTTACTTGTTGAACAAGTTAGTTAACATGGGAGATGATACAAGTAAATATGGTGTACCTCCGTCGAGGTACAAAGAGGTCGGGACGACCTCTGTACACCGCCCCATGCTCACATCCACAAATTACACTATGTAGGTGATGAGGATGAACAGAGGCGGAGCTTCAACATTTGATTCGAGGGGGCCGAAAACATAATATGTATAAAAAGTAGTAAGCAGTGGGGGCCACAGCCAAAGTTTTATATTTTTGGGTCTAAAATGTATAGAATGGAACTAGAAGGACTATATCTAACCAAAAAATCAGGGGGGGGGGGCACAGCCGCACAACCCCCCTTGCCCTAATGAAGCTCCGCCAATGAGGATGAAGGTAGTCTTGTGAATTCACAAGGCGTGGAGTGTGATTGGTCTGAGATCAGAAGAAAATGTTGAGAATAACAACTTGGCAATGAGATTATTATATCAAACGATGCCAGAAGACTTGATCCTGCAAATCAGTGATCATGAATCCTCCAATGACCTTTGGGACGCAATAAAGGCAAGACACGTTGGAGCAGATCGTGTGAAAGAAGTCTGTTTACAAAACATAATGTCTGAATTCAATAGGCTCAAGATGACGGAGTCCAAATCAATTGATGAATATGTCGGGAAGTTGTTTGGAATAGCTTCGGAGTCAGCAGTGTTGGGAGAAACGATAGAGGAAACGAAACATGTGAATACTTTTCTTAAAACCCTACCACGAACCTCGTTCATACACATAGTTGTTTCACTAGAACAAGTTCTCGATCTTAAAACCACTAGATTGGAAGATGTTGTGGGACGATTGAAGGATCATGGGGAGTGAATAAAAGAAGATGATTCCAGGGACAACATTCAATCAAAATCACTTTTTTCGAAGAATGGTCGGGTAGGATCAAACCTGAAAAATCAAGACAATACGAAGGGTCGGTGGTAGGGATCGAACAACAAACGACAAGGAAATACGAACGGGAAGACTTCAAATGTCATGGATGCATCTGTTGGATTAATGTCTAAGCTCGTAACTATATTTGGTAAGTACTTGACCCGGTTGTGCATGGTCCTTTTGGGTTGCCTTCACCAAAGCAACATGATAGGATGATTTATTAAGAAAGAGGTTATTATGATTTATTAATATGTTATATGAATGATATATTAATGGAGAAATCATATAATTAAATTAATATTAGACAAGAATTAATTAAGAAATTAATTATGTGGCTAAAAGACATTAATTTAATATCAGGGACTTAAACTGTCAAATGTATAATAGTCGAGTATTGGGTTGAGGAGCCTCTTGGACTAGGCATGGACAAAATTAGGATGTGTCCATCCTTAATTTCGGTCCTAAGGCTCTATTCTATAAGCTTCCTTGGATAGCTTAAGGCCTAAGCTGTCCATTAGGGTTTTTGACTGAAACCCTAGCAAGTTCAGTATAAATAGGACCCCTAGGCTACATAAATCGGCTAACCTACCCTAAGAGTGATACAACTGATTTCAAGAAGCCTCCAACCTCTCTCCAAGATCATTCTTTTGCTATTGGTGTTTGTAAGCCATTAGAGGAGTGACACTTGTGACTCTAAGCTTCAAAGACAAGAATTCAAGCAAGTAACAAGAGGTAATGATCTAGATCTGATTTGTTTCATAAAATTTCGAATTATTCTCATTAGATCTAGGGTTTGAAAGTCTTGGATGAATGCATGTATAATTAGAGAAACCTAGATCCAAGCATTAGGGTTTGCATGAGCATATAGGATGTTCTTTTGGCTCAAACCCATCAGTGGTATCAGAGCTTTGTTTGGTTTCTATTGTATTTGATGCCTTGAATGTTCATCATGCTTTAACATCGTTTTTTGGCTCACTGTCTGATGAACTCGACGAGTTGGATGAACTCGACGAGTTCCAATGTGGACTCAACGAGTTTAACTGTCAGACAGAAAGATTTTCGGGATTTCTTGCTGTTTTGCTTAAGGATACTTACCTAAATCGTTTTAGATTAATAAAATCCGAATTTTATTACCTTTTTGTCAATATCCTTAACAAAACAAGAGATAATTACCAATTATTTGAATAATAAATTCCTTATTTGATAATATTTGATTATTTTAATTTATTTGGTGAATTATCTTGTAAATAATCTTGATTAGGTCAAATTTAGATAATCATTAAATTAATTGTTTAATTTAAAATTATTTGCTATTTGATCCTTTTTGTTTTGAAAAGTTCAAAACTTGTCCTCAAGTTTTGAAATTTAAATTTTGTGATTAAAATGTTTAATTTGAACTATTTAAATTTCAAACCCTAGAATTTTACAAGTTTAAAATTCAACCTTATACTTTATAATAATATAAGATTAATATGTATATATGTATAACTTAAAAGGTTGGTCTTACCGTTAGTAGGCCTCATTCACGAAGCCAATCTCTAAGGGGGATATAAGGTTATGGCCTATAAAATGGCCATTTAATGGGTGTCCACTCTCACCCACCGCTTTCTTGATTGGTGGAGGGTCGTTAACCGAACGGGTAGGATAGGGCAACCCTTTCTCATTAATAAGTATAATGAATTATAAAAGTAACTAAATGTTTTACAAAAATCCCAATCTTAGTTACTTTAGGAAAAGTGAATTGATGCAATTCCATGAAATTACACTTTGTACCCTTGCTAAGACGTTAGTGGAGCGTGTGTGGTTAACCGACACACTAATTGGGTTCTAAGCAAAGGTGGCAAAGGGTGACTCATTGTTTGTCGTAGTTCGATGGAGCGTGTGTGGTTAACCGGCAGATCGAATAGGTGACTGTAAAAATGAGGGCACCATGTACATTTGCATGGTTATTCACACCCGCTTTGTGATCCTCAGCATCCCAGTCACAAACTTGAGGGGCATATCGAGATTTAAACATGCCATTGAAAAGTTCAATGAATCTCAAAAAGATCTAGGAGTTTTCAATACATTTAAAACTTAATCTTCTTTTCGTTTTTCATGATGGAGAATTAGTGAATCGTCATTCACTTACCTTCAAATTATTTGCATGTTAGATTACGGCATCCCTCTTCTAATATGTAAATAATGTTGTTGGATCCTAGCCCTAATTTCTCATTTGGGTGTTTAATTAGGGATTCATTTCTAATCAAACTTTGTTCTTTTCCTTTTCAGATGTCGAACATGAACAACAACAATGCTTCTGGCTCGAGTTCCTCCGGCCCATTCTCACTCATGAACTTGTGTGGGAGGGTGATATTCGACGGAAACAATTTCAACGATTGGATCCGTAACATAAGAATGGTCACCCGTTACGAGGAAAAAGAGTATGTCCTTGATAAGGAGCTGAAGGAGATTGACATGACCACTGCCACTCCCGAAGAGATCGCTGCCTTTGAGGCCCACGAGCGTGATGCCATGAAAGTCCATTGCATCATGCTAGCGATAATGACTTCCAAACTCCAAAAGTCCTATGAGGACATGTATCCCTATGAGATGCATCAAGACTTGCTGGACCGGTACCACCAAAGTGCGAGGCAAGAGAGGTATGAGATCATCACTTCGATGATCACTACCTGAATGGGTAGTGGAGAGTCCCTTACCGCTCATCTGCAAAAGATGCAGAGATATGTTGATCGTCTGCTAAAGGTGAATGTTAACTTTGATGAAGAGCTGGCAATTGACATCATCCTTCACTCCTTGCCTCCCTGCTACAACCAGTTCCACATGACCTACCATATGAATAAGGAAGAGGTCACCTTGAGCAAGCTTCAAGGCTTGCTAAGGACTGCTGAGAGCAATCTCAAGGATAAGTCTGTTGCATCAACTCCCGCTCCAACTGCTGCCCCTGTTTTGGCTATTGGGCAAGGGAAGGGTAAGAAGAGGAATGCTCCCTCAAAGAGCCACCACAAGGGAAAATCCCAAGATGGTACCTCTTCTAGTGAAACCAAAGTTGGTTCTGCTAAACCCAACTCAAACCCCAAGGAGGCAGAGTGCCACTACTGCCACAAAATAGGGCATTGGAAGAGAAGCTACCCGGAATATCTGCAGGCAATCAAGGATGGAAAGATCAATCCATCCTATGCATGTATTTACACTATTAAATCTAATGATTCATCACATTCCATTTCTTGGGTACTTGATACAGGATGTGGTTTTCACATTTGTTCTGATTTGCAGGGCCTAAGAAGAGATAGGGATGTGGAGCATGGGAAGATAAATTTGATCATGGGGAACAGAAGATCGTCGCCTGTTACCAAGATCGAAGTTTACTATTTAATGCTAAGTAGTGGATTAGGATTAGATTTAGACAATTGTTGCTATTCGCCATATATGGCAAGAAACATCATTTCATTTCAGGGTTTATATAGACAAGGTTTTAGATATTCATTTGATAATGAAAAGGGTTCTATTAATGCTTATCTTAATGGTGTCTTTTATTTTGAAGCATTGCCTTGTAATGGAATATATGAAACTTTGATGGTTGTAGATAACTTAGGAAATCATGTGTTGTGTATTGATTCATCCAATGGTTTGGATAAAGCATGCTTGTGGCATTGTCGTCTTGGACATCTCAACAAGAAACGCATAGCCCAACTCCAAAAGGATGGAGTGTTGGAGTCATTCGACCTTAGGGACGATGACGTGTGCGAGTCTTGTTTACTTGGAAAGATGACCAAGTCACCCTTCACTGGTACTTGTGAGAGGGGTGAGGGTTTATTGGATCTCATACACACCGATGTGTGTGGTCCCTTTAGATCAACCACAAGGGATGCGAGCCGCTTCTACATGACTTTTACCGATGATTATAGCAAATATGGGTATATCTACTTAATCAAGCACAAGTCAGAAACCTTTGAAAAATTCAAAGAGTTTAAACAAGAAGTGGAGAATCAGTTGGGCAGGAAAATCAAGATGCTTCCATCCAATCGAGGAGGAGAGTACCTAAGTCTTGAATTCCACGAGTATCTCAAGGAATGCAGAATCGTTTCGCAATTGACGCCACCCAGGACACTGCAATTGAACGGTGTGGCTGAGAGGCGTAATTGAACCTTGTTGGACATGGTTCGTTCCATGATGAGTCGTGCTTCACTACCTATCTCATTCTGGGGGTATGCCTTAGAGACTGCCGTCTATATCCTTAACTTAGTCCCTATGAAGAAGGTTGCCAAAACACCTCACGAGATGTGGACAGGGAAGGCTCCCTCGTTGGCACATATCAAGGTTTGGGGTTGCGAGGCTTTCGTAAGATGAGAGACTCACGGCAAACTCGAACCTTGTAGTGAACGATGTATTTTCATCGGCTACCCGCAGAAGTCCTTTGGATATCTCTTCTATAGACCGAGTGACAATGTTGTCTTCGTTGCGAGGAGAGGGGTTTTCCGAGAGCGAGAACTCATAAGCCAAGGGGACAGTGGGAGGCAAATCGTCTTGAAGAGATTCAAGAGTCGAGTGATGAAGGAACCTCAAACGCTGGCATTCAACCCGAGGAGGAAACTCCAGTTGAACCGATTTACGAGTCCTTACCTCTTAGACGTTCCGAAAGAGTTAGGGTTCAACCCTAGTTTTATGGTTTTCATATTACTACCGAAGGGGATATGTTCATTAGTGATAGTACACTAGTGAATTTGGACGAACCTAATAGCTATAAGGAAGCCATGGCAGGCCCGGAGTCTGCAAAGTGGAAAGAGGCGATGGAAAGATTCAGTCCATGTATGATAACCAAGTCTGGAATTTGGTTGACCATTTGCCCGGACGTAAGACGGTTGGGTGCAAGTGGATCTTCAAGAAGAAGACCGACATGGATGGGAATGTACACACATATAAGGCGCGATTGGTCGCGAAGGGTTTCACTCAAACTCCCGGAGTTGACTATGACGAAACCTTCTCACCAGTTGCCAAGATAAAGTCTATTATGGTGATGCTAGCCATTGCTGCATTTCATGACTATGAAATATGGCAAATGGATGTCAAAACCGCTTTCCTTAATGGGAAGTTGGCTAAGGATGTTTACATGGCTCATCCAGAGGGTTTTGTCAATGCGAAGCATCCCAATAGAGTGTGCAAGCTTGAGAATTCCATTTATGGACTTAAGCAAGCATCTCGCAGATGGAATCTTTGTTTCGATGAGAAAGTCAAAGAGTTTGGTTTTCTACGAAGCGAGGATGAATCATGTGTATATGTTAAAGCCGGTGGGAGTATAGTCAGCTTCCTCGTATTGTATGTCGATGACATACTACTCATAGGAAATGATATCCCGACACTGCAGGAGGTTAAGTCCTGGCTCGGGAAGTGCTTCGCTATGAAAGACCTCGGAGAGGCTTCCTATATTTTAGGAATAAGGATAGTGAGAGACAGAAGTAAGAGACTAATAGGACTTAGTCAGAATACTTACTTGGACAAGGTACTAAAACGTTTTAGTATGGAGAATTCAAAGAATGGGAGTTACCGATCCAAAGTAATGCCAAGTTGAGCAAGACTCAAAGTCCGAGTACCGAAGTTGAAATAGTAGAAATGAGCCGAGTACCTTACGCTTCCGTAGTTGGCTCGATCATGTATGCTATGACTTGTACTCGCCCTGATGTGGCCTTCACTTTGAGCATGGTCAGCAGATATCAAGGGAACCCTGGCAAAGCGCATTGGACCGCAGTCAATAATATTCTTAAGTACCTTCGGAGGACCAAGGAATGGTTTCTAGTCGTCGGTGGGAGTGATGACTTAAAGGTGCGGGGGTACAGTGACGTCAGTTTTCAAGCCGACAGGGACAACTACCGTTCGCAGTCGGGCTGGGTCTTTACCCTTAATGGAGGAGCAGTGACTTGGAAAAGTTCCAAGCAAGAGACTGTAGCTGATTCAACGTGCGAATCAGAGTACATTGCAGCGAGCGAAGCGTCAAAGGAGGCAATATGGTTGAAGAACTTCATTGGAGACCTTGGAGTTGTGCTAGCCATAAAGGAGCCCATGGAAATTTTCTGTGATAATGAAGGAGCAGTTGCCTTGACCAAGGAACCGAGGGATCACGGCAGATCTCGACATATCAACAAAAAATATCACTTTATTCGACATCGGGTGGAAGAAGGGCTCCTTGTAGTAAAGAGGGTATCATCAGAAGATAATCCAGCAGATCCGCTTACGAAGGGACTGAGTAGGGTTAAGCACTTGCAGCACGCTAGGAGCATCGGGCTGAAAGACGGTATCAGTTTAGATTAGATAGTTTAGAAACGTGTAATAGATAAACTGTAATTAACATTTGATGATTATATAAAAGAGTATTATTTATTAAGTAATGTTACTGTCTTATGTTAATTGTTTACCTATTGTGTCACTTTTCATTTTTTGACTTCCTAAATAATAAAAATTATTCGAACCGTCCACAGTCGTTCATATGTTGGAAGTAGGTATGAATGAAGACTGTCATGAATTGGTGTGTAGATTGTCTAAAGTGTATTAGACATAAAAAAAGTTTGCTACAACGTTCATGAGTGCTTATGAGTTTGATTTGAGCATTGGAATAAACCCACGCTTGCTGGAATCACTTCATGGAATTTATCTCGAGTGATCGCAAGACGATAAGATCATATGGTCTTAAAACCTAGATATATGGTTTATTGTTTGCTAGTTGATTGTGCATTGATAATGCGTAAACGCATTAGTAACTTGATGTTATAAAACACATTGTTGTGCATGATTTAATTAGTGAATAGTAAATACATATAAGTCAAAGTTTATATGTTCCTTTTATCCTAAGAGGGTAAAAGCGATATCAGGGCCCCTCGATGATTTAGTTTGAATTATGTGTCGGGCCCGGTCAGAACTAAATTGATGTGTTCAATTAAGTTCTATGTCAAACGAATCAGAGATCGAGAAACAAACTGCTGGACAATAAGTATGACTATGTTCCATGTAATTGTCCGCACAATATCTACAATGGAGGACTGTACGATCCCTTATCTAAAGGACATGTTACTGATAAGATCAGAGTTTGACAGCGTCTTTGAGAGCTACAATTGATAATCGGATTGTGCTTACATTTGTAGTTACTAGACTTATCCAAGTGAGAGGCTGTTGGATTAGTGTCTAAGCTCGTAACTATATTTGGTAAGTACTTGACCCGGTTGTGCATGGTCCTTTTGGATTGCCTTCACCAAAGCAACATGATAGGATGATTTATTAAGAAAGAGGTTATTATGATTTATTAATATGTTATATGAATGATATATTAATGGAGAAATCATATAATTAAATTAATATTAGACAAGAATTAATTAAGAAATTAATTATGTGGCTAAAAGACATTAATTTAATATCGGGGACTTAAACTGTCAAATGTATGATAGTCTAGTATTGGGCTGAGGAGCCTCCTGGACTAGGCATGGACGAAATTATGATGTGTCCATCCTTAATTTCGGCCCTAAGGCCCTATTCCAGAAGCTTCCTTGGATATCTTAAGGCCTAAGATGTCCATTAGGGTTTTTGACTGAAACCCTAGCAGCTCCAGTATAAATAGGACCCCTAGGCTACTGAAATCGGCTAACCTAACCCTAAGAGTGATAGAGCCGATTTCAAGAAGCCTCCAACCTCTCTCTAAGATCATTCTTTTGCTATTGGTGTTTGTAAGCCATTAGAGGAGTGACACTTGTGACTCTAAGCTTCAAAGACAAGAAGATTCAAGCAAGCAACAAGAGGTAATGATCTAGATCGGATTTGTTTCATATAATTTGGAATTATTCTCATTAGATATAGGGTTTGAAAGTATTGGATGAATGCATGTACAATTAGAGAAACCTAGATCCAAGCATTAGGGTTTGCATGAGCACATATGATGTTCTTTTGGCTCAAACCCATCAACATCGACATCTACAGGAGAAACAATTCAAGCAGACAAGCATAAGAAAGACCGTTTCAAGGTGATTTGTTACTGGTGTGATAAAACATGACACTTTGCCTCTCAATGTCCTGATCAAATTCAAAATCTACAAGAGTCAAACCTTACTGGAATCGAGGATAATGATTTTCTACACGAAATTGTGTTCCTTAACGAAGAAAAGGTGATATTGTCTCGATATGAGTCATAAGAAGATGATGTGTGGTACTTCGACTATAGGGCGAGTATATATGACAGAAAACCAGTCATTCTTCTCTTAACTCGATGAAGGCATAATCGGGCGAGTCAAATGAGGGGATAACTCTTGCATAAGTATAAAGGGAAAAGGTGCAACATTTTTCCAAGGAAAAGGGGGGGGGGGGCAATAACTATTAATGACGTATATCTACTACATACCAGATCTTAAGAACAACATCATTAGCTTTGGCTAAGCAAGAGAAGCTGGATGTGACATGTAACATCCCAAAATTGAGACCTAAATTTTTTCATTTTTGAGTATATTACTTGTAAAAACAGTTAACGGAAAACAACATTGATATCATTTCAACAAAAAGTCACAAATCACAAGTCTCAAAACCATATGATCAAATAGTGTAATATGAGAGTACAATCTCACGTTTCTTAAATACGGAATATCATGTGTGAATGTGTGATGCGCTGCTACTCTGCCGGCTCCTTCCCCTTAGATAAAGAGGTACCTGAAACCAAAACTAAAACCGTAAGCACAAAGCTTAGTGAGTTCCCCCATCATACCCATACCAAATAATGCATAATCTTCAGTATCTTTCAATCGGTAACTGCCAGGCATAGCCAGGAGCTGGGCTCCTCCTCGATATCTTTCAACCGGTAACCGGGAACTAACCTCCCCTTCGGTATCTCTCAACCGGTAAATGGGAGCTACCCTCCCATTTGGTATCTTTCAACTGGTAATCGGGGACTATTTCAACCCCTACTACTGCTAACATATATTAAGCACAGTAAACATATCAAGCACAATAATCAAATCAGACACAAAAAACATATCTCATATCAACCCTAGATAATTATCACAAATACAATCATTTATCCAACACTCTTATTTGTGGGCCGGCATTGTGGCCATAGACCCACTCCTACTAGGAGAAAACTCACCTCAAAGTCGTGTGGTGTCTGCGCTGATCTCGGTATGAAAACCAACTCTCCTCGATCCTCAATTGCTACACAACAACTTTTCTAACTTATCAATTCATACTCGTAACCCTTACAAGGGCCAACTCAAGTCCAAGACAAGGTCAAGGTCAACACCTTGATCAATGGTCAATCCTCTGGTCAAAGTCAACATCTGGTTGACTCGACTCGCCGAGTTGGTTTGCCAACTCGCCGAGTCCCCATGTTCACCTACTGCCATAATCCTGTCCTTACTCGTCGAGTCTAGCAAGAGCTCGATGAGTTCGCCTTCAACAACACATCGGACTATCTTCAATCGACTTGTCGAGTTCGTCCTTGAACTCGTCGAGTTCATCTTCATCCATATGAAGATGTTCAGTCTATGACTCGCCGAGTCCGTCTTCATGTGGCTGGGACATTGCCTTGAACTCGTCGAGTCTGTTCATCCACTCGCCGAGTCGTATGATTTCCAGGTCCCTATTGAACCTAAGCAACTGGGGAACCTTCGATCTTAACATCTGGTCCATAAACAGAAAGGGTTTGGTGGAAATACACCCCGACTCGTTGAGTCCCATGTACGACTCGCCGAGTCCCTCTTTGTCCAAAACTATACTGTCGATTATAATGGGTTTTAACGCATCCAAACCATAGATCTGGCCTCCTAGGGTCTATTTTATACGTAAAGCTACAAACTTGATGTACATGCATGGGGCCTTTGGCTCAAAAAGCCATAAAAGGAGGTCTACAAGATGCATGGGGTGTTTATGGCAACAAAGTTGGCATCTTTATGTCATAAAGACCCCCAATAAGCCCAGATCCGAAGTGAAACTCAAAGCACACCCACAAAATCCAATTTTTGCTTCTCTATACTCATAAAAAGGGTAGAAGTTGATGGGTTTTGAGCATTCTAACACTTCCTAAGTGTACATGCAACCCTAATAACCTTGAATCTATGTTTTCTCTATATACATGCAAATTTCTTTTCCAAGGTTATTTCCTAACTAGCATGGCATGGGGATTACATAAAACATAAAACTAGTAGAAATACATACCTTGTTGTTGCTTGGATTCCTTCAAGACTTTGTGAGCCTAGCACCCGAAATGTTGTGCCTCAAATGCTTCACACAACACCACAAGACTTGGAATAACTTGAGAGAATACTTCTAGCACTCAAAATCGGTTATGCCCTCTCTAGTAACACTAGGTCAACTAGGTCACGATTTTGCTAGCCATAGGGTTCCTTTTATAGTGTTGTCACAATTAGGGTTTACACATGAATGCCCTTAATTGTCATGACTCTTGATTTCTCATGACCCATGGGTTTGTAACTCCCATGGACTATCCATGGAGCTCCATATGGTTATAACCAAACCCATAAACCATGGATCATTAATCCACCATAAAAGAATTGATGATTGTCATAATCAACCCTATATATTTAATTAGTCTCACTTTGATCACCAAATTAATACTAGATTAATACTTGATCAATACTAATTAAATAATACTATTATTAATATATTAGAACTTATAATATATTAATAATCATAAGTGCCTTATTCTCTCATTTAGTCTATCCAAGTATTGCAATGCCATGCAACCCAAATGGACCATGTCGGGTCGGGTCAAGTACATACCAAATAAAGTTATGGACTTAGACACTATATCCAACAGTCTCCCACTTGGATAAGTCTAATAACTATATTTGCAAATATGACTTCAAAATCCGACTAGCAATCGTAGCTCTTTCAAAGTCTCTCGGAACTGAGATGATGATGATACGCCATTTAAGATAAGTGATCATATAATCCTCTATTCTCATGATATCAGCCGGACAAACACATGGAACATGGTCTTACTTATTGTCCAGCATTTGTTTCTCGATCTCTGATTTGTTTCGACATAGAACTAAATTGAACACATCAATTAGGTTCTGACCGGGCCCGGTACATAGGTCAAAACCAAATCATCGAGGGGCCCAGATATCGCTTCTATTTCTAGAAGGAACAGATAAACTTCGACTGATATGCTTGTACTAACTACTTGTTGATTTATTCACAAAGGCACGTTTTATGACATCGAGTTACCAATGCGTTTTCGTGCAATCAATGAATAACCAACTCATAGTCAACAACTCATATCTCTAGGTTTGAAGATTTATATTATATTACCGTCTCACGATCACTCGAGATAAATTCCATGAAGTGATGCAAGTGAGCGTGGGTTGGATCCAATACTCAGCCCTTATGAGTACTCATGAATGTTGTAGCAACCATTGCATTGTCCAAAGCACTTTTAGACAAATCATACAAGCCAAATTCATGACAGTCTTAAATCAATACTTACTTCCAAAGTTTGACTGACTGTGGATGGTTTGAATAATAACATAATTATTCTGGAAGTAAAAACATGCAAAATTGAAACATAGTAAACAATCAACACAAGATAGTAACACCTTACTCATAAATAAATAACAACTTTTATTTATCATCAAATGTCAATTACATTTTACAAGTTTCAGGAATCTAATTATTGAAACTAATATCATCCTTCAGCCCAATGCGCCTCGCATGCTGTAAATGCTTAACCCTGCTCAGTCCCTTAGGGGGTCTGCCGAGTTCTCATCTGATGATACCCTCTTAGCCACGAGGAGTCCTTCTTCTATTCGATGTATGATGAAATGGTATTTTCTGTCAATGTGCCTAGATCTCCCGTGATCTCTTGGTTCCTTAGCCAAAGCAACCGCACTTTCGCTGTCACAGAAAATTTCCATTGGCTCCTTTATAGCTGGTACAACTCCAAGGTCTCCGATGAAGTTCTTTAGCCATATCGCCTCCTTAGCTGCTTCACTTGCTGCTATGTACTCTGATTCACAAGTAGAATCAGCTACTGCCTCCTGCTTGGAACTTTTCCAAGTAATTGCCCCTCCATTTAGGATAAAGACCCAGCCTGACTGAGAGCGGAAATTATCCCTATCAGTCTGGAAGCTAGCATCGCTATATCCTTCCACTCTCAAGTCATCACTACCTCCGAGGGTAAGGACCCAATTTTTAGTCCTCCGCATATACTTGAGAATGTTCTTTACCGCTGTCCAGTGTGCTTTGCCAGGGTTCCCTTGATATCTACTGACCATGCTCAAAGCAAAGGCCACATCAGGGCGAGTACAAGTCATAGCATACATGATCGAGCCCACAGCGGAAGCATATGGTATATGACTCATTTCAGCTATCTCAGCCTCTGTACTCGGACTTTGAGTTTTACTCAGCTTGGCATTACTCTGGATTGGTAATTCTCCTTTCTTGGAATCTTGCATGCTGAACCTCTTCAACACCTTATCCAAGTAAGTACTTTGACTAAGTCCAATTAATCTCTTACTCCTATCTCTCAATATCCTTATCCCTAGGATATAGGCAGCTTCCCCAAGGTCCTTCATAGCGAAACACTTCCCAAGCCAGGACTTAACCTCCTGCAAGGTTGGGACGTCGTTTCCTATGAGAAGTATGTCATCCACATACAACACCAAGAAGCTAACTATACTCCCACTAGCCCTGACATACACACAAGACTCATCCTCACTCCTAGAAAAACCAAACTCTTTGACTTTCTCATCAAAGCAAAGATTCCATCTGCGAGATGCTTGTTTCAATCCATAAATGGATTTATCAAGCTTACACACTCTATTAGGGTATCTTGTATCGACAAAACCCTCTGGTTGAGCCATGTAAACATCCTCAACCAACTTTCCATTAAGGAAAGCGGTTTTGACATCCATTTGCCATATTTCATAATCATGAAATGCAGCTATGGCTAACAATGCTCTAATAGACTTAATCTTAGCTACTGGTGAGAAGGTCTCATCATAGTCAACTCCCGGAGTTTGAGTAAAGCCCTTCGCAACCAGTCGTGCTTTGTAAGTATGTACCTTCCCATCCATGTCAGTCTTCTTCTTGAAGATCCATTTGCACCCAACTGTCTTACGACCTGGTACATTGTCAACCAAGTTCCAAACTTGATTGTCATACATGGACTGAATCTCGCTGTCCGTAGCCTCCTTCCATTTAGCAGACTCAGGGCCTGCCATGGGTTCCCTGTAGTTATTAGGTTCATCCAAATCTATTAGTGTACTATCACTAATAAATGTATCACCTTCAGTGGTGATGTGATAACCATAATAAAAATCAGGTGTGTTCCTCACCCTAGTGGAACGTCTTGGAGGTACAGACTCATCTATCGGATCAACAGGAGTTTCCTCCTCAGGTTGGTCGATAGCATTTGAGGTTCCTTCACCACTTGACTCTTGAAGCTCTTCAAGGTCAATTTGCCTCCCACTGTCCCCTTGGCTTATGAATTCTCTCTCACGAAAGACTCCTCTTCTTGCTACAAAGACCACATTATCACTGGGTCTGTAGAAGAGGTAACCAAAGGATCTCTGTGGGTAGCCGATGAAAATACACCTCTCACTTCGAGGTTCAAGCTTATCATGAGTCTCACGCCTCACGAAAGCTTCACAACCCCAAATCTTGATGTGGTCCAAATTGGGAACTTTCCCAGTCCACATCTCGTGAGGTGTTTTGGCAACCTTTTTAGTAGGGACTAGATTAAGGATATGGGCGGCAGTCTCTAAGGCATACCCCCAGAAAGAGATTGGTAACGAAGCTCGACTCATCATGGAACGAACCATATCCAACAAGGTTCGATTGCGCCTCTCAGCTACACCATTCAACTGTGGTGTTCTGGGAGGTGTCAATTGTGAGACAATGCCACATTCCTTAAGATAGTCAAGGAACTCAATGCTAAGATACTCTCCTCCCCGATCGGATCGGAGCATCTTGATGTTCCTGCCCAATTGATTCTCCACTTCCTGCTTAAACGCTTTGAACTTTTCAAAGGTTTCTGACTTATGCTTGATTAAGTAAATATATCCATATCTACTGTAATCATCAGTAAAAGTCACATAATAGCGATTAGCATCCCTTGTAGAAACTCTGAAGGGCCCACACACATCCGTGTGTACAAGGTCCAACAAACCTTCACCCCTATCACAAGTACCTGTGAAGGGTGACTTTCTCATTTTTCCAAGTAAACAAGACTCGCAACTATCATCTGACTTGAGGTCAAATGATTCCAAGACTCCAGCCTTTTGGAGTTGGCCTATGCGCTTCTTGTTAACATGTCCAAGACGACAATGCCACAAGGATGCTTTATCCAAGCTATCTGAAAAATCAATATACAACACATTATTTCCTAGATTGTCTACAACATTCACGGCTTCATATACACCATCACAAGGTAATGCTTTAAAGTAAAATACATCATTGTAATAAACATTAATAGCACCATTTTTATTATCAAATGAAAATGAAAAACCTTGTCTGTACAAGCCATGAAAAGAAATAATATTTCTCGCCATTTCGGGCGAGTAACAACACTTATTCAAATCTAACATTAACCCATTATTAAGCAATAAAGAATAAACTCCTATCTTGGTAACATGTGATGCTTTCCTGTTGCCCATGACTAAGTTTATCTTCCCGTGCTCCACTTGCTCACTTCTTCTTAGTGCCTGCAAATCAGTACAGATGTGAATACCACAACCTGTATCAAGCACCCAAGAATTAGCATTAGATGAGTTATTAGACAATATTGTGTAAATACCTGCATGGGTGGGTTTAACCTTCCCATCCTTTAGATCTTGCAGATATTTGGGGCAGCTTCGCTTGAAGTGTCCCTTATCCTGGCAATAGAAGCACTGTGCTTCCTTTGGGTTTGAAGAAGGAGTAATGGGACTTTTCTTTGTCCCACTTGAAGAGGAACCATCAAGAGTCTTACCCTTGGTACCCTTCGAAGGGTTTTTCCTCTTCTTACCCTTTCCCTGCCCAATAGCCAGAACAGGGGCTGTTGAAGGAGTAGAAGTAGCAACCGCTTTACCCTTAAGGCCATTTTCAGTTGTCCTTAAGAGTCCTTGAAGTTTGCTAAGTGTGACTTCCTCCTTGTTCATATGATAAGTCATACGAAACTGATCATAACTTGGAGGTAAGGAATGGAGAATGATGTCAATCGCCATTTCCTCAGGAAAGTCAACATTTAGCTTCAGCAACCGGTCAACGAACCTTTGCATCTTCTGCAAGTGACCGGTGATGGGTTCACCATCCTTCATCCTTGCGGTTATCATGGAGGAGATGATTTCATACCTCTCCTGACGCGTGCTCTGATGGTACCTTTCCATCAGATCTAGGCGCATCTCATAGGGGTAGAAATCTTCATAGGATTTTTGAAGTTCAGGAGTCATGGTGGCCATCATGATGCATGCTACTTTAGTAGCATCCTTTTCATGTGCAACAAACTCCGCAAACTCTTCAGGAGTAGCAGTGGCTTCACTCACAACCTTAAGCTCCCTATCGAGGACATATTCTTTGTCCTCATAGCGGGTAATCATTCTGATGTTTCTGATCCACTCATTGAAATTGGATCCATCAAAGATGACCTTACCACACAAGTTCATAAGGGAAAAGGAGCCTGTTGGGTTTGAGCCAGAAACATTGTTGGAAGACATCTGAAAGGAAAGAAAGACAAGTTTCATTAGATTAGGAATCCTTAATAATTCACCCAAATGAAATATTAAGGCTAGGATCCAACAAACTATTTATAGTTGGAAGAGGGATGCCGTAATCCATACTATAAAATATTTGAAGGTAGGTAAATGACGATTTACCAATTTCCACCATAAGAACGAAATATTTTATTATTAGGTTTTATTGGTTTTGAAACTCCTAGATCTTTTGAGATACATTGAACTTTTCAATGGCATGTTTGAATCTCGATTGTGCCCTCTCAAGTTTGTGACTGGGATGCCGAGGATCACAAACAAGGTGTGAATAACCATACAAATTGACTTGGTACCCTCAACAATATTACCTAATCGATGTGCCGGTTAACCACACACGCTCCACCGATCTATAATAAAGTCAAGTTACCCTTTGCCACTCTTACTAGTCCATGTTAGTGTGCCGGTTAACCACACACGCTCCACTAACGACTTGGTAAGGTACAAAGTGTAATTTTATGGGCTAGCACCAATTTCACATTTTCCTAAAGTAACTAAGATTGGGAATTTATAATGTATAGTTACTTTATAATTCATTATACTTTTAACAAGTATTTAAAGTCGTATCCTATCCGTTCGGCTAACGACCCTCCACCGATCAAGGAAGCGGTGGGTGAGAGTGGACACCCATTAAGTCACCATTTTATAGGCAACAACCTTATACCCCCCTTATAGACCGGCTTCGTGAATGAGGCCTACTAACGGTAAGAATGACATATTCTTATACATATCTATATAATAAAATTATAATAATAGTATAAGTGTTGATTTTTAAACTTTTTAAAAATCTAAGGTTCAATTTGGAATTAAAGTATTAGAGTGTAAGACTTTTCAAATTCCAAAACTTGAGGGCAAGATTTGAAACTATTCCAAGTCTCTTCAATTTGTAACTTATGAGTTTTAATGGTTCATAAAAATGAAGACTCTTCATTTTATGAAACCTCTTTAGTTCTTTAATCACAATTTAAAGAAGTGACTTTTGGTTATCCATAACTTGAGGACAAGTTATGGACACCATCATAGCCATTAAGATCATGAATTAAACACACATGGTGGTTACACATAATTCCTATGATCTTCTAAAAACTCATAAGAACACAAATTCATGTCAAGCAGTTTCAAGAAATCATATAACTATATACAATACTTGAAAATTGATAAAAGTCATGCAAAAATGGGTTAACATAATCATTATCATTTTGAAAAACAGATTTTACAAGTCCAAAACAGATTGGGATATGATCTTAATCCATTTCCAGCAACAAAACTCGAAAAAACTGCCCAACACGCTCCTACTCGCTGAGTGCATTATTCTACTCGGCGAGTAGAATGAATTTGTTCATGGACTCGGCGAGTCCTCCCCATGGACTCGGCGAGTCCAGTCGTCAGAATGCAGAATTTTCGATTTTTAAGCAGTTTTGCATCAAGTATACAGAAAACAATCATAGGCTCTGATACCACTGATGGGTTTTGAGCATTCTAACACTTCCTAAGTGTACATGCAACCCTAATAACCTTGAATCTATGTTTTCTCTATATACATGCAAATTTCTTTTCCAAGGTTATTTCCTAACTAGCATGGCATGGGGATTACATAAAACATAAAACTAGTAGAAATACATACCTTGTTGTTGCTTGGATTCCTTCAAGACTTTGTGAGCCTAGCACCCCAAATGTTGTGCCTCAAATGCTTCACACAACACCACAAGACTTGGAATAACTTGAGAGAATACTTCTAGCACTCAAAATCGGTTATGCCCTCTCTAGTAACACTAGGTCAACTAGGTCACGATTTTGCTAGCCATAGGGTTCCTTTTATAGTGTTGTCACAATTAGGGTTTACACATGAATGCCCTTAATTGTCATGACTCTTGATTTCTCATGACCCATGGGTTTGTAACTCCCATGGACTATCCATGGAGCTCCATATGGTTATAACCAAACCCATAAACCATGGATCATTAATCCACCATAAAAGAATTGATGATTGTCATAATCAACCCTATATATTTAATTAGTCTCACTTTGATCACCAAATTAATACTTGATTAATACTTGATCAATACTAATTAAATAATACTATTATTAATATATTAGAACTTATAAAATATTAATAATCATAAGTGCCTTATTCTCTCATTTAGTCTATCCAAGTATTGCAATGCCATGCAACCCAAATGGACCATGTCGGGTCGGGTCAAGTACATACCAAATAAAGTTATGGACTTAGACACTATATCCAACAGAAGTAGCCCCAAATCAAAATCTAAGAGATAGATGGTCAAGGTTCCAGCTTTTTACCTTGAATGAGATGAGAATGAAGTAAAAATTCTGGATCTCCTTGCTTCTACTTGAACTTCCAAGCTTTCTTCTTTTTCTCCAACCTCAAACACACACAAAAAGCACCAAAAAGGCTCAAGAACACTCAATAAGGGTTTAGGGTTTCAATCTAGGGTTTCTCTGAGTTGGGAGGGTGATGGAGGCTGGTTTGGGACGAGATAAAGTGTTTTAATAGGGCGCAAACCCTAAACATTAGGGTTTTGTCCAGACAGCTCCTACTCGCCGAGTCAGTCTCCCGACTTGTCGAGTAGATCATTAAAAACCCCCGCATAATGTCGAGTCTACTCGACGAGTTGGGCGTCCAACTCGCCGAGTCCCAGAGTAAATTACAACAATACTTGAATTTAAATACATACCAGGAACCGGGTGTTACAAATTTCCCCCACTTATTTTAGACTTCGTCCTCGAAGTCTGCTGCTGAGCCCTGAAAAAGCTCGGGGTAGTGCTCCCTCATCTCGTCCTCTGGCTCCCAAGTCCATTCCGAGCCCTTGCGGTGCTGCCATTGTACCATCACCAGTTCGACCCTCTTGTTCCTCAGATCCTTCGAATTCCTGTCGAGGATAGCTACTGGTCGCTCAATGTAATTCAGGCTGTCATCCACTTGAATGTCCTCGAAAGGCACCACTGCCGAATCGTCCACCAGACACTTCCGTAATTGGGAGACGTGAAAAGTGCTATGAATCTGACTGAGTTCGGCCGGCAGGTCCAGTCTATACGCCACCTTACCCACCCGGGCTGCAACCCTGAAAGGTCCAATGTATCTGGGGCCCAACTTGCCCAGCTTCCTAAACCGGATGACACCTTTCCAAGGTGACACCTTCAGGAGCACCATATCCCCGACCTGGAATTCCAGGTCCGAACGATGCTTGTCGGCATAACTTTTCTACCGACCCTGAGCAGTCTGAAGCCTGCTCCGCACCTGCTGGATCCTCTCCGTAGTCTTGAGTACCACTTCGGTACTCCTGATGACTCTCTGGCCAACCTCACGCCAGCATATCGGGGTCCTGCACTTCCTCCCGTACAACATCTCGAAGGGAGGACGGTCAATACTCGCATGATAGTTGTTATTATAGGAAAACTCAGCCAAAGGAAGGTAAGTATCCCAACTACCTCCGAAATCTAAAACACACGCCCGCAGAATATCCTCTAGATTTTGGATGGTCCGCTCACTCTGATCATCCTTCTGCGGGTGAAAAGCAGTGCTGAAGTGCAGACGAGTACCCAACTCGTCGTGAAACTTCTTCCAGAATCTGGAAGTAAACCGCACGTCTTGGTCCGAAATTACCGAAACTGGCACTCCGTGTCGAGCTACTACCTCTCGGATGTAGATATAGGCCAACTTCTCGGCCGAGATGCTCTCCTGGATCAGTATGAAATGGGCACTCTTGGTCAACCGATCCACGATGAACCAAATCGAATCCACTCCCCGTGCAGTCTTGGGAAGCTTTGTGATGAAATCCATAGTGATATCTTCCCATTTCCACAGCGGAATATCCAACGGCTGGGTCTTGCCGTGAGGCCTCTGATGCTCGGCCTTGACCTTCCTGCAGCTCAGGCATTTCTCATTGAACCAAGCTACATCCCTCTTCATGCAGGGCCACCAATAATGAAGGCGAAGATCCATGTACATCTTCGTCGCCCCGGGATGGATAGAAAACATGGATTTATGTGCCTCCTCCATCAATACCTGGCGCACACCTCCATGATATGGGACCCACACTCTACGGTTTAGGGTCAACAATCCCCGGATGTCATAATCGAAGGAGGAAACCTGGCCCACGATACGCTCACTCTTACGATGTTCCTCCTTCATAGCCTCCTGTTGGGCCTCTCAAATCCGCTCTAACAATGGAGTCACCACGGTCATCCTCATGCAGATGTTTCTGATCGGCACTATCTTGCGGCTAAGCGCATCGGCCACGACATTGGCCTTCCCCGGGTGGTAGAGGATCTCAGAATCATAATCCTTCACCACATCAACCCACCGACGCTGCCTCATGTTCAGATTCGGCTGATCCATAAGGTACCTAAAACTCTTATGGTCCGTGTAAATAGTACAGCGGACCCCACAGAGGTAATGACGCCAAATCTTGAGGGCGAAAACAACTACCCCCAACTCCAAGTCATGCGTCGGATAGTTCGCCTCATGAGGCTTCAACTGCCTCGAAGCCTAGGCGATAACATGCCCTCTATGCATCAATACCGCGCCCAAACCCGAGATGGACGCATCGCAATATACCACAAAATCATCCATACCCTCTGACAGGGCTAAGATTGGCGCCTCGTAGAATGTCTGTCTCATAGTCTTGAATGCAGCCTGCTGCTCTGACCCCCAGTGAAAGACCACGACTTTTGTCAACCGGGTCAAGGGCACGACTATCTTGGAGAAGTCCTGAATGAATCTCCGATAATAACCTGCCAATCCCAGGAAGCTCCGAATCTCAGATGGAGACTTCGGGACCTCCCACCTCATCACGGCCTCCACTTTGGCCAGATCGACTGAAATCCCGTCCTGATTGACAAGGTGCCCAAGAAACTGCACCTCGTGCAACCAGAACTCACACTTGGAGAACTTGGCATACAAGCTCTCCCTCCTAAGAGTATCTAATACCTACCGCAAGTGCTCCTCATGCTGCTCCCGCGTCTTGGAATATACCAAGATGTCATCAATGAAAACTATTACAGACCGATCCAACATCAGTCTACACTCGCGGTTCATGAGATCCATGAACGCGGCAGGAGCATTGGTGAGCCCAAAAGGCATCACCACAAACTCATAATGACCATATCGCGTCCGAAACGCAGTCTTCTGTACATCCTTCTCTCGGACCCTCATTTGATGGTAACCCGAACGCATATCGATCTTGGAGAACCAAGATGCTCCCTGAAGCTGGTCAAAGAGGTCATCAATCCTTGGGAGTGGGTAACGGTTCTTCACCGTTACCTTATTCAGCTCCCGATAGTCTATACACATCCGATGCGACCCTTCCTTCTTTTTCACGAATAGTATCGGGGCTCCTAGGGCAAACTGCTCGATCTGATAAATCCCTTGTCTAACAGCTCTTGCAGCTGTGTAGACAACTCCTACATCTCAGGAGGAGCCAATCGATACGGTGCCTTGGCTATTGGAGCCGCACCAGGGACCAGGTCGATCCTGAACTCCACCTGCCTCTTCGGAGGTATCCCAGGCAGCTCCTCTGGAAATACATCCGCGTACTCTCATACCACTGGTACATCACTCACCGTCGCCTGACCCGCCTCTCGGGTATCCAAAACATAGGCGACATACCCCACACAACGCTGTTGGACTTCCAAGCTTTCTTCTTCTTCTTCAACTTCAAACACACACAAAAAGCACCAAAAAGGCTCAAGAACACTCAATAAGGGTTTAGGGTTTCAAACTAGGGTTTCTCTGAGTTGGGAGGGTGATGGAGGCTGGTTTGGGACGAGATAAAGTGTTTAAATAAGGTGCAAACCCTAAACATTAGGGTTTTGTCCAGACAGATCCTACTCGCCGATTCGGTCTCCCGACTCATCGAGTAGATCATTAAAACCCCCGCATAATGTCGAGTCTACTCGACGCGTTGGGCCTCCAACTCGCTGAGTCCTAGAGTAAATTACAACAATACTTGAATTTAAATACGTACCAGGAACCGGGTGTTACATGACATCCGAATGAAAGACGACTACCTAACCATGCATGATGCTGATAATTGTTTGCTTATGAAGGTAAAGAGGAATCCAAATCGTCTTTATAAAATAAAATTAAATTTTGGAGTGCCTATGTGTCTTTACTCCAAACTCAACGAAAATACTTGGCGATGGCATGCAAGATTGGGACACATGAACTTCAAGTCGATGAAAACGATGTAAAAGAAAGGTTTAGTCAAAGGTTTTCCACACTTTGATCAAGAAAATAAATTGTGTGAATCTTGCTTAGTGGGCAATCAAACAAGAAAATCATTCCCAATCAAGACTTCGCGCAAAGCAAAGCAACCACTAGATGTGGTACATGTAGATTTATGACGACCAGTCACAATACCCATCATGGGACGAAACAGGTATGTTTTCACATTAATTGACGATTTATCACAATATATGCAGACATATCTCATGAAAGAAAAGAGTGATGCATTTCTAAACTTAAAAAAAATTCAAAGATTTGGTGGAAAAAGAAACATGAAAGACTTTGAAAGTGTTTCGAAGTGATCGATGGGGTGAGTTTACCTCATCTAAATCTAACACTTTTTATGAGTTCGGTATCAAACGTCACCTTACCGTTCCATACTCACCTTAACAAAACCGGAGGGGGGGGGGGGTAGTAGAACGTCGAAATCGAACATTTATGGACATGACCCGGAGTATAATGAACGCTATGCAAGTTCCAAGTGACCTATGGGGAGAAGTGGTAATTCACTCAACAAAGTTGATTTATCATGTATACACATGAGTGCTGGTTGATCGAAACCCATACGAAAAACTCAAGAAGAAGAAACGAAGTCTGGATAATGTTTATATATTTGTATGTCTTGCACAATCTAAAGTAGAACCTGTAAACATGAAGAAATTAGATGCAAGATTAAGACCACTGGTAGATCTTGGCTTCAAACCATGTACAAAAGGCTATAGGCTACTAAACCCCACTACACATAAAATAATTATGATCAGGGATGTTATTTTCTATGAAACCAAATGGTGGGATTGGCAAAAAGAAACAGGAGTCGATAATGAGTTACCATGTTCGTTTACAATACCATGGGATAATCATAGTATCGAAACAAATACATTGGGTCAAGAAGGTGAAGACGAATCAAACATGATTGATAATGAAACAATCGAAGTTGATCATGAAAACCATGATCATAATGAAATAGATCAACCAAGTCTTGATGTTCAGAACGAGCCCAATCGAAATCAGGTAAACAAAAGTTTATGAAGGACATCGAGACAATCTATACTTCCATAGAGACTTCATAGGATTATATGCTCGGTTATGATGAACTTCTATTAGGAACAGACGAAGAACCGGTAACCATCAAAGATGAAAATGGACAATCGGAATGGGTTAAAGCTATGGATGCAGAAATTGAGTCAATAAACAAGAATAATACGTGGAAGCTTGTCGAAAAACCTACGGGGGTGAAACCAATTGGTCTTAAATGGCTATTCAAGGTAAAGAAGAACGTAGATGGTATGATCGATAAATATAAATCCCGATTAGTTGCAAAAGGCTATGTACAACAACCCGGCGTTGATTTCATTGAAGTGTTTGCCCCGATAGCTCGTGTTAAGACAATTAGGTTTCTTACTGCCATAGCAGCGAAAAACAGATGGGAGCTTCACCATTTTGATAATAAGATGACATTCTTATATGGAGAATTAAAGGAAACTTTTTATGTGACACAACCGGAGGGATACATAAAGAAAAGAGATGAGTATAAAGTATACCAACTTATGAAATATTTATACGATCTAAGAAAAACACATCGATCTTCAAACACGAAACTAGATACAATTTTGAAAATATTGAGATTTCAAAAGTGTACAACATAATCATCTGTTTATCGGAAGAATGAAGGAGACAATGTATTGATTTTGGCAGTATATGTTGATGATCTATTTGTTACAGGTTCAAGTTTAAACATGATCAAGAAGTTCAAAATAGATATGTCAAAGAATTTTGAAATGTTAAATCTTGGTAAGTTAACATATTCCTTTGGCATTCAAGAAACGAAAAAGAAGACTAGGATCATCATCAAAAAAGAGGCCTATGCTCAACACATTCTAAAAGAAGTCAGATTACAAGATTGAAATCCAATCTCACATTCCAATGGAACTAGGAACGAAGTTGTGTAATGTAACAAACCAAACTTTTCCATTCTGTTTCGAAGGGTAATTCAATCAATTACCAGCCCCTCTGCTTTTGATTATGATCATTAGTATTAAGTAAAAGAAGATGAAGAACACAGAGTCCCTTTTATTATGCATGAGCTCTCAATTTAGCCACTAAGCTTCTTAGTCAAACAAAATCCGATGAGGGTAAAATGTTTTTATAGCTTTTTTCCTCAGTGGGGTAATTCAATCAATTACCAGCCCCTCCACTTCTGATGAATTTATTATGATTTTTTAAAGACAGTGCATGAAATCTGTGACAGCATGGACTAGCCTGAGAAGATTGCTAATTTTACCCCTCAAGGATTTGGAATTTCGAAATGTGATTCAAAGTTTGAAGAAAGTAGACACACTAAGATTTCCAGAAAGCTAAGTCTCATGATTTTTAGATGTTCGTATTGACTTGCACGGATTTTAGAAGTTGGAGGACAAATTTGGGAAAATTGATCATAATATCTTCTAAATCATTTTTGGTGTTCTATTAAGGAATTAATGGTTATGCCTTAAGTTTATCACTTTTAACATGATTGTTGGTTACTTATTATGCTATAGATATGTGAAATTCAATTTAACCTAAGGGCCTTAATGCTTGGCTTAATGAGGGTTCAAAGTTAAGGATTTTCAAATAAAATGTCACTTTCATACTTATTAGGGTTAAGTTGCCAACTTAACCTATTAAGCTCTTTTAAGTCACCTCTTTCGAGTCCTACACAGAGGCAAATTAAACAAAGATATCAAAATATGTTTGGGGAAACTATGCAAGAATATAAAATCCAGTTTATAATCTCAACAAACAAACATTCAATTTGTTGAATATGTTTGGGGAAATGAAGTTCAATAAAAAAAACAGAGGCAAATTAAACAGAGACATCAAAATGATGTTGTTTCAGCAAAAAAAATCATCAACAAGCACCTATAGACTGCAACAATAAATACACCACCTTATTCTTGATTTATTTGTGGAGGTTTTTTCATTGAGGCATTTCATCGAACACTTGGTGTTCAAAAAATCTATAAGTTATCACAATGTCTATGATATTATATGAAACAAGATAGAAGTTAATTACCCCAAATGAAAGAGTAATGAAGCAACAATAACAAATATAATCACTAATCATCCATCAAGTATGTATTTGACGTTATTCAGAACTTATAAGAACAAATATGTGTAAGGAATAGAGGACAATTACCAAATATATTCGATGCCTGCTCCAAAATAAGGAACCAAAATATAATCAAGATCTGAAACCCTCAGTGCGGATGTGTGCAAATAATCTGAGCACCAGGGACTTTGGCTGTTACCCTAAGAAAATGAGCCAAACGCTGACCATATGTGTGAGGAAATGATTGATTGATAGTGTGGCCACTAGATGAATCTACCACAGTAGTTGCATCACTAAATTCTAATGGTGTGTGTGTGTGTGTGGGGGGGGGGGGGGAGAGGGAGGATCGGAGTGGGGTGTCGGTTGTTTTGTGAGTGAAAAACAAATCACAGAGAACCTTTATGTTAAATTTCATTAAAATTTAAATGACGTCTTCTGTATTTTTTAAAATTGTTCTCAAATGTTCTCAAACAAAATAAATGTTCTCATTTAAACATACCTCTCTCTCTCTCTCTCTCTATATATATATATATATATATATATATATATATATATATATATATATATATATATATATATATATATATATATATATATATATATAGAGAGAGAGAGAGAGAGAGAGAGAGATAGATAGGTTCAAATGTTTCTACTATCTATTGTGTGCATTTATGATTGATTATGTACCAATCATTTTAGTTATTTTAATTACTTTCTTAAAATAACTAAAATGATTGGTCAAGAATCAATCCTACATGCACACAATAGATAATTAGAACACAATAACCTAACCCTATATATATATATATATATATATATATATATATATATATATTATGATGAATAAAATACATAAAGACCTTATTGTCCCTTATTGTCCCATATTATAATAAAAGAGTCCCCCACGTAACGTCTCTTTTAACCCCCTTACACACTATGTAAAATACCGAATATACGCTCTTTTAAACTCACAAGTCACAAGGCATTAAATTCGGATTTACCAATGAGGATCAATTCATATCCTATTTACTTTGACTCACAATAAGGATCGATTCATATCCCTAATTTTTGGCAAACTTATCTCAATTACCGATCGGTAAGAAATCAGGAATCTCCATCTATTCAAATTTAATATCGAGGGGTAATTCACCTAAAAACCAAACCACCAAAACCCTAAGCATTAGGTTGATGACGTTCTTCAGAAGGATGCAATAAGAAAATAGACTTCCTAAACTCTTCTCTAGCATGGGCAGTCCGGCTTTAATTTTATATTTTTGGCTCTTTGCCATTGATTACAGTTAAAAAAATTTCACCCCATGCATTTCTGCTTCCTTATTCCACAACCCTAAGGGGGTGTTTGTTTGGCAGGAATGGAATGGAATTTGAGGGAAAATGATTCCATTTCCCTCAAATTCCTGTGTTTGGTTCAACTTCAAGGGAAGGAAAAGGAATGCCAAATGAATTATTTTCTATTCAAATGAAGGAAAGTCCATTCCTTCACAATCTCAAAGGAATTAATTCCTTCATAACATGGAAAGCACAAGATTACAATTTTGCCCTCGCTAAACATTACAATACATCAGTTAACCTAGTTCGTTCATCCCATTCTCATTGAGTCGACATCCATCATCTTCGCGTCTTCTCCTCATCATAACAAGGATCAGCCGACGAATTTCATTCCAGGTGATCTCTCTCTCTCTCTCTCTCTCTCTCTCTCTCTTCACATTCGAACCAAACAACACCTGTGAAGCATGTCTTGGTCGATTCATGGTTTCAAGCTATTTGATTTCTGAATTCAAGTGAATCATATCGATTAAATTAAAGTTCTTTTCTGAATTTCATGGTCGATTCATGGTCTACAACAACCGTTAGCTAATCGATTTATTCACATTCTCTCCATCTTTTCTAATTTTATGATTTTCTAATTTCTCCTTCTTTTCACGATTTCAGAAAAACCGAATGTTCTTTCCCTGCTTGTTTTGATTTTTTTTGTCTGTTATAGAACTGGGAAGCTAATCAGGTTATTTGGTTTAATTTTTTTTATGAAGCTGTGTAATTCCTTGTCCAACAACTGTTACTGAACAGAGAAAACATGTCTTGGTTTCTTGCTAAATTGATAGAACAGAAAACATGTTGTGGTTTTGTTGTTTTGCTATCAATATATGCCATTTTGCTTTTTTACTATCAATGGAATATGTATACTGTTTTTCTGTTTTACAGGAAAATGCCTCGACTTAGTTTAACAACACGCAATCATAGACAAAGGCAAACTTCATTGATTTTAACATGGTGGAACATGGTTTTACACGTTGTTGTAGTCCTTTTGTTAATGATATTCAAAAAGCATAGGGATAAAAGACGTATTAAGCATCTTTCTACAAATGCAGATCGATACCCAATGCTACATAGATACGTTTATGAGAGTGACACCATGTCTATATCACAAATTAGGATGTCTAGAATGTGTTTTACTAAGTTATGTTCTACGCTTGAAACATTGGGAGGCCTAAAACCAAGTAGGAATATGGAGATTGATGAACAAGTTGCTATTTTTCTGCATATTCTTGCTCATAATGTTAAGAATCGTGTTATAATATGTCGGTTTCGTTGCTCGGGAGAAACGATTAGTAGGCATTTTATTCGAGTTTGTAATGCAGTCATACGATTGCATAGTTAATTGCTTAAGAAACCCGAACCTATTCCCGATAACTCTACTGAATAAAGATGGAAGTGGTTTAAGAATTGTTTAGGAGCTTTAGATGGAACATATATAAAGTGTCTAGTTCCAGTCGAAGATCGGAATAGATATAGAACAAGAAAGAATGACATGGAAACAAACGTTCTAGGGGTTTGTTCCCATGATATGCAGTTTATATATGTGTTAACTGGATGGGAGGGGTTGGCTGCGGATGGTAGAGTTCTTCGTGATGCTCTTCTTCGACCACATGGATTTAAAGTTCCAAGGCCGGGTATGTTCTTTTTTTAACTATACATCTTATTTATAAATTTTTATTAATAAGTTATTAACTACAATTCTTATCTAAAGGTTATTATTTGGTTGATGTCGGATACTGTCACACCCCCGAACCAAGGATGGCGGAAACATCCAGGGGTGGAGGACTTAATGTATAGTATCACAACAACGAGTATAATAGTGCTCAAAGTAAATACAACCATCATAAATATAATTGAAAAAGTTACACCATAGTATGAGTTTACATGTTTCAAAATCAATTACACTATGATGACGAAATGAAATGTTTGACGATTTAACGTCCCATCCTCAAAAGCTGTTGATTTCCTGTTTCACTGATTTCCTGAGAATACAAGTAATTTCGAAAAAGTGTCAACAATTAAGTTGGTGAGTTCATAAGCTTTTGAATGTAGAGTTTGAAAACCCTGGTTACTACCAGTGTGTATAGTATGTTCTGTTTGAAAACCCTGGTTACCACCAGTATGCATAATATGTTCTGTTTGAAAACCCTGGTTACCACCAGTATGTATGGTATACTCTGTTTGAAAACCCTGGTTACCACCAATATGTATAGTAGTTTTATTATTTGAAATAAAACCGAGTATTGTATCCCGAGTTTGAAAACCTTTGTTTACAAATGATATGTATAACCAAGAAAAATTCCATATTTTTCCTTATAAAATGTCATGTAGTCTTAAATCCCAAGACCGAGTATATGAATGTTCGTACTTGTAATGAGGTATGCAGTTTTAAATAGATAAAACCCCTTTTTAAAATATAAAATTCCCGTAAACTACATGTGTCGTTATCTCCCTATGTGAGTCGCTATAACCATACTATAATAGAGATGTCTGCTGCGACGCTCTTCAGGCGTCGGAAATGAAATGACATTTGTTACCCCCGATCGGCCGATCGGACTATCTTAGCAGCATGGGTGTGGGTTGTCAATCCCAATATAGATCTATACACAATTATCATGCTCTCCCTACAAGAGACTCTGGTTATAACTATTTCAGGAATTTTAAATAGTACTCTAAGAGTACAATGAAGACGTGTCTCACAATTTACGATAACGAGTTTACGTGTAGTATGCGTGTAAAACCTTTTCCATGGTGGAAATTGAAATTCCCTTTTTGTGTAGTATGTTTGAAATGTGAAATCCATAAACTATACCTATTATAATTTATCATGTGGTAAATGAAAACCTTTTTTGTGTAAGTAATATGTTTTGCCAAGCATAACTATACTTCTTATGTTTTATATTGTATGTTTGTAATGATAAAAGACTCTTACAATTCAGTGAGTAATTTATGTTATTTAAATGTAACTTAATAGAAAACACATGTCAAATATGAAGTCATCAAAGGTAAACACTTTGCTCAACATGTTACAAAGTGTTATGAAAGTTGTAAGCTGTTAACTAGTTTTTAACTTTTCTGCACTGTTTTAGAAAAATCATACGAAGTCGAAAACTGAATCCGTAAACTCTGAGTGTTTAGAAAATGTGTCTAGTTTATTCATAATTTTTATTATGTTTTTTAGAAGTCTCTAACCTGCGTGAAAATGTTCATATTCACAGACTGGTCCGAATTCGTTTCTGAAATGATAGTCAGTTTTGTACAAATCGTCATAAATTGTAGAAATATCGTATGGGGATGTGCAAGTAGTCATTTTAAAGGTATAAACCTGAACTAGTTGAACCTGGATTATTTTTGAAATAAAAAATGTTTAAGATGGTCAAAACAGTCCGTGAATAGCACTCAACGTTTCTGCAAAAACCTGAAGTATGAGTTTGAGTTGTGTTAAGGTGATTTAACTTGTATTACCCCCCTAAAACTTGAAGAAAACATGAAGATGGAGGGGTATGAACTCACTTTGAGTGATTCCCTGAGATGAATGTGGAATAAGGGAGGTTTCCAAGTCAAGAACACTTGGGAGGTGCTTGAAGATTTGAAGATTATAGGCACAAATATGACGATGTTTGTGTAAGAGATTCATGATTTGAGTGAAGGAGTATAGAGTATTCAAATGTAGGATGAAGATACTTACCAAAATTGGAGGAGAATGCTCATGAACAACCTTGAATTTCAAGTTTAGAGAGAGAGAGAGAGAGAGAGTGAGAGAGAGAGAGAGAAATGGGTTTGCTTTTTGGTGAAAGAGTGAGTAAGGTGGGAGGAGAGATAAGGATTTCCAGCCTTTGATCAAGATCATTTGCTGGAGAAAGAGGGTGAGAGGACAAATAGTTGACTAGGTAGGGATGAATAGTGACTAAGGGTGGTCATAGAGTGGGTGTGGAGGATAGCTTGTGTCATAACTTTATGGCAAGGTCAACACTCCACCTCAATATCTTACCCAATAGATATTATTCTTAGACAAAGATTTCCCTCAAAATGTGTTTAAATTATGAATATATGGGGCCATATATGTCAAAATATGATTTTGGGTGAAAATCCAACGTTAAAATCATGAAAAACGGGCTTAAAACGAGATCGGGGTCAAAAACCAGGAAGAAATGGTGAAAATTCGAAGTCAGGCCGAAGGTTCGGTCCTTAGAGGGTGAGACCCGGACTTAGTCTTCGGTCCGAGGTGGAGACGCGAACCAGGCCTTCGGGCCCGAAACTGAACGGAGCGAATACGAGGCGATCAAAAGCAAAGGGTAGTTCGGTTCGAAGGGTACCTTCGGTTATGCAGGTTTCGGATCCGAATTGGACCTTCGGGTTCGGTTCTTGTAGAAGGTTCGGTTATAGGTTTCGGTTCTTAGGGTTTCGGTCCTAAATGGCTGTTTTTCGCATAAACTTCCCGTTTTGAGCGGTTTTTGGCTAAGTTAAGAGTCAAAAATCCCCGATTGATTATGAAAAGTTGAAAGAGGTTATGAGAGAGATTTGAGAGAGATTTGGGAGAGAGAGAGATAGAGTGAGAGAGATTTAGAGAGACTTTGTTTGTGACCTTTGTGAGTGTTTAGCCTCGTAATGCAAGGTTCGTAATCCCCGTTTTGCCTTGTTATGAGCGTTAAATGCCCCCGAAGGGTATGTATTAATGTTTTATCGAGTAGTTCCATGACTTACCCTGATTAGGGTTTAGATTTTTTGAACACGTGAAGACTCTAAGTGATACTTTGCATTAGAATGGTGTGTTGTAAAATAGTAGCATAATGTAAACCCTAATATACAAGGGTTAATTGAGTTGACCGGTTTGACTTGTTGACTTTATTTGACTTTGACTTGACTGGAAATTGACGGTTGTCACATCATCCCCCCGTTAGAAGGAATTTCGTCCCGAAATTAGCACCTTGACCGAGACTTCGAGAGTTGGGGAAAGATGCAGGTATTTTTGTCTCATTTGGTTTTCGCGTTTCCGGGCGAACTCGGGTCCTTGTTTAACGTTCCAACGGACTTTCCCACTAGGGATGCGACTTTGTTTTGTTCTTTTGATCTCTCGATCCACGATTTTTATTGGTTCTTCCACGAAGTGGAGACTCTCGTTGGTTTCAATCTCGTCAAGAGGTATAACAAGAGTCTTGTCGGACTAGCAGTTCTTTAAGTAAAACACGTGGAAGGTCAGATGTACATTATTAGGTTCCTAAGGTAGTCGAAATTGGTATGTCACTGGGACAATCCTGGCAAGGATTTCGAATGGCCCGCTTGTAGGGTTTTGAGCATTCTAACACTCCTAAGGTGTTCATGCAACCCTAGAAATCTTGGATCTATGTTTGACTAAGATACATGTTGTGACAACCCAAAATTTTCCATTGCTTTGAAAGCCCAGTCAGCCAACTCAACTCAGTGTCAGACTCACTCCTGCTATCGGTTAGCACAATTTAGAGTCTGTTTGAGTGTTCGGAGCCTAGTACACTTGAGGTATGAGTATTAGGAAGTACCTGCTAGAACCACGGAACATCAAATCGGGTTAAACACCATCAAAAAGGAGTTCACGGCCACAACACTTGAGTTTACGGCCGTAAACTCAAGGTGGGCCGTAAACTCCCCTATAAGACCCAATCTCTTCAACTTTCCTTCATTATTTCATTCCCACCTCAAGAACACTTGAGTTTTCTCTCAAGTATCATCCCGATTTTCGTCCCGATCTTCCAAAATGTAAGTGTTTCTTCCGTTGTTTTGTTGTTACATCCATAAATCTAGCTTCATCCACTGATTTCATCCATGGAAATCATGTTTGCTTAGATCCTCAAGAAACACCAAGAACACACACTGGTGTTCTTGGCCAAAATCGACCATTCGAGCTCCTAGATCGTAAGTACTCTTGTTCTAACTCGTTGTATACTAGGTTTAACATGTTTAGGGCTTAGAAACAACAAGAATCCATGGATGAATGAGAGTTTACGGCCAAGGCATGTTCTTGGGCCGTAAACTCCCTTTAAGGGTGTAATGATGCCCTTTATTCCTTCCTTATGCCCAGAACTTTGCCTAGAACCAACCACCATTGAACTAGGGACCTTAAACATCAAAGAAACCATGTCCTCATAGAGTTTACGGCCGTAAACCCTTAAGGAAATGGTCCTTTGGCCGTAAACTCTATAAAGGGGTCATATGGTGCCCCTAACACCTATTATGGCTTGTATAAATGACTAGAACCTTGCATGCTTAACCTACAAACACCAAAACACGAAATGGGTGGGAAAACTTGAGTTTACGGCTGTAAACTCATGTGTTTACGACCGTAAACTCCACCAAGGGTCCATATGGAGCCCTAGTCACTTCCTAAACCCTAGATTCGAGTCTAGCTTATTTCCTTGTTTGATATAAGACTTTTGAACACCCAATGGCGCCACTTCCATGAGTTTACGGTCGTAAACTCATGGGGGAAGTGGTCTAGAAACCGTAAACACCCCTAAGGGCCACCATTTGAGGAGTAAACTACAATGTGAGGCCGTAATCTCTTTATATGCAACCCTTGGTACTCCTAGCACTTGTAGCAAAGTGTTTTCATGCATTAGGATGTCCTTACTTGCATAATTAGTTATTAAATGACTAATTAGATAGTTAAATGCATCATTACATGTTAAATAGGATCCGAGTGTGTGTTCAAGTCCTCACTTGACACATAGCATTCTATACCATCCGTTCATACGAATCACCCACGTTAGGTGAGTTCATACCCCTATACTTTTCCGAGTTTTTCATGTTTTCAGGGGGGAATACAAGCAAAAGTACAAGGAAACTTGTGCTCGATTTATATCTTTTTGTATAAAATGATTTCATGTTCAGCATGCTTTTAACTCAGAAAACTGTTTTACAAATCGATTAAGAAATCAACTCGTAGTAATAGTTTTCAAATCTAAAGCAAGGAACTCGTGAACCTTATCATAATATGTATTATTTCATAAAGGATTCATGCAAATCATAAAAGGATTTTTGTATTATCACTTGTAAATTCGTTAGGCTAAGTTTGAGACATGTCCTCGGTAACACTCCCCCGGATTCGTGAGTGGAGGGCTACGACTTATAACCATAATCTCTTGGAGGGAGAGCGTGACTATTGTGTATAGATCTATATGGGACTGACTATCCCACACCCTCGCTGCTAGCTACAGTGGAACCCTTTGGTTCAGGGGTGACAAAGTCATAAATGATACTGGCCCATTTATGTGCCTTATCCAGTATTAGTACGGTTATGGCACTCACAACTTAGGTAGCGGGTATTTACTCTTATAATATAATCCTCTGGGCGTGACCAGAGCTTCTAATATAATCCTCTGGGCGTAACCAGAGCTTCGAATATAATCCTCTGGGTGTGACCAGAGCTTCTAATATAATCCTCTGGGCGTAACCAGAGCTTCGAATAAAATCCTCTGGGTGTAACCAGAGCTTCGAAAAGAAAACTGCCGTCCAAGTATGATAAATACTCGCGTATAGATAACCAACTTTCAACCTTTAAGAAAATATGGGATTTTCTGGGATAACCAAATCTTTCATAAATAGTCTGTTTAATGTGTAACTAATGGATAATAAAAACCTCTTTCATAAGGAAATATGGGATTTTCTTGGGAAAACAACTTTTCAAAGAATCAAAGGAACATGTCTTTTACCAGAATTAACAGCTTATGAACTCACCAGCTTTATGCTGATATTTTAAAACTGCTTGTATTCTCAGGGCATAAATAGACAGGTACACTCCGGAAGCTTTTGTGAAGACAGCCTTGTACCGAGCTGCATTATATTTTATTCTCTGTATTTACTTTTGATGTTGTTGGTAAATGTAACCTATGGAAAATTATTACTATTAATGCAATGGGTGTTGTACTTTGATTACTATACTACATATGTTGTGATACTTGACATGACGTCGCTCCGCCCCGGAACGTTTCCGCCTTCGGTTTCGGGGTGTGACAGATTGGTATCAGAGCATTGTTTATAGTGAGCTCAGTATATCAAATCATAAAAGATATACAGCCTATAAATACATTAGGATAAAACACTCTGACCAAGAATTATACTTTAAAATATAACCATATTTTACAAAAGTATAAGAACTGTTGGATTAATGTCTAAGTCCATAACTATATTTGGTATGTACTTGATCCGACCCGGCGTGGTCCATTTGGGTTGCACTTCACCGGCACAATTTATATGGATAGTCTTTTGAGAATAGTATATTTATGATTTATATTAATATATTATAAGTTCTAATATATTAATATGGAATCATATTATTTAATTAGTGTTGATCAAGAATTAATTTAGAATTAATTAAGTGATCAAAAAGAAGTAATTAAATATGGACTCTTATATATATATATATATATATATATATATATATATATATATATATATATATATATATATATATATATATATAAATATATATATATATATATATATATATATATATATATATATATATATATATGGAATGGGCCAAGTTCATTTAGGTTGGGCTACGCTTTCATGGATGGTCCATGGAGCTTTTAACCCATGGATCCTATGTAAATGAAAGGTCATGGGTATTAGGGTTTACATGAATGTAACCCTAATCCTCCATAATATATAAAGGGGTCCTTGGCTCACAAAATTGGCACAAGTGTGTGAAAATAAGAGTGGGCCGATTTTAGTGTGCATACATGTTCTCTCAAGTTCTTCCAAGGTGTTTTGGTGATTTGTGATTCCATTTCAGGCTTCCACACTATTGGGGCTAAGCTCTTAAAGCTTGAAGACATCAAACTACATCAAAAGGTATGTCATCTAACTAGAACTTTGTAGTATAGGTGCTTCATAATATGCTAGTTAGGATGAAACCTTGGAATAGTTAATATTTGCATGTATAATAGAGAAAACATAGATCCAAGGTTTATAGGGTTGCATGTACACCATAGGAGTGTTAGAATGCTCAAAACCTAACAGTGGTATCAGAGCCAGATTGTTTTCTGTTATATTGATGCAAATGTTTTATTTTCAAGTTGAAAAAAAAGAAAAAAAACATGACGTTTTTCAAATTTTAAGATAATTACTTGTTTTGTGAAAAACGAATTATTTGTAAAATTTGAATCATTTGTTATATGAGTTGAATTAGGTCAAATTTAGTAAAAGATAAAATGATATGATTATTTTATTAGTTTTAAAAGTTTGATCTAAATGTTTTAAGGAGTTACATATTTTGTCATAAAATTTTGGAGCTCAAAAGTTTTTTTTAAAGTTGTGATCTTAAGGGTTTTTGAAACTTCCATAAGTTATGGATATGAAAGTTTTTTTTTTAAAAAAAAATTTGATTCAAAGTTTTTATGGAGTTACAAAATTTGGTGTTAATGTTTTAAAGAATTCAATAACTTGTTCTTAAGTTATGGAACATGGAAAGTTTCATCATAAAACACCATTAATTCCATAAGTTATGGAATCCAAAGGTTTTCAAGAATTACAAAACTTGCCCTCAAGTTTTGGAATTTGAGAAAAGTTTTTTATGAAAAAAAGAATTGAATTCTAAAACTCTTGGGTTCATAACTTAAACAATTAATTAAATGGTTTTAATTTTGAGTTTAATAATTGGAATTATGATGTTTTGTTGAATAGTTCAAATTAACTCTTATGGACTTTATTAATAGTTAATTAAAACGTTTAATTAAAAGAGTATTATTAAATCCATAAATATATGGTTTGAGTTTAATTAAATTAAAAGTCTAGTTTAATTAATAGATTAAACCACCAAGTATTTTAAATGTCTAAAATACACCCTTATACTATTATAATATTAAAAGTTTAATATATTATATGTATAAGAGCAAATCGTCTGACCATTAGTAGGCCTCATTCACGAAGCCGGTCTATAAGGGGGGTATAAGGTTACTGCCTATAAAATGGCAGTTTAATGGGTGTCCACTCTCACTCACCGCTTCCTTGACCGGTGGAGGGTCGTTAGCCGAACAGGTAGGACAAGGACTATAATTCTCCCTTCATTATAAGTATAATGATAAATACTAAGTAACTAAACACTTATAAATTCCCAGTCTTAGTTACTTAGGAAAATGTGAATAAGGTGCTAATCCATGAAATTACACTTTGCACTTTGTTTAAGCTGTTAGTGGAGCGTGTGTGGTTAACCGGCACACTAACCTGGACTTAACAAGGTAGGCAAAGGGTAACTTAATGTTTATCATAGTATCGTAGGAGCGTGTGTGGTTAACCGACACATCGATTGAGGGGTAAATATTAAGGGTACCAAGTATATTTGCATGGTTACTTCACACCTTGTTTTGTGATCCTCAGCATCGCAATCACAAAACCTGAAGGGCACACTCGAGATTGAAACATGCCATTGAAAAGTTCAATGAATCTCAAAAAAATCTAGGAGTTTCAAAACCAATTAAAACCTAATAATACATTTCGTTTATCTTGGTGGAAATTGGTGAATCGTCATTCACCTACCTTCAAATATTTTATAGCTTGGATTACGGCATCCCTCTTCCAAGTTATAAAATAGTTTGTTGGGTCCTAGCCTTAATATATCATATTGGGTGTTATATTAAGGACTTAAATCAACTTTATGTGAATTTCTCCCATTGTTGATGTCTGGTTTAGACAACAATGATCTTCCCAAACCAAGCTTTCCTAATGAATATGACTTCCCGAGTTTGGCTCATGGAAGTCATACTTCTCTTCCTCCACCTCCTCCAATTATTCTCCCTGACCCACAAGCTTAAAGACTTGAAAAGTTCAAGATCACTCAATCCCTACTCACAATAAAACATCAAATTGGAAGTCCTGTGTGCACTCATGTCTTAGGACTGAAGTCACACAGTGACAGGTTAAGAATGTTGGGTGTCGTTGTCCCAAGGAAGTTGGCTATTGACTGGGTGTTTCAGTCACTTCCTGAGTCATATAGAAAGACTACTATGTGACAGATCACGACATGACCCTAATGGATCTTTCTTATTTTCTTATTGCTGCTGAATCAGAAATGATTTGGTGCAATAGTCAAGAAAATATGGATGGAAGGTCTATTTCTCAAACTTCCATGGACATGGACAATGGTAACATTGGATGTCCAGAAAAGCTTTCTCTTCCCAATGAAAAGGGCTCGGCCTTGGTCAACCCGGTTGACCGGAAGGTAAAGTGAAAGTCTAAGCCTGGAATAGCCTTTTGTACCATTCCCAAAGAGTCTATATGTTTTCAGTGTGAAGAAAAGGGGCATTGGAAGCGAAGCTGCCCAAGCTACCTGAAAGAAAGAAGAATCAACAGTTTGACTCTGCTTCAGGTAGGTCCACTATCTAACTCTATTAAGTTACCAGTTGATGATTCTTAATACAAAATGTGACTCGGTTTCATTTTGATATTTAGTAGGATCAAGCAAAGGGAAGGAAACTTAAAGAAAAGAGTATGCTAAATCTGATCGCGAATATAGATTTATATCGCTTGGTTGAAGATCGGATTCTTGAGCTACTTCTTAGGAGTTATGATAGATTGCTAGGAAACATGTAATAGCATAGTTTTCATTTCAAGTTGCATTATAAGGAAAAGTTTTTCCGCATTTTTATAAATAAATAAAAGTTTTACTTTATTTTATATCTCCTTGCAATGGCATTTATGAAAACTTGATGTTTGTATGTTTCTAGCAACATTGGAAAAATGAATTTGATTCTTTCATTTGTGGTAGTGTCTAAATTTACCAAGTAAGTAAAGATTCTCATCACCCAAGTTTCAATTGGACCGAAACTTGGAATCATGCAAGTTGTATAGTATGATGAATGAGAAGTTTCATTTTTGAAAAAAATTAAGACTAGTTCCTTGTTCACATATATATGTGAGTCACGTGAAGGACTAAGGGATCAAGTACACATCCTTGTGCACTGATCAGAGTCCACCACAAAAGATCGATAAGACTACTTGTCATGATTTACTAAATTTTAGTAAATATGGTTCTACTTACAAGCTTAAGTATAAGTCTGAGACATTGGAAAAGTTCCAATGTATAGCAGAACGAATAAGAAGAATCAAATTAGGCAGAAGGATAAAAGTTTCTCAAATCTGAAAAGATGGGAGAGTACTTTAGTATCATGTTTAATGGTCATATTAAAGATTATGAGACCATATCACAATTCATCCTCTAAGTGCATTCTGATAGCTAAGAAGAAAAATCATGAATTGTTGAAGTGGTCAGATCAAGAAGATGAGTCATACTTCGTTCCAAAACAAATCTTAGAGACATACTACAAGATTGTAATTTGAGTGACACATCTTAAAGAAGGTTTATAACACTTGTCAAATATAAGAGTAAAAGTTTTCTACTCTTGTACATTTGAAATTGGTAAGTTGTGATGTTTTGGATAAAACAAAGACCAACTAAGGCCAATTGTGTGAAGTGTTTGTCTTGATTAAGAATCCACACTACTTCTTGAATATTTGGCAAGAAAGTCTTATTGGTCAAGAAGACAGTGGGAGTCTAAAAGATCTTGAAATGGTTTCAAGAACTAATCAAGAATAAAACCTGTATTTCATCACTAGCACACAACTAGAGGTTTATAACCTATCGTGTTGACATTTCTGTGCCCATTCCATTTAAGTTGGCTATAACATTTGAGTTCTACATGTTCTCAATTGTTTGCATAACTACTTGGAAGCAATGGCAGGCCCTTGTGCTGCCAGGTGGCAAGAGGTTAAGATTGCACAAGTTCAATCCATATGAGTTAGGATTTGTCACTAGCCTAGTCTTGTGATTATGGTTTTGACAAATTCACGTGGATAAGAACACATACACCATAAAATCTAAGGGTCATAAGGTTTCTCTCCGATTCATGAAAATGATGGTGAGGAAACACTTCCACCGAGTAGATTTTAAGTAAGATAGCAATTGTAATCTTTGCATTCTCAAAGTCGTTAAGTGGAGCGTGTATGGTTATCCAGCACACTAACATGGACTTATCAGAAATGGCAAAAATATAAACAATTGAGACTATGATTACGGCATCCCTTTTCATAGTTCTGAAATTGTTTAGACACACCTCTGAGCTGTCTAAAATAAGGTTTATGATTTTGATAAAGTCTTATCAAAGCAATCTAGTATCAGAAATCTGAACTTTGGTAAGAAAGTCAATAAAGTATTGACTTCTAGAAGTCCAGCTGTTTTCTGGATACATGTCAAAGCTAGTGGGAGCATGAGTGTTATGCTAATAATCATCATGTTAGTGGGAGCATGATAATTATGATAAGTATTGCAAGTTAGCAATGTTAATTATAGAAAACAAAAGTTTCAATTCGTGAGGTTGCAGGGGTTGAAAAAGTTGTTTTGCTATAATTTAGGGAGAGGATATTATACTTCATGTCAATTCTAAAAGGCTTAGAGTGAGATTTTAAGCTTAGATTGAGATTTTAATCATCTTTAGTCAAGAATATATATATGAATTTCATGTTGGATTGGTTCAACTTAAGGAAACTCTATATATTGCGTTCTCAAAATTCGATTATGATTACGACATCCCTGTTCATAGTCAAATCTTGAGAACATGGCAAATAAAAAATTTTGTAGCAAAAGACTGGTCTAGAATCATGTCTTTGTGTGAGACATCATGAATCGTGTCCCATTTGCTTTGGGTACAGGAACGATTGCATGTGCTATAATATTCATCCTTTCTAAATTTTCCAAATGCCCGGGGGCATTAAGAGGAAAATATCTAGAATTGGATATGACTAAAGTGATTAAGCAATTGTCGAGGACAATCTAAGGCTTTACCAAAGATTGGTTGCTCAAGGAGAGTTGGAAGTATAGTGTTAACTTTGGAAGGACCATATTGACCTAATCTGAAAAGAGGCAACTCTTGTTCAGAAGGGGTAGTCAAAATGGGAATATGGAGTTGTCTCCATAGGTGGAAGTTATCTGTGTAAGATTAGAAAAACTTAATGCAAGAAGCATGTTCAAAGCTATGTACTTTGAATATGAGACTTAATTTCCATGAAGTTGATCTTCATTGGAATGCCCTGTAATGACTGTTGACAAGTTTTGTGACTTTGTATACATTCATTACAAGAGGGTTAGTGCATATAAGTTTAAAATCTAAACAAATTTCGATAAATGATAGGAATTTGGAATTCTTACATTTTTTCGATAACGATTTGGGAGTGTGAAAAGAGAATCATTGAAATTATGTTCAATCGATCTAGTTCACAAAGTAAGGATCATAGACAAACATAGAGTGCATACTTGGTGTATGGCAAAGCTATTGTTTAAGAAAAACATAGTGTACATGCTTGGAGCATGGGACAACTAGTGTTTTTAATTCAAGTATAAAGTTGATAAAACCGAAACAATGAATAATGAGTAATCAGTATGGTGATAAATAAAGGTGTTTATTTATATTCATAGGGTTTGATACCATATTTGATTCATTTATTCTTGTGTTTCACTTTGCATGTTTTGACTTCCAGAATAACTAAGTCGCTCTTCCTGAATGATTAAGTTATTCAAACCATCCACAGTCGGTCATATGTTGGAAGTAGATATGAATCAAGACTGTCATGGGTTGGTTTGTAGAGGTCCAAGTTGGTGGACAAAGTGGTGCTACAACACTCATGAGTGCTCATAAGTTCTGAGAATTGGATTCAACCCGCACTCATTTGAATCACTTCATGGATTTTATCACGAGTGATCATGAGACGATAATATCTTATATTCTTCAAACCTAGAGATATGAGTTGTTAATATGAGTTGGTTATACATTGATTGCACGAAAACGCATTTGGTAACTCGATGTTATAAAACGTGCCTTTGTGTATGATTCAACAAGTAGTAGAACAAGCCATATGAGTCGAAGTTTATCCATTCCTTTTACCTTCGGGATAAAAGCGATATCTGTGGGCCCATCGATGATTTAGCGATGACACATGTGAGTGCTTGGCCAAGCCAGGACTGATTTGATTTGTTCAATCAGTCAGTCATCATAAATCGAAAATCGGGAAACAACAAATGGACAGAGAGAATGATTATAATCCATGTCTCAGTCCATATGATATCTAGAATGGAGGAATATATGATCCCTTATCTAATGGAGAAGTCATTGACAAGGTCAGAGTTCGACAGCGACTTTAAGAGCTACGATTGCCAGTTAGGTTTTAAAGTCATACTCAATAATAGTTTTAGACTTATCCAAGTGGGAGACTGTTGGACTAATGTCTAAGTCCATAACTATATTTGGTATGTACTTGACCCGACCCGGCATGGTCCATTTGGGTTGCACTTCACCGGCACAATTTATATGGATAGTCTTTTGAGAATAGTATATTTATGATTTATATTAATATATTATAAGTTCTAATATATTAATATGGAATCATATTATTTAATTAGTATTGATCAAGAATTAATTTAGAATTAATTAAGTGATCAAAAAGAACTAATTAAATATGGACTCTTATATATATGGAATGGGCCAAGTTCATTTAGGTTGGGCTAAGCTTTCATGGATGGTCCATGGAGCTTTTAACCCATGGATCCTATGTAAATGAAAGGTCATGGGTATTAGGGTTTACATGGATGTAACCCTAATCCTCCATAATATATAAAGGGGTCCTTGGCTCACAAAATTGGCACAAGTGTGTGAAAATAAGAGTGGGCCGATTTTAATGTGCATACATATTCTCTCAAGTTCTTCCAATGTGTTTTGGTGATTTATGATTCCATTTGAGGCTTCCACACTATTGGGGCTAAGCTCTTAAAGCTTGAAGACATCAAGCTACATCAAAAGGTATGTCATCTAACTAGAACTTTGTAGTATAGGTGCTTCATAATATGCTAGTTAGGATGAAACCTTGGAATAGTTAATATTTGCATGTATAATAGAGAAAACATAGATCCAAGGTTTATAGGGTTGCATGTACACCATAGGAGTGTTAGAATGCTCAAAACCCAACAAGAACATCCAAAATCTAAACACCCGAACAAAGTATCACAAGAAGAACAAGAATAAAAGTCTTCAGATGTTGAGCATTTCCATCAAACCTGGGCAATTATGTAAACGTAAGCTGGAATAAATGTAACCCGATCAACTACATTTATTCGAGATGCGACTAACATGTGCTTGGGAGTGATGGTGATGTTCCAATAAATCTGAAACTTACCAAATAGGAATGCTAGAGCCAAACATAAAGTTTAAAATACTATATGAGTATTTTAGGATACCAAAAGACTCACAATAAACCCAAAAGCATGTTCAAAAGTTAAGAATCAAACCTGTAATTAAAATACCATAGGGGTATTTTAGGAACCATGAATAACCTTGCGTGAAAACTAAAGAGATCCTTATTGATAGACCTATGATTACAAAGTGTATACTCCCAAGGTTATATATAGTAAGGATCTCATAGTCTGAGAATATGTGGTTTCGCTCTACTTCCTTTTCCCTGTTTGGATATGGATATAGAATAGTATCACATATTCGAAGGCCTATCAGATCTAAGTTATATATGATTTTTGTACACTATGAAATTGTAGCAGGACTCGATATGGATCACCCAGTGAAATGTTTTAATAATCTCTTAGGATTCTTTAGACATTTCCATTCTCGCACGAACCCCTTTAGAAAGCCTTATCCATTTCAGTAATCGGCAGAAGAGTCGATACAAACCCAGAAGAGGTTCATTGAGAAGATTTCCAATTAGGAAATAAATGAACAGGGACGAGACTATTGAAACCACCCTGTGCCTATACCCTTTAGGGACATCGGTGGGAAATTCGCCTGAACTTCCGAGATTCTAGTCCTCCATTGTGAAGGGATGACACTCAGAGTCAGAATCAGAAGTATGGCAGAGCATAAATTCAATAGGTCTACAAGAGAAGAGAACCCTAGGTAAGTACCTGAAGGAAACCAACGCCCGTTCTAGTCAAGGATAAGAGGTAGACAGAGGGAGCCAATACATGGAACCCGAGAAGTGTCTTTTCCTCTTTATCGTCACGCTAATAATCCGTAAAATAATACAATTTAGTGAGTTAGTGATTACACTACTCACACTATGTGCTAGGCAAATCGTCTTTCCCGTCGCAAGTAATACGAATAGATCGGATCTAAAAACCTCGATTGAGAGTGTTTAGCCATAAGTTTTTCATGAGCCTTTTCTTCTGTGATCCTTGTTCCGAACTTCTCTCAAATCTTTTCAAAACCGGAGAGTGAACCTCTCCAGTATGAAGATAACTTAGTAGGAACGACTCCCATTTTATGGCCTTCCGATACAGTTACTCCTCCCCTGTTACCCAGACTGCATCATAGGGATGTAGGTCGACGCTCAGATAACCATAACTCGAGGCGCGGGAAAAATTTATGCCTATCATAGTTAGGGAAGATACGTCTAGGGTTTACCATCGTCTTTCATCAGCTTGTGTTCCTTTTCGTGTAGGAAAAACCATGCCTCCAAAGAAACGTAACCAACCCGCTGGTAAGACACCGATCCTTCAATTCGATGAAGCTACGTTTCAAGCTGCAGTCTCAGCAGCCGTAGCAGCTGTCATGGCTCACCTGAATGCTAACAACGCCAATGTTAGCAAGAGCCCTATCGGGAATCCCGATCATAGCAATGGACAGCAGCAACCAACACCTGTGTACCAAGCCACCCAAGAACCCCAATCAAATCCACTGAAAAGGAAGTTTAAGAATGATGAGGGAAGTACCTCGACTCAAGGACCTTCCAAAGGGCAATGAGCTGAGGTAGTCAATACCCCTGTCAACCCTTCCATCTCGACTCCAAGAAGACCATACCTAGGAAACCTTCCCCACTGCAGCAGGTGTGACTTCCATCATTATGGAGCCTGTCGGGAACCCTTTTGCGTTAGGTGCAACATGAAGGGGCATACTGCTCGCAGCTGCAGAACCCCGATTGAGTTTATTACATCAACCACCAATGTGGAGACCAGTCCATTATGCCATTTATGTGGTAAAATTGGGCACTTCAAGAGGGACTGCCCAACTGAAGGAAATGACAAGGGCGCAGGAGGAGTCTAACCCTAATACCTAAGGGAAACATCAAGGAACCCGGTAGAATTTTGGTACGTCTCTCAATCCTAAGTGGCTAACCGAGAACTTTAATAAATCAATTCTAATCGTAATTACTCCCTCGTTAAGGCGAAAGTCATAGCACTGTTGTAAGAATTCAAAAATCCATCAGGTAAAGCTATGATGGCTCGATATATATGTTAAGGCCATTTATAATTCAGATTGATCGACCTCGAGTGAGTGATGCTGCCTTATCTCATGTTCCTCGTTTGGTTGTGGATTTAGGGCGGAGTCGCTCAGTCAACAGTCCTTTTAATCTTAATTATACATGACTAGTGTATACTACGCGATTATAGAGAGGCCTCGTGAGAAATCCATTCATGAAAAGTACATTATTCCGAAACATTTGGACCCCCTAGAGTTCCACGTCAATTCTATCGGTCCAAGTATCCGCGATAGTGATACCATGGACGAAACCCGAGACGCTAAGAACTTGTGTGCCCCGTTCAGCACATGGTCCTATCGACCTTCATTCTATATCGGGTCGATGTTAATTAATTCGACACTGCCGTCAATCATGGTTCGACTTGGTGCGACCATGCGAAAATTCCTAGTGCTGTGTAAAGAGAACTTTCACCATAGCCTATGCGTCAAATAAAGGTTCTTCCGAACCTAATAAGAAAACCTAATGCGATCCGTCAGTCGTCTCTCTTATCCAAACCTTCCGAAGTACCCAGGAGAAGGGTACCACGTGCTATTAACCAACCCCTCTTTAGACATTAAAACCAGAAGCGGAAGACACCGCAGATTCTCCAGAAGACAACAACCGCCCGAAACCTACTCGATAGATCCTCCAAGAAGGCCGTCAGCACTGCACAATCAGGTTCGTGAATCAAGAGAAAGAACTCATGGGATTAACTTACTACTACTGAGTATATGCATAAGAGTGGTATATAATTTAGATCAATAAGATTTAAGATGTGTGCTTCCTCCTTACTCCCTGTTCCTCGTTGGGTTGTGGGTCTGGGGTGGGGCCACACATCTGAACATCCCGTCAAATCTCAATTATATACAACTTGCATACATCGAGTATTAGTGATTAAGCCGAGTAAGAGAATGATTCTTTCCAGTTAGGAATCATACTATGAAAGCATCGTCTGGTAAAACCCCCCTATCACACCGACTTTGAGAGTTTCCGTTAGAAACACCTCAAGAGTCAGAAGTGCAGGTCCATTTTGCACTAGGTCGAGATAGATGCCACATAACCAATCGGTACCAGTATATAGCCAATACCTCCGATGATCCAGAAAGCCTCCGAAAGCCAATCAGTAGGAGATACGAATCCGAAGACGACATAAGCCTTCTAAGAACCAACTCGGGAACTACACCCTCATTAAGATAGAACTTTTGGAACTTCAAAATGGCGATCACGCCAGTGATGATCTCACCATAGAAGTACATTATGTTCTAAGTACTGGAAAGCTCTATCTTCCCAAGAGCGTAGGACCATCAGGAATTCTTGTTAAGAATTGGTCCAACCCCCGTCAGACCTCAACTACTTTGGAATTCCATAAATTCCACCCAAATCTATCCCTGTCTTAGACTCGAAAGAGTGCTTGTCCGACGCGACTCTCGAAATCCCACTCGTCAAGATCGAAATCAATGAGAGCCCCAACTTCGTGTAGGAACCTGTAAAGGTCATGGACCGAGAGTTCAAGCAAACGAAACAAATCCGCATCCCAATCGTGAAGGTGCGCTGGAACGCCAAGCGAGTATCGGAATTCACTTGGGAGCGTGAGGACCAATCAAATAGGAAGTATCCTCATCTCTTTACTCGATTGTTCATACCTACTTCCTTGCCTAAACTCTAATTTCCGGACGAAATTCCCTCTAACGGGGGGATGATGTGACAACCCAAAATTTTCCATTGCTTTGAAAGCCCAGTCAACCAACTCAACTCAGTGTCAAACTCACTCTTGCTATCGGTTACCACAATTTAGAGTCTGTTTGAGTGTTCGGAGCCTAATACACTTGAGGTATGAGTATTAGGAAGTACCTGCTAGAACCACAGAACATCAAATCGGGTTAAACACCATCAAAAAGGAGTTCACGGCCACAACACTTGAGTTTACGGCCGTAAACTCAAGGTGGGCCGTAAACTCCCCTATAAGACCCAATCTCTTCAACTTTCCTTCATTATTTCATTCCCACCTCAAGAACACTTGAGTTTTCTCTCAAGTATCATCCCGATTTTCGTCCCGATCTTCCAAAATGTAAGTGTTTCTTCCGTTGTTTTGTTGTTACATCCATAAATCTAGCTTCATCCACTGATTTCATCCATGGAAATCATGTTTGCTTAGATCCTCAAGAAACACCAAGAACACACACTAGTGTTCTTGGCCAAAATCGACCATTCGAGCTCCTAGATCGTAAGTACTCTTGTTCTAACTCGTTGTATACTAGGTTTAACATGTATAGGGCTTAGAAACAACAAGAATCCATGGATGAATGAGAGTTTACGGCCAAGGCATGTTCTTGGGCCGTAAACTCCCTTTAAGGGTGCAATGATGCCCTTTATTCCTTCCTTATGCCCAGAACTTAGCCTAGAACCAACCACCATTGAACTAGGGACCTTAAACATCAAAGAAACCATGTCCTCATAGAGTTTACGGCCGTAAACCCTTAAGGAAATGGTCCTTTGGCCGTAAACTCTATAAAGGGGTCATATGGTGCCCCTAACACCTCTTATGGCTTATATAAATGACTAGAACCTTGCATGCTTAACCTACAAACACCAAAACACGAAATGGGTGGGAAAACTTGAGTTTACGGCTGTAAAATCATGTGTTTACGACCGTAAACTCCACCAAGGGTCCATATGGAGCCCTAGTCACTTCCTAAACCCTATATTCGAGTCTAGCTTATTTCCTTGATTGATATAAGACTTTTGAACACCCAATGGCGCCACTTCCATGAGTTTACGGCCGTAAACTCATGGGGGAAGTGGTCTAGAAACCGTAAACACCCCTAAGGGCCACCATTTGAGGAGTAAACTCCAATGTGAGGCCGTAATCTCTTTATATGCAACCCTTGGTACTCCTAGCACTTGTAGCAAAGTGTTTTCATGCATTAGGATGTCCTTACTTGCATAATTAGTTATTAAATGACTAATTAGATAGTTAAATGCATCATTACATGTTAAATAGGATCCGAGTGTGTGTTCAAGTCCTCACTTGACACATAGCATTCTATACCATCCGTTCATACGAATCACCCACGTTAGGTGAGTTCATACCCCTATACTTTTCCGAGTTTTTCATGTTTTCAGGGGGGAATACAAGCAAAAGTACAAGGAAACTTGTGCTCGATTTATATCTTTTTGTATAAAATGATTTCATGTTCAGCATGCTTTTAACTCAGAAAACTGTTTTACAAATCGATTAAGAAATCAACTCGTAGTAATAGTTTTCAAATCTAAAGCAAGGAACTCGTGAACCTTATCATAATATGTATTATTTCATAAAGGATTCATGCAAATCATAAAAGGATTTTTGTATTATCACTTGTAAATTCGTTAGGCTAAGTTTGAGACATGTCCTCGGTAACACTCCCCCGGATTCGTGAGTGGAGGGCTACGACTTATAACCATAATCTCTTGGAGGGAGAGCGTGACTATTGTGTATAGATCTATATGGGACTGACTATCCCACACCCTCGCTGCTAGCTACAGTGGAACCCTTTGGTTCAGGGGTGACAAAGTCATAAATGATACTGGCCCATTTACGTGCCTTATCCAGTATTAGTACGGTTATGGCACTCACAACTTAGGTAGCGGGTATTTACTCTTATAATATAATCCTCTGGGCGTAACCAGAGCTTCGAATATAATCCTCTGGGTGTGACCAGAGCTTCTAATATAATCCTCTGGGCGTAACCAGAGCTTCGAATATAATCCTCTGGGTGTGACCAGAGCTTCTAATATAATCCTCTGGGCGTAACCAGAGCTTCGAATAAAATCCTCTGGGTGTAACCAGAGCTTCGAAAAGAAAACTGCCGTCCAAGTATGATAAATACTCGCGTATAGATAACCAACTTTCAACCTTTAAGAAAATATGGGATTTTCTGGGATAACCAAATCTTTCATAAATAGTCTGTTTAATGTGTAACTAATGGATAATAAAAACCTCTTTCATAAGGAAATATGGGATTTTCTTGGGAAAACAACTTTTCAAAGAATCAAAGGAACATGTCTTTTACCAGAATTAACAGCTTATGAACTCACCAGCTTTATGCTGATATTTTAAAACTGCTTGTATTCTCAGGGCATAAATAGACAGGTACACTCCGGAAGCTTTTGTGAAGACAGCCTTGTACCGAGCTGCATTATATGTTATTCTCTGTATTTACTTTTGATGTTGTTGCTAAATGTAACCTATGGAAAATTATTACTATTAATGCAATGGTTGTTGTACTTTGATTACTATACTACATATGTTGTGATACTTGACATGACGTCGCTCCGCCCCGGAACATTTCCGCCTTCGGTTTCGGGGTGTGACACATGTAAAATGGATTTCCAAGGTTCATAATCCTATCTAGCATACATGGGGAACTTATAATGTAAAAGTAAGCTAGAAAAACATACCTTGTAGTAGTTTGGATTCCTTGAAAACCATGAGAGCCTAGCACCCCAAGTGTGATGCCTCAAATGTTTCACACAACACCAAATGCACTTGGAATAAACTTTGAGAGAAATGTCACACTACTTGAAATCGGCTAGCCCTCTTCTTTCTTGCTTAAGTCTGATTTTGGTGAAGATAAGGATCCTTATATAGTGTGTTACAATTAGGGTTACACCATGTAAACCCTAGGGGTGAGCATGGTGCGGTTTGGTGCGGTTTTAGGGCCAAACCGAACCGCAAACCACAAGGTGCGGTTTTGAATTCTAGAAACCGTTGGGTGCGGTTTTTCAATGGTTCGGTTTTGCGGTTTTTGAGTGCAGTTTCGGTTTGTACCGGTTCGGTGTCGGTTTTAAACCGAGTCAAACATATGGTGTGGTTTTTTATGTTCACCGGTACGATTTTTTTAACCGTGGTGTTCATGTGAAGATTTATGATTGTATGACATGTTGTCATTTCGTTTCCTCACATTAAGAAGCTGTAATTTTGAGTCTTTTATGTTGTTTACTTGATCACTTCATTTGCAACCCATATTCTCAAGCTCATTTTTTTATTTAATTTGTGCTTAGAAGTTACAAGCTTGCAAGTTGTAGCCCACATAGTGTTTACACTTTACACATAATCATTAAGTCACAAACACAAAGCGACAAACTCACATATTAAACCTAATACCTAATTACTAATTACCGTCAAGTTCAATATATAATATATGTATAAATTAGAATTTATTAGTTTTTTAAATAATATGTATAATTGTATAATATAAATTAGTGATTTATTTTATTGTTAATAAGCTTCGGTGCGGTTCGGTTTTGGTGGTCTGGTTTCTAGATAAAAACCGCACCGCACCAATAAATTCGTTTTTTCAAAAAAATAAAATCTGCACCATCGGTTTTTGCATCGGTTTCGGTTTTTCGGTTGCGGTTTATGGCGATTTTTGCGGTTTTTCTTTTATCAGTTCGGTTTTTGCTCACCCCTAGTAAACCCTAATTGTCATGACCTTTCATTTCCATGACCCATGGGTTCTATAAACACCATGGAGCATCCTATGGGTTTTAGCCCAACTTGATAATCCATGAAACATTAGCCCACTATACAAGTATGAGTGATTTACACAATCAACCCATATATTTAATTAGTCTTCTTTTGATCACTTAATTAATTCCAAATTAATTTGTGATCAATACTAATTAAATAATATTATTAATATATTAGAACTTATAATATATTAATAAACCATAAGTGTTATTTCTCTCATTTTAGTCTATCCAAATGCATGATGCCATGCAACCCAAATGGACCATGCCAAACCGGGTCAAGTACATACCAGAAATAGTTATGGACTTAGACACCTTATCCAACAGTCTCCCACTTCGATAAGTCTAATAAATATAACTTCAAGTATGACTTCAGGAACCGATCAGCAATCGTAGCTCTTTCAAGGTCTCTCGGAACTGAGATGATGATAATACGCCATTTAAGATAAGTGATCATATAATCCTCTGTTCTAGATATCAGCCGGACAAATACATGTGTTAGAACAATGTTCTATTAGGATAGATAGATTCTATGCAGGCAAACAATTAAGAACGTAATTATGAACACAAGAATGGCTTTAAAGATGTCGTATGATTAAAACTTTAACACCTCAGAAGAGCTCGATTAAGAACTTCGACTATAGAGGTGTTTAGGGTTACAAAACAATTATTAATGATCATCAAGAACTTTTTTAATGCATACATGCATGCACTATTTATAGTATAACCATACTAGATAATCACGGATGGACAGGCCCAATCCGGATATACAAAATAAGCCCATGACGCAACACAATAATACCCAACATTCTCCCCCTTTGCGTCAATGGAGCCGAAAGCTCACTTCGGTTGAGCTGCAGAAGACTTCTTGACTGTCTTGAACACCTTCGGTATGATGGCCAATAGATGATGACGAAAAGTGATGTACCACTGAAGCATGTCCGTGAAGTTCTTCTTGTCTGCTTCTGAATTCTGCTTGCACCAATGAATGATACTTATAATGTGCTCTAAGCAGTCTGTTGAAAACAAATGTTTATCAACAAGAGCGAATAGAAAACGATTGGCTTCGACTCTTGTGAACATGACTGTAAGATGTGCAGAATCTATTTGGCCCATTCTCATTTTGTTCACATCTCTTGGTTTCGCTGTTGGCTTGACAGTTCGTTTCTTATTCATTACTTTTGCTATCTCCTGATCCATAGCAGCAACTTCATGGATGTAGGAGGCCAACATCCTCTTCAAGTGATCCAGGATCGGCTCATATTCTTTGGCATTGGTGAGTAGAATGTTGAACAGAAGAATCCAATCATGAGGCTTTAAGTTTGGAAGGTCTACCAGGGAAATGACCGAAACCGAGTTTGCTGACCCTCGGGTGATCTTGAAACTAACATTAATGAATTTCCCAGCAGGCGAATGTTTGAGTACCTTGACAGTAACTATCTTCTGTGCACTCCATGTCAAGTACTGGGGTTGACCGAACTTCAGATAAAAGTCGATAAGCTCACGATCAACTTTTGGATGAGGGAAAGGAACTTCAACAGTCGATTCAAAACAATGAAACGTGAATGCCTTTCGTGTTATCGGCATATCGAACTGTGAATCCTTTGAATTATCACAATAAAAAGAAGCGACAGGTTCCAGCCAGTAGATGCTTGGAAACTCTATTGCCTCCTTGATGAGTGTTTCTCTTGTCCAGAGAGGAAACAAGGCCTTTTTGCAGTTTAAGGTATCTTGTTCTTCCTTGTTCCTCCTTTCCCTTTCCTCAGCCTCCCTCGCAACCCTTAGGGTTTCATCCAATTCTCTGTCCCTCTTCTTTCTTTTTAGGGCCTCAGCAATAGTCTCTTCTTCTTCTTCATCACTGTCATCATCAATCCCCTTCTTCTTAGCTTGAGAACCAGAACCCGAAGCTTCATTACCCTTCGGTTCGGTTTTAACTGTGACCTTCGGTTTAGCAGATTCGGTTTTCACAGTAACCTTCGGTTGAGCACCTTCTCCCCCTTGTTTCGGAGGTACGAATCTCTCCGAAACACCCTTCATTTCATGTAACATTGCAAGGGCAGGAAGAAGTTTTGAAGTAAGATGATTCCTTATAGTGAGAGTAAGGATAAGATCATGAGCACCAAGAAGGTTGGTAAGCATATCCTTGACATCCCCAGCACAGCTTCTGAATACTGCACGCTCAGTTTTCAATAATGAGATCTCCTTTTCAGCCTGAGCCAACTGCACCTTCTGAATTTCAATTGTTGAGGCTTGGCGAGCAAGATCTTCCTTTAGAGCACTCTCCTTTGCTAAAGCAGCTTGGAAAGATTCGAGCCGAGAATTCACAGATCTGATAAGTGAAGTGTTCTCTGCTTGCATTGAAGAACGAACAGCCTCAAACTTAGTTTGCTCCTCCTGAAGGGACTTGGATAAGGTATCCACGGAGGCGGTCACTTTGGCTGCATTGGAATCAGCATGCCCTTTGAGTGATTCAAGAAAGATCTGAGTACTGTGAACAATTTCGGCAACATCAGTAGTGGCCTTCTTGCAAGAAGAAGTAGAAGCGTGAACAACTTTTGTGGATTTGTCGATAGCCCCAGTATATTGCTCAAGAGTAGTGTCCATAAAAGCTTTGAGCACAACCTCATTGTAGGACTTGTTGGCATCAAGCAATTTATCGAGCTTATCATCAATGCTCTGCAGTTGTTGACGAGTGACAGGAGCTTCTTCATCATCATCGGTAGGAAGCCGATAGGGACTGTAGTAAGTAGATTCAAACTCATCATGATCACCACCGAGAGTGGCACCAAAATCAGTTGAAGGTGAGGGTGAAAGAGGTTTAGAAGTAACTGGAAGTTCGGTTTCAGTAGTCGCCCCCGTATTAGATACGTTGACGTTTACTGTTGGTTCTTGGGTAGTAGTGGTAGTTGATTGGGAAATAATAGGAGAAGGTAAAGGAGTTGTAGAAATAGGAATGGTACTAACTGGTGGTGGTGGTGGAATAGAAGTTGTTATTTGAGATGTGGTAGGTGGGGGAATAGGAGCAACCGAAATTGGAACAGTTGTTGTCGGTGGATATGGAGGAGGTGTTGGAACCTGATCATTAAGAGGTTCGGTTGGAGTTGGTGATCGAGGAGGTGTGTTACCTCTCGGTGAGTCATGATGCTCTTCTTCATCCTCCTCATCATTGTCTGAACGGGAAGGAGAAGGACTCTTGGATTTCTTCGCCATTTTCTTAATCTTCTTTAGCTTAGAAGAATCACCCTTTGCAGACTTTCGCTTCCTAGACTTGGCAGGTTTAGATGAATCACCTTCGGTTGGTTCTTTCTTGGTTGTAGCTCGTTTGCCTCGGTTTGCAGGTTTCTCCACAACATCCAAAGCAGCTTGTTGTTCAGGAGTCAATACCCTCGGTTCCTTGGGAGTAAGCTTCCGGTAATCAGCCATCACATGACTTTCGGCTGATACACATCGGTACATCGACTCAGGAATAGAACCAATGTGAAAGAATTTCGACGCATCGGAGAAGATGATCTTCTTCGTGTGAAAAGTAGCCACAGACGAGACCAGGGCATCCTTTATGACCGGAATTTGCAAAGAATCAATGGCCCTACGTGTGATAATGGTCCAGAAGCGACCACAAGAAATTTCAGAATACCTCTTCGAAGTGTTAAGGCTTTGCACCACCTGTGACCAGATAATCGACCCATAGTCGAGATTTATCCCGTTGTAAAGACCATACAGAATGGTCAGAAAACCCTTGCTGGTACTATCAGACCCACCACTCCTCTCAGCCAAACTCTTGATGAGAAGAGTAAGCAATCCATTCCGTTGGGGCGGTAAGCATGACTTCTTAACCTTCGTAACCGTGGTAAGCACATCAGTGTAGCCCATCTCGTAGAGCATTGTGAATAGTTGGGTTGTGGTTATGAAATCCGGAGAGATAACAGATGAATCAACATCAAGCTTGAGCAGGGAACAAAATCACCCTTTTGAGATTGAAGCCTTATGTGAGAAAATTTGGAAGTAGATCCTCTCCTTGTTCTTATCATACGAGGCAGTAGAGTAGACTTGCGAGAGTAGAGACATCGGTACAGATTCCACCTGTGTAAGGGCGATTACCAGAGGAGAATACTTTAAACACTCGACCACTTGTAGCATATACGAATCGTACAGGAAAGGGTTGAGTTGAATGATCATGTTCTGGTTTGGCTTGATCGAGAGCAATGTGGACGAAGCAGTTTGATCGGGAGCAGATGAAGAAGTCGCCATTGTTGAGTTAAGGAAGAAGATGAACAGTTTGAAATCGCTGTGTATTTTGAGAGAATATGTTGCTGGTAAAGACAAATAAGATTAGAAACCCTTTATATACCATTGCCAGGAGAGAGAAATAATCTTCATGATGATGACGCGGTCACTAAAACGTCGCCGGAAAAAGCGCGATGTGACAGGTTGGTTACTCCTAGGTATACGTCAACACGCGTGGGTATAGGAACCGTTCAAATTCACGAGCCCAAAAGCTTATCCTCAAATCGTCGTTTGAAATTCAGCTTCGCTCCAAAAATTAGAATAACCCCTGTTGCTCCAAAAGGTAAACGAACCAACAGCAACCAGAATGTTGGAAAATCACAAAGAATTTTCGTGCAATAGTGTGACCAAAGATAAAGAAATAAAGCAAAATGTGTATAGGATGTGAGTGATGTCTATTTGAAGACATAAAGCACATGATTCTGGGAAAGAATCGCTTCCTTCAAAGTCAAGAGAGACTTGAAGTGCTTGCTTGGTTTCCCGAGAAAATACGATCGAGTGCTTGTAGAGAAACATCGAAAGGCTTCTTTTAATTAATAGGCTAAGGGTAGCTTACCTTCAACCGAACATCGATGTTTAACATAAGACCGAACGTTCGAAGAAGTACTTGTGAGACCAATGTGGTCTGTTGAACAAGTAGGTTGGATATAATATGTTGTGACTAAAGATGTGATAGAAATCTCAAAACAAAAACAAACTGGATCTTTTTGGGAAGAAAAGTCTTGGTGTTAGACAATTTCATAAAAGACCACTCAAAAATAAAATGAGATTTCATTAGGTAACCAGTAAGATCTTGAACACAATGATTCATCGTCAATTCTTTATTGGTGTTGGATTGTGGGTTTCACTCAGCACGTGGTGTACGTATCTAAGATCACAAACACATATATTATGCAACCATAAACCTCAGTGGTAAAGACCGAGAGTCTCAAGGGTTACAATGGTGAACCGAAAGTTGATGGAGAATGTAAGGAGGGTGGTTAAAGAACTGAATGTACCTCTGCTAGATAAATATGACAAAGCAGAAAACTCTGAACTCAATTGAGAAGAGTAAGGTAGCTCTTGACTTGAGTTGATTGTAACAGCATGATTGGGAAGAAACGATAGGTATAGATCGAATCATTAAGGCCGTGCTCTAAGTCGTAGAGGCTTCGGTCGACATGCAGCAACATGCTTCTAGGGACTCTTAACTAGTTCAGATTAAAAGAATCATACCTGCCTTAGCTCCAAATTCTGTTGCACTGATATACTTGGGACCTAATTAAAAGAACAAGCAAACAAACACACCACACAAACAAAACAAGCAAACCAAAAAAAAAAAAAAAAAAAAAAACTTTTAGAAAAAATATGTTTGTAGTTTTGAAATTTTCTGAAAAATAATAAAAACAGAAAGATAAAAAAAATTATTTTTGGAGTTTTGAAGTTTTCTGAAAAATAATAAAAACAGAAAAAATAAACAAAAATAAAGTAGCACAAAACACTCTTAAAAAATAAGAAAATAGAGTTAAAAGAATAAACAAAATGTACAACCGAAACCAAATCTTAAAAGAATGAAGCGAAATAAGTCGAGCGTTCGGTTCATTTCGGTTACTTAAAATTCCGGAGCCGAAATAGACCGAGCGTTCGGTTCATTTCGGTTCCCGAAAATTATGGAGCCGAAATAGACCGAGCGTTCGGTTAATTTCGGTTCCCGAAAAATCCGGAACCGAAATAGACCGAGCGTTCGCTCTATTTCGCTTGTCTAATTTTTAGAGAGAGATTTGAGAATTCTGTACCGACTCTGCTTCCATCATTCCCAAGCCTTGTAAAATTTTATTGAAGCTTGCTTCAGGTAAGGCTTTAGTGAATATGTCAGCCAGTTGATCAGAGGACCGAACGAAATGTACTTCCACGTTCCCATCTTCTACTTGGTCCTTGATGAAATGATATCTTAGTGCAATATGCTTTGTCTTTGAGTGTTGTACTGGATTGTGGCATATTATTATCGCACTTTCTGAGTCACAATAGAGAGGTATTTTCTTCATACTTAGCCCATAGTCTCTTAGTTGGCTTTGTATCCATATGACTTGAGAGGTACAGGATGATGCAGCTATATACTCAGCTTCGGCTGTTGAAAGTGACACACAAGTTTGCTTCTTGGATTGCCAGCTAACGAGTTTACCGTCAAGGAATTGGCATCCACCGGTTGTGCTCTTTCAGTCCAGACGACATCCTCCAAGATCAGCATCGGAAAAAGCTTGAATAAAAAATCCAGATCTAGCAGGGTACCAGAGACTGAGAGACGAGGTTCGCTTTAGGTAACGGAAAATATTTTTCACTGCCACCATGTGAGGTTCTCTATGATTTGCTTGAAACCTGGCACAATAACAAACAGAAAACATAATGTCCGGTCTACTAGCTGTTAGATACATAAGAGACCCTATCATTTGACGATATAGTGTTATGTCAACAGGAGGTTTTTCCAGAGATGGTGTTAACTTGGTCCCAAATGCCATAGGAACCTTCACTTTCGAATCTCCCGTCATACCGAATTTTGCCAGCAGGTTCTTTGTGTAGGCCTCCTGGTTGATAAATATACCTTCTGGTCCCTGTCTAATATTCAAACCAAGGAAAAAATTAATCAGACCCATTGCGCTCATTTCAAATTTAGTCTCCATCAACTTCCTGAATTCAGCCATTAAGCTGGGATTCGTGGAGCCGAAGATGATGTCATCGACATAAATCTGAACTATCATTAGATGTTCGCCTTCTTTCTTTCGGAAGAAGGTTGGGTCAACCGAACCTTGCTTAAATTTTGACATTTTCAGAAAGCGAGTTAAAGTTTCATACCAGGCCCTCGGTGCTTGCTTCAATCAATATACAGCTTTATCCAGCACATAGCAATGATCAGGGAATTTCTCGTTCACGAACCCAGGTGGTTGCTCAACATACACCGTTTCTTCTAGTTCTCCATTCAAGAAAGCGCATTTTACATCCATTTGGAGAACTTCGAAGTTTTTATAAGCAACATATGCCAGAAAAATTCTAACTGATTCCAACCTTGCTACAGGAGCGAAGGTTTCCTCATAATCTATCCCTTCCTCTTGGCAATATCCTTTCACCACCAAACGAGCCTTGTTTCGATAACGTTCCCCTCTTTGTCCAATTTATTCCTGAAGGCCCATTTCAAGCCTACCACTGAAACATCCTTTGGTGTGGGAATCAGCCTCCAAACTCGATTTCGTTCGAACTCATGGAGCTCATCTTGCATTGCTTGTACCCAATCAGAATGATCAAGTGCAACATTAACTGTCTTCGGTTCGACTTTGGAGACAAACGAATTGAACATACATAATTCAACATTAGAGAATAATGCAGTTTGTTTCGCTTTCAATTGAGAGCGTGTGAGAACTCGCTCAGATGATTCACCAATTATTTGTGCTTTGGGATGATCCTTGGTCCATTTCGTTAGAGGAGGGTAATTTGGGTCATAGGCTGGATCCAACTCTGCATTTACTTCCTCTTCAAGTTCTGATTGATCACCTTCGTCAGTTGTATTCTCTTTCTCCCCCTCAAATGGCGAAGTGTATCCTTTGTCAGGTTCAGAGTTTTCCTCTTCCGTGGGAGTTGGATTCTCCCCCTCGATTGGACTATTATTGGGTGGGTTTGGAGTTGGATGATCCCCCTCGCCTGGACTTTTATGGGTTGGAGATGGAATTGGATTCTCCCCCTCGAAAGACATATCAGTTGTCTTTGGTGCTGATGAACCCTCCCCCTTGAACATTGAGCTGTTGTTTGGAGGGTCAGTTGAGGGTTTACCACCATTCGGTTTATGAGGTTCACGTTCCATTTCTTTGGCAGCTTCATCTATGATCTTTTTGAGATTGTCGATTTTGTTGTCTGCTGCTTTCGCCTCCGAGTGTGTAGCTTTCTCTAGTTCATCAAATAGCCGAATGTACTCTGCAAACAAGTTGGATATAGGGACGGAGACTTGTCCTGATTCAGGACATATTTCCCCCAAGGCACTTTCGCTCCTTTGAACTTTCTTCATGTAATTATCGTCAAAGGTTACATAATATGTTTCTTCAATTCATTTAGAGCGTTTGTTCAAAACTATGTATGCCTTTGAAGTGAGTGAATAACCAAGAAAAATTCCCTCATCAGCTTTGACGTCAAACTTGTTTCGGTTCTCTTTGGAATTACAGATAAAACACCTTGAACCGAACACGTGGAAAAATTTTACGTTGGGCTTTCGATTGTTTAGAATCACATATGGAGTGATTGAGAATCGTTTGTTGAGCAAGGATCGGTTCTGAGTGTAGCACGCGGTTGCAACTGCATCAGCCCAGAAGTATAGCGGTAGAGAAGCGAAGCTTAGCATGGTCCTGGCTGCCTCACATAAAGAACGGTTTCATCTTTCAACAATCCCATTCTATTGTGGTGTATAAGGGGCCGAGAAGTTGTGAGATATCCCCTTTTCCGCCAGAAAGTCCTCAAAATCTTTATTCTTGAATTCAAGCCCATTGTTGCTTCTGATATTCCTCACCATCTTTCGCAGCTGCACTTCCACTTGCTTGATGAACGTCTTCAACTTGGGAGTAGCTTCTGATTTCTATTTAAGAAAGAAAACCCAGGTGAAGCGTGAAAAGTCATCTACTATGACAAGAATGAACTTACTACCACCGAAACTTTCGATAGCCGAAGGTCCACATAAGTCAATGTGCAGAAGTTCAAGAGCTTCAACAATCTTTGTATTGAGTCGTGTAGGATGGCTCTTTCTGCTTTGTTTGCCCATCTCACACGCTGCACACAGATGTTCCTTATCAAACTTGAGAAGAGGAAGGCCTCGAACGTGATCACCAAGCACCAACTTATTAATGTCTTTGAAGTTTAGGTGGGATAGACGTCGATGCCATAACCAGCTTTCATCAGTGTTGGGCTTTGATAGCAGGCATATCGCTGGTTTTCCTCGAATTGGGTTGAGATTTAAAGGATACATCTCTCCCTTGCGTTCAGACTTCAACAGAACCTTTTTAGTTTACTTCTCAACTATTTCTGAGCCCTCATCATCAAATGAAACCTTCAAACCTGTTCCCACAACTAATTATGATACACTGATGAGGTTATGCTGCAACCCTTCCACATAAGCTACTTTTCGAATCAAGAAGTCTCCGTTGGTTATCATACCATATCCTTTGATTGTGCCATACGAGTTATTGCCATACTTCACACATCCACCATCTTTTAGGGACCGAAACTCCCTCAGCTCTTCCTTCCTTCCTGTCATGTGACGTGAGCAGCCACTGTCTATATACCATTCATCATCGAACTGCTCGTCACTTATCACCTGCAAATTCAAGCAGATTTAGGAACCCAAAGTTTCTTGGGTCCTGGTGAGTCTTTCACAGAAAAAGGAATTGTAGTAGAAATATCAACCAAATAAGTTCTTTTTATTAGAGTGGATTGATCTTTTCTTTTGATGGTGTACACCTTGATTTTAGTTTTATCTTGTTTAAATTTTGGTGTATTCGATGGTGTTTTGTTAGATAGTTTTGGAATTTGCTTTTGAATCCTAGGGTTAGATGACTTTTTCTTATTATTGAAATCAGAATCTGAATCAAGCTTTCCCTTTCCTTTGATGTCTTTTACTGAATTTGATTTTCTTTGGGAGTTGGAAGGACCGAAACTGGACTTGGGACCGAAACTGGACTTGGGACCGAAAGTAGACGTTCGGTTGTTAGCCTTGACATATGGACTGAAACTAGACGTTCGGTTCTGCGCGCCAGTTTTGGAACCGAAAGTAGACATTCGGTTGTTAGCCTTGGAATAGTAGGAATTTGGACTGAAATTTTCTTTTCCTTTTAGCTTTTCCTGTTCTGTGGCAATTGATTCTTTCTTAGGAGGTACGTAGTTGGGATTTTGAGATTGCCAATAACGTTTTCGCTCATTTATATTTTTCATGTATCTTTGATTTCTTTGGCGTTTCTGTTCAGCTAACTCCTTCTGAGATTTGTGGATATTGAAGCTAGTCTTTGGCTTTTCCTTTTGAGTTTCGGTTGTCTTAGTAGGAACAATCGGTGTTCTGTTTGGTTCTTCAGGGATCTCTTTTTTTCCACTTGTGATTGGTTTGTCGAAACTCGAGGGTTTGTTGATAGGCTCAGCAACATATCTTCCTTTTACCCTCCATGAGGTTTTCTCAGATAAGCCGATGGTTTCGTCTGCATTGTCAATAGGGGCAGACCAGAAGTAATCATCGCACCCTTCAGCATTGTCTTTGTCGACCAGGATTTTCAATTCTGCTGTTTGTTTTGCAGTGACCCCTGTAACAGCACATACTTGATTCGGCACAGTTTGAACCTTATGATAAACCATTGCTTTCTCTTTGAGTTTCTGTGTCTTGTCCTTTGACAGGCGAGCGTATTCAACCGAATTTTCAGAAATGAGGGGTTTCTCATTCTCGGTTTCGCTCTTCATAAACTCAGAGCAATCAACCACGTCTTCAACTGAGATTTCGCTCATCTTACTTTCCTCATCAAATTCAGACGTATTTTCTATGTTCATTTTATTTTCTGAAATTAATTTGGCGGTTGACGAATCAAACGATTGAATAGTTTCGGACTTAATTTTTAACCTGTCATTTTCATCTAAAAGATCTTTGAGCATACATTTATGTTCCTTAGAGTCGATGAAGGTTTGTATTTTGTCCAGTCCGATTTTGTAATGGATGGATGTTTCTTCTGAGGATATAATTGATTCACATTCAGCGATGACTTCATCCTCCTTAAATTCAAGGAAGGGTAAAATCATTTTATGAATCTTTTTCCCTATTTCACAATTTAAATGCAATTGAGTAATATTAGTATATAAGCGCTTAGAAATTAAACAAAAAACATTCCTTTGTTTCAAAAATTTTAAATTGTCTCGTTGCAAATAAATACTTTCATCCCTAGCCCTATTTAACTCCGACTCTTTCAGCTCAATCCACATCCTTCTCTCCTCACTTTTTGAAGACACCCTGCTGAGTTGGTCAGTTAGGTTAGAATTCGCTAAGCGAGTTTGCATGAGACTACCACTTAAGTTAGAAAATTTAAATTTTAATTCATTTAATTCTTCTTCATAGTTTGTTACTGGAACTTTAAGTGATTCAAGGATGGAATGTACCTTTTTGATCAGCCGATCACAGTCGTTGATCTTCTCGCTCATGGGCTTGGCTGCAAAGCACTTGTCCTTAGTTAGGTTCGGCTCCTCACTTGCACTTTCGGTTTATCAACCAGCTGTGACCATCAAACATCTTCCAGCCGAACCTGCCTCCTTTGCCACATAAGCTCTTCCATGAGTGGGCTTTCTCACCTCTTCATCCTCAGAATCGGTTGACCAAACTTCAACGCCACCGAACTCATCTTCATCTGCATTTTCCTGCACAATCAAGGCATTCATAGAACTGTTAGATGCCTTCTTTTTCTTGATTTCTTCCAACTTTCGCATGTAGTACGCCTCATCGTCTTCACCATCTCTTTTCTCAGCCATCTTCCTCAGCATGCAATCTTTGGCAAAGTGGTTCTTGCCATGACAGTAATTGCAGTCGAACCCAGAGTCTCCTGCAAGCTTGCTCTCCTTCTTGTCTTCATCCTTTTGAGAGGTATTCTTCGCTTCATCTTTCACCTTCTCAGAACTGTAACTTCCCTGCCAGTTTCGGTTCTTATTGACAAGAAATTTTCTTCGTGCAAACTTCTTTGGATTGGTGGCCATCATAGCATATTCTTCGCTTGTAAGGTCACACTCAGAGATATCCGACTCCTCCTATTCTTCTGCAATACCTTTTCCTTTTGAAACGACGACCAACGATCCCACACCCGAAACAACCTTCGCCTCCTTGGTTACCACACTTTCATGGGACTTAAGTATTCCCACAAGTTTCGCTAGTGAGTAAGATTTAAACTGTTCATGAGTTTTCACTGTTGAAACCACTACCATCCATTCTGGTCTTAGACCGTTCATGAAGGTTACCTTCTGCTCGATCAACTTTCTTTCTATTCCATGCTTGATCATCTTACTAAGGAGATGATTGAACTGATCAAAAGTTTGTATCAATTTTTCTTTAGGCTTCTGTTCGAAAACTCCAAATTCTGAGAGCAGCAAGGTTTGAATAGAGTGTTCTAAATCTTCATTGATTGAGTAAAGTTCTTTCAACCTATCCCAGATTTCTTTGGCCGTCGTGCAAGAACCAACTAACCGAAAAGTGTCAGATTGTAAGGTGAATCTGATCATTCTCATGGCCTTCACATTACACAGCAACTTGTCCTTCTCATCCTGTGGCATCTTGTCTACGTCCGCCACAAGCTTGTTATATTCTTTTTGGGTCTTAACAGTCGTGTTTGTTCCAGAATGAACAAATGGCCCAAGCGTGATGGCTTCCCAGATAAGATAACCATTATCTTCAGATCCGACCACATAATCTTCAAAGTGATGCGCCCATACTTCATAATCTTGAGTATAAATAATGGGAATCCTTGTAGTGGATCCAATGCTGTTAGAGATGTTGATGGGATTTGTTTGAGAATCTTCATGAGACATGGTGAGCCGCTAGAATCAGACCTGTAAACTTGAGATTAGGGTTTTATCAAAAACAAGAGTTATCGTCGACAGGAAGAAGACGGCTTCTATATATTCGATAAAAGCGGAAACCCTAAAGAATTCTTAACACAGAAGGAATGTGTATTGATCACACAGTCTCCTGCTCTGATACCAATTGTTAGAACAATGTTCTATTAGGATCGACAGATTCTATGCAGGCAAACAATTAAGAACGTAATTATGAACACAATGGCTTTAAAGATGTCGTATGATTAAAACTTTAACACCTCAGAAGAGCTCGATTAAGAACTTCGACTATATAGGTGTTTAGGGTTACAAAACAATAATTAATGATCATCAAGAACTTTTTTAATGCATATATGCATGCACTATTTATAGTATAACCCTACTAGATAATCACGGATGGACAGGCCCAATCTGGATATACAAAATAAGCTCATGACGCAACACAATAATACCCAACAACATGGAACAACGTCTTACTTATTGTCCAGCAGTTTGTTTCTCGATTTCCGATTTGTTTGAAATAGAACTTAATTGAACACATCAACTTAGTTCTGACCGGGCCCGGTACATGGGTCAACACAAAATCATCGAGGGGCCCAGATATCGCTTCTAATCCAAGAAGGAACAGATAAACTTCGACTCATATGCTTGTTGTACTACTTGTTGAATCACACACAAAAGCACGTTTTATAACATCGAGTTACCATTACGTTTTCATACGATCAATGCATAACCAACTCATAGTCCACAAGTCATATCTCTAGGTTTGAATACTTATATGATATTACCGTCTCACGATCACTCGAGATAAATTCCATGAAGTGATACCAGTGAGCGTGGGTTGAATCCAATACTCAGAACTTATGAGCACTCATGAGTGTTGTAGCCATGTCCAACATCTTAGGCCTCTACAACCAACTCATGACAGTCTTGATTCATACCTACTTCCAACATATGACCGACTGTGGAGAATTTGAATAATATGATATACCGAACATAATTATTCTGGAATTCAAAACATGCAAAATGAAACTATAGTAAACGATTGACAAAAGATAGCAACACTTTACTCATAAATAAATACACATTTTATTCATCATCAAATGTCAATTACACTTTACACATTTCAAAGCTATCTAAGTATTAAAACTAATATCATCCTTCAGCCCTATGCGCCTCGCATGCTGGAGATGCTTAACCCTACCCAGTCCCTTCGTGAGGGGATCTGACGGGTTCTCTTCCGATGATACCCTCTTTGCCACGAGGAGTCCTTCTTCTATTCGATGTCTGATGAAATGGTATTTTCTGTCAATGTCTCTGGATCTCCCATGATCCCTTGGTTCTTTCACTAAGGCAACTGCACTTTCACTATCACATAAAATTTCCATAGGCTCCTTTATAGCTGGTACAACTCCAAGGTCTCCAATGAAGTTCTTTAGCCATACTGCCTCCTTTGCTGCTTCGCTTGCTGTTATATACTCTGATTCGCAAGTTGAATCAGCCACTTTCTCCTGCTTGGAACTTTTCCAAGTAATTGCTCCTCCGTTTAAGGTAAAGACCCAGCCCGACTGAGAGATGAAATTATCCCTATCAGTCTGAAAGCTAGCATCACTATACTCTACGACTCTCAAGTCATCACTCCCACCAAGGGAAAGGACCCAGTCCTTAGTCCTCCTTAGGTACTTGAGGATATTCTTTACCGCGGTCCAATGAGCCTTGCCAGGATTCCCCTGATAGCTGCTGACCATGCTCAAGGCAAAGGCCACATCAGGACGAGTACAAGTCATAGCATACATGATCGAGCCTACAACAGAAGCATAAGGTACTCGACTCATTTCTGCTATCTCGGCCTCCGTACTCGGGCTCTGAGTCTTACTCAATCTGGCGTTACTCTGGATGGGTAACTCTCCTTTCTTGGAATCTTGCATGCTGAACTTCTTCAGCACCTTATCCAAGTAGGTACTCTGACTAAGTCCAATTAGTGTTTTACTCCGGTCTCTCAAAATCCTTATCCCTAGAATATAGGCAGCTTCTCCTAGGTCTTTCATAGCGAAACACTTCCCAAGCCAGGACTTCACTTCCTGCAAGGTTGGGATGTCATTTCCTATGAGTAGTATGTCATCCACATACAGTACCAAAAAGATAACTATACTCCCACTAGCCTTGACATATACACAAGATTCATCTTCACACCTCGAAAAGCCAAACTCTTTGACTTTCTCATCGAAACAAAGATTCCATCTGCGAGGTGCTTGTTTCAATCCATAGATGAATTTCTCAAGCTTACACACTCTATTAGGGTATTCTGTACTGACAAAACCCTCTGGCTGACACATGTAAACATCTTCAGCCAAACTTCCATTAAGGAAGGCGGTTTTCACATCCATTTGCCATATTTCATAATCATGAAATGCAGCAATGGCTAACAGGACCCTAATAGACTTAATATTTGCTACTGGTGAAAAGGTCTCATCATAGCCAGCTCCCGGAGTTTGAGAAAAACCCTTTGCAACCAGTCGCGCCTTATACGTGTGTACATTACCATCCATGTCGGTCTTCTTCTTGAAGATCCAGTTGCACCCAACTGTCTTACGACCTGGTACATTGTCAACCAAGTTCCAAACTTGATTGTCATACATGGACTGTATCTCGCTGTCCATTGCCTCTTTCCATTTAGCAGACTTGGGGCCTGCTATGGCTTCCGCATAGTTGTTAGGTTCATCCAGACTTACCAGTGTCTCATCACTGATAATTGTCTCACCTTCCGCAGTAATATGGAAACCATAGTAGTGCTCAGGTGCATTCCTAACCCTTGTGGAACGCCTCAGAGGTACAGACTCGTCAATTGGATCAATAGGAGTTTCCTCCTCAGGTTGACTGCTAGGTTTTAAAGTTCCTTCACCACTTGACTCTTGAATTTCTTCAAGGTCAATTTGCCTCCCACTGTTTCCTTGGCTTATGAACTCTCTCTCTCGAAAGACACCCCTCCTTGCTACAAAGACCACATTCTCACTAGGTCTGTAGAAGAGGTAACCAAAGGATTTCTGGGTAGCCGATGAAAATACACCTCTCACTTCGAGGTTCGAGCTTATCGTGAGTCTCACGCCTCACGAAAGCCTCGCAACCCCAAATCTTGATGTGGTCCAAATTAGGAACTTTTCCAGTCCACATCTCATGAGGAGTTTTAGCAACTTTCTTTGTAGGGACTAGATTAAGGATATGGGCAGCAGTCACTAAGGCGTACCCCCAGAATGAGATTGGTAACGAAGCTCGACTCATCATGGAACGAACCATATCCAACAAGGTTCGATTACACCTCTCAGCCACACCATTAAACTGTGGTGTCCTGGGAGGTGTCAATTGTGAGACAATCCCACATTCCTTAAGATAGTTGAGGAACTCTGTACTAAGATACTCACCACCACGATCGGATCGAAGCATCTTAATGTTCCTGCCCAATTGATTCTCGACTTCTTGTTTGAACTCTTTAAACCTTTCAAAAGTCTCTGACTTATGCTTGATTAAGTAGACATATCCATATCTACTATAATCATCTGTAAAAGTCACATAATAACGATTAGCATCCCTTATGGCAGTTTTGAAGAGTCCACACACATCTGTGTGCACTAGATCCAACAAACCTTCACCCCTTTCACAAGAACCAGTAAAGCGTGACTTTTTCATTTTTCCAAGTAAGCATGATTCACAACTATCATCTGACTTTAGGTCAAATGACTCCAAGACTCCATCCTTTTGGAGTTGGCCTATGCGTTTCTTGCTTACATGTCCAAGAGGACAATGCCATAATGATGCTTTATCCAAGTTATTATTAGAAGAATCAATACACAACACATTATTTCCTAGGTTATCTACAACAGACACAGCTTCATACACACCATCACAAGGTAATGCTTTAAAATAAAGAACATTATTAAAGAAAGCATTTATTCCACCAACTTCATTATCACAAGAAAAGGTAAACCCTTGTTTGTACAAAGCATGAAAGGAAATAATATTTCTTTCCATTTCAGGCGAGTAACAACATTTATTCAAATCTAATGTAAACCCACTACTTAGCAACAAAGAATAAACTCCAATCTTGGCGACAGGAGAAGCTTTCCTATTCCCCATGATCAAGTTTATCTTTCCATGCTCCACATTCTCACTTCTTCTTAGTCCCCGCAAATCAGAACATATGTGAATTCCACATCCTGTATCAAGGACCTAAGAGTTAGAATAGGGTGAGTTATTTGACAATATTGTGTAAATACCTGCATGGGTGGGTTTCACTTTCCCATCCTTAATGTCTTGCTGGTACTTTGGGCAGTTCCGCTTCCAATGCGACTTTTCATGGCAATAGAAGCATTCAGCCTCTTTTGGGTCAGAAAAAGGAGTGACGAAACCTTTCTTGGTTCCACTTGAAGAGGAGCCATCAAGGGTCTTACCCTTGGTACCCTTTGAAGGGTTCTTCCTCTTTTTCCCTCTACTTTTCCCGATTGCCAGGACATGGGCGGAGTTTGGAGTAGGAGTAGGAGTGGTAACAACCGACTTACCTTTAAAACATGTTTCAGCGGTCTTTAGGAGTCCTTGAAGCTTGTTGAGGGTAACTTCCTCCTTGTTCATGTGGTATGTCATGCGGAATTGATCATAACACGATGGTAAGGAGTGAAAAATGATATATATTGCTAACTCCTCGGGTAAGTTCACGTTTAGCTTCAGCAAACGGTCCACATACCTTTGCGTTTTCTGCATGTGGCCCGTGATGGGTTCACCATCCTTCATTCGGGTTGTTATCATGGAGGAGATGATTTCATATCGCTCTTGACGAGCACTCTGATGGTAGCGGTCCATCAAATCCTGGTGCATCTCAAAAGGATAGTAGTCCTCATAGGACTTTTGGAGCTCGGCTGTCATAGTGGCCAACATGATGCATGCCACTTTGGTAGCATCTCTTTCATGTGCCTCATATTCACCGACCTCCTCAGGAGTAGCAGACGGCTCGGGTACCTCAAGCTCCTTGTCGAGGACATATTCTTTGTCCTCATACCGGGTGACCATCCTGATGTTCCTGATCCAATCCATAAAGTTGGATCCATCAAAGATGACTCTCCCACAAAGCTTCATGAGAGAGAAGGAGCTGATAGGGTTTGAGCCAGAAGCAGTATTGTTGGTTGACATCTGAGAAAGAAGAGAACAAGTTTAGATTAGATATAAAGATAGTCCTTAATAAAACACCCAAATGTAATATTAAGGCTAGGATCCAATCACAATATATTATAACTTAGAAGAGGGATGCTGTAATCTAAGCTATAACATATTTGAAAGGTAGGTGAATGACGATTCACCAATTTCCACCATGAAAAACGAAATATAAATTATTTGGTTTTGATTGGTTTTAGAAACTCCTAGATTCTTTTGATATTCATTGAACTTTTCAATGGCATGTTTCAATCCCGAGTGTGCCCTTCAGGTTTTGTGACTGGGATGCCGAGGATCACAAAACAAGGTGTGAAGTAACCATGCAAATTACTTGGTACCCTTAATGTTTTTCACTCAATCGATGTGCCGGTTAGCCACACGCGCTCCACCGACCTATGAAAAACCTTAATTCACCCTTTGCCTACCTTGTTAAGTCCAAGTTAGTGTGCCGGTTAACCACACATGCTCCACTAACGACTTAATCAAAGTACAAAGTGTAATTTCATGGGTTAGCACCTTATTCACATTTTCCTAAAGTAACTAAGATTGGGAATTTATAAAACATTTAGTTACTTTATAATAATCATTATACTTTTAATGAGAATTTTTAAGTCATTGTCCTACCCGTTCGGCTAACGACCCTCCACCAGTGAAGGAAGCGGTGGGTGAGAGTGGACACCCATTAAGCTGCCATTTTATAGGCAACAACCTTATACCCCCTTATAGACCAGCTTCGTGAATGAGGCCTACTAATGGTAAAACGACTTGATCTTATATATATATATATATATATATATATATATATATATATATATATATATATATATATATATATATTATTAACTTATAATATTATAAAGTATAAGGGTTGAATTTTAACTTTTAAAATTTTAGGGTTGGAACTAAAGTTTACTAGATGACTTTACATGTTCCAAAACTTGAGGGCAAGTTTTGTAACTTTACAAAACTTTTCAATTCATAACTTATGAGTTATTGTTTATTAAAAATGAAGACTCTTCATTTTTGTAACTTATGTGTTCTTTTAATGGATTTATTACAAAGTGACTTTTGGTTATCCGTAACTTGAGGACAAGTTATGGACTCCATTAAAACACATCATGATCATGAAATAACTATCAATCAATAGCACATAATTCCTATGATCTAACAAGAACTCATAAGAACATGAATATTCATATCAAAATTTCAAGAACATATGAACACATATAAACATGGAATTTTGATATTATCCATTGTAAATGGATTAGAACAACCATTACACCATCTAAAACTAGTTTTAAAACACCAAAACAGTTTAGGGTAATGTTTCTAGTCCATTTCCAGCAGCAAAAATCGAAAATCTGTACTCTGCCTGACCAACTCGTCGAGTGCAACAACTGACTCGCCGAGTTGGTGGAAGACACGCTTGGACTCGTCGAGTCCCCCCATGAACTCGGCGAGTCCCCTGTGCAGACAGCAAGAATTTTGACTTTTTCAGCTATTTTGCATCAAGTATCAAACAAACAAGCCTAGGCTCTGATACCACTGTAGGGTTTTGAGCATTCTAACACTCCTAAGGTGTTCATGCAACCCTAGAAACCTTGGATCTATGTTTGACTAAGATACATGCAAAATGGATTTCCAAGGTTCATAATCCTATCTAGCATACATGGGGAACTTATAATGTAAAATAAAGCTAGAAAAACATACCTTGTAGTAGTTTGGATTCCTTGAAAACCTTAAGAGCCTAGCACCCCAAGTGTGATGCCTCAAATGTCTCAGACAACGCCAAATGCACTTGGAATAAACTTTGAGAGAAATGTCACACTACTTGAAATCGGCTAGCCCTCTTCTTTCTTGCTTAAGTCTGATTTTGGTGAACATAAGGATCCTTATATAGTGTGTTACAATTAGGGTTACACCATGTAAACCCTAGTTGTCATGACCTTTCATTTCCATGACCCATGGGTTCTATAAACACCATGGAGCATCCATGGAGCATCCTATGGGTTTTAGCCCAACTTGATAATCCATGAAGCATTAGCCCACTATACAAGTATGAGTGATTTACACAACCAACCCATATATTTAATTAGTCTTCTTTTGATCACTTAATTAATTCCAAATTAATTCTTGATCAATGCTAATTAAATAATATTATTAATATATTAGAACTTATATTAATAAACCATAAGTGTTATTTCTCTCATTTTAGTCTATCCAAATGCATGATGCCATGCAACCCAAATGGACCATGCCAAACCGGGTCACGTACATACCAGAAATAGTTATGGACTTAGACACCTTATCCAACACCGCTGTACCTTGGATTTAGTTTCCCACGTTTTACCGAAACGTATCCTTCCTTTCAATGGAGAGACCTTTAGTAGAACTCGATCACCAACCCATAATTCCGAGGGTTTGCGTCGCTTATCTGTGTAGCTCTTTTGTCGACCTCAAGATGCTTTCATCCTTTCTCGAATTTGTACGATCTTTTCCATAGTCACCCTTATGATTGCAGGGCTAATGAGGGTGTTGTTAGGGACTTGCCCCTTTGCTATTTGTGTATCTCCCATTTCATCCCAACGTAGCGGTGATCTGCACTTGTGGCTATAGAGGGCTTCGAATGGAGCGACCTTGATGCTAGTGTGATAACTATTATTGTACGAGAATTCGCAAGTGGTAAATGGGTATCCCAAGCTTTACCAAAGTCAATCACACAAGCTCTTAGCATATCATCCAAGGTTTGAACAGTTCTTTTGCTCTGCCCGTCGGTTTGTAGGTGGTAGGCCGTACTTATGTCTAGCCTAGTCCCTGAAAGGACTGCCGGAATCGCGAAATGAATCTACTATCTCTATCAGAGATAATGAACATTGATGCACCACACCGTCGTACAATCTCTTTGATGTACGTTCTAGTCAATTACTCCATCTTGTCGGTTTATTTGATTGGTAGGAAGTGCGCGGATTTGGTCAACCTATCAACGATTACCCAAATGGTATCGAGACCACCCACTGTCCTGGGGTGACTTGGTTATGAAGTTCATGGCTATCCGCTCCCACTTCCTTTCGGTTATCAATGGTTGTTGTATGAAACTTGAAGGCTTCTGTTATTCTACCTTGACCTTAGCACAAGTCTGATACTTGCCCACATGTGTAGCGATGTCAGCTATCCTATTCGGCCACCGATGTTACTTTTTGAGGTCCAGATACATCTTGTCTGAGCCTGGATGAATGGAGTAGCGAGTTTTCGTGTGCTTCGTTTGTGACGTCGTCTTTGAATTCATCAACTTCGGTGTCCAGATCCGGTTCATGGGATAACGTGCCCTACCGCTCTTTCCTTCTAGGTTCTTATGGTCGGTGAAGATTGTACATTTCGTGCCGTTGAGATAGTGCCTCCAGATCTCTAGGGCGAATACTACTGCTCCTAGTTCGAGGTCATGCGTGGCCTAGCCGACGCCGTACGCCTTTAGTCGTCTTGAGGCATAAGTAATAACTTCTCCTCGGAGCGCTGCATAGAGCCTACTTTAGTGTTTGGAGGGCGGTTTCTTGCTTCTCTCTCTAAGTGATTTTTGATTCTCGTTTCTCACTCCAGCGGATCTTCACCACTTCGTTTGCCGATTAGATCGGCAGGGAGAATATGGGTTCGGTTTACGCGACTAGACTCTTACGAATGGTAGAACGTCCAATCGCACTCCTGGGTAGCCTTCTCCCGATGTTCATGGTAGGACTCATGCCTGATCCATCTATCATTAACTCGTGTATATTGGTCGTATGTAATTAAGATTGGTAAGGCAGTAGGATGGGTGATCTTGCCCCAAGTCCACAACCAGACAAGGAACAGGAAATAGGGCGGGAACACTCATTGAACGTCCATCGAATCTTAACTATATACCGCTCTCGCGTGTACACTTAGTAGCGATAGGTTAACCGCATTTGTCCCAAGCCTCTGTGCTTGAACTTTATCTACTGCATGTTGGATTTTGAGCATACTAACACTCCTATGGTGTACATGCAACCCTAGAAACCTTGGATCTATGTTTTCTCTAAAATACATGCAAATTTGATTTCCAAGGTTTACAACCTAACTAGCATGTTATGGGGTACTTGTAATACAAAACTTTAAGTAGAATAACATACCTTTGTTTTGTGGTTGAATGCTTGGAGTTTTAGAGCCTAACACCAATAGTGTGGATGCCTCAAGTGGTGTCACAAATCACCCAAAACAACTTGGAAATACTTGAGAGAATATGATGCTTGCTAGAATCGACCCACCCTTATTTCTTACACACCCTAGTGCCAATTCTAGAACCAAGGACCTCTTTATATACTATGGTGGATTAGGGTTACACCCTAATACCCATGACTCTTCATTTACCTAGGATCCATGGGTTAAAAGCTCCATGGACTATCCATGGACTTCCATATACTCTTAGCCCATCCTAAATAAATCTTAGCCCATTCCATATATATATATATATATATATATATATATATATATATATATATATATATATATATATATATATATATATATATATATGTAAGAGTCCATAGTTAATTAGTTCCATTTGATCATTGAATTAATTCCATAAATCAACTCTTGATCAACAATAATTAAATAATATTAATATATTATGACAAATAATATATTAATGGATCATAAACATCTTATTCTGAAAATATATATCCATACAAATTGTTAGGTGAAGTGCAACCCAAATGGACCATGCCGGGTCGGGTCAAGTCATACCAAATATAGTTATGGACTTAGACACCTTATCCAACAGTCTCCCACTTGGATAAGTCTGATAACTATAGCTGCAAGTATAACTTCAGGAACCAACCAGCAATCGTAGCTCTTTTAAAACTCTATTGAACTATGAAGCGCCATTTTAGATAAGTGATCATATAATCCTCTGTTCTCAAGATATCAGCCGGACAAATACATGGAACAATGGCGTACTTATTGTCCAGCAGTTGTTTCTCGATCTCTGATTTCTTGGACATTGAACTAAATTGAACACATCAATTAGGTTCTGACCGGGCCCGGTACATAGGTCAAAACCAAATCATCGAGGGGCCCAGATATCGCTTCTAAACCTACAATGAACAGATAAACTTCGACTCATATGCTTGTACTAACTACTAGTTGAATTATGCACAAAAGCATGTTTTATGACATTTAGTTACCAATGCGTTTTCGTACAATCAATGTATAACCAACTCATAGTCAACAACTCATATCTCTAGGTTTGAAGATATATATGATATTACCGTCTCACAATCACTCAAGATAAATTCCATGAAGTGATACAAGTGTGCGTAGGTTTAATCCAATACTCAGAACTTATGAGCACTCATTAATGTTGTAGCAACCATTGCTATGTCTAATTCACCTTAGACAAATCTTACAAGCCACATTCATGACAGTCTTGATTCAATACTTACTTCCAACGTATGACCGACTGTGGAGAGTTTGAATAAAATAATTATTCTGGAAGTCAAATCACGCAAAATTGAAACAATAGTAAACGATCAACATAGGATAGTAACACTTTACTCATAAATAAATAACAACTTTTATTTAATCATCAAATGTTAATTACATTTCACAAGTTTCAGAAAACTATCTAATTATTAAAACTAATATCGTCTCTCAGCCCGATGCTTCTCGCATGCTGTAAATGCCTAACCCTAGTCAGTCCCTTCATGAGGGGATCTGCATGATTCTCTTCCGATGATACCCTATTTGCCACGAGGAGTCCTTCTTCTATTTTGTGTCTTATGAAGTGATATTTTCTGTCAATGTGTCTGGATCTACCATGATCTCTTGGTTCCTTGGCTAAGGCAACCGTATTATTGCTGTCACAGAAAATCTCCATAGGCTCCTATATAGCTGGTACAACTCCAAGGTCTCCAATGAAGTTCTTCAGCCATATCGCCTCCTTTTCCGCTCACTCGCTGCTATGTACTCTAATTCACAAGTAGAATCAGCTACTGTCTCCTGCTTGGAACTTTTCCAAGTAATTGCTCCTCCATTTAGGGTCAAGACCCTGCCTGACTGAGAGCGGAAATTATCCCTATCAGTCTGAAAGCTAGCATCACTATACCCTGCTACTCTCAAGTCATCACTCCCACCGAGGGTAAGAATCCAATCCTTAGTCCTCCGTAGGTACTTGAGAATGTTCTTTACCGCAGTCCAGTGAGCCTTGCCAGGATTCCCCTGATATCTGCTGACCATGCTCAAAGCAAAGGCCACATCAGGACGAGTACATGTCATAGCATATCGAGCCAACATCGGAAGCATATGGTAATCGACTCATCTCAGCTATCTCAGATTCTGTACTCGGACTCTGAGTTTTACTCAGTCTGGCATTGTGCTGGATCGGTAACTCTCCTTTCTTGGAATTCTCCATGTTGAACCTCTTCAACACTTTATCCAAGTAGGTACTCCGACTAAGTCCAATTAGTCTTTTACTCCTGTCTATCAGTATCCTTATCCCTAGGATATAGGCAGCTTCTCCAAGGTCCTTTGTTGGGTCTAGTAGTGTTGCGTCCTTGGGCTCGGTTCTTAGCCCAGTTTTGTTAACCGGTTTGGGCCTGTCCAACCATATTTGTTTTATTAGGGTTTACTATTTAAGGTGCATGCATGCATCCTTTGTCAGTAGCGCTTTAATAATTATCGTGATCATTGTACTACAAACCCTATCTCGCCTCTACAGTGGAAGTTCTTTATCGAGCTCTGCTGAGGCGTGACTACATTTGAATCATTAAGCATTACTTGATTCTATATCGTGTTTATTGTGTTTGTTTGCTTTTATTGTTTAGCCTATTGAAGATCTAATCGATCTAAGAGTTTTTCAACTCATAAATTGGTATCAGAGCAGGAGACTGTGTAATCCATACACATCTCTTCGGTTGAAGAAGATCTTAGGCTTTTCCGCTTTGATTGATATTGTTAGAGCCGTCATTTGCTATTGACGTAGTTCTTTAAATATTCGATCTTACCCTAACGTTATTCACAAGTCTGATCTTAAGCAGGTTTTTGAACAAACATCGTCATGTCCATGGATGATTCTCAGTCTAACCAATCAATATCTCCAACATCATAGGATCAACGACAAGGATTCCTATATTGTACACTCAGGATTATGAGGTCTGGACGCATCACTATGAAGACTACGTGATTGGCTCAGAAGACAATGGATACTTGATCTGAGAGGTGATTACCGTAGGTCCATTCGCTCACTCAACCACTTCAAGAATTGTTAAAACTCAAAAGGAGTACAATCAACTCGTCAGTGATGTGAAAGACATTCCCCAAGATGAGAAGGAAAAGTTTCAGTGCAACACCAAAGCTTTAAGAATGATTACGTTTGCTTTACAATCAGACACGTTTCGGTTGGTTAGCTCATGCACAATGGCAAAAGAAATATGGAACAGATTGAAGGAATTGTATTCTACGGATGAAGATCTTGAGCATTCAATCCAAACATTGTTGCTCTCAGAATTTGGTGACTTCAAGCAGAAGCCCGAAGAGAAGCTTATTCAAGCCTTCGATCACTTCAATCATCTCCTTAGTAAGATGATAAAGCATGGGATTGAAAGGAAAGTCATTGAACAGAAGGTGACATTCATGAATGGCCTTAGACCCGAATGGATGGCTGTGGTGTCTACTGTGAAGGCTCATGAACAATTCAAGACTTATTCTCTACCAAAACTGGTGGGAATATTATAGTCACATGAGAGTGCCGTGACTAAAGAAACGAATGTGGTATCTGGCATGGGTTCCTTGGCCCTAATCTCCAAAGGAAAGAATGCTGCTGAAGAAGAAGAAGATTTGGATCTTTCTGAATATGATCTAACAAATGAAGAGTATGCTTTGATGGTGTCAAATCCCAAGAAGTTTATCAAAAGAAGGTTCCCAACAAACAAGAACCGAAACTGGCAAGGTAGCTACAGTGCCGAGAAAGCAAAGGAGGAACCGAAGAGTGTTTCTCAGACCGAAGAACCAAATAAGGAAGTAAAACTTGGTGGTGACTCGGGCATTAATTGTCACTACTACGGAGGCAAAAATCATTTCGCCAAACATTATATGATGAGAAATATGTCAGAAAAGAATGAAGATGAGGACGAGGAAGCGAACCTCACACGACGATTGGAAGAAATCAAGAAGAAGAAAGCTGGATCTAATAACACTATGAATGCTCTTATTATACAGGGAAATATTGTTGATGATGAGTTCGGAGGTGTTGAAGTTTGGTCCACTGATTCAGATGATGAAGAAGTGAGGAAGCCCACTCATGGCAGGGAATTGCTGGTGAAAGAAGAGGACGTTGCAGGAAAGTGTCTAATGGTGACTACTGGGGTGTGACAAAGGAGAGGCTATACCACTGATGGGGGACTGGATGAAGCAAAGGAGCGAGAAGACAGGTGTTTTGCAGCGAAACCTGTCAGTGAGCAGATCAACGAATGTGATGAGTTGATCAAGAAGGTACAATATATTCTTGTTTCCTTACAAATTCCAAGCACAAACTATGAAAAAGAACTAAATGGATTAAAATCTAAATTTTCTAGTATAACTGGTAGTTTAACTCAAATTCGCATCACAAACTCTAACCTAACTGATCAAATCAGCAGGGTATCATCGAAGAGTGAAGAGAGGCGTATGTGGATTGAGAAGAAGGTTAAGGAGTTGATTAGGTCTAGGGATGAAACAATTTATTTGCAAAGAGATTATTTAAAGCTTTTAAAACAACGAAATGTTTTTTGTTTAATTGCTAAATGATTATATTCCAAGATTACTCAATTGCATCTTGATTGTGAAATAGGGAAGAAGATACATCGTATGATTTTACCCTTCCTTGAATTAAAGGAGGATGAAATCGATGCCGATGCATATAACTGTGAAAACGTTGTTTCTTCTGATGACATTTCTCCCGCTTACAAAATTGGTCTTGACAAAATAGAGTCCTTCATAAAGTCAAAAGACCATAAAGACATGCTCAAAAATTTGTTGGATGAAAATGACAAATTAAAAATCAAAACCGAACTGGTACAGAAATTTGACTCTTTGAATGCCAAGTTGAGTTCAGAAAATAAAATTGATATTGACAACACTTCTGAATTCAATGAGGATGATGATATGAGTGTAATATCTGTAGAAGATGAGGTTGACTGTTCCGAATTTGTCAAGAGTGAACTCGAAATCAACAAAAATCTTATTTCTGCAAATTCCGTTGAGTTCGCTCATTTATCCAAAGAAAAGACCAAAATCCTCAAGGAAAAGGCTGTTGTATATCAAAAGGTCCAAACGACTCCAAATCAAGTTTATGCAGTTCAAGGAGTTACTCAGCAACAGACAGCCGAACTGACAGCATTAGTAGCAGAAGATAATGCTGATGGCTGTGATGAGTTTTTTTGGTCAGCACCGATTGATAACGCTGATGAAACAGAAGGTCTATCTACGAAAACATCATTGAGAGTAAAAGGTAGGTATGTGGCAGAACCAATTAATGATCCTACACGCTTTGATGTGCCCGGCATAAGTGGTACCAAAATTTCTTCAGGTGAACCGGTCATGGTGTCTAGCGAAACCACTTCGCTAAAGAGCGAGCCTAATGATCAAAGGCCAATGAAAAAGGCCAACATCCACAAAAATCCAAAACATGTGTTAGAACGAAAGCATCAACGAAATTTGAGATACAAGAAGAATCTCACTGAAAGGAAACAGTTTTGGCGTTCTGAAAACCCTAATTACGTTCGCTATGAAAAGCCATCTAAGTCAAAGGAAGAAGCAAAAGCAAACTCAGCTTCTCGCGCTCAGCATAATGAAAACAGTCGAAAGAAGAGTTTCGGTCACCAGACTCAAAACAACCAAAAACATAGTTTCGGTCGACAAAGGCACAGCAACCAAAAGAGAAGTTTCGGTCCTCAAACGGACAATTACCGAAAAAGAAGTTTCGGTCCTCAAGATGAGAGAAACCAAAAGGGTGGTTTCGGTCCTAGACCAACCAACGACAGGAACCGAAGGGAAAGTAGTTTCGGCTCTCAACCAAGTAAGAGCAATGACCGAAAGGTTAACTCTGCTCCCAAGTCTCATCTTTCTCATTCTCACTCTCACTCACAGAATGATCGAAAGGGAAAAGGAAAGCTCTTTCCGGAACACGAAAATAAGACGTCGTTTAAACCCGATTTTGAGAACCGAAAGTCTGCCAACGTCAAAATCTCAAATTCAAAAACTCAACCTAAAGTACTCCAATCAGATAAAATCAAAGTTTTCACCTTAAAAAGAAAAGATGAAAAAACTTAATAAAAAGAACCTTTTTAGTTGATGTTTCTCTTACAATTCTCTGTTCTGTAAAAGGCTCACAAGGACCCAAGAAACTTTGGGTTCCTAAATCTGTTTAAATTTTGCAGGTTATACGTGACGAGCAGTTTGATGATCAATGGTACATAGACAGTGGCTGCTCGCGTCACATGACAGGAAGAATGGAAGAGCTGAGGGAGTTTCGGTCCCTTACAAAAGGTGGAAGTGTCAAGTATGGTAATAATTCTTTTGGCACGATTAAAGGTTATAGTATTATCACCAATGGTGATTTCTCGATATGAAAAGTGACGTACGTTGAAATTTTACAACACAACCTTATCAGTGTTTCTCAACTAGTGGTTGGTACCGGGTTAAAAGTTTCGTTCGATGACGATGGCTCAGAGATTATTGAAAAGAAGACGAACAATATTCTGCTGAAATCGAAGCGAAAAGGAGAGATGTACCCTCTGAATCTCAATCCCATACGAGGGCAACCTGCAGTTTGTTTGCTAGCAAAAGCTCACTCAAACGAAAGCTGGCTTTGGCATCGAAGACTCTCCCATCTCAATTTCAAAGACATCAACAAACTGGTGTTTAGGGATCACGTTCGAGGTCTTCCTGTTCTGAAGTTCGACAAAGAACATTTGTGTGCTGCGTGTGAAATGGGAAAGCAAAGTCGACAAAGTCAACCTTCTTGAGTCAATACGAAAATTATTGAACCACTAGAATTACTTCGTATTGATTTATGTGGTCCATCTTCAATTGAGAGAATTGGTGGCAACAGGTATATACTTGTAATAATGGATGACTTCTCTCGGTTTACTTGGGTGTTCTTTTTGAAGCAGAAAATAGAGGCCACTCCCAAGCTTAAACTCTTTATCAAGCAGATAGAAGTTCAACTACGGAAGATAGTTTGAAACATAAGAAGCGACAACGGGTTAGAGTTCAAGAACAAAGACTTTGAAGATTTTCTTGCAGAGAAGGGGACAACTCACAACTTCTCGGCTCCATATACTCCACAACAGAATGGAATTGTCGAAAGGCGAAACCGATCTTTATGTGAAGCAGCCAAAACCATGCTGAGCTTCGCTTCTCTACCTCTATATTTATGCGCTGATGCCATTGCTGCTGCGTGTTTTACACAGAACAGATCTAATCTCAACAAACGTTTCTCTATCACTCCCTATGAGATCTTGAACACCCGAAAGCCTAATGTAAAGTTTTTCCACGTGTTCGGTTCAAGATGCTTCATCTTCAATTCAAAGGAGCACCGAAACAAGTTTGATGTCAAAGCAGACGAAGGAATCTTTATGGGTTATTCCTTAACCTCCAAAGCATATAGGGTTCTGAACAAGCGTTCAAAGAAAATTGAAGAGACCTATTATGTCACCTTCGATGATAACTACGTCAAGAAACTGAACACAACCGAAGGTTCTGTGGAGGAAATATTTCCAAAATTTGGTCAAGTTACGATACCAATTTCAAACCTCTTTGAGCAATACATGCTGCTATTTGATGAACCAGAAAAGGCTATTCTCTCTGAATCTGAAGCTGCAGACAACAAGGTAGATAACTTGAAGAAGATAATCGATGATGCTGCGAAGAAAATGGCAGAAGAAGAACCGGTAACAACTGAACAGCCAGACACAAGCGAACCTCCAAAAGATAGTTCTCATATTCAGGGGTAGGGTTCGTCTTTTCCACATAACGAAGATTCACCATTCCAGGGGGAGAGCTCATCATCATTCATTCCAACCGAAAGTCAAGTCCAGGGGGAGAATTTTGAGCCTGAAGCTGAGGAAGTATCATCATTCGAGGGGGAGAATGCGAATACAAACGATGATGATACTCAGTCAGAATTTGAAGAAGAAGTGAATGTTGAACTGGATCCCTAATATGATCCTAATTACCCTCCTCTCACCAAATGGACCAAAGATCATCTACAAACACAAATTATTGGTGATTCGACAGAAAAGGTTCTCACACGATCACAACTGAAAGCGAAAGAAACTGCACTTTTCTCTAAAATGGAATTCTGCATGTTTAATTCGTTCGTCTCCAAAGTCGATCATTCTGATTGGGTACAGGCGATGAAGGACGAACTCAATGAGTTCGAGCGAAATAAAGTGTGGAGACTGATTCCAACACCAAAGGATGCTTCCGTGGTTGGAGTAAAGTGGGTTTTCAGGAACAAGATAGATAAGGAAGGAAATGTGATACGCAACAAGGCAAGATTGGTTGTGAAAGGTTACTGTCAAGAAGAAGGCATAGATTACGAAGAGACCTTCGCTCCAGTAGCAAGGCTAGAATCGGTTCGTATTTTTCTCGCCTATGTTACACACAAGAACTTTGAAGTATTCCAAATGGATGTGAAGTGTGCCTTCCTAAATGGAGAACTGGAAGACACGGTGTATGTAGAGCAACCACCGGGTTTCGTGAACGAGATGTATCCAAGATCACTGCTACATTCTGGACAAGGCAGTCTATGGTCTCAAGCAAGCACCAAGGGCATGGTATGAAACTCTAACTAGATTTCTCAAAATGTCTAAGTTTAAACAAGGTTCGGTTGACCCAACCTTCTTTCGTAAGAAAGAGGGTGAACACCTTATGATCGTTCAGATTTATGTTGATGATATCATCTTCGGTTCCACAAATCCTAGCTTAACAGTTGAATTTAGGAAGTTGATGGAGACTAAATTTGAAATGAGCTGAATGGGTCCTATTAACTTTTTCATTGGCTTGAATATAAGACAGGGACCCGAAGGCATTTTCATTAATCAAGAGGCTGTTGGATTAATGTCTAAGTCCATAACTATAATTGGTAAGACTTGACCCGACCCGGCATGGTCCATTTGGGTTGCATGGCATCATGCATTTGGATAGACTATAATGAGAGAAATAACACTTAAGGTTGGTTAATATATTATAAGTTCTAATATATTAATAAGGTTATTTAATTAGTATTGTTCAAGAATTAATTTGGAATTAATTAAGTGATCAAAAGGAGACTAATTAAATATATGGGTTGATTGTGTAAATCATTCATTCTTATATATGTGGGCTTGTGATCCAAGATTCCTTATGTTGGACTAAGTCCATGGGGTGACCCATGGATACTCCATGGAGGTTAAAATCCATGGAGCATAAGGAATGGGTAAAGTTATGAGTTACATGGTGTAACCCTAATAGCCACCATATAAAAGAATCCCATGGCTCAAGAAATCGTGCACTAATGTGTGAGGGTGAGGGCTAGACGATTTCAAGGAGTGTTCAAGTTTCTCTCAAGTTATTCCAAGTTGTATTTGGTGTTGTGTGAACCATTTGAGGTGTCACACTTGGGGCACTAGGCACTCAAGCTTCATGAAGACATTCTACATCAAAGAGGTATGTATTCTATCTTGTTATATTTATTATTTTGTATGCTAGATTAGGATAATACCTTGGATGTTCATAATTGTATGTATAATAGAGAAAACATAGATCCAAGGTATTTAGAGTTGCATGTAAACTTAGGAGTGTTAGAATGCACAAAACCCAACAATGGTATCAGAGCCTAGGCTTGTTTTCTTGTTATACTTGCAAAAGTAGCTGAAAAATCGAGTTGGATGCATATATTCGATTGTTTTGGCTGGAATTGGACTAGGAACATTACCCTAAGATGTTTTTGGACTTATAAACTTGTTTTTGATGTGGTAATGTTCATGCTAATCCAATTTTTAAGATAATTGTCATAATTTCAAGATTTGTATTAGTTTGTATGTTCATGCTAATTTCTTGAAGATTGATGATTTGAATTATCTTGTTCTTATGAGGTTCTTAGATTAATAGAAAAGTTGTGTGAAATAGTTGTTTTCAATCCATTTTAATCTAAGAGTTGATTCCAAAGTGTGTTTTTGTAACTTGTCCTCAAGTTATATGAAAAGTCACATTTAAGAATCATAAAACTCATAAAAGTTGGCAAAGGTTACAAAATGAAGAGTCTAGTTCTAATTAAATTGTTTTATGACTCCATAACTTGTCCTCAAGTTATGGAGGTTCAAGAGTCTCTTCATTAAATTAAAAAAAAAGTGTAACCTTAATTAGTTCCACAAGTTACAATAAAAAAAATTATTTTTTTTTATTAATTAGTTTAAAGTCTTCCATAACTTGTCCTCAAGTTATGGAACTTGAAGAGTTTTTTTTTTTTAATTAAAACTACTTTAAACTCATAAGTTATGGAATTAATTAGTTTTGAATAGTTTCAAAACTTGCCCTCAAGTTTTGGAATTTGAAAAGTTTTCACTTATGAATACTTTAATTCCAAGTTAGCCCTTAGAATTTTAAAAGTTAAAATTCAACCCTTATACTTTATAATATTATAAGTTAATAATATTTATATATATATGTATAAGAGTAAAGTCAGTCTTACCGTTAGTAGGCCTCGTTCACGAAGCCGGTCTATAAGGGGGGTATAAGGTTACTGCCTATAAAATGGCAGTTTAATGGGTGTCCACTCTCACCCACCGCTTCCTTGACTGGTGGAGGGTCGTTAGCCGAACGGGTAGGACAAGGACTATAATTCTCCTTTCATTAAAAGTATTAATGATAAATACTAAGTAACTAAACTCTTATTAATACCCAATCTTAGTTACTTAGGAAAATGTGAATTTGGTGCTAACCCATGAAATTACACTTTGCACTTTGCTTAAGTCGTTAGTGGAGCGTGTGTGGTTAACCGGCACACTAACCTGGACTTAACAAGGTAGGCAAAGGGTAACTTAATATTTATCATAGTATCGATGGAGCGTGTGTGGTTAACCGGCACACTGATTAAGGGGTAAATATTAAGGGTACCAAGTATATTTGCATGGTTATTCACACCTTGTTTTGTGATCCTCGGCATCCCAGTCACAAAACCTGAAGGGCACACTCGAGATTGAAACATGCCTTTGAACAGTTCAATGAATCTCAAAGATCTAGGACTTTCAAATCCAATTAAAACCTAATAAATTATTTCGTTTTTCATGGTGGAAATTGGTGAATCGTCATTCACCTACCTTAAGATATTTTATAGCTTGGATTACGGCATCCCTCTTCTAAGTTATAAAATAGTTTGTTGGGTCCTAGCCTTAATATTTCATATTGGGTGTCATATTAAGGACTTTAAATCAACTATCTTGAATATCTCCCAAAAAGATGTCTGGTCTAGACATTTATGATCTTCCCAAATCTCTTGAAACAAGCTTTCCTAAATGAAGATGATGTCCCATGGATATCATACTTCTTTCACCTCCTCCAATTATTCTCCCTAACCCACAAGTTCCTAAAAAGTTTAAGGTCACTCAAGCCCTATTGGCAAGGCAAGGTCTAGGTGTGATCACATCTTGGAGATGTAGTCACATATTGACAAGCCGGGAGAGTTGGGTGTCAAAGTCTTGAGAAAGTTGGTGGCTCAACTACTTTCTAAGTCACATAGTGAGTTCTTTTGGGAATCCTATGAAACAGACTAAGACAAGACCCTTAATGATCTTATCTATTTGCTAAGATCAACTTCCTAAAACGCTATGGACATTGACAATGATGACATTGGATATCCAGTAAAGCTCTCTCTTCCCAATGGAAAGGGATCGGCCATAGTCAACTCGGTTGACCCAATGGTAAAGAGAGAGGCGAAGTCTGAGATAGTCCCATTATCAAGGGTCCATAGGTAACTATTGCCAAAGGAAGGGGCATTGGTTACGAAGCTGCCAAATTTACCTAAGGATGTTAAAGTCAATAAGTTTGGCTCTACTTCAGGTAAAGTCCATTGTCTAACTCTATTAAGTACATGTCGATTCTGATCGCGAAGATGGATTTCAATCGCATGGTTCGGTGATCAGAATTTTGGGCTATTACTTAAGAGTTATGATATTTATATTGCTTAGGAATAGATAACAACAAGGTTTTCATATGGATTGTAAGGATAAGTTTTTCCGTAAAGTTTTAAAATAAAAGAAAAAGGTTTTGATTTTATTTATTTTAAGTATCCTTACAATGGCATTTGTGAAAAGTTGTTGCTTATAAGATTCCATTGATAGCAATATTGGAAAACTGGATTTGATTCTTTCGGTTGTGGTAGTGTCTAATATTACCAAATAAGGAAAGATTCTCATCACCCAAGGTTCAATTGGACCGAAACTTGGAATCATGCAAGTTGTATAGTATGATGAATGAGAACTTTCAGCTTGTAAAATTAAGACTAATTCCTTATGTGAATAAGGAAAGGACTAATGGATCGAGTACACATTCTTGTGCACTGGTCAAGTCCACCACAAAAGATCAAGAAGACTATTCGTCATGATTTACTTAAGTTCAGTAAATATGGTTATACTTATAAGTTTAAGTATAAGTCTGTAGCATTGGAGAAGTTTCAATGTGAGACAGAACGAATAAGAAGAATCAAAGAATGGAAGAAAGATAAAAGTTTCTCAAATCTGAAAAGATGGGAGAGTACTTTAGTATCATGTTTATGATCATCTTAATGATTAAGATACCATATCATAATTGGTCCTCTAAAGTCATCTTAGTGCATTCTTATGACTAAGAAGAGGAGTCATGAATTGTTGAAATGGTTAAATCAAAAAGATGAGTCATACTTCGTTCCAAAACAATTCTTAGAGTCATACTCCAAGATTGTAACTTGAGTGACATATCTTAAAGAGGGTTTGTTAACACTAGTCAAATGTAAGAGTAAAAGGTTATCTACTCTTGTACATTTGAAATTGGTAAGTTGTGATGTTTTGGATAAAACAGAGACCAACTTAGGCCAATTGTGTAAAGTGTTAGTCTTGATAAAGAATCCGCACTATCTCTTGAATATTTGACAAGGGAGTCTTATATGTCAAGAGGACAGTGGGAGTCTTAAAGCTCTTGAAAGTTTCAAGACTTAATCAAGAATAAAACTTATAGTCCTTCACTAGCACACGACTTGAGGTTTATAACCTATCGTGTTGAAATTTGTGTGCCTATTCAAGTTGGCTTTGCATAGGAGTTCTGAGAGTTCTCAATTGGTTACACAACTACTTGGAAGCAATGGCAGGCACCTGAGCTGCCAAATGGCAAGAATTTAAGATTGCACAAGTTCAGTCCATATGAGTTTGGATTTGTCATTATCCTTGTCTTGTGACTATGGTTTTGACGATTCACATGGATACGAACACATACACCATAAAATCTAAGGGTCATAAGGTTTCTCTCCGATTCATGAAAATGATGGTGAGGAAACACTTCCACCAAGTAGATTTGAAGCAGATGGCAAAAGGTCTAAACAATTGAGACTATGATTACGGCATCCCTTTTCATAGTTCTGAAATTGTTTAGACACACATGCATGCTATCTAAGGAAAGGTGTATGATTTTGATAAAGTTTTATCAAAGCATCTCGTATCAGAAATCTGAACTTTGGTAAGGAAGTCAATAAAGTATTGATTTCTAGAAGTCCAGCTGATTTCTGAGTACATGTCAAAGCTAGTGGGAGCAAAAGTGTTATGCTAATAATCATCATGTTAGTGGGAGCATGATAATTATTGTTAGTGTTGCAAGTTAGCAATGTTAATTATAGAAAACAAAAGTTTTAATTCGTGAGGCTGCAGGGATTGAAAAAGTTGTTTTGCTATAATTAAGGGAGAGGATATACTTCATTTCAGTCTAAAGGCTTAGATTGAGACCTTAATCATCTTTAGTCAAGAATATATATATGAATTTCATGTTGGATTGGTTCAACTTAAGGAAATTCTATATATTGCGTTCTCAAGATTCGATTATGATTACGGCATCCCTCTTCATAGTCAAATTTTGAAAACATGGCAAATAAAAATATTATAGCAAAAGACTGGTCTAGAATCATGTCTTTATGTGAGACATCATGAATCGTGTACCATTTGCTTTGGGTACAGGATCGATTGCATGTGCTATAATATTTGTCATTTCTAAATTTTTCCAAATGCCCAGAGGCATTAAGAAGGGAAAAGGTCTAGAATTGGATATGACTAAAATGATTAAGCAATTGTCGAGGACAATCTGAGGTTTACCAAAGATTGGTTGCTCAGGGACAGTTGGAAGTATAGTGCTAATTTTGGAAGGACCATATTGACATATTCTGAAAAGAGGCATCTCTTATTCAGAAGTGATAGTCAAAATGAGAATATGGAGTTGTCTCCATAGGTGGAAGTTATCTGTGTAAGATTAGAAAACTTAATGCAAGAAGCATGTCCAAAGCAATGTACTTTGAATATGAGACTTAGTTTCCATGGAGTTGATCTGCATTGGAATACCTTATAATGACTATTGACAAGTCTTTGTGACTTTGTACATATTCATTACAGGAGGGTCAGTGTATATAAGTTTAAAATCTAAACAGATTTCGATAAATGATAGGAATTTGAAATTCTCACATTTTTCGATAAGGATTTGGGAGTGTGAAATTAGAATCATTGAAATTATGTTCAATTGGTTTATTTCACAAAGTAAGGATCATAGACAAACATAGAGTGCATACTTGGTGTATGGCAAAGCTATTGTTTAAGAAAAACATAGTGTACATGCTTGGAGCATGGGACAACTAGTGTTTTTAATTCAAGTATAAAGTTGATAAAACCGAAACAATGAATAATGAGTAATCAGTATGGTGATAAATAAAAGTGTTTATTTATATTCATAGGGTTTGATACCATATTTGATTCATTTATTCTTGTGTTTCACTTTGCATGTTTTGACTTCCAGAATAACTAAGTCGCTCTTCCTGAATGATTAAGTTATTCAAACCATCCACAGTCGGTCATATGTTGGAAGTAAATATGAATCAAGACTGTCATGGGTTGGTTTGTAGAGGTCCAAGTTGGTGGACAAAGTGGTGCTACAACACTCATGAGTGCTCATAAGTTCTGAGTATTGGATTCAACCCGCGCTCATTTGAATCACTTCATGGATTTTATCACGAGTGATCATGAGACGATAATATCTTATATTCTTCAAACCTAGAGATATGAGTTGTTACTATGAGTTGGCTGTACATTGATTGCACGAAAACGCATTCGGTAACTCGATGTTATAAAACGTGCCTTTGTGTATGATTCAACATGTAGTAGAACAAGCCATATGAGTCGAAGTTTATCCATTCCTTTTACCTTCAGGATAAAAGCGATATATGTGGGCCCCTCGATGATTTAAAGATGATAGATGTGAGTGCTTGGCCAAGCCAGGACTGATTTGATTTGTTCAATCAGTCAGTCATCATGAATCGGAAATCGGGAAACAACAAATGGACAGAGAGAATGATTGATAATCCATGTCTCAGTCCATATGATATCTAGAATGGAGGAATATATGATCCCTTATCTAATGGACAAGTCATTGACAAAGGTCAGAGTTCATCGACAAGGTCAGAGTTCGACAGAAGCTTTTGAGAGCTACGATTGCTGATCGGTTCCTGAAGTCATACGCAATAATAGTTTTAGACTTATCCAAGTGGGAGACTGTTGGATTAATGTCTAAGTCCATAACTATAATTGGTAAGACTTGGCCCAACCCGGCATGGTCCATTTGGGTTGCATGGCATCATGCATTTGGATAGACTATAATGAGAGAAATAACACTTAAGGTTGGTTAATATATTATAAGTTCTAATATATTAATAAGGTTATTTAATTAGTATTGATCAAGAATTAATTTGGAATTAATTAAGTGATCAAAAGGAGACTAATTAAATATATGGGTTGATTGTGTAAATCATTCATTCTTATATATGTGGGCTTGTGATCCAAGATTCCTTATGTTGGACTAAGTCCATGGGGTGACCCATGGATACTCCATGGAGGTTAAAATCCATGGAGCATAAGGAATGGGTAAAGTTATGAGTTACATGGTGTAACCCTAATAGCCACCATATAAAAGAATCCCATGGCTCAAGAAATCGTGCACTAATGTGTGAGGGTGAGGGCTAGACGATTTCAAGGAGTGTTCAAGTTTCTCTCAAGTTATTCCAAGTGTATTTGGTGTTGTGTGAACCATTTGAGGTGTCACACTTGGGGCACTAGGCACTCAAGCTTCATGAAGACATTCTACATCAAAGAGGTATGTATTCTATCTTGTTATATTTATTATTTTGTATGCTAGATTAGGATAATACCTTGGATGTTCATAATTGTATGTATAATAGAGAAAACATAGATCCAAGGTATTTAGGGTTGCATGTACACTTAGGAGTGTTAGAATGCTCAAAACCCAATAGAGGCTTACACGAAGACCTTGCTCTCCAAGTTTGGAATGATGGGAGATTCGAAAGTAAAGGTTCCTATGGCGTTTGGAACAAAGCTAACACCTTCTCTGGACAAATCGGTTGCTGACATGACCCTTTATCGTCAGATGATAGGATCTCTAATGTATCTAACAGCAAGTCGACCAGACATAATGTTCTCTGTTTGTTATTGTGCCAGGTTTCAAGCAAATCCACGTGAACCTTACCTGCTAGCTATGAAGAACATGTTTTGGTACCTGAAGCGAACCTCTTCTCTCGGTTTGTGGTACCCAGCCAAATCAGGGTTCTTTGTCCAAGCATTCTCAGATGCTGATCTTGGGGGATGTGGACTGGACCGAAAGAGTACCACTAGAGGATGCCAATTTCTGGACGGCAAACTTGTTAGCTGGCAATCCAAGAAACAAACTTGTGTGTCTCTCTCCACTGCCGAAGCAGAATATATAGCAGCTGCATCATGCACATCTCAGGTCATTTGGATACAAAGTCAACTTCGAGACTACGACCTGAACATGAAGAAAATCCCACTATATTGTGACTCAGAGAGTGCAATTAGGATTTGTCATAACCCAGTGCAACACTCAAAGACGAAACACATAGCACTGAGGTATCACTTTATCAAAGATCATGTGGAAGATGATAACGTTGAAATTCATTTCGTAAGAACCACTGATCAATTGGCTGACATCTTTATTAAGGCCTTGCCTGAAGCAAGTTTTAATAAAATCCTACAAGGCTTAGGAATGATGGAAGCTAAATCTGTACCGAAATCTCTTTTGTCTCAATAAAAGTTGGAAGCGAAATAGAGCGAACGCTCGGCCTATTTCGGTTCTTCCGAGAACCGAAATGAAATGAACGCTCGGCCTATTTCGGGTTCGGTGTCACCGGGCTCGGTTCGCCTCTCATCTCCAAATGATGGTTTCGGTTGTATTGTTTTCTCACAATTTATTTTATGTTTTTCCTTTTATTTTCATAAAATTCAAAAATATTTTTCTTTCTGTTTTAATTCTTTTTCAGAAAATCTTATAAAATCCAAAAATATTTTTCTTTTCTGTTTTATATCTTTTCAGAAACTTCAAAACTCAAAAATATTTTCTTTCATTTTATTGCAATTTGCTTCACTCTTGATATAATTTGTGTATAAGGACTATTCTCAATGATGGAGCTGGGGCAGGTATAATTCTTTATCTATGTACTAGCTAAGTGTCCCTAAAAGCATGTTGTTGCATGTTGACCCAAGCCTCAAAAGATTTTGAGTGAAGCCTTAATGACTTGATATATACAAATCATGTCTTCCCAATCAGGCTGTCAAATTCACTCTAGTCATGAGCTACCTTACTCTTCTCAAATTGAGTTAAAAGTTTTTCTGCTTAGTCTATCTTTTATAGTAGAGGTACATTCGATTCTTTAACCACCTCTTATTTATTCTTCATCATACTTCATCTCATAAATGTAACCCTTGAGACTCTCAGCATTACCACTGAGGTTTACGATTACACAACTTCTGTGTTAATGATCTTAGTTTCGTGCCACTACGTGCTAAGTGAAACCCAAAATTCAATACATATAATGCATTAACGGTGAACAATTAAATGTTCTAGCTTTCACATTTGAATTAACGAAACCACTTTTGTGGAAGTACCTTGAAATCTCTTTTCATTTTGAGAGATCCTTATGAAAAAGTCTTGCACCGCGACCTTTCTTCCCAAAGGATCCAATTTTTATTCTTTTTTGAGATTTCTAATTAACATTTGTCAACAAGTCACTGAATATGTTCCAAACCTACTTGTTTAACAGGCAACATCGGTCTCACAAGTACTTCGTTCTATTTTGGTCTTATGTCAAGTATCGGAAACCAGAATTGAAGCGAAAGCCACCCTTAATAGCCTTATATATAAAAGATACCTTTCAATGCTTCTCAACAAGTACTTGATCGTATTCAACGAGAATCCAAACAAGCACTTTGAAGTCTCTCTTGACTTTGAAGGAAGAGATTCGTGCCCGGGATCCACTGCTTTATGTCTTAAATGGCATCACAATTTCCTACAAATAGTTTGATTTATTTCTTTATCTTTGACACTATCTTGCACGAAAATCTTGTATTTTCCAAAATTCTTGTTTGGTTATTCATAAGTTATTCATAAATATATAGCTTCGTTCCTAACGATGTAATGCAGTTATTTCCAAACGAAGGGATGCGTTGATATAAAGCCTTTGGTAATTATGGTAATAAAGATTCGATTGAAGGTTCAAGCGGTGACACAGCAGGAAGTCTAATCGATTGGTGACTTGGAAAGAGGATAAGTATGGAAAAGCGCGTGAATTTGAATCGTTACCTAATCATGCGTCATCGGCTGTTTTATCGGGGTTGCCAGTTGTCCAATCACGCCCTTTTAGGCGTCGTTTCCCAAATTAATGGAATCATTGCTCGCCATTTTTCTCTCTCCTCAAAATCGTATATAAGGGATTTATTTCTGTGGGATTCTTCTCTACCACACTTCACCACCCTCAAGCAAAAGAAGGCGATTTGGTATTCACTGTTCATCTTCTTCTTCATCAAGCTTCAACAATGGCAGAATCTTCCTCCGTTCAAGAAACCACTGCACGCTCCACTCTTCTCGCAATCAAGCCCAACCAGAACTTGTTGATCGATCTTACACCATTCCTTTACGATACTTACATGTATCAAGTGGTGTAATGTCCAAAGTATTCCCCACTCATCAAAGCTCTCTCAACAGTGGAAGTCGTACCAATGGCATGCCTCTCACAAATCTATTCCACTGCTACGTACGACAAAGGTGCAGAGAATATTTACTTCGACATTCTCAACCAGAAAGCTTCAATCTCCAAGAGCCGGTTTTGCTCGTTGCTAGGGTTCACTTATGACGAATCCATGGTGAATCCTGATTCCATCTCCACAGGTCATCTTTTCTCGATGTTCTACAACATGGGGTACATTGAAACCCTAACTACTGTGACCAAGTTCAAGAAATCATGCCTTCCTCCTCAATGGAATGGCCTCTTCACCCTTCTCTTCAAAGGGCTTTCAGAACGAAGTGTAGGATCTGATGGTGCTAGCAAGTCTTTCATGACTCTGCTTTATGGGTTGTACCATGGTGTCAACTTTGATTATGGTTCGGTTTCGTGGCTTCAACTTGTCCAAAGTTTGTCATCTGCTTCTCGCCACACAGAAATTTCATGTGCCCGGTTTTGGACCATTATCACTCAATGGATTATGGAGCGTTATCGTGTTCCTATCATGGCAGACTCACTGCTCTCCTCTATTGCTACATTTCATACCACAAACATCATTGTCTCTTATCCGTCGAAGTTTATCTTCGTTGTCTCAATTCCTGAGTCAATGTATGCTTGTGTGTCCCCTGCGAGCAAGCTTATTCAAGAGTACAAGAAGCTCCCCTCTTCTGGTCCAAGGGAACTTACTCCTGAAATGGTAAAATCTATTAAGGAAGCAGACAAACCTGCTAAGCGGGGCAAGAAGCAAGAAGCGAAAAAGGGGGATAAAGGAGGTCAAGTATCAAAGGTTCAGACTCTAACGAAGCGAAAGTCTGAGAAGGATGCACCTTCCTAGCCCAAGCAGAAGAAGGTCAAGAAACCTGCTCGGAAGCTTATTCTTCAATCCTCAAGCGAATCTGACTCCGAGTACGTGCCTACTGGTCATCAACCTACCATTCCTAGCGACTCTGAGACTGAAAGCTCAGATGATGAAGGTTCGGCTCGTGGTGGTACACCACCTCGTTCGCCTACACCAGAGGTACATGTTCGCTCCCAAGCACCTTCTCCTCCACCTGTTTCCATTCCTATTTCCTTACCTCACATGTTCCCTATCATTACATCACAACCTTCCTCTACCATTCCCATTCCTATACCTATTTTCTCTGAAGCTACAACCACAACCACCACTGGAGTTCAGACCAACGTATCTGATATGGGGGTTCGTACTTCAGCACCTGAAACCCCTGTTACTACCAAACCTCCATCACCTACCCAATCGACAGAGACCAATACCGTTCTTGGTGGTGAAAATGTTGATTATGACACCTTCTCCTACAGTCCCTACAGGGTGCTAAGCGACGATGATGATGATGCCCCTGTCACCAAGCGCCATCTCAAGGAGCTGAATGAGAAGCTAGATAAGCTAATGGCCTCCTCCTCTACTCAGGATTCCTCTTCTGAGTCTGCTCTAAAAGGCTTAATGGCCACCTGGGTCAAGGAACACGAAGCTTCCATCACCAAAGCCACTTCCGCTATTGATGCTTCAACAAAAGTTTGCACGGAGGCGACCGAAAAAGTCGATAAACTAATTTCTAACGCAAACAATTTACTTGAATCTTTACAGGGCGCTGCAGAGCAGAATGCTAACAAGGTCAATGCCTCGGTTAAGTCCCTCACTCAATCTCTTCAACAAGAGAAAGAGCTATTTGAGGTGCTTCGCAAGAACCTCACCTCTGATCACGTCAAACATCAAGCTTCTGTCTCTGAACTTTTGAATAAACTTCAGGCAGATCTTGCCTTGGAAAACAAAGTGATGGATGCACTTGCTCTGAGGACCACTCAACTCAAAACCCATACTCTCAAGCTTAATCAAGCAAACAAGGATCTTGAAGCACTACGTTCGGAGCGGTCTGTGGTTAAAAGCTCTGTTGGTAATGTTCACTCTATTCTCCTTCATCTTCTTGAAGCCTACGATTACGTTCTTACCATCTCGGTTCGACGTCATTGGGCTGAGAAGTTACAATCTGCTCTGGATATTCTAAGCCGGATAGAAGGTGTTCCAGAGTCCGTTGTCTCTCCACAACAAGGGGGGAAGAGCCGAAGTCTTCATCTCAACCACCGAAACCACAACAACCGAAGGTGGTTACTGAACCGAAGGGGAAAGAAGCTTCGGGTTCGGGCATGCAGGATAGGGGAAAAGGAGTTGCTGATGATATTGATGATGAGGATGATGTTGTTATTGAAGAAACGGTTCCTAAACCAAGTCCTCTCAAAGCCAAGCCAACTGCTCAAGAAATTAAGGAAAAAGTCACTGATGCCATTAATAAGGAGAATGAGAAGAGAGAAGCAAATCTTCTTAACCAGAGGAAATCGATGTTTCCTCTGTGGACGTTGGAAAGGCTACGAAAGGAGGTTATTGAAACTCCGAGTTCACATTGGCTGGAGCCCGTTCTTTCATTTAATGTCGAGAATTCTAAAGATTCTCAATTTGACATGCCAATCACTCATAGATCCTTCATCTTTCACTTCTTCGAATCTGTAGTGGCGGTTCCTTCTCCTGACCCGAAGGTTGATCAAGACTTGCTTGATTATTATCATGAATTCTCTCAACATCAGTACCTTACCTGGAGTAACAAGAAGATCACAACAATTAAGGTACTGAAACATACTGCAGCAGGGAAGTTCATTAACATCAAGTTCAATGTGACCCGAGGATTAGATGGTTCGGTCCATATGATTTCCCTTGCTGATCTGCCAAATCTGAATCCACACGATTGGATTCTTATGAACAACATCCTTCTCTCCAATCAGAAAGAATATGAGCCCATCATTGATCACATCAAGCGTATGCTAGTGTGTTACATTCATGAAGTGGCAAAGATGGATCAGGAGATTGCCACTGCTATACGCAAGAGGCCCTTAATCAAGCCTGTTGGGAAGGCTGGTGCCACTAAGCTGATGGTGAAGGGAAAAATTGATCCACAGTCTCACACTGTCATGTTTCTTAGAGGTGAAGGTCAAAGATGCTTATTTGCTCTGGCTGACAAACATCTATTCTCCAATTCCTATTTGGAGCACATTCTTGAGCTTATCCATGGGTGTGATCAAAATAGTGAAGCAGACAAGAAGCTGTTCTTAGATATGCTTCGGTGGTATATGGCTTTCAGGCAAACTCTTCTTGCCATCATTCCAAAATTGTTCAAGGTTATGAAGCGAACTCCTCAACCTCCACCGAAGTGAAGTCTCTCCCCATTTGATGCAAAGGGGGAGATTGTTGGGTCTAGTAGTGTTGCGTCCTTGGGCTCGGTTCTTAGCCCAGTTTTGTTAACCGGTTCGGGCCTGTCCAACCGTATTTGTTTTATTAGGGTTTAGTATTTAAGGTGCATGCATGCATCCTTTGTCAGTAGCACTTTAATAATTATTCTGATCATTGTACTACAAACCCTAGCTCGCCTCTACAGTGGAAGTTCTTCATCGAGCTCTGCTGAGGCGTGACTACATTTGAATCATTAAGCATTACTTGATTCTATATCGTGTTTATTGTGCCTGTTTGCTTTTATTGTTTAGCCTGTTGAAGATCTAATCGATCTAAGAGTTTTTCAACTCATCATCCTTCATAGCGAAACACTTCCCAAGCCAGGACTTAATCTCCTGCAAATTTGGGATGTCATTTCCTATGAGTAGTATGTCATCCACATATAACACCAAAAAGCTAACTATACTCCCACTAGCCCTAACATATACACATAACTCATTCTCGCTCCTTGAAAAGCCAAACTCTTTGACTTTCTCATCGAAGCAAAGATTCCATTTGCGAGGTGCTTGTTTTAATCCATAAATGGATTTCTCAAGCTTGCACACTCTATTAGGGTACGTTGCATCGACAAAACCCTCTGGCTGAGCCATGTAAACATCCTCAGCCAACTTTCCATTAAGGAAAGCGGTTTTGACATCCATTTGCCATATTTCATAATCATGAAATGCAGCAATGGCTAGCATAACCCTAATAGACTTAATCTTTGCCACTAGTGAAAAGGTCTCATCATAATCAACTCCCAGAGTTTGAGAAAAGCCCTTTGTAACCAGTCATGCCTTATAACTGTGTACATTACCATCCATGTCGGTCTTCTTCTTGAAGATCCATTTGCACCCAACTATCTTACGACCTGGTACATTATCAACCAAGTTCCAAACTTGATTGTCATACATGGATTGTATCTCGCTGTCCATAGCCTCTTTCCATTTAGCAGCCTCAGGGCTTGTCATGGCTTCCGTGTAGCTGTTAGGTTCATCTAGACTTACCAGTGTACTATCACTAATAAGCGTATCACCTTCCGCAGTAATATGGAAACCATAGTAATTCTCAGGTGCATTCCTAACTCTCATGGAATGCCTCGGAGGTATGGGCTCATCTATCAGATCAACAGGAGTTTCCTCCTCAGGTTGGTCTCTAAGGTTTGAGGTTCCTTCACCGCTTGACTCTTGAAGCTCTTCAAGGTCAATTTGCCTCCCACTGTCTCCTTGGCTTATAAATTCTCTCTCACGAAAGACTCCTTTCCTTGCCACAAAGACCCTATTCTCACTGGGTCTGTAGAAGAGGTAACCAAAGGTTTTCTATGGGTAGCCGATGAAAATACACCTCTCACTTCGAGGTTCGAGCTTGTCGTGAGACTCGCGCCTCACGAAAGCCTCGCAGCCCCAAATTTTGATGTGGTCCAGATTGGGAACCTTTCTGGTCGACATCTCATGAGGTGTTTTGGCAACCTTCTTTTTAGGGACTAGATTAAGGATATGGGCAGCAGTCTCTAAGGCATACCCCCAGAATGAGATTGTTAACGAAGCTCAACTCATCATGGAACGATCCATATCCAACAAGGTTCGATTGCGCCTCTCAGCCACACCATTCAGGTGTGGTGTCCTAGGAGGTGTCAATTGTGAGAGAATCCCACATTCCTTAATATCGTCAAGGAACTCAATACTAAGATACTCTCCTCCCCGATCGGATCGGAGCATCTGGATGTTCCTGCCCAATTGATTCTCCACTTCCTGCTTAAACTCTTTGAATTTCTCAAAGGTCTCTGACTTATGCTTGATTAAGTAGATATATCCATATCTACTATAATCATCAGTAAAAATCACATAATAGCGATTAGCATCCCTTGTGGCGGTTTTGAGGGTCCACACACATCTGTGTGTATGAGGTACAACAAACCTTCACCCCTCTCACAAGAACCAGTGAAGGGTGACTTTGTTATTTTTCCAAGTAAACAAGACTCGCAACTATCATCTGATTTTAGGTCAAATGATTCCAAAACTCCAGCCTTTTGGAGTTGGCCTATGCGCTTCTTGTTGACATGTCCAAGACGACAATGCCACAAGGATGCTTTATCCAAGGTAATAGAAGAATCAATGTGAGATACATTATTTCCTAAATTGTCTACAATCGACACAGTTTCATATACACCATCACAAGGTAATGCTTTAAAATAAAACACATCACTATAAAAAGCATCAATAGCACCAATTTTATTATCAAATGAAAAGGCGAATCCTTGCTTGTACAAACTATGAAAGGAAATAATATTTCTCGCCATTTCTGACGAGTAACAACAATTATTCAAATCTAAAGTTAACCCATTATTAAGCAATAAAGAATAAACTTCAATCTTGGTCACAGGTGATGTTTTCCTATTGCCCATGATTAAGTTTATCTTCTCGTGCTCCACTTCTTCACTACTTCTTAGGCCCTGCAAATCACTACAAATGTGAATACCACAACATGTATCGAGCACCCAAGAGTTAGTATGTAAAGAGTTTTTAGACAATATAGTGTAAATACCTGCATGGGTGGGTTTGACTTTCCCATCCTTTACATCCTGCAAGTACTTAGGGCAGCTTCGCTTCCAGTGCCCCTTTTCATGGCAGTAGAAGCACTGTGCTTCCTTTAAGTTTGAAGAAGGAGGAATGGAACCTTTCTTGGTTCCACTTGAAGAGGAGCCATCAAGAGACTTTCCTTTGGTACCCTTCGAAGGGGTCTTCCTCTTCTTCCCCTTTCCCTGCCCAATTGCCAGAACAGGAGCAGTAGTAGGAGTAGGAGTAACAGCGGATTTACCTTTAAGGCCACTTGTAGCGGTCCTTAAAAGTCCTTGAAGCTTACTTAGTGTGACTTCCTCCTTGTTAATATGATAAGTCATACGAAACTGATCATAACTTGGAGGTAAGGAATGAAGAATGATGTCAATCGCCATGTCCTCAAGAAAGTCCACATTAAGCTTCAATAACCGGTCAACGAACCTTTGCATCTTCTGCAAGTGACCAGTGAGGGTTCTCCCTCTTTCATCCTAGCTGTTATCATGGAGGAAATGATTTCATACCTCTCCTGACGAGCACTCTGATGGTACCTATCCATCAGATCCTGGTGCATCTCAAAAGGGTAAAAATCTTCATAGGATTTCTGGAGTTCTGCTGTCATTGTGGCCGACATGATGCAAGACACCTTAGTGGCATCTTTCTCATGGGTAGTGTACTCAGCAATCTCCTCAGGAGTAGCGGTTGACTCATCGATAACCTTTAGCTCCTTATCGAGGACATACTCTTTGCCCTCATAGCGAGTAATCATTCTGATATTCCTAATCCATTCATTGAAATTGGAACCATCAAAAGTGACTTTCCCACACAAGTTCATTAGGGAAAAGGAGCCTGTAGGGTTTGAGCCAGTAGTGTTGGAAGACATCTGAAAGAAAGAAGGACAAGTTTTATTAAATGAAGAGTCCTTAATAAGTCACCCAAATGAAATATTAAGGCTAGGATCCTACAAACTATTTCATAACTTGGAAGAGGGTTGTTGTAATCCAAGCTATAAAATACTTGAAGGTAGGTAAATGACGATTTACCAATTTCCACCACGAAAACGAAATAAATTATTAAGTTTTAGTTGGATTTGAAACTCCTAGATATTTTGAGATACATTGAACTTTCAATGGCATGTTTGAATCTCGATTGTGCCCTCTCAAGTTTGTGACTGCGATGCCGAGGATCACAAACAAGGTGTGAATAACCATGCAAATTGACTTGGTACCCTTAATTTTATCACCTAATCGATGTGCCAGTTAACCACACGCGCTCCACCGATCTATGATAAAACTTAAGTCACCCTTTGCCACTCTTACTAGTCCTAGTTAGTGTGCCGGTTAACCACACACGCTCCACTAACGACTTGGTAAGGTACAAAGTGTAATTTCATGGGTTAGCACCTATTTCACATTTTCCTAAAGTAACTAAGATTGGGAATTAATAAAGGTTTAGTTACTTTATAATTTCATTATACTTTTAATGAGGATTAAGTTCCTATCCTACCCGTTCGGCTAACGACCCTCCACCAGTCAAGGAAGCGGTGGGTGAGAGTGGACACCCATTAAGCTGCCATTTTATAGGCAACAATCTTATACCCCCCTTATAGACCGGCTTCATAAATCAGGCCTACTAACGGTAAGACTGACTTATTCTTATACATATATATAATAATTAAACTTTTAATATTATAGAAGTATAAGGGTTGAATTTTAAACTTTTAAAATTCTAAGGTTCAATTTGGAATTAAAGTATTTAATGTGTGAGACTTTTCAAATTCCAAACTTGAGGGCAAGTTTTGAAACTATTCAAGACTTTTCATTTCATAACTTATGAGTTTTAATGGTCCATTAAAATGAAGACTCTTCATTTTATGTAACCTCTTATTCTTTAATGACACTTTTAAAGAAGTGACTTTTGGTTATCCATAACTTGAGGACAAGTTATGGACTCCATCATTAGCCATTAAGATCAAGAATTATACTACAAGCAAATTACATATAATTGCTATGATCTTATATAACTCATAAGAACATGAACATTCATATCAAAATTTCAAGAATCATACTTACACATATAAAACATGGAATTTTGATATTAGACATTATAAATGGATTAGCATAAACATTACACCATCTAAAATAAGTTTTAAAACACCAAAACAGTTTAGGGTAATGTTTCTAGTCAATTTCCAGCAGCAAAACTCGAAAAACTGCATTCTGGACTCCTACTCGTCGAGTGCCAGAACCTACTCGACGAGTAGGATGAGATTTCACATGGACTCGTCGAGTCCCCCCATGGACTCGGGGAGTTCATGCTGCAGAGTGCAGATTTTTGAGCTTTTTCAACAAGTTTGCATCAAGTATCAAGAAAACAAGCCTAGGCTATGATACCACTGTTGGGTTTTGAGCATACTAACACTCCTACGGTGTACATGCAACCCTAGAAACCTTGGATCCATGTTTTCTCTAAAATACATGCAAATTTGATTTCCAAGGTTTACAACCTAACTAGCATGTTGTGGGGTACTTGTAATACAAAACTTTAAGTAGAATAACATACCTTTCTTTTGTGGTTGAATGCTTGGAGTTTTAGAGCATAGCACCAATAGTGAGGATGCCTCAAGTGGTGTCAGAAATCACCCAAAACAACTTGGAAATACTTGAGAGAATATGATGCTTGCTAGAATCAGCCCACCCTTGTTTCTCACACACCCTAGTGCCAATTCTAGAACCAAGGACCTCTTTATATATTATGGTGGATTAGGGTTACACCCTAATACCCATGACTCTTCATTTACCTAGGATCCATGGGTTAAAAGCTCCATGGACTATCCATGGACTTCCATATACTCTTATCCCATCCTAAATAAATCTTAGCCCATTCCATATATATATATATATATATATATATATATATATATATATATATATATGTAAGAGTCCATATTTAATTAGTTTCATTTGATCAGTGAATTAATTCCATAAATCAATTTTTGATCAACACTAATTAAATAATATTAATATATTATAACAAATAATATATTAATGGATCATAAACATCTTATTCTCAAAATATATATCCATACAAATTGTTAGGTGAAGTGCAACCCAAATGGACCATGCCGGGTCGGGTCAAGTCATACCAAATATAGCTACGGACATAGACACCTTATCCAACACTGCATGCGTGACATTCCCGAAGGGTCTTCTGGGAATACTGTGGAAAGGTTTCGGAAGGTATGATACTCCTCCAGTGAGTGCTTCGGGGTTTCGCAAAGAGAGATGACCCGGAGGTCCGTGTCAGATTTGTGTCTATGAGAGACGAGGGTTTCGATATTCAGTGGGTTAGGTGAAGGGTCTTTTCGTAGCACATTCAATTGGGAAGGTGAGGACTAAACCAATCTAAATCGAATGACGACAACAGATCTTTTTAGTAAAACATGTGTTAAGTTGTATTCGCACGAAATATTTGTTAGAGTGATAGTGCATCCTGTGTTTCTTGTCAGTGTGTTCTGTTTTAATATATGTTATTGTTACTGCAAATGATTCATACCACAGCAGCTAGTACTGGTAGTAAGTGTGTTCTGATAGCTAGTAATGATACTTTATATTATGATCCCCGACAGATCTCTTTATGATCGATCGGTATATGCAAGTCGTATGTAATTTGGTATTGATGAAACCGTCGAGTGAGTGGCTCTACCCTAACCCCACTACTAGACATGGAACAGGAATTAGGATGGAATTATTCACTTTAAGTCTGTAGTACTTTAATTATAAATAACCCTGATGTATACACCAAGTCATCACAGCTCACCTGTAATGATCCTACGTTCATATATAAGTGTTTTGATTTGATTGAACGAGAGAGTATTTTAACTGCTTTTTGAAAGACGGAAATCTTAGCAAACATACCACATACATTCTAAACATATGGTACTTAAACGTTCTTGTTCTTGAAACATTCTAAAAGTCCTAATAAGGTTCCTTGTTGCTCCTACTGGTTCGGTTGTCACCCTCCTCCTGCTCCTCCGTCATTCCTCTCAGTTGGACAGACCCTCTTGAAGTGTCCCGTTTCACCGCATAGGTAGCATGCTGAGCTTACACCGGTATTGGTGATTGATGCGACGTTCTAGGTCTGGGTCCTGCAGGAGCGGGAAGTATGTCCATTCTTGTTGCAGTTTTTACAGTGCAACACTCGACAAACCCCGTTGTGATGGTAGCTACACTTGTTACACTTTGGAAGTGTTCCCATATATCGTCTGGCCGGTGCTTGAGTGACAGACGTTGTGACTAATGTCGAGGCATGTGTCGTGATTATTGTTGTAATTACAAGGTAAGCCATAGATTGTTGTCTTTTAGCGAGTTTTTGAGATAGATTGCGCTTCTTTTTTCCCCGAAACGTTCGTTTCTTGCCCTTGGGTTTGTGGTCTTCGTTGGCAGACACCCGTTTGTGTTCTTGATTGTTACTGAGGTTAGTATTGCCGACACCGCCTTTACCTCTGCTGGCATTGTTAGCATTGAGTTGTGCCATGACGGCTGTCACGGCTGCCGTGACCACAGCTTGAAAAGTAGCAGAGTCTATCTGCAAGATTGGTGCCTTGCTTGTTAGCTGGTTACCTCCTTGTGAAGACATAACTCTGTTGCATGGGGAGAAACAATTTCGTGAGTGGGGATTATTATCTCTAGTTATATCCTTACCATTTATATACACATATATAAATTCTGCACTTTACTGAACTATTTTCGATGTTTCTGCTAACATTCCTGAGATGGAGTTATGGTAGTGGGTAGAAGTAGGTTTTGTACGACTGTTAAGTTTGCACATCTTAGTAATATTCTTGTCCATTCACGCTTAACTGCGGAGTTCTGATGGAATCCGGTGCATTAGTGCTGGTATGATCGCACTCCATAGGTCCACGGAAAAAGGCACCTTTCAACCATGATGATTAAAAAGGCGAGATGGTAATGAGTCTTGATTAAGGATTTATACGTCGTGAGTTATCTAACTAAGTTTATCTTAGTTCTGAGTGTATCGTGTTCCGATTTTTATGGTGTTCTGAAAACAATTCATAATGAGAGTCTATATATAACAAACTTATGAATTCTTAGTAGTACTGTTCCCAATGAAATAATATGCATGCCCATTTCATTAGTATGATTCTAGTATATATAGTTTTTAGAGAAAAATTTTGAGCCTGATGGAGGTCTACACCACATCATTGCAAGGAAAAGTTCTGACAGCAAATAAATCCCTCGACTAGCGTAATCACTAAACCGCAGGGTTGAGCCTACACATGGAGGAGAGTATCATCAACACATACTCGTAACCCAATCTACAAGGTCTTGTGAGTAGCATGAACTCTACTCATGACGATCCGTCCCTTGTGGTGCTTGAAACGAAGTCGATGCGTCCCGTAGTTCTGCCAACCTACGCTCGGTTGCGACCACTCTCTCTTCGAGTGTCGAGTGTCTATCCTGATACTCCTTTGCCTTTGCTCGAACGGTGATAGGGCCCTTAAGGAGTTGGTATCTGAAATAGCAGTCTCTTTCCAAGTCTCGAGTTTGTGAGATGATGTCGCCTGTAGCAGCGCGCAGCTCCTTAACTCGATGTTCGTGATCTGCTGGGTCATCACCGGGAGGGCTCTGCCATCCGGTCCCCCATGGTTGAGGTCATTGCAACCTCGTTGGTCCCTAAATAGCGATCGTTGTCGCTGATGGAGACTCCACCCCTCGATCAATGTTGCCCAACGGGGCACAGGTCCGATGTAGTCGAAACGGTTTGCAAGAACCCTGGCTATGTACGGAGAGTTGACGACCTCTGGCTCTACTTCCGACTCTTTTCCTAATCATCCACTATTTCCCCGGGTTCGGAAAGTAGGGGGTCTCCTAGTAAGTAGTATATTGCTATGATGTCCGTACGAGAATAGGGGTGGGGTAAGAGGCATATAATAATTACGTTCCTAGTAATACTTATAAGGGTTTGATCCTCCTTAGTTACTTCTATAATGACATAGTGCATACCAATTACATACAACAAAAGATATGATAGACCTTCGAATAAGTGATCATACTCTAAAACCACAACCAAACAAGGAACAGGAAGTAAAGCAATGATCACAGATTCTAATTCGATGATATCTAAGTTATATATAACTTTAGCGTATCCACTTAGTGATTGTAGACCTACTAGCAAGGATCTGTTTAGTTTTCACATAAGTTATTGTACCACAAATACTCCTATAGTATTTTAAGTGTTATGTTTGGTTCTTAGCGATTTTCTTGTATGGGAAGTTTTTAGGCTTTTTGCTCACTATGACCATTCCCCGACATACATTAGTCGTACATCGGATAAATATAGTTGATCAGGTTATATTCATCCCAAGTCTGATTACATATCCCATGGTGTACTCGTAGTGTTCAACTCCTCATTTTACTTTAGTATCGCCTAGATATGATACTATACTAGTATGTGTGCATGTATTCATACTTTTTAACCAGAAACTATTTCATTTCTAAAAGTATAGTTATTTGAAAATGTTAAATCAGAGACTTTTAGTCCCAATGCATTTATAGTTTGTGTATCTTATGTGGTTCGATATACTTTGACTTTTAGTCCTAATGCATTTATAGTTTGTATATCTTATGTGGTTCGATATACTTAGTTCACTATAAACAATGCTCTGATACCAATCTGTCACACCCCCGAACCAAGGATGGCGGAAACATCCGAGGGTGGAGGACTTCATGTATAGTATCACAACAACGAGTATAATAGTGCTCAAAGTAAATACAACCATCATAAATATAATTGAAAAAGTTACACCATAGTATGAGTTTACATGTTTCAAAATCAATTACACTATGATGACAAAATGAAATGTTTGACGATTTAACGTCTCATCCTCAAAAGCTGTTGATTTCCTGTTTCACTGATTTCCTGAGAACACAAGTAATTTCGAAAAAGTGTCAACAATTAAGTTGGTGAGTTCATAAGCTTTTGAATGTAGAGTTTGAAAACCCTGGTTACTACCAGTGTGTATAGTATGTTCTTTTTGAAAACTCTGGTTACCACCAGTATCCATAGTATGTTCTGTTTGAAAACCTGGTTACCACCAGTATGTATGGTATGCTCTGTTTGAAAACCCTGGTTACCACCAATATGTATAGTAGTTCTATTATTTGAAATAAAACCGAGTATTGTAGCCCGAGTTTGAAAACCTTTGTTTACAAATGATATGTATAACCAAGAAAAATCCCATATTTTTCCTTATAAAATGTCATGTAGTCTTAAATCCCAAGACCGAGTATATGAATGTTCGTACTTGTAATTTAAATAGATAAAACCCCTTTTTAAAATATAAAATTCCCGTAAACTACATGTGTCGTTATCTCCCTATGTGAGTCGCTATAACCATACTATAACAGAGATGCCTGCTGCGACGCTCTTCAGGCGTCGGAAATGAAATGACATTTGTCACCCCCGATCAGCCGATCAGACTGTCTTAGCAGCATGGGTGTTGGGTTGTCAATCCCAATATAGATCTATACACAATTATCACGCTCTCCCTACAAGAGACTCTGGTTATAATTATTTCAGGAATTTTAAACAGTACTCTAAGAGTACAATGAAGACGTGTCTCACAATTTACGATAACGAGTTTACGTGTAGTATGCGTGTAAAACCTTTTCCATGGTGGAAATTGAAATTCCCTTTTTGTGTAATATGTTTGAAATGTGAAATCCATAAACTATACCTATTATAATTTATCATGTGGTAAATGAAATCCTTTTCAGTGTAAGTAATATGTTTAGCCAAGCATAACTATACTTCTTATGTTTCATCTTGTATGTTTGTAATGATAAAGGACTCTTACAATTCAGTGAGTAATTTATGTTATTTAAATGTAACTTAACAGAAAACACATGTAAAATATGAAGTCATCAAAGGTAAACACTTTGCTCAACATGTTACAAAGTGTTATGAAAGTTGTAAGCTGTTAACTAGTTTTTAACTTTTCTGCACTGTTTTAGAAAAATCATAGAAAAATCATACGAAGTCGATAACTGAATCTGTAAACTCTGAGAGTTTATAAAATGTGTCTAGTTTATTTATAACTTTTATTATTATTTTTAGAAGTCTCTAACTTGTGTGAAAATGTTCATATTCACAGACTGGTCCGAATTTGTTTCTGAAATGATAGGCAGTTTTGTAAAAATCACCATACATTTTAGAAAATTCGTATGGGGATGTGCAAGTAGTCATTTTAAAGGTATGAACCTGAACTATTTGCACCTGTAACAGTTTTGAAATCAAAAATGTTTAAGATGGTCAAAACAGTCCGTGAATAGGACTCAAGTTTTCTGTGAAAAGCTGAAGTATGAGTTTGAGTTGTGTTAAGGTGATTTAACTTGTATCCCCCCCCCCCATAAAACTTGAAGAAAACATGAAAATATAGGAGTATGAACTCACTTTGAGTGATTCCCTGAGATGAATGTGGAAGAAGGGAGGTTTCCAAGTCAAGAACACTTGGGAGGTGCTTGAAGATTTGAAGATCCTAGGCACAAATATGACGATGTTTGTGTAAGAGATTCATGATTTGAGTGAAGGAGTATAGAGTATTCAAATGTAGGATGAAGATACTTACCAAAATTGGAGGAGAATGCTCAAGAACAGCCTTGAATTTCCAGTATAGAGAGAGGGAGAGTGAGAGAGAGAGAAATGGGTTTGCTTTTTGGTGAAAGAGTGAGTAAGGTGGGAGGAGAGATAAGGATTTCCAGCCTTTGATCAAGATCATTTGCTGGAGAAAGAGGGTGCGAGGACAAATAGTTGACTGGGTAGGGATGAATAGTGACTGAGGGTGGTCATAGAGTGGGTGTGGAGGATAGCTTGTGTCATAACTTTATGGCAAGGTCAACACTCCACCTCAATATCTTACCCAATACATATTATTCTTAGACAAATATTTCCCTCAAAATGTGTTTAAATTATGAATATATGGGGCAATATATGTCAAAATATGAGTTTGGGTGAAAATCCCACGTTAAAATCATGAAAAACGGGCTTAAAACGAGTTCGGGGTCGAAAACCGGGAAGAAATGGTGAAAATCCGAAGTCAGGCCAAAGGTTCGGTCCTTAGAGGGTGAGACCCGAACCTAGCCTTCGGTCCGAGGTGGAGACGCGAACCAGGCCTTCGGGCCCGAAACTGAATGGAACGAATCTGAGGCGATCAAAAGCAAAGGTTAGTTCGGTCTGAAGGGTACCTTCGGTTATGCAGGTTTCAGATCCGAATTGGACCTTCGGGTTCGGTTCTTGTAGAAGGTTCGGTTCTAGGTTTCGGTTCTTAGGGTTTCGGTCCTAAATGGTTGTTTTCGCATAAACTTCCCGTTTTGAGCGGTTTTTGGCTAAGTTAAGAGTCGAAAAGCCCCGATTGATTATGAAAAGTTGAAAGAGGTAATGAGAGAGATTTGGGAGAGATTTGAGAGAGATTTGGGAGAGAGAGAGAGAGATAGAGTGAGAGAGATTTAGAGAGACTTTGTTTGTGACCTTTGTGAGTGTTTGGCCTCGCAATGCAAGGTTCGTAAGCCCCGTTTTGCCTTGTTATGAGCGTTAAATGTCCCCGAAGGGTATGTATTAATGTTTTATCGAGTAGTTCCATCACTTACCCTGATTAGGGTTTACATTTTCTGAACACGTGAAGACTCTAAGTGATACTTTGCATTAGAATGGTGTGTTGTACAATAGTAGCATAATGTAAACCCTAATATACAAGGGTTAATTGAGTTGACCGGTTTGACTTGTTGACTTTATTTGACTTTGACTTGACCGGAAATTGACGGTTGTCACAGATACACAAATGGAGAGGGTTTTCTAGCGCCTTATAGAGGACAGAGGTACCACTTAAATGAATGGTGTCATGGATACCAACCAACTACACCAAAGGAATTCTTTAACATGAAACATTCATCGGCAAGATGTTATTGGACGATGTTTTGGCCTTTTGAAGGGAAGATGGAAAATATTAAAGGATAATTCATATTATCCAATTGAAACAAAAAATAAAATCATAATGGCACGTTGTCTTCTACATAACTTCATAAGGCAGGAAATGAGAGTAGATCCATTGGACGAGTGTGATCAGGACGAGGGACTTGAAGATCTTGGACATGAAGATGTGGATACTATTAATTCTATCGGGACATCAAATGAATGGACCATATTTAGAGATAACTTAGCCCATAATATGTTTACATCTAGAGGGGCAACCAATTAAAATGATGTATTATTTGCTTATCGTTATGTTGGACAAATTGTTGTATTTCTTGGTTGTTGTATTGGACAATTTGTTATTTTGCTTATCTATTTATAAAAAAAATGTTGTTTTGCTTATCTATTGTTGTTCGTTATGTTTATAGGTATGACAAGCCAAATTAGAAACTATAGGCCATGGACAAGTAATGAAGAAACGAAGCTAGTTGAGGCGTTGGTGAATATGACAAATGCTGGAGGGTTTAAAGCCGATAATGGTTTCAAATCCGGTTATTTGCAACACCTTGAGCAAGCATTGAAACAATCACTTCCAAACTCAGGTCTTTTAGGTAAGCCACATATTGAATCTAAGATAAAAACCATGAAGAAAGATTGACAATGTGTCTATGATATGGTAAACGGTTCAAACACAAGCGGTTTTGGTTATGACCCCGAAAAACATTGTGTTACTGCTGAGGATCCGGTCTGGGAGGCATACCTACAGGTACATTTTAATAATTAAGCGACTACATGTAAATATTTTGCTTTTTGTTTTTTATATGAATTATAATGTTGGTAAATAGGTACATAAAGAAGCGACTAGATGGAAACACAAAACATTTCCTTATTATGAAGATCTTTGCATTGTTTTTGGAAAAGACCGAGCTCAAGGAAATAGAGCTAGGGATTTCATGGAGATGGAACAAGAGGTGAATTTAGAAGAAGAAACGCAAGATTCAGATGATGATTTTCTAGATTCAGAGGAAGTTAGTCGTACTACAGTCGTGCAACATGATGAAACTTCACCGAGTGTTCGTTCCAAGAAGAGGAAAGATCGAAGCGACGAGGGGTTTAACAAGGCGGTTGGCTTAATTACAGAAAGTCTTAAAGAAATATCAAAGGACTTGAGTGAAGGTATTAAATTTGACATGAAGATTAACGAGTTAAGTGAGAAGATCCCTCCAGCGATTTTAAAGATGAATTCAATAAGTCAACTTGAAAAGTTCAAAGCTTTGACCAAGATAAGAAGTGATCCCATTAATGTTCAAAATTTTTGGGAAATTGAAGAAGGTGATAGAGAAGCTTGGGTAAAATACATTTTGGAAGGGTAGTATTACCAATTGGGATGTGCATTGGATGTTGATCGGTATTTTGCATATGAAAGTTTTTGGTGCCTTTCGATTTGGATGTAACGAAATAATTTACGTTAACTTTTTTTTTGGTAACAATATTAGGATATCTAGTGAAGAAGGTGATAGCTTTTAAGTTATGTTTTTTGTGGTAACATTATTGGGATTTGTTTTTAAAGAATTTTAAGTTATGAAGTCATTTGCATGATTTTCACATTATATTGACACAAACACTCAATCAATTAAATTACATTTATTATTTTATAATTTATGTAATGTATCTTTACATATAAATTAAAAAGAAAGTAAAATTAAGCAATATAGACAAAAAGGGCAATTCTGTCATTTTACATGAATTCCAATTTCAATTCCTGCGAACCAAACAAAATCTGGAATTAATTCTAATTTCATTTCCTGCCAACCAAACAGGAAATGGAATTAGATTCAAATTCCTGACAGATTCCTTTTCCAATTCAAAATGTAATTCCTTCAGCAACATTGTGCGAACCAAACATGCCCTAAGTCTTTAAATCTTGAATCCATAGGTGTGGTCCGATGATAGTTGGTCTCATTTCCCTATTGATCGGTGTGAAGATGTTAAGAGCATCTCTGACGTTCCCTCTTGCTTCTAATCTACCACATTAAGTATAATGTTTTTCTACCCAAAAGATTTTTTTTTTTTATAATTTCGAGATGAACGATTTTATCTCTATTTGATAAATGTGAGTTCCATCGGGGAAGTCGACATTTTGCGATTATAAATTCAAACAGTAGTCGTATGCCGGACAACATATTTGAATAAAGTTTTCTCAGTTTCTTCATTATTCTCTTTTATTTTGACTTGCAATTTGAAGTTTGAACCACATATCAATATTCATAAACATCGTCATTAATTCTAAAAAAAATTGAGGGAAGGATTTCTTTAAAATTGTTTAGGCATGGCCACGTAAAATAACTAATCTATATCCATGTAGGTACGTTGCCAGTTTAGTTATCATCTAGGTTTGTTTGAGAACCAGATGTTTGTTGTTTTCTTCTTCAGATTACATACAAAAGACGAGATTAGAGTTTTATTATGGGTTGATAAAACATGCACCTCATGTGTTCTGTGAAATGTCTCATTTATTTTGTCAAGTGCTACCATCTTTATCAGCCTTGAAAGAAGTGTTTGGTTCAGGATCGTGACCTAAGAAGCTAGGATCATAAGTTTATGTATAGTAAGTTCTAAAGTATATATTATTCACTCTTAATATATATACTAAATAAAATAATGAAAGTATGTTTTGGTATATGATTTTAGCTATTTTTATATAAAACCTTATGGGTGATAGAACAAATTTGCAATATCAAACAGGAAATGTAAACTCAAACCCTTTGAAATTGAAAGGATTCTTTAATTGTTTTTTTAAACAACCGATTAAAAAAAATTCATTTAAAGCACCACTGTATGTAGCTTTTTAATAATTTTTTAAAGCAAAAAATATATGAATTTTATACCATATCTTTTTTTCTTACACACGTGGTTGATTTTGTGACTTTACTTTCACATATACTTTTTGCATTCAACCTTATTGATATTATTTTGCAAGGGGGTTCTTTGTGTTTATAAATACTCGAACTTAGCAAGTGTTGTAAACTAAGTTAGTCATATGCTAAAGAGGTGTTAAATATGTCCGGGCCGTTAGTTATAATTTATATATTGAACTTTGATTTTAAATAAAAATAGCAATTCTTTTACGAGCATGGAACTATAATTAAAGTATTGATACAAGGTAAATGAATTACCAAATACATCCGTATTATATAAATAAATTTGAGTAAATTATCAGATATATCCATTTTATATGAAATAGTCCACATTTTTTGATTTAGCATTGCATATTATAATTATTCAAAATACGATTGTAGTGGCAAAGAAAATTAACATAATTTAATAAAATAATATACCTGGAGTAACGTAATAATATTAGGAAATCAAAACTTTTTTTGTTTCAAATCTTATGAGGGTTTATTAAAGTAATTTGAAAATGATAATCAAGTTTTAAAAGTTTTGTTTCAAATCTTATGAGGGTTTATTAAAGTAATTTGAAAATGATAATCAAGTTTTAAAACATAACAACTAAGAAACATAATCATTATTTTGATGAATGTATAGAATTTATTCCGTTAACACATATAAATGAAAAAGTCAATTATAAGATTAATTTATGATTTAAATACTAATTGTTTTTTTTATTTATATATATAGATTTGAGTATTATTGTCTATTTATTTATGAGAAATCGATCGTTTATTATATTTTTTTCTGTTATTTTTAGTTGTCAACAAGTATACTATACGAGTTTTAACTTAGTTCATCCTCTCTAATAAATAAATGTTTTTTTTTTATCATTTGTCACATTTTCATTCAATTTTTCAAATGTCATTTTGTGATTATTTTGAATTTTTTTTCCATATGTCATTTTATATTTATTAAATTACATATAATATTTTGATATAATAATTGCAATAAATGTAGTAATAAATGAATATCAATTTTATTAATAAATTTACCTTTTAATTTCAAAATTCTCAAAATTAAAGCTTATTAGTTTCTTTTATTTATTTAAATTAATATTTGTTTAAATTTAAAAGATAAAAAACATTTTTATTATAATAATTCAATATTTTTGTTATTTTCTTATAAATTAAAAATTATTAACTATTTTGACATTTATATTTATTTTTTTTAAAATTAATCCATATAAAATATGAATTTCACTACCATATAAATCCAATTATGTATCACATTAAACATGGAGAGAATAAAGTACAGTTTAGAAAAAGTAGGACTCAGTATGCTTTTATTTTCTCTCGTAATACCCTACGTAGTCCACCAGTTAATTTCTATTTGTGGGACCAACCATTCTTTCTGAAATGATTCCAGCAAATATATTTTAACCCTTTATTAGATCGGGCAGAAGGTTACTCGCCTTTTCCCATTTTCTATGTTATTTTATGTTTGCCTCGTAAAAAAGTGGAATACTATTTATTTATAAGTGATAACGATCGGAAATTGTAATATGTTTTTTGATTTTTACATATTTTTTTTATTGAATTTCTTTTCTTTTACATTTATCTGGTCTATTTGTTCCATTGTATATGTTTAGTTCTTATGATCGTCTGACTGCATACTTCAGATAAACCGAAAAAATGACTTAAAAATATAATATATTTCTCATTTTAAACACATTTAATCCTTAGTATTTTTTTTACACATTTAGTCTTTAAAATTTTTTGTTGCAAAATAAATCCTTATTATATTTGTACACATTCAATACTTATGATTGATTTTTTTAGGTTTTTCTCACAACATATTATGCGGGACAATAATTAATAAGGTTTTTGGGGTTGTTAATGCTTATGGACACCGCGACATCGATTGATTGGTTGTTTAGTTCTTATGGTTTGGCATAGGTCTCGTGTTCTGAACGTTGTAACTTATTCATACGATCACAAATTTTAACGATCTTTATATCCATGTGTTTGTATTTGAGTTTACTAAAATTTTTGTTTAGATAATTCCCGTTAAAAAACAATATATTTTTAATTACGATTTTATAAAAAAAAACATTCATACATACATTCATAAAGAACGCATGGATATAACACTACAAGAAAAATGCGTTTTTGCTACAGAATGAATCCATTGCGAAAAGCTGAAATTCCGTTGCAAAAGACGAATAGTGACGGAATTTGCAACGACCTATTTTCGTCCCTAAAAACGTCGTAGCGAGGGTTTGCAACGGAAAAGATAATTCCGTCACAAATGTGACAACGGAATGAAATCCATGGTAGGTGGTATTTTGTCGTGTATTCTGTAGTAGGATTCCATCGCACAATCCGTGGTAGTTATTCCATCACAAATTCCATGGTGGTGATTCCCTAGAAAATTTCGTGGGGGTGATTCCCTAGCAAATTCCGTGGTGGTCATTCCCTAGCAAATTCTGTGGTGATGAATCCATAACAAATTTCGTGGTGGTGATTCCCTAGTAAATTCTGTGGTGGTCATTCCCAAGTAAATTTCATGGTGGTTATTCCCTAGTAAATTCCTTGGTGATGATTCCGTAGCAAATTCCGTCGTGCTGAATCCCTAGCAAATTCTGTTTTATGATTTCCTAGCAAATTCTATGGTCATGAATCCCTAGCAAATTCCGTTTGATGACTTTCTAGCAAATTTTGTGGTCATGAATCCCTAGCAATTTTAGAGGTGTATATTATATACCAGATTCCATATGAACCGATAGATAATTGATTTATAAATTATATCCAAATAATTTTGTAGTAATATATGAAAAACAAAATAAACAAAAAAATCATAATCATTATATCATAAAATAATAAAATAGTTATTTATTACATGGAAAAAAGAAAGTTGCTACGCTAAAATATATAATCTGCAATAAACATATATCAACCTACTACTCCTGTTGTTTTGTAAAGTCATTAATAAGATCCAATGCCGTTTGAAGTTGTTTTTCAAGATGTCCGGCCCTTGCTTTGTTTTCCTCTTGTTGGGCGTTCATCATTTCTTTAAGCTCTTCGTTTTGCTGTTTTTGTTTAGCAACAAGCTCCCTTATTTCTTCTATTTCATCATTTTTTCCGGAATGTAAGATACATCCGTTTTACCATTCCTACTGGGAACTGCCTTTGCAAAAGAGCCTAATCCATAAAGTCTTCTTTTTTTATCATGACCACCTACAACAACATAAAATAGCTTGTTCTCCTCAAATTCAACGTCTCCAGCTTCCAACTCTTCCTGTTTTTCTGTATAGGCCGCCTACAAACTAAAAATATTATAAGTTAAAAGATATCAAATTTAGGAATGATATTATGGAGTAGCTACAATATAAAAGTTTAAACTGAAATGAATATTACATGAATTTGTCTATCTTTTTCATTTGTGAAAGTGACTCCATCGTGATTCTTCGTGTGTGTATACAGGAACAATTCACTATGGGGTGGCTCATGTCCTAATTTCCTCTTCAGCATAAATACCATATAAAATGTCAAATATACAGATAAAGATATACAAACATAGATATGATGTACCATTTAAAAAATTACCAAATCAGAAGCTATCTTCAAATGACTTGCGAATCCAGCATTATGTGTAGGTTTTTCTACTCCATCAGCCACACCGTTACGCCTATTTTTCTTGTTCTGCTCAGGTTTTAGCTTGTATTCTTCTGTATTCCATTTTAACTGCCAGGAGTTCCAGACTTCATGTGGAATATGAGTTGGTTTAAAGCCATGTTTGTTTCTTTTTGGGCTCCTCATGTTGAAGAGATATTGACCATAACTTTCTGTCGCTTCCCTTGCCCAAGCTTGCCTCACCACCGAGTCTATTGTTTCATCCCAACAACATTTTTTCTACACATTAACAATATAAACATAAGTTTAAGTGTAAATGTTTACCAAACAACAATTTATCACATATAGTTAATTACCTGAAACTCCTCCCAATATAATTCGCGCATTTCTTTGCTTACTTTTGCCCAAGCGTACCCTTGTGGATCTACTCTTTGTTTAAAGGACTGACTAATAAAGTGTGCACAAGGCCTAGTGGCATTAGCCTGCAAGTAATCATGTGATGTGTTAAGTTATGAATTGATATGTACATGTAAACCAAAAGTTTATACATAGAAAAAGTTGTAATTAAGCTTTGATTGGTAAGTCACGTTTTTTTCCAAACGTGAATAGTTAAACGTCCATCTGGTCCACAATCTTCAGAGGAATTGTTTTCACCTTCTACACGTTCCACTACAGATCCATTCATGGTTGGTTGTGTTGGTGATCGGGCAGATTCTGGGATAGGTGTTGTTGATGGGGTATATTCTGGGGTAGGTGTTGGGATAGATGTATATGTTGAGGATGTGGTAGTTCCTTTACTTAAGGAGGGTGTGGTAGTTACTGTAGTTGTTGAGGATGGTAGTGTAGATGCAGGTTTTGAGGTTGTGGTAGTAGATATAGGTGTTGATGATGTGGTAGTGGGTGTCGGTGTTGAGGATGGTTTCACAATTCCTTTGTCGGAGATAATGATTACAGAAAATGTAAACCCTGTTTCTAATCAGTAAACTTACCCTAATATGCAGCATAAACGTGTGTATGTTGGAGGGAAAGGAATTGTGAAATATTTTGAACATCGGCTAATAAAAAATTCGAACTGTGCTAATTACCGCTAAATATTTAGTAATTCAAATTTATTAAAGTAGTTACAGATTGATAGATAGGGTATATACATATAAATAACGTTAGGAAAGAACATAGACTAACGATGTGTTCATAGTATAATTTTAATTTAAAATTATATACGAGGACTAAACATTAATAAACTATACATCTTTATGCTTTTATGTTTAAACCGAAATATATATACAAAAGACGTATGGATCATGTCAATATATATGGTAGTGGCTTATGGTGTCCATGGTATACCCATAGATGACATATGGATGACATGTGGGTCATTGGTCAACATGGTAGTGGCTTATGGTGTATATGGATGACAAATGGGCCATTCGTCAACATGGAAATGGCTTATGGTGTCCATGGATGACATGCGGATGACATATGGGTCATTGGTCAACATGGTAGTCGCCTATGGTGTCCATGGATGACATATGGATGATTGGTCAACATGGTAGTGGCTTATGGTGTCCATGGATGACATATGGATGACATATGGGTCATTGGTCAACATGGTAGTGGCTTATGGTGTATATGGATGACATATGGGCCATTGGTCAACACGGTAATGGCTTATGGTGTCCATGGATGACATATGGATGACATATGTGATAACCGTCACTTTCTGGCCAAGTCAAAGTCAAACAAAGTCAACAAGTCAAACCAGTCAACTCATTTAACCCTCGTAAATTAGGGTTTACATTATGTTTACTATTGTACAACACACCATTCTAAATACAAAAGTATCACTTAGAGTTTTCACGTGTCTATAAAATCTAAACCCTAATCAGGATAAGTGATGGAACTACTCGATAAAACATTAATACATACCCTTCGGGGGCGTATAACACTCATAATGAGTCTTTGTGAGGTTTACAAACCTTGCATTTCGAAGCTAAACACTCGCAAAGGTCACAAACAAAGTCTCTCTCAATCTCTCTCAAATCTCTCTCAAATCTCTCCTAAATCTCTCTCAAATCTCTCCTAAATCTCTCCCAAATCTCTCTCAAATCTCTCTCAAATCTCTCCCAAATCTCTCTCAAATCTCTTTCAAATCTCTCCCAAATCTCTCTCAAATCTCTCTCAAAGCTCTCTCAAATCTCTCCCAAATCTCTTCCAAATCTCTCTCAAAATCTCTTTCAACGTTTCATGAGCTTCCGGGGCATCCCGACCCATAACTTAGTCAAAAACCGCTCGAAACGGGAAGATTTCTCGAAAAACAGCCATGTAGGGCCGAAATCACTCTTAGAACCGAAGCCTCTCTATAAAGACCGAAATCAGCTAATTAGGACCGAAGCCGAGGGTCCCCATAGAAACCGAACCCTAAGAAGCGAAATGAGTAAGAGCCGAAGCCGAAGTCTCTAAGGAACCGAAACCACACTAAGAACTGAACCTCCTTCAGGACCGAACTCACCCTTCGGTTCGGATCAAGCCTTCGGACCGAAGCTCCGCCTACATTCACCTGTAACCTTCGCTTTCGCTTCCCTTCCAGTTTCGCCTGCGAGAACCTTCGGACCGAACCCTCCCTCTCGGTTGTTAAGGACCGAACCTCGCAGCTTCGCTTCTTGGTTCCGGTTTTCGACCACTTTCGCGTTTTAAGCTTGTTTTTCATGATTTTAACGTGGGATTTTCACCCAAACTCATATTTTGACATATAAGACCCTATATATTTATAATTTACTCACATTTTGAGGGAAATATGTCTAAGAATAATATCTATTGGGTAAGATTTTGAGGTGGAGTGTTGACTTTCCCTTAAAAATGACACAAGCAACCTCCCATACCCACTCCATGACATCTTTATGTCACTATTCACATCAGCTTTGTCTACTCATTGTACCCTTATTCTTCTTCAACAAGCTTTCCTTAACCCTCACCCACACAAAGAGTCAATACATCTCACATCTCCTAGATCTCTTTCACTTCCACCATAAGCTAACACACCTTTCTCTCTCCTTCTCTCTCCAAGAACTCGAAAATTTCCAAGAAGTTTTTGAACTACTCATCCACTCTTGGTAAGTAACTTCATCCTACACTTGAATGTTCTACACTTTTTCACTCAAATCATAGATTTCTCACACAAATATCGACATACTTGTTCTTAGGACCTTCAAATCTTCAAGCATTTTCCAAGTGTTCTTGACTTGGAAACCCCTTCTCTTCATCATCCATCCCAAGAACTCAGTCAAGGTGAGTTCATACCCCTACATTTTCATGTTTTCTTCAAGTTTTAGGGGGGAATACAAGTTAAATCATCTTAACACAACTCAAACTCACACTTCAGCTTTTCACAAAAACGTTGAGTCCTATTCACGGACTGTTTTGACCATCGTAAACTTAATATTTTTCAAAACTGTTTAATATGCAAGTAGTTCAGGTTTGTACCTTTCTAATGACTACTTCCACATCTCCATACGATTTTTCTACAATTTATGGTGATTTTTACAAAACTGCCTATCATTTCAGAAACGAATTCAGACCAGTCTGTGAATATGAACATTTTCACACGAGTTAGAGACTTCTAAAAATCATAATAAAAATTATGAATAAACTAGACACATTTTATGAACTCTCAGAGTTTAAGGATTCAGTTTTTGACTTCGTATGGTTTTTCTATGAGTTTTCTAAAACAGTGCAGAAAAGTTAAAAAGTAGTTAACAACTTACAACTTTCATAACACTTTGTAACATGTTGAGCAAAGTGTTTATCTTAGATGATTTCATATTTTACATGTGTTTTCTGTTGAGTTACATTTAAATAACAGAAATTACTCACTGAATTGCAAGAGTCATTTACCATTACAAACATACAAGACGAAACATAAGTAGTATAGTTATGCTTTACTAAACATATTACTTACACAGAAAAGGTTTTACTCTCAATACAAACGGGTTTCATTTACCACATGATAAATTATAATAGGTATAGTTTATGGATTTCACATTTCAAACATACTACACAAAAAGGGAATTTTAATTCCACCATAGAAAAGGTTTTACACGCATACTACACGTAAACTCGTTATCGTAAATTGCGAGACACGTCTTCATTGTACTCTTAGAGTACTGGTTAAAATTCCTGAAATAGTTATAACTAGAGTCTCTTGTAGGGAGAGCGTGATAATTATGTATAGATCTATATTGGGGTTGACAACCCACACCCATGCTGCTAAGATATTCTGATCGGTCGATCGGGGGTGACAAATGTCATTTCAATTCCGACGCCTGAAGAACGTCGCAGCAGGCATCTCTGTTATAGTATGGTTATAGCGACTCACATAGGGAGATAACTGTTGGATAAGGTGTCTAAGTCCATAACTATTTCTGGTATGTACTTGACCCGACCCGGCATGGTCCATTTGGGTTGCATGGCACCATGCAATTGGATAAACTAAAATGAGAGAAATAACACTTATGGTTTATTAATATATTATAAGTTCTAATATATTAATAATATTATTTAATTAGTTTGATCAAGAATTAATTTAGAATTAATTAAGTGATCAAAAGATAACTAATTAAATATATGGGTAGATTATGTAAATCTTCCATATCTTATATAGTGGGCTAAGAGGCTCCATGGATTATCAAGTTGGGTTCCACCCATAGGATGCTCCATGGATGCTCCATGGGAGTTACAAACCCATGGGTCATGGAAATGAAGAGTCATGACACATTAGGGTTTACATGGTGTAACCCTAGATGTGTCAACACTATATAAGAAACCCATTCTCCACCAAAATTGGCTACACTAAGAAACAAGAGGGCTAGGCCGATTTTAGAAGTGTGTATTCTCTCTAAAGTCATTCCAAAAGCATTTGGTGTTGTGTGAAGCATTTGAGGCATCACACTTGGGGTGCTAGGCTCACAAGGTTTCAAGGATCATAAGCAACAACAAGGTAAGTTATTCTATCTTTCATGCAAGTTAAAATTTGTTCCCCATGTATGCTAGATAGGAATATAACCTTGGAATTCAACTTTGCATGATAATTAGACAAACATAGATCCAAGGTTATTAGGGTTGCATGTACACTTAGGAAGTGTTAGAATGCTCAAAACCCATCAGTGGTATCAGAGCCAGGTTCGTTTGTTGTTGTTGTTTTTTTTTTGTGCAAACAGCTTGAAAAAAAAATCGTTTTTCTGTTTTCTGCTCGTATGAAAGTTTGCACATTTGTTGCTGGAAATGGACTAGAAACATTACCCTAAACTGTTTTGATGTTTTAAAGCTTGTTTTAGATGGTGTAATGTTTATGCTAATCCATTTACAATGGCAATTATTAAAATTACAAGTTTTTTTTAAGTGTAATTTTTGATTCTTGAAAGTGTTCATATTCATGTTCTTGAACTTATGAAGATTAGATGATCATAGGAATTGTTTGTAACCTTCATGGTAGTTTAAGTCATGATCATAATGTGTTTTAATGGAGTCCATAACTTGTCCTCAAGTTATGGAAAACCAAAAGTCTCACTTTTATTAAAGCCATTAAAAGAACACAAGAGTTATAAAAATGAAGAGTCTTCATTTTTATTACTCAATTAATTCATAAGTTATAAGAAATGAAAAGTTTTGGAAGTTTACAAAACTTGCCCTCAAGTTTTGGAACATGTAAAGTCTTGATTAAAATTTTAGTTCCAACCCTTAGAATTTTAAAAGTTAAAATTCAACCCTTATACTTTATAATATTATAAGTTACTAATATATATATATATATATATATATATATATATATATATATATATATATATATATATATATATATATATATATATATATATGTATAATGTCAAGTCGTCTTACCGCTAGTACGCCTCATTCACGAAGCCGGTCTATAAGGGGGGTATAAGGTTGTTGCCTATAAAATGGCAACTTAATGGGTGTCCACTCTCACCCACCGCTTCCTTGATCGGTGGAGGGTCGTTAGCCGAACGGGTAAGACAAGGACTTATAAATTCTCATTAAAAGTATGATGAATATTATAAAGTAACTAAATGCTTTTATTAAATTCCCAATCTTAATTACTTTAGGAAAATGTGAATAAGGTGCTAATCCATGAAATTACACATTACACTTTGTTTAAGTCGTTGGTGGAGCGTGTGTGGTTAACCGGCACACTAACTTGGACTTAACAAGGTAGGTAAAGGGTGACTTAAGGTTTACCATAGCATCGGTGGAGCGTGTGTGGTTTACCGGCACATCGATTGAGTGATAAACCTTGAGGGTACCAAGTGATTTGCATGGTTACTTCACACCTCGTTTTGTGATCCTCGGTATCCCAGTCATAAAATTTGGAGGGCACACTCGAGATTGAAACATGCCTTTGAAAAGTTCATTGAATCTCAAAAGAATCTAGGAATTTCTAAGAACCAATTAAAAACCTAATATCTATATTTCATTTTTCATGGTGGAAATTGGTGAATCGTCATTCACCTACCTTTCAAATATGTTATAGCTTGGATTACGGCATACCTCTTCTAAGTTATAATATATTGTGATTGGATCCTAGCCTTAATATTACATTTGGGTGTTTTATTAAGGACTCTCTTAATATCTAAACTAATCTTGTTCTCTTCTTTCAGATGTCTTCAAACAATGCTGCTTCTGGCTCTAATCCTAATGGCTCCTTTACCCTTATGAACTTGTGTGGGAAAGTCACTTTTAATGGATCCAACTTCAATGAATGGATCAAAAACATCAGGATGATTACCCGCTACGAGGACAAAGAATATGTCCTTGACAAGGAGCTTAAGGATATTGATGAGACCACTGCAACTCCCCAGGAGATCGCTGACTTCCGGGCACATGAAAGGGATGCTACAAAAGTGGCATGCATCGTGTTGGCCACCATGACAGCGGAACTCCAAAAGTCCTATGAGGACTTCTACCCTTTTGAAATGCACCAAGATCTGATGGAAAGATACCATCAAAGTGCACGACAAGAGAGGTATGAAATCATATGCTCTATCATAACAACCATGATGAAGGACGGGGAATCCGTCACGAGCCACATGCAGAAAATGCAAAGGTATGTGGATCGGTTGCTGAAGCTTAATGTGAACTTCCCTGAGGAGCTTGCAATAGATATCATTTTGCACTCCTTACCATCGTGCTATGATCAATTCCGCATGACATATCACATGAATAAGGAAGAGGTCACACTCAGCAAACTTCAGGGACTCCTCAAGACCGCAGAAACAGGTCTTAAGGGTAAGTCGGTTGTTAACACTCCTACTCCAAACTCCGCCCCGGTTTTGGCAATCGGGAAAGGTAGAGGGAAGAAGAGGAAGAGCTCTTCGAAGGGTACCAAGGCTGGGACCCTTGATGGGTCTTCTTCAAGTGGAACCAAGAAAGGTTTTGTCACTCCTTCTTCTGACCCTAAAGAGGTTGAATGCTTCTATTGCCATGAAAAGTCACATTGGAAGCGGAACTGCCCAAAGTACCAGCAAGATGTGAAGGATGGGAAAGTTAAACCCAACCATGCAGGTATTTACACTATCTTATCTAATAACTCACCCCATTCTAACTCTTGAGTCCTTGATACCGGTTGTGGTATTCATATCTGTTCTGATTTGCAGGGACTAAGAAGAAGTGAGAATGTGGAGCATGGAAGAATAAACTTAATCATGGGGAATAGGAAAGCTTTACCTGTCACCAAGATTGGAGTTTATACTTTATCGCTAAGTAGTGGGTTTAGTTTAGATTTGAATAAATGTTGTTATTCGCCAGAAATGGCAAGAAATATTATTTCCTTTCATGCATTGTATAAACAAGGTTTCACCTTTTCATTTGATAATGAAGTTGGTTCGATTAATGCTTTCTTTAATATGTTCTTTATTTTAAAGCATTACCTTGTGATGGTGTGTATGAAACTGTATCTGTGGTTGATAACTTAGGAAATAATGTATTGTGTATTGATTCTGTTAGTGATAATAACTTGGATAAAGCATCATTATGGCATTGTCGTCTTGGACATATAAGCAAGAAACGCATAGGCCAACTCCAAAAGGATGGAGTATTGGAGTCATTTGACCTAAAGTCAGATGATAGTTGCGAATCATGCTTACTTGGAAAAATGACAAAGTCACCCTTCACAGGTTCTTGTGAGAGGGGTGAAGGTTTGTTGGATCTTATACACACGGATGTGTGTGGGCCCTTCAAACATGCCACAAGGGATGCTAATCGTTATTATTTGACTTTTATTGATGATTACAGTAGATATGGATATGTCTACTTAATCAAGCATAAGTCAGAGATTTTTGAGAGGTTTAAAGAGTTTAAACAGAAAGTCGAGAATCAATTGGGCAGGAACATTAAGATGCTTCGATCCGATCGAGGTGGTGAGTATCTTAGTTCAGAGTTCCTCGACTATCTTAGGGAATGTGGGATTGTCTCACAATTGACACCTCCCAGGACACCGCAGTTGAATGGTGTAGCTGAGAGGCGTAATCGAACCTTGTTGGATATGGTTCGTTCCATGATGAGTCGAGCTTCGCTACCAATCTCATTTTGGGGGTATGCCTTAGAGACTGCCGCCTATATCCTTAATCTAGTTCCCACAAAGAAAGTTTCCAAAACTCCTCATGAGATGTGGACTGGTAAAGTACCCAAACTAGACCACATTAAGATTTGGGGTTGCGAGGCTTTCGTGAGACGCGAGACTCATGATAAGCTCGAACCTCGAAGTGAGAGGTGTATTTTCATCGGCTACCCACATAAATCCTTTGGTTACCTCTTCTACAGACCTAGTGAGAATGTGGTCTTTGTAGCTAGGAGGGCGTTCTTTCGAGAGAGAGAGAGTTCATAAGCCAAGGAGACAATGGGAGGCAAGTTGACCTTGAAGAAATTCAAGAGTCAAGTGGTGAAGGAACTTCAAACCCTAGCACTCAACTTGAGGAGGAAACTTTTGTTGAGCCAATTGACAAGTCTGTACCTCTGAGGCGTTCCACAAGGGTTAGGAATGCACCTGAGCATTACTATGGATTCCATATTACTGCGGAAGGTGATACACTTATCAGTGATGAGACACTGATAGGTCTGGATGAACCTAACAGTTACGCGGAAGCCATGGCAGGCCCTGAGTCAGCCAAGTGGAAAGAGACAATGGACAGCGAGATACACTCCATGTATGACAATCAAGTTTGGAACTTGGTTGAGAATGTACCAGGTCGTAAGACTGTAGGGTGCAAATGGATCTTCAAGAAGAAGATCGACATGGATGGTAATGTACACACTTATAAGGCATGACTGGTTGCAAAGGGTTTCTCACAAACTCCGGGAGTTGATTATGATGAGACCTTTTCTCCAGTGGCCAAGATTAAGTCTATTAGGGTTCTGTTAGCCATAGCCGCATTTCATGACTATGAAATATGGCAAATGGATGTCAAAACCGCTTTCCTTAATGGAAAGTTGGCTGAGGATGTTTACATGAGTCAGCCAGAGGGTTTTGTCAACACAGAGTACCCTAATAGAGTGTGTAAGCTTGAGAAATCCATTTATGGGTTAAAGCAAGCACCTTGCAGATGGAATCTTTGCTTTGATGAGAAAGTCAAGGAATTTGGCTTTTCTAGGAGTGAAGATGAATCTTGTGTATATGTCAAGGCTAGTGTGAGTATAGTTAGCTTTTTGGTATTGTATGTGGATGACATACTACTCATAGGAAATGACATCCCAACTCTGCAGGAAGTTAAGTCCTGGCTTGGGAAGTGTTTCTCTATGAAGGACCTAGGAGAAGCTGCCTATATTCTAGGGATAAGGATCTTGAGAGACCGGAGTAAAAGACTAATTGGACTTAGTCAGAGTACTTACTTGGATAAGGTGTTGAAGAGATTCGGCATGCAGGACTCCAAGAAAGGAGAGTTACCCATCCAGAGTAATGCCAGATTGAGTAAGACACAAAGCCCTAGTACTGAGGTTGAGATAGCAGAAATGAGTCGAATACCTTATGCTTCGGCTGTAGGATCGATCATGTATGCTATGACGTGTACTCGACCTGATGTAGCCTTTGCTTTGAGCATGGTTAGCAGGTATCAGGGGAACCCTGGCAAGGCACACTGGACTGCGGTAAAGAATATCCTCAAGTACCTACGGAGGACTAAGGACTGGGTCCTTACCCTCGGTGGGAGTGAAGACTTGAGAGTTGTAGGGTATAGTTGTTGGATATAGTGTCTAAGTCCATAACTTTATTTGGTATGTACTTGACCCGACCCGGCATGGTCCATTTGGGTTGCATGGCATTGCAATACTTGGATAGACTAAATGAGAGAATAAGGCACTTATGATTATTAATATATTATAAGTTCTAATATATTAATAATAGTATTATTTAATTAGTATTGATCAAGTATTAATCTAGTATTAATTTGGTGATCAAAGTGAGACTAATTAAATATATAGGGTTGATTATGACAATCATCAATTCTTTTATGGTGGATTAATGATCCATGGTTGATGGGTTTGGTTATAACCATATGGAGCTCCATGGATAGTCCATGGGAGTTACAAACCCATGGGTCATGAGAAATCAAGAGTCATGACAATTAAGGGCATTCATGTGTAAACCCTAATTGTGACAACACTATAAAAGGAACCCTATGGCTAGCAAAATCGTGACCTAGTTGACCTAGTGTTACTAGAGAGGGCATAACCGATTTTGAGTGCTAGAAGTATTCTCTCAAGTTATTCCAAGTCTTGTGGTGTTGTGTGAAGCATTTGAGGCACAACATTTGGGGTGCTAGGCTCACAAAGTCTTGAAGGAATCCAAGCAACAACAAGGTATGTATTTCTACTAGTTTTATGTTTTATGTAATCCCCATGCCATGCTAGTTAGGAAATAACCTTGGAAAAGAAATTTTCATGTATATAGAGAAAACATAGATTCAAGGTTATTAGGGTTGCATGTACACTTAGGAAGTGTTAGAATGCTCAAAACCCATCAGTGGTATCAGAGCCTAGGATTGTTTTCTGTATACTTGATGCAAAACTGCTTAAAAATCGAAAATTCTGCATTCTGACGACTGGACTCGCCGAGTCCATGGGGATGACTCGCCGAGTCCATGAACAAATTCATTCTACTCGCCGAGTAGAATAATGCACTCGGCGAGTAGGAGCGTGCTGGGCAGTTTTTTCGAGTTTTGTTGCTGGAAATGGATTAAGATCATTATCCCAATCTGTTTTGGACTTGTAAAATCTATTTTTCAAAATGATAATGATTATGTTAACCCATTTTTGCATGACTTTTATCAATTTTCAAGTATTGTATATAGTTATATGATTTCTTGAAACTGCTTGACATGAATTTGTGTTCTTATGAGTTTTTAGAAGATCATAGGAATTATGTGTAACCACCATGTGTGTTTAATTCATGATCTTAATGGCTATGATGGTGTCCATAACTTGTCCTCAAGTTATGGATAACCAAAAGTCACTTCTTTAAATTGTGATTAAAGAACTAAAGAGGTTTCATAAAATGAAGAGTCTTCATTTTTATGAACCATTAAAACTCATAAGTTACAAATTGAAGAGACTTGGAATAGTTTCAAATCTTGCCCTCAAGTTTTGGAATTTGAAAAGTCTTACACTCTAATACTTTAATTCCAAATTGAACCTTAGATTTTTAAAAAGTTTAAAAATCAACACTTATACAATTATTATAATTTTATTATATAGATATGTATAAGAATATGTCATTATTACCGTTAGTAGGCCTCATTCACGAAGCCGGTCTATAAGGGGCGTATAAGGTTGTTGCCTATAAAATGGTGACTTAATGGGTGTCCACTCTCACCCACCGCTTCCTTGATCGGTGGAGGGTCGTTAGCCGAACGGGTAGGATACGACTTTAAATACTTGTTAAAAGTATAATGAATTATAAAGTAACTATACATTATAAATTCCCAATCTTAGTTACTTTAGGAAAATGTGAAATTGGTGCTAGCCCATAAAATTACACTTTGTACCTTACCAAGTCGTTAGTGGAGCGTGTGTGGTTAACCGGCACACTAACATGGACTAGTAAGAGTGGCAAAGGGTAACTTGACTTTATTATAGATCGGTGGAGCGTGTGTGGTTAACCGGCACATCGATTAGGTAATATTGTTGAGGGTACCAAGTCAATTTGTATGGTTATTCACACCTTGTTTGTGATCCTCGGCATCCCAGTCACAAACTTGAGAGGGCACAATCGAGATTCAAACATGCCATTGAAAAGTTCAATGTATCTCAAAAGATCTAGGAGTTTCAAAACCAATAAAACCTAATAATAAAATATTTCGTTCTTATGGTGGAAATTGGTAAATCGTCATTTACCTACCTTCAAATATTTTATAGTATGGATTACGGCATCCCTCTTCCAACTATAAATAGTTTGTTGGATCCTAGCCTTAATATTTCATTTGGGTGAGTTATTAAGGATTCCTAATCTAATGAAACTTGTCTTTCTTTCCTTTCAGATGTCTTCCAACAATGCTTCTGGCTCAAACCCAACAGGCTCCTTTTCCCTTATGAACTTGTGTGGTAAGGTCATCTTTGATGGATCCAATTTCAATGAGTGGATCAGAAACATCAGAATGATTACCCGCTATGAGGACAAAGAATATGTCCTCGATAGGGAGCTTAAGGTTGTGAGTGAAGCCACTGCTACTCCTGAAGAGTTTGCGGAGTTTGTTGCACATGAAAAGGATGCTACTAAAGTAGCATGCATCATGATGGCCACCATGACTCCTGAACTTCAAAAATCCTATGAAGATTTCTACCCCTATGAGATACACCTGGATCTGATGGAAAGGTACCATCAGAGCGCGCGTCAGGAGAGGTATGAAATCATCTCCTCCATGATAACCGCAAGGATGAAGGATGGTGAACCCATCACCGGTCACTTGCAGAAGATGCAAAGGTTCGTTGACTGGTTGCTGAAGCTAAATGTTGACTTTCCTGAGGAAATGGCAATTGACATCATTCTCCATTCCTTACCTCCAAGTTATAATCAGTTTCGTATGACTTATCATATGAACAAGGAGGAAGTCACACTTAGCAAACTTCAAGGACTCTTAAGGACAGCTGAAAATGGCCTTAAGGGTAAAGCGGTTGCTACTTCTACTCCTTCAACAGCCCCTGTTCTGGCTATTGGGCAGGGAAAGGGTAAGAAGAGGAAAAACCCTTCGAAGGGTACCAAGGGTAAGACTCTTGATGGTTCCTCTTCAAGTGGGACAAAGAAAGGTCCCATTACTCCTTCTTCAAACCCAAAGGAAGCACAGTGCTTCTATTGCCAGGATAAGGGACACTTCAAGCGAAGCTGCCCCAAATATCTGCAAGATCTAAAGGATGGGAAAGTTAAACCCACCCATGCAGGTATTTACACAATATTGTCTAATAACTCATCTAATGCTAATTCTTGGGTGCTTGATACAGGTTGTGGTATTCACATCTATACTGATTTGCAGGCACTAAGAAGAAGTGAGCAAGTGGAGCACGGGAAGATAAACTTAGTCATGGGCAACAGGAAAGCATCACCTGTTACCAAGATAGGAGTTTATTCTTTATTGCTTAATAATGGGTTAATGTTAGATTTGAATAAGTGTTGTTACTCGCCCGAAATGGCGAGAAATATTATTTCTTTTCATGGCTTGTACAGACAAGGTTTTTCATTTTCATTTGATAATAAAAATGGTGCTATTAATGTTTACTACAATGATGTATTTTACTTTAAAGCATTACCTTGTGATGGTGTATATGAAGCCGTGAATGTTGTAGACAATCTAGGAAATAATGTGTTGTATATTGATTCTTCAGATAGCTTGGATAAAGCATCCTTGTGGCATTGTCGTCTTGGACATGTTAACTGTTGGGTTTTGAGCATTCTAACACCCCTAAGTGTACATGCAACCCTAAATACCTTGGATCTATGTTTTCTCTATTATACATGCAAATATGATTATCCAAGGTATTATCCTAACTAGCATATCAAAACATTGATACTAGGATACTAAAATAGATAGAATACATACCTTGTTGTTGTTGCTTGACTCCATGAAGCTTGAGAGCCTAGTGCCCCAAGTGTGACACCTCAAATGGTTCACACAACATCATGAACTCTTGGAATAACCATGAGAAGAAGACATACATGTTCAAATTGGCTAGCCCTCTTACATATGTATCACTAGTGCCAATTTCTTGAACTAAAGGGGTTCTTATATAGTGTGGCTATTAGGGTTACACCATGTAACTCTTGACTTTACCCATTCCTTATGCTCCATGGGTTTTAACCTCCATGGAGTATCCATGGATCACCACATGGGTTAAACCCAACATAAAGGAATCTTGGATCATAAGCCCACATATATAAGAATGAATGATTTACACAATCAATCCCCATACATTTAATTAGTCTCTTTTTGATCACTAAATTAAGTCCAAATTAATTCTTGATCAATACTAATTAAATAACATGATTTCATATTAATATATTAGAACTTATAATATATTAATATGTCACAAAATGTCTTTTCCTCATAAACGGTCTATCCAAATGTTCCGATGCCATGCAACCCAAATGGACCATGCCGAGTCGGGTCAAGTACATACCAATTATAGTTATGGACTTAGACACTAATCCAACAGTCTCCCACTTGGATAAGTCTAAAACTATTATTGCGTATGACTTCAGGAACCAACTGGCAATCGTAGCTCTCAAAAGCCGTTGTCGAACTCTGACCTTGTAGATGAACTCTGACCTTTGTCAATGACTTGTCCATTAGATAAGGGATCATATATTCCTCCATTCTAGATATCATATGGACTGAGACATGGATTATAATCATTCTCTCTGTCCATTTGTTGTTTCCCGATTTCCGATTTATGACGACTGACTAATTGAACAAATCAAATCAGTCCAGTCCCGGCCGAGCACTTACATTTGTCATCATCAAATCATCGAGGGGCCCACAGATATCGCTTTTATCCCGAAGGTAAAAGGAATGGATAAACTTCGACTCATATGGCTTGTTCTACTACTTGTTGAATCATACAAAAAGGCACGTTTTATAACACCGAGTTACCGAATGCGTTTTCGTGCAATCAATGTACAACCAACTCATAGTAACAACTCATATCTCTAGGTTTGAAGAATATAAGATATTATCGTCTCATGATCACCCGTGATAAAATCCATGAAGTGATTCCAATGAGCGCGGGTTGAATCCAATACTCAGAACTTATGAGCACTCATGAGTGTTGTAGCCCCTTGTCCAACATCTTAGACCTCTACAAGCCAACCCATGACAGTCTTGATTCATATCTACTTCCAACATATGACCGACTGTGGATAGTTTGAATAACTTAGTCAATCAGGAAGAATGACCTAGTTATTCTGGAAGTCAAAACATGCAAAATGAAACTCAATAATAATAGAATCTAATATGGTATCAAAACCTATGAACATAAATAAAACACCTTTTATTTATCACCATATGATTACACATTATTCATTGTATACTGTTTCAGCTATCAACTTTATTCTTGAATTTAAAACAATAGTTGTCCCATGCTCCAAGCATGTACACTATGTTTTCTAAACACTAGTCATGCCATACACCAAGTATGCATACTATGTTTGTCTATGATCTTCACTTTGTGAATTAGATCAATTGAACATAACTCCAATGATCCTCTTTCACAGTCCCAAATCCTTACTGCAAATGCAAGAATTCCAAATTCATGCCATTTACTGAAATCTGTTAGATTCTAAACTTATATGCATTGATCCTCCTGTAATGATTATGCACAGAGTCAGAAAGACTTGACAACAACAATTACAGAGCATTCCAAGGAGATTAACTCCTTGGAAACATCCTTCTTGCATTAAGTTTCCTAATCTTACACAGATTGAATAATTTCCAACTTTAAAACATTTCCATATTCCATTTTGACTATCACTTCTGAACAAGAGTTGCCTCCTTACAGATTATGTCAATATGGTCCTTCCAGAATTATCACTATACTTCCAACTGTCCTTGAGCAACCAATCTTTGGTAAACCTTAGATTGTCCTCGACAATTGCTTAATCCTTTTAGTCATATCCAGTTCTAGACCTTTTCCCTTCTTAATGCCCCATGCATTTGGAAAATTTTAGAAATGATGAATATAGCACATGCAATCGATCCTATATCCGAAGCATATGGGACACGATTCATGATGTCTCACATAAAGACTAAACCAGTCTTTTGCTATAACATTTCCATTTCTATTTGCCAAGTTCTCATAATTCAGATTATGAAAAGGGATGCCGTAATCATAATCGAATTTTAGAACGCAAATAATGGACCCATATATGGAATTTCCTTATGTTGAGTCATTCCAACATGAAATTCATATATATATCCTTGACTAAATACGACTTAAAACCTCAATCTAAGCTTTTAGAATTGAAATGAAGTATAATTTTCTCTCCCTTAATTATAGCAAAACAACTTTTTCAACCCATGCAGCCTCACGAATTGAAACTTTTGTTTTCTATAATTAACATTGCTAACTTGCAACCTTTATCATAATTATCATGCTCCCACTAACATGATGATTATTAGCATAACACTTATGCTCCCACTAGCTTTGACATGTAATCAGAAATCAGCTGGACTTCTAGAAATCAATACTTTATTGACTTTCTTACCAAAGTTCAGATTTCTGATACTAGATTGCTTTGATAAAACTTTATCAATATCATACACCTTATCTTAGATAGCTCACAGGTGTGTCTAAACAATTTTAAGAACTATGAAAAGGGATGCCGTAATCATAGTCTCGATTGTTTAGACCTTTACCACTTCTCACAAGTCCATGTTAGTGTGCTGGTTAACCACACACGCTCCACTAACGACTTTGAGAATGCAAATATCACAACTGCTATCTAGCTAAAATCTACTTAGTGAAAGTGTTTCCTCACCATCATTTTCATGAATCGGAGAGAAACCTTATGACACTTAGATTTTATGGTGTATGAGTTCCTATCCATATGAATTTTGTCAAAACCATAATCACAACACAAGGATAATGACAAATTCAAAACTCATATGGACTGAACTCAATCTTAATTTCTTGCTATTTGGCAGCTCAAGGGCCTGCCATTGCTTCCAAGTAGCTATGCAACCAATTGAGAACTCTAAGAACTCATATGCAAAGCCAACTACAATTGGAATGGACACAGAAATAGTCAACACGATAGGTTATAAACCTCAAGTCGTGTGCTAGTGAAGAACTTTAGGTTTTACTCTTGATTAGTTCTTGAGACTTTCAAGACCTTTTAAGACTCCCACTGTCCTCCTGACATATAAGACTTTCTTGTCAGATATTCAAGAGATAGTGTGGATTCTAATCAAGACAAACACTTCACACAATTGGCCTTAGTTGGTCTTTGTTTTATCCAAAACATCACAACTTACCAATTTCAAATGTACAAGAGTAAAAAACTTTTACTCTTACATTTGACAAGTGTTTTAAACCTTCTTTAAGACATGTCACTCAAGTTACAATCTTAGAGTATAACTCTAGGAATTGTTTTTGGAACGAAGTATAAATCATCTTCTTGATTTAACCACTTCAACAATTCATAGCTCCTCTTCTTAGCTACCAGAATGCACTTAGAGGATGAATTGTGATAAGGTCTCTTAATCATTAAGATGATTATATGACATGATACTAAAGTACTCTCCCATCTTTTCAGATTTGAGAAACTTTTATCTTTCTGCCTAAGTTGATTCTTCTTATTCGCTCTGCCATACATTGAAACCTGTTCCAATGTCTCAGAATTACACTTAAGCTTGTAAGTATAACCATATTTACTGAATTTTAGTAAATAATGACGAATAGTCTTAACGATTATTTGTGGTGGGCTTGATCAGTGCACAAGAATGTGTACTCGATCCTTTACTTGACTCACACATCCATGTGAACAAGTAGTTAGTCTTAATTTTTCCAATGCTTGAAAGTTCTTATTCATCATGCTATACAACTTGCATGATTCCAAGTTTCTATCCAACTGAAACTTAGGTGATGAGAATCTTTCCTTATTTGGTAAATTTAGACACTACCACAAATGAAAGAATCAAATTCATATTTCCACTCTTGCTCTTAATGGAATCTTATAAGCAACAAAAATTTTCACAAATGCCATTGTAAGGATATTTTAAAATAAATAAAATCAAAATTTTTTTCTTTTATTTTAAAACTTTGCGGAAAAACTATCCTTACAATGCAAAAGCACATGAAAACTTTGTTGTTATTTATTCCTAAGCAATATATCATTACTCTTAAGAAGTAGCTCAAGAATCCGATCTTCAAACTATGCGATAGAAATCCATCTATGCGATCAGATTCAGCATATTCTTTCTTTAAGTTTCTTCACTTTTTCTTTGATTCTTAAAACATCAACATGTGACCCAGTCACATCATGTATCAAGAATCTCAGAATAGAAACTTAGTAGAGTTAGATAGTGGACTTTACCCGAAGTAGAGTCAAACTTATTGACTTTAACATCCTTAGGTAAATTTGGCAGCTTCGCAACCAATGCCCCTTTCTTTGGCAATGGACCATTGATAATGGGACTATCTCAGACTTAGCCTCTCTCTTTACCATTTTGTCAACCGAGTTGACTATGGGCGATCCCTTTCCATTGGGAAAAGAGAGCTTTACTGGATATCCAACGTCATCATTGTCAATGTCCATAAAGTTTTAGGAAGTTGATCTTAGCAAATAGATAAGATCATTAAGGGTCTTGTCATAGTCTATTTCATAGGAGTCCCAAAGGAACTCATTATGTGACTTAGAAAGTGATTGATCATCAGCTTCCTCTAGACTTTGACACCCAACTCTCCCGGCTTGTCAATATGTGACTACATCTCCAAGATGTGATCACACATAGACCTTTGCTTGCCAATAGGGCTTGAGTGACCTTAAAATTTTCAGGAACTTGTGGGTTAGGGAGAATAATTGGAGGAGGTGAAAGAGGTATGATTTCCATATGACATCATCTTCATTTAGGAAAGTTTGTTTCAAGAAATTTGGGAAGATCATAGATGTCTGAACTTAGACATCTTTTGGGAGATATTCAAGTTAGTTGATTTAGAGTCCTTAATATAACACCCAATATGAAATATTAAGGCTAGGACCCAACAACCTATTTATAACTGGAAGAGGGATGCCGTAATCCAAGTTATAAAATAGTTGAAGGTAGGTAAATGACGATTTACCAATTTCCACCATGAAAATCGAAATATAATTAAGTTTTAATTGGATTTGAAACTCCTAGATCTTTTGAGATACATTGAACTTTCAATGGCATGTTTTAATCTCGATTGTGCCCTCTCAAGTTTGTGACTGGGATGCCGAGGATCACAAACAAGGTGTGAATAACCATACAAATTGACTTGGTACCCTCAACAATATTACCTAATCGATGTGCCGGTTAACCACACACGCTCCACCGATCTATAATAAAGTTAAGTTACCCTTTGCCACTCTTACTAGTCCATGTTAGTGTGCCGGTTAACCACACACGCTCCACTAACGACTTGGTAAGGTACAAAGTGTAATTTTATAGGCTAGCACCAATTTCACATTTTCCTAAGTAACTAAGAATTGGGAATTTATAAATGTTTAGTTACTTAGTATTTATCATTAATACTTTTAATGAAGGGAGAATTATAGTCTTTGTCCTACCCGTTCGGCTAACGACCCTCCACCAGTCAAGGAAGCGGTGGGCGAGAGTGGACACCCATTAAACTGCCATTTTATAGGCAGTAACCTTATACCCCCCTTATAGACCGGCTTCGTGAATGAGGCCTACTAACGGTAAGATTGACTTTATCTTATACATATCTATATAATTAAAATTATAATAATAGTATAAGGGTTTGAATTTTAACTTTTAAAATTCTAAGGGCTAACTTGGAATTAAAGTATTCATAAGTGAAACTTTTCAAATTCCAAAACTTGAGGGCAAGTTTTGAAACTATTCAAAACTAATTAATTCCATAACTTATGTGTTTAAATTAGTTTTAATTAAAAAAACTCTTCAAGTTCCATAACTTGAGGAAAATTATGGAAGACTTTAAACTAATAAAAGAATGTAACTTTTCTTTATTTTATAACTTATGGAATTAATTAAGGTTACACATTTTATTACTTAATGAAGTGACTCTTGAACCTCCATAACTTGAGGACAAGACTCTTCATTTTTTGTAACCATTGCCAACTTTTATGAGTTTTATGAAACTTAAATGTGACTTTTCATATAACTTGAGGACAAGTTACAAAAACACATTTTAGAATCAACTCTTAGATTAAAATGGATTGAAAACACATAATCAATTAACTTTTCTATTAATCTAAGCAACTCATAAGAACAAGATAATTCAAATCAAACTTTTTCATGTAATTAGCCTAATCACTAAACTAATACAAAACATGAATCTATTGACAATTATCTTTGAAATTGGATTAGTATGAACATTACCACATCAAAAACAAGTTTATAAGTTCAAAAACATCTTAGGGTAATGTTTCTAGTCCATTTCTAGCCAAAAAACGCGAAAATATGTTGTCTGGGGCTCCTACTCGTCGAGTGTATCAACCTACTTGCCGAGTAGGATGATTTTCTTCATGTACTCGGCGAGTTCATCAGTGGACTCGGCGAGTACAGTGCCCAGAATGCCCGAAATTCGACTTTTTCAGCATTTTTCAGCAATTTGCATCAAGTATAATTGAAAACAAGCCTAGGCTCTGATACCACTGTTGGGTTTTGAGCATTCTAACACCCCTAAGTGTACATGCAACCCTAAATACCTTGGATCTATGTTTTCTCTATTATACATGCAAATATGATTATCCAAGGTATTATCCTAACTAGCATATCAAAACATTGATACTAGGATACTAAAATAGATAGAATACATACCTTGTTGTTGTTGCTTGACTCCATGAAGCTTGAGAGCCTAGTGCCCCAAGTGTGACACCTCAAATGGTTCATACAACATCATGAACTCTTGGAATAACCATGAGAAGAAGACATACATGTTCAAATTGGCTAGCCCTCTTACATATGTATCACTAGTGCCAATTTCTTGAACTAAAGGGGTTCTTATATAGTGTGGCTATTAGGGTTACACCATGTAACTCATGACTTTACCCATTCCTTATGCTCCATGGGTTTTAACCTCCATGGAGTATCCATGGATCACCACATGGGTTAAACCCAACATAAAGGAATCTTGGATCATAAGCCCACATATATAAGAATGAATGATTTACACAATCAATCCCCATATATTTAATTAGTCTCTTTTTGATCACTAAATTAAGTCCAAATTAATTCTTGATCAATACTAATTAAATAACATGATTTCATATTAATATATTAGAACTTATAATATATTAATATGTCACAAAATGTCTTTTCCTCATAAACGGTCTATCCAAATGTTCCGATGCCATGCAACCCAAATGGACCATGCCGAGTCGGGTCAAGTACATACCAATTATAGTTATGGACTTAGACATTAATCCAACATTAACAAGAAGCGCATAGGGCAACTCCAAAAGGCTGGAGTCTTGGAATCATTTGACCTCAAGTCAGATGATAGTTGCGAGTCTTGTTTACTTGGAAAAATGACAAAGTCACCCTTCACAGGTACTTGTGATAGGGGTGAAGGTTTGTTGGACCTTGTACACACGGATGTGTGTGGGCCCTTCAGAGTTGCTACAAGGGATGCTAATCGCTATTATGTGACTTTTACTGATGATTACAGTAGATATGGATATATTTACTTAATCAAGCATAAGTCAGAAACCTTTGAAAAGTTCAAAGAGTTTAAGCAGGAAGTGGAGAATCAATTGGGCAGGAACATCAAGATGCTCCGATCCGATCGGGGAGGAGAGTATCTTAGCATTGAGTTCCTTGACTATCTTAAGGAATGTGGGATTGTCTCACAATTGACACCTCCCAGAACACCACAGTTGAATGGTGTAGCTGAGAGGCGCAATCAAACCTTGTTGGATATGGTTCGTTCCATGATGAGTCGAGCTTCGTTACCAATCTCTTTCTGGGGGTATGCCTTAGAGACTGCCGCCCATATCCTTAATCTAGTCCCTACTAAAAAGGTTGCCAAAACACCTCACGAGATGTTGACTGGGAAAGTTCCCAATTTGGACCACATCAAGATTTGGGGTTGTGAAGCTTTCGTGAGGCGTGAGACTCATGATAAGCTTGAACCTCGAAGTGAGAGGTGTATTTTCATCGGCTACCCACAGAGATCCTTTGGTTACCTCTTCTACAGACCCAGTGATAATGTGGTCTTTGTAGCAAGAAGAGGACTCTTTCGTGAGAGAGAATTCATAAGCCAAGGGGACAGTGGGAGGCAAATTGACCTTGAAGAGCTTCAAGAGTCAAGTGGTGAAGGAACCTCAAATGCTATCGAACAACCTGAGGAGGAAACTCCTGTTGATCCGATAGACGAGTCTGTACCTCCAAGACGTTCCACTAGGGTGAGGAACACACCTGATTTTTATTATGGTTATCACATCACCACTGAAGGTGATACATTTATTAGTGATAGTACACTAATAGATTTGGATGATCCTAATAATTACAGGGAAGCCATGGCAGGCCCTGAGTCTGCTAAGTGGAAGGAGGCTATGGACAGCGAGATTCAGTCCATGTATGACAATCAAGTTTGGAACTTGGTTGACAATGTACCAGGTCATAAGACAGTTGGGTGCAAATGGATCTTCAAGAAGAAGACCGACATGGATGGGAAGGTACATACTTACAAAGCACGACTGGTTGTGAAGGGCTTTACTCAAACTCCGGGAGTTGACTATGATGAGACCTTCTCACCAGTAGCTAAGATTAAGTCTATTAGAGTATTGTTAGCCATAGCTGCATTTCATGATTATGAAATATGGCAAATAGATGTCAAAACCGCTTTCCTTAATGGAAAGTTGGCTGAGGATGTTTACATGGCTCAACCAGAGGGTTTTGTCGATACAAGATACCCTAATAGAGTGTGTAAGCTTGATAAATCCATTTATGGATTGAAACAAGCATCTCGCTGATGGAATCTTTGCTTTGATGAGAAAGTCAAAGAGTTTGGTTTTTCTAGGAGTGAGGATGAGTCTTTTGTGTATGTCAGGGCTAGTGGGAGTATAGTTAGCTTCTTGGTGTTGTATGTGGATGACATACTTCTCATAGGAAACGACGTCCCAACCTTGCAGGAGGTTAAGTCCTGGCTTGGGAAGTGTTTCGCTATGAAGGACCTTGGGGAAGCTGCCTATATCCTAGGGATAAGGATATTCAGAGATAGGACTAAGAGACTAATTGGACTTAGTCAAAGTACTTACTTGGATAAGGTGCTGAAGAGGTTCAGCATGCAAGAATCCAAGAAAGGAGAATTACCAATCCAGAGTAATGCCAAGCTGAGTAAGACTCAGAGTCCGAGTACAGAGGCTGAGATAGCTGAAATGAGTCATATACCATATGCTTCCGCTGTGGGCTCGATCATGTATGCTATGACTTGTACTCGCCCTAATGTGGCCTTTGCTTTGAGCATGGTCAGTAGATATCAAGGGAACCCTGGCAAGGCACACTGGACAGCGGTAAAGAACATTCTCAAGTATCTGCGGAGGACTAAGGATTGGGTCCTTACCCTCGGAGGCAATGATGACTTGAGAGTGGAAGGATATAGCGATGCTAGCTTCCAGACTGATAGGGATAATTTCCGCTCTCAGTCAGGCTGGGTCTTTATCCTAAATGGAGGGGCAATTACTTGGAAAAGTTCCAAGCAGGAGACAGTAGCTGATTCTACTTGTGAATCAGAGTACATAGCAGCAAGTGAAGCAGCTAAGGAGGCGATATGGCTAAAGAACTTCATCGGAGACCTTGGAGTTGTACCAGCTATAAAGGAGCCAATGGAAATTTTCTGTGACAATGAAAGTGCGGTTGCTTTGGCTAAGGAACCGAGAGATCACGGGAGATCTAGGCACATTGACAGAAAATACCATTTCATCAGACATCAAATAGAAGAAGGACTCCTCGTGCCTAAGAGGGTATCATCAGATGAGAACCCGACAGATCCCCTCACGAAGGGACTGAGCAGGGTTAAGCATTTACAGCATGCGAGGCGCATTGGGCTGAAGGATGATATTAGTTTCAATAATTAGATTCCTGAAACTTGTAAAATGTAATTGACATTTGATGATAAATAAAAGTTGTTATTTATTTATGAGTAAGGTGTTACTATCTTGTGTTGATTGTTTACTATGTTTCAATTTTGCATGTTTTTACTTCCAGAATAATTATGTTATTATTCAAACCATCCACAGTCAGTCAAACTTTGGAAGTAAGTATTGATTTAAGACTGTCATGAATTTGGCTTGTATGATTTGTCTAAAAGTGCTTTGGATAATGCAATGGTTGCTACAACATTCATGAGTACTCATAAGGGCTGAGTATTGGATCCAACCCACGCTCACTTGCATCACTTCATGGAATTTATCTCGAGTGATCGTGAGACGGTAATATCATATAAATCTTCAAACCTAGAGATATGAGTTGTTGACTATGAGTTGGTTATTCACTGATTGCACGAAAACGCATTGGTAACTCGATGTCATAAAACGTGCCTTTGTGAATAATTCAACAAGTAGTTAGTACAAGCATATCAGTCGAACTTTATCTGTTCCTTCTAGAAATAGAAGCGATATCTGGGCCCCTCGATGATTTGGTTTTGACCTATGTACCGGGCCCGGTCAGAACCTAATTGATGTGTTCAATTTAGTTCTATGTCGAAACAAATCAGAGATCGAGAAAAAAATGTTGGACAATAAGTAAGACCATGTTCCATGTGTTTGTCCGGCTGATATCATGAGAATAGAGGATTATATGATCACTTATCTTAAATGGCGTATCATCATCATCTCAGTTCCGAGAGACTTTGAAAGAGCTACGATTGCTAGTCGGATTTTGAAGTCATATTTGCAAATATAGTTATTAGACTTATCCAAGTGGGAGACTGTTGGATATAGTGTCTAAGTCCATAACTTTATTTGGTATGTACTTGACCCGACCCGGCATGGTCCATTTGGGTTGCATGGCATTGCAATACTTGGATAGACTAAATGAGAGAATAAGGCACTTATGATTATTAATATATTATAAGTTCTAATATATTAATAATAGTATTATTTAATTAGTATTGATCAAGTATTAATCTAGTATTAATTTGGTGATCAAAGTGAGACTAATTAAATATATAGGGTTGATTATGACAATCATCAATTCTTTTATGGTGGATTAATGATCCATGGTTTATGGGTTTGGTTATAACCATATGGAGCTCCATGGATAGTCCATGGGAGTTACAAACCCATGGGTCATGAGAAATCAAGAGTCATGACAATTAAGGGCATTCATGTGTAAACCCTAATTGTGACAACACTATAAAAGGAACCCTATGGCTAGCAAAATCGTGACCTAGTTGACCTAGTGTTACTAGAGAGGGCATAACCGATTTTGAGTGCTAGAAGTATTCTCTCAAGTTATTCCAAGTCTTGTGGTGTTGTGTGAAGCATTTGAGGCACAACATTTGGGGTGCTAGGCTCACAAAGTCTTGAAGGAATCCAAGCAACAACAAGGTATGTATTTCTACTTGTTTTATGTTTTATGTAATCCCCATGCCATGCTAGTTACGAAATAACCTTGGAAAAGAAATTTGCATGTATATAGAGAAAACATAGATTCAAGGTTATTAGGGTTGCATGTACACTTAGGAAGTGTTAGAATGCTCAAAACCCATCAATAGTGATGCTAGCTTTCAGACTGATAGGGATAATTTCCGCTCTCAGTCAGGCTGGGTCTTTACCTTAAATGGAGGAGCAATTTCTTGGAAGAGTTCCAAGCAAGGGACAGTGGTTGATTCAACTTGCGAATCAGAGTATATAGCAGCTAGCGAGGCAGCAAAGGAGGCGATATGTCTGAAGAACTTCATTGGAGACCTTGGAGTTGTACCAGCTATTAAAGAGCCAATGGAAATTTTCTGTGATAGTGAAAGTGCAGTTGCCTTAGCCAAGGAACCAAGGGATCACGGGAGATCCAGACACATCGACAGAAAATACCATTTCATCAGACATCGAATAGAAGAAGGACTCCTCGTGGCAAAGAGGGTATCATCGGATGAGAATCCAGCAGATCCCCTCACGAAGGGACTGACTCGGGTTAAGCAGCTCCAGCATGCTCGGAGCATAGGGCTGAAGGATGATATTAGATTTAGTAGTTAGATAACCTTGAAATTTGTAAAGTGTAATTGACATTAGATGATGAATAAAAGGTGTTTTATTTATGAGTAAAGTGTTGCTATCTCTTGTCGATCGTTTACTATATTTCTTTTGCATGTTTTGACTTCCAGAATAATTATGTTTGGTATATCATATTATTCGAACCTCCACAGTCGGTCATATGTCGGAAGTAGGTATGAATCAAGACTGTCATGATTGGTTGCAGAGGTCTAAGTTGTTGGACATGGCTACAACACTCATGAGTGCTCATAAGTTCTGAGCATTGGACTCAACCCACGCTCACTGGAATCACTTCATGGAATTTATCTCGAGTGATCGTGAGACGGTAATATCATATAAGTCTTCAAACCTAGAGATATGATTTGTTACTTATGAGTTGGTTATGCATTGATTGTACGTTAACGCATTGGTAACTCGATGTTATAAAACGTGCTTTTGTGTATAATTCAATGAGTGGTAGAACAAACATATGAGTCGAAGTTTATCTATTCCTTCTTGGATTAGAAGTTGATATCTGGGCCCCTCGATGATTTTGTTTTGACCTATGTACCGGGCCCGGTCAGAACTAAGTTGATGTGTTCAATTAAGTTCTTTGTCAAACAAATCGGAAATCGGGAAACAAACTGCTGGACAATAAGTAAGACATTGTTCCATGTATTTGTCCGGCTGATATCTAAAACAGAGGATTATATGATCACTTATCTTAAATGGCGTATCATCATCTTCTCAGTTCCGAGAGACCTTGAAAGAGCTACGATTGTCGATCGGTTCCTGAAGTATTGCAGTTATAGTTATTAGACTTATCCAAGTGGGAGACTGTTGGATAAGGTGTCTAAGTCCATAACTATTTCTGGTATGTACTTGACCCGACCCGGCATGGTCAATTTGGGTTGCATGGCACCATGCAATTGGATAAACTAAAATGAGAGAAATAACACTTATGGTTTATTAATATATTATAAGTTCTAATATATTAATAATATTATTTAATTAGTTTGATCAAGAATTAATTTAGAATTAATTAAGTGATCAAAAGATAACTAATTAAATATATGGGTAGATTATGTAAATCTTCCATATCTTATATAGTGGGCTAAGAGGCTCCATGGATTATCAAGTTGGGTTCCACCCATAGGATGCTCCATGGATGCTCCATGGGAGTTACAAACCCATGGGTCATGGAAATGAAGAGTCATGACACATTAGGGTTTACATGGTGTAACCCTAGATGTGTCAACACTATATAAGAAACCCATTCTCCACCAAAATTGGCTACACTAAGAAACAAGAGGGCTAGGCCGATTTTAGAAGTGTGTATTCTCTCTAAAGTCATTCCAAAAGCATTTGGTGTTGTGTGAAGCATTTGAGGCATCACACTTGGGGTGCTAGGCTCACAAGGTTTCAAGGATCATAAGCAACAACAAGGTAAGTTATTCTATCTTTCATGCAAGTTAAAATTTGTTCCCCATGTATGCTAGATAGGAATATAACCTTGGAATTCAACTTTGCATGATAATTAGACAAACATAGATCCAAGGTTATTAGGGTTGCATGTACACTTACGAAGTGTTAGAATGCTCAAAACCCATCAATAACGACATATGTAGTTTGCGGAAATTTTACATTTTAAAAAGGGGTTTTATCTTTTTAAAACTGCATACCTCGTTACAAGTACGAACATTCATATACTCGGTCTTGGGATTTAAGACTTCATGACATTTTATAAGGAAAAATGTTGGATTTTTTGCTTGGTTATGCATATCATTTGCAAACAAAGGTTTTCAAACTCGGGATACAATACTCGGTTTTATTTCAAATAATAAAACTACTATACATACTGGTGGTAACCAGGGTTTTCAAATAGAACATACTATGCATGCTGGTGATAACCAGGGTTTCAAACAGAACATACTATACATACTTGTAGTAACCAGGGTTTTCAAACTCTACATTCAAAAGCTTATGAACTCACCAACCTAATTGTTATCACTTTTTCGAAACTACTTGTATTATCAGGAAATCAGTAAAACAAGTAACCCGCTGCTTTTGAGGATGGGATGCTAAGGCGTCAAACAGTTCATTTTGTCATCATAGTGTAATTGAATTTGAACTATGTAAACTCATACTATGGTGTAACTTTTTCAATTATATCTATGATGGTTGTATTTACTTTGAGCACTATTATACTCGTTGTTATGATACTACACATGAAGTCCGCCACCCCGGACATTTCCGCCATCCTTGGTTCGGGGGTGTGACAACATATGGGTAATTGGTAAACATGGTAGTGGCTTATGGTGTCCATGGATGACATATGGATGATTGGTCAACATGGTAGTGGCTTGTGGTGTCCATGGATGACATATAGATGATAGATGGGTCATTGGTCAACATGGTAGTGGCTTATGGTGTATATGGATGACATATGGGCCAGTGGTCAACATGGTAATGGCTTATGGTGTCCATGGATTACATATGGGTCATTGGTCAATATGGTAATGGCTTATGGTGTCCATGGATGACATATGGATGATTGGTCAACATGGTAGTGGCTTATGGTGTCCATGGATGACATATGCGTCATTGGTCAACATGGTAGTGGCTTATGGTGTATATGGATGACATATGGCCCATTGGTCAACATGGTAATGGCTTATGGTGTCCATGGATCACATATGGATAGCATGTAGGTCATTGGTCAACATGGTAGTGGCTTATGGTATATATGGATAACATATGGGCCATTGGTCAACATGGTTGTGGCTTACGGTGTCCATGGATGACATATGGACCATTGGTCAACATAGTAATGGCTTGTGGTGTCATTAGATGACATATGGATGACATATGGGTCATTGGTCAACATGGTTGTGGCTTATGGTGTCCATGGATGATATATCGATGATTGGTCAACATGGTAGTGGCTTATGGTGTCAATGGATGACATAAGGGTCATTGGTCAACATGGTAGTGGCTTATGGTGTATATGGATGACATATGGGCCATTGGTCAACATAGTAATGGCTTATGGTGCCCATGGATGACATATGGGCCATTGGTCAACATGGTAATGACTTATGGTGTCCATGGATGACATATGGGTAATTGGTCAACATGGTAGTGGCTTATAGTGTCCATGGATGACATATGGATGATTGGTCAACATGGTAGTGGCTTACGGTGTCCATGGATGACATATGGGTCATTGTTCAACATGGTAGTGGCTTATGGTGTATATGGATGACATATGGGCCAGTGGTCAACATGGTAATGGCTTATGATGTCCATGGATGACATATGGATGACATATGGGTCATTGGTCAACATGGTAATGGCTTATGGTGTATATGGATGACATATGGGCCATTAGTCAACATGGTAATGGCTTATGGTGTCCATTGATGACATATGGGCCATTGGTCAACATGGTAATGGCTTATGGTGTCCATGGATGACATATGGGTCATTGGTCAACACGGTAGTGGCTTATGGTGTCCATGGATAACATATGGATGATTGGTAAACATGGAAGTGGCTTATGGTGTCCATGGATTACATATGGATGACATATGGGTCATTGGTCAACATGGTAGTGGCTTATGGTGTATATGAATGACATATGGGCCATTGGTCAACATGGTAATGGATTATGGTGTCCATGGATGACATATGGGCCATTGGTCAACATGGTAATGACTTATGGTGTCCATGGATGAGATATGGGTCATTGGTCAACATGGTAGTGGCTTATGGTGTCCATGGATGACATCTGGATGATTGGTCAACATGGTAGTGGATTATGGTGTCCATGGATGACATATGGGTCATTGGTCAACATGGTGGTGGCTTATGATGTATATATATGGCATATGGGCCATTGGTCAACATGGTAATGGCTTGTGGTGTCCATGGACGACATATGGATGACATATGGGTCATTGGTCAACATGGTAATGGCTTATGGTATCCATGGATGAGATGTGGGTCATTAGTCAACATGGTAGTGGCTTATCGTGTCCATGGATGACACTTGGATGATTGGTCAACATGGTAGTGGCTTATGGTGTCCATGGATGACATATGGATGACATATGGGTCATTGGTGAACATGGTTGTGGCTTATGGTGTATATGGATGACATATGGGCCATTGGTCAACATGGTAATGGCTTATGGTGTCCATGGATGACATATGGGCCATTGGTCAACATGGTAATGGCTTATGGTGTCCATGGATGATATATGGGTCATTGGTCAAAATGGTAGTGGCTTATGGTGTCCATGGATGATTGGTCAATATGGTAGTGGCTTATGGTGTCCATGGATGACATATGGGTCATTGGTCATCATGGTAGTGGCTTATGGTGTATATTGATGACATATGGGCCATTGATCAACATGGTAATGGCTTATGGTGTCCATGGATGACATATGGGTCATTGGTCAACATGGTAATGGCTTATGGTGTCCATGGGTGACATATGGGTCATTGTTCAACATGGTAGTGGCTTATGGTGTCCATTGATGACATATTGATGATTGGTCAACATGGTAGTGGCTTATGGTGTCCATGGATGACATATGGGTCATTGGTCAACATGGTAGTGGCTTATGGTTTATATGGATTAGATATGGGCCATTGGTCAACATGATAATGGCTTATGGTGTCCATGGATGACATGTGGGCCATTGGTCAACATGGTAGTGGCTGATGGTGTCCATGGATGACATACGGATGACGTATGGGTCATAGGTCAACAAATGGTAGTGGCTTATGGTGTATATGGATGACATATGGGCCATTGGTCAACATGGTAATGGCTTATGGTGTCCATGGATGACATATGGGTCATTGGTCAACATGGTAGTCGCGTATGGTTTATATGGATGACACATGGGCTGCAATATTAACGAACATAATATTATGGTTTTTCAATTAGAAGAAACAGAAGTTAATTTAGTTTTGCTCGCGAACACGTCTTTCTTCCTACCCGAAGTCGCAGGTTCGAATCCTACTTATGTCAATAATTTTAACTAAATTTGTCTCTCTGAATTTAATCAATAGTTTATTTAACTTCATCTTTTTAAATTTAGAATGTCAGCTTATTTACAAAAATGCCCGTAGGTATTGACAAAAATACCCTAACCATTTACGTAGTAACCTTTGTACGTTAAAGGGAAATTATTTCAATTCATAGTCTAAACACTCAGGCGCCATAATTTGTAATCAGACTTATCCCGTCGTTTCAGTTTATCGGCGATTGATCATCTACATTCCATTCCCAACAATCAAAATTCCGGCACGTTGATCAATAAATCCTAAAATCGTTGTTGTTATATAATTTGAATCACACTCGACGCAGTTCAACATAATGGCATCGAGTTGTTCATCAGAAAGAATGCAAACAAGACAACAAGGAAAAAAAATTACTGCTTTGCCGTCGCACTTGATCGAAAAAATAGTAACTATGGTTGGAGGAACTTCACCAATCGATGCTTTTAAGTGCCAGTTAGTGTAGGTATGATGTGCATTACTTATATTATACTTATATACATATTTAATTTAGTGTTTAATAGATTACTTTTGTTGATTTGTGAATTATAGTTGCAAACTATTTAGGGATTCTGTAACATCAGACGCAATATATAAAATCATAGACACAAATCGATTAAGGTTTTGTCCATTAAGTATTCAACAGTATGAAGTCATAAGCAAATGCAGAAAGTTGAACAACCCACACGTACTCTTCAACGATGGAATGGTACTCTTTTTTTAAGCAATCGGAGAATGGCAAATTGAATTAGTTTTCTATATTTGTATTTTTAAAATTGTATGATTACTTATTGTATGTCAGGCGAATTATTTTACGATATGAGAAGAAATAGCAGGGAAACAGTTGCTTCAAGATGCAGCCGATCAGGGGCAGTTGGATGCGATCTTCGTTCTGGGAATGATGTTGATAGCCGGAGGCATTGAAAGGAATCAAGAAGCTCTGATCATGTTAAATAATGCCTACGTTAATACTAGAAGAAGTTGGAATCTAAGGCATACTTGTAACAATGTTAAAAACCACTTGGTAAGGAGATCAAAGCAGATAAAATTCCATGGCTTACATAGAAGTTGTGCAAAGCATCCTTTTGTGAGCAGTTATGAAACAACTTTTATGTATCAGTACAGTTGGTTGTTGAATTGTGAAATATGTTTGTGGGATGCATGTTTTGTTAAGTTTTCTAGGATGTTTGACATTAGTTTGGAGTAGTTATATATATATATATATATATATATATATATATATATATATATATATATATATATATATATATATATATATATGATTGTTGTTTTATTCACACAATTAGTGATGCATATTGTATGTTTATTTTGGTGTAATGGGAATACATACTTATAACTTTATTAAATGTTAATATATATATGTTAGTTTTGATATGTATGTTATTTTTGTCTTTTTCATTTTACTAACCAAAAGTTTTCTGTGACCTAGTTGGATAGATTTCAAGGGCACTTTGGTCTATTTGCAATCTCTAAAGTGAAGGCGCCATTTTTGCTATGGAAATAAAAAAAAGTGTTTAATCAAGTCGTTATTAAGGAAAAAACTGTATATATAGAATTTATATTTTAAGTAGATCTATATCTATATTTATTATGAATGTTATTTAAATTTATAATTACCTGTATACTACATGGGTTTTAACTTGGTATTGAATAATATCGACCCAATAATACAACCTAGTATCCGTCCAACACATTGAAATCAAGGGTTGTCGAAGGTACCCTAATCGATATACACTTTGTTTGAATATGTGTTCTGCAAGTGTCGATCTCAATTAAACCATTCTACTAATATTCTATGCCTTTATCCAATAATAAAAGTTACTCAACCATTCAAATTAGAAAACTTTGAAGATTTGTTCAGCATTCGGTCATTAGCTTTGTGAAACGAGTCGTTGTTAAGGGGTATCTTTGCGATGTTTGTATGGTAACTATATATTTACTTCAAATGTCATATATGAATTCAAATCAACATTAATGAACATACAATTAATATTGTGTTATTTAAATTTATACTTTACAGATTTAAGACAATGAACAATCCAAGTAGAAAATGGATGTATGAAAGAAAAGATAGTAGTAGTTGTATATCGCTTGTTTTCGTACGAGTGAAAAAATTTATAGATTTTGCGACCAGTCAACATAGGTTCATGGACGAAGATAAAATCAAATGGCCATGCATAAAATGTCGTAACATACCATATACAGAAGTTGATACTGTTAAGCATCATTTGTACAAGTTTGGTTTTGTTGAAGAATATTGGTGTTGGGATAAACATGGCGAAACATCAATTGATTATGACAATACGTTTTTAGGGGTGGATGATTCAAACAGAAATTTTAGTGAAGGTGCATGTTCTTATAGAGAAATGGTCATAGATGCAATGACTCCTGATTTAAATAATAGTGATCCTGAAGAAGAGCCAAATGCACTAGATAAAAAATTCTTTGATATGCTAGATACAGCCGATAATGAACTGTGGTCTGGATGTAAAAAAGTGACACAACTATCTGCTGTAGCTAGACTAATGAATATAAAATCAGAGTATCGCATACCTGAACAAAGTTATGACGCTATCTACTAGTTGATAAATGATGTGTTACCGGAGCAGAATAATATGGTAGGTAGTTTATACGAGAGCAAAAAGTTAATACAAGCACTAGGTTTGCCTATGGAGATGATTGACTGTTGCAGGTCTGGATGTATGATATATTAGTGGCAAGACAAAGATCTTTATCGGTGCAAATTCTGTAATGCAGATAGGTACAAACGGTCAAAAAATTTGGCAGATGTTCTCGCGTATCATTCAAGAAAATGCATTACTTTCCTTTGACTCCAAGGTTGAAGAGACTGTATGCTTCACAAGCGACAACGGCTTCCATGCGATGGCACTCCGAGAATCATGGACATGATGTTGGAGTAACGTGTCATCCATCCGATTCAGAAGCTTGGAAGCACTTTGACAAAAGTCATCCTTCATTTGCAGTAGAAGTACATAATGTAAGATTAGGCCTAAGTACAGATGGGTTTGCACCACATGGAGCATTTGGAAAACAATATTCATCTTGGCCTATTATTATAACACCTTATAATTTGTCACCTTCTATGTGCATGAAAGAGCCTTACATGTTTTTGACCGCACTTGTGCCAGGACCGTCAAACCCTAAGCATAAAATAAATGTATTTTTGCAACCAGTTGTTGCAGAGTTGGAGCAATTATGGGAAGAAGGCGTAGTAACATATGATATATCTTTAAAACAAAATTTTCATCTAAGAGCAGCTTTGATGTGGACAATAAGCGATTTTCCAGCATATGCAATGTTGTCCGGATGGTCTACAGCAGGTAAGCTAGCATGTCCTCATTGTGGGAAACATACACAAGCTTTCAGACTAAAGAATGATAATAAGATGTCATGGTTTGACTGCCATAGAAGATTTCTACAGGTAAATCACCCATATAGAAAGGATAAAAATAAGTTCAAGAAGAATCGTGAAGTGATAGAAGGTCCTCCTCCAAGTAAGAGTGATGAACAAACTTTAAGGGAGATTGAACAATTAGGTTTGGTAAAAGTGACTGAACTAAATACTGATGATGTAAACAAAAGATGTGGCGATCATGGTTGGAAAAAGAAAAGCATATTTTGGGATTTACCATATTGGAAAACAAACCTCATTAGACATAATTTTGATGTTATGCATATTGTGAAAAATGTATTTGAAAACTTTTTTTACACTGTAATGGATGTCAAAGGGAAGACGAAGGACAATGTAGCAGCCAGAAGAGATCTGAAGCTCTATTGTACGAAGAGAAAAGGAGTCGAAGATAATGAAAGAGCATACTACACTCTGGACAAGAATCAAAAGAAAGTCATATGCCAATGGGTGGAGAAATTGCGTTTCCCCGATGGTTATGTTTCTAATTTGGGGAGGTGTGTTGATTTAACAGTGTGTAGACTGTTCGGAATGAAAAGCCACGATTGTCATGTTTTTATGCAAAGATTGATGCCAATTGCATTTCATGAGATGTTGCCAAAACAAGTGTGGGAAGCATTAACAGAGTTGAGTATTTTCTTCAAAACATTAACAACAACATCAATCACAACAAAAGGCATGGAAAGGATTGAAACCGAGATCCCAATAATACTATGTAAATTAGAGACCATCTTTGTCCCTGGTATTTTTAACTCCATGGAACATTTACTAGTACATTTGTCATACGAAGCGAAGATAGTCGGTCCTGTCCAATATGGGTGGATGTATCCATTTGAAAGGTTTGTATGGTACATCATAATGTATGTTGCTATTTTTGTAAGCTGATTTAAATAATCTTCACTATAGGTATCTAAATCAGTTGAAAAAAGATGTGAAAAATAAAGCTCGAGTGGAAGGGTCCGTTGTTAATGCGTACTTGCTACGTGAAGCATCTATATTATGCTCTCATTATTTCGAGACTGGTGTCCTCACACGTAATAGAAAGTTGCCTCGAAATGATGATGGAGGAGGAGATGAGCAAGCGGATGCTAACAACGACATGTTAGATATGTTTTCATATCCTGGGCGTCATTATGGAAGATTCACGAATAGAATGATGTCTGATGAGGAAGTGCATGCTGCCGAAACTTACATACTCCTTAACGAAGATAAGATCAAGCATTACATCAGGTACGTAACATATGCATCACTTTTAATTATAATAATCACTTGTTGTGTAATTGCTATGAATTAATAACATTAAATGCATGATTTTGTTTATTACATTCATAGTAACTTCAAAATGTTATTCAACTGGTGATACAGAATAGTTGAAGAAAATTTAAATGAACTTATGGGGGATATGGATGAACAGGTCCTTGCAGCTGAAGTTGAGAAGAACTTTGCAGTATGGTTTCAAAACTATGTGGGTGTTATTTTGGTATTTTTTTAAATTTATTATTTTTTGTTATGGTTATAATTAACTCTAATTAAGTATTTTACCATTTTTCATATAGGCACGTAAGATCCCGATAAACAACAAGTACATATCTGACCTTTCCAAAATGCCATTCAAAAAAGTGAAATTATATAGTGTATAATTTGTCAATGGTTACAAGTTTCACACAGAAGCTCATAGTCTGAACAAATCAACAACCAATAGAGGATTGTGTGTTAGTAGCCAAGGAGGTGATTATTATGGTAAGGTAGAGGAAATTTTAGAAGTCGAGTACCCTGGTTACTCAATTAAAACCACAATTTTGTTTAAATGTCATTGGTACGATCCAACACCTAACATAGGAGTTAAGGTTCACAAAAAATATAACTTGGTCGAGATAAAAGTCAAAAGAAAATACAACAAGTTCAAGCCATTTGTTTTAGCCATGCAAGCCACTCAAGTGTGTTACATTCCTTACCCAAGTTCGAAAACAAACAACTCGGACTGGTGGGCTGTATTTAAAGTTAAACCTCGTGGTTGGACCGATGAAAATCATCCTCAGAAAGACGTTGCTTTCTAAGAAGATGAAGTTGAATCAAATGAAATCATTATACCAAGTGCAGCCGATACAGACAATTATGATGATCACGAAATGTCAAGCAACGGTTCAGATAATGAAAATAATATTGATAAAGAATGTGAAATTCATGAGGACGACGATAATGGTATTCTTGACAACGAGGGTAGTTATGAGTATAGTACATCGAGCAATGAAGAAGAAGAGGAGGAAGAAGATAATGACTAGATGTTTTTGGGTTTAATGTTTTTTTTTCAGATGAAGTTAATTTGGAATTTTGTTTAATATCAATACATAAATGTAAACTAGGAAGAAAGCCCGGGCTTCGCCCCGAGATGTTTTTTTTGTGTTTTTTATGTCGAAATGTAAAACTATTGACCGTAAAGCCCAAGAGTATCAAAGTGGCTAAAGAATTGTGGAAAAAACCTAAATGTTTGTCGTGTATATTGTGCCAAATGTATAATTTTTTACAATAAAGACTAAAATTATCAAAGTGGGTAAAAAATTGGGGCAAAAATCGAAAGTTTTTTTTTTGTTTTTTTAACCAAAATGTAAAAGTATTGTTTCCAAGAGCCAAAAGTGTCAAAGTTACCAAAAAAATGTGGCAAAAATCTTAATGCCCAAAAAGTTCCTATTGCTAACTCTTTTGTGTTTATATATATATATATATATATATATATATATATATATATATATATATATATATATATATATATATATATATATTCAATGGATGAGATTTATTCAACTATTAAATCTAACCATGCAAATTTATTTAATGGATGAGATTTCATCTCCTTGTTTTAAGACTTTGGTCTTAAAATGGGTGGTCCCTACTATTATGTATGCTTTAAATAGTAGTAGTAGTAGTATATATATATATATATATATATATATATATATATATATATATATATATATATATATATATATATATATATATATATATATATATATATATATATATGAGAAATTAAATATCATCCTACCTTTTGTTCCTACCTATTTAAGATAATCACAAGTGTACAAATTCAAAATCTCAATCAAATTTAAATTAAATTTGATGACACTTGTCACCATCTAAGATAGGTAGGAGAATATTAGGAACAAAAAGTAGGAGGCTATTTAATTTCTCCCTCTCTCTCTCTCTATATATATATATATATATATATATATATATATATATATATATATATATATATATATATATATATATATATATACTAATGTATTACATTATAGATTATGGTATATATGTTATTTTTGTCTTTTCCATTTCAACAATCAAAATTACAATTCCATTTCAACAATCAAAATTCCACTGTTACCTATAAAAGGTTATAATATTTAAATAATGTGTTTTGACACAAATATCCTTAGTATTCACATATTTGGAATGATTTCAACGGCACTTTGGTCTTTTCGCACTCTAAAGCGTGAAGGCGCCATCATACCTCTGACCTCACACCGACGTTATCAGTTCTTCAACCATTCAGAACGTCTCAACTTTTCCGGAGGATAAATCTCCATACAAACACTAAAACCCCCCAAATCGTCGAAGGGTAATCGTTCTTAAAATCGATTTTCTCCGATAATAGACACTCATGTACACCTCGCGACCAGATCATCATAAAGTAAGTTTTTTTTCCATACCATGTTACACTGTTTTTCATAGTTACACTTATTTTTTTAAAAAGGAATTGAAATCAACTACTCCAATGTCTATTTTGTAAGTAGAATGTCGAATACTAGAAGTCACCGTTCGTTAGATGATCTCCCATTAGAGATTTTGAGTCGGATATTTGTAGTATTAGGGTCAGAATCTGCGAAAGACATCGTCTCTGCAAGACTTTGGTAATTCTCAATAAACATCAACTAATGAATGTATATTTGATGAAATGCAACTTTATTTATTTGTTATTTATTGTGTATTTAAATTTTTGAAGTTTAAAAAAGATGTATGAAGCGGGGGGGGGGGGGGTGATCCTCAAGTGTTCAGAACAGCATGCATTGACATGATTGAATGAATGGGTCCCAAAAATCAGAATGTTGAATCATTTATACGCACATGTGCATTGCATAATAACATTGAAGCCATGTTCAGACAAAGAATTGTATGTGTATTTTCATTAATTATATGTAATTTATACCATTTATTAATGTTTTGTGTCATTGATGTTATACATTGATATTGTTATTCTGTCAACAGGATGAGTGCTTTTATCATGGCAATTTTGATTAAGGATTGTCTTTGTTGATACAAGCAGCAAATGAAGATCATCTTGAGGCAATTTATTTGCTTGGAATGATCTACATTTCAAGAGGGCCTCATCAATGTGATGAAGGTATGTATATATGGTATATATGTAAATTAAATTATGTATATAGTTAATTAAGGCATGTTTGTAGTTTGGGGTTAGTATTTAGTTGTGTTGTGTTGTATATTATTTACTGTTGTATTGAAAAGGATACATTGGATTAATTGATGGATATTTTAATGTGTAGGTTTACAATTACTTGATGCCTATTTTGGCTGGGCAGTTCCGGATGATGGGGAGAACACGGGTGTTGTTGATAGTGCCAAAGAGTTGTTGCGGGCTGTTGATGTTGTTCACAAACTTGCAACGAATAACATCACATTCCAATGTAAAGACCCACGTCATTATGTTAAAGCTGCATTTGCAATAGGTCATGAAGAGGATTAGGATCGACAAAGATATTGCACGGTTTGTCGTTGGTATGTAGAGTATGGTAGGTTTTGTATATTTCTTAAAAATATTAATGGTTGATAATAGATTGGACATTGAATATTAGTGTTCTTATTGTATTGTATATGAAGTTGTATAGTACTACTATAATTTTATTTTGGTTTTGTGTTTACATCATTATGTTAAAAGGACATTTTAGTCATTTTTGCTTGGTATGTTGCTTGAGTAGGATGAAGTATACGTAAAACCCATGTTATTTTTGTGATGAAGTATAGTTAATGTAATTAAAAATAAGTTTGTAATGAATTCGTTATTAAGGAAAATAATCTACATAGATTATATACTTTAATATGCCCGGTTAATGTAATTAAAAATAAGTTTGTAATGAATTCGTTGTTAATTATTCATTATATACTATGTTTTCAAGAAACTATACACAACTTGATTAGCACAACTGGCTTAACCGCGCTCTTTTCTAGCATAAGCTTAAGTTCGAGTCCGCTTGCCATCAATATCAACTTTATAATTCATTTTTACATTTTTTAGCCATTAGTTTATGACACATATTACCAATTCAAAAACATTTCATTCAAACCATATCTTACAAATTCCATTGATCATAATAATAATTCATCCATAGTATAAGAATATTAATTAAGCATACAACATCCCAACAAATGCCGTCACAAATTAGCTACGCATTTTGTTCCATAGCAAAACAAGCAAACAAAATCATATTCCATAGCAGAATTCCTTAACAAATACCTACGAATGGTACTTCCATAGCAATTCAACTATGGAATTGGTTTCCGTCACAAACTCCGTTGCATAGTAACCACGATAATGAATTCCATAGCAGTAGTACAACGGAAAGTGATTTCGTAACAAATGTCGTTGGAAAATTGCTACGAACGTTTGTTCCATAGAACTATCGGTAGCATAATACCAACGGATATGGAGTCGGTAGCATTTTCCCTAGCAAGTCCTATTCTCGCTACCCGAAATAAAATCCGTAGACAATGTGGTACCAACATTGCTACGGAACGATATTCCATAGCACGATCCATTACAGATTAACAATGAAAATACGTTCCATAGCGACCTTCCCTAGCAAAATCCGTAGGCAATGTTGTGAAAAAAACCTAAAAAAACCGGTCAGAAATACTGAATATGTACAAAAAGAACAATGACTTATTTTGCAACAAAAAAATATTAACGACTAAATGTACAAAAAAATATTAAAGACTAAATGTGTACAAATATATGGCTAGGTTAATGTGTTTCTCATATTTATTGTGTGCTAGAATGTACCAATAGAAATTTAGTAAAATTAAATAACTATTTAATTAAATAAACATAGATATTAAACGATTTCTATAATTGTATGTATATTAAATGATATCCATAATTATAATTCTCTTTTTATAGAAACTAATTAAATTCGTCATTAATGTTAGCAATAACATTCTTTCATAATGAATTCGCATCTAGGTTTCTATGTATGAGTTCGTTTTTTTTGTTTCAGGACTCACTCACTTAGTAAAATACAATAAATTAAGTTGCATGAAATATAAAGAACGAGATACACTCTCATTTTGCTGTAATACACTCTTATTTGTCTACATACGAATTCATTTTGAAAGAAATTGTTGAGATTAATGAAGAATTTAATTAGTTTTCATAAAAAATAATAATAAGTATGGATATCATTTAATATACATATAATTTTTACTAAATTCTTATTGGTGCATTCTATCACACAATAAATGTGAGAAACATTTGAACATACCTCGCTCTCTCTCTCTCTCTCTCTCTCTCTCTCTCTTTCTTTATATATATATATATATATATATATATATATATATATATATATATATAGTCAACAATGAACCATTTTAAATCTTAGAACCAAAGAACCAATCTTTTCTCAACTTTTAGAGCAAATTTTTCATCAAAAAAAAAACTAAAAATATAGATATTCATAACTTTTTATCCTCCATCAATTGATATAAAATTTGATAAAAAAAAAACTGATCTGTTCAGATTCACACTGTAAATTTGTTCAGATTGACATTGTGAATCTATACAGATTCACCCTGTGAAATCTGTGCAGATTCACATGTGAATATGTGCAGATTCATACTGTGAATTTGTGCAGATTCATAGTGCAGATTCACAATGTGAATCTGAACAGATAAAAAAAGTAAGATCTAAAAGTTATCAATGGAAAGAAGATAAAAAGTTATGAATTTATATATTTTTAGAATATTTTTTCGATAAATAATAAGATCTAAAACTTGAAAAATAATGTTTCATTGATTCTATGGTTTAAAATGGTTCCTTGTTGAACTTTTGCCTATATATATATATATATATATATATATATATATATATATATATATATATATATGTATATATATATATATATATATATATATATATATATATATATATATATATATTAGAACACTCGTATTGGTGCATTCTATCACACAATAGATGTGAGAAACATTTGAACATACCTCTCTCTCTCTCTCTATCTCTCTCTCTATCTTTCTTTATATATATATATATATATATATATATATATATATATATATATATATATATATATATATATATATATATATATATAAAGAAAGAGAGAGAGAGAGATAGAGAGAGAGAGAATATATATATATATATATATATATATATATATATATATATATATAGGGTTGGGTCAACAAGGAACCATTTTAAATCTTAGAACCAAAGAGCCAACCTTTTCTCAACTTTTAGAGCAAATTTTTCATCAAAAAAAAAAAAAAAAACTAAAAATATAGATATTCATAACTTTTTATCCTCCATCAATTGATATAAAATTTGATAAAAAAAACTGATCTGTTTAGATTCACACTGTAAATTTGTTCAGATTGACATTGTGAATCTATACAGATTCACTCTGTGAAATCTGTGCAGATTCACATGTGAATATGTGCAGATTCATACTGTGAATTTGTGCAGATTCATAGTTCAGATTCACAATGTGAATCTGAACAGATAAAAAAAGTAAAAAAATATCAAATTTGATATCAATGGAAAGAAGATAAAAAGTTATGAAATTATATATTTTTAGAATATTTTTTTCGATAAATAATAAGATCTAAAACTTGAAAAAATAATGTTTCATTGATTCTATGGTTTAAAATGGTTCCTTGTTGAACTTTTGCCTATATATATATATATATATATATATATATATATATATATATATATATATATATATATATATATATATATATATATATATATATATATATATATATATATTAGAACACTCGTATTGAGATCCGTGTACTATACATATTTATTTAAAAAAAGTATAAAGATCTATCGTCTAGTAAGTTTGAACTTATAAGAAGAATATTAGTTTATTGAAGTTGAAGTGTTCATTTCTATTTTAAATTTAAATAAATTAACAAAATTAAATAATTGGATTTCAATTTATGAATGTTAAAATTAGAAAGAAAGTTATATTAATGAAATTGATATCTATTTATAGTTATATTTGTTACATATATTATATTTACTATGTGAAATATAATAAAATTGAAAAAAATTATATGGTGACATTGGAAAAAATTTAATTTAAAATAGGGGAAACTTCGTAAATGGTCCATATGTTTTCCAGAAATCTTTCATATACTGCCTAAGTTCAAAAAACCTCCCAGATAGTCCTTATGGTTTCAAAACTTGTAACAAAAAGTTGTTATTGCTCATTCCTTTAAATTTTGTCTGTTAAGTAAAGGGCATTTCCATCATTTCACTACAACTTGGACCATTTTTGAAGTTTTTTATTATTTAAAAAAAATAAAAAATAAAATAAAATTATTTAATATACAAAGGGTCTTACCTTTCTCTCTCTCTCTCTCTCTCACTCTCTCTCTTTCTCTCTCTCTCTCACACATACACACACACACACTCTTTCTCTCTCTCTCTCTCTCTCTGATTGTTGCTTCCCAAAATTTACCCTATCTCTAAACCTTCAAAAACTCCATTAATGGAACTAAAGAGAGAAATCAAGATTTTAGCAAGCATATGTAAAGCCCAGATGGTAAATACAAAAGGGTATTAAAATGTTCTTTTTTTTAAGAAGAAAACCTAGAAATGTTGAAACGAAAATAAGCAGATAGATCAAAGATCAACGAGAAAGGAAAGTGAAACACAACCCAATCCTAATCCTAATCCGCTAACAACTTCATCTCCTTCTTTTTGTTTTGGCTCCTCATCAGTAGCGATTTGGTAATCGTTTCCCTTTTTGCTTTTAGAATCTTAGATGTTCCATCCCCCAATTTTTCAGAACCAATTAAAACATTTTTCTTTACGCTTTATGAATTAAGATGCATAAATTTCCAGTTAAGTAAAACATTTTTAAGATAAAAAACTTATTTTATATTTTACAACGTAAAATATAAAAGGTCCTGAAACTATAGATTACTTGCATGTATCTTTATTCCATTCAGCATCCTAACTAGACTACTGCAACCATGGTTCCACTACCTGTGACGCATAAAAATGAGTGGGTCACGTTTCGGAAAACCTGGTGAGATACGTAGGGTTTTTAAGCCCATAATAATTTAATGATATTTAAATAATATCATTCCTACAACCAGTGATGTCAAATTATATATATGAAATTTTGACCTAAGACCAACTACCCAACCCAACCGATCCTCACATATCCTAGATGCAACAATTATTAGGAGGAATCACCCAACCTGATGAATCGTTTGAGCAACTGTTTGACTACACAACTATGGGTGTCCTTGGTCAGTGTAAGTCATATAAGGCAACCATTGTTAAGATATTTGGTAAATATGGTATCCCATTATATCTACGTCCATGGTTTATAAGTCCATGATAGCAACGTAATTCACCAGACTGCCTAGAATAGTCAGGTGTTGTCATCTACTCTGGCCGATAACCCAGATATATTTTCCAGTTATCTGATCTGGACCCATAATTTCTGGTCATCCAAGAAAGAGGAGAAACACTCCGCTTTGATCTCACACACCCTACCCCATTCTTGAGACCTAATCGATGTCTAACTTAATTTTGACAAAGTGTCCTTTAAAAGTCTTATTCTTAAACCTAAGGCAAGACTTATAACTAAGGCAATCGATTTCCAACACGATTTCTTATACAAATAGCATACAACACAGATAATACAGTGAAGCATTTAATGTCTCATATAAATAATATTTTTTATTTTAGAAAATGATCTTGATAGAAACTACACACTCACCTGACACAAGTGTCTGGTGATTGGTGAATCGGACAGAGCTTCGCCTTACACCTTTTCCAAAAGACCTAGAAATAAATAACGCTAAGTGTTAGTCTATTATCCTAAGGGTTTAGATTCCTTAATAATCAAAAAGTCTACTTCAAGATCCAAACAAGGAATAACCAGGTATGATCTTATCGGAGGTATGTTCCGTTTGGTATACATAGTATACTGTTTGGAAATCCCACTTTAAACACCTCATTAAATCCAGCCTAGGTATTACTGTCCAAAGTAGATCAAGCAACATAAAGACTTGGAATCATTGATAAATCTTACTTATAAGTTCCTAGTAATGACTTATAACTATGATTATAAAGTACACGGAAGTAGAGTAAGTGTAGCTCACTTACAGAGTACTATAAACGAGAACCGACATCTACACGGGAAAAATACTGAATCAGGATCTCCTACTCGAAGCCTAATACTTAGATGAGTACTCAGGGGCATCACATGGCTTTGCCGGAGAATAAAATGAAGGGGAAATGGGCTAAATAACGAAAATTTCAGAGAGAAGTTGATGGAATGTTGTGAGAAGGAATGAAGGAATCAACTGCTATTTATAGGGAGATTTCTTGGGATGCATGCCGTGCATCATGGGGTTGTGAAACGCTCCTGGTCGGGACATAGTGATGTGGCGAAATGTTGGCTTGACACGTGGCGCAAAGTGGGTAGGGCTGCATGGTCTTGTCAGGCGCGCAACGCTCCTAACGCGCACGAGTACCATTTTTTAGATTTTTAAAATTGTGTATCTTCTTCATACAAACTCTGTTTTTGATGTTTTTTATATCCCCGGAAAGCTCTCGACGAGATCTACAACTTTCATTTAGACTCCATCGGCTAATTTTAAATTTATATTTTTCACACATGCTTAGACTGTTAAAGCCCGTATAAAAAGCATAACTCTCTCACACACCCTACCCCATTCTTGAGACCTAATCGATGTCTAACTTAATTTTGACAAAGTGTCCTTTAAAAGTCTTATTCTTAAACCTAAGGCAAGACTTATAACTAAGGCAATCGATTTCCAACATGATTTCTTATACAAATAGCATACAACACAGATAATACAGTGAAGCATTTAATGTCTCATATAAATAATATTTTTTATTTTAGAAAATGATCTTGATAGAAACTACGCACTCACCTGACACAAGTGTCTGGTGATTGGTGAATCGGACAGAGCTTCGCCTTACACCTTTTCCAAAAGACCTAGAAATAAATAACGCTAAGTGTTAGTCTATTATCCTAAGGGTTTAGATTCCTTAATAATCAAAAAGTCTACTTCAAGATCTAAACAAGGAATAACCAGGTATGATCTTATCGGAGGTATGTTCCGTTTGGTATACATAGTATACTGTTTGGAAATCCCACTTTAAACACCTCATTAAATCCAGCCTAGGTATTACTGTCCAAAGTAGATCAAGCAACATAAAGACTTGGAATCATTGATAAATCTTACTTATAAGTTCCTAGTAATGACTTATAACTATGATTATAAATTACACGGAAGTAGAGTAAGTGTAGCTCACTTACAGAGTACTATAAACGAGAACCGACATCTACACGGGAAAAATACTGAATCAGGATCTCCTACTCGAAGCCTAATACTTAGATGAGTACTCAGGGGCATCACATGGCTTTGCCGGAGAATAAAATGAAGAGAAAATGGGCTAAATAACGAAAATTTCAGAGAGAAGTTGATGGAATGTTGTGAGAAGGAATGAAGGAATCAACTGCTATTTATAGGGAGATTTCTTGGGATGCATGCCGTGCATCATGGGGTTGTGAAACGCTCCTGGTCGGGACATAGTGATGTGGCGAAATGTTGGCTTGACACGTGGCGCAAAGTGGGTAGGGCTGCATGGTCTTGTCAGGCGCGCAACGCTCCTAACGCGCACGAGTACCATTTTTTAGATTTTTAAAATTGTGTATCTTCTTCATACAAACTCTGTTTTTGATGTTTTTTATATCCCCGGAAAGCTCTCGACGAGATCTACAACTTTCATTTAGACTCCATCGGCTAATTTTAAATTTATATTTTTCACACATGCTTAGACTGTTAAAGCCCGTATAAAAAGCATAACTCTCTCACACACCCTACCCCATTCTTGAGACCTAATCGATGTCTAACTTAATTTTGACAAAGTGTCCTTTAAAAGTCTTATTCTTAAACCTAAGGCAAGACTTATAACTAAGGCAATCGATTTCCAACACGATTTCTTATACAAATAGCATACAACACAGATAATACAGTGAAGCATTTAATGTCTCATATAAATAATATTTTTTATTTTAGAAAATGATCTTGATAGAAACTACGCACTCACCTGACACAAGTGTCTGGTGATTGGTGAATCGGACAGAGATTCGCCTTACACCTTTTCCAAAAGACCTAGAAATAAATAACGCTAAGTGTTAGTCTATTATCCTAAGGGTTTAGATTCCTTAATAATCAAAAAGTCTACTTCAAGATCTAAACAAGGAATAACCAGGTATGATCTTATCGGAGGTATGTTCCGTTTGGTATACATAGTATACTGTTTGGAAATCCCACTTTAAACACCTCATTAAATCTGTCACACCCCAAAACCGGAACGGCGGAAACGTTCGGGGGTGGAGGACGTCATGTTCAGTATCACAACAATGCAAAGTAGTAAACAAGCAACAACATCATCCATTGCATTAATAATATAATTTCATACAAGTATGTTCTGTCAAGTTATGTAGACACCAAAAATATACATCAAAATAGAAGATGAGTCTTGAACGAGCTCCATCTTCTCAAAACCTGGCACCGGTACCTGTCTACTGGTGACCTGAGAATACAAGTTATTTTGAAAGAGTTTATCAGCTTTAAAGCTGGTGAGATCATAAGTATATTAATGTCTGTATTTGTATGAAAGTGTTTGTAAGTTTGTAATGTATAAGTTTTGTAAAAGTTTGTAATTGTTTGAACTCTCCTAGAAAACCCTATGTTTCCTTCTAAAAGTAGCCTTCTACTAAGGCATCTAGTATCTGTGTGTGTATCTCTTGTAAGAGTGTGTATTTTCCTAAATCTGACTATCATTAACCAAAAATATAGTTTCTACATTATTGTTTATTGTGTGAATATCACAAAGTAAATGTAAAGGGAAAATGAAATAGTACTGTAGTGTTGTATTAAGTAACTACTGTTGTACTAATTACTTTAAACCTGTTGTTATTTAAAGTACCATGTGATCGGCCTGTATCCTGCTACCGACTCTACAGAAAAACGACGATGTAAGATGTCGTAAGAAATGACGTTTGGCACCTGTAGACTTGCAAGTCCCACTGTAGCGAGCAGCAAGGTGTAGGATAGTCAATCCAGTATAGATCTATACACAAACTCATACGCTCCCCAATTAAGGAGATTTTGGATACAAAACGGGTCATGACAGGTAGTGCCATGTCCCCCGTTAAGTGGCTCACATAACTGTAAGTAATGTATATGTATATGTATATGTATGTGCTAGCTGTATTGTGTGTTCTTTCTCTGTCTAGCCTGTATGTTTTGTTTCTCATCACTGTGTATTATGTTTGTTTCTCATCACTATGTATTATGTTTGTTTCTCATCACTATGTATTATGTTTGTTTCTCATCACTATGTATTATGTTTGTTTCTCATCACTATGTATTACTCATGAATGAACTGACTCAATGTATGTTTCATTGTTCTAGTAATAGTATCTTCCCAAACTATGCCTATTATAGTTTACTAGTAATGTTGTTTGTGTATATGAACATGTCGTATACCTTTGCTACCCAAAGGCATTGAACTAAAAGAAAGGAGTAACCTTTTTGATATCTACATGTCACACCCCCAAACCAAGGATGGCGGAAACGTCCGGGGGTGGAGGACTTCATGTATAGTATCATAACAACGAGTATAATAGTGCTCAAAGTAATTACAACCAATCATAAATATAATTGAAAAAGTTACACTAAAGCCTAGGTTTACATGATTCAAATCAATTACATTATGATGACAAAATGAACTGTTTAACGATTTATCGTCCCATCCTGAAAAGCTGTTGATTTCCCGTTTCACTGAATTCCTGAGAATACAAGTAGTTTTGAAAAAGTGTCAACAATTAAGTTGGTGAGTTCATAAGCTTTTGATAGTAAGAGTTTGAAAACCGATCTTTGTAATGAGTTGTATGTTACCAAGAAAAATGCAATATTTTCCTTATAAAAGTTATGTAGTCCTAAATACCAGGATCGAGAATAAACAAGTATTTGTCATACTTAAAGATATAAAAGTGGTTTTAAATCGGTATAAAACCATTTTTAAGTTGAGAAAATCCGTAATGGTTGTTGTGTAGTCTTAAATACCAAGACTGAAAGTGTATAGTAATATCCGTACTTATTGATAATAAAAGTGATTTTAAATCGACATAAAACCCCTTTTGATTTATAAAAATTCCCGTAAACTTTATGTGTTGTTAACTCCCTATGTGAGTCGCTATAACCATATTTATGACTGAATGAACCTGCCACGGCGTTTCTCAGGCGCCGAAAATTATTATGACATTTGTCACCCGTAGACCTGCAGGTCCCACTGTAGCTACCAGCAAGGTGTGGGGTGTCAAACCCAATATAGATCTATACACAACTATCACGTTCTCCCTACAAGAGACTCTGGTTATAACTACCAGGAATTTTAACCCGTACTCTAGGAGTACTGAGAAGAATGTCTCACAATTTAAGTTAACAAGTTTACGTGTGGTGTGCGTGAGCGTAAAACCTTTTTCTGTGGAAATAAAACCTTCCGAAATGTGTTTGTTGTGTTGATGGAAACATAAACCATACCTATTATAGTTTATCAAAACAAGGGTAGTAGTAGTAATGTATGTAAACTATACTTAACATAGTTTATCCAAATGTTTGTATGTAATGGATGTACTTTGATTATAATAATTTGTTATTTCTATGCTTTATCTAGCAAAATCCATTTGTTAACTGTTGTATGTCCTTATACTAAGACAAAATGTCATATAATGCAATAACATATAATCACATAAGATATACACCTCGCTCAACATGTTACAAGGTGTAATAAAATTGATAGCATTTTTCTGTTGTTAACAATTTTTATTACTGTTCTTAGAAAATTTGTAGAAAAATCATAAAACGTCCAAATCAGAATCCGTAAATTCTGAGAGTTTGGGAAATAAGTCTAGTTTGTTCATAAATTTTATTATGATTTTTAATGACCTCCAACTTGTGTGAAAAAGTCCATAATCACAGACTGGTCCGGATTGATGTTTGAAATGATAGGCAGTTTTGTAAAAATCACCATAAATTGTAGAAAAATCTTATGGTGATGTGCAAGTAGCCATTTTAAAGCTAAGAACTTGAACTACTTGCACCTTGTACAGTTTTGAAAATAAAAATGTTTAAGTTGACCAAAACAGTCCGTGAATGGAGTCCAACTTTTCTGATGAAAGCTGTTAGAAGAATTTAGTTGTGTTCTTGGTGTTTTAACTTGTATTCCCCCCCTTAAAACGTAAGAAAACAATGAAAATGTAGGGGTATGAACTCACCTTATGTGATTTCAGTAGATGAATGTTGGAGAAGGGAAGTGTTCAACTCAAGAACACTTGAAGATGCCTTGAAGATTTTTGAGAATCTAACATCAAAGTGATGGAGTTTGTGTAAGCAATCGATGATTGGAGTAGAATGAAGTGTAATAATCACAAGGTGGATGAATTATACTTACCAAGAGTAGAATAAAGCTTGATGATCAGCCTTGGAGTCTCGAAATAGAGAGAAAAAGTTTGAGAGAAAACTTGTGTTTGATTTTTGGTGAAATGAGAGCAAGTGAGTGAAAATGAGGAGAGAGGTTGATTTGCTCCAGCTCTTAGAACGTGGGAGGGGCTGATGATTGATGGAAAAGTACAAGGAAGTGACTAGGGATGGTGGGGAGATGTGACTGGTCATAGAGTGGGTGTGGGTGGTTGCTTGTGTCATAAACTAAGGAAAAGTCAACACTCCACCTCTTGTACTTTACCCACTAAATCTTGGATAAGATTTATCCCGAAAAAACATGATTAATTAATAAATATGGGGCCTTATATGTTAAAATAAAGTTTTGGGTGAAAATCCCGCGTTAAAATAATTAAAATCGGGCTTAGAACGCAAAACTAGTCGAAAACCGGGAAGAAAAGGCTTTTTTGCGAGACCTCTCGGTCCTGGCCGAGGTTCGGTCCTTGATGCTGCTGGGCCCGAAGGCGAAGGTAGGCTAGGAAGCGAAATGGGGCGAAGGCGAAATGGACCGAAAGGTAGCTTCGGTTCTTCATGCGAGGTTCGGGCCCGAAAGGGAGGTTCGGTTCCGGGGCTTCGGGTTCGGTCTTCTAGCTTTCGGTTCAGCAGGGTTTGGTCCCTAAGAGGACTTTCGGCCCTAAGAGGCTTCGGCCCTATAAGGTAGGTTTCGGGTCCTTAAGGGTATTTTACCCGTTTTTACCCCGTTTTATGCGGTTTTTGACCCGGTTAAAGGTCGGGATGACCCGAAAGACTATAAAAAGTTAAGAGAGATTTTGAGAGAGATTTCAGATTCTTGGAGAGATTTGGGGGAGATTTGACATTCTTGGAGAGATTTCTCATACAGAGAGAGATTTGGGAGAGATTTCTTTTGTGACCTTTTTGAGTGTTTGGCTTCGCAACGCAAGGTTCTTACACTATGTTAAGCCTTGTTCTAGTGTCGTACACACTCCCGATGAGTGTGTAATGGTGTGTTATCGTTTTGGTTCAATGTTTAGCATTATTAAGGTTACGGAAATTCGAACACACGAATTTTCCAAATGATGTTTTCTCATTAAAATAGTGCATTGAGTAGTAATTACCTAACGTGAACCCTAATATACAAGGGTTAAATTTAGTTGATCGGTTTGACTTGTTGACTTTGACTTGACCAGAATTTGACGGTTGTCACATCATCCCCCCGTTAGGAGGAATTTCGTCCTGAAATTAGCTTATTGAATGGGACTTCAAGAATCTGGGAAGAGATGTGGATATTTTTGTTTCATCTGATCCTCGCGTTCCCAGGTGAATTCGGGTCCTCGTTTAGCGTTCCAGCGGACCTTCACAATGGTAATACGACTTTGCTTTGTTCTTTTTATCTCTCGATCCATGATTTCTACCAGTTCTTCCACGAGGTGGAGACTCTCGTTGATTTCAATATCGTCGAGTGGTATCACGAGGGTCTCATCGGATAGGCATTTCTTTAAGTTTGATACGCGGAAGGTAGGATGCACGTGATTTAGTTCTTGTGGTAATCGGAGTTTGTATGCCACTGGGCCAATCCTGGCGAGGATTTCGAATGGTCCGATGTACCTTGGGTTTAGTTTCCCACGTTTACCGAAACGTATCATTCCTTTCCAAGGGGAAACTTTCAGTAGTACTCGATCACCGACCTGGAATTCCAAGGGTTTGCGTCGCTTATTCGCGTAACTCTTTTGCGGATCTCGGGATGCTTTCAGTCTTTCCCGAATTTGAATGATCTTTTCTGTGGTTTCTCTTATTATCTCCGGGCCAGTGAGGGTGCTATTAGGGACTTTTCCCTTATCTAGTTGCGTGTCACCCACTTCAGCCCAGCACAGAGGTGACCTGCACTTACGGCCATAAAGGGCTTCAAATGGTGCAACCTTGATGCTAGTGTGATAACTGTTATTATAGGAGAATTCGACAAGTGGTAAATGGGTATCCCATGCTTTACCAAAGTCTATCACACAGTCTCTCAACATGTCTTCCAATGTCTGGATGGTTCTCTTGCTTTGCCCGTTGGTTTGTGGATGGTAGGCCGTACTCATGTCAAGCCTAGTTCCCAGAGATTTCTGTAAGGACTGCCAGAACCGCGAGGTGAATCTACTATCTCGGTCAGAGATAATGGATATTGGTACACCATGCAGTTGCAGAATCTCTTTGATGTACGTCCCGGTTAACTTCTCCATCTTGTCTGTTTCCTTTGGTAGAAGGTGCTCGGATTTGGTCAATCTATCAACCTCGGAGCGCTGCAATAGGGCCTGCTGTAGTGTTTCTCGTTTGATTAGATCGGTAGGGAGCATACAGGTTTGGTTTATACGACTAGACTTATTCGGATGATAGGGCGTTCACTTGCACTCCTGGGTGACCTTGTCCCGAAGTTTGCGGTAGGACTCGTACCTGGTCCATCTATCATTAACTTGCGCGTATAGGTCGTATGTATTTAAGGTTGGCAAGGCAGTTGGATGGGTGACTCTGCCCCAAGTCCACAACCAGGAAAGGAACAGGAAATAGGGCGGAATCACACATCCACTGTCCGTAGAATCTTAGTTATACATTATCCTCGCCGATACATGTAGTAGTGGTAGACTAACTGTATTCGTCCCAAGCTTCTGTGCTTGAACTTTATTTGCTGCTTGAAGGGTCTCCTGGAAATACTTGTGGTAAGGTTTCGAAAGGTATGATACTCCTCTGGTGAGTGTTTTGGGGTTTTCACAGCGAGAGATGACCTGGAGGTCCGCGCTGGATGTGTTTATGGGAGACGAAGGTTTCGATGTTCAGTGGGTTGGGTGAAGGGTCCTTTCGTAGCCGTTAAATCGGGAAGCTGAGGGCTATACCAATCGAAATTGAATGGTGACAACAACATCTTTTTAGGTAAAACATGTGTTAAGCTGTATTTGTAAGAAACGCTGATTAGGGTGATAGAGTATCTCGTGTTTCCTTTCGGTGTGCTCCGTTTTGTTCGATGTTATTTTTACTGCAGATGATTCGTACTAAAGCAACTAGCACTGGTAGTGAGTGGGTTCTGATAGCTGGTAATGATACTTTATATCATGATTTCTGACAGGTCACTCTATGATCGAGCAGTATATGCACGTCGTATGAAATTTGATATTGGTGAAATCGTCGAGTGGGTGGCTCCACCCTAATCCCACTACTAGACATCGAACAGGAGTCAGGATTGAATTATTGGTTTCAAGTCTTTAGTATTTTGATTATAATTAATCCCGATGTATGTACAATGTCATCACAGCTTACAGGTAATGATCCTAAGGTCATATATGAGTGTCTTTGGTTTGATTTGAATGAGAGAGTATTTTAACTACTTTTAGAATGACGGTGATTTCAGCAAGCATACCAAATTCATTACAAACATATGGTACTTAAACGTTTTGTCGTCGGGAACATTACAAAAGTCCTAGTAAGATTCTTTGTTACCCTTGCTGGTTCGTCTGTCACACTCCTCCGTCATTCCTCTCAGTTGGACAGTCTCTCTTAAAGTGTCCCGTTTCGCCACATAGGAAGCACACTGGACTTACCTTGGTATTGGTGGTTGAAGTGATGTGCTGAGTCGGGGCCTTGCAGAAACGGACGGTATGTCCTTTCCTGTTGCAGTTGTTACAGTGTAAAATCCGGTAAGCTCCTGTGTGATGGTAGCCACACTGGTTACACCTTGGAAGTGATCCCTCATATGGTATGGCCGGTGTTTGGGTGACAGACCTTGTGGCTAGTGCCGAGGCGTGTGTCGCGACTGCTGTTGTAATTGTAGGGGTGGCCATGGGTTGTTGTCTTTTATCGAGTCTTTGGGATTGGTTGCGCTCCTTTTTGTTCCAAAACTTTCGCTTCTTGTTCGTAAGTTTGTGGCCTGAGGCATATTCGTTGGTAGACGCCCACTGGTGTTCTTGATTGTTATTGCGGTTAGTATTTCTGACACCATCTTCGTGCCTGCTGGCGTGGTTAGCATTGAGTTGCGCCATGATGGCTGCCACGGCTGCCGTGACTGCAGCTTGAAAAGTAGCAGGGTCTATCTGCAGGGTTGGCGTCTTGCTAGTTGGTTGGTTGCCTCTTGGTGAAGACATAGCTATGTTTCACGATGAAAAACGACTTCGTGAGTGGGGATAATTATCTCAAGTGCATTCTTACGATTTATATTCACATATATAAATTTTTGCACATTGCTGTACTATTCTTAGTGTTTCTACTAACGTTCTTGAGATGGAGTTATGGTAGTGGGTAAAAGTAGGTTTCATACTGGCGTTGAGCTTTACTCATCTAGGGATCATGTTTGTCCAAACACACTTAGCTGAGGAGTTTTGATGGGATCCGGTGTATTAGCGCTTGTATGATCGCACCCTATAGGTCTACGAAGAAAGTACCTTTCCTCCAAAATGTTTAAAGGTGAGACGATAATGAGTTTTTAGAATGGCTATACGTCGTGAGTTTTCTAACTAAGTTTATCTTAGTTCATTTTGTAACGTATTTCGGTTGTTTTATGGTGTTCTGAAAACATTTCATAATGAGAATCTATTTATGATAAACTCATGTATTTTAGTAGTTTTGTATCCAAGTGAAACCTTGAGATTTGATCCAACCTTTGAAAGAGAATTGGGAATGATCCCGGAGCTAAATTACCCTAGTCCAACAACTTGACTAGAGTGGGTTTCAGATAGACTCCTATGATAGTATGATGGAAGTATTTGAACAAAGAGTGACACAGAATTTAGCCGACTGACAATATCATTGATGTTTAAGATGTAACAAGCTTGGGAAAATTGACCTTGTAGATGGTCTTACATCACATCCGGAGTAGGAAAGTTTTGGCCGCCTAAAGGCCTAACTAAAAGTACTTACAGTACAAGATAGTTTCATAGAGAATGCCATATAGGACATAGATAGGAAAAATGATTCCTTTTTAACAGGGAAAGAAAGTAAGGCATCTACTACTAGCGGCGGTCATCCCTCTGGTGAACCCTCAGTTCAGCCAGTTGCCGCTCCATATCAAGCATGTGCCTTTCGTACACTCTCTGGCGTATTCGAAGTTCTATGACTTCGGCTCGTGTTTCAGCCAGTGCTTGCAGCAGGGTTTCATGGTCTCTCTCAAATCTTTCACGAGTGCGCTCAAGGTGATTGGTGTGGATTGTATGCATTCTTGCATTTGCATCAACCTCTGCGATACGATGGAGAGCTGTTCTGCCCTGAATCTTGTTTCGGGCAACTCTACGGACCAGAATTGGAAGAATTTTGTCTGCTGAGCTTCCTTCGCTTATGTTGTAGAAGCTTCGGTCTCCATTAAACGGCATAGGTTGGTGTTGCTCTTCGCTCCAGGTTTCCAAGCACTCTACCCAACGAGGTGTCGGGCCTTGAAAAGCCGGACGAGGGTTAGGATTCGGAATAAGAGCCATCGGGGGCAGGTTCTCCACTTCAGGTTCGGAGTCAGAATCATCAGCAAAGACTTCAGCTTGGTGACCATCCACAGGGATTGGGTGATCATTCTCTGGCTCCTCTCCGAGCCATCCAACATTTCCATGGTTAGGGTAGTACGGGTCGTCGTGGGGATGGAATCCAGCCATGATATCTTCGCGAGAGAAGGGAATATAAGAAATAACTTAGTAGACGTACTAATTAGATAATTATAAGATGATCTTTATCAGATACTTCAATACTTGTTTAGTGCATACTAGTTATATGTATTCGGGACAGGATAGACCTTCGAATAAGCGACCCTAACTCTAAGTCCACAACCCAACGAGGAACAGGAAGTAAAGCAAAGATCCACAGATTCTAAGTCTATGACGTCCTGGATACATATAATTTTAATGTATCCACTAAGCAATTATTGACCTATTGATAAAAATCTATTTAGTTCTCAGATAAGTAATTATAGTAACACCAAATACCCCTATGGTATTTCATTGTGGTAGTATAAGTAATTATAGTAACACCAAATACCCCTATGGTATTTCATTGTGGTAGTGTTGGTAAGTTTTTAGACTTGTTGCCACATCACAACCATTCTTGGGCATATGCTAATCACTCCTCGGACCAGCATAGTTGATCAGGCTATGCCATTCCCAGGACTGACCATACATCCCCAAGCTTACTTGTGGTATTCAACAATCGTAATACTTTTGTTCTTGTCATTGTGACACTGATTTTAGTATGAATGCAGGCACGTATACTTTATATAAGAAAGTTTTTATTTCTAAAAGTATAGTTATTTGAAAATGTTAAATCAGAGACCTTAGTCCCAATGCATTTATAGTTTGTATATCTTATGTGGTTCGATATACTTAGTTCACTATAAACAATGCTCTGATACCAATCTGTCACACCCCCAAACCAAGGATGGCGGAAACGTCCGGGGGTGGAGGACTTCATGTATAGTATCACAACAACGAGTATAATAGTGCTCAAAGTAATTACAATCAATCATAAATATAATTGAAAAAGTTACACTAAAGCCTAGGTTTACATGATTCAAATCAATTACATTATGATGACAAAATGAACTGTTTGACGATTTATCGTCCCATCCTCAAAAGCTGTTGATTTCCTGTTTTACTGAATTCCTGAGAATACAAGTAGTTTTGAAAAAGTGTCAACAATTAAGTTGGTGAGTTCATAAGCTTTTGATAGTAAGAGTTTGAAAACCGATCTTTGTAATGAGTTGTATGTTACCAAGAAAAATCCAATATTTTCCTTATAAAAGTTATGTAGTCCTAAATACTAGGACCGAGAATAAACAAGTATTTGTCATACTTAAAGACATAAAAGTGGTTTTAAATCGGCATAAAACCCTTTTTAAGTTGAGAAAATCCGTAATGGTTGTTGTGTAGTCTTAAATACCAAGACTGAAAGTGTATAGTAATATCCGTACTTATTGATAATAAAAGTGATTTTAAATCGACATAAAACCCCTTTTGATTTATAAAAATTCCCGTAAACTTTATGTGTTGTTAACTCCCTATGTGCGTCGCTATAACCATACTTATGACTGAATGAACCTGCCATGACGTTTCTCAGGCGCCGAAAATTGTTATGACATTTGTCACCCGTAGACCTGCAGGTCCCACTGTAGCTAGCAGCAAGGTGTGGGGTGTCAAACCTAATATAGATCTATACACAACTATCACGTTCTCCCTACAAGAGACTCTGGTTATAACTACCAGGAATTTTAACCCGTACTCTAGGAGTACTGAGAAGAATGTCTCACAATTTAAGTTAACAAGTTTACGTGTGGTGTGCGTAAGCGTAAAACCTTTTTCTGTGGAAATAAAACCTTCCAAAATGTGTTTGTTGTGTTGATGGAAACATAAACCATACCTATTATAGTTTATCAAAACAAGGGTAGTAGTAGTAATGTATGTAAACTATACTTAACATAGTTTATCCAAATGTTTGTATGTAATGGATGTACTTTGATTATAATAATTTGTTATTTCTATGCTTTATCTAGCAAAATCCATTTGTTAACTGTTGTATGTCCTTATACTAAGACAAAATGTCATATAATGCAATAACATATAATCACATAAAGATATACACATCGCTCAACATGTTACAAGGTGTAATAAAATTGATAGCATTTTTCTGTTGTTAACAATTTCTATTACTGTTCTTAGAAAATTTGTAGAAAAATCATCAAAGGTCCAAATCAGAATCCGTAAATTCTGAGAGTTTGGGAAATAAGTCTAGTTTGTTCATAAATTTTATTATGATTTTTAATGACCTCCAACTTGTGTGAAAAAGTCCATAATCACAGACTGGTCCGGATTGATGTTTGAAATGATAGGCAGTTTTGTAAAAATCACCATAAATTGTAGAAAAATCACAAGGTGGATGAATTATACTTACCAAGAGTAGAATAAAGCTTGATGATCAGCCTTGGAGTCTCGAAATAGAGAGAAAAAGTTTGAGAGAAAACTTGTGTTTGATTTTTGGTGAAATGAGAGCAAGTGAGTGAAAATGAGGAGAGAGGTTGATTTGCTCCAGCTCTTAGAACGTGGGAGGGGCTGATGATTGATGGAAAAGTACAAGGAAGTGACTAGGGATGGTGGGGAGATGTGACTGGTCATAGAGTGGGTGTGGGTGGTTGCTTGTGTCATAAACTAAGGAAAAGTCAACACTCCACATTTTGTACTTTACCCACTAAATCTTGGATAAGATTTATCCCGAAAAAACATGATTAATTAATAAATATGGGGCCTTATATGTTAAAATAAAGTTTTGGGTGAAAATCCCGCGTTAAAATAATTAAAATCGGGCTTAGAACGCAAAACTAGTCGAAAACCGGGAAGAAAAGGCTTTTCTGCGAGACCTCTCGGTCCTGGCCGAGGTTCGGTCCTTGATGCTGCTGGGCCCGAAGGCGAAGGTAGGCTAGGAAGCGAAATGGGGCGAAGGCGAAATGGACCGAAAGGTAGCTTCGGTTCTTCATGCGAGGTTCGGGCCCGAAAGGGAGGTTCGGTTCCGGGGCTTCGGGTTCGGTCTTCTAGCTTTCGGTTCAGCAGGGTTTGGTCCCTAAGAGGACTTTCGGCCCTAAGAGGCTTCGGCCCTATAAGGTAGGTTTCGGGTCCTTAAGGGTATTTTACCCGTTTTTACCCCGTTTTAAGCGGTTTTTGACCCGGTTAAGGGTCGGGATGACCCGAAAGACTATAAAAAGTTAAGAGAGATTTTGAGAGAGATTTCACATTCTTGGAGAGATTTGGGGGAGATTTGACATTCTTGGAGAGATTTCTCATACAGAGAGAGATTTGGGAGAGATTTCTTTTGTGACCTTTTTGAGTGTTTGGCTTCGCAACGCAAGGTTCTTACACTATGTTAAGCCTTGTTCTAGTGTCGTACACACTCCCGATGAGTGTGCAATGGTGTGTTATCGTTTTGGTTCAATGTTTAGCATTATTAAGGCTACGGAAATTCGAACCACCGAATTTTCCAAATGATGTTTTCTCATTAAAATAGTGCATTGAGTAGTAATTACCTAACGTGAACCCTAATATACAAGGGTTAAATTTAGTTGATCGGTTTGACTTGTTGACTTTGACTTGACCAGAATTTGATGGTTGTCACACTACACACATATACATGATATATAACTAGGATTCAAACGACCTTCGGACATATAACCTGAATACCCTATGTCCACAACCAAACAAGGAACATGAAGTAAGGTGAGCTATCAGTCCTAAGTCCTTTCAATCCTACTTATATAACTATATCTATATAGATACACATAATATAAGTTAAAAGAGTTTAAATAAAAGTATTTAACATGTAAAAGAGTTTGATAAAAGCATTTGGTATGTGAAAGAGTTTGATAAAAGCATTTGGTATGTAAAAGAGTTTGATAAAAGCATTTGGTATGTAAAATAGTTTGTAAGACAGTTTGAAGTAAAACAGTTTGGTAACACAGTTTGAAAAGTAAGAAATCCACTTGTTTGGTAGTTATTAATCACATGTGATTGATATAATAACTATAATTGTTCAACTTGTATTCCCCCCCATAAAAACATTTAAAAACATTTAAAAGGTTAATTAAGGGGTATGAACTCACCTGTAGTGAGTGGTTTGGATGAACGGAATGTATAGGATGCTAAGTGTCAAGTGAAGACTTGAGCACACACACGGATCCTATTTAACATATAATAACACATATATGTATCCAATTAGTCATTTAACAACTAATTAACCAAGTTAAGACACCCTAGGACATGGAAAACACTTTGATTCAAGTGCTAGAAGTACCAAGGGTTGCATCTAAGGGTTGTATAGCCACTTAAAGGAGTTTTCGGTCCAAGTAGTATGTTTCTTGAGGTTTTCGGCCCAAAGAGTTTTCGGTCCATATGGTTTTCGGTCCAAAGAGGTTTTCAGTCCATATGGTTTTCGGTCCAAAGAGGTTTTTGGTCCAAAGAGGTTTTCGGTCCAAAGAGGTTTTCGGTCCAAATGGTTGGCCGAAAACTCATGGTGTTTGATGCATAAGGTGATTTCCAAGGGCTTTCAACAATCAATGAAGTGTTCTAGACTCAATACTAAGTATTTGAAGTCATTTTGCATCCTTCATAAGGGTTTTCGGTCTAAGGAGATGCACTAGACCGAAAACACTTTTTGTTCTTGGATAATGACGATTTCTAGGCCCTAAATCAAGTATCCTTACTAGATAACAAGTATAGGAGATAGATACTTACAATATGGAAGCAAAGAAGGGTGTTTTCGGCCCAAAACACTAGTGTGTGTTCTTGGTGTTCTTGAAGAACACTTGAAGATCTAAGAAAATGGAACGATTTCATGGATGAAATCATGTTAGATCACTAGGTTAAGCAAGATATCAACTTTTTAGGGTAAGAAACACTTACAAGTTGAAGATCTTGAAGAAATGTTGGATGATACTTGAGAGAGAATTGAGATTTGGATCTTGAAAATGTGAAAAGTGATAAATAATGACTAAGTGTCATATTTATACCCTCTTTTAGGGTTTACGGCCGTAAACACCTTTGTTTAGGCTGTAAACTCCAAACTCTTGGAGTTTTGGGACATTATTGGTGCACAATAAACCCTAGGGCATCCTCTCTCCTGTTATCTCCTGAAGTACTAATCTTAAAATACTCAAACTTATTCCAAAAAGCTTGAAAATTAGCAGAAACAGTTTTGACTCCTATTGAAGTGAATGGTTGTACAGAATAGAAATTTCGGGTTGTCACATCATCCCCCCGTTAGAAGAAATTTCGTCCCGAAATTAGAATTTAAGCAAATAAGTAGTTACAAATAACTAAGTAAAAGACGAAGATATTTCAGTTTCATCTGCTCCTCTCGCTTGCAAGTGAATTCAGGTCCTCGCTTGGCGTTCCAACGAAACTTCACTATCGGGATAGGGCTTTGTTTCGTTTGCTCAACCTCTCGGTCCACGTTCTCTACAGGTTCTTCCACGAAATTGAGGCTCTCGTTGATCTCGACCTCGTCGAGTGGGATTACAAGAGTCCTGACGGAAAGGTACTTTTTCAAGTTTGAGACATGGAAAGTAGAATGTACGTTGCTGAGTTCGTGGGGTAAGTTGAGTCGTGGATGCTTATTTGCTCTTTCTTACTACGTGAGTAGATAAGTAAATCAGTTACAAGGACAATGACGAATTGATCCAAGTAAGGATGGCATACCCTATTCATTAAGTTCATGAATACTATGGGCGCATCGGTCTTATCCGAGGGGTATTACCACGGACTCGTAGCGTCCGCATCGAGTTCGGAAGGTCGTCATCGGGACATCCTTCACTAACACTCGAAACTGGTGATATTAAGATCTCAGGTCCATTTCTGAAAGGTAATTCGTTCCTTGCGGTTGGTCAACCAACTCCCTTAGACGAGGCAGAGGGTAATGATTTCTAATGGGAATCTCATCGAGGTCTCCGTTAGTCGATGCTCCTACGAAACAATCCGTCTTTCTTCTTGATGAACAAGACTGGGGCTTTCTAGGGCGAGGAGCTTGGCCTTTCAATTCCATTACTGAGTAGTTCGTTAAGTTTGACTTGACAGTTCTTGCATCTCTGTAGGTGTTAGACTATAGGGCGATCTGGTTACAGGAGTATCCTTTGACTGGATTCTAAGTTTATTCGCATGACAGCACGATCACTCATAGTCTTGAGTAGTCTCCGTCCTGAAGTTCATATTAGAAGTCATACATGGTTCATCAATCACAGTCCCGTGTATACGAGTCGTATATAATTAAGATTGAAAAGGTAGTCGAATAAATGATTCTCCTTTAAGCTCACATCCAAACAAGGAAAAGAAGTTAAAGCGGAGTCATCAATTCTAAACCTGTAGAACCTTGATTATATACTACCCTTGCGTATACATTCTTCAGAGATAGATCAATCGTAAGGGTCCTTGTATTGAACTTGACGTACTGCACGAGTGGTATTCCGAGGAGGTTTTCTAAGGTTTCTTCGGAAAGTTACGAAACATGAGGCACTCTATGCATGAGTACTTCGGAGTTCCGGAATGACGGCTTTGCTAGAAAGGCGATTTTGAGAAAGAGATGTGCGCAAGAAACTGGTATTGTGCGGATCGAATTGACTCAAGTTGTATGATAATATAGGAACCACTCAGAAATAAAGGCACTAGATTTGATCATAACGGCGTTACAGACAAAACACGAAAGTGCATATTTTTTTATTATTTTTTTATTATTTTTTTTAATAGAGTTACAGTACTTCAGATTAACTACTAGACTACTGCTGCGAATAAGGTATACTACAAAAGACAAGTATACGCAACACGAGGATCCCTTTACTGGCGGGATCTCGCAAAAGATACGACTCGAGTTGCACTAGTTTTAAACAGTTTGAAAGCATACAAAATACTGCCGATTGGAAGCGTTCCTACACTATAGTAGGGTCCTTAGCTGTCTTTCGTTGTTCTGGGGTCAAATTCCTCCTGTTCCCCCGTCACCCCTCTCAGTTGGGCAGTCCCTTTTGAAATGTCCCTTTACGCCACATAGATGGCATATCCGAGAAATTTCGACATTGGTGGTTGAAGTAAGGTGTTGGATCCTTGTCCTGCAGAAGCGGGTAGCGTGTTCGTCTTTGTTGCAGTTATTGCAGTGTAACAGACGACAACTACGTAGATGATGGAAGCTGCACTTATTGCACTTCGGTAGGTTTCCAGCATACTGTCTGGCTGGGTTAGGAATAACCGGGATACTAGTAGGGATGGTAGTAGGAGTTACAGATGTCGTGGCCACGAAGGCTGCCACAGGTTGTTGTCTCTTGTTCGTGCCTTGGGGTGATTTGCCTTTAAATCTATCCCGGAATTTTCGTTTATTACTCTTGGGTTTGAGATTCGGAGTGTCGTGGTAGTTTGATACTCGCTGATGTATTTGGTTGTTACTTTGATTGGAATTATTGATACCCATCTCGCTAACATTTGCATTGTTAGCGTTTAGGTGAGTCATGACAGCTGTCACGACAGCTGTGACTGCAGCTTGAAAGGTGGCTGCATCAATCTGGAGAGTTGGTGTTTGGCTGATGGTTTGTTTACTTTTCTTTGGCGACCTGATTCTGTTACATGAAAAGAAAATGAGTTTGTGAGCGATTATGGTTGAACCTAGATGTATTTCGATCGCTCATGAAAAGAGTAGAAGTATGTTCTCGAGGTTTTGACCTACACCCCTATGATGTAGTCATAGTTAGGGTAGGAGTAAGTTCATAGAATGGGTACAAGACGTTTGTCGTTCAAACCGGGGTTCCATTGGTTGGTGGATAACATGATCCAACCGTCGAAAGAGAATTGGGAATGATCCCCGAGTTAAATTACCCTAGTCCAATAACTTGACTAGAGTGGGTTTTAGATAGACGGCAACGATAGTATGATGGAAGTATTTGAACAAAGCGTGACACGAAAATTAACCGACTGTCAAAATCATTGATATTTAAGATGTAATACGCTTGGGAAAAATGACCTTGGAGTAGGTCTTACATCTTATACGAGGTAACAAAAGTTTTGACGGCATACTGGCCTAACTAGAAGGTACTTACAGTAAAAAGTTAGTTACTTAGAAAGGTAGTACTTAGAGCATAGCTAAGAAGAATATTCTTTCAACTAGGGAAAGAAACGTAGAATGTCTCCTACTGGGGACGGTTATCCCTTGGGTGAACCCTTAGTTCAGCCAGTTGGCGCTCCATATCAATTAGGTGCCTTTCGTACACCTTTTGGCGTACTCGGAGCTCTATGACTTCAGCTCGAGTTTCGGCTAGCTCTTGCTGCAGGGTCTCATGGTCTACTCTGGATCTGTCACGAGCATCTTCCAGACGAATGGTGCGGAGGGTATGCATTCTTGTATTGGTAACAACTTTCGTGATTTGATGGAGAGCTGTCCTGCCTTGAATCTCATTTTGAGCCACTCTGCGGACCAGGATTGGCAAGACTCTGTCTGCTGAGCCCCCTTCGCACAGGTCATAAAAGCTTCGGTCTCCATTGAATGGCATGGGCTGATCCTGTCCTTGGCTCCATGTTTCCAAGCTTTCCACCCACGAAGGCGTCGGGCCTTGAAAAGCCGGACGAGGGTTAGGATTTGGAACAAGAGCCATCGGGGGTAGGTTCTCAACTTCTGGCTCGGAGTCAGAACCATCTGCAAAGCCCTCAACCTGGTGACCATCCATAGGGATTGGGTGATCATTTTCTGGCTCTGCTTCAAACCCTCCATCATTACCTTGGTTAGGGAGGTACAAGTTGCCGTGGGGATGGAATCCAGCCATGTTATCTACGCGAGAAAAGGGATAAAGAAATAACTAAATAGACGAACTAATTAGATAATTATAAGATGATCTTTATCATTTACTTCAACACTTGTTTAGTGCATACCAGTTATATGTAACCAAGACAGGATAGACCTTCGAATAAGTGACCCTAACTCTAAGCCCACAACCAAACAAGGAACAGGAAGTAAAGCAAAGATCACAGATTCTAAGTCTATGACGTCCTAGCACATATAACCTTAGTGTATCCACTAAACAACCATTGACATACTAATAAAGACCTTTAGTTCTCAGATAAGTAATTATAGTAACACAAAATACTCCTATAGTATTTTAAGTTTATGTTATGTTCTACTGTTCTCATTGTAGTAGTGTTGGTAAGTTTTTAGACTTGTTGCAACCTCACAACCATACTTAGGCACATGCTAATCACTCCTCCGATAATGTAGTTGATCAGGCTACATCTTCCCAGGGTTGACCATATGTCTCTAAGTCTACTTGTGTTGTCCAACAATCGTAATACTTTTGTTATGTTCTAGTGACACTGATTTTAGTATGAATGCAGGTATGTATACTTAGTTAAATATTTTATTATTTAAAAGTATAAACTCTTTATCAGAGTATTTTAATCCCGCTGTGTTTATAGTTCGTATATCTTTTATGGGTTGATACACTCGATTCACTATAAACAATGCTCTGATACCAATCTGTCACACCCCAAAACCGGAACGGCGGAAACGTTCGGGGGTGGAGGACGTCATGTTCAGTATCACAACAATGCAAAGTAGTAAACAAGCAACAACATCATCCATTGCATTAATAATATAATTTCATACAAGTGTGTTCTGTCAAGTTATATAGACACCAAAAATATACATCAAAATAGAAGATGTGTCTTGAACGAGTTCCATCTTCTCAAAACCTGGCACCGGTACCTGTCTACTGGTGACCTGAGAATACAAGTTATTTTGAAAGAGTTTATCAGCTTTAAAGCTGGTGAGATCATAAGTATATTAATGTCTGTATTTGTATGAAAGTGTTTGTAAGTTTGTAATGTATAAGTTTTGTAAAAGTTTGTAATTGTTTGAACTCTCCTAGAAAAACCTATGTTTCCTACTAAAAGTAGCCTTCTACTAAGGAATCTAGTATCTGTGTGTGTGTCTCTTATAAGAGTGTGTATTTTCCCAAATCTGACTATCATTAACCAAAAATATAGTTTCTACATTATTGTTTATTGTGTGAATATCACAAAGTAAATGTAAAGGGAAAATGAAATAGTACTATAGTGTTGTATTAAGTAACTACTGCTGTACTAATTACTTTAAACCTATTGTTATTTAAAGTACCATGTGATCGTCATGTATCCTGCTACCGACTCTATAAAAAAACGACGATGTAAGACGTCGTAAGAAATGACGTTTGGCACCCGTAGACTTGCAAGTCCCACTGTAGCGAGCAAGAAGGTGTAGGATAGTCAATCCAGTATAGATCTATACACAAACTCATACGCTCCCCAATTAAGGAGATTCTGGATATAAAACGGGTCATGACAGGTAGTGCCATGTCCCCCGTTAAGTGGCTCACATAACTGTAAGTAATGTATATGTATATGTATATGTATGTGCTAGCTGTATTGTGTGTTCTTTCTCTGTCTAGCCTGTATGTTTTGTTTCTCATCACTGTGTATTATGTTTGTTTCTCATCACTATGTATTATGTTTGTTTCTCATCACTATGTATTATGTTTGTTTCTCATCACTATGTATTATGTTTGTTTCTCATCACTATGTATTACTCATGAATGAACTGACTCATTGTATGTTTTAGTGTTCTAGTAATAGTATCTTCCTAAACTTTGCCTATTATAGTTTACTAGTAATGTTGTTTGTGTATATGAACATGTCGTATACCTTTGCTACCCAAAGGCATTGAATTGAAAGAAAGGAGTAACCTTTTTGATATCTACACACATATACATGATATATAACTAGGATTCAAACGACCTTCGGACAAATAACCTGAATACCCTATGTCCACAACCAAACAAGGAACATGAAGTAAGGTGAACTATCAGTCCTAAGTCCTTTCAATCCTACTTATATAACTATATCTATATAGATACACATAATATAAGTTAAAAGAGTTTAAGTAAAAGTATTTAACATGTAAAAGAGTTTGATAAAAGCATTTGGTATGTAAAAGAGTTTGATAAAATTATTTGGTATGTAAAATAGTTTGTAAGACAGTTTGAAGTAAAACAGTTTGGTAACACAGTTTGAAAAGTAAGAAATCCACTTGTTTGGTAGTTATTAATCACATGTGATTGATATAATAACTATAATTGTTCAACTTGTATTCCCCCCCATAAAAACATTTAAAAACATTTAAAAGGTTAATTAAGGGGTATGAACTCACCTGTAGTGAGTGGTTTGGATGAACGGAATGTATAGGATGCTAAGTGTCAAGTGAAGACTTGAGCACACACACGGATCCTATTTAACATATAATAACACATATATGTATCCAATTAGTCATTTAACAACTAATTAACCAAGTTAAGACACCCTAGGACATGGAAAACACTTTGATTCAAGTGCTAGAAGTACCAAGGGTTGCATCTAAGGGTTGTATAGCCACTTAAAGGAGTTTTCGGTCCAAGTAGTATGTTTCTTGAGGTTTTCGGCCCAAAGAGTTTTCGGTCCATATGGTTTTTGGTCCAAAGAGGTTTTCAGTCCATATGGTTTTCGACCCAAAGAGGTTTTCGGTCCAAATGGTTGGCCGAAAACTCATGGTGTTTGATGCATAAGGTGATTTCCAAGGGCTTTCAACAATCAATGAAGTGTTCTAGACTCAATACTAAGTATTTAAAGTCATTTTGCATCCTTCATAAGGGTTTTCGGTCTAAGGAGATGCACTAGACCGAAAACACTTTTTGTTCTTGGATAATGACGATTTCTAGGCCCTAAATCAAGTATCCTTACTAGATAACAAGTATAGGAGATAGATACTTACAATATGGAAGCAAAGAAGGGTGTTTTCGGCCCAAAACACTAGTGTGTGTTCTTGGTGTTCTTGAAGAACACTTGAAGATCTAAGAAAATGGAACGATTTCATGGATGAAATCATGTTAGATCACTAGGTTAAGCAAGATATCAACTTTTTAGGGTAAGAAACACTTACAAGTTGAAGATCTTGAAGAAATGTTGGATGATACTTGAGAGAGAATTGAGATTTGGATCTTGAAAATGTGAAAAGTGATAAATAATGACTAAGTGTCATATTTATACCCTCTTTTAAGGTTTACGGCCGTAAACACCTTTGTTTAGGCCGTAAACTCCAAACTCTTGGAGTTTTGGGACATTATTGTTGCACAATAAACCCTAGGGCATCCTCTCTCCTGTTATCTCCTGAAGTACTAATCTTAAAATACTCAAACTTATTCCAAAAAGCTTGAAAATTAGCAGAAACAGTTTTGACTCCTATTAAAGTGAATGGTTGTACAGAATAGAAATTTCGGGTTGTCACAAAATCCAGTCTAGGTATTACTCTCCAAAGTAGATCAAGCAACATAAAGACTTGGAATCATTGATAAATCTTACTTATAAGTTCCTAGTAATGACTTATAACTATGATTATAAATTACACGGAAGTAGAGTAAGTGTAGCTCACTTACAGAGTACTATAAACGAGAACCGACATCTACACGGGAAAAATACTGACTTAGGATCTCCTACTCGAAGGCTAATACTTAGATGAGTACTCAGGGGCATCACATGGCTTTGCCGGAGAATAAAATGAAGGTAAAATGGGCTAAATAACAAAAATTTCAGAGAGAAGTTGATGGAATGTTGTGAGAAGGAATGAAGGAATCAACTGCTATTTATAGGAAGATTTCTTGGGATGCATGTCGTGCATCATGGGGTTGTGAAACGCTCCTGGTCAGGACATAGTGATGTGGCGAAATGCTGGCTTGACACGTGGCGCAAAGTGGGTAGGGCTGCATGGTCTTGTCAGGCGCGCATCGTTCCTAACGCGCACGAGTACCATTTTTTAGATTTTTAAAATTGTGTATCTTCTTCATACAAACTCTGTTTTTGATGTTTTTATATCCCCGAAAAGCTCTCGACGAGATCTATAACTTTCATTTAGACTCCATCGGCTAATTTTGAATTTATATTTTTCACACATGCTTAGACTGTTAAAGCCCGTATAAAAAGCATAACTCTCTCATCCGGAGTCCGATTTCAACAAATTTTTTTTATCTTTGAACTCCTATTAATGAGCTCTTCAACTCTCATTTAGATCATCTTGGCTAAAAGTCGAACGATCTTAAATTCGATTTTTGAGCAGAATATTACTATGTCGAATCGTAGAAAAATCATAACTTCCTCTCGCGAAGTCAGTTTTTGAAGTTCTTTATATATATGCTCTCAGTTTAATGAATCCTAAGACTCTCATGTAGATCACTAAGGCTAAAAAGTAATTTATAAAAAATCTACTTTTTACGATACACAGAGTCGTGTTGGTTTAATCGTGAAACTTCAGAGAAACATAACTTCTTCATATGACTTCGAATTTGAATGCTCCTTATATCATCGGAATCCTTATAACATATAGTACAAATAAGTTAGGATTATTTGTCCTAAGTAATATTTTTTCTTCGACGCGTATTTTAATTTCATTTATTTTATTATTAAATAGACCTAACGTCCTATAGAACACATAAGCACATAAATATATGAATAATCCTTTCTTATTCATTCATATAAATACTAGAATGCTTGACAAAAGCGATTACTGACTATGACTTAATCTAGCAGGAAACGTGGGCGTTACAATAGATGACTTGTTTCTTGATAAACAAGAGGAGGTGGATGGAGGTTTGCTTTCGGATGTGGGCTTATAGTCAAACCATAAAAGAATGAAGAAGAAGATTAAAATATTTGTGAAAATGTGATTGTACTTGTAGAATCAAAGAAAGAGAAAACATGAAGGTACCTTCCACTATATTGTTTCAATAGTTGAACCCATTGGATTATAATAAAGAATCTAATGTATTTAATTTTTTCATTTTTTAACTCTGAGTCCATGGGACATGATTAGATCATTTCTAGTGATGAACTTTTGGTTGTGCAAAAAACCTTAGAATGAAGAGGACGTCGATGATAATGGAAAACAGGTGGCTGTGGGAATTACAAGAAAGAGTTCTGACAGTTGGAAGACATGGTTCAATAAATCACCCTATCTCAAAGTTTCTTCCCATTGAATTTAAAACCAAAATCAGATAAATTTCATGATTTCTTTACAATCTTGAAATTTCATTTTTTCTTACAATTGAAAGTTTTGCAGTTCTTCAATTACTCCGTTGAATTTTTGTTTAATCTCAAAGTTTTATCCCATTGAATTTTCAAATGTTATGGAATTATTGATTGTTGTTAGATAGTGATGAATTTTAGATTGAAATTGATTTGTGGTTAGGTTTTTTTTTTTTGTTTTTCAAATCAATTGGGTTCATCATCAAGTTACAGAAAAATATGGCGCCTATTCTTCATATAGGTTTTAGGGTAAATTTCCCCTAAAACTACCTTGGTTTGGATTTTGAGGATGACATGCTTGTTAGTTGTTACATTTGTAAATGCAGGAAAATTGGTAAGTTTCTCGATTTTTATTTTCATTTGTGTAGATGTTCTTGAAAAAGAATGTAAACCATTTAGAAGAACGTAGGTTTAGTAATAAATTTATGTATCATGTAGATATAATTTGTCTAAATAACAAATATGTATTGTTTTTCTCTTTTTCTTTTTAGGAGAGAGAGAGAGAGGGAGAGAGAGAGATAGATATAGAGAGACCATATTATATACTATATTTCGTTTTTTAAATAATAAAAAACTTCATAAATGGTCCCTGTGGTAGTGAATATGACGGAAATATTCTTCAGTTAATGGACAAAACTTAATGGAGTGACCAATAAGGACCTTTTGTTAAAAGTTTTGAAACCAAATGGACTATTTGAGAGGTTTTTTAACTTTGGGACTATATGACACATTTGTGGAAAGCATAGGGACCATTTATGAAGTTTTCTCTTTAAAATAACCACGAAATGACATGTGGCAAAATGAATGAAAGTATGACATATGACAAAAAATATTTTTATTTATTAGAGTAGATGTATTCTAAATAGGGTAAATTCCTTATTTACGTAACAATTTTTTTTTCCAATTTATGCAAAGATGTTATATTTTATAAAAAATATACAACCAAGTTTTAAATTTTGCAATTAGATAATGTAACACGTTATGTTCCTGTTATGTATCTTAAATAACATATTTGTTAATTTAAATACATATCACTGTTACAAGCCATATGTACACAATGACATGACACTTTTCTTTTCTTAACCATTAGCTAGATTAGGGCACCGATTTGGCCTTTTGCCTTGTCTTCTCAGTGTTGTTTTTGTCTCTTTTTGTGTCATCGTTTCATTATCGAAATGACAAGCACCAAGTCACCCTCATCGTCCTCATCTCCTGTGTTTTCTGTTTTTCGATTTACATTTAGTTTTCTACTATTTCCTACATCATCAATATGATTGTATAATCTAAAATATGTCTCAATGTGTGGAGAATTTCGGGTGAGGATCATCCTCAATGATTTTAATTAGAAATACATGATATATTATAACATAACAATACAGGACCATGTTAACCAAATAATGTGTCGACTATCATGCATATGGATTGTTGCTTTCTTTGATCATGTTTAATGGCATGGATTTTCTAACTGAAACCTATTGCTAATAGGTAGATATATGTGATTGGAGAGGTAAAAATATCAAAACAAGTTATTGGGTAGATACTTGCGATTCGATAATGATTCTTTTTGTGCTGATTGTGAACAAGGCAAACAAAGTAGACAATGACATCCAACCGTAATTGATACGAAAGTTATAGAACCTCTTGACTTACTTTATATCGATCTTTGTGGTCCTTTGTCTATTGAAAGTCTTGGTGGTAAAAAGTACATTTTTGTAATTGTTGATGACTTTTCACGATTTACTTGAGTTATTTTTTTGAGCTAGAAGTCAGATACAATATAAGAGATGATCAATTTCATAATTCACATTGAGCTATTGTTGATGAAACCAGTTTGAAGAATACAAAGTGACAATGGGACACAATTCACAAATCAATTTTTTGAATCATTTATGCAAAGCATGGACATTGCTCATAACGTCTCTACACCATAAACTCCACAACAAAATGGAGTTGTTGAAAGGAGAAATTGATGTCTCTACGTAGCGGCTAAGACAATGTTTAACTTACCGAATCTACTTTTGTATGACCGAGCGAAGCGATATCCACTGCTTGTTTTATGCAAAATTGCTATTTCATTCATAGAATACTTAATATTACTTCTTATGAAGTAATTAATAATATTTAGTCTAATTTCAAATTATTTTATAATGTTGGTTGCAGATGTTTTATCATGAATCTTAAGGGTAATCTTTTAAAGATTCAATCTAAATATGATGAAGGAACTTTTCTAGGATGTTCACAAAATTTTGTTGCTTATTAAGTAATGAATCGAAGGATTTAAGAAACTCAAAATCTTACTTTTGTTAATCACTACGTCAAGAAGTCTGAAGTCATCATTCCTCGTTCACATATTTTTCCAAAAACACCTATTGAAAGTCAACTGGTGAATTCTTTTGAAGTTGATTTTCATTTTATTTTTTGAGAAAAAGTAACAGCCATAACTTCAAAAATAAATACTCCTAATAATGATGTGGAAGACAAAACTGCAAGTTTAGTCCCTGTGGTATGTCAAAAATTGGATGTTTGGTCCAAAAAGTTTTGGGGTTGTACCGGTGGTCCAAAAGGTTTGATTTGTTGTGGAATTGGTCCAAAGGCTTAACAGTCGTTTGTGCCCTCCGTTTGTGTGAGGATATTTCTGTCAATTCACACCCCTTCTTTTAATATCTTATTAGATTAAACCCCCTAACGTCTACTTCCCTTATTAATAGATCCAACGTGTGTTCCCCCTTTTCCCTAAATCGATATCTCCTCTACTAAAATCGAAATCGATATCTCCTCCTGTAAGTAACTTTGTCTCACCCATGTATGGGAAGTTGTAATGTTGTAAGAGGTTAACGAGGATAGAGATGATGGAAAGTGAACATAAGATTATGGAGTAAGTTTTTATTTGGGAATTCATCTCTTCGTGATTTAGTACAAAAAAGCTGAAATCATTCCTCCTACTGTTAACGCGTACACCGGTTGCACAATGCCAAACGTCACCGCTGCTTAGCTCCCAATCACCGCTTGTTTCCATTCCGGCGAGTTTAGAGCAAGGAGTCGGGGAGAACGAAGGCGGTGGGTGATTTGATGATGATAGTGACTGTGGATCGTTGAAAGGAATTAGTGAATCGAACATTGTTGGGCTCAATTTCGACATGCTTAACCTCGAAGCGCCCCTCTTTCACCGACCTTCGTTTCATATCATTCCGGAAGCTGCCGGATGAAATTATGAGCATTGGCGGCCGTTGCAGTGGTGATTACTTCCTCCATTGTTGCATCGATCTTCCCAAACACGAATAATGTTTTCTCCTTTCCCTTCCTCTTCTTTGGCCTAAGTCGAATCCCAGAGGCCATCACCGATTGCGAATATCGACGAAAAATCAGAAGCCATCGTACATCCTTCCTTCAGCCAGAAAAACGATCAAACCTTCACTGACTTCGTGTGCCTTCTTCTTGACTGCCTTCGGTTCATTCCCATTCCAATCTCCTCTTCCTCCCAATCGATTATGCCTTCGTTCTTCCCTTCGTGTTCTGTATTCGTTTCCTTTGCATTCCCCTTGACGATCGATCAAATGACGAACAAAAAAAAAATCCCTTGACCCCTTTCTAATCGGGTTCCTATTTTGACCAGTCAAAAGTCAAAGTGGAATCAAACTTGAATTTAATTTATTCAAAAGTTACCCTTATTTGACAAATACTTTACAAGATCAATCCTTTTGGACAGAAATACTCACACAAACGGAGGGCACAAACGGCTGTTAAGCCTTTGGACCAATTCCACAACAAATCAAACCTTTTGGACCACCGGTGCAACCCCAAAACTTTTTGGACCAAACATCCAATTTTTGACATACCAGAGGGACCAAACTTGCAATTTTGTCGATGTGGAAGAATCCTCAAAACATATAATTTTTTCATAATATATTTGAGACACTTTTAGAAACAAATATGCCTATTCTAGGCATATTGTTTCTTTTGAAAATCATGTTCATATCAAGTGGGAGTAAGTTCGTTTAGAAGTTTATGTACATGAACAGGGGAGAAAGTGTTATCTAAACCGAATTCTCAATTCGAAGGGGAGAAAAAAATTTATGATAATCTTGTATCTTCCATACTAAATCAAAATGATTTATCTAATTATAATGCTTCTTGTTCAGGTAATTCTTCGAAGAATGAAGATGATTTTGAAGATGCCATGTCTGACTTCTATCAATCAAATCTACCATTAGAGAAATAGATGATAAATTATTCAAAATAACAAGTAATTGGTAATATTAATTGAAACACCCCTTGTTAAGGTTGTTTTTAAACACCTTTTAAAAATCATTTGATTATTAATAAACAAGTTCAGAGTTTTAATTTTGGAAAACGTATGATGCCATAGTTTAAAATAAGTTTTAAAATACTTTAAAATATTTTGGTCAGAATTAGGCCCCAAAGTATCAAAAATGTAAAGTTTTGGTTAAAAGTACAAGGTAATAATCAATTAAATAATCATCACTCGTTAAAATGAAGCCTCACAAACCAAGGCTTTGAAAATATCCTCCCTAACTCTTAAGTCTTCAATCTGAGCACATGTCTAAATAAGATAAGCAATGGAAGTGCCTAATAAGTATAATAGAAATCGATTCAATTAAAGTAATGATAATGACTATGATCATACTTGAGACCGATCCCAAAATCAATATGAAATCAACAATTACTATAAAGATCATTGAACCAAATAATGAAGTAGAAAAATCTCAAATAGCCAAGAGTAAATGGTATATAATCCAATATTCAAAAACAAGTATATAAAATACATGAATCGGAAATCCGAATAGTTCAATAAATCGTTAGTTTTATCCAAAAAATGTGATAACCAGTTCTAATATCAACGACTTACTTGTAACGCCATGATTTTCACCATAAAATTTGTCTTTAATAAAACATCATGTAACAGAAAAATGCAACGAAAGTCTTTTAATTAAACATTTCAAAAACAATCACCAATATTACTTTTAATTCAAAAACAACCCAAAATGAAACTGTTTAAGGTTATTAAACCAAAGTACCGAAAGTGACCACCATAACAAGTCCAGGTGGTATCAACTAAGAAATACATCATACTAGCTAATAAGATCTCAACCTCACCAAGCCACATACCTAAACAACTTTCACCATTACATAACAAACATGGAAAACAATGACAAAAAATAAGTATCAAGAACTTCTTAGTGATCTAACCATTTGTACAGTGTCAAAGTGAAAACATACAATTCCCCTGACTTGTCAATCATTCAAAATTTCATCATACAACAAGTTTTCAACTTCATAAAGTAAATAACATCATATAAAATTATTATACATCGTTACATTTATTGCATTGCATACTGTTCCTTGGTTAATTCAATGCTGTAATTACTTGTCCTCATTCCTCTTTATAATTACTAGTAATATTAATTTCATATCTATATTACTTTCCCTCACTCCTTGTTGTAGTCACTATTATTAATTTTCACTGCATATATGTCCCTACATCACTAACCCTAAGGGAATAACCTAGTTCACTAGTAGCCTGACCGGAAAGACCAATGCACCAGGTGAGACACTACTCTCACCCTTGACATAGCCACCCGATTCATTACATTTGCTACTCCAACATTGTGAAATACAAGTATTCCATGGTGTCGTTAAGGATTGGACCTAATGGTGTCGATACAACAAAATACACCTCCTATATCCCATGTGATGTTTGTGTTGGCTTTCCTCTTAGAGCCAACATCACTGTAGTCCAACCATCTCTAAGACCATGTGTCGAAAAGGTCATCTAGAAAACCATTCGATTCCGCTAGGCTTAAGGGTTTTTTACTTAATGTATCTTTCAACACATAGGCCACCGTATTATCCAGATAGACTATGCACCGTATTAAGGTCACTACCCTTTCCCCTATATGTATATTCCGTGCAGTTTATTTTTTCATCTTAATTATATACATATGAAAATTTTCATTATTCCATATTATCATGCATAAATTTCATCATTTAATTATTACATAATTCATCACTAGCATGTATTTGTCCTAGCCACCATAGACAAAGTAATTTCCAGAATCTAGCATGGATAACACCATCATATTGCTTATTGATCATTTAGTATATCATCTAGCATTGGTTCAACATCACATAGCATATCATATCATCATAAATATCATTTAGCATGCATGACACCTTAAATCTCATACCACAAACAAATATCATATTTCCACCACATAATAGTACCAGATAGTTCACACACATGCGAGAATAATTTGGATCAATTAAGTCATTAGTTCTCGACATTGTACTAGATTTGTAAAAAGGATTGTCTTGCCTCTAATATAATTTGTAGGAAGCAATTATTAAATAAATTCACAATCCAAAAAACAATCAAGCACCCCTAAACAAACACATAAGAGACCGAACAGAAACGAGAATTAAAATAGAAAATGAGTGTGTCAGAGATAATGACAGGGCATGACTGTTCATTGGACGTGCCACGTCAGTCAACGATCATGAATCGGTTAAATAAGAAAATTTTATCAATGTGCCACATGTATAGGGAGGATCGTCGCACCAACCGTTACAAGTGATCCTGAAATTTTTTTAAATTCATCGTTTAATACTAATTCTACTCCCACTTTTGGTTGATTACAACCATGAGAGTCAATTGTATGATGTATGGACCGATTAGGAACATGGTAGTAGTTTTAGAACACTAAAAACATTTCCAAACACCTTATTAAGTGCATAAAACATAACAACCACAATTTCGAACAAATTAAAATATAAAAAGAGAGTAGAGATAAGTCACTAACCTCTAGAATAGGCGAAAAATTTATAATAGCAAGAAAGATGATAAAGAATTCAATTACCATGAAAAAATTCTTCACCCAAAATATCCAAAAATACTTCACCACTTCATTTGAACCATACAAGTGCTCCAAGGATGGAAGCCTTACTGTGAACTCTCTCAAAATGATTATTAGCTGCAAATAGGGTTAAATTCCTCGATTTTGGGGTTAGAATTGTTTAAATACTCCACAAGTTACAATCTATCCCCTCAAAGTATGAAAAAATGATTCTTTAACCCATGTACATGATAAAGAATCATATTAATACACTTTGGACCCCATAACTTAACTTTAAACCAATGAAAATGTTACTTTAACAAAGGAACATAACGACACACTAACTTTGATTGTGGAATGTTACATTGCTAACCCACAATATATAACAAGGGAATTAGTATTCAAAAATAAAAAACAAAGAAGTTTAATAACCAAAAATTAAGAATAGTATAATTTCTAATCCATAACTAAAATCTAAAAAGGATTTATTAACCCATAACTCAACATAAAGGTACAAAAACCAAAAGGGTATTATATAACCCATAGTTGCAACATATCAAAAAGACTATTTTCTAGAAAATATTGACAATTTATATCAAAACTCTAAAAATAGTAAATAAGGAATAATATAAAAATAATATGCAATGCATATGTATATCCCTAACCCCTATAAATCTCATAAAGTCTAATCTAACCTTTTATGGCCATTAGGATTTATGTATGAAGGACTGTATTCCAAACATATTCCTTGGAAAAATATATAAGAAGGACCATATTCCAAACATACATATTCCAAGCCCACTCAACGTTAAGACTAGATGACATGTGAACTGTAACCTGACTACCACACAAGGGGTTGCTAACCGCACTTATGGAAAGTGAGGAATGTCTATAAGTATATCTCAAACTTAACATAATTGTGAAATACCAATTATATATCATGTACGACGTCTACAAACTCCCAAGCTAAATGAATGTATGTAAGAATGCCAAAACATTTTGAACTTATCAACTTTTCAAATAATCAAAACATCTTTCCAAAATTAACTTTCATGAAATTCACAAATATTACATATTGTCAACATTTAGCATATAAGGAAAGTTATATAAATTAACTATATTAAACAATTACATACATATAAATATTAAACTTGTTACAAAATAACCAAAATATCATTGAGATTGTTCTTAACTGTCTTAGTCTTATTCTACTTGTTTTAACCGTATATGAAAGGTTTGGGGCCATTAGAGGTAAAAGGATATGGGGTCAATTTTTAAAAATCATTTTTGAAACTTACAAATCATTACACGGTCATATAACTTTTTCATTTGCATGGGGAGCTACATGGTCGTGTAACACACAACGCAACCCCAAAAGTCAAGATTTTTACTTTAAAGACAACACTTTCTTCCTCTTGCTCCTAAACTTTACCAAAATTTACCAACTAGTATTAGTCAACTAAAATATGTTAATTTTATTATTTCATCCGTTGTAAGTCTTATTTTTTGAATTAATGATTAATTCATCTGGACATCACAAGAGCTATAAGGAAGCTCGTGTAGATATCATGACATCAATAATGGTAAATATGTTTTTAATACATAATAATTTCATAAACCATCATCCTAATCACTTAATAAACATATCCCTTAATTTTAAACATCAAACTCTAAACATCTTGTTAAATTTTTCAAAACATGATTCCATCCTCCACACATGATTCCAATTCGAATTGTTAAGTTAGGAGACTTCATTTCCTATAAAACCTTTATGAGTTTTATTAGATATTTAAATAAATTTTAAAAATTCAAAATAATTCATGTTTTGAAAATGATAAATTTCCTTTGAAGTTTTCATAAAAGTTTTTTGAGGTTAATATTGATCTATAAAACATTTCATCATATTCTAATGATGAATCACCATTATAATCACCAATTTTAGTCACATGGGAACTATATGACTAAGGAATCATCAGTGGAATCAATCATAACTGAAAAATGAGCTTAAAAACTCCATCTTCAATCTATATTTTAATTTGAAACTTTAACCATGAGGTAGAGTACAACTCCCTAATGCTTAAGTACCACTCAAACATTAAGTTAGGATTCCAAAACTACATATTCCATCATTAGAGAGGGAATAAACCGTTCCACGGATTTGATGGTGATGTATTGATGTTCTAGAGTATGGTACAAGCATCATAACTCAAGTTAATCATAAATATATCATTCATTTCAAGATTAATAAATCTAGGGCTAGAAACACCCACAAATCTCCATCAAACTTCAATGATGCAAATATGGGAGAAGTTGGTGATGAAATGATGTCTTAGAGATGAGATAACTAGTTAAATTTCACTGAATAACTTATAATATCATAAAATTCACATTAAAATTCATCACTCAAAACCATTCGTTATGAAATGATGATATTTGTCACACCCCCGACCGATGGTGGCGGAAACGCCGGGCTGTATGACTTATTCATGGATCACAATCATTGCATACATTGAACAGTAAAAAACTAATATGAAATACAAACTTCGATTAATTTTTCAAAATCAAATTATATCGTCTTCATTCTACAAATACATTATATTAATTGTATCATTACAAGATAATTAAAAATACGATACATGCCTTAACAGGTAGGCATTTAAATACATAAAGTATGTAATTGTGATTGATAAAAAATACTCCCATGAGTGTTCCTAGGTGTGTGCGATATTCCTGCTTCTTTTTTTCCTGAGAATACATGTGTTATGAAGATATGTCAACATAAAGTTGGTGAGTTCATAGGTTTTGACGTTGTATACTTTTATAACAAAAGTATGTTTTTTCAATATATAGTTGCTTATCTGGATTATATAAAAATGTATTTTTTATAGCCAAAAAGTATTTGTTTACCATGAATAAGTGCTTACCTGACTTATGTGTAATCGTACATGTGAACCATACAAGTACGTGTGTTGTGTATAAGTACTATCTGACCTATGCATAATCATATTTGTAAAACGTACAAATAGGTTTGATGTTTACAAGTGTTTAATTATACGGAAATATAAGTTTTATAACAACAATAGTTTGAGTAACTAGTGTATAAGTGTGTATGAAACTTATATAAAATATAGATACCTGTAAACCGTGCAACTATACGTCCAGACTACATATAAGTTGTGACATCCTCATTTTCATGGCTAGAAAAGACTGATTTGTTTATGCTTATTTAAAAATCAGAGTAACCTTTTTGAAAAATAGTATTGTGGAATTTGTTCCCAGAAAACATGATTAAGATGTTATCAAAGCATTTCCAAAGGAATGTATTTTTATTTAAAACATTGGGATATCATCGTCAATACAGAAACATAAGCATAACGAAATATTACAAGCCTTACAGTAATTTAAATAATGGCCTAATACTCATTGAATCTCTCAGCAAAATGTATCTTTCATATAGCCACCTGTGATACAATAAACTGAGTGGGTCAGGTTGGGAAACCTGGTGAGTACATAGGAATTTCAATCCCACAATGTTATATATATATATATATATATATATATATATATATATATATATATATATATATAGGCTTTGGTTATTCTATTCTAAGTAATTATTGTGCGGATATCTTATGTTATGAGAATTACTAAGAGAATAAGTTGTTTAGCAATGCGAATACATTCAATCTTACAAAAATATCGTCATTTTCATGCATTCTCGCTAATTATTATTTATTTTCGTTCTCAAACATCGTTTTTCACTCATTTTCATTCTGACAGAATTACGACCCAATAAACATTCTGACAACATTCAAACAGAAATGAGAATAATAATATTAAGTGTATAATAACCTTACAGACGATTTAATTAGTGAGAATGTGTGTTAATGACAATAGTTATGTAAGATTGAACATATTTATATTATCAAACAACATATTTTCTTTATCATTCTCATAGCATACGATATCCGCACAATAATTAGTTAGAATACTTGAACCTAGCTCTCTCTCTCTCTCTCTCTCTCTCTCTCTCTATATATATATATATATATATATATATATATATATATATATATATATATATATATATATATATATATATTAGAACTCGCAATATACAATTTCACCTCATATAAGAAATTTTACCCCACCCCGTTGATCCTCACAATGACTCGATACATACTCTCGGATCTAAAATTAACAGTTTTACCTCATCCATACTCCCGGATCAGGTATGTCTAATCCATGCTTTTGGATCAATGACAAATGACTATGCCCACTCCATACTCTCGGACTAGGGAAGAATGACTATGTCTAATCCATGCTCTCGGATTAATGACAAATTTTAAAGTTCTACCCTCCGTGTATATCTCACCCATACTCATAAGAATATACTACCTGATATTCATATTAATTCATTTAGGTTTATTCTATATCCTAAATCATAATTTATTATCAGCTATGCTCTTAACACGTATTTCAGGCAATATCAAATATTTCACACATAAATATATTTAATACTTTAATTAATACTTTTATTAAAATCATGGTCATGAAATGGACAATGCACTCAATTGTTAAAGTGACGACTCGAAACTCGGACAATGCTTCGCTTCTAGAAACTGTCTTTTCCATTAACGAAACCTAGTATCATTATCACTAAGTTTTAGTGTAATATTTATTGCGACTAATTATAAGTCTAGATTCATCATTAACTTAAAGTCTACTTCAAGATCTATCAAGTAAGGAACAACTAGGTAGGATCATATTGGAGGTAGGGTCTGTTTGGTATACGAAGTATACTGTTTGGAAATCCCACTTTAAAGACCTCACCAAATCACAACCTAGACATCATCCCTGTAAGTAGATCAATCAGTATAACGACTTGGAATCACTGATAAATTTTGTTTACAGGTTCATAATAACGATAATGAACTTAAACATAAGTTATACTTAAAGTAGAGTAAGCATAACTCACTTAAAAGGGGTTTAGTGAGGAACCGGGCTCTACACGGGCAGAACTTCTGAGCCAGAATCTCTTCTTCTTAGGGCTTTTCTGCGTTCCGGGACTTGCTTCTAACAATTAGGAAGTGTTAAGGAAAATGTCTTAGGACCTTGGGGGTTTGGGAGATAATGGAGTTGAACGGTGTGAAGAATGGAGTGATTTTCGGCTCTATTTATAAGTTGTCCATGGGATCTTCACTTCGTGAAATTAACCTTCGCGTCGTGACCTTGCGTAGGCACCAAGGCTCCGCCTGGTACTAACACGTGGCGCATGCGCAGATAAAATAGCCATTCTTAACAAATTCATAACTTCCTCAAATGAAGTCAAATTTGGACGTTCTCTATATGCACGTTCTTGGGTTAACGTATACTACGAGTTTCGTTTAGATCTCTAGGGAATAAAAGTAGCTTATCAAAATTCACTTTTTACGATACGCGGCGTTGTGCCGGTTTAGTCGCAAAACTTCGACGGGTCATAATTTCTTCGTTATAAGTCGAATTTCAGTGTTCTTTATATGTACGGATTCCTTGTGACATATACTATAGCTTTGGGTAAGATTTTTATCCTAAATAATCTCCTATCAAAAAAATCATTTTTAATGCTTATTATCTGTAAATTGACTAGCCCGAATCTATGGGCGTTACATAAGTATTATTCCAAATTATACTAGTGCTTTTAGAGTGTACTCAGTGCTACCATCAGACTATAACCAAGCTATATAACGAGTTCCAACCTATTCTTGACACTATTGGGATGCACCACAACAAGTTCTCCAGGCACTTCATCGACGTCGTAAACACAATGGACATTTATCACCTATTATGACGTGTCAAACAAGGTTATAGCTAGCAACCACAAGTGGGAGTGTCAACCAGTATTGATCTATACACAACTTCCTCGTTCACTCAAGAGTAATGGTTCTAGGGAAGTGGTATTTACTAAATTTTTATTCTTAGTTGATGAATGGATATCCCATGTAGACTCCCTGAGCGGAACAAATCTAAAAGCAGGTGAGTGTGTGCCTTAAAATTTAAGTAGTAAAGTTACTAGCCAAAAGGTTTGATTGTGCGTAATAATCGTATAAGATTTCTAGAAAAAATCGGGCAATATAACGGAAGTAAATTGAGTGAAAACAAGGTTTTAACCAACATAAAACCAAAAATTCCAAATGTGTAATAGTCTAAATAGATGTATATATTGTTTTTGACAATAAAACAGATATTTAACGTTTTATAATTATATAACTATCAATAAATATTTAACATTTACAATTATAAAACTATAAATAACTATTTAACATTTATATAGCTAATAAAAATGAAATATATATAGCATGTATTCTCCCCTAAAAAGCCTTAAAAGATTTTAAAAGTGGAGCCATGAAACTCACTTTCGTTGCATGCTTTTAAACCATTGTGAAGTTTGGATTGGGATCTGGATTCGGGAACGACACTTCTTTTTAACAAAATGTTGTACAAGGGTTGTAGATCGGGTCAAAAAAATTCTAGAAACGTAAAGTTTTTTGTCGTCAGAGTTCCCCGGAAAACCTCGTTGGTGACGGATTGGGGTAATTCTCGGCGGTGGTTTATTGGGTCGGAACTGCTGATCGGAGGGACAACGGGTCTGGTTGAAGCTCCGGTGGTCGACGAGTAGCAAAAGTTGGAGAGTGGGGGGGGGGGGGGCTCACGCCGTAGATGCAACGATTAGTGGCGGCGATCTGCACTAGAAAGAGTTGTTGAAAGATAGAGATTGCGAGAGATATAGAAAGGTATCGGTATCCGGAGGAGGTGGAGGAAGTGATGTATGACTTCCACGATCCAACCGCGGGACATCATCTTCAAGAGGAAAGCTTGTTCCAAAAGATTTTGGAGGACCATAGTTGTCTGAACTAGACATCTATAATGGGAGAAATTCAAGTTAGTTGATTTAAGTCCTTAATATAACACCCAAATGAAATATTAAGGCTAGGACCCAGCACAACATTTTACAATTTGGAAGCGGGATGCCGTAATCCAATTGCAAAATATTTGAAGGTAGGCAAATGACGATTTACCAATTTCCATCACGAAAAACGAAAAAGAATTTTAGGTCTTAAGTGAATGGAAATTCATAGATCCTTTGAGATTCATTGAAACTTTCAATGGCATGTTTAAATTTCGATTGTGCCCTTCAAGTTTGTGACTGGGATGTCGAGGATCACAAACAAGGTGTGAATAACCATGCAAATTAGTTTGGTACACCCAATGTTACAACCACCTAATCAATGTACCGGTTAACCACACACGCTCCATTGATCTATTATTAACATCAAGCTACCCTTTGCCACGCACTATCAGTCCAGAATAGTGTGCCAGTTAACCACACACGCTCCACTAACGACTTAAGAAGGTGCAAAGTGCAATTTCATGGGTTAGCACCATATTCACATTTTCCTAAGTAACTAATATTTCGTAATTTATAAGTGTTTAGTTACTTTATATTTATCATTATACTTTTATTGAAGGGAGAATTAGAGTCCTATCCTACTCATTCGCCTAACGACCCCCACCAATCAGAGAAGCGGTGGGTGAGAGTAGACACCCATTAAACTGCCATTTTATAGACAGCAACCTTATACCCTCCTTATAGACCGGCTTCGTGAATGAGGCCTACTAACGGTAAGACTGACTTTGTTCTTATACATATATATAAATATTAAACCTATAATATTATAATAGTATAAGTGTATAATTTTAAACTTTAAAATTCCAGGGTTTAGAATTAAATGTTTCAACAGTTAGACTTTTACATTTACAAATTCCAAAACTTGAGGGCAAGTTTTGAACTATTCAAAAACTTTTGGAATCCATAACTTATGAGTTTAATATAGGTTTTAATGAAAAGACTCTTGAAAATCCATAACTTGAGGACAAGTTATGGAGTTCATAAAACCATTTATGGGAAAAAGACTCATCAAGTTCACAACCTATGATTTTAATGATCTCTTTAAAATAAAAACTTTTCATATTCCATAAGTTGAGGACAAGTTATGGATTTCATCAAAACATTTAGATAAAAAAAATTGTAACTTACAAAAACAATCAACTTGTCTATGATCTAAATTAAACTCACAAGAACAAGACAATTCACATCAAACAAATTTCATGTAATTAGCCTAACCATATAAACTAATACAAAACATGAAAATTTGACAATTATCTTTTAAATTGGATAAGCATGATCATTACCACATCAAAGTTTATAAGTTCAAAAACAGCTTAGGGTAATGATCCTAGTCCAACTCTAGCCAAAAACTTCGAAAATGTGCATTCTGGAGCACCAACTCGTCAAGTGCATGAACTAAATCGGCGAGTTGGTTACATTTGTGAGGTGACTCAGCGAGTCCCCCAGTGGACTCAGCGATTCCACTGTCCAGACAGCAAAAAATTGATTTTTAAAGCATTTTAAAGCAAGTAGCATCAAATATATCGGAAAACAACCTAGGCTCTGATACCACTGAAGGGTTTTGAGCATTCTAACACTCCTATGGTGTACATGCAACCCTAGATGCTTTGGATCTATGTTTTCTCTAATATACATGCAAACTTTCATTTTCCAAAGCATCATCCTAACTAGCATACAATGGAGTATCTATACTACAAAATTCTAGTTAGATGACATACCTGTTGTTGTAATTGAAAGCCTTGAACTTTTAAGAGCTTAGCACCAATAGTATGAATGCCTCAAATGGAATCACAACACACCTAGACAAAGGATAACTTGATAAGAGATTCCTTGCACACACAAATCGGATAGACCTCTAGTATTCCACTTAAGTGCCGATTTCATGAGCTAGAGGGGTTCTTATATAGTGTGGCTTAATTAGGGTTACACCATGCAAACCCTAATGTGCATGACCTTCCATATTACTCATGCTCCATAGGTTTAAACTTCCATGGATCATCCATGGGTCACCACATGGGTTTAGCCCAACATAAAGAACTATGGATCACAGGCCCGCATTTATAAGAATGAATGATTTACATAATCAATCCCCATATATTTAATTAGTCTCTTTTGATCACAGAATTAATTCCAAATTAATTCTTGATCGATACTAATTAAATAATATGATTTCATATTAATATATTAGAACTTATAATATATTAATAAATCATAAATAACTTCTTCTAAAAAGTCTATCCTATCAAATTGTCTTGATGATATGCATCCCAAACGGACCATGCTACTCTTGGGTCAAGTACATACCAATTATAGTTATGGACTTAGACACTAATCCAACATCCTAACCATCTTAGATAAAAATGAAAAGATATGGCCCCAAACTCATGCAAGATTCATAAATCACAACTAAATTTCACATCCATAAGATATGATGCTCAAGGGACCCATAGAGGCCATAAAGTTACCAACTTTATGGATCTCCTCCATGAAAACTTCCACAGTCATGAAGGAAAAGGGACAAGAATCTAGATCTAGTAACTTAAACTCATAAAGGTTGAATCTTGGACACTTACAAAGGTCCAGAATGTGCATAAGATGATGATGATGATGAAGCCTCTTTGCTGGACCAACACTCTAGAACATCTTCTTCTTCTTCTTCTTCTTCTTCTTCTTCTTCTATTTGTTCTTCTAGCCACTAAAACACCAAAATGGGTACAAAACCACCAAGAGGGATTAGGGTTAGGTTTTTATGATTTGGAGGGAGGTGGAGGCTGAGAAATGAACCCTAAAACCGAGTTAAGTGGGCTTAAATACGTGGGAACCCTAAAAGATGGTGGGCTTGGGCTGTAGCACTCCTCACGTCATGAGCTCCTATTGCTCACGTCGTGAGCTCAACATATATACAACTTCTTCATTTAATCGTTCCTCACACCGTGACCCTTCTATGGTTCACGTTGTGAGCCTTGGTTTTACCCAAAAACCATGCCTTTGACTCCTTAAAACCTTTATTCGACTCTTCCAGGAAAACGGGTGTTACAACTTTAGTTAGTTTTATCTATTCCTTATAAAAATAATTACCCAACATAAAAAATTATTTAAATAAGGCTAGGATCTATATTTCACTCCATGATGTAAATAGGGTTTTTGTAAGCACACCAAGGAGCTATTTAGGTAGGCAAACTATGTGCTAGTTTCAATCTATATGAAACACCTATTTCTGTTGAGATTTATTGATTTAGGTCAATAGCATGTTTAATCTAGTCCATGTTCATCCTAATTCATTATATGGTTGTCATGGATCATGAACATAGATGGTAAATTAACCATGAAAAAACCATGTGATCCCCGACCCAAGTTATTCTTGAGTTATCGCTTATATCACATCACATTAATTATAATCCAATTGGTATGTTAGTTACAGGCACTTCCTCATGCCAACAAATTATAAAGAGGTGTGTGTTTTCATGTGTAACATGTGATTTGCGTTTTATAAAAATGTGTTTTTTTTTCTTGTTTAGTTAAAACACTTTAACCTTATTCTGAAATCATTCAATTTTAAGCTCCTTTTATAAGTTTTATAAAAGCTTATCTTAATTGTTAACTTTTAACAATATTCAATTTCAGATTTTAAATCGTTATTAAAATAAACACTCACATATAACAAAGAAATAGTGATACCATCAGTCTCGATCTTATGCGTCTCCCCCATGAGCCATCAAATGGAAAAGATGGTCAGACTACGACAAAAATGACACTTCAAAGCTCCCACATGATGGAGCCACCAAGTCTTGATGTTTCTCGAACTCCATGAGACCCCAAACTCGTAGATCCTCATATTGAGTATTCGATCTTCCTCATATTACATAATTTCTATTCTAATACATATTTCTTAACTAAATTGTTACATTACAAATTAAAGTGAAAAATACATATTACAAAATAGAAATCAAACGAAACGAAGGTCACATAGAAAAACACAACCAAACATCCAACACATAGGTCAAGTCGAGGTTCGGTGTATCAGATCCATACAATTCAATACAAACAATTAGTTTGGACTTATATTATAACTTTTAAATAAAATTAATCACCATATAGTTAAAAGAAAGTTTGACATATAATTGATTTAATGATCTTACATATAAGAGATCCTCTAAACAGAATGTCTTAATATTTATCTTAAAAATTACATTTATAGAATTAAAAATAACAAACATCAAGATAACCAATATTTCTGAAACCCTCATATTTGCATAATTATTTTTATGAGTTAATGCATTAAGTGACTAACATACTCAATTCGAAAAAATAAAATTTTTTGAAAAATGTGAACATTGCTAGACACGTCGCGAACATCTATTAGGGTTACTAGGTTATCCACATTGATGTACCGCGAACACGGAGACAACACGTCGCGATGCTGAGGCAAAAATAATATTTGCTTCCAAAACCTAATTCGATTTTTCACTGATTCAAATAGTTAATTAAATTTTTTTAAAACATAATGGCTTGATCCACTCAATCCACATCGTGGAAACAAGATTAAACAAATCAAATTGCAAATCAGAAGTACAAAAGAATTGACTTCTGGCTCCGATACCATTGATAAGTTATGGGGATACAAACAAGCCACAAAGGCACAGTGGAAGCAAAATAAATAAATCCCATAAATTATGATAAGAACCTATTTTAGATAATATAATGCAACTAAAATAACAATAATGGGTTTAAAGGTTACATATACCCTTGAAGCCTTTGATTTCCTTGTTCTAGCCAGTGGAGCGGATGAATAGAATCCAAACTTGGATTCCTATTTCGCATCTACATCCAAAGAGCATATCAACAATCTTGACGACCAACTCAAACTGAAAAACCAAACGCTAAAAAATTAAGGTTCTATTCGTAAGACATGTTGCAGACACTAGGAAGACATGTCGTGACCTTCGAGAAAAAATAGGGTTTTTGAGAGTGAGGAGAGGTCAGCTCAATTTAGGGTTTTTTGAACCCTTTTAAATTCGACTTTGGGTACCTCAATTTATGGGGGAAGGTCTAGAATCCTTATGCAATAATTACTTGGTCACTAAGTAATTATCAACAAGATTTGACTTTCAAATCTTTACACTTGAACCCATTAAGTTCTATAGGTTTCTATAAATTTTTTAAACACTTGAATTAACGAACTAGATCCCCAACAAACTCTCATGTCAATAATTTTTTTAATATGTGCTTGCATGTAACCCAAAATGACTTTGCTATTAAGAGTAACATTAACAACTATTGTGACTGTGGGCACTATTTTGAACAACATTGTACTTCTCGCTTGGTCTTTCAATCATTATCCGATTTCTTCTTATCGGATGAAGTTAGAGCTTCTCCACTACTGCCAACTCCAAAAGGAACACCAATTCAAACCATATGATGATCTTTATAAACACATCTCCATACGTCTTCATCAAGAGCAAATAGATAATCTCATAATATATCCACACATTGATCATATTCTTCCAGAAACAATATCAGAGCTTTGGTATTGAAACCACATCTGTTTGGATTATTGAGATAGATTGGCTGTTGGTCGAACATTTCCACAGATGAAAGATAATTTTATCAAATCAACAAACACTTTAGAGATGAAATGTTTTATGTGAAATCCCCTATTTTTCAGAACCGAAAAAAAACTTATCTTTATGCTTTAAAAAACGTATCATTTTTGCTTGCGGAAAATCCCAATACAATAAAACATTTTGCAGAAACTGTCTTGTTTTATTAAAAATTTCTTGAATAAAGATGTTGTTTCAAAATACAAAAACTCTAAGGATGTCATAATCAATACATAATTTTTTTAATCATAAAGACCTAACGGTCCTGAACACTATTGCAGGTTGTCTCTTAATCACTCAGCATCCTAATCAAGTTCCGGTAGCTTTAATCCTGTTACTTGTGATGCGTTTGAGTGGGCCTGGTTTGGGAAAACATGGTGAGACAAATAGGGTTTCAAATCCCACAATCTTATTATGATAATAATTCATATTTAATTACAAAACCAGTTGTACCAACAATATATCATTTAACATAGATATCCATAAAACAATCTACCACATCCTGTTGATTCTCAGATATTGATCCTATAATGTTGATCCTTAAGATCTAACATGATGAATCATTGTAAGCAACAAGTAGAATTTTCTGCTTTGGAGATCCCTTAGTAATACAAGTCAATAAAGAAAACCATGATGGGGATACAATAGAAACACCTACATGAATGGAAGTCTGTTACGTTACAAAAGTACATCTTTGGGTTATAAATCCACATTAACAATGTAATTTGCGGGACTTTCTAGATTAGTCTAGTGTTGTCATCTTACTCTAGCAGATGACCAGACATACATAACTGGTTTTATGATACAGACTCACTATTTCTGGCTATCCAAAAAGAGGAGGAATACTACTGTAGTACTTTAGTATATAACCCGTACCTTGACACGCAATGATGACATAGAATAGAGCTCTACTCTCCATTCTAATTTCACATACACCCCTGGTATAAACTACCAAAAAAATCTGGCTTAATTGAACTAAGCATTCCTTTTAAGACTTATTTGTAACTAGACATGACTACTAAACCCATAATCCATCTTAAAAACAAGTTTATTGTTTATAGAATATTACCGCAATACCGGGTTTAACTAAGCATTTATTCAATTTACTTTGAACTAAGTATCATATATTAGTCTTAAGTTGTAATAGACATGACCACTATACATGTCATCAATTTCTAATACGATTCCTGATTTAGGAAAATACTTATCATAATATAGGTATACATTTTTCACAAAGTTTAAACAATAAGTATTTGATGTACATTTAATCTTCTTAAGTAATAATAATTATTTTAAGGCAGTCATGTAGTATTTACAAATATTTATTTTAACATAAATATAATCTTATCTGATCCGTATAGTGTAAGTATTACCAAATATACATTTAACACGTATTCCAGATAATAAGCATATAACTCATATATAAACTTTCAACTAATATATAATAACTGTAACGCCCTAAAATTTTAATTTAAAGCATTAAGTATTTATTCAAATCACAACTACAAGATCTTAAAACATTTATCAGAGTATCATTTAAAAGTTATCATTGCACAAAACCCCCATTGATGCGATGCAATAGAGACATGCCCCTCCTTTATAAGAAAACCTGAAACATATAAACCACAAATCGTAAGCACAGATATTAGTGAGTTCCCCAAAATACCACACACAACACACCACAAATAAACAACTATGGTTTATCAGCAACCCTGAGGACTATCAGCAGTCCTAGTGGGCAAACAGCATGCCCAATGGGTTATGAGTAACCCTGGGGACTATCAGCAGTCCCAGTGGGCAAGCAGCATACCCAGTGGGTTATCAGCAACCCTGGAGACTACCCGAAGTCTCAGTACACAGTAACACATATCAAAGTAACAACAAGCAAGACCTATCTGGTTGGCACACACACACACATATATATATATATATATATATATATATATATATATATATATATATATATATATATATATATATGTGTGTGTGTGTGTGTGTGTGCCGACCAACTCAAGTTTGACCCAAGGTCAAAAAGTCAACGGTCAACGAAGTCAACAAAAGTCAAAGTCCTGGGTTGGTTGAGTACGCCCTGCGTATTCAACCAACACCCTACGTACATGGGGTTGCATAGTATGCCCAACATACAAAAATTACACCCAACATAAAGCAGTTGATTCCTTCCTTTTCATTAAGCACTTTATCCCTTAAGACCTTTTTGTCCAGAGCTTAGATCTAAGTCCAAATGATGCCATAAATCATGAAGTTTCCAACTTTATGGTGTTGCATGGATAGAAAGGATCCAAAACCAAAGCCCTAACTTATCATCACATTCTAAACATCATAATACATGCATGGATAGAAGAACAAGACCAGTATCATATTTTTATGACTTAATACCCTCTTTTACACCTGGAAATACACTTCAAAAGACCAGGAACATCCCACACTCCAAAGGACCAATTCATGGGACAAAAAGGACATAAGTTTGACCATTAACTAGATCTATCAATGTAGGCATAAAAGTACAAACTTTATACCTTCTGAAGATGAATGAGGGAGGAGAACTTCCAGATCCAAGGTTGCTTCAAGAATCTAAGCACAATCACCACCTTATTCTTCCTTCAAGGGAACACAAGAAGACCTTCTTTTGATCATAAATCTCTAACTAGGGTTAGGGTCTCAAGGGAGGACGTTTAGGAGGTGGAGGCTGAGAATGGAAATGGTTTGGGTGAGTTAAGAAGCTTAAATAGGGCTTAAAACCCTCAATTTAGGGTTTGGCACCTGAGTGCGTACACCTTGTGTACTCATAGTACCCCTAAAGCACTAGGTTGAGCATTCAAGATCCATCTGCGCTAGTATGCCCGACATACATCCTATACGCCCAACGTACTAGGCTAAGCCAAAAAACCTCCTAAGTTTCGAAGGCCATAACTTTTTCGTTCTAACTCAGATTTCGACGTTCTTTATATCCACAGAAAGGTATTGAAGAGCCCCACAATATTATCTAAATATATTGGACTAAAAAATTATCGAACAAAAATCCATATCACATGCAAGGCCCCGACCTATTACTTTCTTTTTTCTGCTCTTCGGTCCTAAACACAATTCTAAGGTTAGATCTCTCAACCATCATTACCTCCTTCCTCAAGGACTAACTTTGCCTCCTCAAGGTCCAAATCTTTTACAAAATCGACTCACGACCTTGAATCATAAAATGACCCAAAACAGGGTGTTACAACTATCCCTCACTTAAATTAGATTTCATCCTCGAAATCATCCCTTACTATCTCGTTTGACGAACCCAAAATAGCGGAAATCACAAGCCCTAATGAGGAGTGAACTTCAATTTTTCCCTAAAGCAATGAGTGTTCAATCGCTACGTGTGAGATTGAAAACCCTGATCGATGCCTGGCTTCCAAGAAGACAGGACCATTCCTAGCCATTCCCATAATGACTCAACTTCATAACCCGAACCGCACAAACCTATCCTTCCTAAAAAAATTACGGACACCCAAAACCTATGCCCCGACCATTTACCGATATTGAAAAATCCTCATTGAAAACAAAATCAGCTCCAAAATCCAAACTGAATAGGTACAGGCGGCCCTGGTCTATACGCCAACACGGCTCCATCATTCATTGACTCCCAATGAAAGACAATTCAAACAATCAATGCACGAATGATTAACAAGTCTACTTTACCCCAGAGATGGCTACAAACCGAACCGAGTTCTCACATCACATTCAGCCCCAACCTAGCCTATGATTTTCCCAAGTATTACAATGTTGAGGCCCACTCACAACCCTTCACACAAACCTGCGATGGTCTAAATCATGTTAGAGAATGTGACGAACCAAGTCGTATAATTCCATCACTGTCACAATCGCCTACGCACCTAGCAAGTGTTATGGCTTCTCCATAATCTTACCATACTTCCACAATCCTCATACTAACCTAGTGAATGCTACGGCTGCTCTGTAGTCTTACATCACTCCCACAACTGCACACTAATCTAGTGAATGCTACGGATGCTCTGCGTCTTACATCACTTCTACAAACACACACTAACCTAGTGAATGTTATGACTAGTTCGCAGTTTGAAATCACTCCCACAACCACATACTAATCTAGTGAACACTATGACTATTCCGCAGTCTGAAATCACTCCCACAACCGCATACTAACCTAGTGAATGCTACGGCTGCTCTGCAGTCTTGCATCACTCCCACAACCGCATACTAATCTAGTGAATTCCACAACTGCTCCGTAGTCTGACATCACTGACCAAAGAACACTATTCCTTGCTTAACCTTCAATCCTCTCAAAACTAGAACTGGCTCTCTAGTTGACTTAGGATGACACGATGTTGACTGACCTTCCCAGTTAATCCTTAGTCAAACAATATCCTATCTGTACCACCCGGTTAGCCGTTCAAGGCCCCGCTGACCGACGGTAGTCTGATCGGCACTCAATCCTGACTTGTCTTGGATTCTTCCCGATCTCAGGGAACCCGAGTGCTACATCCAGATATACTGATCCAAATCCCCAACATGGCCATAAACTCAGAAATGACTCGCAATTGGAACTACCCCCCCCCCCCTCCGATCCCAAGTAACCATCCCTAAGGTTACTGAACTAAGATCCCATGATCAAAAGATATCGGGTGCTCATACCCCAAACCCAATGAAGCACTTTACTACTTTCAACAAAGATTTCCGTGTCCAAAGTACCTTTCCTTGATACAATTCCACATCCATTTACAATCCCAACGGATGACAAGGAACCCAAAAGACCCACAATTGGAACAGATAGATAATCACTTCAATGTTCTACCTACTACCGAATCAAACACATGTCTGCCATAGACTATAATACCACAATCCAACAATTCAGGCAACGTACCTGGAGGACAAGATATACAACAAACAGAACATGATGATAGGTTGTCACGAACATTGTCCTCCAATTATACAGCTCAAAACCTTCGAAGCATCCCTACCCACTGACTATGAACAAGAACATTCAACGATCGAGGATGCACTGGTAACAACCTAATAATCCAATCTGATACTGAACTAACCCATAAGGAACTACACATACCAATTTATGAAGCTGACTGACATACCAATGATAGCAACAATCTATACCCTGAGTTGACGAATCCATTAATAACCAACACTCGACCCGTGCAACTTAACCACCTCTTGAGCAGTTCATCGGCATTCCCCCGAAAGGAACCACTGGCTACAACGAGTTCTTTGACTAATAGTTTCCTTCCATGAAGACAATTCATGTATTCCCGAGCACATACATTTGAAGGCAACTTGCTTTACACTCTCGGCTCGAACCAAAGTCTCGCAAAGCCAGTTCTCCTTCACTTAGGTTCGAACAATCACCAACTGACGTTGTAGACAAACCACACTTCAAAATGGCCTAACTAGATACATATCATCCCTGACTCTTAGAATCTATCACACATCGCAAGATGATCTCTCAGATAAGGTTCCAGCAAACTCAAGTACATACCAAATCATAGACGGAGACCTCGGAAACTTCTCAGTCCCTTTCATCAAGAATCCCATGCAGATGCACAAGAAATAACTATGATAGTCCAATCATAGCACAAAATCTCTATCCTGAAACAAATAGGTTACCACATGTTTTGCCTCTTCATTCCTAACCATCACATCATCATGGGAAACAATCATAAAACAAGAGGCCTCATCTACACAGCCGAGGTACTATGTAGACAACGAAAGTTGTCGTACCCGATTCACTTCTCCTGATCGCCTGGAACAACCTGCTAAAACACGTTCTATCTGAACTAAAAGAAGGCATACCTTGTCCCCATCTTGTGCAGTCTCTACGAAAATGACTCTTTTCACTCATATGGAGTTTTCTCGAGGCGATCAAATCACATGAATCCTCTCATTCACTTCAACCTTTATCTTAGGTACCGCAACCATCTAGTTCCCTTTACTAGGCCGTTCTCCAATTTCTGAAATCACATGCTCGCTCGCTCTTTCCCTTAGCACAGAAAACTGAAAGAACATAATCCTCATCATAGAATATGACATCATAAGCCATCGGCCGATCACTCAATCTCAAGACTGCAATCCTCAAGCCGCTCATCCCAACCGCTCCCTCATTGAGTCCCACGACTCAGACTGACACTACCTCAAGCAGGGTCCCCAAAACCTCGAAATCAACTACTCATCTAGGTCTACACCAGTCAACCCTAACTGACATGGCCACTAAGGCCCAAACAATCAACATACTTGTCTTCTTCCTGGACAACCATAACCGAAGAGATGATAAATACCAAAATGTTGCAATGGATTCATGGTACCAAAACAAGTTCCTACCCTCAACCAGCTCCTTATAATTTTTGGGACTTTCCTGGATTCGAGTACGAATCTTGTGCTTCCAGTAGTATGGGCCCAATACTACCTTCCACACCTATCCGTACTTTCCTCAGAATCATCCTGAATCCTCTAAGTTACTTCCTCATAATGACACCCTCCAAAATCTGCTAAACAGCGCAACACTCGCACTAAAATGCTTCCTATACTCTCCTAGGATTCCCACCTCACCATGCCATCAACTGCTGAAGGACCTCTACTAATGTGAGTTAACTACCTCACGAACAAAATTACATGCAACAAAGCTTAGATAATCCTTCAACTAAAAGATCCAAACATACATCATTTAGACTCAAACGAGAGCTGCGCAATAAGGCCAAGCCAACCACTCTAAGATTATTTAACCTTCACTACATGTAACTTAACATATTCATGCAATAGTTAACTCAAATGAATATGAATCCTACAAAGCACAAAGCAAGCAACATTCGATCATCTAGAACTAAAAGGATCACATAAACATGCAGTTCTACCTTAGAAGCTCATGAAGATCTCTACTCACTAACATGCATCACTACCAGCTCACATAATAGGCATAAAGGAATCCCTCCTAATCAGGCATCCTACTATGCAACACTGAGCAGATCCTTAGACCTAGTCCATCATGAAATTCTTATTTACTCATATCAAACATTAATCATAAAATATGTATGGGTATTTTGCGAAATACTTACTTAAGCTCGGCTGATTGCATGCATTGCACCCCCTTTTGTTTTAAAAACCTTTTTAGAAAATCATTTTCTTTTAGAAAATTTTATCAATTCCTTAGTTTGAGTTTAGGTACACCCGAGAGTATGCCCGAATCCGTCAAACCAAGGCTCTGATACCAACTTGTAACGCCCCAAATTTCAACCCAAAATTTTCAATTAAAACATTATGTATTTATTCCAATCACAACTAAAAGATCTTAAAACATTTATCAGAGTATCATTTAAAAGTTATCATTGCACAAATCCCCCATTGATGCGATGCAATGGAGCCGTGCCCCTCCTTTATTATATGAAAACCCAAAACATATAAACCACAGATCGTAAGAACAAAAGTTAGTGAGTTCCCCAAAATACCACACACAACACAACACAAATAAACAATTATGGGTTATCAGCAACCATGGGGACTTTCAGCAGTCCCAATGGGTAAACAACACGCCCGATGAGTTATCAACAACCCTGGGGACTATCAGCAGTCCCAGTGGGCAAGCAGCACGTCCAGTAGGCTATTAACAACCTTAGAGACTACCCGAAGTCTCAATACACATTAAGACATATCATAGTAACAACAAGCAAGACCCAGCTAGTTAGTGCGCACACACACACACACACACACACACACACATATATATATATATATACATATATATATATATATATATATATATATATATATATATATATATATATATGTATATATATATTACCACACAGGCTCATACAAACATGCACGAGTCACAAAGACAACTAGCATCCTATGTACAAAATTTAGTCAGCCGGCATTGGTGCCTTCGACTCATAAGCACAGGGAGAAGACTCACCTAAATCGAAGAACTCTGAAAAACTACAGTACGACCCCTTTTCTGCACTGATTGCACCGGCGAATCCATGAACACCAAAACCAGATAAAATCTTAATTAATAGCCCAAAATCCTCAAGTTCGACCCAAAGTCAAAAAGTCAACGGTCAACGGAGTAAACAGAAGTCAATGTCCAAGGATGGTTGTGATGAGAATAATATTCTCTTAGATCGATATATTCAAACATATATTAAAAGGTTAATGACAAGAACAGAAAACGATAAACACAATGATGAATCAAATGTGTGTCGAATGAAGCAAATTAGGCGTAATGTCATTAGGCGTAATGTCAGGAACCGTTTCAAATTCACGCACCCTTTGCAATTCTTATCCATTGACTCGGTTTGAAATATTATCTTGTTACCGCCGTTTCAACTTCGAAAATATTTCAAATTCTTTTGCCAACTGTGACTCACCCTTTCGCTTCATATAAGCCTAGTAATGTTCGCGTCTTAACATAGTGTACCACTGTATGAGTTACAACCGAAGCATCAAATCTGAAAAATTTCCATTAGTACCATGATCGAGAATTGGGAAAATCATAAAGATCTTCGTGCAAGAGTGTGCCAATAAAGAAGAAATAAAGCAAATTATTTATGGTATTTAAGTGATGTCAATTTAGACACGAAACTATGGATCCCGGGCACAAATCGCTTCCTTCATAGTCAAGAGAGACTGAGAAGTGTCTGTGTGGTTTCCCGTTGAAATACGATCAAATGTTTATTAAGAAACATCGAAAGGCATCTTTTAAAATTTAAGCTATAATGTGTGGCTTCGCTTCAACCGAACTTCAGTACTTGACATAAGACCGAAAGTTGGATGAAGTACTTGTGAGACCAGTGTGGCCTGTTGAACAAGTAGGATAGATAATATATTCAGTGACTTGGTGAGATTTAGGTTGAAATAAAAAAAAAACTAAAAACTGGATCTTTTGGGAAGAAAAGTCTTGGTGTTTAGACAAATTCATAAAGATCACACAAAAATAAAAGGATTTCAATGTACAGACCATCAATTCGTTTAAGGTATTGGATTTTGGGTCTCACTTAGCACGTGGTGAAACGAAACTAAGATCATCAACACAGATGTTGTGTAACCATAAACCTCAGTGGCAAATGCTGAGAGTCTCAAGGGTTACGATTATGAACCGAAATGAGATGGAGAAATAATAATAGGTGGTTAAAGAATCGAAAGTACCTCTGCTATTAAAATGGACCAAGCAGATAACTCTTAACTCAATGTGAGAAGAGTAAGGTAGCTCATGAATTGAGTGATTTTATCAGCCTAATTGGGAAGAAACGATTGGTATATATCGAATCGGTAAGGCTTCACTCAAAGTCTTGGAGGCTTCGGTCAACATGCAACATCATGCATCTAGGGACTCTTAGTTAGTACATAGATAAAGAATGTTATACCTGCCCCAGCTCCATCATGTAAGTGCATCTGTGATACTGAATTATAAAAAGAAAATATTTTTGGGTTTTATGAAATTTTTCTGAAAAAGAAATAAAAACAGAAAGGAAAATATTTTTGAGTTTTATGAATTTTCTGAAAAAGAAATAAAAACAGAAAAGAAAATATTTTCGAGTTTTTTAAATTTTCTGAAAAAGAAATAAAAACAGAAAAGAAAATATTTTTGAGTTTTATGAGTTTAATTGAAGACATAAAGTAAAGTAAACAAAAGATATACATAGTATACAAAGGATATGTAAGTCCCAAACCATAAGAGGAAACAATCGCTCGCTTAAAAAATACAAGAGGCAAAATAGACCGAGCCTTCGGTTCATTTTGGTTCTCGAAAAAACAGGAGCCGAAATAGACCGAGCCTTCGGTTCATTTCGGTTCCCGAAAAATCAGTAGCCGAAATAGACCGAGCGTTCGGCTCATTTCGGTTGTTAGAGAATTTTAAGAAAGCGAAAGCGAAAGTTATACTTAATGAAATTAGTGTGGTTTTGGAACTGACTCAACTTCCATCATTCCCAAGCCTTGTAGTATTTTATTGAACGATGCTTCAGGTAAGGCCTTAGTAAAGATATCAGCTAATTGATCAGAGGACTGAACGAAGTGAATTTCAACATTCCCATCTTCTACGTGATCCTTGATGAAATGATATCTTAGTGCTATGTGTTTTGCCTTGGAATGCTGCACTGGATTATGACAGATCCTGATGGCGCTTTCAGAGTCGCAATAAAGAGGAATCTTCTTCATATTTAGGCCATAATCTCTTAATTGGCTTTGGATCCAAATGACCTGGGAAGTGCAAGATGTTGCAGCAATATATTCAGCTTCAGCTGTAGAGAGAGAAACACATGTTTGTTTCTTGGACTGCCAACTGACAAGTTTACCATCGAGGAATTGACATCCGCCTATAGTGTTCTTTCGGTCCAAACTGCATCCTCCAAGATCGGCATCAGAGAATGCTTGTATGAAAAATCCTGATTTAGCAGGATACCACAGACCGAGAGAGGAGGTTCGCTTTAAATATCTAAAGATGTTCTTAACCGCCACCATATGAGGTTCTCATGGGTTAGCTTGGAACCTGGCACAGTAACAGACAGAAAACATTATGTCTGGTCGACTAGCTGTTAGATACATTAGAGACCCTATCATTTGCCGATAGAGGGTCATATCAACAGCCAGTTTCTCCAAAGATGGTGTTAACTTCGTTCCAAATGCCATTGGAACCTTTACTTTGGAATCACCCATCATGCCAAACTTCACTAGCAATGTATTCGTGTAGGTCTCCTGATTGATAAATATGCCTTCGGGTCCCTGTCTAATATTCAAGCCAAGGAAAAAGTTAATTGGACCCATTGAGCTCATCTCAAACTTAGTCTCCATCGACTTCCTGAATTCAGCTGTGAGGCTGGGATTCGTGGAACCGGAGATGATGTCATCGACGTAAATTTGGACGATCATTAAGTGGTCACCCTCTTTCTTACGAAAGAAGGTTGGGTCAACCGAACCTTGTTTAAACTTTGACATTTTTAGAAATTGAGTGAGGGTTTCATACCAGGCTCTAGGAGCTTGCTTCAAACCATATACGGCTTTATCCAGAATATAGCAGTGATTAGGGTACCTTTCGTTCACAAAGCCTGGTGGTTGCTCAACATATACATTATCCTCTAGTTCTCCATTCAGGAATGCACACTTAACATCCATTTGAAATACTTCAAATTTTTTGTGTGCAGCATATGCCAGAAATATTCGCACTGATTCTAACCTTGCCACTGGAGCGACGGTTTCTTCATAGTCTAAACCTTCTTCCTGACAATATCCCTTCACGACCAACCTTGCTTTATTACGAATCACATTCCCTTCTTTGTCCATTTTGTTTCTGAAAACCCATTTTAAGCCAACTACAGATGCATCCTTTGGTGTGGGAATTAATCTCCAAACTCGATTTCGCTCAAACTCATGGAGTTCCTCTTGCATTGCCTGTACCCAATCTGAGTGATCAAGTGCAATATTAACCGTTTTCGGTTCTATTTTTGAGACGAATGAGTTAAACATGCAGAACTCTACTTGAGAGAACAGAGCAGTTTGCTTTGCTTTTATTTGAGACCGAGTGAGGACTCCCTCAGTTGATTCACCAATTACTTGAGTTTTTGGATGATCTCTTGTCCATTTTGTGAGAGGAGGGTAGTTTGGATCATAGGCGGGATCCAATTCGGCATTGATTTCTTCTTCCAATTCTGATTGAAAATTCAAATCATCATTTGTATTATGATTCTCCCCCTCGAATGATGAGACGGTTTCAACCTCAGGTTCAGAATGCTCCCCCTCGAATGGGACTTCATGGGTCTTTGTTGGTGATGGATTTCCCTCCTGGAAAGACAAATCAGGGATATCTGATGTGGATGAACCCTCCCCCTGGAATATAGAACTTTCTTTTGGAGGTTCGCTTGGACCTGCCTGTTCGGTTTGTTCTTGGTGTTCGCTTTCTATTTCTATTGCTACTTCATCGATAATTTCCTTCAACTTGTCGATCTTGTTGTCAGCTGCCTTTGTCTCATAATTAATTGCTCTATCTGGTTCATCAAAGAGCAACATATATTCTTCAAACAGATTGGAAATTGGGACCGAGACTTGACTTGAAGCTGGAAAGATTTCCTCTGTTGGTCCTTTACTTCATTGAAGTTTCTTCACGTAATCATCATCAAAGGTGACATAATAGGTTTCTTCAATTTTCTTTGAACGCTTATTCAGAACCCTATATGCCTTTGAAGTCAGTGAGTAACCAAGGAAGATCCCTTCATCTGCCTTTACATCGAACTTGTTTCGGTTCTCTTTGGAGTTGAAAATAAATCACCTTGAACCGAACACATGGAAGAACTTAACATTCGGTTTGCGATTATTCAAGATCTCGTACGGAGTGATGGAAAATCGTTTGTTGAGGAAAGATCGGTTCTGGGTATAGCAGGCAGCAGCTATTGCATCAGCCCAGAAGTACAAAGGTAAGGAAGCGAAGCTAAGCATGGTTCGGGCTGCTTCACACAAAGAGTGGTTTCGCCTTTCAACTATGCTGTTCAGTTGTGGAGTGTATGGAGCGGAGAAGTTGTGAGATACTCCCTTATCAACAAGAAATTCTTCGAACTCTTGATTCTTGAATTCCAGCCTGTTGTCACTTCGGACATTTCTAACCACCTTTCGCAGTTGAAGTTCCACTTGCTTTATAAATGCTTTGAGCTTTGGAGTCGCCTCTGATTTCAGTTTAAGAAAGAAAACCCAGGTGAAACGTGAAAAGTCATCAACAATTACCAAAATGTACTTACTACCACCGATGCTTTCGATTGCTGAAGGACCACACAAGTCGATATGTAGAAGTTCAAGTGGTTCAATGATCTTTGTGTTAACACGTGGGGGATGACTCTTTCGACTTTGCTTTCCCATCTCGCATGCAGCGCACAAGTGTTCCTTATCAAATTTGAGAAGGGGAAGTCCTCGTACATGATCACCGATAACCAACTTATTTATATCTTTACAGTTGAGATATGAGAGCCTTCGGTGCCAGAGCTAACTTTCGTCAGAGTTTTCTTTTGATAAAAGGCATATAACTGGCTTTCCTCGAATTGGGTTAAGATTTAGTGGATACATCTCTCCTTTTCGCTTGGATTTTAACAGGACAGTCTTCGTCTTCTTTTCAACAATCTCAGAACCTTCATCATCGAATGAGACTTTCAAGCCAGTTCCTACGACCACTTGAGAGATGCTTATGAGATTGTGCTGCAATCCCTCTACATATGCTACCTTCCGGAATGAGAATTCTCCATTTGTGATCATTCTGTAGCCTTTGATCGTGCCATATGAATTATTCTCGTATTTGACACATCCACCATCCTTAAGGGACCGAAACTCCCTTAGCTCTTCCCTCCTTCCTGTCATGTGACGTGAGCAACCACTATCTATGTACCATTCGTCGTCGAACTGCTCGTCACTAATAACCTGCAAGAATTAAGCAAATTTAGGAACCCAAAGTTTCTTGGGTCCTCGTGAGCCTTTACAGGACAAGGAATAGCAATAGAGAGATCAACCAAATATGTTCTCTTTATTAACGTGGTTTCATCTTTTCTTTTGATGGTAAAAACCTTGATTTTATTTTTTTCTTGTTTTGGTTTATTTAGATCAGACTTTTTATTTTTGCTTTGATTTTCATTTAAGCTTGTCTTTAGATTCCTAGGGTTATCTAATGTCTTCTTTGCATGAACTTCAGAGTGTGAGACTAGTTTTCCCTTTCCTTTGATATCCTTGACTGGGTTCGGCTTCGATTGTTGATTGACTTTAGGACCGAAGCTGGTCTGTCGGTTCACATTTCTGCTAGATTCAGCACCGAAACTGTTTCTTCGGTTTGTTTGACTGCATGACTGACAGTGAGTGCATTGACCTTTATCTGTCTGAGGGCTTGCTTTCGCCTGTGGATTAGATACCTTGGGAACGTGATTAGCATTTTGAGAATTCCAGAACTGCTTTCTCTCTTTGAGATTCTTCTGGTACCTTCTATTCCTTTGACGTTTTCGCTCAGCAAGTTGTTTTTGAGATTTGTGAATGTTTTCCTTTGGTTTCGGTTCATCTTCACAAGCTTCGCTTGGAGATGATTCTCTAGATACCTTTTCTGGTTCGCCTTGAATTTCTTTAGTACCGCTTGTACTTGGCTTATCAAAGCTTGAAGGCTTGTTGAGAGGTTCAGCCGCATATCTACTCTTGACTCTCCAAGAGGTTTGCTCCGACAGACCTATTGTTTCGTCTGAATTGTCAATGTGAGCTGACCAGAAAAAGTTATCACCCCCATCAGCATTGTCTTCATCTACCAAAGAAGTTAGCTCGACTGTTTGCTTCTTGGTAACTCCAGTGGTGGCATAGACTTGATTCGGTACCGTTTGCACCTTTTTGTATACCACAACCTTTTCTTTAAGGACTTTTGACTTGTCCTTGGACATACGAGCGAATGCAACTGAGTTTTCAGATATTAGAGGTTTTGCTGGTTTGGGTTCGCTTTTGAGGAATTCAGAGCAGTCAACCTCATCCTCTACAGAAATTTCACTCATATCAGTGTCCTCATCAAATTCAAAAGAATTTTCCACATTCATCTTATTTTCTGAACTTAATTTGGTACTCAATGAGTCAAATTTGTGCATGGTTTCGGTCTTTATGTTCAATTTGTCATTTTCGTCCAACAAATTCCTAAGCATGTCCTTATGGTCTTTGGACTTTATAAATGACTCAATTTTTTCCAGACCAATCCTGTAAGCATCTGAAACCTCATCTGATGATACAATAGATTCACAATTGTAGCAATCTACATCCACTTCATCCTCCTTAAATTCAAGAAATGGCAAAATCATTTTGTGAACCTTTTTTCCAATATCACAATTCAAGTATAACTGAGTAATATTAGTGTAAAGACGTTTAGCTATTAAACAAAAAATATTCCGTTGTTTTAAAAACTTCAAATTGTCTCGTTGTAAATAAATCAACTCATCTCTAGTTCTAACTAAATCTAACTCCGTCTTCTCGATCCACATCCTTCGCTCCTCACTCTTGGATGTCGCCCTGCTAAGTTGATCGGTTAAGTTAGCATTTGTGAGGCGTGTTTGCATTAGACTTCCACTTAAACTAGAAAATTTAAATTTTGATTCGTTTAATTCCTTTTCATAGTTTGTTACACGTATTTTAAGTGATTCAAGAATGGATTGTACCTTCTTGATCAACTGATCGCAGTCGTTGATCCTTTCGCTCACAAGCTTGGCTGCAAAACACTTATCTTCCTTCTGAATCGCCTCATCATGCTCACCTTCGGTTGTGTAGCCCTTCATTTGTGACACTCCTGCTGTCACCATCAGGCATCTTCCAGCAAACTCAGCATTATCTTCTTTTTCCACAAATGCCTTGCCATGCGTGGGTTTACGTACCTCTTCATCTTCAGAGTCTGTAGACCAGACCTCCACGCCACCGAACTCATCATTAACAACATTTTCCTGCACAATCAAAGCATTTATAGAATTGTTAGTAGCTTTCTTCTTCTTTATCTCCTCCAGCTTGTGCATATGATATGCTTCATCATCTTCACCCTCCTTCTTCTCTGATAGCTTTCGTAACATGCAATCTTTGGCAAAGTGGTGTTTGCCATGGCAGAAGTTGCAATCGTATCCGGAGTCTCCCACCAGTTTGCTCTTCTTCTTCTCTTCTTCTTTTGGAGGATTGCTTTTGTTATCCTCTTTCACCTTTTATGAGCTGTAGCTTCCCTGCTAGTTTCGGTTATTGGCAACGGGGAACTTTTTGCGAGCAAACTGCTTTGGGTTGGAAACCATCAATGCATACTCTTCGCTTGTCAGATCACATTCTGACATTTCAGACTCTTCTTCATCTTCTGCCACGTTCTTCGCCTTAGAGAGAAGGGCCAAAGATCCCATACCAGACACCACTTTCGCTTCCTTTGTCACAACACTTTCATGAGACTTGAGAATTCCCACCATCTTCGCCAATGAATAGTTCTTAAACTACTCGTGAGCCTTCATAGTTGATGCTACAACCATCCATTCGGGTCTCAAACCATACAGAAATGTGACCTTCTGTTCAATTACTTCTCTTCCAATACCGTGCTTAATCATCTTGCTCAACATATGGTTGAAACGTTCGAATGCCTAAATTTTTTTTTCATCTGGCTTTTGTTGGAAAGCACCGAACTCAGAGAGCAATAGAGTTTGGATGGAATGTTCCAGGTCCTCATCGGTGGAATACAACTCTTTGAGTCTATCCCAGATCTCTTTTGTTGTGGTGCATGGGCTTACCAAACGGAAAGTATCAGACTGCAAAGCGAATCTTATCATTCTCATGGCCTTAACATTACACAACAACTTATCTTTTTCGTCTTGAGGAATCTTCTCCACGTCAGTTAAGAGTTTGTTTTACTCCTTTTGAGTCTTAATGGTTCGGTTTGTTCCAGAATGAACAAAAGGACCCAATGTTATTGCTTCCCAGATAAGATAACCGTTGTCTTCAGAACCAACGACGTAGTCTTCAAAGTGATGCGTCCAAACTTCAAAATCTTGAGTGTATAGAATCGGGATCCTAGTTGTGGATCCAATAATGTTGGAGATATTGATTGGATTTGTTTGTGAATCGTCAAGAGACATGATGACCTTTTCAGATATCTGCTAAGAATCAGACTTGTAAAGATTTAATTAGGGTTTTATCAAAATCAAGAAACATCGTCAATGAAGATATGACGGCTCCTACAGATTCGATAAAAGCGGAAACCCTATATATATTCTTCTAACAGAAGAGATGCGTATATATTACACAGTCTCCTACTCTGATACCAATTGATGAGAATAATATTCTCTTAGATCGATAGATTCAAACAGATATTGAAAGGATAATGACAAGAACAGAAAACGATAAACACAATGATGAATCAAACGTGTTTCGAATGATTAATATGCTCTATCTCATAAGAATTCAATGTGAATTGCTACTGTAGAGATAGGCTAGGGTTACAGTACGATAAGCAAAATAATAATCGAAAAAGCGTTATCTAAACAATGCATGCATGCACTATATATATACTAAATCCTAAAACAAAACACGGCTGGACAGGCCCAAAACCGAGAACACAAATGGACCGAACTACAAAGCCCAATGACGCAATCTCTTGAACTCAACAGGTTGAGTTTGCCCTGCGTACATGGGGTTTCTTAGTATGCCTAGCGTACAAAAATTACGCCCAACATAAACCAACTGATTCCTTCCTTTTCATTAAGCACTTTATCCCTTAAGACCTTTTTTGTCTAGAGCTTAGATCTAAGTCCAAATCATGCCCTAAATCATAAAGTTTCCAACCTTTTTGGTGTTGAATGGATAGAAAGGGTCCAAAACCAGTAACCTAACTTATCATCACATTCTAAACGTCATAATACATGCATGGATAGAAGACCAAGACCAATATCATATTTTTATGACTTAATACCCTCTTTTACACCTGGAAATGCACTTCAAAAGACCAGGTACATCCCACACTAAAAAGGACCAATTCATGGGACAAAAAGGACATAACTTTGACCATTAACTACTAGATCTATCAATGTAGGCATAAAGATACACACTTTATACCTCCTGAAGATGAATGGGGGAGGAGAACTTACAGATCCAAGGTTGCTCCAAGAATCTAAGCACAATCAGCACCATCTTCTTTGTAACATCCCAAAAATTTCAACAAATTTTAACTTTTCAAAACAACCCATTCACTAAAGAGGTACTTACAAAATTCATTGCTTCTAAAACAATATTTAAAATCGGAATCAGTTACAACATAGTTTTCAAAACATTTTCATTATCAGAGTTTGCCAAAAATCATAAGTTCCAAAAAAACACGAGGATGTTTACGGTCACGCCTTCACCTTGCCACGGTCTAATGAAGTACCTGAAACCATAAACCAAAACTGTAAGCAAGAAGCTTAGTGAGTTCCCCTAAAGTACCAACATACAACATATAACATATACAACAAACAACATGCATACAGGGCGTTCAGCACGATTGGAACGCCCCACCGACCTAGAGTCTATCTGGCACGCTACAGAGCCTTCAGTGTGAGTGGAACGCCCCACCTGCCTACAGTCCATTTGGACCGCTCACAGAACCTTCAGCATGACTGGTACACCATACCGGGCCTTCTACCTATCTGGACCGTTCTCCGGGCCTTCGTCCTGACTGGTACGCCCCACTGGCCTTCAGTCTATACAGGCCGCCCTGGGGTTTTGGCCTTCAGCATAAAGCATGTCCGCCTCAACCCAACCACTCAGACCCCGTGTCGACACACACACACACACACACACACACACACACACACACACATATATATATATATATATATATATATATATATATATATATATATATATATATATATAACAGATAATCATGCGGTTAACCAGCCAATAACAAACAGACAGATCTTACAGATCACTAAGCATAACATCATCCTATATACTACGATATAGATCTAACAGATCACTACAATACTCAATCATGCAATAATCAGGATAACAATCCAAAAGGGACCGGCCTTGGTGCCTTCGACCGAAAAGTACAGTAAGGAACACTCACCTCTCGACCTGATCCATAGCTGATGAGGTCCCGACTCCGAATCTCAGCTCCAACCAATACCTACCCATCCAAATGACAAATAACCGTCAAAATCCCAAAATACCAAAATACCCATCAAGGTTAAACTTGGTCAAAGTCAACAGTCCATGTTGACGCGAACATGCCATGTTGCCTTGAAAACACGTCGTGTTCCTTCCGCATCCAAACAGTTGGGAAAACCCCTACCACCACGCTGTGTTGACTTGCAAACACGTCGTGTTTACCTGAGTTCCAGTAGCTTAATCCATTAAGCTGCTTCCTTCGATTCCCAGATCTCCAAAGCTCAGATCTAGACCAAAATTATATGAAGGATGATAAAGTTTCCAACTTTATCCTCTGGGACTACTCCAAAAGGTTCCAAAACCCATCTATAAGGCTAAAAGATGCAAGGACTTAACTAATAAGCACTCAATCCTTAAAGCTGATGCCCAATACGTTCCAGAAGAGGTTCTAGCACTAAAACCAACCCAAAGGTCAGTGATTTATAGACATGCATATCCAATGCATGTATTGAACCCAAATTAGGTCAATAATTAGGATTATGAACTAATCTCAATACATGACATCAAAACTCAACTATAAGCCAGATCTAGTACTCTACAAGGTCAACTTGACTTAGGGATTCATAAAGTTGAAAACCTTATGAGATCTAACCCTTCCAACTCTCAAGAATAAGAAGCCAAAGGGACAAAACCCAAGATCTAGTAACATGGAATGATAAAAATCGGATCTTGGACACTTAGAAAGGCCCAGAAGAGTCCCAAACTGAAAAATGGGGGACTTGCTTGCTGGATCTTTCCTTCCTTCCTCCAATTTATTCCTTCTTTGGCTCCAAAAACACCATACTAGCTCACACATGAGAGAAAAAGATGATTAGGGTTTCCTTCAGGGCTTGAGGGCTGATGGGGCTGAGGGTAAACAAACCCTATCCATCTCATTCCATTAACTAGGGAGAAAAACCCAAAAGATTAGGTTTTCATTTCTAGCGACCAACACGCCATTTTCAAGGAGGCAACACACTGTGTTGCTCTTAATGAGACCTACGCTTTTCTTATCTCGACACGCCGTGTTGGTGCCTCCAACATGTCGTGTCCAATCCCAAAAGGAGATTTATACCAAAGTTTCTCCTCAAATTCCAGGTGTTACAACTCTCCCCCACTTAAATTAGATTTCGTCCTCGAAATCATTCCTCACTATCTCCTTTACCGGCTTAAACGATCCTGAATGAACTCCTTGAACAATGTCGGACTCCAAGATAGACAGAACCAATCAAAACTGCTCCTGCAAGAACTCAACTTCACAGCCCGAACCAAACAACCTATCCGGCCTTCCATTAAATGAAACCACCCTTTGGAGAAATCTCCAAACGCGAAGATACACGAATCCTTAATCCCTTGTAGGAACCACTTCTACCCTGAAATCCAGAGTCTCAATTTTGGTGTAACTCCCTGACAGAACGCCCATATTGAACCATTGCTAATTTCATTCCAATTATCCCCCAAACTGACTACTTCAATTCTGATAACCTGAGGTTCCCACTAGAAGACATAATCACATATCATACGCGGCTGCTGACTGATGGGTTTTGAGCATTCTAACACTTCCTAAGTGTACATGCAACCCTAATAACCTTGAATCTATGTTTTCTCTATATACATGCAAATTTCTTTTTCAAGGTTATTTCCTAACTAGCATGGCATGGGGATTACATAAAACATAAAACTAGTAGAAATACATACCTTGTTGTTGCTTGGATTCCTTCAAGACTTTGTGAGCCTAGCACCCCAAATGTTGTGCCTCAAATGCTTCACACAACACCACAAGACTTGGAATAACTTGAGAGAATACTTCTAGCACTCAAATTTGGTTATGCCCTCTCTAGTAACACTATGTACACTAGGTCCTCATTTTGCTAGCCATAGGGTTCCTTTTATAGTGTTGTCACAATTAGGGTTTACACATGAATGCCCTTAATTGTCATGACTCTTGATTTCCCATGACCCATGGATTTGTAACTCCCATGGACTATCCATGGAGCTCCATATGGTTACATCCATAACCCATAAACCATGGATCATTAATCCACCATAAAAGAATTGATGATTGTCATAATCAACCCTATATATTTAATTAGTCTCACTTTGATCACCAAATTAATACTAGATTAATACTTGATCAATACTAATTAAATAATACTATTATTAATATATTAGAACTTATAATATATTAATAATGATAAGTGCCTTATTCTCTCATTTAGTCTATCCAAGTATTGCAATGACATGCAACCCAAATGGACCATGCCGGGTCGGGTCAGGTACATACCAAATAAAGTTATGGACTTAGACACTATATCCAACAGTCTCCCACTTGGATAAGTCTAATAACTATATTTGCAAATATGACTTTAAAATCCGACTAGCAATCGTAGCTCTTTCAAAGTCTCTCGGAACTGAGATGATGATGATACGCCATTTAAGATAAGTGATCATATAATCCTCTGTTCTCATGATATCAGTCGGACAAACACATGGAACATGGTCTTACTTATTGTCCAGCATTTGTTTCTCGATCTCTGATTTGTTTCGACATAGAACTAAATTGAACACATCAATTAGGTTCTGACCGGGCCCGGTACATAGGTCAAAACCAAATCATCGAGGGGCCCAGATATCGCTTCTATTTCTAGAAGGAACAGATAAACTTCGACTGATATGCTTGTACTAACTACTTGTTGAATTATTCACAAAGGCACGTTTTATAACATCGAGTTACCAATGCGTTTTCGTACAATCAATGAATAACCAACTCATAGTCAACAACTCATATCTCTAGGTTTGAAGATTTATATGATATTACCGTCTCACGATCACTCGAGATAAATTCCATGAAGTGATGCAAGTGAGCGTGGGTTGGATCCAATACTCAGCCCTTATGAGTACTCATGAATGTTGTAGCAACCATTGCATTGTCCAAAGCACTTTTAGACAAATCATACAAGCCAAATTCATGACAGTCTTAAATCAATACTTACTTCCAAAGTTTGACTGACTGTGGATGGTTTGAATAATAACATAATTATTCTGGAAGTAAAAACATGCAAAATTGAAACATAGTAAACAATCAACACAAGATAGTAACACCTTACTCATAAATAAATAACAACTTTTATTTATCATCAAATGTCAATTACATTTTACAAGTTTCAGGAATCTAATTATTGAAACTAATATCATCCCTCAGCCCAATGCGCCTCGCATGCTGTAAATGCTTAACCCTGCTCAGTCCCTTCGTGAGGGGATCTGCTGGATTCTCATTTGATGATACCCTCTTAGCCACGAGGAGTCCTTCTTCTATTCGATGTCTGATGAAATGGTATTTTCTGTCAATGTGCCTAGATCTCCCGTGATCTCTTGGTTCCTTAGCCAAAGCAACCGCACTTTCGCTGTCACAGAAAATTTCCATTGGCTCTTTTATAGCTGGTACAACTCCAAGGTCTCCGATGAAGTTCTTTAGCCATATCGCCTCCTTAGCTGCTTCACTTGCTGCTATGTACTCTGATTCACAAGTAGAATCAGCTACTGTCTCCTGCTTGGAACTTTTCCAAGTAATTGCCCCTCCATTTAGGATAAAGACCCAGCCCGACTGAGAGCGGAAATTATCCCTATCAGTCTGGAAGCTAGCATCGCTATACCCTTCCACTCTCAAGTCATCATTGCCTCCGAGGGTAAGGACCCAATCCTTAGTCCTCCGCAGATACTTGAGAATGTTCTTTACCGCTGTCCAGTGTGCCTTGCCAGGGTTCCCTTGATATCTACTGACCATGCTCAAAGCAAAGGCCACATCAGGGCGAGTACAAGTCATAGCATACATGATCGAGCCCACAGCGGAAGCATATGGTATATGACTCATTTCAGCTATCTCAGCCTCTGTACTCGGACTCTGAGTCTTACTCAGCTTGGCATTACTCTGGATTGGTAATTCTCCTTTCTTGGAATCTTGCATACTGAACCTCTTCAGTACCTTATCCACATAAGTACTTTGACTAAGTCCAATTAGTCTCTTACTCCTATCTCTCAATATCCTTATCCCTAGGATATAGGCAGCTTCCCCAAGGTCCTTCATAGCGAAACACTTCCCAAGCCAGGACTTAACCTCCTGCAAGGTTGGGACGTCGTTTCCTATGAGAAGTATGTCATCCACATACAACACCAAGAAGCTAACTATGCTCCCACTAGCCCTGACATACACACAAGACTCATCCTCACTCCTAGAAAAGCCAAACTCTTTGACTTTCTCATCAAAGCAAAGATTCCGTCTGCGAGATGCTTGTTTCAATCCATAAATGGATTTATCAAGCTTACACACTCTATTAGGGTATCTTATATCGACAAAACCCTCTGGTTGAGCCATGTAAACATCCTCAGCCAACTTTCCATTAAGGAAAGCGGTTTTGACATCCATTTGCCATATTTCATAATCATGAAATGCAGCTATGGCTAACAATACTCTAATAGACTTAATCTTAGCTACTGGTGAGAAGGTCTCATCATAGTCAACTCCCGGAGTTTGAGTAAAGCCCTTCGCAACCAGTCGCGCTTTATAAGTGTGTACCTTCCCATCCATGTCTGTCTTCTTCTTGAAGATCCATTTGCACCCAACTGTCTTACGACCTGGTACATTGTCAACCAAGTTCCAAACTTGATTGTCATACATGGACTGAATCTCGCTGTCCATAGCCTCCTTCCATTTAGCAGACTCAGGGCCTGCCATGGCTTCCCTGTAGTTATTAGGTTCATCCAAATCTATTAGTGTACTATCACTAATAAACGTATCACCTTCAGTGGTGATGTGATAACCATAATAAAAATCAGGTGTGTTCCTCACCCTAGTGGAACGTCTTGGAGGTACAGACTCATCTATCGGATCAACAGGAGTTTCCTCCTTAGGTTGGTCGATAGCATTTGAGGTTCCTTCACCACTTGACTCTTGAAGCTCTTCAAGGTCAATTTGCCTCCCACTGTCCCCTTGGCTTATGAATTCTCTCTCACGAAAGACTCCTCTTCTTGCTACAAAAACCACATTATCACTAGGTCTGTAGAAGAGGTAACCAAAGGATCTCTGTGGGTAGCCGATGAAAATATACCTCTCACTTCGAGGTTCAAGCTTATCATGAGTCTCACGCCTCACGAAAGCTTCACAACCCCAAATCTTGATGTGGTCCAAATTGGGAACTTTCCCAGTCCACATCTCGTGAGGTGTTTTGGCAACCTTTTTAGTAGGGACTAGATTAAGGATATGGACGGCAGTCTCTAAGGCATACCCCCAGAAAGAGATTGGTAACGAAGCTCGACTCATCGTGGAACGAACCATATCCAACAAGGTTCGGTTGCGCCTCTCAACTACACCATTCAACTGTGGTGTCCTGGGAGGTGTCAATTGTGAGACAATCCCACATTCCTTAAGATAGTCAAGGAACTCAATGCTAAGATACTCTCCTCCTCGATCGGATCGGAGCATCTTGATGTTCCTGCCCAATTGATTCTCAACTTCCTGCTTAAACTCTTTGAACTTTTCAAAGGTTTCTGACTTATGCTTGATCAAGTAAATATATCCATATCTACTGTAATCATCAGTAAAAGTCACATAATAGCGATTAGCATCCCTTGTATCAACTCTGAAGGGCCCACACACATCCGTGTGTACAAGGTCCAACAAACCTTCACCCCTATCACAAGTACCTGTGAAGGGTGACTTTGTCATTTTTCCAAGTAAACAAGACTCGCAACTATCATCTGACTTGAGGTCAAATGATTCCAAGACTCCAGCCTTTTGGAGTTGGCCTATGCGCTTCTTGTTAACATGTCCAAGACGACAATGCCACAAGGATGCTTTATCCAAGCTATCTGAAGAATCAATATACAACACATTATTTCCTAGATTGTCTACAACATTCACGGCTTCATATACACCATCACAAGGTAATGCTTTAAAGTGAAATACATCATTGTAATAAACATTAATAGCACCATTTTTATTATCAAATGAAAATGTAAAACCTTGTTTGTATAAGCCATGAAAGGAAATAATATTTCTCGCCATTTCGGGCGAGTAACAACACTTATTCAAATCTAACATTAACCCATTATTAAGCAATAAAGAATAAACTCCTATCTTGGTAACAGGTGATGCTTTCCTGTTGCCTATGACTAAGTTTATCTTCCCGTGCTCCACTTGCTCACTTCTTCTTAGTGTCTGCAAATCAGTACAAATGTGAATACCACACCCTGTATCAAGCACCCAAGAATTAGCATTAGATGAGTTGTTAGACAATATTGTGTAAATACCTGCATGGGTGGGTTTAACCTTCCCATCCTTTAGATCTTGCAGATATTTGGGGCAGCTTCGCTTGAAGTGTCCCTTATCCTTGCAATAGAAGCACTGTGCTTCCTTTGGGTTTGAAGAAGGAGTAATGGGACCTTTCTTTGTCCCACTTGAAGAGGAACCATCAAGAGTCTTACCCTTGGTACCCTTCGAAGGGCTTTTCCTCTTCTTACCCTTTCCCTGCCCAATAGCCAGAACAGGGGCTGTTGAAGGAGTAGAAGTAGCAACCGCTTTACTCTTAAGGCCATTTTCAGCTGTCCTTAAGAGTCCTTGAAGTTTGCTAAGTGTGACTTCCTCCTTGTTCATATGATAAGTCATACGAAACTGATCATAACTTGGAGGTAAGGAATGGAGAATGATGTCAATCGCCATTTCCTCAGGAAAGTCAACATTTAGCTTCAGCAACCGGTCAACGAACCTTTGCATCTTCTGCAAGTGACCGGTGATGGGTTCACCATCCTTCATCCTTGCGGTTATCATGGAGGAGATGATTTCATACCTCTCCTGACGCGCGCTCTGATGGTACCTTTCCATCAGATCCAGGTGCATCTCATAGGGGTAGAAATCTTCATAGGATTTTTGAAGTTCAGGAGTCATGGTGGCCATCATGATGCATGCTACTTTAGTAGCATCCTTTTCATGTGCAACAAACTCCGCAAACTCTTCAGGAGTAGTAGTGGCTTCACTCACAACCTTAAGCTCCCTATCGAGGACATATTCTTTGTCCTCATAGCGGGTAATCATTCTGATGTTTCTGATCCACTCATTGAAATTGGATCCATCAAAGATGACCTTACCACACAAGTTCATAAGGGAAAAGGAGCCTGTTGGGTTTGAGCCAGAAGCATTGTTGGAAGACATCTGAAAGGAAAGAAAGACAAGTTTCATTAGATTAGGAATCCTTAATAATTCACCCAAATGAAATATTAAGGCTAGGATCCAACAAACTATTTATAGTTGGAAGAGGGATGCCATAATCCATACTATAAAATATTTGAAGGTAGGTAAATGACGATTTACCAATTTCCACCATAAGAACGAAATATTTTATTATTAGGTTTTATTGGTTTTGAAACTCCTAGATCTTTTGAGATACATTGAACTTTTCAATGGCATGTTTGAATCTCGATTGTGCCCTCTCAAGTTTGTGACTGGGATGTCGAGGATCACAAACAAGGTGTGAATAACCATACAAATTGACTTGGTACCCTTAACAATATTACCTAATCGATGTGCCGGTTAACCACACACGCTCCACCGATCTATAATAAGGTCAAGTTACCCTTTGCCACTCTTACTAGTCCATGTTAGTGTGCCGGTTAACCACACACGCTCCACTAACGACTTGGTAAGGTACAAAGTGTAATTTTATGGGCTAGCACCAATTTCACATTTTCCTAAAGTAACTAAGATTGGGAATTTATAATGTATAGTTACTTTATAATTCATTATACTTTTAACGAGTATTTAAAGTCGTATCCTACCCGTTCGGCTAACGACCCTCCACCGATCAAGGAAGCGGTGGGTGAGAGTGGACACCCATTAAGTCACCATTTTATAGGCAACAACCTTATACCCCCCTTATAGACCGGCTTCGTGAATGAGGCCTACTAACGGTAAGAATGACATATTCTTATACATATCTATATAATAAAATTATAATAATAGTATAAGTGTTGATTTTTAAACTTTTTAAAAATCTAAGGTTTAATTTGGAATTAAAGTATTAAAGTGTAAGAGTTTTCAAATTCCAAAACTTGAGGGCAAGAATTGAAACTATTCCAAGTCTCTTCAATTTGTAACTTATGAGTTTTAATGGTTCATAAAATGAAGACTCTTCATTTTATGAAACATCTTTAGTTCTTTAATCACAATTAAAGGAAGTGACTTTTGGTTATCCATAACTTGAGGACAAGTTATGGACACCATCATAGCCATTAAGATCATGAATTAAACACACATGGTGGTTACACATAATTCCTATGATCTTCTAAAAACTCATAAGAACACAAATTCATGTCAAGCAATTTCAAGAAATCATATAAACATATACAATACTTGAAAATTGATAAAAGTCATGTAAAATGGGTTAATATAATCATTATCATTTTGAAAAACAGATTTTACAAGTCCAAAACAGATTGGGATAATGATCTTAATCCATTTCCAGCAACAAAACTCGAAAAAACTGCCCAGCACGCTCCTACTCGCCGAGTGCATTATTCTACTCGGCGAGTAGAATGAATTTGTTCATAGACTCGGCGAGTCCTCCCCATGGACTCGGCGAGTCCAGTCGTCAGAATGCAGAATTTTCGATTTTTAAGCAGTTTTGCATCAAGTATACAGAAAACAATCCTAGGCTCTGATACCACTGATGGGTTTTGAGCATTCTAACACTTCCTAAGTGTACATGCAACCCTAATAACCTTGAATCTATGTTTTCTCTATATACATGCAAATTTCTTTTTCAAGGTTATTTCCTAACTAGCATGGCATGGGGATTACATAAAACATAAAACTAGTAGAAATACATACCTTGTTGTTGCTTGGATTCCTTCAAGACTTTGTGAGCCTAGCACCCCAAATGTTGTGCCTCAAATGCTTCACACAACACCACAAGACTTGGAATAACTTGAGAGAATACTTCTAGCACTCAAATTTGGTTATGCCCTCTCTAGTAACACTATGTACACTAGGTCCTCATTTTGCTAGCCATAGGGTTCCTTTTATAGTGTTGTCACAATTAGGGTTTACACATGAATGCCCTTAATTGTCATGACTCTTGATTTCCCATGACCCATGGATTTGTAACTCCCATGGACTATCCATGGAGCTCCATATGGTTACATCCATAACCCATAAACCATGGATCATTAATCCACCACAAAAGAATTGATGATTGTCATAATCAACCCTATATATTTAATTAGTCTCACTTTGATCACCAAATTAATACTAGATTAATACTTGATCAATACTAATTAAATAATACTATTATTAATATATTAAAACTTATAATATATTAATAATGATAAGTGCCTTATTCTCTCATTTAGTCTATCCAAGTATTGCAATGCCATGCAACCCAAATGGACCATGCCGGGTCGGGTCAAGTACATACCAAATAAAGTTATGGACTTAGACACTATATCCAACACTGACAACTCTTCATTTGACACAACGGATTAGATATTTCTTCGAGAGAAATATCATTCTGATGACAAAATTTCCAGGGATATAATGAACAACAGGAGACAAACTGGGAGATGAACCTTCTAGTGCCAACAAGACACTGCTTCCTTTAACTCCCGAACTATCTTACATATAACAACCAAATCACTAGCACAAACACTCATGCCTGGCCCGATCAGCCTCGGGCTGGAATACCAGGCATGCCTACGATGGGCCCAATCATCCACGAGACGGAATACCCTAGATTGGAAGGCCAATATATACATAACTTGGGTCTAAACTCATAACATGAGATCCAAGAACCTACCCTTGCATTCCCCAAAGTCTCCTGGTTCATGGAAACCCTCACTAAACTGGGATACAAAGATTTCCTCAACAGCCACTAAGACTACAAGTCTCACACCTATTCCAGCAACCAGGTTCCTAAGAATCTAAAAGACATGGACATCCTAACCTAACATCCCTCTATTACGCCAATCTTGCTGACACTACATCCTTCGCCTGGAACTCGCGTCTCATACTACGGCCAAAGGATTCTCAACCTCTTTCCACCGCCTTGTAGGGACCTAAACAATGTCCCTCTCAATGCTAACGGCACAACAAGCCATATCTATTCCACACCCAATTCCTTTCTCAGATTAGCTGCTACCAATACAGAGCCCAATGTAATCATGGTCGCCCACGACCTAGGAACAAGATAACAGTTGCACCTTTGATCTAAATCAAAGGTTATCACCCAAAAGAACCAGGTGAATAATTTGATCCATGCCCCAAGGCTATCTTGCCCAACCCTTATACACACAGTGAATTACCACCATGTACAGTCTTAGGGAGCCTATAACCTTATCCAGAAAAGGGCAGAAATACCAGAGTTCTAACGAACGAAGAAACTCCATCATTAACAGATGGCATCCTCAAGATCGATCGAAACAAGATTCCCCTGTGCCTGAGACTAGACAGATTCCTCCAATACGCAATCAACTCGAGAAGACTTCTAAAGTGATCATGAATGCTACCCAACCCAAGCCTGCTATGAACTAAAATTCCACATCCTCATTGAGGATAAGCATACCCAGAGACCAAAGGAACATAAAACATACTAAATCTGATGATAACCTGTCACATCCATGGAACTTCAAGTGTCATACTAAAACCTTCGAAATCCTTCGATGAATGACAAACGATGCGACCAACAATCATGCACATGACATTAAATCGAATGAACCAAAACCCTTGCGGGGATGAACGTACCAAATCCTGAAACTGATTCCTTGCTCGATTCCTGCCCAAGCTAGACTACAATTATAAATCATTACACCCCGCTAACAACTCCCTCCTCCACCTATACTCGACTTTAGTGATCTCACGGTTCCTTATCTATTCATTGACATCTCAAAAGAAGCCACTAGCTACAATGAGCTCCTTGACCAACCACTTTCTGCTGAGAGACAACCCATGAATCTCCTGACCCATACATCCGATCGCCACCTACTATATGCCCTTGTCTTAACCAAATCCCCAATCGAGATTCAACATACTCGCACCGCAAATCCCTATGATTCATCCTTCCAATACCACAAACTCGAATATATCGATGATTCTCCAAACTGAATACCATGTTCTCCCCTACTTAGAGTTCGAACTACTACGCACTAGTGTTGAAACCAACCCATAACTCAACCGGTTCAACCAAGTACAACCATCCATTATCCTGGAAGAATAACACACACATGATGATCTTTTGGATAAGGATCAAACAAATCCTAAGAGAATCGTAAACTTCAGTTGAAGACCTCTGAAATTTACCAAACATGACCACTTAACATTAAGGATTTCATGTATCCGCATCAGAATTACCGACTTACGATCCCAAAACATCCACTCCTTGTTACCGCTCCTTCCCTAGCAACGATAGTGATTGAACCCAAAGGTTCTCTGATGGGAAACTATCGGTCCCACCTGAATGAATGCCAACATGCCCGAACTGCGACTTCGCTGATGAAATATTCCTGCTACTTGACCATAGATCTTCCAATGCATACCCCTGAACTGGATCCACCAAAGGAACCCAAACAATCCACTGAACCACTAAATCCCGCCCAACAAGATACGACCCACCGATGACTCTTGACATGCGAAATGACATATGAAGATTCATAGTACATATATCAGGCAAAACAGAGAACTGAACCAAAGGTATCACTTACCAATACCCAACATAATTCCAAGGCAGGTACAACACTGATCAAGAACAATTTCGCCATTATATCAATAAAGAATTGGGGGTCGAATTACATACCATAGATTTATTGTGGCTCGACCTTGACCTCATGAGGAACGATGAGCATTGAGACCCGAGCTCCCTCCGCCTCCAAAGCAGGACAGCTGGACCTGAAATGAACTGGTTGGAAACAGTGAAAGCATATCTGGTCCTTCTTACAATCCCGTTGCACATGCCCTCTTTCCCCACACTTGAAACACCTAAACTTGTGACAAGAAAATCTGTGATTTCCTCCACACTTGCCACACACCTCATGATTCTCCTGACTTCCAATACCTAGGTCAGCAACCTCAGTCTCCTCTTCCTCTGCTGAAAGAGTCCTCCTCTTCTTTTCTAGCTGTGTCCTCTCAATCAAATCTCCCCCAACAGTCATCTCACTAGCAACACCTCTCACAGTCTGCAAAGCTACAACTTGCTCCTCGAGCTTGGCACTTACCCTGCCAGTGATCTGATTTACAAACCAGATAATTTTTCTTGTAAAATCCGAAAACTTTTACTGAAATCATCTCCAGCATCTGCTCGACGGACCACATCGGCCTATCCTGACCACTAGCTCCTGATCACGGTCCGGATCCCACCTCTAATCTCCTCGTCATCACCATACTGAACATAAACCAGGGCGATATCATAGGAAATGCATATCATTCCAAGGGAGCCAACTCCCAACAAAACCCTAAGGGTTGTGACTTGCTTGCTATGCGTACGGGTCCTGTGCTTTCAGTAGTACGAGCCCATACTACCTTCCACACCTACCCGTATTTGTCTTATAGGATCATCACAACAATCCTACCAATGCCCGCATACTAGCATAATCAAACACTCTATCCACACTTCCTAGAGGACGACAAAACATAAAGTAACTGGCCGGCTGACCCCACATAAATCATCCTACCACCAACTGCCACACGACCCTCCATTGGTGCTAGATAACTATAGCATGAACTCTATCAAATACTACACAACTTAACAATCTTAGGCTAAGGAATCAATGCTACAACGGTTGGAGCCAGACAAGAGCTACGTAGTAGGACCAAATCCCCCACCTGAAGGCCATTTAACCTATGCAGTATGTAACGTAGCACATTCAATCGATAGTTAGTTCACACACGAAAGAGTCATACAACAATCAATAGGGTACTCTACAAGAGATAAGGCATCAAATATCAGGAAATTATATCATAAGATTCTTGAGGATCCATATCCTATCACTAGCATGTTGTTCTAATCGTAATATAACATAATACCAAATAACTGTGTGGTAATTTTGGGGTCTACTTACTGGCTCCGGCTGATCGTACGCATCGCATCCTCCTTGATTATTTTGAAAACCATTTAAAAATTGTTTGAAAATTCTTTTTCCATAGTTTGACACTGGATTCACATGAGTGTTCTGCCAATTCACTCAAACCAAGGCTCTGATACCAACTTGTAGCATCCTAAAAAATTTTAACTTTTCAAAACTACCCATTCACTAAAGACGTATTTACAAAAACCATTGTTTCTAAAACATTATTTAAAATCAGAATCGTTTACAACATAGTTTTCAAAACATTTTCATTATCAAAGTTTCCCAGAAATCATAAATTCCAAAAAAACACGAGGATGTATACGGTCATGCCTTCACCTTGCCACGGTCCAGTGAAGTACCTGAAACCATAAACCAAAACTGTAAGCACGAAGCTTAGTGAGTTCCCCCAAAATACCAACAGACAACAGATAACATATACAACAAACATCATGCATACAAGGCCTTTAACATGACTGGAACGCCCCACCGGCCTACAGTCGATCTGGCACGCCACAGAGCCTTCAGTCTCAGTGGAACGCCCCACCGGTCTACAGTCTATCTGGACTGCTCACAAAACCTTCAGCATGACTGGTATGCCACATTTGGCCTTCAGCCTATCTGGACCATTCTCTGGGCCTTTGGCCTGACTGGTATGCCCCACTAGCCTTCAGTCTATCCGGGCCGCCCTGGGTCTGTTGGCCTTCAGCACAAAGCAAGTCCGCCTCAACCCAACCACTCATACCTCCTGTCGAAACACACACACACACACACACATATATATATATATATATATATATATATATATATATATATATATATATATATATATATATATAACATATAATCATGCAGTTAACCAGCCAATAACAAACATACAGATCTTACAGATCACTAAGCATAGCATCATCCTATATACCAGGATACAAATCTAATAAATCATTACAATACTCAATCATGCAATAATTAGGATAACAATCTAAAAGGGCCGACCTTGGTGCCTTCGACCCAAAAGTACAGTGAGGAACACTCACCTCTAGATCTGTTCCATAGGTGATGAGGTCCTGACTCCAAATCACAGCTCCAACCAATACATACCCATCCAAATGACCAATAACCATCAAAATCCCAAAATACCAAAATACCCAAAATACCCATCAAGGTCAAACTTGGACAAAGTCAAAAGTCAAAGTCAACAGTCCATGTTGACTCCAACACGCCGTGTTGCCTTGCAAACACGTTGTGTTCCTTCCGCATCCAAACAGTCAGGAAAACCCCAGCCAACATGCCGTGTTGACTTGCAAACACGTTGTGTTTACCCGAGTTCCAGCAGCTTAATCCATTAAGCTGTTTCCTTCAATTCCCAGAGCTCCAAAGCTCAGATCTGGACCAAAATGACATGAAGGGGGATAAAGTTTCGAAATTTATTCTCTGGGATTACTCCAAAGGGTCCAAAACCCATCTATAAGGCCAGAAGATGCAAGGAATTAACAAATAAGCACTCAATCCTTAAAGCTGATGCCAAAAGAGGTTTTAGCTCTAAAACCAATCCAAAGGTTAGTGCTTTATAGACATGCATGTCCAATGCATGTATTGAACCCAAATTAGGTCAATAATGAGGATTATGAACTAATCTCAATGCATGACATCAAAACTCAACTATAAGCCAGATCCAATACTCTACAAGGTCACCTTGACTTGGGGATTCATAAAGTTGCAAACCTTATGAGATCTAACCCTTCCAATTCTCAAGAATAAGAATCTAATGGGACAAAAACCAAGATCTAGTAACATGGAATGATAAAAATCGGATCTTGAACACTTACAAAGGTCCAGAAGAGTGCCAAGCTGAAAGATGAGGGACTTGCTTGCTGGATCTTGCCTTCCTTCTTCCAATTTCTTCCTTTTTTGGCTCCAAAAACACCACACTAGCTCACAAATGAGAGGGAAAGATGATTAGGGTTTCTTTCAGGGCTTGAAGGCTGATGGCGGCTGAGGGTGAACAAACCCTAGCCATCTCATTCCTTTAAATAGGGAGCAAAACCTAGAGGATTAGGGTTTTATTTCCAGATTTTAGGAGGCAACACGTTGTGTTGCTCTTAATGAGACCGCGTCTGTTCTTATCTCGACACGCCGTGTTGGTGCCTACAATATGCCGTGTCCAATCCCAAAAGGTGATTTATATCCAAAGTTACTCCTCAAATTCCTGGTGTTTCATTCTTTCTTCAACGGCACTCAAGAACACCTTCTTTTCCTCATAAAGCTCCAAATAGTGTTAGGGTTTCAAGGGAGGACGTTTAGGAGGTGGAGGTTGAGAATGGAAAGGGTTTGGGTGAGTTAAGAATCTTAAATAGGGCTCAAAACCCTCAATTTAGGGTTTGGCACCTGAGTCTGTATGCCCTGCGTACTCCTAGTATGCCGAATGTACTAGGTTGAGCATTCTTTCTCCATCTGAGCTAGTACGCCCGACGTACATCCTGTACGCATAGCATACTAGGCTAAGCCCAAAAACCTCCTGACTTCTGAAGGGCATAACGTTTTTGTTCTAACTCCGATTTCGACATTCTTTATATCCACATAAAGGTATTGAAGAGCCCCACAATATTATCTAGATATCTTGGACTAAAAGCTTATTGAAAAAAATCGATTTTCATGCAAGGCCCCGACCTATGACTTTCCATTTTCTGCTCTTCGGCCCAAAACACAATTCTAAGGTTAGATCTCTCAACCATCATTACCTCCTTCCTCAAGGACTAACTTGGCTCCTCAAGGCCCAAAGCTTTTATAAAACCGACTCCTGACCCTTAATCACAGAATGACCTAGAACAGGGTGTTACAATAATTTTAATAAATACTTGTGTTAAATCATGTTCTTGAAAGTAAATATGCGCTTACCTGACCGAGGTAAAGTCTTATGGGAAAGTCATATCCTTGACTGACGCTTCATTTTTCCTTTTTCATGACATAAATACAAATATTACTAAGCCTCACTATTGCATTCGTATTTATAAAGGTTATTCATAATAATGTTTTTCTAAAATCTAAGAATAATCCCAAAATAATACTAACTTGTATCTGATAAGAAATAACCAGCTAAGATCATATTGGATGTAGGATCCATTTGGGAAAAGATGTACCATTTGGGGAATCCAATTTCAACACCTCAAAGATGTAGCCTAGACATTACTCCTGTAAGTAGACCGATCAGTATAATGACTGGTATTACTAATAAATCTTATTTATAAGCTCGTAATAACGACTATTAACATAAATATAAGTTAAACTTAAAGCATGATAAGTATAGCTCAACTTATAGGTTCTTTAGCGAAAAACCGGAAATTACATTGCAGAACTTCGAAACCAAAAGCTTTATTTCGTTAGGCTCTCTGATGCTCTAGAGCTTCGTTACTAAAACCTAAGAACTCCTTAATTCGGGCCTCTGGGCTTTGATAAAGTTTGAGAGAGTTTCGATGAGAAAGGAGTGAAAACTGAAGTAAAAATCATCTTCTATTTATAGAGCAAATTTGACGCTCTGCGTCGCGGTGACGTCATGAATCTTGAAGAAGAAGGGTCGCTCCTAGAGGTGACACGTGTCATTGGATGCAAGTAATTTTCGAATCTTTGAAATTCATATCTCTCACATACGAGCTCCGTTTTCGACGTTCTTTATATATGTGGTTTTGTATCAACGAGTACTATAAATTTTGTTTGGACCCTGTCGGCTAAGTCACATTCTATTTTTATTTTAAAGTCTATAAATTTTACACTATAAAAGACGTTGCAAAATTCATAACTCCTTAGTACGAGCTCTATTTTTGACGTTCTTTATATCCCCAGTTTTGTATCAACGAGTACTACATCTTTCGTTTAGACTCCATCAACTAATTCACATTCTATTTTTATTTTACACTATCTAAGATTTACAATGTAAAAGACCTTGAGAAATTAATAACTACTTCATACGAGCTCCGTTCTCTATGTTCTCAATATTGAAGGATTCATATTTTCGAGTACATCAACTTTCATTTAGATTATTTTGGCTAACAATTAAACATTTTTTATTTCAATTTATGTGTCGCACACTATTGTACTATGTTGCACTCGAAAATTCAAAAAATTAGAACTTCGTCATAGGAATTCAGATTTAGGAGTTCTTTATATTCACTACTTCGTAATTACGATTACTACAAATTTTGTTTATATCACTCTGGTGAATAAGCAACTTTTCTCTGATTCATATTTTATGACACATTGTTGTGTAGGGTTGAACGTTAAACTTTGAAAATCGTAACTTCCTCATATGAAGTCATATTTAAGTGTTCTTTATATCTGTGTGCTCGTAGTTACGGTCTCTACGACTTTTGTTTAGATTATTTATCCTAAATAATATTATATTTTTACACTTTACTTTATCGCTTCAATGATAAATTTTTATATTAAGGTTTTCTACAATATTTTGTACTCGTGTATACGATTAATATTTATATAGCTCGTAACACATATAAAGAACAATTATCTTATTCAAGGATTTTATTTGTATAACTATTATTATTATACTTTAAACATTTTATCCCGAATTTGCGGACATTACAATTACCTCCCACTTATGATGATTACATCCCAGAATCATAAAACATCAAACTAATCTTAGATGGTGATTCCTTAAATCGCCTTTCAATCGCCAAGTAAGGTTTTGCCTCAGTACTTGTTTTCTCACAGTACTATCACAACCGACCCCATTGTGTTATATACCTGATAATGTTTTAAGTTCCTTTATGACAGCTTATCAGCATGCCAACCTAATTCCATAACATTATATCTATCGACTAAGGTTTCATTTAAGCAACCTTGTTACGTCTTCGAATTCCTAAGAAGACCATTTCTCCTTACCCGAAAATAACAAAGTTCACAAACTTAACTGTTTCGTTCCACTTTCGGGTTTCGACTTTGTCGAACTGCGACAGTTTTCACATTATCACTTACATAAGTATATTTTTAAGAAAAAATTGAGGATAATCTTAAATAAAAAAATCATTACTTATTTATGATATAGAGTTTATGAAAATATTCCCTATAGACCAATTCTCTACATATGTGATTCCTAGGAAGGTATACTTATCATCTCTTGGTCTATTATAACCCACAACATATCGTCTTTCTAAACACTCCTAGGACTGGTGATGACAAGATCTAAGATAAGATTGTCCCATTTACCTATAGGTATATATAATGGTTTCAAGTTCCCTCATGATATCTGATGTCGTTTTCTTACTTTCATTTTCATAAGAAATCCAAAGTTAAATATTCTTTCTTAACTTCTTGTGTTGTAACTCTCCTGCACCTTGATGTTGAATCAAAAGTGTAGTTGTCTTTCTCACTTTTGCCTTAAGGGTTGCTTCTCCCTTACTTGGGTTCGAAACCTCACCTGTTGCTACTCACAACCAATTAAAACCCAAGCTGGCTCTACCTATGTGATTTGTAGTCCCTTTTATTCTTTGAAGAAACTCTTGATTGTCATATCAATGACTTTAACATCTCCAACACAACATCACCGCTTGTTCCTATAGCAGGCGATCTTCATGTATAATATGATCACAGCCTGATCAAGATAACAACAAGCATGAGTTCGTTACCAATGCACACGTATGCAAAATGGTAGAAGAGGATATTAGTAATGTAATTGATATATTAGCAACAACGATGGTTGTTGAACTCAATATCATCATTTCCTTTTCTATGGGGTGTTTAACTTGTCGCACTACAATTGATCCTCTTGTAATGATCATTCCGATCATATATGAAGCAATTGGATGTAAACGTACAAAAGACACTTGTATATGATTTTATATACTAGCTATAATTACTACAACTCCCCTAGTTCCCTAAACAAAATTCAAAAAGTTTGAACCTATTTGTTGATGGTGGCGCTTGAACCTGCACTTGTTCTTTCATCCACCGATGGACCTTCAGTCCTAAATCTTGAGTCATAAATTTGACTTTCATCAGGGACTACTACTCCTGTCTAAATTGGCTCATAGCGTCAAACCAATATAGGTTATTTACTTTGGCTACAGAAATTGACCGAATGGTCTCACTCTAAAGGCCTTCCATTGCATGAGGCAACAAATATATAACAAACTACACTCTTGCCTCTAAGATTCACACACTAAAATGAAAATACCTTTTATCTAGTGTCAATAATTTGATCCTTTGAGCATGGTAAATCAACATATCACCACGTTGCAACATGTAGTATCTCTAGTTACTAGCTGTTTGGCCCCAATAAAGGCTGCAATAATTCTATCGATCAACTTGATTACCTTTTTCTTAAATCGACCGACTAAAATCGGTCATTACACATGACATGGTTCTCTGAACCAATCAACTCACTTCGATTACCTATTTCTTAAATCTACCGAGTAAAATCATTCATTACATAGGACATGGTTCTCTGAACCAATCAACTAACTTACACAAATTTATATTATTCGTACTCGATCCTTCATGACTACTTGGGTATGAACCAAAACCACTTTCCTAGTCATCACCATAGCCCAGGTAATAATGGAAACAAATAAAACACACTCAACTACTAGTGCCTTAATAACCTTTCGACTCTTCTTGATCCAAGTATGAATCCTGTGCTTTGGGTAGTATAGGCCTATACTACCTTTCACACTTATTCACAGTCGTCCCAAGAATTTCCTCGAAGTTCCAAACTCAGTAAACATGATAATCATAAAACAATTTAGCATACATGAATGTGTTCAAATTAGCACATGCAACAAATCTCCCAAAACTCCACAAGAATTTTTGCTTCTCAATCAGGCGCTCTAACAACAACCATATGCTTTGCAAAACGCATACTAATCTCCCAAAACTCCACTAGAATTCTTCTTGCACATATGCTTGATCTAGCATATTCTAATTCTTTTTCTTAGTTCCTTAGGAACTCTACTTCTAAACTCTTTGTATTCCTTCCAGTATAGTCCCCATTCTATAAGGTATAATGTATATGAATTTACTCTAGTTGTATGGAGGCAAACACTCTTCTATTATTTGTGCATCCTTTTGATACATGCAATTCACCATGCATATCATTTCATCTCTTTGCTCCATTATTATTTACTTTATAGGAGTCAATCCTAGAAAATATGTCTCTCGACCGCGTATACATCCACTCCGTAGGAGTTTATCCTGTCAAGTCTTCCTCTGAGTTGCATCTCTTTCCACAACTACTTCATAGGAGTCATTCCTAATAAGTTTGCGTTTTAGCTATATCTCAGCATGTTCCACCAGCTTCAACTTTGTTCCTTGTCATCTGTGACACCAATATCTCTTTTCGTGTAATACTATGCGTGTATCTCCACTTCATCTAAATGCTATATCTTTATTTAAACTAGTATGTTCATTAGCACTTCAAAAACCAATGACTATTTTCATCATCCTAGCCCTATACCTTAAAGTCGGATTAACACATAATGAATTTTTTTTAAGGATGTGATAGAATTCAACAGTCACTTAGTATTATTAAATACTAAGTCTGAGCATCATGTATATGGTACAAATTAGCTCTTAACATACCACTTGAACTTTATACTACATCATAAAGATAGACAAGTCTCGGCCTAATAAGTCTGAAAACTCTGTCGGACTTTCATTTCGTTTTTCTCGAATTCTATGAATTCTTCATAGCATCTCATATAATTCCAACTTCGATACCGTTGAAGTATTAATTTTTGTATTAGGCTGTCTAAGGTCTTAACTAAATTGGTATAATTGATTGAATATTAATAAAGTCCTTTTTGGGTTTCCCTCATAACCAGGAAATGGCATTGATTAATATTAATAGATAGATAATTAATTTGATAAATATATTATTGGATTAATATATTAATTAGAAATTAAAATAACTAATTAAGAATTAATCAGAGTTAATTTAAGTAATTATTATGTATCAATTATGTTTAATTAATGGGTGTAAGGGTTAGGTTGCCATTATTCTAAAGTTGAACAAAGTAGCATTCCAGAACCTCCCTAGGAGGGGACGGTTCTAGGAGTCCCTTCTAGGGCTTCTAGAAGCTTTCTTGGTTGATAAGGAAAGTGAATTTGAATTGAAATATCATATTATTATATTGAATTCAAATTAGGGTTTCCTACAACTATAAATAAAGACCTATATAAGACTCAAGAACCCTACACAACACAAGGAACTTTGAAATCTCCCTCTCCCTCTCTTATTTCGATCCCAGGATTTTGCTAGGGTTTGAGTGTGATTCATTAGAGGCTTCCAAACTATTGGGGCTAGCATTCCAAGAAGGTTTCTTCAAAGTACATTGCTATTTCCGATAATAGCAATAAGGTATGTAACCAAACCTTTGTAATTTTCGATTTTGTAGGGTTATTTAGTTTTTGAAAGTATGTTGTTATTATGAGAAAAGCCATAGAATTTCTACATTGCATGTGCCCATAATTTCTTATGTGAAATTCCACAAGTACATAGAAGTAATCTAGAAAACCCTTCAATCACCATCTTCAATAGTGCTAAATTGGTAAGAAATTACTATATCAATCTGGTCGGCGGTGAAATCTCCAGGCGGTGAGATGACTTCATGGATCACGCCAAAGTTTTAGCATCCCTCCAACTAAAAACGTACTTTACTCATAAAATACTCCTCCAAAAATACTACTCCTTCCGTCCCAAAATTATTATCCACAAACAAAAAACACACAAATTAAGGAAGCATTAATTACCACTAACTTTATACAATAAAATGACCGTTTTGTGATTACTTTGCATTTAATGTTCTATTAAATGCTTAGTTGGTTCAGTAATAATGAGAGGGTATTTTGGTAAAAATGTTATTTATTTTTAGAAGTGGGCTATTATTTTGGGACAAACCAAAAAGGAAAGACGGACTATAATTTTGGCACGGAGGGAGTATTATTTTACCAAAAATACTCTAAAGTACTTGTTAAAACGTTGTCGCGGGCGTCTTGTGCAAATAAAATTTATCACTGCTCGAATGTACAAAAGGATAGCATAGGGAAGTATGATCGAATCCACAGGGACACAACCTAATGGTTAATGTCTGTTTACGTAAGGCACCTACTAGTCATAAAATAGAAAATGTAAAAGGATATTTTTGATTAATAATTAAAAACTAAATAGAAGTGAAAATAACTAAATGAAATTCAGTAATAAAAACAAATTCAATTCTGCTGCGACTTTCCTAATCATACAATTAACATAAACATGATTATTCAAAATGTGCTCTATCTAAGCTGGTACTGAAAAGTACTAACAAGCGTAGTAAGTTTTCTTTTACCTAGTTAATTAACCAAAACAAGCTCTTCAGTTAATCCTAACTTTTTACTAATTCAATTAAACAAGCTCTTAATTAAAATCAGAAAAAACAGCCTTAAGATTTGTGTAACATTCCCAAGAATATTCAATACCTCTCACAAGCTCGGAAACGTAAAAATATGAACTTTCAGTTTATATCAGAGTTTAATCCCAACATGGAACCAATCTGATACTTGTTACTTATTACCTGTCGATTAGAACAATTATGGATTCCATTAACTGGTTAACTATAGTGATTTAACTAGATTGATTTAACACTAAAAACAAATTCAATTCTGCTGCGGCTTTCCTAATCATGCAATTAACATAAACATGATTATTCAAAATGTGTTTTATCTAAGTTGGTACTGAAAACTACTAACAAACATAGTAAGTTTTCTTTTACCTAGTTAATTAACCAAAACAAGCTCTTCAGTTAATCCTGACTTTTTACTAATTCAATTAATCAAGCTCTTAATTAAAATCAGAAAAACAGCCTTAAGATTTGTGTAAAATTCCCAACAATATTCAATACCTCTCACAAGCTCGGAAGCGTAAAAATATGAAATTTCAGTTTATATCAGAGTTAAATCCATACATGGAACCAATCTGATACTTGTTACTTATTAGTAGTTGATTAAATCCATACATGGAACCAATCTGATACTTGTTACTTATTACTAGTTGATTAGAACAATTATGGATTCCATTAACTGATTAACAAAGAGTGATTTAACACTAAATTAGGTGATCAAGCTAAGAAGAATCAAAACCAAACATTCATTAAGCACAAAACTAAAAAATCTAGATAGAATCACAAATCGAAAATTAGGTCTAATGACTGATTAAATGAAAAGTATCGATCTATGTAGAACTGAAATCTAGGGTTTAGCCATAGATGTTTAAAATCCGATAAAAACTAATGAAAAGAGACATTAAACTACTAAATCTTACTAAACTAAACAAATGAGATGATCCACAGCCATCCGATCTTTATAAATTGATGAAAATGGAGAGAAATCGCCTCAAAATCGTCTGAAAAAGGTTTGTCGTCATATGGGAATGTCTAGGGATATAGAAGTGTTATAAGGTGCTATTTATTTTTATAAAGAGTCGTTGGCCCGTTCCATGATTGTGTTTTTGAGGAGCACGATCATGCTTTTCTATAAAGCGCGTCCAAAGCCCGTTTAATGAAGTGTGTGGCCATTCCTGACACTTTTAATAAAAACACTAAAGTGTTTATGAGGAAAACACGATCAATATTTTTTTTTTTGGAAATCGATCGTGTCAAGGTCATGGAAGGCACCCAAATGAATTTCGAAGATTTTCTGACTACGTGACACAAACACGATCATGTGTCTGGGGGTAGCACGATCAAATTTTTCTATGTTCTTCCTTAGGCTTCAAAACAAGGCAAAACATCTGTAGGGCTCTCACACGATCGTGTTTTAGGTATAAGCACGATCGAGGTTTTCGTATATCGAGCAGAATGTTCATTTTCCTTTCTTAAAGCAGCTTCCAATCATTCCTCACCAAAATTCATATATTCCCAGCTCCAATTACACTCCAATGCTCAATCAAATGCATCCTCCGTAATTTTATTTGTAGAAACCCGTGTTTCGGATGTGAACTCTTCAGTTTCAGCAAATCCAACCCAGGTTCTAGCTTCCTCGGGAGTTTTAGCTCCATTAAGCTCGAAATATAGATCTAAAGTTTCTCCCAAAGTACCGCTCCACTCGAAATATTTAAAAAGCAACGTAAAAACATGAGCAGTACGAGAATTCTAGCGATAAACATGAGCTGAACATTACTTGAACTAATGCATATGAAATAATATAAAATATGATGCAAAATGCTAATACAAACTACTCTAAAAGATGCATAAAATGGCATCTATGAGTATGATACCACTTTATAGGTATTAATACACTACTTACAAAGTTACCGATGTTAACTACCAAAATTTTTTCTTATCTCCTCCAAAAGTTAGATGCACGTTCTAATACAGTAACTAAACATTTAGAATCTAATACACATTGTCACACCCCCAAACTAAGGATGGCGGAAACGTCCGGGGGTGGATGACTTCATGTATAGTATCACAACAACGAGTATAATAGTGCTCAAAGTAAATACAACCATCATAAATATAATTGAAAAAGTTATACAATAGCATGTGTTTACATGTTTCCAATCAATTACACTTATGATGACAAAAATGAAATGTTTGACGATTTAACATTCCATCCTCAAAAGCGGTTGATTTCCTGTTTCACTGAATTCCTGAGAATACAAATAGTTTGAAAAAGCGTCAACAATTAAGTTGGTGAGTTCATAAGACTTTTATTTGAGAAAGAAGCCGTTTTCCTTGTAAAAAGCGATAGAGTATGATTTCAGAAAATTCAATATTTTCTTTATTAAACGCGAAATGAACTCTCCTATTTTATGCAATAATGTACCCTAGAAAGACCTGTAGATTCCTTCTATAATCACCCAGTGTATATAAGTTATATAAAATTTAAGTTAAATAAATTGTCGAATATAATGTGTCTGTCCCTAGGTCCACAACCAAACAAGGAACAGGAAGTAAGGCGAGACCACCAATTCTAAGTTGATTGTGACTAGATTCTTATATAACTCTAGCATATACACTTAGCAATTATAGCTGAAGTCTAACAATTCTAGATGAAATGTAGTTTTGATAGAAATATGTTTCCAAAGAAAATCCTATATTTTCCTTATAAAAGTCATGTAGTCTTAAATGTCAAGACAGAGAATATGTGTGTGTTTTGTACTTATAATGTTCATAATGGTAATGTGTTTCCAAAGAAAATCCAATATTTTCCTTATAAAAAGTCATGTAGTCTTAAATGTCAAGACCGAAAATATGTGTGTGTTTTGTACTTATAATGTTCATAATGGTAATGTGTTTCCAAAGAAAATCCAATATTTTCCTTATAAAAAGTCATGTAGTCTTAAATGTCAAGACCGAGAATATACAAGTATTTTTCCATACTTAAAGTAATTCATGCAAGTTTAAATCGGCATAAACTCGTTTAATTTAGAAATAAAATCCCTATTCAAAGTAGAATTTTTCCTGTAAACTTAAAAGATTGTTAACTCCCTATGTGATTCGCTATAACCATACTACGACAGGATAACCTGCTGCGACGTTCTTCAGGCGTCGGAAATGAAATGACATTTGTCACCCCCGATCGGCTGATCGGACTTATGCAAGCAGCATGAGTATGGGTTGTCAATCCCAATATAGATCTATACACAATTATCACGCTCTCCCTACAAGAGACTCTGGTTATAACTAACAGGACTTTTCTGTGGTACTTAAGAGTACCCCAAAGGAGAATGTCTCACAACTTACGTTAACTAGTTTACATATAGTTTTGAGTATAAAACCTCTTCCATGGAGGAAGTGAATTCACCTTTTATGAAAATACATTTGTGATACGAATCCATAAAATATTACTATTATAGTTTATCAAGTTGTATATGAAAAACCCAGTTTTTTTTAGAGTAAAACTTTTTCCATGTAGTATGCTTCTATCGAAAATTCATAAACTATACTTAATGTAGTTTATTATATGTGTTCGAAATGAATGGAGGAAAAACCTTAACATGAATGACTAATTTCTATTTATGATGATAAACTAACAAGAATGCATCCAAACATTGAGAAACTTATCGTTATGCACTTTGCTCAACATACAACAAAGTGTTGTTAATATGGTAAACTATGAAACTAGTTTTTATCCTTTCTGCACTGTTTTGATATCATCATAGAAAAATCATACGAAGTCGAAAACTAACTCCGTAAACTCTGAGAGTTTATAAAATGTGTCTAGTTTATTCATAATTTTTATTACGATTTTTAGAAGTCTCTAACTTATGTTAAAGTGTTCATAATCACAGACTAGTCCGAATTCGTTTCTGAAATGATAGGCAGTTTTGTAAAAATCACCATAAAACGTAGAAAAATCATATGGAGATGTGCAAGTAGTCATTTTAAAGGTATAAACCTGAACTACTTTGATATTATACAGTTTTGAAAAATATTAAGTTTAAGTTGGGTAAAACAGTTCGTGAACAGGTCACAACTTTTCTGTTGTAAGCTGTCAAGTTGAGTTTTGAATATGTTTTGGTGTTTTAACTTGTATCCCCCCCCCCCTGAAAACTGAATAAAACTAGAAAATGTAGGGGTATGAACTCACCTTGAGTGATTTCTTGAAGAGTGGAAGGTTGAAGATGATGAGTTTCAAGTCTAGATCACTTGATGAACACACGAAGTTTTGGATGATCCTAAGAACGATTTTTGGTGTTAATATATGAGTCGATGATCCAAGAGTGTTACGAAATCATGTAATAGCACTTGAGTTACAAGTAAATACTTACCAATAGGTGAATAAATGACTCAAGAACACATCAAAAGTGTGGCTGAAAGTTGAGAGAAAAGAGGCTCTCTTGATGGTTTATGAAGTGTATAATGTTTGATGGTGAAGCAAATGATCAAGGAAATCCCAGGCATTTCCTTATATGGAGGGTTGCTGGAGCAAGTGGCTAGGGTGAAGGGATGTTTGCCTTGGTTTGTGTGATGGGGATAAGGTTGGATCAATGAGAAAGTGACACATAGGAGGCAAGTGGGCACACTTGACCCACTTGTGGTGTAGGATACTCTTCTTAATGTAAAATAATGATTTATAATTAATAAATCCTTGAAAAATAATTAAAATAAGAGTTCTGGGGGTTAAAAATGATAAAAATATGAATTTGGTGAAAAAAAACCCGTCAAAAACGTAAAAAACGGGCTTAGGAAGCGAAAGTGGTCGAAAACCGGGCAATATGGACCGAACCTGCGAGGTTCGGCTCTAAGAGGGTGAGAGCCGAGAGGGGAGAAGGAAGGAACCGAGAGGAGGAGGAGAAGACCGAAGGTCCGAAGGGTGGGACCGAAAGTCCGAGGTCTCGGATGGGGGGGCCGAAGTTCGGTCCTCGCTGCTGGCTTCGGTCCGAGAAGGCTTCTGACAATTTCGCTTCTGACATGTTCGGCTCTTAAGAGGTTCGACTCCTAAGAGGTTCGGTTCCTAAGAGGGGTGTCAGCCCTATTTAGCTGTTTTTCGATATAACTCACCGATTCAAGCGGTTTTTGGCCAAGTTAAGGGTCGGGATGACTATAAAAAGTTGAGAGAGATTTTGAGAGAGATTTGGGAGAGATTTCACATACTTGGACATATTTCACATACTTGGAGAGATTGGGGAGAGATTTCACATACTTGGAGAGATTTCACATACTTGGAGAGATTTCACATACTTGGAGAGATTTCACATATTTGAGAGAGATTTGGGAGATATTTCACATACTTGGAGAGATTTCACATAGTTGGAGAGATTTGGGAGAGATTTCACATACTTGGAGAGATTTCACATACTTGGAGAGATTTCACATACTTAGAGAGATTTAGGAGAGATTTCACATACTTGGAGAGATTTGGGAGAGATTTCACATACTTGGAGAGATTTGGGAGAGATTTAATTCTTTGCCATTATTATCGCATAATCTCGCAAATGCAAGATTCGTGAACCCCGTTATGTTTCGTTTATGATTGTTTTAAGTCCCCGAAAGGGTCCTTAGTTGTGTTTTGATGCGTTTAACTCCCTTTTTAGGGTTTTTACATTGTTAACACATAGATTCTTCGAGACACTTGAATTTTTGACTTACAAATGCATATTTTTATACATAGAATAACTTTTAGCATACAAGTACTAATTAAGTTTGATCGGTTTGACTTGTTGACCTTGACTTGTTAACTTTGACTTGAATTTGACGGTTGTCACATTATCCCCCCGTTAGAAGAAATTTTGTCCCGAAATTTACATTTGGAGTGGGACATCAAGGGTTGGGGAATAGATGTGGGTATTTTTGCTTTATTTGGTCTTCGCGTTCCCAGGTGAACTCGGGTCCTTGTTTTACGATCCAACAGACCTTCACAACAGGGATGCGTCTTTGATTTCGTTCTCTTGATCTCTCGATCCATGATTTCTACCGGTTCTTTCACAAAGTGGAGACTCTCGTTGATTTTGATTTCGTCGGGAGGTATCACAAGAGTCTCGTCGGACATACATTTCTTTAAATTTGACGCGTGGATGGTTGGATGTACATTATTAGGTTCTTGGGGCAGTCGGAGTTTGTATGCTACTGAGCCAATCCTAGCAAGGATTCCGAATGGTCCGCTGTACCTTGGATTTAGTTTCCCTTGTGTACCGAAACATATCATTCTTTTGAATGGTGAGGCCATCGGTAGAACTCGGTCACCACCCCGCAATTCTGAGGGTTTGCGTCGCTTATCTGTGTAGTTCTTTTGTCGGCTTCGAGATGCTTTCAGCCTTTCTCGAATTTATACTAAGTCGTAAGTAATAACTTCCCCTCGGAGCGCTGCATAGGGTCTGCTTTAGTGTTTCTCGTTTGATTAGGTCGGTAGGGAGCATATGGGTTCGGTTTTCGAGACTAGACTTATTCGGATGGTAGAACGTTCATTCGCACTCCTGGGTAGCCTTGTCCCGAAGTTCATGGTAGGACTCGCACCTGGTCCATCGTATTTGTCCCAACCTTCTGTGCTTGATCTTGTCCTGTTATACGTGTGATATTCTCGAAGGGTTTACTAGGAATAATTTGAAAAGGTGCGGAAGGTATAATACTCCTCTGGTGAGTGCTTTGGGGTTTCGCAGCGAGAGATGGCCCAGAGGTCCGTGTCGGATTTGCGCTTATGAGAGACGAAGGTTCTTGATATTCAGTGGGGTAGGGGAAGGGTCTTTTCGTAGCCGTTTAATCGGGAAAGAGAGGACTAGAACAATCGACATCGAATGACGTTAACAGATCTTTTTAGTAATACATGTGTTAAGTTGTATTCATACGAATTATTCGTTAGGGAGATAGAGTATCATGTGATTCTTGTTAGTGTGTTCCGTTTTGATCGATGTTATTGTTACTGCAAATGATTCATACCACGACAGCCAGCACTGGTAGCAAGTGTGTTCTGATAGCTAATAATGATTCCTTATATCCTGATCCCCGACCGATCACTCTATGATCGATCAGTATATATGTAAGTCGTATGTAAATTGGTATTGATGAAACCATCGAGTGAGTGGCTCTACCCTAACCCCACTACTAGACATGGAACACGAGTCAGGACGGAATTATTTGCTTTAAGTCTGTAGTATTTTGATTATAATTAACCTTGATGTATATACCAAGTTATCCCAGCTTACTGGTAATGATCCTAAGATCATATATAAGTGTCTTTGATTTGATTGAACGAGAGAGTATTCTAACTACTTTTTGATATACGGCAATTTTAGCAAAACATACCAAATTCATTACAAACATATGGTACTTAAGCGTTTTTGTTGTTGGAAACATTACAAAAGTCCTAATAAGGTTCCTTGTTGCTCCTGCTGGTTTGTTTGTCACGCTCCTCCTGTTCCTCCGTCCTTCCTCTCAGTTGGACAGTCCCTCTTGAAGTGTCCCGCTTCACCACATAGGTGGCATACTGGACTTACACTGGTATAGGTGATTGAAGCGATGTGATGGCTCTGGTTCCTGTAGAAGCGGGCATTATGTCCGTTCCTATTGCAGTTTTTACAGTGCAACACCCGGCAAACCCCATTGTGATGGTAGCTACACTTGATACACTTTGGGAGTGTTCCCATATATCGTCTGGCCGGTGCTTGAGTGACAGACATTGTGGCTAGTGTCGAGGCATGAGTCGGGACTGATGTTGTAATTACAGGGGCAGCCACAGATTGTTGTCTTTTAGAGCGTTTTTGAGATAGGTTGCACTTATTTTTGTCAAAAAAATTTCGTTTCTTGTTCTTAGGTTTGTGGTCTGAGGCGTCTTCGTGGGTAGACACCCGCTGGTGTTCTCGACTGTTACTACGGTTAGAATTGCCAATACCGCCTTCACTTCTGTTGGCGTTGTTAGCATTGAGTTGCGCCATGATGGCTGTCACGGCTACCTTGACCGCAGCTTGGAAAGTAGCAGAGTCTATCTGTAGGATTGCTGCATCGTTTGTTGGCTGGTTACCTCCTTGTGAAGACATAACTATGTTGCATGGGGAGAAACGATTTCGTGAGTGGGGATGATTCTAATTATACCCTTATCATTTATATACACATATATAAATTTCGCACTTTACTGAACTATTCTTAATGTTTCTGCTAACGTTCCGGAGACGGAGTTTATGGTAGTGGGTAGAAGTAGGTTTTGTACGGGCGTTAAGTTTTTCCCATCCTAGGATTAGGTTTGTCCAAACACGCTTAGTTGAGGAGTTCTAATGAGATTCGGTGCATTAATGCTAGTATGACCGCACCCTATAGGTCTACGGAAAGGATCCTTTCAACCATGAGGTTTAAAAAGGCGGGATGATAATGAGTATTGAATAAGGGTTTATACGTCAGGAGTTATCTCACTCAGTTTATCTTAGTTTTGAGTGTGTCGTGTTCCAATGTTTTTGGTGTCCTTTGAAAACAATTCATAATGAGAGTCTATATATAATAAACTTATGAATTCTTAGTAGTATTGCTCCCAATGAAATTATAAGCATGCCCCTTTCATTTGTATGATTCTAGTATATTTAGTTTTTGAGAAAATTTTGTGCCTGATGCAGGTCTACACCACATTATTGCAAGGAAAAGTTTGGACCGCAAATAAACCTCTCGACTAGTGTAATCACTAACTCGCGGGGTCGGGCCTACACATGGAGGGGAGTAGCACCAACGCATACTCATAGACCTAATCTACAAGGTCTTGTGAGTAAAATGAACTCTGCTCACGACAATTCGTCCCCAAATGGCGATTGTTGTTGCTGATGGCGACTCCACCCATCGATCAATGCTGCTCAACGGAGCACAAGTTTGACGTAGTTGAAACGGTTCGCGAGAGCCCTGGCTATGAAAGGAGAGTTGTCGACCTCTGGCTCCATTTCCAACTCTTTTTCCTAACCACCCACTAACTCTCCGGGTTCGGAAAGTAGGGGTCTCCTGGTAAGTAAGATCTAGTCATGATGTCCGAGTGAGAACAGGAGTGAGATAAGAGGCATATCATAATTATATTCCTAGAAATACTTATAGGGGTTTGATCCTCCTTAGTTACTTTTATGATGACATGATGCATACCAGTTACATATCTAAGTTATATATAACTTTAGTATATCCACTTAGTGATTGAAGACCTACTAGCAAGAATATGTTTAGTTTTCACATAAGTTATACTACCACAAAATACTCCTATAGTATTTTAAATGTTATGTTTGGTTGTTAACGATTTTCTGGTATGGGTGTTGGTAAGTTGATAGACTTGTTGTCCACTATGACTATCCCCCGGCACATACTAGTCACTTCTCGGACGAATATAGTTGATCATGCTATATTCCTCCCAGACTTGATTGCATATCCCAGGGCATATTCACATTGCACAACTCTTCCATTTTTAACTTTTGTGTTGTCCTTGATATGATACTATACTAGTATGTATGCATGCACTCATACTTTTAACAAGAAACTATTTATTTCTAAAAGTATAGTTATTTGAAAATGTTTAATCAGAGACTTTAGTCCAAATGCATTTATAGTTTGTATATCTTATGTGGTTCGATATACTTAGTTCACTATAAACAATGCTCTGATACCAATCTGTCACACCCCCAAACCAAGGATGGTGGAAACGTCCGGGGGTGGAGGACTTCATGTACAGTATCACAACAACGAGTATAATAGTGCTCAAAGTAAATACAACCATCATAAATATAATTGAAAAAGTTATACAATAGCATGTGTTTACATGTTTCCAATCAATTACACTTATGATGACAAAAATGAAATGTTTGATGATTTAACGTCCCATCCTCAAAAGCGGCTGATTTCCTGTTTCACTGAATTCCTGAGAATACAAGTAGTTTGAAAAAGCGTCAACCATTAAGTTGGTGAGTTCATAAGAGTTTTATTTGAGAAAGAAGCCGTTTTCCTTGTAAAAAGCGATAGAGTATGATTTTAGAAAATTCAATATTTTCTTTATTAAACGCGAAATGAACTCTCCTATGTTATGCAATAATGTACCCTAGAAAGACCTGTAGATTCCTTCTATAATCACCCAGTGTATATAAGTTATATAAAATTTATGTTAAATAAATTGTCGAATATAATGGGTCTGCCCTAGGTCCACAACCAAACAAGGAACAGGAAGTAAGGCGGGCTCACCAATTCTAAGTTGATTGTGACTAGATTCTTATATAACTCTAGCATATACACTTAGCAATTATAGCTGAAGTCTAACAATTCTAGATGAAATGTAGTTTTGATAGAAATATGTTTCCAAAGAAAATCCTATATTTTCCTTATACAAGTCATGTAGTCTTAAATGTCAAGACAGAGAATATGTGTGTGTTTTGTACTTATAATGTTCATAATGGTAATGTGTTTTCAATAAAAATCCAATATTTTCCTTATAAAAAGTCATGTAGTCTTAAATGTCAAGACCGAAAATATTTGTGTGTTTTGTACTTAAAATGTTCATAATGGTAATGTGTTTCCAAAGAAAATCCAATATTTTCCTTATAAAAAGTCATGTAGTCTTAAATGTCAAGACCGAGAATATACAAGTATTTTTCCATACTTAAAGTAATTCATGCAAGTTTAAATCGGCATAAACTCGTTTAATTTAGAAATAAAATCCCTATTCAAAGTAGAATTTTTCCTGTAAACTTGAAAGATTGTTAACTCCCTATGTGATTCGCTATAACCATACTACGACAGGATAACCTGCTGCGACGTTCTTCAGGCGTCGGAAACGAAATGACATTTGTCATCCCCGATCGGGCGATCAGACTTATGCAAGCAGCATGGGTGTGGGTTGTCAATCCCAATATAGATCTATACACAATTATCACGCTCTCCCTACAAGAGACTCTGGTTATCACTAACAGGACTTTTCTGTGGTGCTTAAGAGTACCCCAAAGGAGAATGTCTCACAACTTACGTTAACTAGTTTACATATAGTTTTGAGTATAAAACCTCTTGCATGGAGGAAGTGAAATCACCTTTTATGAAAATACATTTGTGATACGAATCCATAAACTATTACTATTATAGTTTATCAATTAGTATATGAAAAACCCATTTGTTTTGAGATTAAAACATTTTCCATGTAGTATGCTTTTATCGAAAATTCATAAACTATACTTAATGTAGTTTATTATATGTGTTCTAAATGAATGGAGGAAAAACCTTAACATGAATGACTAATTTCTGTTTATGATGATAAACTAACAAGAATGCATCCAAACATTGAGAAACTTATCGTTATGCACTTTGCCCAACATACTACAAAGTGTTGTTAATATGGTAAACTATGAAACTAGTTTTTATCCTTTCTGCACTGTTTTGAAATCATCATAGAAAAATCATACGAAGTCGAAAACTAACTCCATAAACTCTGAGAGTTTAGAAAATGTGTCTAGTTTATTCATAATTTTATTATGATTTTTAGAAGTCTCTAACGTATGTGAAAGTGTTCATAATTACAGACTGGTCCGAATTCGTTTCTGAAATGATAGGCAGTTTTGTAAAAATCACCATAAATCATAGAAAAATCATATGGAGATGTGAAAGTAGTCATGTTAAAGGTATAAACCTGATCTACTTGCATATTATACAGTTTTGAAAAATATTAAGTTTAAGTTGGGTAAAACAGTTCGTGAACAGGTCACAACTTTTCTGTTGTAAGCTGTCAAGTTGAGTTTTGAATATGTTTTGGTGTTTTAACTTGTAAACCCCCCCTGAAAACTGAAGAAAACTAGAAAATGTAGGGGTATGAACTCACATTGAGTGATTTCTTGAAGAGTGGAAGGTTGAAGATGATGAGTTTCAAGTCTAGATCACTTGATGAACACACGAAGTTTTGGATGATCCTAAGAACGATTTTTGGTGTTAAGATATGAGTCGATGATCCAAGAGTGTTACGAAATCATGTAATAGCACTTGAGTTACAAGTAAATACTTACCAATAAGTTAATAAATGACTCAAGAACACATCAAAAGTGTTGCTGAAAGTTGAGAGAAAAGAGGCCCTCTTGATGGTTTAAGAAGTGTATAATGTTTGATAGTGAAGCAAATGATCAAGGAAATGCCATGCATTTCCTTATATGGAGGGTTGCTGGAGCAAGTGGCTAGAGTGAAGGGATGTTTGCCTTGGTTTGTGTGATGGGGATAAGGTTGGATCAATGAGAAAGTGACACATAGGAGGCAAGTGGGCACACTTGACCCACTTGTGGTGTAGGATACTCTTCTTAATGTAAAATAATGATTTATAATTAATAAATCCTTGAAAAATAATTAAAATAAGAGTTCTGGGGGTTAAAAATGATAAAAATATGAATTTTGTGAAAACAATCCCGTCAAAAACGTAAAAAACGGGCTTAGAAAGCGAAAGTGGTCGAAAACCGGGCAATATGGACCGAACCTGCGAGGTTCGACTCTAAGAGGGTGAGAGCCGATAGGGGAGAAGGAAGGAACCGAGAGGAGGAGGAGAAGACCGAAGGTCCGAAGGGAGGGACCGAAAGTCCGAGGTCTCGGATGGGGGGGCCGAAGTTCGGTCCTCGCTGCTGGCTTCGGTCCGAGAAGGCTTCTGACAATTTCGCTTCTGACAATTTCGCTTCTGACATGTTCGGCTCCTAAGAGGTTCGGCTCCTAAGAGGTTCGGTTCCTAAGAGGGGTTCGGCCCTATTTAGCTGTTTTTCGATATAACTCACTGATTCGAGCGGTTTTTGGCCAAATTAAGGGTCGGGATTACTGAAAAAAGTTGAGAGAGATTTTGAGAGAGATTTGGGAGAGATTTCACATACTTGGAGAGATTTGGAGAGATTTCACATACTTGGAGAGATTTCACATATTTGAGAGAGATTTGGGAGAGATTTCACATACTTGGAGAGATTTGGGAGAGATTTCACATACTTGGAGAGATTTTACATACTTGGAGAGATTTGGGAGAGATTTCACATACTTGGAGAGATTTCACATACTTAGAGAGATTTGGGAGAGATTTCACATACTTGGAGAGATTTGGGAGAGATTTCACATACTTGGAGAGATCTGGGAGAGATTTAATTCTTAGCCATTATTATCGCATAATCTCGCAAATGCAAGGTTCGTGAACCCCGTTATGTTTCGTTTATGATTGTTTTAAGTCCCCGAAAGGGTCCTTAGTCGTTTTTTGATGCGTTTAACTCCCTTTTTAGGGTTTTTACATTGTTAACACATAGATTCTTCGAGACACTTGAATTTTTGATATACAAATGCACATTTTTATACATAGAATAACTTTTAGAATACAAGTACTAATTAAGTTTGACCGGTTTCACTTGTTGACCTTGACTTGTTGACTTTGACTTGAATTTGACGGTTGTCACACACATAAAGTTTCCCTTTCCAAATCAAGGTCAACAATATACCTCAAATGCTTTCAATTATTAGCACTCTAGGAAGGAAACCTAAAGTATGCTATAATACATATCATTTAGCACATATTAGAACATATGACATTTCTCCAAAATTGTTCCAGTACACCTAATAGCAAGAAAGGTATACAACCTAATGCATGCTATATAATAACTTTATTAGCACATAACACCAATTAAGGCATATACCCTAAAGTATTCTAGGGTTTGTGTCTATATAATATTAATTTAAGTATATAACCTAAAATATACTAGACACATCTCTCACCATAATCACTTAGTTTCTAAGTTTAAGTATATAAATAATCACTATTCCTAGTTCGCTTAAACTAATACTCTAAAACAAATATGACATTACCTATTTTTCAAAACCGAAATAAAACTTTTCTTTACACTTTCAAAACCGTATCATTTTTGTTTGCGAAAAACACCAATACAATAAAACATTTTGTGCAAATTGTCTTGTTTTATTAAAAATATCTTGAATAAAGGTGTTTTTTAAAATACAAAAACTCTAAGAATGTCGTAATCAATACATAACATTATTATAGAATAAAGACCTAACGATCTTGAATACTATTGTAGGTTGTCTTTCAATCACTCAACATCCTAATCAAGTTCCAACAGCTTTAATCCTTCTACATATAGTTTGAGTGGGTCAGGTTCGGGAAAACCTGGTGAGACATATAGGTTTTCAATCTCACGATCTTATTATTATAATAATCCATATTTAATAATCCTACAAAACCAACTATTATCAACATTATATTATTTAACATAGATATCCATAAGACACTCTACCCTGATCCTATAACGTTGATCCTTAAGATCTAACCTGATGGATCACTATATGCAACGAGTAGACTTTTCTGCTTCGGAGATCCCTTGGCAGTACAAGTCAATAAAGGAAAGCATGAGGGGGAAAAACACTTATGAGAATGGAAGCTCGTTATGTTATAAAAATATGTTTGTACGTTATAAATCCAGATTAACAATGTAATTCAAGGGACTTTTTAGATTAGTCCAGTGTTGTCATCTTACTCTAGCAGATGACCAGACATACCTAACCGGTTTCCTGATACGGACCCACTATTTCTAGTTGTCCAAAAAAAGGAGGAATACTGGTCTAGTACTCTGGTACATAACCTGTACCTTAAGACGTAATGCTATCATATAACAAAGCTCTACTCTTCGTTCCAATCTCACATACATCCCTTGTATAACTACCCAACAATCCAGCTTAATTGAACTAAGCATTCCTTTTAAGTCTTAGTTTGTAACTAGCCATGACAGCTAAACATAATCCATCTTAAACACAAATTTCTTATTTATACAATACTACCGCAATACCGGGTATCAACCCATTATGGTATGACATTGTATACTAAATATCAAAATAAGAAAATATTCACTGAGATATGGTATGATATGTGTATGCATGTAATAGCAAGTGTGTGTTTTGAAGGAGCAACCATACATGTGAAGCTCAAAACTTCGAAACAATCAACACAAAATATGTGTGGAACATGTATTTACATTAATAAAATAAAAACCTTGAAATAGTCGAGCACTCGAAAGTACATTTATTAAAAACTGACATACAGAAACTATTGTTCTTCAAAATCACCATTAGAATTAGATATGGAAATCTAAATCTAGTTAAGATTTATAATCTATTGATCAAAATTAGAAATATTTACTCAAACCAAAACTAAAAATGCAAATGTTTATAGGAATTTAAAACAATAAATAAATATTGAATTCTTCACAACTTTATAATTGTTGTTGAAATTATTAGAAGGGTGGAATCATAATCTTGATTTAGATTAAAAGCTTTAAAGGACGACTAGCCATGGCTTGGAGGATCTTAATGATATTAGGTTTATATAAAAGTGTTGAGTAACTCCTTGAACTCCTTTATAACTTAATACATTATGTGCATGATTGTTGTCTTCATGAAAACCATGATTCCATAAAACATTAAGTCTTTAATTTATTAACCAATAATCTACCTAAATTTTAATTATGGTGCTTATAAGACTTATTTTTACTCATTAGAAGTCATTGGTTAAGATACATAAAAAGTTTGAATCCATTAAGAACATGAGCTTCCCTTATGCTCTTCTGATATCTAAATGACTTAACCATTAAATCAATAGTAAAATAGGACTTAAAAAAGATGAAATAATGATATTAATATGTATTAGGTACTTAAGAGTCATCGGTAGGAGGTTGGGTGTAAAATTGGAAAAGTACATTGTCAAAAAGGAAAAGAAGAAAATGCACTCGACTCACGGGGGTTGTATGAGATCCACAAGCATTGTGTGAGTGTCCAAATGATAAACTTCTTGTATCATGCAGTCAAGGGCTTTAGTCCACGTAGCCACATTGAACTTATGAGTCGGGACCAAAACCTCTAAGCATAGTATTTTTGCATCTGACATCAAAATTAGTCTCCGTTTCTCCTACATTCATGTTTTAACAAAACGAAGACTTTAAATAATCAAATTTCATATTAAGGATTAAGATCTTAATATTTATTTAATGAATCGTTTAATAGGATTTTAATACAAGTTTTGATGCACTTATGGTACACTTAAGTTCCCAAACAAATCTTGAAGTATAAGGATGGTGTTACAAGCTTTTGCCTACCTTGTTGATTATGAAGTATAAATCTTGGACTAAAGTGAGTGTACCAGGAGTAGGAGTACAAGTATATATATATATATATATATATATATATATATATATATATATATATATATATATATATATATATATATATATGGTTTGACTGGTTCGTTCTATATCATATATCAATATGTAAGTGGTTGTTTTGATTCAGTTGATTTTATATAACTTTATTTATGTCATAAATATTTGCTATATGTATTATTTGTACATTGAATGAAAGTTATTTTTGGAAAGTTTCTTTGATTATTTGAAAAGTCGATAACTTGTAAATTTTTTTCCATTAATACAAGCAATAATTTAGATTGGGATTTTGTAGGTGTCACACATGATATCCATATGATATTTGACAATTAAGTTGAGTGTGAGTAGATTTCTATATAATCCTCACATTGTATTAGTATGGATAATTACCCCTTGTTTCATGATTGTGTTATGGTTTAAAGGTTACCTATGACTTTAGTTGGGTGGGCTTAGGTTATATTTGATTGAATACAATCCTTCTTACATAATTCTCTAAGGTTTATATTCAGAATATAGTCCTTCATACATGACTCCTAATAACCATAATTGGTTAATTTCGAATAGAGATGGTTGACCAGTGTGTGTGTGTTTGAGTGTCAGGGGAAAAAGTTTCCAACATGAATATAAGTAATAACTTTGAGTATCTGCACTATGGCACTTGTAACCCACTATCATGGAGTGAATGAAACACCAATTCGAACATAAATTCAGTAATTTTGATGATTTTTCGTAGTAATACACTTTCTAGTTCTCTCTAAGAACCCAAGAACATTTGTTTGTGCATGTGTTCTCGGTGTATTTAGTATGTGTTAGTGAACTTCAAGCTTTTGGTAAAGGAAATAAAGGGGATTGAAAGAATCAAACATCATACATAAAGTATACATCATTCATCCCTTGAATTATAGGATTAAAATTGCAAGAATTGAGAATTAATACACGAACCCTAGTTTATTAGAATGATTGCATGGTGAAGTTATTAATAGAAAATCACTGGTTGATCATGTATTAAGTTACCATTAAGTAGAATTGATGGTTTTTTAAAAGAATTATAAAAAACGGTACAAGTGTTTAATGCAGGAAAGGAAAAATATAACTTGTTAGATTATGGATTATAGAGCTTTAAAGTATGTTTATGGAATATTAACACCGTATTAGTCAAGATTATTATGAAATGAGACAACTACCTTTGTAGCAATACAAGAAATGTTTCCATTAGCGGTGATGCCTTTAGCGACGACATGTAACTAATGTGTTACATGTCGCCGCTAATGCCCTGTGTCACCGCTAATGGCAACCTAATAGCGATCCGCGTGAAACGAGCCCCATCCGTCCGATTTGTTTTCAATCCAAGGGTCGTAGAGGAATGAAAAAACGTGCTGACTTTTCCCTCAATGGTGTCGCCGCTAATAGTCTTTTGTCGCCGCTAATACAAGGCGTCGCCGCTATTGCTCGTTGCCGCTAAAGACCTTTACCGATAACCCCCAATCAGCTTCCTTTTCTGTGTCGTTCGTTTCTGTGTGTTCCTTTTCTGTGTCTCTCACTGTGAAAACCTGTGACGAAGGTAGAAACCGGCGACGCAAGCTACAATTCGGCGACCATCTTCCCCAGCCGCTCCTGCCGCCACAAGACCGCCACACCGCCCCCAATCCTCCATTATCGGCGACCTAGAGATCGATTACCAACGAACTACAGTTCCAATTCCGAAATTTTGACATTGAAGGTCGAATTCCTCCCTATTTTCTATTATTTTTCTGTTTTGGTGCTAATTTGGGTGATAAATTGGTAGTATTCTTCAATTTTGTTGAGTGATTATCTTTGTATTTTGAGGTATGGAAGTGTTTATGCATTTTGTGGGATTATATATGTTTTTTCAGATTTGTGGGAAGTGTTTATGTAATTTGTATATGTTTTTCGGATTTATGTTTATACCACATTGGCTTAAAAATGAAATTTGGACTGAAATTGAAATTGGATATCGAAATTGGATGTATATATACATTTGTTTGATTTTGTATTTAGATGTATACATTTGTATGAAATTGAAATTGGATGTATGCATTTGTTTGAAATTGGAGGTATACATTTGTTTGAAATTGTATGCTTAATTGTATGAAATTGGAATATGCAAGTTATATTGTATGTCTAAAATGAAATGAAAATTGGAATTGAATGTATTGTATACATGTATGATTATGTGATATTTAGGATTAATAGTTTGGCTTAATTAGGTTATTAATAGCAACTTACTTCTAGTAATGTATTGTATATGGTTTCAAAGTGCTTAATTTTGTTAGTGACTTCATGTTGGTCATTACAACTTTAGCTTAATTATGTTATTAATAGCAATGTACTTCTAGTAACTTTAATTTAATAATAGAATAAAGTTAAATTAATTTTAAAAAAATCAGTAAAAAAATAATAAATTAATTGTAAAATCAAATTAAATTAGTTTTAAAATCAGTTTAATATTAATATTAAAATAAAATAAAGTTAGTTTAAAAAATTAAACTAATAACTAAAAAAATCAAAATTAATTAGAAAATCAAATTATGTTACCTTTAGAATCAAATTAAATTTATTATAAAATCAAATTAACTTAATTATAAAATCAAATTAATATTAATATTAAAATAAAATAAAATTAATTATAAAATCAAATTAAATTAATGTTAAAGAAACTAATAAAAAAAAAGAAAATATCAAATTAATTATAAAGTAAAATTAAGCTAATTTTAAAATCAAAGTGCTTAATTTTATGAGTGACTTAATGTTGGTCATTACAACTTTAGCTTAATTAGGTTATTAATAGCAATATACTTCTAGTAATTTTAATTTAATTATAGAATGAAATTAAATTAATTTTAAAAAAATCAATAAAAAAAATAATAAATTAATTGTAAAATCAAATTAATTTAGTTTTAAAATCAAGTTAATATTAATATTAAAATAAAATAAAATTAGTTTAAAAAGTTATACTAATAACAATTTTTTTTTCAAAATTATTTAGAAAATCAAATTAAGTTACCTTTAGAATCAAATTAAATTTATTATAAAATCAAATTAAATTAATTATAAAAACAAATTAATATTAATATTAAAATAAAATAAAATTAATGTTAACATCAAATTAAATTAATGTTAAAAAACTAATAAAAAAAGAAAATATTAAATTAATTAGAAAATAAAACTAAGTTAAATTTAAAATCAAAGTGCTTAATTTTGTTAGTGACTTAATGTTGGTCATTACAGCTTTAGCTTAATTACGTTATTAATAGCAACGCACTTCTAGTAATTTTAATAATTTTATAGAATAAAATTAATTTAATTTTAAAAAAATCAATAAAATATAATAAATTAATTGTAAAATCAAATTAAATTACTTTTAAAATCAAGTTAATAATAATATTAAAATAAAATAAAATTAGTTTAAAAAATTAAACTAATAACAATTTTTTTTTAAATTAATTAGAAAATCAAATTAAGTTACCTTTAGAATCAAATTAAATTTATTATAAAATCAAATTAAATTAATTATAAAATCAAATTGATATTAACATTAAAATAAAATAAAGTTAATGTTAAAATCAAATTAAATTAATGTTAAAAAACTAATAACAAAAAACAAAATATTAAATTAATTATAAAATAAAATGAAGTTAATTTTACAATCAAAGTGCTTAATTTTATTAGTGACTTAATGTTGGTCATTACATGTTTAGCTTAATTATGTTATTAATAGCAATGTACTTCTAGTAATTTTAATTTAATTATAGAATAAAATTAAATTAATTTTAAAAAATAAATAAAAATAATAATAAATTAATTGTAAAATCAAATTAAATTAGTTTTAAAATCAAGTTAATATTAATATTAAAATAAAACAAAATTAGTTTAAAAAATTAAACTAATAACAAAAAAGAAAATATTAAATTTATTAGAAAATCAAATTAAGTTACCTTTAGAATCAAATTAAATTAATTATAAAATCAAATTAAATTAATTATAAAATCAAATTAATATTAATATTAAAATAAAATAAAATAAATTATAAAATCAAATTAAATTAATGTTAAAAAACTAATAACAAAAAAGAAAATATCAAATTAATTATAGAATAAAATTAAGTTAATTTAAAATCAAAGTGCTTAATTTTGTTAGTCACTTAATGTTGGTCATTACAACTTTAGCCTAATTAGGTTATTAATTGCAACGTACTTCTAGTAAATAAACAAAAGTATGATGTTATATTTAACAAAATTATGATACTTTTGTTAATTATAACATTATACTTTTGTTTATTTTCTATCATAATATCGCACTTTTGTTTATGTTTCTTCTTCATAATCATCAAGAGCCTAGAAATACCCGCCTGAAATTTATTTAGAAATTAATGTCGGGTTGTCCCCGTTTTGGGACTGCTTTTTGAATACTTTATCTAATTTAGGATATGAACATGTATTATATGATTGTTTGTTTAAGAAAGATCCGGTTGTCATTTTCTCTTTGCTCCTCGGGTATATATTTGTATATATATGCTTGGGAACTAAGGGGAAATGTTGCCGAATTTTTCTTAAACATACAATCATGTAATACACGTTCACATATGAGATAAGGTATTCAAAAAGTGGGTTTAAAAGCCTACCTTTGTGAATACTCTATCCATTTCTAATTATTTGTTCATGTGTTCCCATGTTGGGATACTTTGTGAATCATCGACTTTATGAATACTCTACTTGATTTTTGTTTCCCGTAGAGTAAACCTTAAACACTAAATTATGTTTCAGTTGCATCATGTCTATTGATAAAAGCTGGACTACTAATCCACATCGTAAATCTCCCGAGTTCCAGCTAGGACTCGACTCTTTTGTCCAGAGATCCATGTTACACCTAGATTGTAAAGGTGAAACCAGATGTTCGTGTGAGCAATGTGATAATCATTACTTCATGGATCCGAAAGCAATGAGAAATCATGTTCATATATATGGTTTCAGTTGGTCATACGGAACGTGGATATATCACGGTGAACATTTAATTCCTCCGGTTGTAGATGTCATGTCGCCAAGTAACGAGATGGCTGATGCTATTGAGGATGTTATGTGGGAGTCAAGAGAAAATGATACCAACATCGATGAAGGAACCTCGAATACAGGGGGTAGCGGTGTCGATGAAGATTTTGAACAATTGTTAAAGGCAGTCGATCAACTCAAGATGATCAACTCATATATGCTTCACAAGCTAAACAAGTGTTCTAATATCGCGAGCCTGTTAATCATCGAAGAAACCAAAACAACAACCGCCGTTGTGTCTTCGAGCATCTTAATCATCGAAGTATTTGGGATCTACCATCCGACAATGCTCGTGTCCAAAATGCTTATAGTGACTCTGTCCAAAATGTCGACCATGTGGAGGCCGCAAATGTTGATGTAGTTCAAAACAACTCTTCATCTGGAGCTAGACTTTTTATCGACTTCTCACAATACTTTCAAAAAAATGTTGATGTAGCGCAAAACAATGCTGATTATGATGATGAGGACGATACTGAAGTACCTCCGCCAACTAGTAGAGTCGATAATATTCCGATGAAGAGACTGATTATGATGATGACGATTATGATTATGATACTGATGAAGAAGACATTGAAGTATATGATGGAGATTCTAATTAAAAAAAATCAAATGTTTTTTTTGTAATAGAAACTTTATTTGATGTCTAACTTTTATTCATATTGTTTGTTTAACTTTTATTTATGTTGTTTGTCTATATTGCATATCTTATAATTTTGCACGGTAACTAACTTTTATTAACATTGTATTTCTATATTGTACATCTTGTAATTTTACAGGCTACAAATGAGGTTTACTTAGGCAATACTCTTTGTCATGATGGCCGATGTTATGGGCCTTGGACACGGAGGTGATGGAGTCGGGGATCCACCACCTCCAGGAGGCTTTGGTCACGGGCAACATGAATAGGATGTTAAGTTTTATTATGATATATTTATTAGCTATTTTTATTCATTTATTATAATTTATCATGACTAATATTTTTAATTGTATTTTTTCAGCCGAGCTTCCAAAAAAAAGAAGGGGCTTGTCAAAGAACATCGAGCTAGGAAAATGGATACGGGCAAATATGGGAAAGCCCGTGGATTTGGCTTTCGATAGGGAGATCACATATTCCCCTGCCGGGAAGGTTGGTAATTGGTTGACACATGAAATTGGGAGGTATTTGTGGAACAACGTCCCTTTGAACATATATCGTTGGGACAATGTTTCCCCCGCGTTAAGGAATGCAACAGTTGTGCATCTAAAGGTAACTTGGATAATATTTGAAGTTTAGTTGTGATTGTTATTTTACTCACTAACTTTTTTGTATCTGTAGAATAAGTTTGATTTGGATAAGGTTAACTTGGATCCGGAGCGTGTACAATTGTTGCGGAGCATTGACTCGAGTCTTGCAAAAGTTTACAGAGGCTGAAAAAGTAAAGTCCATTCTTATTTTAAGGAAATCGGGGGGCCAACAGATATCCCAATGGCATTAAACAACACCCCCCAGGGTATGTCATCTGAAAACATGGCGAAGGCAGTCAAACATTTTCAGTTGCCCGAATTTTTAAGGCGTTCGACATCAAACATAAAAGTCCGCTTAAAACAGGTAGTTGTAAACAGAAGGGGTCGAGCTCGTACAACAATGCATGTTTCAAAGAAGTAAGTTATGATATATTTAAATGTTTATTTAAAGTATAATTAATCTAATTTTTAATGTTAAATAGGATATCACTCGAATTGTAGCATTTCGTAAGGCTAATTCTGTGACAACCGTCAAAATTTCGGTCAATTCAAAGTCAACAAGTCAAACCGGTCAACTCCAATAACCCTTGTATGCTAGGGTTTACGTTATGTAATCACTATACAATTCGCTATTTTAATGAGAAATCATCATTTGGAAAGTTCATGTGTTTGATTTTCCTTAGCCTTAACAAGTGCTAAACAACGAACCAAAGCGATAAAACACTATTGCACAATCATCGGGGTTGTGTACGACACTAAAACACGGTTTAATGGGGTTTACGAACCTTGCGTTGTGAAGCCGGACACTCAAATTAATCACAAACGAAACCTCTCTAAATCGTTTTCACTCTATCTCTTTCTATTTGAAATCTCTCCCAAATCTCTCTCAAAAGTTACTTTAACTTTTTGTAATCATTTGGGTCATCTCGACCCTTAACCGGGTCAAAAATCGCTTGAAACGGGGTAAAAATGAGTAAAATAGCTTTAAGGATCCGAAACCGAAACCTCTGGTCCGAAGCCCGTGTCCGAAGAAAGGGTCCGAAGGTCCGAGGTCCGAAGTCCGAAGGTCCGAAGGTCCGAGGTCCGAAGTCCGAAGGTCCGAAGGTCCAGGGTCCGAAGTCCGAAGGTCCGAAGTCAGGCCCTTTTTACCGGTTTTTCGACTACGACTTCGTTTTAACTCCGTTTTTCATTATTTTAACGTGGGATTTTCACCCAAAACTTTATTTTATAAACTAAGGCCCCAAAATATATAAATCTCCAGGGTTTTATAAAATATATTAAAAGAATTGGTGATTGAACTAATTATTGAGGGAATATTTGCTTTTCCTTAATTTATGGCAAAAGCAACCCACTACCACCTCACTCTATGATCAGCCACTCTTTCCCACTACCCCTTGTCTCCTTAGTGGACCTTTACAGCCAATCTCCAGCTCTTCCCACGTTCTAAGAGCTGGAGGATTGATCCTCTCTCCTCATTCTCCATAAAACTCTTTCATTCTACACTTAGCAACCAAGAACACTCTCCAAAATTCTCTCATCTTTTCTCTCAACTTCAAGAACTTCAAGACTTTCTCCAGGGATTTCTTGCTTCAATTAGTAAGTATCTTCATCATTCACATAATTATTAAACTCCATTCTACTCAAATCATTGATATCTTACACAAGTTCCATCTTATTCGGTGTTAGATTCTCGAATCATCAAGACATCTTCTTAGTGTTCTTGAGTTGAACACTTCTTCTCTCTCACTTTCATCTACTGAAACCACATAAGGTGAGTTCATACCCATACATTTACATGTTTTTCTTAAGTTTTAAGGGGGGAATACAAGTAAAATCATCAAGAACACAATTAAACTTTTTCTAACAGATTACATCAGAAAAGATGGACGTTAATCACGGACTGTTTTGGTCAACTTAAATATTTTAGTTTTCCAAACTGTTCCAGGTGCCAGTAGTTCAAACTCTTAGCTTTAAAATGGCTACTTGCACATCTCCAAATGATTTTTCTACAATTAATGGTGATTTTTACAAAACTGCCTGTCATTTCAGAGGCAAACCCGGACCAGTCTGTGATTATGAACATTTTCACCTCTGTTAGAGATCACTAAAAATCATGATAAAATTCACGAACAAACTAGACTCATATTCCAAACTCTCAAAATTGCGGATTTGGATTTAGAGCTGTGATGATTTTTCTATAAATTTTCTAAGAACGGTAACAGAAACTGTTTTTAACGAAAAGTTGCTGTTAATTTCATTTCACCTTGTAACATGTTGAGCAAGGTGTATATCTTTATGTGACTATATGTTACTGCAATATATGACATTTTATCTTAATATTTAGACACACATCAGTTTACAAATGGATTTGGTCATATAAAATATAAAGAATAACAAGTGATTATAATCAAAGTACAATCGATACATTCAAACATTAAATAAACTATTTTGAATATAGTTTGCATACATTACCACGTACTACCCTTGGTTGATAAACCATAATAGGTATAGTTTATGATACATTACATAACACATACATTTAAAAAGGGTACATTTATACAAAGGATATTTTCATTAAGCAAGGTACGGCCATACGGTACCAAGTTTTCATAACACGTAATTCCGTTAATGACTTTGTGAGACATTTACTTCAAATTACCATTAAGTCCTGTATTGTAACCAGAGTCTCCTTGAGGGAGAGCGTGATACTTGTGTATAGATCTATATTGGGTTTGACAAACCCACACCTAAACTGCATGCAACAGTTAGACCGATAGGTCTGGGGTGACAAATGTCATAACATTTCCGACGCCTGAAGAACGTCGTTTTAGGCAACCTTGGTCATAGTATGGTTATAATAAACTCACATAAAGTATTAACAAACATTGGAATTTACGGGAACTTCATTAAAATTTAACGAGTTTATGTCGATTTAAACTTGCATTGTTTTACTATAAATATGACGAATTACTTGTACATTTCGGTCTTTGGGTTTTAAGACTACATTTACACATTAAGGAAAATATTGGATTTTTCTAACACAAATACTACTTTTACAAACGAAAAGCTTATGAACTCACCAACCTTTGTGTTGACACTTTTTCAAACAACTTGTATTCTCAGGAAATCATTAAACAGGTAATCAAGTGCTTTTGAGGATGGGACGCTAAGGCGTCTACTATTTCATATTTTATCAACATATTGTAATTGATTCGTAAACATGTAATTCATACAATGATGTAATTTTTTTCAATTATATATATGTTGGTTGTGTTTGCTTGAATTACTATTACAATTGCTGTTATGATACTATACATGAAGTCCTCCACCCCCGGACGTTTCCGCCATCCTTGGTTTGGGGGTGTGACAGATTGGTATCAGAGCGCAGTTTATAGTGAATTAAGTATATCAAACCACATAAGATATACAAACTATAAACACAATTGGGACTAATAGTCTCTGATTTGTGCATTTTTCAAATAAATATACTTTTTGAAAATAAATGATTCTTTTTATTAAAAAGTATAAATACATGCATACATGCTCACATAGTGTCATAACTACAACAACATAAAATAAAAGAAGAGGAGTTGTACATTATGGGTATGCCTTGGTATATGTAAATTAAGTCTGGGAAGGATATAGCCTGATCAACTATATCTGTCCGGGAATTGACTTGCATATACCGGGGGATGGTCAGGATGGACAACAAATCTAACAAACTCGTCTTACCGCTAGTACGCCTCATTCACGAAGCCGGTCTATAAGGGGGGTATAAGGTTGTTGCCTATAAAATGGCAACTTAATGGGTGTCCACTCTCACCCACCGCTTCCTTGATCGGTGGAGGGTCGTTAGCCGAACGGGTAAGACAAGGACTTATAAACTCTCATTAAAAGTATGATGAATATTATAAAGTAACTAAATGCTTTAAGAACTCAAAACTAAACATTTACAAATACTATAGGAGTATTTTGTGTTACTATAATAAAAATATTTTATACTTTCATTTTACCTCATAACCCAATGTATTGGGTCAATAAAAAGTATAAAATCGTATGTATCGTAAACATACCGGAAAACAACGTAATAATATACTTTATGTATAAAAGATTTCTCTCCCTATAAATACACTTTTACTAAAAGTACATTGGTTTACGACTTATGACAGAACCATGCCGCCAAGAAGAAGACCAAGACCTTCCAGCAACACAGCAACACCTCCTCCGCCGCCGCCTCCACAGTTTGATCCCGCGATGTTCCAGGCTGCAGTAACAGCAGCCGTAGCGGCCGCAATGTCGCAGATAGGGACCAACGGAGCTGGTGGTTCGGGATCGGGAGCTACACACTCTAACCACGGAGACAGTACGTGGCGTGCAAAAGAGTGTTCATACAATGACTTCACAAATGGCAAACCCGACAACTTCAATGGAAGCGGGGGAGTCATCACGTTGATGCAATGGTTTGAAAAGACCGAAGTAGTCTTTCAGGTGTGCTCCTGCCCCGAAGCGAGCAAAGTTAAGTTCGCAACCTTAACCTTCACCGGCAGGGCCCTTACTTGGTGGAACTGTCGGGTTAAGTCACTTACTCTCGAAGTGGCTAGCTCCATAACCTGGGCAGAACTAAAAACGTTGATGATGAAGGAGTACTGCCCGAGGGGTGAAATTCAAAAGCTGGAACAAGAACTCTGGAACCTCAGGATGACGGGCTCTGACCTTGAAACCTACACCACCCGATTCAATGAATTGGCTCTCCTCTGCCCAACAATGGTTACTCCGGAGGAGAAAAAGGTGGAGCGATACCTTTGGGGACTGTCTCTCCACGTGCAAAGTAGTGTCCTGGCTTCAAGGCCAACTACTTTTGACAGTGCCAGGGAGCTGGCACAACAACTTGTTGACCACCGAGCCGGTCATAATACTACAACCACCACCACTGATAAATCAAAAGGGGGAAACAACAAAAGGAAGTTTTGGAACGAAAAGAAGAGCCAACCAGCACAGGACCCCGCTAAGAAGCAACAAATTGTTGCTGTCCATGCTGCCACTAATGCTGCCACTACTGCTACCACTCCAGCACCACCGAAGCCATATGCGGGAAAACTACCTAAGTGCAACAAGTGCAACTTTCACCACAATGGTGCTTGTAGGGAGATGCACTGTAACAACTGCGACAGGAAGGGGCACACTGCTCGTTTCTGTAAAGCGCCGGCTCAACCAATCAACCAAGTCGCCAGTACGGGGGCAACCCGGACCTGCTACAACTGTGGAGACGCAGGTCACTTCAAAAGAGACTGCCCCAAAGCACAAGCCCCTAATGCTGGTGGAGTAGGAAGAGTCCTGGCAATAGGACATGGGGAAGCAGTCGAGGATCCCACGGTGGTTACCGGTACGTTTCTCCTAAATAACTCTTATGCATGCGTACTATTCGATAGTGGAGCGGATAGGAGTTTCGTGAGCCACCAATATAAACAGTTACTTGAACAAAATCCCCAATCACTAAAGGATACTTATGTAGTAGAAATGGCAAATGGGAAAGTAGAACGCACTAGCGATATATACTCAGAATGTACTCTCACTCTAGGCAACCATACATTTAAAATTGACCTGATGCCGGTCACCATAAAAAGCTTCGACGTAATCATCGGGATGGATTGGTTAGTTCCTCACCGTGCCGACATTCTAGGTTACGAAAGGGCCGTTCGCCTCAATCTACCAAATGACGAAACCCTTCTCATCTATGGTAACAAACCTAGTGCGAATTTACAAATCATCTCATGCATCAAAGCCCAAAAGTATCTCCGGAAGGAGTACCACGCCTTCTTAGCCCATGTAGTAGACAAGAAACAAGACGTGAAAGACATCAAAGACATCCCCGAAGTGTGTAACTTCCCGGATGTGTTCCCAGAAGATCTTCCTGGTGTACCACTCGCACGACAAGTCGATTTCAGAATTGACTTAATACCCGGAGCTACCCCCGTAGCCAGAGCTCCATACCGCCTCGCACCATCAGAAATGCAAGAGTTGTCCAGTCAGTTGAACGAGCTTTTGAGCAAAGGGTTCATCAGACCAAGCTTCTCACCTTGGGGAGCACCAGTCCTTTTTGTAAGGAAGAAGGACGGATCCTTTCGCATGTGCATCGACTATCGGGAACTAAACAAGCTCACCATCAAGAACCGATATCCTCTACCCCGAATCGATGACCTTTTCGACCAACTCCAAGGAGCAAATTTCTTCTCAAAGATCGACCTAAGGTCAGGCTACCATCAGCTACGAGTTCAAGAAGAAGATATTCCCAAAACGGCATTCAGAACTCGCTATGGGCACTACGAGTTTGTGGTGATGTCCTTCGGTTTAACAAACGCACCTGCGGTATTCATGGACCTAATGAATAGAGTGTGTCGACCCTACCTAGACAAGTTTGTAATCGTATTCATCGACGATATCTTGATCTACTCGCGAAGCGAAGAAGAACATCGCCTACATCTACGCCAAGTGCTAGAGACGCTAAGAGCGGAGAAGCTTTATGCTAAGTTCTCTAAGTGTGAATTCTGGATTAGAGAAGTGGATTTCCTTGGACATGTGGTAAGTGAGGAAGGCATACATGTGGACCCCTCCAAGATCAAGGCAATCGAGAATTGGTCAGCACCCAAGACGCCAACCGAAATTCGACAATTCCTTGGGCTTGCTGGCTACTACCGAAGATTTATACAAACTTCTCCAAGATTGCGAAACCACTCACCACCTTGACGCAGAAAGGTGTGATATTCAAGTGGGAAAATAAACAAGAAACTGCTTTCCAAACGTTAAAACAAGCCCTATGCAGCGCACTGATCTTGTCTCTCCCAGAGGGAACCGAGGACTTCGTAGTGTACTGTGATGCTTCGAATCAAGGCCTCGGATGTGTGCTCATGCAGAGAGGGAAGGTTATCGCGTATGCATCAAGACAGCTTAAGACGCACGAGGTTAATTATACTACGCACGACCTGGAATTAGGAGCAGTGGTATTCGCTTTGAAGATCTGGAGACACTACCTCTACGGCACGAAATGCACTATCTTCACTGATCACAAAAGTCTTCAGCATATCCTCAATCAGAAAGAGCTCAACATGCGACAGAGGAGATGGGTGGAGTTGCTGAATGACTACGAGTGCGAAATTCGTTATCATCCGGGCAAGGCCAATGTAGTGGCCGATGCTCTAAGCAGGAAGGAGTACTCGAGCCGCCGAGTAAAATCCTTAACAATGACAATCCATTCCCACCTGACCATACAAATCAAGGAAGCTCAACTGGAAGCTTTGAAACCAGAAAAGGTGGCAGGAGAGACATTAAGGGGAATGGATAAAAACTTAGAAGTCAAGGATGATGGAGCACGTTATATCATGAACCGGATTTGGACACCGAAGTTCGGTGGACTCCGAGAGGTCGTCATGAATGAAGCACACAAGACTCGATACTCCATCCATCCCGGGTCGGATAAGATGTATCTGGACCTCAAGAAATTATACTGGTGGCCGAACATGAAAGCTGAGATTGCTACCTATGTGAGCAAGTGCCTGACTTGCGCTAAGGTCAAAACCGAATACCAGAAACCATCCGGGCTATTACAACAGCCGGATATACCTGAGTGGAAGTGGGAACGAATAACAATGGACTTCATAACCAAGCTGCCTAAGACATCGGGCGGTCTTGACACAATATGGGTAATTGTAGACAGATTGACCAAATCAGCACACTTTCTACCAATAAAAGAAACCGACAAGATGGAGAAGCTGACTAGAACGTACATCAGAGAGATTGTACGACTCCATGGTGTGCCGATATCCATTATCTCCGATAGAGATAGTAGATTTACCTCACGGTTTTGGCAGTCTCTACAAAAATCATTGGGAACTAGGCTTGACATTAGTACGGCCTACCACCCACAAACCGACGGAAAGAGAGAACGAACCATTCAAACGTTGGAAGACATGTTAAGAGCTTGTGTGATAGACTTCGGTAAAGCATGGGATACCCATCTACCGCTTATCGAATTCTCCTACAATAACAGCTATCATACTAGCATCAAAGTCGCTCCATTCGAAGCTCTTTACGGTCGCAAATGCAGATCACCCCTGTGTTGGGCTGAGGTGGGGGATACACAGCTAGCTAGAAGGCAAGTCTCTAATAGCACCCTCACTGGCCCTGAAATCATAAGGGAAACCACAGAAAAGATCGTTCAAATTCGAGAGAGACTGAAAGCGTCTTGCGATCGGCAAAAGAGTTACGCAGACAAACGACGCAAACCCTTGGAATTCCAGGTGGGTGATCGAGTACTACTAAAAGTTTCCCCTTGGAAAGGAATGATACGATTCGGCAAACACGGGAAACTAAATCCAAGGTACATCGGGCCATTCGAAATCCTTGCTAGGATTGGGCCAATAGCATACAAACTTCGATTGCCTCAGGAACTCGACAAAGTACATCCCACGTTTCACGTGTCGAACCTAAAGAAGTGTTTGTCTGATGAGACACTCGTAATACCACTCGACGAAATCAAAGTTAACGAAAATCTCCACTTCGTGGAGGAACCAGTCGAAATCATGGATCGGGAAATCAAACGAACGAAACAAAGTCGTATTCCCATCGTGAAGGTACGTTGGAACGCTAAACGAGGACCCGAATTCACCTGGGAACGCGAGGATCAGATGAAACAAAAGTATCCACATCTCTTCCCAAACTCTTGAAATCCCAGTCAAAATGAAAATTTCGGGACGAAATTCCTTCTAACGGGGGGATGATGTGACAACCGTCAAAATTTCGGTCAATTCAAAGTCAACAAGTCAAACCGGTCAACTCCAATAACCCTTGTATGCTAGGGTTTACGTTATGTAATCACTATACAATTCGCTATTTTAATGAGAAATCATCATTTGGAAAGTTCATGTGTTTGATTTTCCTTAGCCTTAACAAGTGCTAAATACCGAACCAAAGCGATAAAACACTATTGCACAATCATCGGGGTTGTGTACGACACTAAAACACGGTTTAATGGGGTTTACGAACCTTGCGTTGTGAAGCCGGACACTCAAATTAATCACAAACGAAACCTCTCTAAATCGTTTTCACTCTATCTCTTTCTATTTGAAATCTCTCCCAAATCTCTCCCAAATCTCTCTCAAAAGTTACTTTAACTTTTTGTAATCATTTGGGTCATCTCGACCCTTAACCGGGTCAAAAATCGCTTGAAACGGGGTAAAAATGAGTAAAATAGCTTTTAGGATCCGAAACCGAAACCTCTGGTCCGAAGCCCGTGTCCGAAGAAAGGGTCCGAAGGTCCGAGGTCCGAAGTCCGAAGGTTCGAAGGTCCGAGGTCCGAAGTCCGAAGATCCGAAGGTCCAGGGTCCGAAGTCCGAAGGTCCGAAGTCAGGCCCTTTTTACCGGTTTTTCGACTACGACTTCGTTTTAACTCCGTTTTTCATTATTTTAACGTGGGATTTTCACCCAAAACTTTATTTTATAAACTAAGGCCCCAAAATATATAAATCTCCAGGGTTTTTATAAAATATATTAAAAGAATTGGTGATTGAACTAATTATTGAGGGAATATTTACTTTTCCTTAATTTATGGCAAAAGCAACCCACTACCACCTCACTCTATGATCAGCCACTCTTTCCCACTACCCCTTGTCTCCTTAGTGGACCTTTACAGCCAATCTCCAGCTCTTCCCACGTTCTAAGAGCTGGAGGATTGATCCTCTCTCCTCATTCTCCATAAAACTCTTTCATTCTACACTTAGCAACCAAGAACACTCTCCAAAATTCTCTCATCTTTTCTCTCAACTTCAAGAACTTCAAGACTTTCTCCAGGGATTTCTTGCTTCAATTAGTAAGTATCTTCATCATTCACATAATTATTAAACTCCATTCTACTCAAATCATTGATATCTTACACAAGTTCCATCTTATTCGGTGTTAGATTCTCGAATCATCAAGACATCTTCTTAGTGTTCTTGAGTTGAACACTTCTTCTCTCTCACTTTCATCTACTGAAACCACATAAGGTGAGTTCATACCCATACATTTACATGTTTTTCTTAAGTTTTAAGGGGGGAATACAAGTAAAATCATCAAGAACACAATTAAACTTTTTCTAACAGATTACATCAGAAAAGATGGACGTTAATCACGGACTGTTTTGGTCAACTTAAATATTTTAGTTTTCAAAACTGTTCCAGGTGCCAGTAGTTCAAACTCTTAGCTTTAAAATGGCTACTTGCACATCTCCAAATGATTTTTCTACAATTAATGGTGATTTTTACAAAACTGCCTGTCATTTCAGAGGCAAACCCGGACCAGTCTGTGATTATGAACATTTTCACCTCTGTTAGAGATCACTAAAAATCATGATAAAATTCACGAACAAACTAGACTCATATTCCAAACTCTCAAAATTGCGGATTTGGATTTAGAGCTGTGATGATTTTTCTATAAATTTTCTAAGAACGGTAACAGAAACTGTTTTTAACGAAAAGTTGTTGTTAATTTCATTTCACCTTGTAACATGTTGAGCAAGGTGTATATCTTTATGTGACTATATGTTACTGCAATATATGACATTTTATCTTAATATTTAGACACACATCAGTTTACAAATGGATTTGGTCATATAAAATATAAAGAATAACAAGTGATTATAATCAAAGTACAATCGATACATTCAAACATTAAATAAACTATTTTGAATATAGTTTGCATACATTACCACGTACTACCCTTGGTTGATAAACCATAATAGGTATAGTTTATGATACATTACATAACACATACATTTAAAAAGGGTACATTTATACAAAGGATATTTTCATTAAGCAAGGTACGGCCATACGGTACCAAGTTTTCATAACACGTAATTCCGTTAATGACTTTGTGAGACATTTACTTCAAATTACCATTAAGTCCTGTATTGTAACCAGAGTCTCCTTGAGGGAGAGCGTGATACTTGTGTATAGATCTATATTGGGTTTGACAAACCCACACCTAAACTGCATGCAACAGTTAGACCGATAGGTCTGGGGTGACAAATGTCATAACATTTCCGACGCCTGAAGAACGTCGTTTTAGGCAACCTTGGTCATAGTATGGTTATAATAAACTCACATAAAGTATTAACAAACATTGGAATTTACGGGAACTTCATTAAAATTTAACGAGTTTATGTCGATTTAAACTTGCATTGTTTTACTATAAATATGACGAATTACTTGTACATTTCGGTCTTTGGGTTTTAAGACTACATTTACACATTAAGGAAAATATTGGATTTTTCTAACACAAATACTACTTTTACAAACGAAAAGCTTATGAACTCACCAACCTTTGTGTTGACACTTTTTCAAACAACTTGTATTCTCAGGAAATCATTAAACAGGTAATCAAGTGCTTTTGAGGATGGGACGCTAAGGCGTCTACTATTTCATATTTTATCAACATATTGTAATTGATTCGTAAACATGTAATTCATACAATGATGTAATTTTTTTCAATTATATATATGTTGGTTGTGTTTGCTTGAATTACTATTACAATTGTTGTTATGATACTATACATGAAGTCCTCCACCCCCGGACGTTTCCGCCATCCTTGGTTTGGGGGTGTGACAAATTCCAATCGCCAAGGGGTATTATATAGTCCTGTAGTCGAGCAACAATACGTACGTGGTTAATTTGTATTTTCATATAAGTGTTTATATCGTCAAGGGTATCTAGTAATCTAATATTTATGATGTTTATCATTTTTTGAAAATACATAATGCTTTACTCCAGGAGATCCATCAACAAACCCAAGCTTCTTCTGCAGCAAGCGGTCTAACACCAAGTGATATAAGAAAATGTTTTGAAAGAATATTGGGTGTTCGACGAAGACATATCAGAGGCATTGGACGTAAACCTCCTACCGTTGTGTCTATGTACGATCAGGAACAACCGATGACATAAGAACCACCACAATCACAGGTAATTGTTAGTTTAAGTTGAAAAGTATAATGCTATAATGGTAAAATGAAAAAAAGTAGGATGCTATAATGATATGTTGGTTATGGTTTGATATGTTGATATTTTGTAGTTTGGTAATTTGTGGAAAGTAGGATGATATAATGATATGCTGGTTATGGTTTGATATGTTGATATTTTATAGTTTTGTAAATTTTGGAAAGTAGAAGGCTATAATGGTATGTTGGTTATGGTTTGATACGTTGATATTTTGTAATTTGGTAATTTTTGGAAAGTAGAATGGTATAATGATATGTTGGTTGTTGTTTGATATGTTGACATTTTGTAGTTTGGTAATTTTTGTAAAGTAGAATGCTATAATGATATGTTAGTTATTGATTGATATGTTGATATTTTGTAGTTTGGTAATTTTTGGAAAGTAGAATGCTATAATGTTATGTTGGTTATAGTTAGATATGTTGATATTTTTTATTTTGGTAATTTTTGGAAAGTATAATACTATTATGATATGTTGGTAATATATTTTGGTTTTTTTTTGTAGTTGGAAATGCTGCAAATGATACTAAAGGACCCGACATGTTCTGCAGCATTGGAAAAGTGATTTCGCTCACTGCCACCACCAAATAATAATTAAGGAAATGATGAGAGTGGTGACGACAAGTAGGAATTTTAGGATTTTATGAAATGTTTTGTTTGGAAGAATACTTTAGGTTGTATGGTTAAATATTTTGGATTGTAGATTAATATTTTATAAATGTTATATTGTTTTTCGTTGTGTATGGGTTAATATTTCTATAAAATTGTACCAGATTTTAATATTAAATAAACAAAAAAAAAACGAAAACAATTTTTACGGCGACGTCTTTAGCGGCATCAGAGTTTTAGCAGCGACGGGGAAGTATTAGCGACGAGATGCCAATAGCGGCGATGGCTATGCATTAGCAGCGGCTAACTAACTGGTCATTAGCGACGAAGCATTAGTGACGACCTTTTTGCAGCGACACGTCGCCGCTAATACCTTTAGTGGCGACAAGCGTCACTGCTAATGCCCGACTTTCTTGTAGCGTAGATATGGCTGGAAAACACTATTATGGGACAATTACCTATGTCATTAATGGAATATAAGAAAGAACACATACGGAATTTACTTTGTATTAAGACAAATTACAAGAATTTATGCTTGCATTGAAATTGTACATCATAGAAGTCATTGAGTTATAGATATGGCTGGAATTTATGCTTGCATTCAAGAACATAGAAATATGATGCTAAAATGGTACATGAATATGGAAAATGTAAATAGGGTTTAGTTGTATTTGGTAAGCGATGTGCATTAATCAATTTATCGTTTTATACGCTCCAAAAGATGAACGTAAACCAAGTCGATACACACTCAAAAACTTTATCTGATTAATTGCTTTTATGTATGATTGATCCTTGTATTAAGGAACCAAATGTAAGTTGTTTTCCACTAATAATTTTTAATTGATTTTTCCACTCAACCCGAGTTTATCCACACTTTTGCTTTTCAAACATTTTGTCCAACTCCCATTCACTCCCGTCGTTCCTTCACTCCTCAGCATCAGATAGAACTCTTTAATGGACATAAATATAGAAAATGGTATAAAATGAATAAAATAAATACATTTTTCTTTTATTTTTTTCATCTTTCTTTATCTTTAAGCCATTGTTTGTTATTTTATTTTCCAAAAGTTTCTATGCCACCGGGACACTTTCCGGTTCCAAATTATATATATATATATATATATATATATATATATATATATATATATATATATATATATATATATACATGGAAAAGTTCAATAGAGAACCATAATTATTGGTTCTTCAAGAAACCAAATTTTTTTTTCAATTTCTAGATCTTATTCTTTATCGAAAAAAAAATCTAAAAATATATAAATTCATATATTAACATTGTGTATGTGAAAAATATTTTTCGGATTCACCGTGTGAATCCGGATTCACATTGTGAATTTTCAAAGATTCACATTGTGAATTTGACGTAAAAAAAAAAAAAAAATTTAATTTGATATCATTGGAAAAGGATAAAAAGTTATAAATTTCTGTATTTTTAGTTTTTTTTTTTTATAAAAAATAAGTTCTAAAAGTCGAAAAAAAGATTGGTTCCTTGGTTAATTATGGTTCTCTATTGAACCTCACCCTATATATATATATATATATATATATATATATATATATATATATATATATATATATATATATATATATATATATGGGCTTAGAGAATATGTGACTGTCATGTACCTAATGTTACATATAGAACCCTAAAAAATACACGCTTTTAACAGAATGCAATTAAATCTCTCTACCATATTTCTTGTGTCCTCTCTTAGAGTTTATGTTAAGCTTTTATATAATTTTATAGAATTTTATAAGTTTAATATTGCACCCCAAACCATGTATAATAATATTTTACCAACTACTTGTGGGTCTCCAAATTGAAGTTTAATACAGAAAACTACATTGAAAGATTTAAATTGTTCATTAAAAAACTCACTAAAACTCTTTCCATAAGCCGCCATAGAAAAACTATACAAGTAAACATAAGATAGGTGTTGAATGAGTTCTGAAACCTACTAGAGGTCTAATAAAAAACACATTCGAAATAGATAGATATTTGAAATGAATCACGAAATCAAATATAATATGAGTTCAAAAACAATAGGAAGAAGCTAACAATGAAAGAAAAATATGTTTTTTTAATCAAAATGAAGTCAATTTTGATGGTTCTATACCTAACATTACATACATGACAACCACATATTCACATATATATATATATATATATATATATATATATATATATATATATATATATATATATATATATATATATATATGTGATCAAATGAGAACACCAAAAAGGTTGAGAACGCGAGAACAAAGTATATTCATTTGTGATTCCATGTATTCATTTGTGGAGGAATGATAATTTTTTACGCATTTAATTTCAATTGAAGAGAAAAAGCATATTCATGTTGATTGTGCGTAAAAATTTATCATTTCTCCACAAATGAATACATGGAATCACAAATTAATATACTTGTTCTCGCGTTCTCAACTTTTTAGGTGTTCTCATTTGATCATTTCCCTATATATATATATATATATATATATATATATATATATATAGAGAGAGAGAGAGAGAGAGAGAGAGGAAGGATCATTTGAGAACTCATAGTTTTCCGAGAACCCGAGAACTAAAAGTGGAGCGTTAGATCAAACATTTTGATGGCTTAGATTAAAGATGACATAACTGTAAATATAAGTGAATTTAAGGAGATTTTAGGTTATTATCAATAGATCTAAGGGGTAAATCTGTCAATCCATAAAATAAACAAAATTTAAATTGCCAATTAAACGAGGAAATCACCAAAATACTTTCTCTCTCTACCTCTCTCTATCTCTTGTCTTCACTCAACACAGATGATCAAAGATGACTCCCTCATTCCTCGATCGTCTCCCTCCTCCCTTCATCGGCGACTGTCAATCCACGTTTATTGATCTCCAGCGTTGTTGTTGCATCATCTCCACCTCCTCCGCCCATGGATCACTTATCGACTCGCCCGATTTTCCCCAAAATAAACACCACCATCCTCCAGATCTGGAATTAATCGCTAAACCTTAATGCCTTGTCGTCTGAGTTTGTTTCCAGCATGTCTTCGATATGTTCTACACCAGATTCTTGCCAAAGCACTTCGACTTCATTGCTCGTTATCATGTACTTTCCTCATGTATTCATGTTTTTGGTTTCTGTTATTTTTTCACAGTTTCAATTAATCATAGTCCCTTTCATTTATCCTAGAGAGATTGATGACAAGCATCTATCTAAGGTCACTTCCTTCATGAACTTTTCCTTTATGAACTTTGTAGAAACGGTCCTCCGGATGCGGGATGTATCAAATTTAGAAAAGTTCAGTCTAACATGTCGTATTTCCTCTGATGCATCCCAAATAAAATTATGGATTTCTGATGCAATCTCGCACAATGTTCGGGAGCTTGATCTCTGTATAGTGGATATGATTTTATCTGTGATTCCTAGGTCTATGTTTCATTTTGATATTTGAAATGTGAATTAGACTTAAAATTTCTTTCTTTCTTTCTAAGTTTTAATGTTGATTTATTCCATTCCAGGCTGATGAAAATTTGAGGCTGATAAAAGCATCGTTTCCTGAGGTTATTGAAGCCTGTGTAGATGCTGCAATGCATGAGTTTGATCCTTCACTACAACACTATGTAGATGCTGCAGGACATGAGTTTGATCCTTCACTACAACAGACACTACTGAGAGCTGCAAGTTATGGGCAAGCGTTTTGTAGGTAAGTTTTTCATCTGTTGGTAGAAGATATAGATATTGTGATAATAGTGGATATGGTGAACAATCATTTATATATTTGATTTGTCCACTTGATATTTGAAGGCTTGAAATAAGTTTATTGAATGCAAGTGAAGTCTTTCATGTAACATATGTTGGTCTTAAAATAGTAATCATCCTTTTGCCATAATGTTAAGCTTTCTTTAAGAGTTGAGAGAAACTGATAATGTTAAGCTTATAAATGATGGTGGTGGTTGTAAGTTTTTCTAATTTTTGGTCAACGTCAAGACCAAGGACAAAATGACAGGTTTTAGTTGATTAAGTAAGATGTTGATGGTGTTATTTGCATATCATCTACACAAGAATCTGAAAATTATGCTTTTACTATTAAAGTCGAGAATGAGACCAATTGATCAAATAATTTGTTATTTTATCAGTTATTAGAGTTATATATATATATATATATATATATATATATATATATATATATATATACACACACACACACACTGAAGGACATGATCGGCTAATTGGTTATAATTAAATGTGTTGGCTAGTGGTTTATTGGGGATCAATGAGAAAATTGTTTTATGTTTTTATCCATATTATGTCGTGTTACTTTTTGGTCAATGTATTCAAGTAATGAAATCGATTGGGTCCTCCTTACAATGTACACTATAAAGAGCTAGTTTTATATATTTTAATACTTACTCATTTGAAGTTTATAAAAATGAATGATGTTGTAAATAAATTGATTTTCTACAGTTGGAGGTGACAAATTGAGTAGGCTTCTGAACTTGCGACTTTAGCAGCACAAGAAAAAGCTTGATCAATGTGAAGCTTTATTGACTTGTGTATATTCTCTACAGGTAAATATCTACATTCTAAATTGTCAAAAAGTTGAATAAACCTATAAAGGATCAACATTCACATATTAATATTAGCCCCACCACTTTTTAGTAAAGCATAATAGTAACTTTTACATATTAATATTACCTATACAATGTTGATCAACTTATACACGAATGTGATAAAAATTGCAGCTCATTTGTTCATAAAATTATATTTTATCTATTAGCTAATTAACCACAGCTGATTTGTGGTAGTTGCTTCTCTATTGAGCTTCATGAATCACTTGTGGTTTACATGTGAATCACTTGTGATTTACATGTGAATCACATGTAATTCTCATGATTTACATGTGAATCACTTGTGATTTACATCTGAATAACATGTAATTCATATATGAATGACATGTAATTCACATCTAAATCACATGTAATTCACATACGAATCACATATGATTCACATGTATCTCACATGTTATTCACATGTAAATCACATGTTATTCAAATATGAATCATATGTAATTCATATATGCATTACATGTGATTCACATATGAATTACATGTGATTCACATGTAAATCACATGTGAGTCACATGTAAATCACATATGAATTACATGTTAGTCACATGTAATTCACATATGAATTACATGTGATTCACATGTAAATCATATGTAATTCACATATGATTCACATGTAAATCACATATGTATTTTTGTGAGTGTTTTTGCATCAATCAATTTATTTTTAATTTTCTTGTAGATTTGGAAGAAATTATGGTGAATATTGAAGAGGTGAAAAATGATAAATTGAAGAAAATATGGAAATATTGACATGAAGACATAAAAACGCTTTGAAATTTTGTAGCATTTTTTGTTTTTTATATTTTATATTGTATCAAATAAAATACTTATTGTATTGTGTTTATAGATTAGTAAATAAAATGAGGTTTCTTATGATTTCTTTACAAATATTATAGTAAATGAAATATGCATATATGCATTTGTAAAAATATGCATAAATGTACCAAAAATGTTGATTTTTTGGATAAAAAATTATAGTATTTTTTAAATATTCTAGTTTTTTTTAATTTTATTGATTTTTAATTTTTTTATAAAAAAATTGACTTTTTTTAAAAAAAAATATTTTTTTCATTTTCTTTTTCAAAAATTCATGTTTTCTATAAAAAATTAAAAAAATTGCTTTAAAAAAAACAACTGAAAAATATATTTTTTAAAAAATCCAAACTTTTGATTTATTATGTAATTTTTAGACATTTCTATTAATATGTACAATAACACAAAAAATTAAACAGTAAATGAGATTGATAAGATTACGATCATGCCCTTAATGAATTAGTTTTGATCTAACGCTCCACTTTTAGTTTTCGGGTTCTCGGGAAACTATGAGTTCTCAACCGATCTCACCCCAATATATATATATATATATATATATATATATATATATATATATATATATATATATATATATATATATATATATATATATATATATGGTTATGTTATTGTGTTCTAACTATCTATTGTGTGCATGCATGATTGATTGTGGACCAATCATTTTAGTTATTTTAAGAAAGTAATTAAAGCATATTACATGTTGGAGATATAATGAGTATTAATTAAATACTCAATATTTGATATGTATTAATTACTTTCTTAAAATAACTAAAATGATTGGTCTAGAATAAATCCTACATGCACAAAATAGATAGTAGAAACATTTGAATCTAACTCTCTTTCTTTCTTTCTTTCTCTCTCTCTCTCTCTCTCTCTCTATATATATATATATATATATATATATATATATATATATATATATATATATATATATATATATATATATATATATATAAAAGTTCAATAGAGAACAATTTTTAATCAAAGAACCAATCCAAAGCGCCGAAATTTAAAGCGATCAACGGCAAAAAGAAGGGTTGTATACTTTTACAATGAACGCACGTGCACCGGATTATAACAAAACTCACTTCCTTTTTTTCGTTTAAATTTTTTTTTGGGTCATGCTTTTTATCGAAAAAAAACTAAAAATACCGTTGTTCATGATTTTTTGTCATCTTTCCAGAGAGATTCATGATGATATATAAAAACCGAACTTTTTTTTTCAAAAAAAACTCACTTCATTTTCTTTGTTGAAAAATTAAGGTCTATTTTTTATAGAAAAAAAATTAATAAATATATCAAAATTCATACTTTTTGGTACTTCTTAAACATGAATTCGTATTAATGTTAAAAAAACGATATTTCAGTTCAGATTCATATTGTGTACCTGTTCAGATTACATTGTGAACTTTCTCTGATTCACAGTGTGCATAATAGTAAGTCAGATTCACAATGTGAATCTGAACTGATCGAGTTTTTTCACATGGTGAATGTTAAAAATTGAAATAATTACACTTTAGATTCACAGTGTGAATCTACACTGATCGAGTTTTTTTTTCTTAGTCGGTGTTGATGTTTATTAATAGAGTTCAAAAAATTAATTTTTTTGGTATAATTAGTTTTTTTTTGATAAAAATAAACTTAGATATTGAAAAAACTAACAAAATGAAGAGGGTTTTTTTCGAAAAAAAAAAGTTCATTTTTTATATATCAACATAGATCTCTATGGAAAGAGGACGAAAAATTGAGAACAACGGTATATTCGATTTTTTTTCGATAAAAAATGTGGCCTAACAAAATTTTAAACGAAAAAAAAGGTGAGTTTTTTGGTAAGGATGTCGATTTTTTGGTATAATCCGGTGTGTGTGCGTCCAATGTACAAGTGTACATCTATTTCCTTGGCCGTTGATCATTATGATTTCTGACGCTCACGATTGGTTCCTTGTTAATTATGGTTCTCTATTGAATCTCACCATAATTAACAAGGAACCAATCGTGAGCGTCAGAACAGGTACACATATATGAATACACTTATTCATATCTATTCATAAATGAATATGACCTGTTCCGTCGGCCTGGTACATTGGAACGCTTAAGCGGCATATTCGAAATGAGTGACCCAGATTCATTCCCTCATTCTCAACCTTTTTATTTTCTCAATTCAACCCTCTCATATATATATATATATATATATATATATATATATATATATATATATATATATATATATATATATATATATATATATATATATATATATAGGGTTAGGTTCATATGAGACAATAGTATTTTGTGAGACAAGGGGACCAAATCTTGACTATTCATCTTGAATAATCTAAGGATAGAATTAAATCAGATTACACCATAAGGAAGCACAAGGAGACGGTGACATTTTTGCAATTAAATGGAACTTCAAGATTAGAATAAGGTCGCGGAGGGGCAGTGAGGGGATTTTACTGTCTATTTCACTCAGGTCGCAAAAACACTTTATATCCTCTTCAATCTTCTTCATTCTGATCGGCAAAACCCTAAGTAACCTCGATACAAACACCAAAATTCATCTTATTCAATCTCGACCATCAACATCTTCTGCTTCATTCTGATTCGGATTATCAACATTGTTATTTTGATTCTAAAATCGGATCAAGTTCTCGAGCATCAACATTCCTGAATCAAATGAAATCAAAGCTTAGTTTTACAACAAATGGATCATTCTACAAAATTGGATTCATATTTTACATCTAGAGTTAATCGAGGTGATGTATAATACTATAATGTTTTCTTGATTTTATATTTGTGGGTGATTTTGAGTTAAAATACTATAATTGTCGATTTTATTATATGTATGTGCTTATGAGTTGATGTATTCATCAATGAGATTTCTTCTCATTCTGTTTCTACTTTGCACCGATCTTCCAAAACCCTCGATAAAACCCTAAAAATCGATTATGATTCACTCTCATTTTGATTTTCAACGTTCTGATTCATATTCTGATCTTGAATCATGTTTCCGCCAATCCTTCAAATTCTACTTCTTCTCATGATTCTTAGTTGAGGAAGGATTCTTGTCATCAGGTAATAAAAGATTCCATTGACTCATCTTTGGCTGTTAACAATTTCAATGTTAATAAATCTACAATCCAAGCTATGTTATTATCAGTAAATGAAGTTATTCACAAAATCTGTAGAGATATTCCTGAAATTTGAATTATAATTTGATTCAAGATCTTAGTTTGTTTGGTTAATCTTATTAGTTTCATACTTCTAGTGTCAGTTAAGTGTTTGGTAAATTTAGTGATCGCCCGCTAGGTGTTCGACATAATGCTCGCTGTATTGATTTCATATTTTCTGCAAGAAAATTGTGATTGAAAATGATAGAATGTAGTAGATGCAAACATGACTTGCTTCCTAAATTGATTTTAGATGTTATTTTGTTTGAGTAATTGGATTATCAAGTAAATATTTAGTGCAATATTTTTTGATAAGTTGATATTCTAAGTATTGTAGTTTGATAAGTAATATGGTACTTCTTAATTTGATTCAAATGTTACTTTGTTTGATCAGTTAGATGATCTAGTAAAAATATTAGTAAAATAGCCTTTGGTAACTTAATATTCTAGGTATTCTGATTTTTAAAGTTAGGTGTTACTTCGTAAATTTGATTTAAGATGTTATTTTATTGATTAACAAGATGTTACTGCCTACTTTGATGAGTTAAAACTAAAATACATTTTGAGAATTTGTTATTCTATCCTGACATAATTGAATTCATCTCTTTATGTTTTAGTTCGATAATATTTGATTCAGAATTAGATTCTACATAATGTAGATTCTAAATCATCTCTTGTAATAGGCTTTAGGAAGTTATTATTCTATTTATTCTAATTTAGGAATTATTTTTCTGAAATTTATATTGTAGCTATGATTAGTGTTTGATCCAGATTCACTATAGCTTGGGCTAGAAATGAAATTCTTTATTGTAGTTTCAGTTAAATGTTTTTGAAATTATTTACTGTAGCTACGATTAATGTTTGATACACATTGAAAGCTAATGAAATTTTTGGTTTTGGTTGGTGGTGTCTGTTAACCTAAAGGTCTGATTAGTTAGGTTATCTGATCTATTGTATTTTATATAATATTAAATCTCTCGTTTTCATTATACTAGATATTACTAATCGAAATTAAAGGAATATAAACTTTATTTGGAGTTAGTACCATGTGGACAATTATGTTCTTTTGTTATTATATCTCACAGTTTCTACTTTGGATAATGTTAACAATGCCTTGAACATATTAGATTTATGTAAAATTAAATGTGAAAATAAAATGCAATTCTTTAATTGTAAATTATTTATTAAGCATTTTTGATGTTGTTAATTATTGTTAGAATGTTAGAATATTCTAGTAAAATAAATCATTTGTTTATATCATAGTTTTATTGTTTTAATAAAAGTATCTTTTATGTTTTGATGCAGTTGAAATGAAGAAATTACTAAATCATGGGAAAAACGAGTTTTGATCCTAAAAGAGAGAATGTTGAACAACTTCTATCATCGAAAATATATAAAGGAAACAAAAAGTCATACTTCAAAATAGATAAACGAAAAAAGGTCATACTTCATGATACCTCATCTGATAGCTCATCATCTGATCAAGATGCGTCAACAGAATATGAACAAGTACATATGACATTATAGTTGTATTGTTGTAGTTTATGTCATGTAATATCAGTAACATCTTTCTCATATTACATGAGTTTATATTTAAAGTTTGTATGTATAACATTCTATTAAAATAATAATGTATGTTTTATGATATAATAAGTAAATGTATAATATTCTAATAGAATAATATAATGGGTTGTACGTTATCATAAATTGATATTTATGTATTGTTAAGAATTGAAGTCACAACTCATATTAAATTTTATATGTATAGTATATGATACTTAAAATCATTTGAATAGTGTTGCTTATGTTGTATGATGTTGGTAGTTTAATAGAATAATGTTCTAGGTTTCATTTTATAAGGTTATTTATTACATGAAAATAAAATATATATATATATCTATATATATATATATATATATATATATATATATATATATATATATATATATGTGGAATATTCTAATAGCATAATGGTGTATGTTGTATGGTTTTATAAGTGTACATGTAGAATATTCTAATAGAATAATGTTCTAGAATCTTCTAATCGATTCAAAGTTCGTTCATGATTAAACTTTGTTTCCAAAATCTCAAGAAAAACATGAAGAAATTGATTCTGATTCTTATTCTAAAAACCATGATTTCATTCAACCAAATCAAAGCTCGGGTACATCTGAGTTTGGATATCTTGATTTCAATTCTAGCAATAAAAATGTAGATTTCAACAACAAGGTGAAACCAGTATCTCGTTTAGTTTTTTAAAATTTTTTTTTTTTATGATTATGATATCTATGAATTCAATGTTTATATTATTTTGATTTATGTATAATTCTTATTTCTATGAATCCATGGATTATTGATTTAATTTGGTAACTAATGGAATCTCTTATATGTTGTAAAACATTAGAATATTACAGATGAATGATGTTTGTAATTAATCTAAAGTAGTTTGTTTTAGATTCGATTGATTTAACATGGTATAAGACTAGATATATGTTCTTGGTTTTATGGTTGTAAATATGTTATAATGAGTAATGTTTGTCGTTAATTTAAGATATTTTGTAAGAGAATATATTAATTGATAATCTTCTGGTTATTACTTATGTACTGATCATGAATGGTTAGAATAAATCAGATTCCAATTCCATATTTTGATAATATGAAGGTTTTTAAGTAGTGTATGATTTTGCTTAGAAAAAAGAAATAATGTAATGTTATTAAAATACATTATAAGAAAGTTACTTTCCAGTAAGTAGGATGAACTTTCTTTGGCAAACTCAGTAACTTATAATCGATTCTGATGTGTTCTTAATGCGACAGATGGAAATTTATTCTGGAACAGTAAGCGGAAATGTGAAATATTGACTTGGGTAAAGAAGGTTTTCTTGCAGAATAAGAAGCATACAAAATTATGTTGCATGTATGTTGTAAAGTTTTATATACATAAAATAAACAAGTACCAAAAGAAAGTAACTGAAGAAGCAAAGGAATATGGAAAGGTTGATAAGGATGGTCATTAAAAATGATGAGGGAATGGATCAATGCAAGAAACATACTGGAAGGACGTGAATAATTTTTTTGGAATATTTGAAAGTCTTTGATTATGAATGGCATGGTAGTGTTTTGTTCATTTGAGTATAGGTTATCTTTTTTAGTTTTGAACAATAGGTATGGTTGTTTCAATGGCCAGTGAATGTTTCACAGAACAATAGTCATGGTTAAAAAATAGTTATGCTTTGACCAATCTGAAATATCATGCTTTTATGATCAAATATTCACTTTTTTTATAGTTCATGTACAATATTCTAATAGAGTAATGTTATAGGTTTTCTTTATATTTATAATATTCTATTAGAATAATGTTAAATGTTGTCTTTTATAGATTTATATGTAATGACCTTTTTACAATAGTATTTTATAATTTATAGATATATGTAATGTTAATAAGACTTACTGTGTATATGAGGAATATTCTAATAGAATCATTTCATAGGTTGTATGTTCATGTATAATAATTCTATTTGAATAATGTTATATGTTTTAGAATATTAGAATATTACATATATTATATTTTTATGAACACTGAAATATTAGAATATTTCACTAGAGAAAAGGGGTCACACGGTCTCAAAAAAATTGACATTTAGAACATTCTATTAGAATAATGTTAAATTTTGGTGATTTTTATAGATTTATATGTAATGATCTTTTTACAAAAAAATAGAATTTATAGATATATTTAATGTTAATAAGACTTATTTACTATGTATATGTAGAATATTCTGATAGAATAATTTTATAGGTTGTATGTTCATGTAGAATAATTCTTTTGGAATAATGTTATATGTAATATTAGAATTTTACATATATTATATTTTTATGAACGCTAAAATATTAGAATATTTTACTAGAGAAAAGTGGTCTCATGGTCTCACGGCCTCACAATATTCAGGTCATCTCATTTGAATCTAACGCATGATGTATGATGTTGATAATCTAATTGAATAATTTTATAGGTTTCTTGTTAAATAATTTCACTTATTAAATAAAAATAATATGTATATGCAAAATATTCAAATAGAATAATGTTATATGTTATTTGTTTTCATATATGTATATGTAGAATATTCTAATAGAATTATGTTATAGGTTTTTAAATAAATAAGTTAATTTATTACATGAAAATAATGTATATTATATGTAGAACATTCTATTAGAATAATGTTATATGTTGTTAGTTTTCAGAAGTTTATACGTAATGAGCTTTTTAAAAGATAACACTACTTGATTATATCAACAACAAATATCAATGTAGAATATAACACATAACAATAATCAAATCTAGAATATTAGTCATAGTAAGAAAACACATTCAATTACATCATCATTTATAAATTTATATTAGAATATTACTTATAAATTATTGAAAATAGAATTATACACTTCAATAAGATATCAGTATCATCAACATAGAACACATAATAATCGACTATATCATTAAATATGTGCAGTATATTATGTATCATATTCTAAACAAAATATGGAACTAATTGAGTAGTTAAAAAAATCAAAATAGACTATAATATTATATATCTGTACATGTAGAATATCCAGAATCCAAACTAAATAATCATTAGTTGAAACGAGTTCATTGCTTAAGTGTGAGTCTTCAGCAACATCATTAATTTGACCTACAAAAAAGTATTACATTAGTATTTATTATTGTATAAATATTTACAAAATTGTATTCTAAACTTAATTTTCTGAATATGTAAGGACGTATGAGTAATGCTTTTCAATTATTCTAATAAGAATAATATACTATGTACTATGTAATGTAATAAAAAAATATGATGAAATGGGACCAAGTACCACTTCTGTTTCATGCTAAAGTGGTCCAAATTCATCTTTTACTTCACATGCTACTGACAAGGAGGATAGTAACTAACCTAAACATTTCACTCAGATAATCAAAATAATAAAAACAATGAGGAAACATGTTTTAAGCTTCAAGCTTCAAGCATCAACATGGTCTGAGATTTTCCTACAATGATTACACCAATCTTTCATATATGCACCATTTAGCGTACTTGTCTAAATATGATGGAAAAAGAATAACATTTATATCAAGAAGAATATGATTTAGTCATTTAGAGGCAAACTAATGATAAAACATGTTCCAAGCTCCAAGCATCAACATGGTCAGATATTTTTGTACGATGCAAGCACCAATCTTTCAAAATCTTTCAAACAGGCATAAATATACATCATGATACTTAAAATAAAACATAAAACATACTATTATTCTAATCATAATAATATACAATTCTATCAAGATTTAAACAAAATTATGCTAAAATCAATCTCCAACCTTTTGTGTTTGAAAAAAATCATATTTAAACAAAACTGTAGTGAAGCTAATATGAGAAGCAAACATTATATCAGTTTTCACCAATTGTGACTCATATTTTGTAAGTATACACATATTCTTAAAGCGGGCATAAGTCGTAGGAAGGATGGAGTGATACATCAGACTCGTTATTTATTCAAGACTTTCATCAAACAGGTAGAGTGCATTTTTAGTTTAAGAGAATTTGCTCAATAATAATAATTTTTTGTACATAACTCATTAATTTATAGAAAGAATGCACATTGGCTCAAAGATTCGTTGTTGTTGCTTGCTTTTATTTACCTAATATGTACTCGAATGCGTAGGAAAAAAATACGTCTTGAAACAAGTTATTAATAGCTGAAATCAAAGTCTCTAATTCAGAATACATCTAAGATGAAGATGAATTGTTGAAATCACTAATTTGATTGTAAAAAAAATCAAATATTGAAAACTGTTGGAAATCGATATCAATCGATGATTGATTTGCTGATGATGATGAACTGATGAAAATCATTGAATAGACTAACAATCGAAACTTGAAGTTCTTGGATATCATACTTTTAGTTGTGATTTCATCAGATGAAAGTGATAACTTTCTGTGGAGGATTTGATTGATTTGGTTGCGATTGAGAAAATCATCAGATGAATGGGACGACATCTTGTTACGTTAAATTATGAATAGGAGATAAAGCATGACTAGTTATTATGATTAGAACATTGACTAAACTGCCCCTAAGAACTTAATTAGGCACCTTAATTTGGGTTATTTTTTAGCCACGAGATCAGTTTTGATCAAAGGCTAAGATTTGGTCATCATGTCTCACAACATATAGGTGGTCTCAAATGAACCTCTACCTATATATATATATATATATATATATATATATATATATATATATATATATATATATATATATATATATATATATATATAAGAGAGATAGAGAGAGAGAGAGAGAGAGAGAAAGCTAAGTTTGTTTGAAAACTAAAAGATTTTTGAGAAATCAGAGAACTCCTAATTTGTTTATTATTTTTCAATACCAAAACCACCATTGGACTCCTAAAGTTGTTTCAAAAAGAGATCTATGGTACAAAAAAAGGTTTGAGAAACTTTTTTTTTGGAAATGTGCATACATGCACATCTAATTGGGCATGCATACACAATTTTATGTGTTATTATGAAGTTTTCAAGTTGCGATTTTTTAAACGTCCGTATTACAGTTATATTTTTGTGTTGACTTTGAAATTTTTTGAAAAAAACGCTACATATGCATACATTAATATATACATATATTCAAATGTGCATATATGCATATTTCAAAAAAAAAAAAATTCGTCAAAACTTTTTTTTTTTAGCATGGATCTCTCTTATATGCACCTCTGCGAGTCCAATCTTGGTCATTGTTTTGAAAAATCATAGGCTGATTAGGAGTTCTCGAGTTCTCGCAATAACTTAACCACACACACACACACACACACACACACACACACACACACACACACATATATATATATATATATATATATATATATATATATATATATATATATATATATATATATATATATATATATACAAGTAAGTTAAAAAATACAGTAAATAGTGTGAGAACATAAAAACACCATGTTTATGTTGTTATTGTATATATGTATTGTTGAAGTAATTCTAATATGAATATTAACGTTTGATTATTCATATATTCATTAGAAGGTTATTATTCTATTATAAATTGATGTATGTGTATTTTTGTAGTAAATTCTAATTTTAGTTTTAATCTGTGACTATTCATTTATTCATTGCTGAATAATGCAATAAAACTATGGATATAAAATTCATTACAGAATAATAACATAAAAATAGTGTTTTTACGTTCACTATTTACTAATCTTAGTCTTTGTATTGAAAAATCATAGGCTGATTAGGAGTTTTCGAGTTCTCGCAATAACTTCACCATACATATATATATATATATATATATATATATATATATATATATATATATATATATATATATATATATATATATATATATATATATATATATATATATATATATATATATATATATATATATATCGATAGATACTATATGAATGAAATCAAAAATGTTATGACGAAATTGAATGAACACGTGATGGTAAATAAGATCTAGTTTTTCATTTAGAGAGTGAAAGGCAAACGATTACAAATGATGTAAGACACCTCTCAAAAGATACTCTCTACCACTAACTAACTACCCTTATATAGTGAGGACAAGGAAGTCAGCCAATAAGGTAAGGACACCTAAGCTATCACAACTGTCAAAACAAACTAACAAGACCTATGAAGCCTATGTACAAAAAAACAAACATAAATAAAGTTGTTCACATATACAAGTAAAGAATTATAAATTATAACTACTAAATTCCTTTCACATCAGAACACAAACACAACATATCAAATCCGCGAATCCCAACAATCTCCACCTTTTTTGTTGAGTTGCAAAATCATTCTTCGTCTTTCCTCTTCAAGTACTTCAGGTATAAATCCATGAATAATGTTGTGAGTTGTCATCCACCATCTAAGCATATATGAGATACACTTAGTATCATCTTTAGTTTTCTCCTTGCAAATCTTAGTTTTAGTTAGGATTCTAGTCAGTGTTGACGATCTATAACAATGTTTGTCTTGGAGATACATCATGCAATTCTTCACAATACGATTTTCATGCACTATGTATACGACACCCCATGGCTCTTTTTGAATAAACTCATTCCTCATCTCTTCAATATTTTCGGGTTGTTTTCTAGGTTAAACACTTATGTTCTTCAAAATCCTAGCCACTTTAACATCCATTTTACGCAACTCCATGATATAAGATCTCAGCATTCTCTTTAAGTGTTGAAGATGAGTTGGAAACTTTGGTTCATGATTTTTCAACATACCAAAAAGCATAACCTAATCATAAGAATTCATGATCGGAAGAGCACTAAATGTGAATGAAGAAATATCATTCCACATTAACTTCTTTAATCTTTTTTACTGCACCAATCTTCTTCAGACTCCAAACTTCATATCGTGGCTTCAAATAAGTGACGTAAAACTTCGAAAGATTTTTGTTTACAGTACTATTTGATAATGGAATTCCAGAAACATTCTAAAAACTCTAAATAGAAAAGCTCTTGTAGTCATCGAAAGATCTAACTAGCAATCACTTGTATTGTCTATCACAAAAGATGATCTTGGTTCTAGCCAATATTTTTCAACATTCTTAATGGCCTCATATTGAATTCTCGCAACAATCCATTCTAGCCATAAATATTTTAATGTTGCTTTAGTTATTCTTTTCCTCTTTTATGTACATCTTGTCTATCCAACTCAATTTGAAGTTGCTTCATTTTTTCAAATTCTTCATCCTTTTTAGTCGAGCTCCTTTTTCAGCCTCTGTATCACTTGGATCAATTTCATTATGAGAAACATGTTGCATTAGGTGTCTAAGCTCATAACTATTTATGGTATGTACTTGACCCGGTTGGCATGGTCCATTTGGGTTGCATGGCATTGCAACACTTGGATATACTAAATGAGAGAAATGACACTTATGGTTTATTAATATATTATAAGTTCTCATATATTAATAATAGTATTTAATTATTATTGATCAAGAATTAATTTAGATTTAATTTGGTGATCAAAAGGAGACTAATTAAATATATGGGGTTGAATGTGTAAATCATCCATTCTTTTATAGTGGGCTAATGATCCATGGTTTATTGAATTTGGGCTAAAACCCATAAGGTGCTCCATGGATAGTCCATGGAGGTTATAAACCCATGGATCATGGAATATGAAAAGCCATGTCAATTAGGGTTTACATGTTGTAACCCTACTTGTGACACAACTATAAAAGGACCCCATGGGCTACCAAAATCGGCACTATGTGTAGAACAAGAGGGCTAGCCGATTTTGAGTGATAGTGTACTTCTCTAAAAGCTATTCCAAGAGTTGTAGTGTTGTGTGAAACATTTGAGGCATCACATTTGAGGTGCTAGGCTCACAAGGTTCTCAAGGAATCCAAGCAACAAGAAAGGTATGTTCTTCTACTAGCTTTTATGTTTCAAAGTTCCCCATGCCATGCAAGTTAGGTTAAGAACCTTGGAAAATCAAATTTGCATGTATCTTAGTAAAACATAGATCCAAGGTTTCTAGGGTTGCATGTACACCTTAGGAGTTTTAGAATGCTCAAAACCCTTCAGTGGTATGAGAGCCCAGACTTGTTTTCTTGATACTTGATTCAAATTGCTGAAAAAACTCATTTTTCCTGCCTTCTGCTGAGTGAAGTCGCCGAGTCCATGGGGGGACTCGACGAGTCCAAGCACAAATTCATCCTACTCATCGAGTAGGTTCATGCACTCGACGAGTAGGAGGCCCAGAATGCAGTTTTTCGAGTTTTGCTGCTGGAAATAGACTAGGATCATTACCCTTAACTGTTTTGGACTTATAAAAACTGTTTTTGATGTGGTAATGATTATGCTAATCCATTTACAATGGTAATTATCAAAATTTCAAGTTTTATATGTGTTTTTTATGACTCTTGAAATTGTTGATATGAATATTCGTACACTTATGAGTTTAGTAGATCATAGAAATTATTTGCAAATAACTTGGTAGTTTAATTCTTGATCTTGATGTGTTTTAATGGAATCCATAATTTGTCCTAAAGTTATAGATTACCAAAAGTCTTCCTTTTAAAGTCCATTAACGAACACATAGGTTACATAAAATGAAGAGTCTTTCATTTTAATAAACCATTAACTCATAAGTTATGAAAGTTGAAAAGTTTTGAAAGATACAAAACTTGACGTCAAGTTTTGGAACATGTAAAGTCACCTTAAAAACTTTAGTTCCAACCCCTAGAATTTTAAAAGTTAAAATTCAACCCTTATACTTTATAATATTATAAGTTAATAATATATATATATATATATATATATATATATATATATATATATATATATATATATATGTATAAGAACAAGTCGTTTTACCGTTAGTAGGCCTCATTCACGAAGCCGGTCTATAAGGGGGGTATAAGGTTGTTGTCTATAAAATGGAAGCTTAATGGGTGTCCACTCTTACCCACCGCTTCCTTGATTGGTGTAGGGTCGTTAGCCGAATGGTTAGGACAATGACTTTAATCATCATTAAAAGTATGATGGTTATAAAGTAACTAAATGTTTTTTTATAAATTTTCAATCTTAGTTACTTTAGGAAAATATGAATATGGTGCTAACCCATGAAATTACACTTTGCACTTTGCTTAAGTCGTTAGTGGAGCGTGTGTGGTTAACCGACACACTAACCTGAACTTAACAAGGTATGCAAAGGGTGGCTTATGGTTTATCATAGATCGATGGAGCGCGTGTGGTTAACCGGCACATCGGTTAGGTGATAAACATTAAGAGTACCAAGTAATTTGCATGGTTAATTCACACCTTGTTCTGTGATCCTCGGCATCCCAGTCACTAAACTTGAATGGCACACTCGAGATTGAAACATGCCATTGAAAAGTTCAATGAATCTCAAAAGAATCTAGGAGTTTCAAAACCAATTAAAACCTAATAATACATTTCGTTTTTCATGGTGGAAATTGGTGAATCGTCATTCACCTACCTTCAAATATTTTATAGCGTGGATTATGGCATCCCTCTTCTAAGTTATAAAATATTGTGTTGAGTCCTAGCCTTAATATTACATTTGGGTGTATTATTAAGGACTATCTTTATATCTAATCTAAACTTGTCCTTCTTTCCTTTCAGATGTCTTCCAACAATGCTGCTTCTGGCTCAAACCCTGCCGGCTCCTTCTCTATCATGAACCTTTGTGGGAGAGTCATCTTTGATGGTTCCAACTTTATGGATTGGATCCGGAATATCAGGATGGTCACTAGTTACGAGGACAAGGAATATGTCCTCGACAAGGAGCTTAAGGAACTTGATGAGTCATCTGCTACTCCTGAGGAGATCGCTGAATTCCGGACTCATGAGAGAGATGCCACCAAGGTGGCATGTATCATGTTGGCCACGATGACAGCCGAGCTCCAAAAGTCCTGTGAGCACTATTACCCTTTTGAGATGCAGCAAGACTTGATGGACCGCTACCATCAAAGTGCTCGTCAAGAGAGGTATGAAATCATCTCCTCCATGATAACAACCCGGATGAAGGATGGTGAACCCATCATGGTCCACATGCATAAAATGCAAAGATTCGTGGACCGTTTGCTGAAATTGAATGTGAACTTTCCCGAGGAGTTGGCAATTGACATCATTTTGCACTCCTTACCTTCTTGTTATGATCAATTCCGAATGACATATCACATGAACAAGGAAGAAGTTACACTCAGCAAACTTCAAGGACTTTTGAAGACTGCCGAAAGTGGTCTTAAAAGTAAACCGGTTGTTACCACTCCTACTCCTACCGCGGACCCTGTCTTGGCAATCGGGCAAGGTAAAGGGAAGAAGAGGAAGAGCCCTTCGAAGGGTACCAAGGGAAAGTTCCTTGATGGCTCCTCTTCAATTGGAACCAAAAGAGGTTCTGTCACTCCTTCTGCCAACCCTAAAGAGGCTGAATGCTTCTATTGCCATGAAAAGTCGCACTGGAAGTGAAATTGCCCAAAGTACCTGCAAGATGTTAAGGATGGGAAAGTGAAACCCAACCATGCAGGTATTTACACTATATTGTCTAATAACTAACTCCATTCTAATTCTTGGGTCCTTGATACTGATGGGTTTTGCGCATTCTAACACTCCTAAGTGTACATGCAACCCTAAATACCTTGGATCTATGTTTTCTCTATTATACATGCAATTATGAACTTTCCAAGGTATTACCCTATCTAGCATACAATACTTGATACTTGGGTAATCAAATGGATAGAATACATACCTTTGTTTGATGTAGCTTGTCTCCATGAAGCTTGAGTGCCTAGTGCCCCAAGTGTGACACCTCAAATGGTTCACACAACACCGAATGCACATGGAATGACTTGAGAGAAATGGAACACTCCTTGAAATCGTCTAGCCCTCATATTCACACATTAGTGCACGATTTCTTGAGCCATGGGATTCTTTTATATGGTGGCTATTAGGGTTACACCATGTAACTCATAACTTTACCCATTCCTTATGCTCCATGGATTTTAACCTCCATGGAGTATCCATGGGTCACCCCATGGACTTAGTCCAACATAAGAAATCTTGGATCACAAGCCCACATATATAAGAATGAATGATTTACACAATCAACCCATATATTTAATTAGTCTCCTTTTGATCACTTAATTAATTCCAAATTAATTCTTGATCAATACTAATTAAATAACCTTATTAATATATTAGAACTTATAATATATTAACCAACCTTAAGTGTTATTTCTCTCATTATAGTCTATCCAAATGCATGATGCCATGCAACCCAAATGGACCATGCCGGGTCGGGTCAAGTCTTACCAATTATAGTTATGGACTTAGACATTAATCCAACAGTCTCCCACTTGGATAAGTCTAAAACTATTATTGCGTATGACTTCAGGAACTGATCAGCAATCGTAGCTCTCAAAAGCTTCTGTCGAACTCTGACCTTGTCGATGAACTCTGACCTTTGTCAATGACTTGTCTATTAGATAAGGGATCATATATTCCTCCATTCTAGATATCATATGGACTGAGACATGGATTATCAATCATTCTCTCTGTCCATTTGTTGTTTCCTGATTTCCGATTCATGATGACTGACTGATTGAACAAATCAAATCAGTCCTGGCTTGGCCAAGCACTCACATGTATCATCTTTAAATCATCGAGGGGCCCACAGATATCGCTTTTATCCCGAAGGTAAAAGGAATGGATAAACTTCGACTCATATGGCTGGTTCTACTACTTGTTGAATCATACACAAAGGCACGTTTTATAACATCGAGTTACCAAATGCGTTTTCGTGCAATCAATGTACAACCAACTCATAGTAACAACTCATATCTCTAGGTTTGAAGAATATAAGATATTATCATCTCATGATCACTCGTGATAAAATCCATGAAGTGATTCAAATGAGCGCGGGTTGAATCCAATACTCAGAACTTATGAGCACTCATGAGTGTTGTAGCACCACTTTGTCCACCAACTTGGACCTCTACAAACCAACCCATGACAGTCTTGATTCATATCTACTTCCAACATATGACCGACTGTGGATGGTTTGAATAACTTAATCATTCAGGAAGAGCGACTTAGTTATTCTGGAAGTCAAAACATGCAAAGTGAAACACAAGAATAAATGAATCAAATATGGTATCAAATCCTATGAATATAAATAAACACTTTTATTTATCACCATACTAATTACTCATTATTCATTGTTTCGGTTTTATCAACTTTATACTTGAATTAAAAACACTAGTTGTCCCATGCTCCAAGCATGTACACTATGTTTTTCTTAAACAATAGCTTTGCCATACACCAAGTATGCACTCTATGTTTGTCTATGATCCTTACTTTATGAAATAAACCAATTGAACATAATTTCAATGATTCTAATTTCACACTCCCAAATCCTTATCGAAAAATGTGAGAATTTCAAATTCCTATCATTTATCGAAATCTGTTTAGATTTTAAACTTATATGCACTGACCCTCCTGTAATGAATATGTACAAAGTCACAAAGACTTGTCAACAGTCATTATAAGGTATTCCAATGGAGATCAACTCCATGGAAACTAAGTCTCATATTCAAAGTACATTGCTTTGGACATGCTTCTTGCATTAAGTTTTCTAATCTTACACAGATAACTTCCACCTATGGAGACAACTCCATATTCTCATTTTGACTATCACTTCTGAATAAGAGATGCCTCTTTTCAGAATATGTCAAGATGGTCCTTCCAAAATTAGCACTATACTTCCAACTGTCCCTAAGCAACCAATCTTTGGTAAACCTCAGATTGTCCTCGACAATTGCTTAATCATTTTAGTCATATCCAATTCTAGACCTTTTCCCTTCTTAATGCCTCTGGGCATTTGGAAAAATTTAGAAATGACAAATATTATAGCACATGCAATCGATCCTGTACCCAAAGCAAATGGTACACGATTCATGATGTCTCACATAAAGACATGATTCTAGACCAGTCTTTTGCTACAATATTTTTATTTGCCATGTTTTCAAAAATTGACTATGAAGAGGGATGTCGTAATCATAATCGAATTTTGAGAACGCAATATATAGAATTTCCTTAAATTGAACCAATCCAACATGAAATTCATATATATATATATTCTTGACTAAAGATGATTAAGGTCTCAATCTAAGCCTTTAGAACTGAAATGAAGTATATCCTCTCCCTTAATTATAGCAAAACAACTTTTTCAATCCCTGCAGCCTCACGAATTGAAACTTTTGTTTTCTATAATTAACATTGCTAACTTGTAACACTAACAATAATTATCATGCTCCCACTAACATGATGATTATTAGCATAACACTTATGCTCCCACTAGCTTTGACATGTACTCAGAAATCAACTGGACTTTTATAAATCAATACTTTATTGACTTCCTTACCAAAGTTCAGATTTCTGATACGAGATGCTTTGATAAAACTTTATCAAAATCATACACCTTTCCTTAGATAGCATGCATGTGTGTCTAAACAATTTCAGAACTATGAAAAGGGATGCCATAATCATAGTCTCAATTGTTTAGACCTTTTGCCATCTGCTTCAAATCTACTTGGTGGAAGTGTTTCCTCACCATCATTTTCATGAATCGGAGGGAAACCTTATGACCATTAGATTTTATGGTGTATGTGTTCTTATCCATGTGAATCGTCAAAACCATAGTCACAAGACAAGGATAATGACAAATCCAAACTCATATGGACTGAACTTATGCAATCTTAACTTCTTGCCACCTGGCAGTACAGGGCCTGCCATTGCTTCCAAGTTGTTATGCAACCAATTGAGAACTTTCAGAACTCCTATGCAAAGCCAACTTTAACTGGAATGGGCACAGAATATGTCAACATGATAGGTTATAAACCTCAAGTCGTGTGCTAGTGAAGAACCTTAGGTTTTATTCTTGATTAGTTCTTGAAATTCTTTTTAGGATCTTTAAGACTCCCACTGTCCTCTTGACATATAAGACTATCTTGCCAAATATTCAAGAGATAGTACAGATTCTTTATCAAGACAAACACTTCACACAATTGGCCTTAGTTGGTCTTTGTTTAATCCAAAACATCACAACTTACCAACTTCAAATGTACAAGAGTAGGACACTTTTTACTCTTACATTTGACAAGTGTTATAAACCTTTCTTTAAGATATGTCACTCAACTTATAGTCTTGGAGTATGACTCAAAGACTTGTTTTGAAACGAAGTATGACTCATCTTCTTGATTTAACCATTTCAACAATTCATGACTCCTCTTCTTAGTCATAAGAATGCACTAAGATGTCGTTAGAAGACATCATAAGAATGCACTAAGATGTCGTTAGAAGACCAATTGTGATGTGGTTCTTTAATCATTAAGATGATCACAAAACATGATACTAAAGTACTCTCCCATCTTTTCAGATTTGAGAAACTTTTATCTGTCTGCCTAATTTGATTCTTCCCATTTGTTCTGCCATACATTGAGACTTTTCCAATGTTTCAGAATTATACTTAAACTTGTAAGTATAACCATATTTACTAATATTTAGTAAATCATGACGAATAGTCTTAACGAGCTTTGTGGTGGACTTGACCAGTGCACAAGAATGTGTACTCGATCCCTTTAGTCCTTAACTTGACTCACACATCCATGTGAACAAGTCTTAATTTTCCAATGCTTGAAAGTTCTCATTCATCATACTATTCAACTTGCATGATTCCAAGTTTCTATCCAACTGAAGCCTTGGGAATGAGAATCTTTCCTTATTTGGTAAATTATGACACTACCACAAACGAAAGAATCAAGTCCATTTTTTTTCAAATATTGCTATCAATGGAATGATATAAACAACCATTTTTCACAAATGCCACTTGTAAGGATATTTAAAATAAATATAAAATTAAAAACTTTCATTTTATTTCAAAACTTTGCGGAAAAAACTTATCCTTATAGTGCAAATGTATACGGAAAAACTTGTTGTTATCTATTCCTAAGCAATATATCATAACTCCTAAGTAACAGCTTCAAAATTCTGATACGATCGAAATCCACCTACGCGATCAGAATCAGCATATACTGCCTTTAAGCTTTTCTCTCTATTCTTTGATTCTTAAAACATCAACATGTGACCCAGTCACATCATGTAATGAGGATCTTAGAATAGAAACTTAACAGAGTTAGATAATGGGCTCTACCTGAAGTAGAGTCAGACTTATTGACTTTAACATCCTTAGGTAAACTTGGCAGCTTTGCAATCAATGCCCCTTCCTTTGGCAAAATAAACATATGGACCCTTTGGTAATGGGACTATCTCAGACTTAGCCTTTCTCCTTACCATTTGGTCAACCGGGTTGACTATGGCCAATCCCTTTCCATTGGGAAGAGAATGCTTTTTCTGGATTTCCAGTGTCACCATTGTCACTGTCCATAAAGTTTTTTGGGAAGTTGATCTTATAATCAAATTTGCTTTACTATCGTTCCAAGTCATTGCTGATTTAGCAGCACCAAGCAAATAGATATGATCATTAAGGTTCATGTCATAGTCTGTTTCATAGTAGTCCCAAAGGAACTCACTATGTGATTTAGAAAGTGATTGAACATCCAACTTTCTCAAGACTTTGACACCCAACTCTCCCAGCTTGTCAATATGTGACTTCATCTCTAAGATGTGATCACACATAGACCTTGCTTGCCATTAGGGGTTGAGTGACCTTGAACTTATGGGTTAGGGAGAATAATTGGAGGAGGTGGAGGAAGTAAAGTTCCAAGAGATTTGGGAAGATCATAGATGTCTGAACTAGACATCTTTTGGGAGATATTCAAGATAGTTGATCTAAAGTCCTTAATATAACACCCAATATGAAATATTAAGGCTAGGATCTAACAACCTATTTATAACTGGAAGAGGGATGCCGTAATCTTAGTTATAAAATAGTTGAAGGTAGGTAAATGACGATTTACCAATTTCCACCATGAAAAACGAAATAATGTAATTAGGTTTTTAATTGGATTTGAAACTCCTAGATCTTTTGAGATTCATTGAACTTTTCAATGGCATGTTTCAATCTCGAGTGTGCCCTTCAGGTTTTGTGACTGGGATGCCGAGGATCACAAAACAAGGTGTGAAGTAACCATGCAAATATACTTGGTACCCTTAATATTTACCCCTCAATCGATGTGCCGGTTAACCACACGAGCTCCACCGATACTATGATAAATATTAAGTTACCCTTTGCCTACTTTGTTAAATCCAGGTTAGTGTGCCGGTTAACCACACACGCTCCACTAACGGTTTAAACAAAGTGCAAAGTGTAATTTCATGGATTAGCACCTTATTCACATTTTCCTAAGTAACTAAGATTGGGAATTTATAAAAAGTTTAGTTACTTAGTATTTATCATTAATACTTTTAATGAAGGGAGAATTATAGTCCTTGTCCTACCCGTTCGGCTAACGACCCTCCACCAGTCAAGGAAGCGGTGGGTGAGAGTGGACACCCATTAAACTGCCATTTTATAGGCAGTAACCTTATACCCTCCTTATAGACCGGCTTCGTGAATGAGGCCTACTAACGGTAAGACTGACTTGCTCTTATACATATATTTATTATTAACTTATAATACTATAAAGTATAAGGGTTGAATTTTAACTTTTAAAATTCTAAGGGCTAACTTGGAATTAAAGTATTCATGGGGAAAACTTTACAAATTCCAAAACTTGAGGGCAAGTTTTGAAAATATTCAAAACTAATTAATTCCATAACTTATGTGTTTAAAGTAGTTTTAATTAAAAAAAAAACTCTTCAAGTTCCATAACTTGAGGACAAGTTATGGAAGACTTTAAACTAATAAAAGAATGTAACTTTTCTTTATTTTTGTAACTTATGGAACTAATTAAGATTACACATTTTATCATTTAATGAAGTGACTCTTGAACCTCCATAACTTGAGGACAAGTTATGGAGTCATAAAACCATTTAATGAGGACAAGACTCTTCATTTTTGTAACCATTGCCAACTTTTTATGAGTTTTATGAAACTTAAATGTGACTTTTCATATAACTTGAGGACAAGTTACAAAAACACATTTTAGAATCAACTCTTAGATTAAAATGGATTGAAAACACATAATCAATTAACTTTTCTATTAATCTAATAAACTCATATGAACAAAGATAATTCACATCAATTTTTTTTTCAAGTAATTAGCATAACTTTTAAACTAATACAATTCGATTTTTCAGCTAATTTTGCAAGTATAACAAGAAAACAAGCCTTGTCTCTGATACCATGATGGGTTTTGCGCATTCTAACACTCCTAAGTATACATGCAACCCTAAATACCTTGCACCTATGTTTTCTCTATTATACATGCAATTATGAACTTTCCAAGGTATTACCCTATCTAGCATACAATACTCGATACTTGGGTAATCAAATGGATAGAATACATACCTTTGTTTGATGTAGCTTGTCTCCATGAAGCTTGAGTGCCTAGTGCCCCAAGTGTGACACCTCAAATGGTTCACACAACACCAAATGCACATGGAATGACTTGAGAGAAATGGAACACTCCTTGAAATCGTCTAGCCCTCATATTCACACATTAGTGCATGATTTCTTGAGCCATGGGATTCTTTTATATGGTGGCTATTAGGGTTACACCATGTAACTCATAACTTTACCCATTCCTTATGCTCCATGGATTTTAACCTCCATGGAGTATCCATGGGTCACCCCATGGACTTAGTCCAACATAAGAAATCTTGGATCACAAGCCCACATATATAAGAATGAATGATTTACACAATCAACCCATATATTTAATTAGTCTCCTTTTGATCACTTAATTAATTCCAAATTAATTCTTGATCAATACTAATTAAATAACCTTATTAATATATTAGAACTTATAATATATTAACCAACCTTAAGTGTTATTTCTCTCATTATAGTCTATCCAAATGCATGATGCCATGCAACCCAAATGGACCATGCCGGGTCGGGTCAAGTCTTACCAATTATAGTTATGGACTTAGACATTAATCCAACAGATACTGGTTGTGGTATTCACTTATGTTCTTATTTGCAGGGACTAAGAAGAAGTGAGAATGTGGAGCATGGGAAGATAAACTTAATCATGGGAAATAGGAAAGGTTCACCTGTCACCAAGATTGGAGTTTATTCTTTGTTGCTAAGTAGTGGGTTAACATTAGATTTGAATAAATGTTGTTACTCGTCTGAAATGGAGAGAAATATTATTTCCTTTCATGGTCTGTACAAACAAGGGTTTACCTTTTCGTTTGATAATTAATGTGGTGGTATTAATGTTTTCTTTAATAATGTTCTTTATTTTAGAGCATTACCTTGTGATGGTGTGTATGAAACTGTGTCGGTTGTTGATAACCTAGGAAATAATGTGTTGTGTGTTGATTCTTCCACTAACTTGGATAAAGCATCATTATGGCATTTTTGTCTTGGACATGTAAGCAAGAAACGCATAGGCCAACTCCAAAAGGATGGAGTCTTGGAGTCATATGACCTAAAGTCGGATGATAGTTGTGAATCTTGTTTACTTAGGAAAATGACAAAGTCACCCTTCACTGGTACTTGTGCTAGGGGTGAGGGTTTGTTGGACCTCATACATACTGATGTGTGTGGACCCTTCAGAACCGCCACAAGGGATGCTAACCGCTTCTATGTGACTTTTACTGATGATTATAGTAGATATGGATATGTCTACTTAATCAAGCACAAGTCAGAAACCTTTGAAAAGTTCAAGGAGTTTAAATAGGAAGTGGAGAATCAGTTGGGCAGGAACATTAAGATGCTTCGATCCGATCGAGGTGGTGAGTATCTTAGTACAGAGTTCCTTAACTATCTTAAGGAATGTGGGATTGTATCACAATTGACACCTCCCAGGACACCACAGCTTAATGGTGTGGCTGAGAGGCGTAATCGAACCTTGTTGGATATGGTTCGTTCCATGATGAGTCGAGCTTCGCTACCAATCTCATTTTGGGGGTATGCCTTAGAGATTGCCGCCCATATTCTTAATCTAGTCCCTACAAAGAAGGTTGCCAAAACACCTCACGAGACGTGGACTGGAAAAGTTCCCAATCTGGACCACATCAAGATTTGGGGTTGCAAGGCTTTCGTGAGGCGCGAGATTCACGATAAGCTCGAACCTCGAAATGAGAGGTGTATTTTCATCGGCTACCCACATAAATCCTTTGGTTACCTCTTATACATACCCAGTGATAATGTGGTCTTTGTAGCAAGTAGAGAGAGAGAGAGAGAGAGAGAGAGAGAGTGAGAGAGTGAGAGAGAGAGTTTATAAGCCAAGGAAACAGTGGGAAGCAAATTGACCTTGAAGAAATTCAAGAGTCAAGTGGTGAAGGAACCTCAAACCCTAGCAATCAACCTGATGAGGAAACTCCTGTTGATCCAACTGACTAGTCCGTACCTCTAAGGTGTTCCATGAGAGTTAGGAATGCACCTGAGCATTACTATAGTTTCCTTATTACTGCGGAAGGTGATACACTTATCAATGATAATACACTGGTAAGTCTGGATGAACCTAACAGCTACACAGAATCCATGGCAGGCCCTGAGTCTGCCAAATGGAAAGAGGCTATGGACAGCGCGATACAGTCCATGTATGACAATCAAGTTTGGAACTTGGTTGACAATGTACAAGGTCGTAAGACAGTCGGGTGCAAATGGATCTTCAAAAAGAAGACCAACATGGATGGTAATGTACACACTTATAAGGTACGACTAGTTGCAAAGGGCTTTTCTCAATCTCCGGGAGTTGATTATGATGAGACCTTTTCACCAGTAGCAAAGATTAAGTCTATTAGGGTCATGTTAGCCATTGCTGCATTTCATGATTATGAAATATGGCAAATGGATGTCAAAACCGCTTTCCTTAAAGAAGGTTGTTTAGGGATGTTTACATGAGTCAGCCAGAGGGTTTTATCAGTACAGAGTACCCTAATAGAGTGTGTAAGCTTGAGAAATCCATCTATGGATTAAAACAAGCACCTCGCAGATGGAATCTTTGTTTCGATGAGAAAGTCAAAGAGTTTGGCTTTTCGAGGAGCGAAGATGAATCTTGTGTATATGTCAAGGCTAGTGGGAGTATAGTTATCTTTTTGGTACTGTATGTGGATGACATACTACTCATAGGAAATGACATCCCAACTCTGCAGGAAGTGAAGTCCTAGCTTGGGAAGTGTTTCGCTATGAAGGACCTTGGAGAAGCCGCTTATATCCTAGGGATAAGGATTTTGAGAGACATGCGTAAGAGACTAATTGGACTTAGTCAGAGTACCTACTTGGATAAGGTGTTGAATAGGTTCAGCATGCAGAATTCCAAGAAAGGAGAGTTACCGATCCAGAGTAACGCCAGATTGAGTAACACTCAGAGCCCAAGTACAGAGGCTGAGATAGCTGAGATGAGTCGAGTACCGTATGCTTCCACTGTAGGCTCGATCATGTATTCCATGACTTGTACTCATCCTGATGTGGCCTTTGCGTTGAGCATGGTCAGCCGATATCAGGGGAACCCCTGTAAGGCTCACTGGACAGCGGTAAAGAACATTCTCAAGTACATGCGGAGGACTAAGGACTGGGTCCTTACCCTCGGTGGGAGTGATGACTTGAGAGTAGTAGTGTATAGTGATGCTAGCTTCCAGACTGATAGGGATAATTTCCGCTCTCAGTCAGGCTGGGTCTTTACCTTAAACAGAGGAGCAATTACTTGGAAAAGTTCCAAGCATGAGACAGTGGCGGATTCAACTTGCGAATCAGAGTATATAGCGGCAAGCGAGGCAGCAATGGAGGATATATGGCTAAAGAACTTCATTGGAGACCTTGGAGTTGTACCAGCTATAAAGGAGCCTATGGATATTTTTTGTGATAGTGAAAGTGCAGTTGCCTTAGCCAAGGAACCAAGGGATCACGGAAGATCCAGACACATCGACAGAAAATACCATTTCATCAGACATCGAATAGAAGAAGGACTCCTCGTAGCAAAGAGGGTATCATCGGATGAGAATCCAACAGATCCCCTCACGAAGGGACTGGGTAAGGTTAAGCATCTTCAGCATGCGAGGCGCATAGGGCTAAAGGATGATATTAGTTTTAGAAATTAGATACCTTTGAAATTTTTAAAGTGTAATTGACATTTGATGATAAATAAAAGTTGTTCTTTATTTATAGGTAAAGTGTTGCTATCTTCTGTCAATCGTTTACTATCATTTCATTTTGCATGTTTTGACTTCCAGAATAATTATGTTATGGTATATCATATTATTCAAATTCTCCACTGTCGGTCATATATTGGAAGTAGATTGGATCAAGACTGTCATGAAGTTGGCTTGTAGATGTCTAACGTGTTGGACATAGCAAGAGTTGCTACAACACTCATGAGTGCTCATAAGTTCTGAGTATTGGATTCAACCCACGCTCACTTGTATCACTTCACAGAATTTATCTCGAGTGATCGTGAGACGGTAATATCATATAAGTCTTCAAACCTAGAGATATGAGTTGTTCACTATGATTTGGTTATACATTGATTGCACGAAAATTCATTGGTAACTCGATGTTATAAAACGTGCCTTTGTGTATGATTCAAAAATTAGTAGAACAAGCATATGAGTCGAAGTTTATCTATTCCTTCTTGGATTAGAAACGATATATGGGCCCCTCGATGATTTTGTGTTGACCTATGTACCCGGCCCGGTTAGAACTAAATTGATGTGTTCGATTAAGTTCTATGTCAAACAAATCGGAAATCGGGAAACAAACTGCTGGACAATAAGTAAGACATTGTTCCATGTATTTGTCCGGCTGATATCTACAATAGAGGATTATATGATCACTTATCTTAAATGGCATATCATCATCATCTTAGTTCCGCGAGACGTTGAAAGAGCTACGATTGCTGATCGGTTCCTGAAGTTATTCTTGTAGTTATAGTTATTAGACTTATCCAAGTGGGAGACTGTTGGATTAGGTGTCTAAGTTCATAACTATTTTTGGGATGTACTTGACCCGGTTGGCATGGTCCATTTGGGTTGCATGGCATTGCAACACTTGGATAGACTAAATGAGAAAAAGGACACTTATGGTTTATTAATATATTATAAGTTCTAATATATTAATAATAGTATTTAATTAGTATTGATCAAGAATTAATTTAGAATTAATTTGGTGATCAAAAGGAGACTAATTAAATATATGGGGTTGATTGTGTTAATTATCCATTCTTTTATAGTGGGCTAATGATCCATGGTTTATTGAATTTGGGCTAAAACCCATAAGGTGCACCATGGATAGTCCATGGAGGTTATAAACACATTGATCATGGAATATGAAAAGCCATGTCAATTAGGGTTTACATGTTGTAACCCTACTTGTGACACAACTATAAAAGGACCCCATGGGCTACCAAAATCGGCACTATGTGTGGAACAAGAGGGCTAGCCGATTTTGAGTGATAGTGTACTTCTCTCAAAGTTATTCCAAGAGTTGTGGTGTTGTGTGAAACATTTGAGGCATCACATTTGAGGTGCTAGGCTCACAAGGTTCTCAAGGAATCCAAGCAACAAGAAAGGTATGTTCTTCTACTAGCTTTTATGTTTCAAAGTTCCCCATGCCATGCTAGTTAGGTTAAGAACCATGGAAAATCAAATTTGCATGTATCTTAGTAAAACATAGATCCAAGGTTTCTAGGGTTGCATGTACACCTTAGGAGTGTTAGAATGCTCAAAACCCTTCAAAACAATTCTCACCGAACTTGTTCCCACAGTAGCTTCAAAATATATGGAATTTTAGGTGTAATACCATCCAATCTCATTTTTAGTGATTTGTAAGCAATTATAACCTTTGGAGCATCAAAATTATTTACCATTAGAGGCACAACATATGGATTTCTGAGATTAACTTAAGGAATATCTTCTTTAGTAACATTCCCTTGAAAAACACCCTCTCCCTCTTGTTGTTATGTTTCCCCTCTACTCGTACAACCTGCAATAGCTCGAAGTTGCGAAAGGATGGGTTAAATCTTTGCATCTAACATATGAGATATGTAGTCAACACGAGGAGCATCCTTTTCTTCCGTAATGCGAACGAGTCTGTGATTAATCTCAAAATTCCTCCCTTTAACAAGCAACAAATCTTCATCGTTCTTTTCAAAATCCTTTTTCATTTGTCTCAACTCCAACTTAACAGACTTCACCTTATTTTCCTTTTCTACTAAGAGATCCTCCATTTTTGCTTCAAAGTTATAGTACTCAACAAGAGTGTTGATGGCACAAGTAATAATCTGATGATGACCAAACTTTTCAGAGATGATTGAGGGTTTAAGAGTTTGAACTTCTGAGATAACAAAATCATCATTACCTCCTGACATACTTTCTTCATTTTGAACTGGTGAAGTGTGAATAGGTTCACAAACTAGAATTTTAGTAGATGATGTTGGAATAGTAGTGGTTTGTGGTTGAGTGGTAGAATCTATGAAAATAGGAGTTTGAAGTGGAATAGTTGTTTAGTAGATGATACTAGTGGAATAGGAATTTGAGTTATTTTGGTTTGAGGTTGAGAAGATGTTGGTGGTGGTGAAAGAGGTGGAATAGGTGGTGATTGAGATTGAGAAAGATTTACAATCGACTCATTAATGATATTTTGATAAATATCATTCTCAGATTGAACTAGTATTTCAGGGTTCGTTGTTTGAGTTTGTACACCTATGGTAGATGGTTGTTTTGATGTATGAGGATTAGAAGATCTCGCAGTATCATCGTTATTGGCATCATACTCGATATGAAAATTACTAATACTATTCTCATCATCTTCTTCATCAACAACCGAAACCTTTGCTTTCTTCTTCAATATTCTTTGAGCCTTAGGCTTCTTAGGAGCATCTTCCTCTATGAATTTATCCTTTCACTTTACACGGTCTCTTCTTGAAACATTACCAACATCCAATATAGCTTGCAGAGCAGGTGAAATATAACGATCACTAGGCTTGATAATTTGTTTGTAAATTGAAATAATCTCATTGTTTGCAGGAACTTTGTTCAACATGACATATGGAATAGCCCCACTGTAATGAAAGTTCTTCACATCCGTTGTGACAAATGTAGCAGTATTCAACATTAAGAACTTTACGAGTTGCACACTTGCCATTTGTGGAACTTTGAAGTGATCACAAGCTTTCTTCACAACAATAGACCAAAAACGAGCACAAGAAATATCCAAATCCTTCGTAGAAGAAGAAGGGTTTTGGGTGAACTGAACCTAGAGAATTTAACAGAAATAAATCTTCTTATATGTATACAATGCGTGTAACAGAGTATGGAACTGTTTGTTGGCATTATCAGAGTGATATTGATATATTTATTCATACATTTTGTGCATTATCTTAGTATATTTTAGCTAGATTTGTGTTAAATTTAGGACAAAAGGTGCTTATAATGTTTAAACTTTGTTTTGTAGCAGCGAAGATATGCTCGGGATGAAAAAGAAGCAAAATACGGAGTTGGAAGTAGGAAGTTTGGATCGAGACAGCTAAATTTAATAGCACTGGAATCTAAAGTTCCCATGGCGTGGACATTTCCCTGCCACATCGTGGTGATATGTTTATATGTGATCATGGAGCTTTCACATGGAGATTACACAAGAAAGTGGAAGCCGTGGCATTGAGACCTATTCTCTGCGGCGTGGGAGACATTATTTGGAAACAATATAAGGACGTTTCTACTCTTTACCCTAACTTATGTATGAAGCCACTTCTGAATTTTGAAGACCAAAGACATCCCTTAGAGGCTTTGGATACCATATTTCGATTAAGAGCTTGATCTGAAGAGATCTAAGGCAAAATTACTTCTAAATTCTCGGTTTGCTTTATTTTCATAACGACTTGAAAATATTATTTTGTTTTTACCTGTTTATTTGCATTTTTATGGGCAAAAAGCCCTGACTTTCGTTTAGAGTAGAGGATCCTTTCTTCTATGTGTTGATTTAAAGGATTTTGGATTGCTGTTAGTTGCTTTTTCATTATGCTTGTTTGATAAAGACCTTATTGTGTTAATTTAATCAATTGTTCTGATTATTGTTGAGTTTTATTAGGATTAGTTGAACTATCTATGTTAATATGCTTGAATATTATGATTTTGTGACTTATGAAATTATAGGACTAGTATTTTGATGAAATACCTAGGGTTAAATAGACAAGTTGGTAAGTCATTGTGGTAGCAAGTATATGATGAACATTAATATATAGAAATGGTGTTAATTATAATTAATATCATTCATTATTTCAAGTATTGCATAATTCGAACTCAATACTAGTTTATTTAATTGTTTGTTCACTTGATCACTCAATAAATAATCTCATTTAATCAAATTATTAGTACTTTGAACATAATTCTAATCGTAATAGGAATCGGGTAAGCAACGAAACTTAAATCCATTGTAGTATCCATAAAATTAACCATAGATAATAGGTGAATCATACCTAAACGAAAGTATTCTATAATCTTGTCTTCAAAATAGTTTTTCTACTTAAGTTTAAGTTACTTTCTATTTATTTCTATCAATTAAGTTTTTTGAAATTGAAAAATGAAAACATCCCCCCTTATTTACTTTATTTAAGTTAGTTAACTTTAGTATAGATTCTAGCTTTTAGTCATTCTGTTCCCCTTGTGTTCGACACCTGACTTACCTGGACTTGTCTATTGCTCGATTAGGTACACTTCCTATTGCGTTTTAGCTAGGTAACATTTTTTTTGCTTATACATTAAAAACTAGTATATATAATTTCTATTAGGTTTTTGGTGCCGTTTTCGGGGAATAGTTTTATTTTAGTTAATAGCATCTGCTATTTGTTATCGATCCTTTTGTGGAGTTAATTCCATAGGAAGTTAATTTTCTGTTTCTGTTTAAGTTAATTTTTTGTTTATGTTTTTACAGTAGCCACGTCGTGGACACGGTGGTCCATGTCGCGGGAACTGTTATGACAGTTTTTACTTTTCTCATTTATATTTGATTTAAGTGCCTTTTCTTTATTTGTTTCAGTAGTACATGACCCGAGGATCTTCATCCAAACTAGTTGCAAGTTTTGACAATCCGGAATTCGCGTTTCATAATAAAAGGATAAGAAAAAAGTAGAAGAAGATGAAACGAAGAAATACGTAACCTCTCCTATTAAAAGGAAACCGGATGAGAACGACAGCGGATACGAACCCACAACCGAATCAGAGAAAGAAAGTGAACAAGAAAGTGAATATGAAAACATGGGGGACATAGCTAGAATGACATTGGAGAAGTACAACAGGTACATGCGAAATGAAAATGGACCAAGTCTTGTGCCACCAAAAATCCCATCCGCGATGAATTTCTAGCTTAAGGGGCACATCCTTACTATGCTCAAAGATATACCATTCCATGCGAGGGATAACGAGGACGCCTACAAGCATATATATGAGGTGTTGAATATTGCGAACTACTTCAACATGTCATATGTTACTCGCTTTGCAATATTGCTTAGGATGCTTCCAGTGACATTTAAAGGAGCAGCTAAGGATTGGCTAAAGTCACTTCCACCTGGAGCGATCACGATATGGGCCAACTTACGAACCAAATTTTTTCCATAATTTATCCCTCCTTTGAAGATAGCCAAGATAAAGAAGAATATCCAAAACTTCCAACAACTCGATAGGGATTCATTATACGAGGCATAAGAACGGTACATGGGATTTGCTTCGGAATTGCCTCAACATGAATTGCACGTGCAACAAGAGATTTCCACCTTCTAAAATGGAATCAATGTGTGCACTCTCCAACTTGATTCCCAAGGGCCTATGATGAAGAAGGATTCGACAACCAATAAGGCACTCATAGAAGAATTTGCAAAACACTCACAGGAGTATCATAATCCAAGAAAAGATGCCACATGAAGCAAGGCGAATGGAGATGATGAATCTAGAAATTTGGCATCCATTATCGGTAAAATCAACACGATGGACTGGAGGATAACAAAAATGGGTCAATCCTTACATGTGATTCAAGTGGGTTGTGATAATTGTAGCGGCCCACATTTGACTAAGGATTGTGACTTAGACGAGAACGGAAACCGGAAGGCTCAAGCTTATTATTTGACTGGGGATAGGTATGTCGAAGATTACAGGAAGCCTAAGAAGCAGTGGCAACCCAATTGCGAGTACATTAAGGATAAAGAAGAAAAGTATAGGCAAAAAGGTCAGGGATTCTATCAAAAGGAGGAACCGGAGCCCAAAAAGAAAACCGACTTTGAGTCCGTGCTAGATATTGCTTATAAAATTTGTTTTAATTATATTGCTTATAAAATTTGTTTTAATTATATTGCTTATAAAATTTTTGTTTGAGGAAAACATTACTGATATCATATTAATTCATAAACCATAGTTACATGTCCCAAAAACCATATCATCAAATAGTAATAATGTCATAGTACAATCCCATAAATCTCAAATGTGGAATCATGTGTGTGCGATGCGCTGCTACCCTGCCGGCTCCTTCCCCTTCGACGAAGAGGTACCTGAAACCAAAACTGAAAAAACCGTAAACACAAAGCTTAGTGAGTTCCCCCATCATACCACATACCATACAAACATACATACTGTCGGGGAAATTCTGGGGTGCCCGGCCTACCCATGCCAAACCATTCTGGGGTGCTGACCTACCCATGTCAAGCCATTTTGGGGTGCTGACCTACCCGTGTCAGGCCATTCTGGGGTGCCTTCCTACTCTCCGGTCTATCTCAACCGACCATGGGGACTGTTTCACCCCTACCACTATCACATAATAACATATCATAATCATGATGCCAGACATATCTGGGGTGTCCGACCTACCCTTGGGTCCTAACGACCGAATCGGGGGACTATTCCCATCCTACTACCACTATCGCATATAACATAATATACTGGCACATAGAACACATCAGGTAGTAGCAAACCTAGACAATTATCACAAAGACAATCTTCTAAAGATAACTCCTGCTGGTGGGCCGACATTGTGGCTGTAGACCCACCTCTACTGGAAGGTAACTCACCTCAAAGTCGTGTAGTGTCTGCACTGTCCTCGGTATGGAAATCAACTCTTCTCGACTCCTCAATCCCTACACAACATCCTTTCCACATTACCATTTCATACTCACAACCCTCACAACGGTCAACTCAAGTCCAAGTCAAATTCAAGGTCAAAACCCTGGTCAAAGTCAACTTTGGTCAAAGTCAAGATCTGGTTCACTAGACTCGCCGAGTTGGTTTACCAACTCGTCGAGTCCCCACGTCCTGAAAATGCTACAGCCCCATCCCTAATCGTCGAGTCTAGCAAGAGCTCGACAAGTTCGCCTTCAACAAAACATCGAGACCTTCTTCAACTGACTCGCCGAGTTCATCCTTGAACTCGTCGAGTTCATCTTCATCCGTATGAAGGTGTTTAGTCTATGACTCGCCGAGTTCTCCTTGAACTCGTCGGGTCCGTCTTCATGTGGTTGGGACATTGCCTTGAACTCGCCGAGTCCCTCTTTGAACTCATCGAGTCCTTTGATCATTAAGTCCATAACAAACCCCAACAGGCTGAGTTTTCCTTCAACTCAACCAAAGACCATTTCCAGAAGTCGTTTGGGGGAAACTACGACCCGACTCGCCGAGTCACCTATGTGACTCACCGAGTCCCTCTTTGTCCAAAACTATACAGTCGATTTCAATCGGTCTTAATGCATCGAAATCATAGATCTGACCTCATAGGGTCCCTATTATACGTAAAGTTCCAATATTGACGTCCACACATGAGGTGTTTGGCGCAAATGGCTCTAGAATGAAGTCTACAAGATGCATGGGTTGCTTATGGCAATAAAGTTGGCATCTTTATGCCATAACAACCCCCAATGGTTCCAGATTTGAAGCTATACCCTCAATGAACCACAAAATTCCGAGTATGGCACCTCTAAGGGTTAGAAAGGGTAGAAATGAACCCTAACTAGAGATCTAAGAGATAGATGGTCAAGGTTTCAACTTTATACCTTAAATGAGCTGGAAATGGGGCACAACCTCTGGATCTACTAGCTTCCACTCAAACTCCCAAGCTCCTTCTTCCTTCGCAAGCTTCACAATCACCACAAGCACACAAAAATGGCTCAAGAACACTCAAACTAGGTTAGGTTTTCGATTTAGGGTTTCTCTGAGTTGGGAGGGACGATGGGGGCTGGGTTGAGGCAGGATAAGTTGTTTAAATAGGGTGCAAACCCTAAATATTAGGGTTTCATCCAGATAGCCCTACTCGTTGAATCGGTCTCCCGACTCGTCGAGTAGGTCACTAAACCTCCCGGTCAAAATCGAGTCTACTCGACGAGTTGGGCCTCCAACTCGCCGAGTCCCAGAGCAAAACATGAAATTACTTGAATTTAAATATGTACTAGGAACCGGGTGTTACAAATCTCCCCCACTCATTTTAGACTTCATCGTCCAAGGTGATACCTTCAGGAGCACCATATCCCCGACCTGGAACTCCAAGTCCGAACGACGCTTGTTGTCATAATTCTCTACCAACTCTGAGCAGTCTGAAGCCTGCTCCGAACCTGCTGGATCCTCTTTATAGTCTTGAGTACCACTTCGGTACTTCCCATGACCCTGTGTCCAACCTCACCCCAGCATATCGGGGTCCTGCACTTCCTCCCGTACAACATCTCAAAGGGAGGACGGTCGATACTCGCGTGATAGCTGTTATTGTAGGAAAACTCTGCCAATGGAAGGTAAGTATCACAACTACCTCCGAAGTCTAAAACGCATGCCCGCAGCATATCCTCCAAAGTCTGGATGATCCGCTCGCTCTGACCATCCGTCTGCGGGTGAAAAGTGGTGCTAAAGTGAAGACGAGTACCCAGCTCGTCGTGAAACTTCTTCCAGAATCTGGAAGTGAACCGCGCGTCTCTGTCAGAAACCACCGAGACTAGCACCCCGTGCCGAGCCACTACCTCTCTGATGTAGATGTCGGACAACCTTTCGGCCGAAATGCTCTCCTGAATTGGAATGAAATGGGCGCTCTTGGGAAGCTTCGTGATGAAATCCATAATGATATCTTCCCATTTCCACATCGGGATATCCAACGGATGGATCTTTTCGTGAGGCCTCTGGTGCTCGGCCTTGACCTTCCTGCAGGTCAGGCATCTCTCAACATACCAAGTTGCGTCTCGCTTCATGCAGGGCCACCAATAATCAGGACGAAGATCCCTGTACATCTTCGTCGCCCTGGGATGGGTGGAAAACATGGATTTGTGCGCCTCCTCCATCAATACCTGACGCACACCTCCATGATATGGGACCCACACCCTAGGGTGTAGTTTCAACAATCCACGGCTGTCATAATCGAAGGAGGAAACTTGACCCACAATACGCTCACTCTTACGATGTTCCTCCTTCATAGCCTCCTGCTGGGCCTCTCGAATCTGCTCCAACAACGGAGTCACCACGGTCATCCTTAAGCAAATATCTCTGATCGGCACTGCCTTGCGGCTAAGTGTATCGGCCACGATATTGGCCTTCCCCGGGGTTGTAGATGATCTCACAATCGTAATCCTTCACCACATATAGCCATCGACGCTGTCTCATATTCAGATTTGGTTGATCCATGAGGTACCTCAAACTCTTATGGTCCGTGTAAATGGTACAGCGGACGCCATAGGGATAATGACGCCAAATGTTGAGGGCGAAAAAAAATTCCCCAACTCCAAGTCATGTGTCAGATAGTTCGCCTCATGAGGCTTCAGCTGCCTCGAAGCGTAGGCGATAACATGCCCCCTCTGCATCAATATCACGCCCAAACCGGAGATGGACGCATCGCGATACACTACAAAATCCTCCACGCCCTCTGGCAGGGCTAAGATTGGCGCCTCGCACAATCTCTGTCTCAGTGTCTCAAACGCGGCCTACTACTCAGGCCCCCAATGAAAGACCACGACTTTCCTTGTCAACCGGGTCAAGGGCGCGACTATCTTGGAGAAGTCCTGAATGAACCTCCGATAATAACCTGCCAGTCCTAGGAAGCTCCGAATCTTAGATGGAGACCTCGGAACCTCCCACCTCATCACGGCCTCCACTTTGGCCGGGTCGACCGAAATCTCGTTCTGGTTGACAAGGTGCCCAAGAAACTACACCTCGTGCAACCAGCACTCACACTTAGAGAACTTGGAATACAAGCTCTCGCTCCTCAGAGTATCCAACACCTCTCGTAAGTGCTCCTCATGCTGTTCCTGCGTCTTGGAATAAACCAAGATGTCATTAATGAAAACTATCATAGACCGATCCAACATCGGTCTGCACACGCGGTTCATGAGATCCATGAACGCGGCAGGAGCATTGGTGAGCCCGAAAGGCATCACAATGAACTCATAGTGACCATATCGTGTCTGAAAAGTAGTCTTCTGTACATCCTCCTCTCTGACCCTCATCTGATAATAACCTGAATGTAGATCAATCTTGGAGAACCAAGATGCTCCCTGAAGCTGGTCAAAGAGATCATCAATCCTCGGGAGTGGGTAACGGTTCTTCACAGTTACCTTACTCAGCTCCCGGTAATCTATACACATCCAATGCTACCCGTCCTTCTTCTTCACAAACAGAATCGGGGCTCCCTAGGGTGAACTGCTCGGTCTGATGAATCCCTTGTCTAACAACTCCTGCAGCTGTGTAGACAACTCCTGTATCTCAGGAGGAGCCAACTGATACGGTGCCTTGGCTATCGGAGCCGCACCAGGGACTAGGTCGATCCTGAACTCTGCCTGCCTCTCCGGAGGTATCCCAGGCAGTTCCTCTGGGAATACATTTGCCTACTCTCGTACCACCGGTACGTCACTCACCGTCGCCTTACCCACCTCCTGGGTATCCAAGACATAGGCGACATACCCTAGGCACCCCAGTTGGAGATAGCGCCTAGCTTTCGCTGCTGAACATAAAGCTGGTCCATGCTTTAGCCTCTCGCCCTGAATCACCACCTCTCCCCCACTTGGGTTCCTGACCCGGACCAACTGCTGCGCGCAGTCGATCATTGCCCTATTGGGGCTCAACCAATCCATGCCCATAATAACCTTATTCCCTCGCAATGGTATGGGAACCAAGTCTACCAAGTAGCGCTCCTCGAACAACCTCAAAACACAATCCCTGAAAACCTCTGATGCTCGCACTGATCGGTCGTCCGCAATCTCGACCTCTAGAGGGAAATCCTGTTGGATAAGGTGTCTAAGTCCGTAACTATATTTGGTATGTACTTGACCCGACCCGGCATGGTCCATTTGGGTTGCACTTCACCGAAAAAATTTGTATGGATAATCTTTTGAGAATAGTATATTTATGATTTATTAATATATTATAAGTTATAATATATTAATATTAAATCATATTATTTAATTAGTATTGTTAAGAATTATTTTGGTATTAATTTAGTAATCAAAAAGAGACTAATTAGATATGGACTCTTATATATATAGAATGGGCCAAAGTTCATTTAGGATGGGCTAAGCTTGCATGGATAGTCCATGGAGTTTTAACCCATGGATCCCATGGAAATGAAAGGTCATGGGTATTAGGGTTTACATGGATGTAACCCTAATCCACCATACTATATAAACAGGTCTTTAGCACATGTAATGACACCAGTGTGTGAGTGAACAAGAGTGGGCCGATTTCTAGTGTGCATACTATTCTCTCAAAGTCTTCCAAGGTGTTTTGGTGATTTATGATTGCACTTGAGGCATCCAAATTATTGGTGCTAGGCTCTTGAAGCACCAAGCAATCAACCACAAGAAAAGGTATGTTCTTCCACTAGATTTTATGTTACAAGTACCCCATAATATGTTAGTTAGGTTGAGAACCTTGGAAAAATCAAATTTGCATGTATAATAGAGAAAACATAAATCCAAGGTTTCTAGGGTTGCATGTACACCATAGGAGTGTTAGAATGCTCAAAATCCTTCAGTGGTATCAGAGCCTAGGCTTGTTTTTATTATACTTGATGCAAATTGCTGAAAAAAAGTCGAAAATCTGCTCACTATTTTGGGGGGACTCGACGAGTCTAAGTGAAAACTCATCCTACTCGTCGAGTAGGTTCTTGCAATGATTATGCTAATCCATAGGTTTCTAGGGTTGCATGTATAATAGAGAAAACATAAATCCAAGGTTTCTAGGGTTGCAATGATTATGCTAATCCATAGGTTTCTAGGGTTGCATGTATAATAGAGAAAACATAAATCCAAGGTTTCTAGGGTTGCATGTACACCATAAGAGTGTTAGAATGCTCAAAATCCTTCAGTGGTATCAGAGCCTAGGCTTGTTTTTATTATACTTGATGCAAATTGCTGAAAAAACTCATCCTACTCGTCGAGTAGGTTCTTGCAATGATTACCCTAAACTATTTTGGACTTATATAATCTGTTTTTGATGTGGTAATAATTATGCTAATCCATTTTCAAAGGTTATTATCAAACTTTCAAGTTTTATATATGTTTATATGATTCTTGAAATTATTGATATGAATGTTCATGCTTTTGAGTTTTAGTAGATCATAGGAATTATTTGCAAATTGTTTGTTAGTGTAATTCTTGATCTAAATGCCAATTAATGGACTCCATAACTTGTCCTTAAGTTATGGAATTCCAAAAGTCTTTTCTTTAAAACCATTAAAACTCATAAGTTATAGAAATGAAAAGTTTTTGAATAGTTTCAAAACTTGCTCTTAAGTTTTGGAATTTGTAAAGTCTCACACACACTATAATTCCAAGCCCTAGAGTTTTAAAAGTGATAATTCAACCCTTATACTTTATAGTATTATAAGTTAATAATATATATATATATATATATATATATATATATATATATATATATATATATATATATATATGTATGTATAAGATCAAGTCAGTCTTACCGTTAGTAGGCCTCATTCACGAAGTCGGTCTATATGGGGGGGGTATAAGGTTGTTGCCTATAAAATGGCAGCTTAATGGGTGTCCACACTCACCCACCGCTTCCTTGACTGGTGGAGAGTCGTTAGCCGAACGGGTAGGACTAGGACTATAATTCACATTAAAAGTATAATGATGGTGATAAAGTAACTAAACCTTTTACAAATTCCAAATCTTAGTTACTTTAGGAAAATGTAAATTTGGTGCTAACCCATGAAATTACACTTTGTACCTTACCAAGTCATTAGTGGAGCGTGTGTGGTTAATCGGCACACTAACATGGACTAGTAAGTGTGGCAAAGGGTAACTTAGTGTTTGTCATAAATCACTGGAGCGCGTGTGGTTAACCGACACATCGATTAGGTGATAAAAATTAAGGGTACCAAGTTAATTTGCATGGTTATTCACACCTTGTTTGTGATCCTCGGCATCCCAGTCACAAACTTGAGAGGGCACAATCGAGATTTAAACATGCCATTGAAAAGTTCAATGAATCTCAAAATATCTAGGAGTTTCAATCCAATTAAAACCTAATACCTATTTCGTTTTTTATGGTGGAAATTGGTGAATCGTCATTCGCCTACCATCAAATATTTTATAGCTTGGATTACGGCATCCCTCTTCCAAGTTATAAAATATTGTGTTGGGTCCTAGCCTTAATATTACATTTGGGAGTGTTATTAAGGATTATATATCTAATCTAAACTTGTCTTTCATCTTTTTTAGATGTCTTCCTACAATGCTGCTTATGGCTCAAACCCAACAGGCTCCTTCTCTCTCATGAACCTTTATGGGAGAGTCATATTTGATGGTTCAAATTTTATTGATTGGATCAGCAACATCAGGATGGTCACGTGTTACGAGGACAAGGAATATGTCGTTGACAAGGAGCTGAAATAAATTGATGAGTCTACTACTACTCCACAGGAGATCGCTGACTTCAGGACTCATGAGAGAGATGCCACCAAGGTGGCATGTATCATGTTGGCCACAATGACAGCTGAACTCCAGAAGTCCTATGAGGACTTTTAACCTTTTGAGATGCCCATGGACCTGATGGACAGATACCATCAGAGTGCTCATCAAGAGAGGTATGAAATCATCTCTTCCATGATAACAACCCGAATGAAGGATAGTGAACCCACCGCGGGCCACATGCAGAAAATGCAAAGGTTTGTGGACCGTTTGCTGAAGTTGAATGTGAACTTCCCTGAGGAGTTGGCTATTGACATCATACTGCACCCCTTACCTACTTGTTATGATCAGTTCCGAATGACCTATCATATGACCAAGGAGGAGGTCACACTCCACAAGCTTCAAGGACCTTTGAAGACTGGCGAAAGTGGTCTCAAAGGTAAATCGGTTGTTACTACTCCTACTCCTAACACCGCTCCTGTTCTGGCAATCGGGTAAAGTAGAGGGAAAAAGAGGAAGACCCCTTCGAATGGTACCAAGGGAAAGTCTCTTGATGGCTCCTCTTCGAGTGGAACCAAAGGTGCTTCTGTCACTCCTTCTTCCAACCCAAAGGAAGCTGAATGCTTTTATTGTCATGATAAGGGGCACAGGAAACGAAACTGCCTCAAGTACCTGCAAGATGTTAAGGATGGGAAGGTCAAACCTACCCATGCAGGTATTTACACTATATTGTCTAATAACTCACCGCATACTAGTTCTTGGGTCCTTGATACAGGTTGTGGTATTCATATATGTTCTGATTTGCAGGGCCTAAGAAGAAGTGAGGATATGGAGCACGGAAAGATAAACTTGATCATGGGGAATAGGAAAGCTTCACCTGTCACCAAGATTGGATTTTATTCTTTGTTGCTAAGTAGTGGGTTAATGTTAGATTTGAATAAGTGTTGTTACTCGTCTGAAATGGCGAGAAATATTATTTCCTTTCACGGTTTGTACAAACAAGGATTTACTTTTTCATTTGATAATGAATGTGGTGGTATTAATGCTTTTTATAATAATGTTCTTTATTTTAAAGCATTACATTATGATGGTGTATATGAAACTATGTCAGTTGTAGACAACTTAGGAAATAACGTATTGCATATCGATTCTTCCACTAGTATGGATAAGGCATCCTTATGGCATTGTCGTCTTGGACATGTCAACAAGAAGCGCATGGGACAACTCCAAAAGGCTGGAGTCTTAGAGTCATTTGACTTAAGGTCAGATGATAGTTGCGAATCTTGTTTACTTGGAAAAATGACTAAGTCACCCTTCACTAGTACTTGTGTTGGGCGTGAAGGTTTGTTGGACCTCATACACACAGATGTGTGTAAACCCTTCAGAACCGCCACAAGGGATGCTAACCACTTCTATGTGACTTTTACTGATGATTACATTAGATATGGTTATGTCTACTTAATCAAGCATAAGTCAGAAACCTTTGAAAAGTTCAAAGAGTTTAAACAGGAAGTGGAGAATCAGCTGGGCAGGAACATTAAGATGCTTCGATCCGATCGAGGAGGAGAGTATCTTAGTACAGAGTTCCTTGACTATCTTAAGGAATGTGGAACTGTTTCACAAACGACACCTCCCAGAACACCACATCTTAATGGTGTGGCTGAGAGGCGCAATCGAAGCTTGTTGGACATGGTTCGTTCCATGATGAGTCGAGCTTCGTTACCAATCGCATTCTGGGGGTATGCCTTAGAGACTGCCGCATATATCCTTAATCTAGTCCCTACCAAGAAGTTTGCCAAAACACCTCACGAGATGTGGACCGGGAAAGTTCCCAATTTAGACCACATCAAGATTTGGGGTTGCGAGGCTTTCGTGAGGCGCGAGACTCATGACAACCTCGAACCTCGAAGTGAGCGATGTATTTTCATCGGCTACCCATATAAATCCTTTGGTTACCTCTTCTACAGACCCAGTGATAATGTGACTTTATGGCAAGGAGAGGAGTCTTTCGCGAGAGAGAACTTATAAGCCAAGGAAACAGTGGGAGGCAAATTGACCTTGAAGAGCTTCAAGAGTCAAGTGGTGAAGGAACCTCAAACCCTAGCAATCAACCTGAGGAGGAAACTCCTGTTGAACCAACTGACGAGTTTGTACCTCTGAGGCGTTTCACTAGAGTTAGGAATCCACCTGAGCATTACCATGGTTTCCATATTACTGCGGAAGGTGATACATTTATCAGTGATAGTACACTGGTAAATTTGGATGAACCTAACAGCTATAGGGAAGCCATGGCAGGCCCTGAGTCAGCCAAATGGAAGGAGGCTATGGACAACGAGATTCAGTCCATGTATGACAATCAAGTTTGGAACTTGGTTGACAATGTACCGAGTCGTAAGACGTTCGGGTGCAAATAGATCTTCAAGAAGAAGGCCGACATGGATGGGAAAGTGCACACTTATAAGGCGCGACTGGTTGCGAAGGGCTTCACTCAAACTCGGGGAGTTGACTGTGATGAAACCTTCTCACCAGTAGCAAAGATTAAGTCTATTAGGGTTATGCTAGCCATTGTTGCATTTCATGATTATGAAATATGGCAAATGGATGTCAAAACCGCTTTCCTTAATGGAAAGTTGGCTGAGGATGTTTACATGAGTTAGCCAGAGGGTTTTGTCAGTGTAGAGTACCCTGATAGAGTGTGCAAGCTTGAGAAATCCATTTATGGATTGAAAAAAGCATCTCGCAATTGGAATCTTTGTTTTGATGAGAAAGTCAAAGAGTTTGGTTTTTCGAGAAGCGAAGATGAGTCCTTTGTATATGTCAGATCTAGTGGGAGTATGGTTAGCTTTTTGGTACTGTATGTGGATGAGATACTACTCATAGGAAATGACATCCCAACTTTGCAGGAGATTAAGTCCTGGCTTGGGAAGTGTTTCACTATGAAGGACCTTGGAGAGGCTGTCTATATCGTAGGGATAAAGATGTTGAGAGAAAGGAGTAAAAGACTAATTGGACTTAGTCAGAATACCTACTTGGACAAGGTGTTGAAAAGGTTCAACGTGCAGAATTCCAAGAAAGGTGATTTATCGATCTAAAGCAATGCCAAACTGAGCAAGGCTCAGAGACCGAGTACAGAGGCTGAGATAACTGAGATGAGTCGATTACCATATGCTTCCACTGTTGGCTCGATCATGTATGCTATGACTTGTACCCGCCCTGATGTGGCCTTTGCTTTGAGCATGGTCAGCACATATCAGGGGAATCCTGGGAAGGCTCACTGGACTACGGTGAAGAACATTCTTAAGTACCTGCGGAGGACTAAGGACTGGGTGCTTACCCTTGGTGGGAGTGATGACTTGAGAGTAGTGGGGTATAGTGACGCTAGCTTTCAGACTGATAGGGATAATTTCCGCTCTCAGTCGGGCTGGGTCTTTACCATGAATGGAGGAGCGATTACTTGGAAAAGTTCCAAGCAGGAGACAGTAGCTGATTCGACATGTGAATCAGAGTACATAGCAGCGAGTGAAGCGGCGAAGGAGGCGATATGGCTTAGGAGCTTCATCGGAGACCTTGGAGTTGTACCAGCTATAAAGGAGCCTATGGAGATTTTCTGTGACAACAATAGTGCGGTTGCCTTAGCCAAGGAAGCAAGAGATCATGGCAGATCCAGAAACATTGACAAAAAATATTACTTCATAAGACACAAGATAGAAGAAGGACTCCTCGTGGCAAAGAGGGTATCGTCAAAAGAGAACCCAACAGATCCCCTCACGAAGGGACTGACTAGGGTTAGGCATTTGCAGTATGCGAGGCGCATCGGGCTAAAGGACGATATTAGTTTTACAGATTAGATAACTATTTCTAAAACTTCTAAAATGTAATTGACATTTGATGATTAAATAAAAGTTGTTGTTTATTTATAAGTAAGGTGTTGCTATCTTGTGTCAATCGTTTACTATTGTTTCAACTTTGCTTGTTTTGACTTCCAGAATAATTACTTTATTCAAACTCTCCACAGTCAGTCATATGTTGGAAGTAGGTATGAATCAAGACTCTCATGAATTGGGCTTGTAGATGTCTAAGGTGCCAGACATAGCAAAAGTTGCTACAACATTCATGAGTGCTCATAAGTTCTGAGTATTGGATTAAACCCATGCTCTCTTGTATCACTTCATGGAATTTATCTCGAGTGATTGTGAGACGGTAATATCATATAAGTCTTCAAACAGAATCGGGGCTCCCTAGGGTGAACTGCTCGGTCTGATGAATCCTTTGTCTAACAGCTCCTGCAGCTGTGTAGACAACTCCTGCATCTCAGGAGGAGCCAACCGATACGGTGCCTTGGCTATCGGAGCCGCACCAGGGACTAGGTCGATCCTGAACTGTACTTGCCTCTCCGGAGGTATCCCATGCAGCTCCTCTGGGAATACATCCGCCTACTCTCGTACCACCGGTATGTCACTCATCGTCGCCTTACCCACCTCCCGGGTATCCAAGACATAGGCGACATACCCTGGGCACCCCAGTTGGAGATAGCGCCTAGCTCTCGCTGCTGAACATAAAGCTGGTCCACGTTGTGGCCTCTCGTCCTGAATCACCAGCTCTCCCCCACTTGGGTTCCTGACCCGGACCAACTGCTGCGCACAGTCGATCATTGCCCCATTGGGGATCAACCAATCCATGCCCATAATAACCTTGTTCCACCACAATGGTATGGGAACCAAGTCTACCAAGTAGCGCTCCTCGAACAACCTCAAAACACAATCCCTGAAAACCTCTGATGCTCGCACTGATCGGTTGTCCGCAATCTCGACCTCTAGAGGGCAATCCTATTGGATAAGGTGTCTAAGTCTGTAACTATATTTGGTATGTACTTGACCCGACCCGGCATGGTCCATTTAGGTTGCACTTCACCGAAATAATTTGTATGAATAATCTTTTGAGAATAGTATATTTATGTTTTATTAATATATTATAAGTTATAATATATTAATATGAAATCATATTATTTAATTAGTATTGATCAAGAATTATTTTGGAATTAATTTAGTAATAAAAAAGAGACTAATTAGATATGGACTCTTATATATATATAGAATGGGCCAAAGTTCATTTAGGATGGGCTAAGCTTGCATGGATAGTCCATGGAGTTTTTAACCCATGGATCCTACGGAAATGAAAGGTCATGGGTATTAGGGTTTACATGGATGTAACCCTAATCCACCATTCTATAGAAAGAGTCTTTGGCACATGAAATTACACCAGTGTGTGAGTGAACAAGAGTGGGCCGATTTCTAGTGTGCATACTATTCTCTCAAAGTCTTCCAAGGTGTTTTGGTGATTTGTGATTGCACTTGAGGCATCTACATTATTGGTGCTAGGCTCTTGAAGCTCCAAGAAATCAACCACAAGAAAATGTATGTTCTTCCACTAGATTTTATGTTACAAGTACCCCATAATATGCTAGTTAGGTTGAGAACCTTGGAAAAATCAAATTTGCATGTATAATAGATAAAACATAGATCCAAGGTTTCTAGGGTTTCATGTACACCATAGGAGTGTTAGAATGCTCAAAACCCTTCAAATCCAACATGCCCGAAGACTCAGGGAACCTCTTGCTAAGCACAAGAGAGACAAATGATCGAGTAGCACCCGAATCAAACAACACCTTAGATAGGATATCGTTCACATGGAACGATCCCAAACAAAACATATAACATGACACATCAATATCACAAGTGACATATAATAAAAGTTAGAGAGAAGAAACTATACCCGTCACCACATCGGGTGCGGCGCGTGCCTCCTTGGCTGTCAACTGGAAAGCTCGGCTCCTTACCACTGGAGCCTCTGAATTGACTTTCCGGCCATCCGTAACTCGTGTAGTCGTTGGAGTTGGCGCAACCACTAGCGTTGCTGCTGCTGCTGTCAACCTAGGGCCGTTAGCCTTTTTATGGCCCCTCTGATTACAATGAAAGCAAATCATGTCTGATGTCTGAACAGTGGGGGCAGGGGCAGTAAAATCCCTGCCAAAGTGCCCCGTCTTGCCGCACTTGTAGCAGCCTGATGATCCCGCTCTACAAGCTCCCTCATGCGGCCCGCCGCATTTCCTGCAGCGGCTCTAGCCCGGCTGGCCCTTCGACCTAGTGTCAGATCCCTTGGGTTTCTTCCTCGAAACCCCAGTAACCTACTCCGCCTCTGCCTTCCTCTTCCTGAGGTGCTCTAAATCAATCTCCCTCTCCCTCACCCTGGTAATCATGGACTCCAGGGTCGGGCACGCTGACTAGCTGACATGCTCCCAAATATCAGCCGTCAACATGTCATGATAGCGGGTCTTCCGCATCTCCTCATCCCCTTCATACTGAGGTACCAACAAGGCCCTCTCTCGGAACTTGGCGGTGATCTCCACCACTGTCTCAGTAGTCTGTCTCCTATCAAGAAACTCCCTGGCCAGCTGCTGAAGCTCCACAGCTGGCGCAAACTCAGCCCTAACCTGGTCATAAAGTCCGACCAAGTCATGGCCTCGATGGCTAGGGATCCCAATGAGTCACCAACCGACTCCCACCAATACCTAGCTCTGTCTCTCAAACAAAGCGGACCTTCGACCCTTTCGGGCAGAAGCTCGTCAGCTGCGCAGACTCGATGTCTTCCATCCATCTCCTGGCAGCAATGGGGTCCTTCACCGCATGAAAGTCTGGCGCACCACTCCCCTTAAAGTCCTTGAAGGACAGTGTGCGCATCCCCGACTGGCTGGACGCCAAGTCACTCCTGAATGTCCGGAGGTGATCCTCCATCAACTCAATAATCCCCTCCTTGATCGACCCGAAAATGACCGCGGTCGCCTCAAGGATACCTCTCGTGATCTCAGAGGCGATGAACTCGCGTAGCCCGTCATCAACCTGCTCGGATCCCGCACCGAGCCTAATCCTGAATCCTGAGATTGACCCTGAACCTCCTGCTCCATGACGCGTAATCACCATTCTGAAATAAAACACATAAACGTCAGGGTCATACATACTCTCGAGAGGTCTCACACACTCTCCAAGTTCCCTAATTCTTTCTTTGCCCTCCTTGATTCGAGTACGGATCCTCTACTTCCAGTAGTACGGGCCCATACTGTTGGGTTTTGAGCATTCTAACACTCCTAAGTGTACATGCAACCCTAAATACCTTGGATCTATGTTTTCTCTATTATACATGCAAATGTGAATATTCCAAGGTATTACCTATAACTAGCATACAATTGTCATATACAACACAAGAATGTAGTTAGGATAACATACCTTATTGTGGAGCTTGAAGTCTTGATGTATCTAGCCTTAAGAGCTTAGCCCCAATAGTGTGGAAGCCTCAAGTGGAATCACAACACATCATGGACAAAGGATGAACTTGAGAGAGAATCTTCATGCACCCAAAATCACCATGAACGCCAAGAATACACAAGTAACATACAAGTCTATTACAAGTGGCGATTTTGGCTATGAATGGATGTATTTATATGTGGGATTTCTAGGGTCATAGATATAGCCCAAATCCATACCCATGGGTCTTATGATCCATGGTTCATGTGGACCAACTCTTTATGTATCCATACATAAACTTAGTCTAACATGGTGATAAGCCCAACACATATAAATATAACTAATTAACATAATTAGTCCCTATAGATTTAATTAGTCTCTTTTGATCACCAAATTAATCTCCAAATTAATTCTTGATCAATACTAATTAACTCATATGATTTCATATTAATATATTATAACTTATAATATATTAATAAATCATATATAACATCTTCTCTCAAAAGTCCATCCTAACAAATTGTCCTGATGATATGCAACCCAAATGGACCATGCTACTCTCGGGTCAAGTACATACCAATAATAGTTATGGGCTTAGACATCTTATCCAATAGTCTCCCAATTGGATAAGTCTAAAACTATTATTGCAAGTACGACTTCATAACCTGACTAGCAATAGTAGCTCTTAAAGCCGTTGTCGAACTCTGAACAAATCAAATGACGCGTCCATTAGATAAGTGATCATATATTCCTCCATTCTAGATATCATATGGACTGAGACATGGATTATAATCATTCTCTCTGTCTATTTGTTGTTTTGCTGATTTTCGATTTATGACAACTGACTAATTGAACAAATCAAATCAGTCCAGGCTTGGCCAAGCACTTGGGGTGTCATCACTAAATCATTGAGGGGCCCACAAATATCGCTTTTATCCTTATGAGGTAAAAGGAATGGATAAACTTCGACTCATATGCTTGTACTAACTACTTGTTGAAACATACACAAAGGCACGTTTTATAACATTGAGTTACCAATTCGTTTTCGTGCAATCAATGTATAATCAACTCATAGTCAACAACTCATATCTCTAGGTTTGAAGAATATAAGATATTATCGTCTCATGATTCACTCGTGATAAAATCCATGAAGTGATTCAAATGAGCGTGGGCTTAAACCAATACTCAGAACTTATGAGCACTCATGAATGTTGTAGCAACCATTGCTATGTCTAATGCACCTTAGAAAAATCTTACAAGACAGATTCATGACAGTCTTGATTCCTATCTACTTCCAATATATGACCTACTGTGGATGGTTTGAATACCTTAGTCATTCAGGAAGAATGACCTAGTTATTCTAGAAGTCAAAACATGCAAAGTGAAACACAAGAATAATACTTAATCCTATATGGTCCCATACTCTTGAGTGTAAATAAAAAACCCTTTTATCTAAGCACCATATTGATTACTCATTATTCATTGTTTCGATTTATCAACTTAATACTTGAATTAAAACAATAGTCATGCCATGCACCAAGCATGCACACTATGTTTACCTATGGTCCTTTCTTTTGTGAAATAGATCAATTGAACACGACTCGAATGATGCTTATTTCATAATCCCAATCCCTTTTGTAAATGTAAGAATACCAAACTTTTGCCATTTACTGTAATCTATTAGATTCTAAGCTTATATGCAATGATTCTCTTGTAATGACTATGCACAAAAGTCACAAAGACTTGGCAACAGACATTACAAAGTATTCCAATGGAGATCAATTCCATGGAAACGAAGTCTCATATTCAAAGTACATTCCTTTGAACATCCTTCTTTGCATTAAGTTTTCTAATCTTACACAGATTCAGAGAATAACTTCCACCTATGGAAACAATTCTATATTACCATTTTGACTATCACTTCTGAACAAGAGTTGCCTCCTTTCAAAATATGTCAATATGGTCCTTTCCAAAGTTTACATTATACTTCCAAAGTTTAACACTAAACTTCCAATTGTCCACGAGCAACCAATCTTTGGTAAACCTCAGATTGTCCTCGACAATTGTTTAATCATTTTAGTCATATCCGGTTCTATTCCTTTTTCCCTCTTAATGCCCTAAGAATTTGGAAAATTTAGAATGGATGTAATCGATCCTATACCCGAAGCATATGGGACACGATTCATGCTATAAAATTTTATTTGCCATGTTCTCACAATTCGAACTATGAAGAGGGATGCCGTAATCATAATCGAATTTTGAGAACGCTACATATATAGAATTTCCTTATGTTGAACCATTCCAACATAACATTCATATATATCCTTGACTAAAACTGATTAAAATCTCAATCTAAGCTTGTAGAATTGGAATGAAGTATAAAATCCTCTCCCTTAACTACAGCAAAACAACTTTTCAAACCCGAATTGAAACTTTTGTTTTCTATAATTAACATTGCTAACTTGCAACACTTAACATAATAATCATGCTCCCACTAAGATGATGATTATTAGCATAACACTTATGCTCCCACTAGCTCTGACATGTATGCAGAAATCAGCTGGACTTCTTGAAACCAATACTTTGTTGACTTTCTTACCAAAGTTCAGATTTCTGATACGAGATGCTTTGATAAGACTTTATCAAAATGATACACCTTTCCATTGATAGCTCACATGTGTGTCTAAACAATTTTAGAACTATAAATAGGGATGCCGTAATCATAGTCTCAATTGTTTAGACCTTTGCCATTTCTCACAAGTCTATGTTAGTGTGCCGGTTAACCACACGCGCTCCACTAACGACTTTGAGAATGCAAATGTCACAATTGCTATCTACTTAAAATCTACTTAGTGAAAGCGTTTCCTCACCATCATTTTCATGAATCGGAGTGAAACCTTATGACACTTAGATTTTATGGTGTATGTGTTCCTATCCATGTGAATTTGTCAAAACCATAATCACAAGACAAGGTTCAGTGAAAAATCCAAACTCATATGGATTGAACTTGTGCAGTCTTAACTTCTTGCCACCTGGCAGCACAAGGGCCTACCATTGCTTCCAAGTTGTTATGCAACCAATTAAGAACTCTAAGAACTCATATGCAAAGCCAACTTTAACTGGAATGGGCACAGAAATAGGAATATGTCAACACGATAGGTTATAAACCTCAAGTCGGGTGCTAGGGATAAACTACAGGTTTTACTCTTGATTAGATCTTGAAATTCTTTCAGGATTTTTAAGACTCCCACTGTCCTCTTGACATATAAAACATTCTTGCCAAATATTCAAGAGATAATGTGGATTCTTTATCAAGACAAACACTTCACACAATTGGCCTTAGTTGGTCTTTGTTTTATCCAAAACATCACAACTTACCAATTTCAAATGTATAAGAGTAAGAAACATTTTACTCTTACATTTGACAAGTGTTAGAAACCTTTCTTAAGATTATGTCACTCAAGTTACAATCTTAGACTATGACTCTAAGACTTGATTTTGGAACGAAGTATGATTTATCTTTTGATTTAACCATTTCAACAATTCATGATTCCTCTCCTTAGTCAAAGAAATGCACTAAGGTGTCTTTAGAGGATCAATTGTGATATGGTTCCATAATCACAAATATAATCATAAAACAAGATACTCAAGTACTCTCCCATCTCTTCAGATTGGAGAAACTTTTATCTTTCTGCCTCATTTGATTCTTCTTATTCATTCTGTTAATCAATGAAACCTTTCCAATGTTTCAGAATTACACTTAAACTTGTAAGCATAACCATATTTACTAAACTTTAGTAAATCATAACGAATAACCTTATTAGCCTTTGTCGTGGACCTGACCAGCGCACAACCTAATGTACCCGATCCTTTAGTCCTTCACTCGACTCACATGTACATGTGAACAAGGAATTGGTCTTAATTTACAAAAGATGAAAATTCTCATCCATCATACAATACAAGTTACATGATTCCAAGTTTCTATCCAACTGAAACTTGGGTGATGAGGATCTTTCCATATTTGGTAAATTATGACACTACCACAAACGAAAGAATCAACTCCATTTTCCAATATTGCTATCAATGAAATCATATAAACAACAATTTTTCATAAATGCCATTGTAAGGATGCTTAAAATAAATAAAATCAAAACTTTTTCTTTTATTTTAAAACTTGCAGAAAAACTTACCCTTACAATGCAAATACATGTGAAAAATATGTTGTTAACTATTCCTAAGCAATCTATCATAACTCTTAAGTAGCAGCTCAAAATTCTGATCATCGAACCATGCGATCGAAATCCATCTATTCGCGATCAAAATCAGCTTACTCTTTCTTTAAGCTTCCTTACTTTTCTTTGATTCTACAAAACATCAAAATGTAATTACATTACATCATGTTTTAAGAATCACCAAATAAGAACTTAATAGAGTTAGATAGTGCACTTTACCTGAAGTAAAGTCAAACCCTTTTTGACTTTACCATCCTTATGATCTTTCAGGTAAAATCGGCAGCTTCGCAACCATGAAAAACAAAATATTTGAAGGTAGGTAAATGACGATTTACCAATTTCCGTAATCCAAGCAACAAAATATTTGAAGGTAGGTAAATGACGATTTACCAATTTCCACCATGAAAAACAAAATACATTATTAAGTTTTAATTGGATTTGAAACTCCTAGATCTTTTGAGATTCATTGAATTTTCAATGGCATGTTTAAATATCTATTGTGCCCTCTCAAGTTTGTGACTGGGATGCCGAGGATCACAAACAAGGTGTGAATAACCATGCAAATTGACTTGTTACCCTTAATTTTATCACCCAATCGATGTGCCGGTTAACCACACATGCTCCACTGATCTATGATAAAACTTAACTCACCCTTTGCCACACATTGTCAGTCCCATATTAGTGTGCTAGTTAACCACACACGCTCCACTAACGACTTAACAAGGGTGCAAAGTGTAATTTCATGGGTTAGCACCAAATTCACATTTTCCTAAGTAACTAAGATTGGGTATTTATAAGTGTTTAGTTACTTAGTATTTATCATTATACTTTTAATGAAAGGAGAATTAGAGTCCTATCCTACCCGTTCGGCTAACGACCCTCCACCAGTCAAGGAAGCGGTGGGTGAGAGTGGACACCCATTAAACTGCCATTTTATAGGCAGTAACCTTATACCCCCCTTAGAGACCGGCTTCGTGAATGAGGCCTACTAACGGTAATATTGACTTTATCTTATATATATATATATATATATATATATATATATATATATATATATATATATATATATATATATATATATATATATATATATATATAACCATTAACTTTTAATATTATAATAGTATAAGGTTGAATTTTAAACTTTTAAAATTCTAGGATTTAATTTGAAATTAAAGTATACGTGGGGAGGTAACTTTGCATATTCCCAAAACTTGAGGGCAAGTTTTGAAACCATTCAAAACTATTCAATTCCATAACTTATGTGTTTAAAGTAGTTTTAATTCAAAAAACTCTTCAAGTTCCATAACTTGAAGACAAGTTATGGAAGACTTTAAACTATTAAAAGAATATGACTTTTCTTTATTCATAACCTATGGAAATATTTATGAGTTTTATGAATCTTAAATGTGACTTTTCATATAACTTGAGGACAAGTTACAAAAACATATTTTAGAACCAACTCTTAGATTAATTTGGATTGAAAACAACAATTTCATTTCTATTAATCTAAGCAACTCAATTGAACAAGATAATTCAATCAAACTTTTTCATGTAATTAGCCTAACCATTAAACTAATACAAAACATGAATCTATTAACAATTATCTTTGAAAAATTGATTAGCATGAACATTACCACATCAAAAACAGGTTTATAAGTTGAAAAACAGCTTAGGGTAATGTTCCTAGTCCAATTCCAGCCAAAACAGTCGAAGATATGCTGTCTGGTGGTCCAACTCGTCGAGTGCATGAACCAAATCAGCGAGTTGGATGAGTTTAGCATTGGACTCGTCGAGTCCCTTCATGGACTCGGCGAGTCTGCTGAGCAGACGACAACAAACTTTGATTTTTCAGCCAATTTTGCAAGTATAACAAGAAAACAAGCCTAGGCTCTGATACCACTGTTGGGTTTTGAGCATTCTAACACTCCTAAGTGTACATGCAACCCTAAATACCTTGGATCTATGTTTTCTCTATTATACATGCAAATGTGAATATTCCAAGGTATTACCTATAACTAGCATACAATTGTCATATACAACACAAGAATGTAGTTAGGATAACATACCTTATTGTGGAGCTTGAAGTCTTGATGTATCTAGCCTTAAGAGCTTAGCCCCAATAGTGTGGAAGCCTCAAGTGGAATCACAACACTGTTGGATTAATGTCTAAGTCCATAACTATATTTGGTATGTACTTGACCCGACCCGGCATGGTCCATTTGGGTTGCACTTCACCGACACAATTTATATGGATAGTCTTTTGAGAATAGTATATATTTATGATTTATATTAATATATTATAAGTTCTAATATATTAATATATAATCATATTATTTAATTAGTATTGATCAAGAATTAATTTATAATTAATTAAGTGATCAAAAAGGAACTAATTAAATATCGACTATTAGATATATATATATATATATATATATATATATATATATATATATATGTGTAGTGGGCCAAGTTCATTTAGGTTGGGCTAAGTCTTCATGGATAGTCCATGGAGCTTTAACCCATGGATCCTAGGAAATGAAAGGTCATGGGTATTAGGGTTTAATCCTAATCCTCCACACTATATAAAGGGTCTTATGGTTCATGAAATTAGGCTAGTGGCTAGTGTGGATACACTAAAGAGGGCAATAACCGATTTCATAGTGTGAGCCAAGTATCCATATTCTCTAAAGGTTTTTCCAAGGTGTTTTGGTGATTTGTGATTCCACTTGAGGCTTCCACACTATTGGGGCTAAGCTCTTAAAGCTTGAAGACATCAAGCTACATCAAAAGGTATGTCATCTAACTAGAACTTTGTAGTATAGGTGCTTCATAATATGCTAGTTAGGATGAAACCTTGGAATATTTAATATTTGCATGTATAATAGAGAAAACATAGATCCAAGGTTTATAGGGTTGCATGTACACCATAGGAGTGTTAGAATGCTCAAAACCCAACAAACACATCATGGACAAAGGATGAACTTGAGAGAGAATCTTCTTGCACCCAAAATCACCATGAACACCAAGAATACAAAAGTAACTTACAAGTTTATTACAAGTGGCGATTTTGGCTATGAATGGATGTATTTATATGTGGGATTTCTAGGGTCATGGATATAACCCAAATCCATACCCATGGGTCTTATGATCCATGGTTCATGTGGCCCAACTCTTTATGTATCCATACATAAACTTAGTCCAACATGGATCATAAGCCCAACACATATAAATATAACTAATTAACATAATTAGTCCCTATAGATTTAATTAGTCTCTTTTGATCACCAAATTAATCTCTAAATTAATTCTTGATCAATACTAGTTAACTCATATGATTTCATATTAATATATTATAACTTATAATATATTAATAAATCATATATAACATCTTCTCTCAAAAGTCCATCCTAACAAATTGTCCTGTGATATGCAACCCAAATGGACCATGCTACTCTCGGGTCAAGTACATACCAATAATAGTTATGGGCTTAGACATCTAATACAACACATACTACCTTCCACATCTATCTGTACTTTCCTCAAGGATTGCATCAACTTCACCAAGTCCCTTATAATAATAGTGCTTTTCATGCTAATCTCATCCTAGGCTTGTCCTAGGGTACTCTCCGACCCACTCTCCACCATCAGTTGCACAAGGAGTCCCTACCGCCCTTCCCTAACTAGCTTGTGAATACTATTACATATTTAATTACCAGTTAGTTAAATCTAGCTAGAACCCTATACGCACAAATCAAGCAGCATTCATGCATCGAGTAACCATAACCAAGCATAACCTAATCAGGCTATCATACTGCTGACTAACCAGCTCTAGCATATAGCTCAATAAGCTCATACAAAAGGCATATAAGGTATCCTTCCTAGATCCTTAGCCCTAATATAGCATGCAGTTCTCATAATCACATAACAGGCATACAAGGCATCCTCCCTATATCCTTATCCCCAATATAGCATGCAATTCCCATAATCATATCATATAACATAACATATCATGTATGGATATCTTGGGGAAAAATTACTCGAGCTCGGTCGGTCGCACGCATCACACACCTTGTTCTTTCTCAAACTCCATACTTTTAAATTTTAGAAACTATTTTCTTGTAAAAATATTTCAAGCCCTCGATTTGAGTCCAGACACCCCCGAATGTGTGCCCGAATCCCTCAAACCAAGGCTCTGATACCAACTTGTAGCATCCCAAAAATCGAGACTAAATTTTTTTGTTATAATTATATTGCTTATAAAATTTGTTTGAGGAAAACATTACTGATATCATATTAATTCATAAACCATAGTTACATGTCCCAAAAACCATATTGTCAAATAGTAATAATGTCAGAGTACAATCCCAAAAATCTCAAATGCAGAATCATGTTTGTACGATGCGCTGCTACCCTGCCGACTCCTTCTCCTTCGACGAAGAGGTACCTGAAACCAAAACTGAAAATCATAAACACAAAGCTTAGTGAGTTCCCCCAACATACCACATACCATACAATCATACATACTGCCGGGCAATTCTGGGGTGCCCGATCTACCCATGCCAAGCCATTCTGGGGTGCTGACCTATTCGTGTCAAGCCATTCTGGGGTGCTAACCTACCCTTGTTAGGCCATTCTAGGGTGCCTGCCTACCCTCCGGTCTATCTTAACCGACCACGGGGACTGTTTCATCCCTACCACTATCACATAATAACATATCATAATCATGCTGTCACACATATATGGGGTGTGCGACCTATCCTTCGGTCCTAACGACCGAATCAGGGGACTATTCCCCTCCTACTACCACTATCGCATATAACATAACCTACTGGCACATAGAACACGTCAGGTAGTAGCAAACCTAGACAATTATCACAAAGACAATCATCTAAAGACAACTCCTGCTGGTGGGCCGGCATTGTGGCCATAGACCCACCTCTACTAGAAGGTAACTCACCTCGATGTCGTGTAGTGTGTGCACTGTCCTCGGTATGGAAATCAACTCTTCTCGACTCCTTAATCCCTACACAACATCCTTTCTATATTACCGTTTCACACTCATAACCCTCACAAGGGTTAACTCAAGTGCAAGTCAAAGTCAAGGTCAAAACCCTGGTCAAAGTCAACTTTGGTCAAAGTCAACATCTGGTTGACTAGACTCGCCGAGTTGGTCTACCAACTTGTCGAGTCCCCACGTCCTCAAAATGATACAACCCCATCCCTACTCGTCGATTCTAGCAAGAGCTCGACGATTTCGCGTTCAACAAAACATCGGGACCTTCTTTAACTGACTCGCCGAGTTCATCCTTGAACTCATCGAGTTCATCTTCATCCGTATGAAGGTGTTTAGAGTATGACTCGCCGAGTTCTACTTGAACTCGTTGGGTCCGTCTTCATGTGGTTGGGACATTGCATTGAACTCGTCGAGTCCCTCCTTGAACTCGTCGAGTCCTTTGATCTTCAAGTCCATAGCAAAACCAAAGAGGCTGAGTCATTCTTCAACTCAACCAAAGACCATTTCTAGAAGTCGTTTGGTGGAAACTGCGACCCGACTCGCCGAGACGCCTACGCGACTCACTGATTCCCTATTTGTCCAAAACTATACAGTCGATTTTAATTGGTCTTAATGCATCTAAATCGTAGATCTGACCTCCTAGGGTCCTTATTATACGTAAAGTTCCAATCTTGATGTCCATGCATGAGGTGTTTGGCCTAAATGTCTTTAGAATGAAGTCTACAAGATGCATGGGGTGCTTATGGCAATAAAGTTGGCACCTTTATGCAATAACAACCCCCAATGGTTCCAGATCTGAAGCTATACCCTCAATGAACCACAAAATTCCGAGTATGACACCTGTAAGGCTTAGAAAAGGTAGAAATGAACCCTAACTAGAGATCTAAGAGATAGATGGTCAAGGTTTCAGCTTTATACCTTAAATGAGCTGGAAATGGGGCACAACCTCTGGATCTACTAGCTTCCACTCGAACTCCCAAGCTCCTTCTTCCTTCTCAAGCTTCACAATCACCACAAGGACACATAAATGGCTCAAGAACACTCAAAGAAGGTTAGAGTTTTGATTTAGGGTTTCTCTGAGTTGGGAGGGACGATGTGGGCTGGGTTGAGGCAGGATAAGTTGTTTAAATAAGGTGCAAACCCTAAATATTAGGGTTTCATCCAGACAACCCTACCCGTCGAGTCGGTCTCCCGACTCGTCGAGTAGGTCACTAAACCTCTCGGTCAAAATCGAGTATACTCGACGAGTTGGGCCTCCAACTCGCCGAGTCCCAGAGCAAAACATGAAATTACTTAAATTTAAATACGTAACAGGAACCAGGTGTTACAGTTTTGCAGCTGCTTCTGATTAGAGACAAGACACAACTGATGTTACCTTAAGAAATCAGCAAGCCTCTATCCTCAACATAGAGCAACAAGTCGGATAACTCTCTATATTATTCCACGAGCGTCTATCGGGAACACTTCCAAGCAACACGGAACTCAATCAAAAGGCCCACATAAAATGTGTGATAACCAGAAGTGGTATGACTACTACTCCTTTGATTCCATTAGTTAACGATAATTCATCTAGTGTGCAGCAACAAGAAGAAGAGATGAAAGGAGTGTGCCCAATCACCATGTCGTGGGTAGCAAACTCCCACGGCGTGGGCAGACGAGAAAAACCCAAAACAACCTCCGATAAAAGCATACAAACCACCTATTATGTACCCAAGACGTGCAAAGCAAAATAAACAAGTTGAAGACTATAGAAAATTCCTTCAGAACATCAAATCCCTTCAAATCAATATTCTGTTCGTAGAAGCCGTTTCTCAAAAGCCAAAATATGCAAAATTTTTGAAGGATTTTCTCACAAAAAAGAAGAAATTAAAGAAACCCTCAAGTGTTATCTTAAATGAGAATTATTCTATTGTTATGCTTAACAAGTTATCGAAGAGGATGGGGGATCCGGGGAGTTTGACACTTCCTTGTCAATTCGGAAATGTAGTCACAATCCACACTCTTGCCGTTCTGGAGCAAGCGTGAATCTCATGCCATATTCACTATACAAAAAGTTGAATCTACCGAACCCGAAGCTGATCCAAATGGCAATTCGTCTAGCTGATAAAACAGTCACATTTCTGAGATGCATTTGTGAAGATCTTCTTATTAAAAGTGACAAATTTGTGTTTAAAGTAGATTTTATGGTGCTTGATATGGAAGAAGACAATCAAATTTCGATCATTAGCGGGAGACCTTTCCTTAGAACCGCACGAGCCTTGGTGTACATTAGAGAGTCAAAGATGATACTTCAGGTAGGAGAGGATGCTACTACATTTGGTGTTCATCAAGCCATGAAGCATTTAAAGATTACTTATGATACAGTCTTCTCGATTGATATTTTTGATACATTTATGGAGAACGAGATGAAGGAATGGAAGGAGGAAAATTCAGAGGGATACATGACACTGAAAGAAGATGACTTTGATGTAGAACATGACCTAAAAGAAATGGAAAGTCTTCTAGAAGAAAGAAAATACAAGGAGCTAAAAATCGATCTGAATAACTTCCACAGAGTGGCAAAATACACCCTACGGTGTGGGAGATGATAAAGTCATGATCGGTTGAGGTTAAAGACATTCCCACAATGTGGAGGGGTAGTTCACACATCGTGGAAACTAGGCAGCTTCAAAACATTGAATTGAAACCTTTACCAGAGCATTTAGAGTATGCCTTTCTAGAAGAAAATAAACATAAACCAGTCGTTATTGCAGTTGATCTAGAACCTACATACAAGGAAATTTTGGCTGAGGTTTTGAAGTAATGAAAGAATGAAATCGCTTGGAAGATCTCAGGCGTCGAGGAAAGAAGCCATTCTTATTCTCCACACAAGATCAACTTGGAAGAAGGCACAAAACATTTGGTACAACACCAAAAATGTTAAATCCAAATATGCAAGAGATAGTCAAAAAAGAAGTAATGAAGTTGATGGATGCCAGAATTATCTATTAAAGTTCTGACAGTCCATGGGTGAGCCCTATTCACATTGTACCAAAGAAGGGTGGAATGACGGTGGTAACAAATGACAAGGACGGGCACATTCCAACAAGAATGGAAAACAGTTGGCGGTTGTGCATCGATTATCGCAAGTTAAATGATGCCACTCGCAAAGACCATTTTCACTTACCTTTTATTGATCAAATGTTCGAATGATTATCCGGTCACCTTTTCTATTGTTTCTTAGATGAATTTTTAGGTTACTTTAAAATTATGATAGATCCAAGAGACCAAGAGAAGACATCATTCACATGTCCTTATGGGACATTCTTCTACCGTCGGATGCCTTTCATGTAGTGCAAAGCCCCTATTTACTTCTAAGAGATGCATGACCGCCATTTTTATGATATGGTGGAGATGTTCATGGAATTTTTCATCAATGATTTTTATATTTTTGGTTCATCATTTCATATTTGTGTGACTAACCTTGATTTGATGCTTGCTTGGTGCGAAGAGACCAACTTGGTCTTGAATTGGGAAAAATGCCACTTTATGGATAAAGAGGGGAAAGTGTTAAGACACAAGGTTTCCAAGGCGGGGATAGAGGTGGATATGGAAAAAATCGATACAATTTCTAAATTGCCACCTCCAACAAACGTGAAAGCAGTTCAAAGTTTTTGGTCATGCGGGATTTTACCATAGTTTTATTAAAGATTTTTCAAAAATTACAAGACCCTTAACTTAATTGCTTTTAAAAGATGCTAACTTTGATTTTTCTAATGATTGTTTGAACGCTTTCAAAACTTTAATTGAAAGTTGACCACCACCCTAATCATGGTTGCCCCGAATTGGAACCTACCATTTGAGTTAATACGTGATGTTAGTGATTATGATTTAGGAGCCGTTTTAGGACAAAGAGATGAAAGCCGTTTTTGACCAATCTTCTAACCTAGCAAAACAAAAACCCAGCTCAAGAGAATTACAAAAAAATTGAGAAGTAATTATTAGTCGTGGTTTATGCTTTTCATAAATTCCATCCTTATTTAATTTTGTCAAGAACTATTGTGTTTACTGACCACTCTACTCTAAAATATTTATCTAGCAAGCAAGATGAAAAGCGAAGATTGATTCGATAGGTGCTTTTACTATTGGAATTTCACATCGAGATCAAGGACAAGAAAGGAATGGAAAATGTGGTGGGCAATCACCTCTCAAAGTTAGAGAACCCAGAGCTTGAGGAATTGAAAGAGGAAGAAATCAACGATAATTTTCCCGATGAGTATTTGATGGTAATAGTGGGAGAAGAACCTTGGTTCGCAGACATTTTGAACTTCTTTGCAAGAAAATACCTTCCAAACGGGCTATCCGATCAACAAAATAATTTTTTTTTTGACATCAAGTATTATGTTTGGAACAATCCTTAATTATTCTGGAGTTGTATCAATAGCATTATAAGGATATGTGTATTTAGGATAGAAGAAAGGGAAATACTACATTATTATCATAGTTGACCAACCGGAGGGCATCATGGAGCTCAATACACGACGAAAAAGGTGTTTGATGCAGGATTTTATTGGCGCACAATTTTCAAAGGCGCAACGTTCGGGTATCATTTCATCTCACAATGACATGCCCCAAAAGAGCAACCAAGTTTGTGAAGTATTCGACATTTGGGGCATCGATTTTATGGTACCATTTCCGGATTCATGAGGTAACAAGTACATCTTAGTAGCGGTCAACTACTTGTCAAAGTTGGCGGAAGCGCAAGCTTTACCCACTAATGACACACATGTTGTCGTTAAATTTTTAAGAAAATTATTTTCTCGTTTTGGTATGCCCAGAGCTTTAATAAGTGATCAGGGTACCCACTTTTGCAATGAAAAACTTGAAAAGGTGTTACAAAGATATGGTTTGTAACATCTTATCACCCTCAAACAAGTGGGCAAACCAAAGTAACAAATAGGACACTAAAAAGAATTCTTGAAAGGTTGATCGGTAATAATAAGAAAGAATGGTTTGAAAGGCTCGATGATGCATTGTGGGCTTTCATACCGCTTTTAAAACTCCAATTAGTACTACGCCATACAAGCTAGTTTTTGGTAAAAATTGTTATCTTCCGGTCAAAATTAAACACAAGGCATACTGGGCATTAAAGACTTGTAACTTTGAATACCCGAACTGTGTAATAACCGGTTAATGTTGATGAATGCTTCAGATGAGTTAAGAAATGAGTCTTACATGAAATCATTAATTATAAATACAAAACCAAGAGATGGCATGATGTAAGGATGAGAGAAAATAAAGATTTGAAACTATTTTCGGCCAAATTGAAGACCCATTGGTATGGACCATTTGTGGTAAAGGAAGTATTCCCGCGTGGAGCTATTGAGCGAATCAAAGAATATGGGATGACTTTTATAGTCAATGGGCATTGAGTCAAGCACAATGAAGAAGGAATGCCAAAAGAGTACAAAAGAGGACAAATAAGGAGAATATGTGATCCTAGGGCCAGCTGCTACAACGTAGAGCGGGAAGGAATCCAACTCACGACTCCTTAAAAACAAACGCTAATGGGAGGCAACTCGTGGCTTGATTTATCATTTCCTTTATGTTTAGTTTTTTACTTTTACTTTTATTTCTTTTTCAATTGTTTTTAAAAGGCTTTACACTCGTTTTAATATGTCTAATGATGGTTCTTGTGAGGGATAGCAACCAAGAAAGTGTGGGGTGATATTTATTGGGGTTAAAAATGAAATAACTTTTTTGGGAAAACCCAGTATACATGACGTGGAGGAGCTGTTCCCACGGCGTCGCAATTGGATTTGAGCCCGATATCGCGATTCAGTAACAGAGCTACAACGTGGATGAGTTGTTCCCACACCATGGAATTTTTAAATGCAATAGAATTTCTTTTTTTTAAAACCCTAAAAACATCATTTTCACTTTTTTTTTACCAAACACCCACCCCCACACCATTTGTACCCTCTCACGACGACTGTTCTTCGGATATTTCCTCCGTTTTCTTAGATTTTACTACTTATTCTCCTTCAAAAAATATGTAATTTTCATCTTAAGATACTTAATAATGCCTATAATCTACTTATTGAACTTCGAATTGGCCGATTTCGTTAATTTTTGACTTTGTTAAAGGTTAGGGTTTTGAGTCATCACATTTAGGGCTATCTAAGATGGTTTTGTTCTGTATTTTTTGCCTAACAGTGTTAAATAACAGCTTAGATGAAACCCATCTGATTGGAATGGGACTAAACAACTAATATCAGGTTCAAATTTTAAGATGTGTTCATCAGCCATGGCGTGGTTGAGTAATATCCACGTCGTGGAAACTGGGCAGGGGACCGAATTTTTTTTCATTTTTTCTGATCTATGGGATATTTTAGATGTGTTGTTATATATTTTTGCAGAAAATGGGACCACATAGACCCCCAACTCAATATCAAGGAAACCAAGACACAAAACCACTTTTCGTTTGGCATCGATTTCCCAAAGATGTTGATCACGCAACTCTAGTGCAATGGAGATTTAAATTGGGGTGGCTGATAAAAAGGATATTCATTTGCCTCCAGTTCTAGATTGGGATTGGTTATACAATGTGGGGCTTGGAGCGGCATTTGAACCTTATCTCACAAAGGTTTACCAAGGAAATGGCTTCAGAATCACATACACCGGGTGAAGAATACTTCTTATACTCCAAGAGCCAGCTTACAAGGAATTGTGTGTGCAGCTCTTTTCCACATTCCATTTCAAGAAGCTGGAAGATGTTCACAACACTACCAGTTATGCTTTTTATCTGGGGGGAGGATAAGGTTGTGTAGCTCGGTGGATGTATCATGGAGATTGGGTTTGTACAACCGTTCTGAGGCCATCACCGACAACTTCGCCACGTTTTTGAATGAGTGTCATTGAATACTTCCTGAGCGTGTGGTTGATCATGAGTATTGGAATACTATTTCTAATAGGACGTATGTGCCAACCACTACTTCAGAGGGTGACATGAGATCTCCTATTCGCAGATTCATTCATAGACTCCTTACTTCCACGGTGTGGCCAAATACATGCCACATCTTGGAAACTAGGCAACTTTAAAATTCTGAATTGAAACCTTTACCAGAGTATTTAGAGTACGCCTTCCTAGAAGAAAATGAATAGAAGCCATCCATTATTGCAACCAATCTAGAACCTACATATAAGGAAAGTTTGGTTGAGGTTTTGAAGCAACGAAAGAATGGAATCGCTTGGAAAATTCCAGGCATCAAGGGAAGAAGCCCTTCTTATTCTTTACAGAATATCAACTTGGAAGAAGGTGCAAAACATGTGGTACAACACCGAAGAATACTAAACCCAAAGATGCAAGAAGTGCTCAACAAAGAAGTAGTAAAGTTGATGGATGCCAAAATTATCTATTCTAATTCTGATAGTCCATGGGTGAGCCCTATTCACATTGTACCAAAGAAGGGTAGAATGATGGTGGTAACAAATGCCAAAGAAGAGCTCATTCCAAAAAGAATGGTAAACGGTTGGCGGGTGTGCATCGATTATCGCAAGTTAAACGTTACCACTTGCAAAGACCATTTTCTTTTACCTTTTATTGATCAAAGCGAAAATGACACATACGACCTATAAACTTTCTAGGGTTTATGCTTTTAGTCAATTAACTTTTTAGTGGCTTTATGAGGGAACGAAGTCATTTTTGTGGGGTCGATTACGTCCTTTTGGCCAAAATGAAGGGGTCATCCGGTTACCCTTTTGGCACATGGACATTTGTTGACCAATTTTTCTATATTGACTTTGAGTTTCCCTTAAATCCACATCTCTGTCTCTCTCTCTCCCTCTCTCCCATTTACCATCTTTATCTGGAACTCCTCTCTCAATAATCCTTTAGATCATAATCTACTAGAGAAGGACTAGGTGCCATTGCATCGTATACAAGGAGAACCGGTGGAGCACCTGCAGGAATGGGACTAGTCGGTTTTTTCAACCGGTGGGTTCTGGGATCGACAACAGGAGCACCTTCTGGTAAAACAGCCAAAATGGAAGTCAAACTCCTCCTCCGGTTAAAATCTTCTTGCACAGATCGAGGCACCAACAATCGCTCAATCCCATGGATCAACCCGTCATGTTAAAATCTTCATCTCTTCATTCATATTACATGAAAATTGATGCATTATGCAGTAGCAGTAGAAGCGAATTCAATCCAGTTTCAGTTGCATCTTCTATTTGTGCTTCCTGTTTTCGCCCTTGTCTCCCTAAAAACCTAATTTTATTGAAGTTATTTGATGCGTCGAAAGGGAGTGGGGTTTTGAAAATTCAAAATCCTTGATTTGGAATTCATTACAACTCATCGAAGATTTTCATTCAGACTTTAGTGGCCAGAGCCGACGCCAACTAGATTGAAGATTAAGAACCAGTTGACGCCAACTAGTAAGGATTCTCGTAAACAATTGGTGTGATGATTTATGTATGTAGAAGATGAATTTTACTTATAATTTCTAGTATTCATGTCCATTATTTGTAACACTAAATTTTGGGGAAACAAAGTATATACCTTGTATGAATATAATGGTTTTAATGTGAAGATCTGTTTCTTAATTCTCAGCTCCGGGCATGGTTTAAATAGCCCTGGGTTACATGATAAACTTGCATTCCATGATTACAACTAATTTGTGTTTATCTAGGATATGTTACATCAGATTTTAGACTAAATCTGAATCCACTTGCAACTAATTGGAACTAGCAGGAGGATGGGTATCCTCCATAGCCTTCGCAACTGTTATTTTTACTGCTTCAATAGAATACTTTGAACTTGTCAGAAGAAGCCATGGAATTGCTTCCAGAATGACCCTTGCACCTCATTATGTCGAGCAGGAGCACGGATTTTTTGAGCGGGAATGTGAAAGTGAAAGAATCAATGTATGTTTTTTTTCATAGAGAGAGATAGAGAGAGAGAGAGAGAGAGAGATGTGTGGGCCCCAAGTTTTGTCTATGTGTCGTCTAAACCGGCTAAAACAAGTAAAGGGGACTAAAAGGACAGGTTGACCACAATTTGGTTCCCTCATAAAGCCACGAAAAAACTTAAGTGACTAAAAGGGTTAACCCTAAAAAATTTGTGGGTTATATGTGTCATTTTCCCTTGATCAAATGTTCGAACAATTATTCGGTCACCTTTTCTATTGTTTCTTAGATGGATTTTTTGGTTACTTTCAAGTTCTAATAGATCCAAGAGACAAAGAGAAGATAACATTCACATGTCCTTATGGGACATTCACCTTATGGGGGATGCCTTTCTTGGTGTACAACGCCCCAACTACTTTTCAAAGATGCATGGCCGCCATTTTTGATGATATGGTGGAGATGTTCATGGAAGTTTTCACGGATAATTTTTTTGTTTTTGGCTCATCCTTTCAAATTTGTTTGACTAACCTTGATTTGATGTTTGCTAGGTGCGAAGAGACCAACTTGGTCTTGAATTGGGAAAAATGCCACTTTATGGTTAAAGAGGGGATAGTGTTAGGACACAAGGTTTCCACAGCTAGGATAGAGGTGGATCGGGAAAAATCGATATAATTTCTAAATTGCCACCTCTAACAAACATGAAAGCAGTGCATAGTTTATGGTCATGCAGGATTTTACCGCAGTTTTTTTAAGATTTTTCGAAAATTATAAGACCCTTAACTTAATTGCTTTTAAAAGATGCTAACTTTGATTTTTCTAATGATTGTTTGAACGCTTTCAAAACTTTAAAAGAAAGTTGACCACCACCCTGGTCATGGTTGCCCGGAATTTGAACCTATCATTTGTGTTAATGTGTGATGCTAGTGATTATACTTTAGGAGCCATTTTAGAAAAAGGGTTGAAAACCATTTTCGACCAATCTTCTACGCTAGCAAAACACTAAACCTAGCTGAAGAGGATTACACAACAATTGAGAAGGAATTAATAGTTTATGCTTTTGATAAATTCCATACTTATTTTATTTATTCAAAAACTATTGTTTTTACTGACTACTCTGCTCTAAAATATTTGTTTAGCAAGGAAAATGTGAAGCCAAGATTGATTCGATAGGCACTTTTACTACAAGAATTTCACATCGAGATCAAGGACAGGAAAGGACTGGAATATGTGGCAGCCGATCACCTCTCAATGTTAGAGCACCCGGAGCTTGAGGAATTGAAAGAGGAAGAAATTGACGATAATTTTCTGGATGACTATTTGATGGTAATAGCTGGAGAAGAACCTTGGTCCACGGACATTGTGAACTTCCTTGCAAGTAACTACCTTCCAAAATAGCTATCCGATCAAGAAAAGAAGAATTTTTTTTCTGACATCAAGTATTATTTTTGAGACGATCCTTAATTATTCTGGAGTTGTGCCGATAGCATTATAAGGAGATGTGTATTTAGGAGAGAAGCAAACGACATACTAGATCATTGTCATAGTGGACCAACCGGTGGGCATCATGGAGCTCAATTCTTGCCAAAAAAGGTGTTCGATGCAAGATTCTATTGGGCCACATTTTTCAAAGACGCAATGATCGGGTAACATTTCATCTTGCAATGAGATGCCCCAAAATAGCATCTAGGTTTGTGAGTTATTTGACATATGGGATATCGATTTTATTAGACCATTTCTGGATTCATGAGGTAACAAGTACATCTTAGTAGCGTCTGAGTACGTGGTGAAGTGGGCGGAGGTGCAAGCTTTACCCACTAGTGACACACGTGTCGTCATTAAATTTTTAAGAACATTATTTCTCGTTTTGGTATGCCTACAGCTATAATAAGTGACCGGGGTACCCACTGTTACAAAAATATGGTGTACAACATTGGTTTGCAGCACCTTATCACCCTCAAATAAATGGGTAAACCGAAGTAACAAATAGGGCATTAAAAAGAATTCTTGAAAGGTCGGTCGATAATAAAAAGAAAGAATGGTCTGAACAGCTCGATGATTCGTTGTGGGCATTTTGAACCGCATTTAAAACTCCAATTGGTACTACGCCATACAAACTAGTTTTTGGTAAAAAGTGTCATCTTCCGGTCAAAATTGAAGACAAGGCATATTGGTCATTAAAAACTTGTAACTTTGAATTACACGAATTGTGTACTAACTGGTTAATGCAAAAGGCTTTGGATGAGTTAAGAAACGAGTCTTACACTAACTCATTAATTTATATAGACAAAACCAAGAGATGGCATGATGCTAGGTTGAGAGGAAATAAAGAATTTCAAGATGGTCAAAAAGTTCTACTCTTCAACTCAAGGATGAAACTTTTTCTGAGCAAATTAAAGAACCGTTGGTATGGACCATTTGTGGTAAGGTAAGTATTCCCACATGGAGCTATTGAGCGAATCAAAGAAGACGGGACGACTTTTAAAGTCAATGGGCATCAAGTCAAGCACTATGAAGTAGGAATGCCAAAAGAGGATAAAGAAGGAGAATATATGATCATAGGGGAAACTGCTACAACATAGAGCGGGAAGGAGTTCAGATCACGACTCCGTAAAAAGAAGTGCTTATGGGAGGCAACCTGCGGTTTGATTGATTGTTTCTTCTCTTTTTAGTTTTTACTTTTAGTTTTCTTTCTTTTTCAATTGTTTTTAAAGGGTTAGAAACCAATAAAGTGTGGGGTGAGATTTATTGGGGTTAAAAATGAAATATTTTTTTAGGAAAACCAGTAGACACGACGTGGAGGAGCTGTTCCCATAGCATGGTGATTGGGTTCGAGCCCGATATTGCGGTTCAATAACAAAGATCTGACATGGATGAGCTGTCCCACACCGTGGAATTTTTAAACACCATCGATTTTCTTTTTTAATACCCTAAAAACATCCTTTTCACTTGTTTTTACCAAACACCTGCCCCCACGCCATTTGTACCCTCTCACGACGACTGTTCTTTAGATTTTTCCTCCCTTTTCTACGATTTTACTACTTAATCTCCATAAAATATATGTAATTTGTGTCTTAAAGTAATTAATAATGCCTATAATCTTCTTATTTAACTTTGAATTAGCCGATTTCATTGATTTTAGATTTTCTTAATATTTAGGGTTTTGAGTCGTCGAATTTAGAGCTATCTGAGATGGTTTTGTTATGTATTTTGTGCCTAATAGTGTTAAATAACAAATTAGATGAAATCCCTATGATTGGAATGGAATTAAACTATTAAAATTAGGTCTCGATTTTGAGATGTGTTCGTTAGCCATGGCGTGGCTGAGCAATATCCACGCCGTGGAAACTGGGCAAGGGACCGAATTTTTTTTTCTGATCTATGGGATATTTTGGATGTGTTGTTATCTGTTTTTATAGAAAATAGGACCATGCATACCCCCAGCTCAACAACAAGGAAACCAAGATGAACAACCACTTTTCGTTTGGTATCGATTTCCCGAAGATGTTGATCTCACTACTTTAGATTGGGATGGCTAATAAAAAGGATATTCATTTTCCTCCACTTCTGAAATGGGATTGGTTATATAATGTGGGGCTTGGTGCGGCATTTGAACCTTATCTCTAAAAGTTTTACCAAGGAAATGGGTTTAGAATCGCATACACCAGGTGAATAAGACTGTTTAGACTCCAAGAGCCAGCTTTAAAGGAATTGTGTGTGGAGCTCTTTTCCACAGTCCATTTCAAGAATTTTGAAGATGTTCATGACACTGCCAACTTTAATTTTTATTTGGGAGAGGATAAGGCTGTGCAGCGTGGTGGATTTAGCATGGGGATTGCGTTTGTACAACTGTTCTAAGGCTATCACCAACAACTTCACCATGTTTTTTAATGATTGTCACCAAATACTTCCTGGGCATGTGGTTCGACATGAGTATTGGACTACTATTTTCAATGGGACATACGTGCCAAGTACTGCTACGAAGGGTGACATTAGATCTCTAACTCATAGATTCTTTCATAGACTCCTTGCTTTCACTATCAATCAGAAAAAGGAGGGAGACTGGGTCATTAGTCTTGATCTGTTTTTCATGTGGTGCATCCTTACTCCCAATGTGTTTTGTAATCTACCTTACGCAGTAGCTGATTTTTTATCTGATAGAGCACATAAGCAACCCTTATTTATGCGGGTATGTTGGTAAGTTTATTGGCTCGTTCTTTCGGGGTTTTCAAGTGCCCTGGGGCTAAGTTGTTGACTAGGGTACCCGGGCATCCTTTTAATACATGTTTGTTTAATACGGCGCAAATTGTTAGATATTTGGGGAATGATGATTTTTCTGTGCGTTTAGATGATCCAGTTGCAGAAGCGGCGGTGCAATAGCCACGTCGGAATGCGAGGAGGAGAGGCAATGAGCAGATTCTAGAGCCCAATGCTCCTATCCATATGGGACATGTGCTTCCCATGGATCCTTATAATGTGATTTCTAGGTAGTACAATGATATTTTTGGGTAGGTGTATGAACTACTTGGGGCGATATATGGATTTGTCGATGCACCATTTGATGCACAACAGTGTGTTGGTAGGTGTATGAACTACTTGGGGCGATATATGGATTAAACAAACATGTATTAAAAGGATGCCCGGGTACCCGGGTATGTTGGTAGGTGTATGAACTACTGGGGACATTTCAGAAGTCATGTTTTCCAACCATTACACGGGTATGTTGGTAGGTGTATGAACTACTTGGGGCGATATATGGATTAAACAAACATGACTACTTGGGGCATCCTTTTAATACATGTTTGATTGCTTGTTTCACCACTATTTGGAGTATGTTTTCTCTTGTAGCAGTTCAGAAGTCATGTTTTCCAACCATTACACGAGACGTCACAACCACACTACATTCGATTTCATCCTCGCCCCTTCCATCCCAGGGGAGTCGGTTCCTTTTTCTTCATTTTTACTTTTATGTTCTTTATTATTTCTAAAGCATGCAATGGGGACATTTCATGAATTAAGTGTGGGGTAGAGGGTCAAATAAGGAAAAATAGCATGTTGATTTGAAATTATTATTTTTTGCTATATTGAATTTTTTTATAAATTTTATATAGACTTGAAAACATGGTGTAATTTAGAAATCTTGTGAGATTTAAAAGTTTTGATATTATTGTATTAGGACTTAAGTTGCTAGTGTTGTATGGGATGATTCGATACAAGCTCTAAAGTTTAATTGATCCAATGAGTTATAATATATTTTTGGCTTCCCTATCCTAGTGAAATCATGAGACAAAAACAGGACCTTGTGCACTTTGAGAGACATAAAAAGTTTTGCTTTGTGAATACCTAAACCTAAAAAAATGCCTAACAGTGATAATTTATCTTCTGGGACCTTTCTGTCAAAATAAAGCGAGTCAATTTTCCAAGTTTATCTGTTTCAGTTTTTGTATTGTTGAGTCTAGTTTTATATGAAATAAGTAACAGTTTAGGAGTGGGACCAATCTGTGACCTATGAAACTTGATGAGTATTCCCCCAGGGTATATTTTATATCTATCCACCTAATTATAAAAGTTTGGAAGGATAGGAAAAAATATCGTTTAAATGGGTTTCATAGAAAGTCATGAGTCACATTAGTAACCTAAGAAATTCCAAGTAACCTAATGAATTTCATAGAAAGTCATGAAGTAAAGTATAGTATAAATAAGGTTCAAGTTCAAGTTATTTGTTTGCTATATATGTGAAAATTAAAAAAAATTTAAAAAAAAGTGAAAAGGTGAAAAAAGCTCCACAAAAAGATAAAAAAAAGTTGCAATAAAAGCTAAGTTATATTTTGAGGACAATGATATTATATAGTATTTTTCTTTTAAAGTCGTGTCTCTTAGAATTTGGCAATAATTTTTGAAACTAAATGGGATAAATAAACGGGTATAGATGGTAGGAATGCCAAAAATGAATGTTGTTCAAAATGAGTGGGAATTGTTTATGAGGATTGTGAGTATTTAGAATTGGGAAGTACTTAGGAATCATTAGACACAAATATATGCATTCAGGTGAAGTGTAATGAATGAGTTCAATTTACCTGGTTTTGTGCGATGTTGGTAGCTACGGTTTTGATGTAATGGTATAATATAAATCAGTTTTGCTTGGGGAATATCAAAAGACAAGTGTGGGGTATTTTGATATTGCTATATTTATTCATATATTTTATGCTATATCTTAGTATTTTTAGCTAGATTTGTGTTTAATTTAGGACAAAATGTGCTTATAAGTTTAAATTTTATTTTGTAGCAGTGAAGACATGCTCGGGATTAAAAGGAAGCAAAATACGAAGCTGGAAGCATGAAGTTTGGATCGAGTAAGCTAAAGTCAATAACTATGGAATTTGAAGCTCCCATGGTGTGGACATTATTGGACAAGCCTTTCCGATATGTTTATGCACAATCAAAGAGCTTTTACATAGAGATTACGTAAGAAAAGTGGAAGCCACGACATGGAGACCTATTTTCCACAGCGTGGGAGACAGTATTTGAAAACTATATAAGCGATGTTTCTACACTTTACCCTAACTTTGCATGAAGCAACTTGTGACTTTTGAAGACCAGTGTAACACCCGATTTAAGGTACTTTCATTTTTGACCCTTCGTATGTAAATGTTTTGCAGATTTGGTCCCTAGGGGGCAGTTTTGCCATTTCCGGAAAAGTTGGAGTATGTTGGGCGTACTCCTCGTACGCGGGGCGTATGCATGAAGGGGACAAACCCTAAAATTTAGGGTTTGGACCCTATGTAAACAACTTAATGAACCTTGATCACCTTATTACTCAGCCTCCATAGCCCTTTGAGTCCCATTTCAAAACCCTAGCTCCTCTTGAAGAGATTTGACCCTCTTGTGTGTGTTTTTAGTGTGTGTTGGTGAGAATTGAAGAAGAAGAGCTTGGAGGAAGGATCTTTGATCAAAAGAGAACTTGTAGACCTAGATTTCTCACATCATTTCCAGCTTCATAGGTATAAATCTTGGAACTTGCTTCTTGTATGCTTAGATCTATTCCTTATGTAGTTTTGGTCCCTTTTTGGTCATATGATGAGATCTAGTGTGTTTCTTCCACTCTAAAAGTTAGGAGTTGCTACTCTTGATGTTTTTGAGGTCCTAAGTCCATAAGTTAGCATCTTGATGGTTGTGGATCAACCATGCATGTTTTTAGGTCCTTTAAGTAATAGTAGAATGTTAAAAGTAAGGTTTTGGTTCTTTTGACTTAGATCTGAAGTTTTGGCATCTGGTTGCAAGTATTAAGCACTTAATGGGAAAAGTGATTAATGGGCACGTACGATGTCGAGTCCCCGATCATGCATGATTTATAGAACGCTATGCATACCTAGCTCATACGCGGCGTGTACTGGCGATTGATGGAATATGCAGGGCATAAGTCTGAGTATGTCGGGTGTACTCAGTTGTTGTTGACTTTTGTTGACTTTGCGGTTTGGGCCATATTTGGACTAGTGGAGTTTTGAGCCTTATTGGGCCATTATTCTTTTTGACTTTGGGCCATTTCTAGGCTTTGGGCCTTCTTAGATTTGGTCCCAAATTGGGTTTGGGGTATCGTTTAGGGATTTCGAACGTTTGGGCTTTTTGGTGCTATTGAATTGGGCCTTGGATTTTGGGCCAAGTAAGGAAAGGTGTAAAATGGTCTTTTACCCTGAGTGTTGGACATTTGAACTAGGATTCCAGTTATGGATTGTGGACTAATGATTAATTGGGTATTATTTGATGTCTTTTAGTGAAGAGATTTCCCGGATCAACACTCCGAGCTTTTATCTATTATTCAGTAGTGTGAGATGAGTTTCCTGTTGGATTAGTGTCTAAGTCCATAACTATTTTGGTATGTACTTGACCTGATTATGAGCATGGTCCTTTTGGGTTGCCTTCACCATAGCAATATGTAGGATGAATTAAGGAGAGAAAGGTTTAATTATGATTTATTAATATATTATAAGAATAATATATTAAAGGAGAAATCATATTGTTTAATTAATATTAGTCAAGAATTAATTAAGAATTAATTTAGTGGCTAAAAGAGATTAATTAAACTTAGGGGACTGGAGTTGTAATTATAAGATAATTACATAATTGGGCTATGGATCACCTTGGAATAATAGGTTGGACGAATTCTATGGAGAAGCCCATTAGAAATCGTCCAAGGCATGTTCCAGAAGGGGTCCATGGGTTGCTTAGGGCTTAAGCAGTCACATTAGGGTTTCCTAGCTGTAAACCCTAATAGCCAGCATATATAAGGAACCCTTATGGCCCCAAAAACGTGGTGAAGTAATCCTTTAGGGTTTCCAGCCGTTTTTGGTGCCTCCTCTCTCCTCCCTCCTCATCCAAGTTGCTTAGTGGTGTTTGTGACTCCATTAGAGGTGCAACACTTGAGGCACTAAGCTTTCTGAAGCCAATCAAAGCAAGGATTGATTGTTATTGCTATATAACAATCAAAGGTAATTACTAAACCCTTATTTCAGTTCTTATTTGATAGATCTAGAGTTTATAGCTTTGGATATTCAATTGCATGTTCATTAGACAAACTAGATCCAAAAGCTATTAGGGTTTGCATGTACACCATAGGAATAATGTATTGCTTGAAACCCACCAGTGGTATCAGAGCTTAGGGCTGTTTGTTAGTGAATTTGATGCTTGCTTGATCGAAAATTGGCTGAAAAATGATTTTTTTGAATTTTGGGGCTGGACTCGCCGAGTCCATGACTGAACTCGCCGAGTCCACTGGGTACTCGACGCGTCCAGTGCTGACTCGACGAGTCAGCGAGTCTGGCAGCGTTTTTTGGCGATCTTCTTGCTGTTTTGGCTTGGGATACTTGCCATAAACGTTTTTAATTCATAAGATCCGATTTTTATTGATATTGGGTGATTATCCTTGCCAAAATAGAAGATAATTGTCAAAATTTAGATAATCTTTTGTTTTATTAGATAAAGATTGATTATTTGTAATTTAGATTTGAATTATCTTGGGAAAAAGTTTCAATTTTCCCCTTTAGGTTTTATAGTTTAAATTTGAACTTAAAAGTTTTGTTTTTGAAATTTAAATAGCTAAACCCTAATGTTTTGAAAGGTTTCAAAACTTGTCCTCAAGTTTTGGAATTTAAATTTTTGATTAAAAGTTTAATTTTGAAATATTTAAATTCTAAACTCTAATGTTTTGAAATGTTTCAAAACTTGCCCTCAAGCTTTGGAATTTAAAAGTTAATTAAAGGTTTAATTTTGAAATGTTAAATTCTAAAACCCTCGTATTTTTGAAAAAGTTCAAATTACACCCTTATGGTTTTATTAATTAATTAAAGTGTATAATTAAAAGAGATTTAATAATTCCATAAAGTTTTGGTTTACATTTGATTAAATTAAAAGTATAATTTATTAAGTTGAACCACCTAGTATTTTAAAAGTGTAAAATACACCCTATACTATATATATATGTAACATTAAAATTCTAATATTATATATATGAGTAAAGAGTCAGTCTTACTGTTAGTAGGCCTCATTCACGAAGCTGGTCTATAAGGGGTGTTTAAGGAAGTTGCCTATAAAATGGCGATTGAATGGGTATCCACTCTTACCCACCGCACTCTTGACTAGTGGAGGGTCGTTAGCCGAACGGGTAGGATAGGACGAAACCTTCCATTATAAGTATAATGAAGTACAAAGTAACTACATGCTTTTACAAATTCCCAAATTCTAGTTACTTTAGGAAAAATGTGGAATTGTATGCTAATCCATGGAATTACACTTTGTACCCTTGTCGAAACGTTAGTGGAGCGTGTGTGGTTAACCGGCACACTAATTTGGGTTTGGCATTGGTGGCGAAGGGTGGCTCGATGTTTATCATAGATCAATGGAGCGTGTGTGGCTAACCGGCACATTGATTAGGTGATAGTAGCAATTGGGTGCACCACATGATTCGTATGGTTATTCACACCTTGTTTGTGATCCTCGACATCCCAGTCGCAAACTTGAAGGGCATAATCGAGATTAAACATGCCATTGAAAAGTTCAATGAATCTCAAAAGATCTAGGAGTTTCAAATTCATTTAAAACTTAAATTTCTTTTTCGTTTTTCATGGTGGAATTTGGTAAATCGTCATTTACCTACCTTCAAATATTCTGCAACTAGATTACGGCATCCCTCTTCTAGGTTGTAGAGTATTGTGTTGGATCCTAGCCTTGATGTTTCATTTGGGTGTTACATCAAGGATTCTTATCAACTAACTTGAATTTTCTCCCGTTTTGTAGATGTCTAAATCTTACAATGGTCTTCCCAAGTCCCTTGGAACAAGCTTTCCAAATGAAGATGACGTTCCACGATACGATCAAGGAAATGAGAGTCATGCTTCACTTCCTCCACCTCCTCCAATTATTCTCCCTAACCCACAAGTTCAAAGGCTTGAAAAGTTCAAGCTCACTCAAGCCCTTTTGGCAAGTAAACACGAAGATGGGAAACTTGTGTGTCCACACATCTTAGAGATGAAGTCACACATTGATAGGGTAAGGATGATGGGTGTCGATATCTCAAAAATGTTGGCTGTTGACTGGGTTCTTCAGTCACTTCCTGAATCATATAGTGAGTTCGTTAGAGAGTACTATATGATGGACCATGACGTGACCCTCATTGATTTGACCTATTTGCTTATAGCTGCTGAATCAGAAATGATTTGGCATGCTGATCGAGCAAATTTGTCTGGCAAATCAAACTCCCAAACTTCAATGGACATTGAAAATGGTGACATTGGAAATCCAAAAAAGGTAAATTCTGAGATAGTTCCTTGTGTCATTCCAAAAGAGTCCATCTGCTTCTACTGCCAAGAGAAGGGGCATTGGAGACGAAGCTGCCCTATTTACCTGAGAGATCTGGGAGATGGGAGAGTCAAGACGTATGGCTCTACTTCAGGTAAAATCTTTTAACTAACTCTATAAGTTCCTATTCTTTGATTCTTAATACATGATGTGATAAGATTACATTTTGATGTTTTTGCAGGATCGAAGAAAAGAGAGGAAGCTTAAGGAATAAGCGTGCTGAATCTGATCGTGAAGAAATGGATTTCAATCGCATGGACTCGAGGATCAGATTTTTGAGCTGCTACTCTAGAGTTAGGATAGATTGATAAGAAATATGTAATAGCATAGTTTTTCAGTTGAATTGCATTGTAAGGACAAATTTTTCCGCAATAAAATAAATTTTGATTTTGTCTTATTTATTTATCCTTGCAATGGTGTGTATGAAAAATTGAGGTTTCATTGTTTCTATTGTTAGCAATAATGGATTCTTTATTATGTTATTTGTGGAAATGTCGAGAATTTGCCAAATAAGGGAAGATTCTCATCGCCCAAGTTTCAGTTGGACAGAAACTTGGAGTCATGCAACTTGGTTGCGTGATGAATGAGAAACTTCATATTTGGAAATTAGACCAATTCTTTGACAAAGTGTCAAGAGAAGGACTAGGAGATCGAGTACACTAGGTTGTGCATTGATCAAGTCCACCACAAGAGTGATAAAGATATTCGTCATGATTTACTAAAGTTTAGTAAATATGGTTATACTTATAAGATTAAGTATAATTCTGAGTTGATCGAAAGAGTTTCAATCAATAGCAGAACGAATAAGAAGATTCAAGTAGGCAGAAAGATAAAAGTTTCTCTATTCTAAGAAGAAGGGAGAGTACCTTTTATTGTGTTTTATGATAAGTCTTAATGATTAAGAACCATATCTCAATTGATCCTCCAAGTGAGTCTTAGTGCATTTGTATGTCTAAGAAGAGGAATCGAGAATTGTAGAAATGGTTAAAATCAAGAAGTCAAATCATACTTCGTTCCAATATCAAGTCTTAGAGTTATATTCCAAGATTGTGAATTGAGTGACAAGTCTTTAGTAGGTTTATAACACTCAACAAATGTGGAATTGTAAAAAGTCTTCTTATTCCTACACATTTGAGATTGGTAAGTTGTGATGTCTTGGATAAGACAAAGACCAACTAGAACCAATTATGTGAAGTGATAATCTTGATAAAAACTACACTAACTCTTGAATATTTGTTTTGTCAAGGAATGTTTCTTGACAAGAGAATCTTATATGTCAAGGAGTCAGTGAGAGTCTTAATGGTCTTGAAAGGTTTCAAGAACAAATCAAGAGTTAAACCTAGTTGATCATCACTAGCACACAACTTGAGGTTTAAAGCCTATCGTGGATGACATACTCTTTTTCTGTGCCATTCCAATTGAGTTAATATGCATGTGAGTTCTATGAGTTCTCATTTGAATACATAAAGACAAAGCACCTTGATCAATGGAAAGTACATTGATATGAAAGGGTGAGTTGCTTGGAAGACATGGTGGGCATTCATGTTACCATGAGGCAAGAAATCGAGATTGAGCACGTTCGGTCCATATAAGTTTGGATTTGTCGCAAACTGGTTTTGACAAATTCACATGGATAGGAACACATACGCTTTAAAATCTAAGTGTCATGAGGGTTCCCTTCTTCATGAAAATGATTATAAGGAAATGCTTTCACTAAGAGAGATTTTAAGAAGATTGCAATTGTGAAAAATTGTATTCTCAAATTCGATTATGATTACGGCATCCCTCTTCATAGTTCGAATTGTGAGATTTGGCAATTAGTCTGAACATTTGGGACTTAGTAACAGAAGTTCTAAATTCCTTTAAACACACATGTGAGCTATCTAAGGCAAAGGTGTATGAGCTTACAAAGCTTAGATAAAGGCTTATCAAAGCATTAGGTATTAGAAATATGAACTTAAGGAATTCAATAAGCATTGTTTTCTGGAAGTTCAATTGTTTTCTAAATACATGTCAAAGCTAGTGGGAGCATAAGTGTTATGCTGGTAAGAAAATAATCATCATGTTAGTGGGAGCATGATTATTATGGTAAGTATTGCAAGTTAGCAATATTAATTATAGAAAACAAAGATTCACTTTACAAAGTTGCAAGGGTTGAAAAGTTGTTTTGCTATAATTAAGGGAGAGAATATTATACTTCGTTTCAAAATTCTAAAGCTTAGATCGAGAAACGTTAACAATATTAGTCAAGGATACATAGTGCATTCTCAAAATTCGATTATGATTACGGTATCCCTCTTCATAGTTCGAATTGTGGCAACAGGGCACATAAAATATTATGGCAGAAGGCTGATAAAGTATCACGTCTTTATGTGAGACATTATGCATCATGTCCAATACGCTTCGGGTATAGGATCGATTGCATATGCTATAATATTTGAACATTCTAAAATTTTCCAAATGCCTAGGGCATTAAGAGGGAAAAAGGACTAGAAATGGTTTTGACTAAAATAATTAAACAACTATCAAAGGACGATCTGAGGTTCACTGAGGATTTGTCGCTTGTGAGTAGTTGGAAGTATAGTACTGGATGGACTATATTGACATTATTATGAATAGATAAGATTCTATTAAGAATGAGTTGTCATATGGCAAATATGGAAATGTTTCCATTAATGGGAGTTGGATATTAAGAAATATGTCTAGATTAGAAACTTTTATGCGAGAAGGATGTTCAAAGGAATGTACTTTGAATGTGAGACTTCACATCTATGGAATTGTCTTGTAACAATTTCCGATAGAATACCTTGTAATTTCATTAGTCGGGTCTTGGTGACTTTCGTGCTGTGACATTGCGAAAGAATCATTGCATAAAATTTTAGAATCTGACATATTCTAAAAGTGGTAAGAATTTGGTATTCTTATACTAATAATAAGGATTGGGGATTGTGAAATGAGTTTCATTGGAAAAGTTTTTCAATTGATCTATTTCACAAAGTATGGACCATAGGAAACCAAAGTGTGCATGCTTGGAGCATGGGACAATTGTGGTTATAATTCGAGTAATAAGTTGATTCTCTGAAACAGTAAGCAATGAATAATGAGTAATCAATATGGTGTTTAAATAAAAGTGTTTTTATTTACGCTCAAAAGCTTTGGGGCCATATAGGATTAATATTATTATTGCATTTCACTTTGCATGTTTTGACTTCCAGAATAACTAGGTTATTCAAACATCCACAGTCGGTCATACGTTGGAAGTAGGTATGAAGGAAGACTGTCATGAATCTGTATGTAGATTGTCTAAAGTGTTTAGACATAGCACAAGTTTGCTGCAGAGTTCATGAGTGCTTTAATAAGATTAGAGTATTGGATCAAACCCACGCTCACTTGAATCACTTCATGGTTTTTTATCATGAGTAATTGTGAGACGATAACATTGTATTTTTTTGAAACCGAGACGTGTGAGTTGTTATTTGTTGGTCGGTTGCATATTGATAATAAGAAAACGCACCAGTAACTTGGTGTTATAAAACTTATTGTTGTGTGTGATTCGATTAGTAAATGCAAGCGAGCATTTGAGTCAAAGTTTATCCATTCCTTTTACCCAAAGTGGGATAAAAGCAATATCTGTCGGCCCCTCGATGATTTAGTGATGACCCTAAGCGCTTGGCCAAGCCGGGACTAAGTTGATGTGTTCAATTGTAGTCTGTTGTCAGTCGTCATAAATCGGAAGTCGGGAAACAGTATAGAGAGAATGATCGAATTTCATGTCTTGTGTCTATGCGATATCTTGAGAATGGAGGAATATATGATCCATTATCTAAAGGACACGCATATCTGATAAGATCAGAGTTGACAGCGGTTTTTGAAAGCTACGATTGCTGATCAGGTTCTGAAGTTATGCAAAATAGTTATTAGACTTATCCAAGTGGGAGACTGTTGGATTAGTGTCTAAGTCCATAACTATTTTGGTATGTACTTGACCTGATTATGACCATGGTCCTTTTGGGTTGCCTTCACCATAGTAATATGTAGGATGAATTAAGGAGAGAAAGGTTTAATTATGATTTATTAATATATTATAAGAATAATATATTAAAGGAGAAATCATATTGTTTAATTAATATTAGTCAAGAATTAATTAAGAATTAATTTAGTGGGTAAAAGATATTAATTAAACTTAGGGGATTGGAGTTGTAATTATAAGATAATTACACAATTGGGCTATGGATCACCTTGGAATAATAGGTTGGACGAATTCTATGGGGAAGCCCATTAGAAATCGTCCAAGGCATGTTCCAGAAGGGGTCCATGGGCTGCTTAGGGCTTAAGCAGTCAGATTAGGGTTTCCTAGCTGTAGACCCTAATAGCCAGCATATATAAGGAACCCTTATGGCCCCAAAAACGTGGTGAAGTAATCCTTTAGGGTTTCCAGCTGTTTTTGGTGCCTCCTCTCTCCTCCCTCTTCATCCAAGTTGCTTAGTGGTGTTTGTGACTCCATTAGAGGTGCAACACTTGAGGCACTAAGCTTTCTGAAGCCAATCAAAGCAAGGTTTGATTGTTATTGCTATATAACAATCAAAGGTAATTACTAAACCCTTATTTCAGTTCTTATTTAATAGATCTAGGGTTTATAGCTTTGGATATTCAATTGCATGTTCATTAGACAAACTAGATCCAAAAGCTATTAGGGTTTGCATGTACACCATAGGAATGATGTATTGCTCGAAACCCATCATTTCCTCACTGTGCTTGGCGGGTCGAAGGAACTAATTTCGGCCCATGGTTTATTATCATTAGGATGCTAGTTATCTATGTGACTCTTGCTTGTATGTTATGTGATATATATATCGGGCAGGGTCCGATGCCAGGCGGAGTCTGATGAGTGTATTGTATGCTTATTTATCTTTGTGATTCTTTCATGTGTTTTATGTGTCTGTATGAATGTCAGGCGTGGCCTGATGAATGTGATGATGTAGGGCCCATCTCATATTATTCACATACTTGTTACGAGCGGGGCTCGATGCCGGACGGGGCCCCCATGGTTATTGGTCATGGCCCATTGTATGTTGTTTTGTATGGTATGAGGTATCTTGGGGAACTCACTAAGCTTCATGCTTATGGTTTTTAGTTTATGTTTCAAGTACTTTTGGATTGAAGGGCAAGAGCTCAGGATTTCATTATGGTTTTTACGCAAAGGTTTGGATGATGGTTTATTATTATAAAAAATGAAGTTTTTGGTCTTAAATTTTGGGACGTTACAACCAGATACATCCCTTGCAGGCTTTAGAGACCATATTTCGATTGACAGCTTGAATTGAAGAGATCTAAGGCAAAATTACTTCTAAATTCTTGTTTTTCTTTTTTTCATTATGACTTGGAAAGCTTATTTCGTTTCTACCTATTTATTTTCATTAGTTATGGGCTAAAAACCCTAACTTTCCTTTAGAGTAGAGGATCATTGCTTCTATTTGATAAAGACCCTATTATGTTAATTTAATCAACTTTTCTGTTTATGGCTGAGTTTTATTAGGATTAGATGAACTATCTATCTTAATATGCTTGCATCTTATGATTTTGTGACTTATGAAATTATAGGACAAGTGTTTTGATCAAAAACCTAGGGTTAAATAAAAAAGGTGGTAAAATAATGTGGTAAGTAGTATATGATAAACATTCATATATAGAAATGGTGTTCATTATAATTAATATCATTCATAATTTCATGTCATGCATAATTCAAACTCAATACTAGTTTATTTGATTGTTTGTCCACTTGATCACCGAATAAATAATATCATAATAGGAATCGGAAAGCAACGTAACTTAAATACATTGCACTATCCATAAAATCAACCATATATAATAGGTGAATCGCATCTAAACAAATGTAATCTTTTATATTGTCTTCAAAATCATTTTTTATGCTTAAGTTTAAGTTACTTTATGTCTATTGCTATTAATTAAGTTTTCTAAACATGAAAAAATAAACAACCCCCCCCCCCCCCCCCGTCTATTCACTTTCATTAAATTAGTTAACTTTAGTAGTGATTTTAGCTTTTAATCATTATGTTCCCCTTGTGTTCGACGCCCGACTTACCTGAAGTATTCTATTTTTCTAATAGGTACACTACCTATTGTGTTTTAGCTAGCTAAGATTTGTTTGGTTTATAAATTAAAAACTAGTATATATAATTCATATCACAGAGCCTGTAATATGTACTGAAAAAACATCTGAATAGAATGGTTAAAATAGCATTCAAACATGTGGTAAAGAAGACTTCTTAAATTTCGACAAGAAAAATAAATCATAGTTGTACCCCATTTAATGATAAACCCTAAAATGCTCGAAGATGAAACCAAATAAGGATTTGAATATGCATCACCAGTTCTCAACCCGAACAACTTGCAAAAGTTTGTCTTGGTAATAGCAGTTTTGGGCCCTTGGACATCAAATTTCAACACATCTATCTTCTTATTATAACCTTTTGTGATAGAAGCCAAAATCAGGACTGAAATAGGAACTTCTTCATGATGAGTCAAGATCAACAATCATGTTCTGATGTTGTTTGAAATGAGATGAATAAATGAGTCAGATTAACCAACGAAGGAAACGTGATAAATAGAAGACTCCATTTAAAATCAATGAAATAAACACACAAAGAATTGAAGAATGTAGAAGAATCTCTTGCAATGCTCTTGAATCATCTGAAAGCGTAAAATGGTTAATTGTCTGCAATTTGGGTATTTATATGAAGTGGAATGGAAAAGGTTTATTTTGAATTTGAAAAGTATAGGATTGTGGGAGAGAGAAACCGACAACATCATGCCATAAATGCCAGTCCAATCCAACATCAGACTTGAATACCACACCCGTCATCACTTTAAAGAGGTCCACTAAGAACTTGCCAACTCAGCATATCTTTAACAGAAATAAAACATATGTCTTCCAATGTGTTCGTAGAAAATTCTTCGTATAATAATCACAAAATATCTTCTCGCAATATAGAAACATGCCAATTCGGTTTGTAGCAATTTCGCAAGCATTGAGTCTACCCTTCAATATAACAAATATTGAAACAATATACATGGAATTACGACTAGTGTTACCTAAAATAAAATTGTAACGTCCCGAAACTTAAGACCAAAAATTTAATTTTAATAATAATAAAATCATCATCCAAAACGTGTTCATAAAACAATAAAATAAAATCATAGTATATCAGTCAATCATCTTAATACATCAGAGTCAAATAAACGGAAGTTGTGGTATGTGCGATGCTATCATTCCGAGCTCTTCCCTTTAATTTCGGAAGAATCTGAAACATAAAATGAAAACCGTAAGCACAAAGCTCAGAGAGTTCCCTAGAATACCTCATACCATACATATAAAACATACAATGGGCTATGCCCAACAACCATCAGGCCCCGCTCGACATCGAGCCTCGCTCGGAGCAGATTTGTCAGTAACATGAGATGGGCTCCACCCCATCACATTCATGAGGCCCCACCTGACATCGGCCCCTGCCCGACATTCATACAGACACATAAAATACATGCAAGAATCACTAAGATAAATAGCATACAATACACTCATCAGGCCCCGCCTATCATTGGACCCCACCCAGTATACATAGCACATACTGTGATATCCTCATTTTTCACGGCCAGAAAAGACCGATTTTGTTTATGCTTTATAAAAATCAGAGTACTTCTTTTAATAAAAATGTTGCAGAATTTGTTCCCAGTAAAACATGATAAATACGTTATCAAAGCATTTCCGAAGAAATGTATTTTTATTCATTTTCAAAACATTGGGATGTCATTGTCAATACAGAAACATAAGCATAAATAGACTTACATTTATTTACACTAGTGATCTACATCTCTTTTAAATCTCTAAGTGTAAGGTAGCTTCACTTCGACACCTGTGATACAAATAAACTGAGTGGGTCAGGTTGGGAAACCTGGTGAGTACATAGGGTTTTCAACCCACAATAATATAATTATTTTGTTTAAACATCAAACAATCAACCCAATTACCCATCCCCATTATCTTCTTTACTCTTAAGGATCTACCCTAAGAATTAGCTATTCCTCGTTCATTCATTCCAAAGGATTATCCTAAGGAATCAGCACGAAATCCATCGTTGCCAGAGTCTACTTAATTGGCACTACGTCGCATAGTCGCCAGGTTTTAGGCACTAAGTCTCATAGTCACCAGGGTTTATACAACTGGCACTAGGTCGCATAATCGCCAGGGTTTAGGCACTACGTCTCATAGTCGCCAGGGTTTGTTTATCGACAGTATTGTTTCCGAGAATCCGCTCGCAATACATGTCAATGGGTTTTTAGATTGACTAGCCCGGATCTACGGGCGTTACACATACTATACATGCAAGAGTAACATAGACAACTAGCATCCTAATCATAATAAATCATGGGCCGACATTGGTGCCTTTGACCCGCCAAGCACAGTGAGGAGACTCACCTCAAACGGTTGAAAATCTGATAAATGCTCGGACTACTGATCCTGAAAATCCCCACGCAAAACAAGCAAACAATACCCTAATTAATAATTAGGTCAAAATTCATAATCGGGGTCCCCAACCCAACACCCTCAACCTCTAGGGTAAAAGACTAATCTACATTTTCCCTTATTGGGCCCAACTAGCTTGGCCTAATAACCCTATAGTGGTCCAAGGCCCAATAATGGCCCAACCCATAAACCTAAGGTCCAACTATGACCCAACAGATGCAAAACCCAAAATCAAGCTAAGGCTCAAAGTCCAAAGAGAGTCCAAGTCCAAAATAAGGGCCAAAACAAAAGAATCCCAAACATAGTGTATGCCCTGCATACTCTTCGTACGCACCTCGAACATGCGCTGACCCAAACAAACATCTTGCTGACCCAGTACGTATAGCGTACTACAGAGAACGCCCGACGTACTGGCTAGAGTCCCAAAATCCAACTTAAGGTCTTATTCCCTTAAGACCTTTTCGTCCAAACTTCATATCTAAGCCTTCTGGAACGTCTTAATCCATAAAGTCATGAACTTGGAGCCTTTGCATGGCTCAAAAGAACCCAAACTTTACTTTTAAAATTCTACAATCACCAAATGGACCTAAACACATGTATGGTTGATCTACAACCATCAAGATGCTAAATTTATGGACTATGGACCTCGCAAACATGAAGAGAAGCAACTCCTAACTTCTGGAGTGGAAGAAACCCACTAGGTCTCATCATAGGACCAAAAAGGGACCAAAACTTCATAAAGACTAGATCTAAGCGTACAAGGAGCAAGTTTCAAGCTTTATACCTTAATGAAGCTGGAAATGATGTGTGAAGTCTTGATCTACAAGTTCTCTTTTGATCAAGGCTCCTTCTTCCAAGCTCTTCTTCCTCAAATCTCACCAACATACACTAAAAATACACACAAAAGTGTCAAATCTCTTCAAGAGGGTCTAGGGTATTGAAATGGGACTCAAAGGGCCATGGAGGCTGAGAAATGAGAGGATCATGGGCATAATGTTGTTTAAATAAGAACCAAACCCTAAAATTTAGTGTTTGTTCCCTGGGTGTGTACGCCCAGCATACTCCCAAATTTCCAAAAATGGCAAAATTGCCCCCCCAGGAACCCAATCTGCAAAATATTTACACACCAAGGGTCAAAAATGAAAAGTACCTTGAATCTGGTGTTACAATTCTCCCCCACTAGAATCAGACTTCATCCTCGAAGTCCGCTGCTGTAAAAAACTCTTGGTAATGCTCCCTCATCTTGTCTTCAGACTCCTACGTCCATGCAGACCGCTTTCAGTGTTGCCACTACACCTCCACCAACTCCACAGCCTTGTTCCTAAATTTTTTCGTCTTCTTGTCAAGGATGGAAACCGGTCTCTTAATATAATTCAGGAAATCATCTACCTGACTATCCTCCAATGGAACCACCGCAAAATCATCAGCCAAACATTTCTGCAGCTGAGAGACGTGAAACTTGTTATGGATCTGACTAAGCTCCTTGCGTAGATCTAAGTGATAAGCAACGCAGTCCACCCGGGCCAAAACCCTAGAAGAACCGATATACCTGGGGCCCAACTTGTCACTCTTCCTGAAACGGATGACACCTTTCCAAGGTGAAACCTTTAGGAGAACCATATCCCCAACCTGGAACTCTAGATCCGATCGATGTTTGTCAGCATAGCTCTTCTGCTGACTCTATGTTGCCTGAGGTTTACCCTGAACCTACTGAATCAACTCAGTAGTCTTGAGTACCACCTCAGTACTTCCCATGACTCACTGACCAACCTCACCCCCAACATATCGGGGTCATGCACTTCAAAAGGAGGTCGATCAATGCTCGAGTGATAACTGTTCTTACACGAAAACTCCGCCAAAGGGAGATACGTATCCTTACTCCCACCAAAATCCAATATACATGCCCGAAGCATATCCTCCGGGTTCTAGACAGTCCGCTCACTCTGTCCATCAGTATGCGGGTGGAAAGTCGTGCTGAAATGCAGTCGAATACCCAGATCCTCGTGAAACTGCTTCCAAAACCTAGAAGTAAATCGGACATCCCTGTCTGAAACCATTGAAACTGGCACCCCATGCCGTGCCACAACCTCCCTGATGTAGATGTCGGCCAACTTATCCGCAGATATACTCTCTTGAATAGGAATGAAATGCACGCTCTTGGTCAATCAATCCACGATGACTAATATCGAATCTACTCCATGCGTTGTTCGAGGAAACTTCATGATGAAATTCATATTTATCTCTTCCCATTTCCAAACAGAAATGTCTAACGGTTGCATCTTGCCGTGAGGTCGCTGATGCTCAGCCTTGACTTTTCTGCAAGTCAAACACCTCTCCACATACCATGCCACATCTCGCTTCATACATGGCCACCAATAATCAAGTCGGGGATCTCGATACATCTTTGTTGCTCCGGGATGAATAGAAAAACCTCGACTTGTACGCTTCCTCCATCAAAACCTGGCGTGCACCACCCAAATATGGAACCCACACTCTCTGATGAAGGGTCAATAACCCCCGGCTATCATAATCTAAGGAAGCCACATGGCCCACTATGCGCTCATTCTTCCGTTTCTCTTACTTTATAGCCTCAACATGAGCCTCTCGAATATGCTCCAGGAGTGGAGTAATCATTGTCATCCTCAAGCACACATCTCTGATCGGAGTCGCGACCGCCTTTCGGCTGAGAGAATCGACAACCACGCTGGCCTTCCCCGGATGGTAAAGGATCTCACAATCATAATTCTTCACCACGTCAAACCATCTAAGTTGCCTCATGTTCAAATCCGGCTAATCTATCAAATATCTTAGGCTCTTGTGATCCATATCGATAGTACATCGGACCCCATAGAGGTAATGCTGCCAAATCTCGAGGGCAAACACCACACCCCCCAGCTCCAAATCATGGGTAGGATAGTTCGCCTCATGAGGCTTCAATTGCCTCGAAGCGTAAGCAATAACGCGACCCGTCTACATCAGAACTACACTCAAATCTGTGATCGATTCATCAAAATAAACCACAAAATCCTCAACACCCTATGGCAGGGTTAGAATCAGCGCCTCACACAATCTCTGCCTCAAGGTCTCAAAATCTGCCTGCTGCTCAGGTCTCCAACAAAACGTGACAGTCTTCTTCGTTAACAGAGTCCAAGGAACCGCTATCTTGGAGAAATCCTAAATGAATCTCCGATAGTAACCTGCCAAAACCAATGAAACTCCAAATCTCAGATGGAGACTTCAGAACTTCCCATCTCATTACCGCCTCGACCTTGGCCGGATCGACCAGAATACCGTTCTGGTTGACAAGGTGCCCCAAAAACTGCACCTTGCACAGCTAGAACTCACACTTGGAGAACTTCACATACAGTCTCTTCCTCCTCAAGGTCTCCTAGGTTTTATTGTTTAAATTTGAACATAAAAGTTTTAGTTTTTGAAATTTAAATAGTTAAACCCTAATATTTTGAAAGGTTTCAAAATTTGTCCTCAAGTTTTGGAATTTAAAATCTAATTAAAAGGTATTAATTTTGAAATATTAAATTCTATAACCCTAGTATTTTGAATAGTTCAAATTACACCCTTGTGGATTTCATTAAATTAATTATGAGTTTAATTAAAAGAGAAAATTAATAAATCCATAATAATATGGTTTAAGATTAATCAAATTAAAAGTTTAATTTATTAATAGTTTAAACCACCTAGTATTTTAAAAGTGTAAAATACACCCTTATAGTATATAGAATTAAAAGTTTAATATATATATATATATATATATATATATATATATATATATATATATATATATATGTATTAGAAACTGTCAATCTTACCGTTAGTAGGCCTCATTCACGAAGTTGGTCAATAAGGGGTGTTTAAGGAAGCGGCCTATAAACTGACCGCCATTGGGTATCAAATCTTACCCACCGCACCCTTGACTAATGGAGAGTCGTTAGCCGAACGGGTAGGATAGGACACAACCTTCCATTATAGGTACAATGAAATACGAAGTAACTAAACACTTTTATAAATTCCCAAATCTTAGTTACTTTAGGAAAAATGTGAATTTGGTGCTAATCCATGAAATTGCACAATGCACCTTGTTGGTCGTTAGTGGAGTGTGTGTGGTGAACCGGCACACTAATATGGGACCAATGAAGGATGGCAATGGGTAGCTCGTAGATTATCATAGATCAATGGAGTGTGTGTGGTTAACCGACACATTGATTAGGTGATATACGGCTTTGAGAGTACCAAGCTAATTTGCAAGGTTATTCACACCTTGTTTGTGATCCTCAGTATCCCAGACACAAACTTGAAGGGCATAATCGAGATTAAACATGCCATTGAAAAGTTCAATGAATCTCAAAAGATCTAGGAGTTTCAATTCATTTAAAACCTAATTTTCATTTTCGTTTTTCATGGTGGAAATTGGTAAATCTTCATTTACCTAACTTTAAATATTTTGCAGCTGGATTACGACATCCCTCTTCCGAGTTGTAGGATATTGTGTTGGGTCCTAACCTTAATATTTCATTTGGGTGTTATATTAAGGATTGAATCAAATAACTTGAATTTCTCCCGTTTTGTAGATGTCAAAATCTAACAACTATGGTCTTCCTGAATCCTTGAAAAAGTTTTCCACATGAAGATGATGTTCCACGATTGGATTGTGGAAATGGAAATCATGCCTCACTTCCTCCACCTCCTCCAATAGTTCTCCCAGACCCATGTGTTCGAAGACTTGAAAAGTTCAAAGTCACTCAAGTCCTATTGGCAAGCAAATACGAAAATGGAAAGTCTATATGTGCTCATGTCTTGAAAATGAAGTTGCATATTGACAAGTTGGGAATGTTGGATGTTGATGTGAAAGACCCTTAACTTTCATACTAAAGACATTGTTAATCCAAGTTACTCCAAAACATGCTACATACATATTTATAAACAATATTTACATTGATAGTTTGATTAAAAAAGACTGGATACAAACAGACTAAGTTTTAGTATATTACATAACTACCCAGGATAATATAGTTTTATACATACATAAACCCAAGTACAAAAGTAATAGTATAAACTATTCTAAATCTTCCAAAAGTATATGACTATACTGGATTCTCATTACCTGCAATTGTTAAACACTGAGAAGGGTAAGCGGTGACGCTTAGTGAGTTCAATAATAGATACAATATAACGTTATGCCATATATATACACTTCAATATGGAAAAAGCAAAGGGAACAAGGAACAACAAAGGCATATGTGAATCATACGACAAGCTTTCCATATCAATCAATGATTTGATACAAAGATTTACAATCAATGAGACATAACAATTTCAACTTGATATACATCAATAAAGCTTCAACCCAAATGGCATAGAAAATACAATTTCAGAATATCATTTTTGCTAGAATATACAGGCTTTCAACCCTACATAGCCCTATGCCAATACCAGAAGTTATACGAGTCATGCTCTACATGGCCAAAGGCACAAAGCCAATACCAGAAGCTATACGAGTCATGCTCTACATGACCAAAGGCATAAATCCGATATAACACAGAAGACATACAATTTCTGATTTAAACAATTTGGTAGATTGTAGGCTTTTAGCCCTATCTAACCTTCTGCCAATGCCATAGGGGTAGAATTCATTCTCTTGCGAGACATGCTCTACACGGATAGAGGCTACATACCAATACCACTGTGAATCTAAGTCCTTTCACTGATCACATGACCAAAGGTACAACTTTGCTATCAAAATATTAGAAATAATAACACGAGATGATAAAACGGAAAAGCACATAGCATATATAACACATAACATACAATTGTTCCTATATATTGAACTCACCGTGAAATAGAAGCGGATTAATTTGGGCAGCACTTCGACTCTAAATATGACTTTCTGTGACGAAACCGGGGATTTTAGTTGAAAATCGGCCTTACTCGGGCAGAGTTTCGGCTAGAAAATATCATTTTCTCGGGAACTTCGGAGTGTCGGGACTTGTTTCGGGTGTCGGCGATGATACTGGGACTTCAGGGGGTTAAAAGTGGGTTAAAAGAGAGTAGAAAGTGAGAGAGGATTGAATTTTGTAAACCAAATACGGCTGCCTTCGCATCCCTTTTATAGGGTGAATTTTTGAGGTTCACGACGTGAATCATGCTTGTTCACGTCGTGAATTTGATCCCGGTCATCCCCTAGGCTTGCCGTGTGTCTTCTAGGCTCGAAAGGTGTCGTTCAAGTAGTTCACGTCGTGAATTTCTATGATTCACGTCGTGAATGCAGTCGGTTCTCCAAGTTTGTGCTCCGAACTTCAAAAATCCATATCTTTCGCATACGAGCTCCGTTTTTGACGTTCTTTATATCCACGCGTAAATGAAATTATGCTCTACAACTTTCGTTTAGACTTCGTTGGCTAATTTTGACTTTATTTTTAATATTATATATTTGGGGCCGAGACAGGAAAAGTCCGTTAAAAATCCATAACTTGTTCATCCGGCGTCTGTTTTCGTCTGTATTTTTACCGTTGTATTACTATTGATGAGACCTTGGATTCTCGTTTAGGTTGAGTCGGCTAAATATCGCTCGATCTTTATTTCGAGTTTTTAGCTGTCTACTGCTATTCCAAAACTTAGAAAAATCATAACTTTCTCATATGAAGTCAGATTTTGACGTTCTTTTTATGAAAGTTCTCGGTTTAACGAATACTACAACTTTCATTTAGATCATATAGGCTAAAAATTAGCTTATCGAAAACTCACTTTTTACGTCACACGGCGTCGTGCCGGTTCTGTCGCGAAACTTCAATAAGTCATAACTTCTTCGTTATAACTCGGATTTCGATGAGGTTTTTGCCTAAATGTTTCTAACGAGATTCTTTACAACTTTCAATAATATAATTCTACTTATTTTCAATTTTATATTTTCGTTAATTTCAATAGTTAACTTTTGATTTGAATCTCATAAGACTTCCAATACATTCTAAATGATTCTAAACATAGTTTTACTTCAATTCTAGTAAAAACTTTATGTTAGAACTCGACGCTCAAATTCATATAATATTTTATTATATTATTCACTTTTAAAATTTCATAACACGATAACCGAACGTGTATGTTACACGATGTCTCAAGGAAGTTGGCTGTTGACTTGGTTCTTCAATCACTTCCTGACTCATATAGTGATTTCATTTAGAGAGTACTATATGATGGACCACGATGTGACCCTCATTGATCTAACATATTTGCTTATTGCTACTGAATCAGCAATGATTTGGCGCACTGGTAAAGCAAATTTGACTGGTAGATCAGGCTTCTAAGCTTCCATGGACATTGATGATGGCAACATTGGAAGTCCAGAAAAGACTTCTCTTCCCAATGGAAAGCGATCGGCCAAGGTCAAACCTTTTGACCGGATGGTAAAGAGAAAGGCTGAATCTAAAATTATCCCATGTGTTGTTCCAAAAGAGTCTGTTTGATTCTATTGCCAAGAGAAGGGGCATTGGATGCGAAGCTGCCATATTTACCTGAGGGATCGCAAGGATGGGAGAGTCAAGATGTATGACTCTGCTTCAGGTAAAATCCACTATCTAACTCTACTAAGTTCCTAATTGTAGATTCTTAATGCATGATGTGATATGATTACATTTTGATGTTTTGTAGGATCGAAGAAAAGAAAGGAAGCTTAAAGGAAAAGTATGTTGAGTCTGATCGCGAAGAAATGGATTACAATCGCATTGTTCGATGATTGGATTTTTGAGCTACTGTTTAAAAGTTAAAATAGATTGCTTAGAAATATTTAGTAACATATTGTTCATTTGTAATTGCGTTGTAAGGACATGTTTTCCCGCGTTTTTTATAAATAAAAATAAATTTTGATTTTTGTCTTATTTATATATATCCTTACAATGACTTTTGTGAAAATTGATGTTTGTATGTTTCTATTGTTAGCAATATTGAAATGGATGTGATTCTTTATTATGTTGTTTGTGGTAGTGTCAAAAATTTACCAAATAAGGAATGATTCTTATCACCCAAGTTTCAATTGGACAGAAACTTGGAATCATACAACTTGTTTTGTGTGATGAATGAGAACATTCGTATTCGAGAAATTAGACTAATTCCTTGTTCACAAGTAGATGTGAGTCAAGTGAAGGACTAGGAGATCTAGTACACATCGTTGTGCATTAGACAAGTCCACCGCAAAGAATGATAAGAATATTCGTCATGATTTGCTAAAAGTCTAGTAAATGTGGTTATGCTTAAAAGATTAAGTATGATTCTGAATCATTGGGAAAGATTCAATGAATAGCAGAACGAATAAGAAGAATCAATTAGGCAGAAAGATAAAATTTTCTCCAATCTGAAAAGACGGGAGAGTACTTTATGATTAACTTAGTGATTATGAAACCGTATCATAATTGATCATCTAAGGACACCTTAGTGCACTAGTATGGCTAAGAAGAGGAATCAGAAATTGTTGAAATGGTTTAATCAAAAGGTGAATCATACTTCGTTTCAAAATCAAGTCTTAGAGTCATACTCCAAGATTGTGACTTGAGTGACATCATCATAAGAAGGTTTATAACACTCATCAAATATGGAGTAGAAAAGTTTCTTACTCTTGCACGTTTGAAATTGGTAAGTTGTGATGTCTTGGATAAGACAAAGACCAACTAAGACCAATTGAGTGAAGTGTTTGTATTGATAAGAATCTGCACTAACTCTTGAATATTAGTTTGTCAAGGAATGTTTTTTTTTTGACAAGAGAATCTTATATGTCAAGAGGTCAGTGGGAGTCTAAATGATCTTGAAAAGTTTCAAGAACTAATCAAGAGTAAACCTATTGTTAATCACCGGCACACGAGTTGAGGTGTATAACTTGTCGTGTTGACGTATTATTGTTTCTGTTCCATTCCAGCCAAGTTAACTATGCATGTGAGTTCTATGAGTTCTCATTTGAATGCATAAAGGCAAAGCACCTTAATCGATGAAAGTTCATTGATATGTATGGGTGAGCTGCTGAACAACTTTGAAGCAATGGTAGGCCCTTATGCTGCTAGATGGCAAGAGATAGAGATTGAACAAGTTCAGTCCATATGAGTTTGGATTTAAACATTGTCTTGTGATAATGGTTATGACAAATTCGCATGGAGAGGAACGCATACACCATAAAATCTAAGTGATAAGGTTTCTCTTCGCTTCATGAAAATGATTGTGAGGAAACGCTTTCACTAGGAAGATTTTAAGGAGATAGCGATTGTGTAAATTGCATTCTCAATTCCGATTATGATTACGGCATTCCTCTTCATAGTTCGAATTGTGAGATTTGGCAATTAATTTGAACAATTAAGACTTATTGTTGTAAGTTCTGAAATTTTTTAGATACACATATGAGCTTTCTCATAAAAGGTGTATCAGCTTGGATAAAAGCTTATCGAAACGTTTCGTATCAGAAATATGAACTTTTTGGTTAGAAAGTCAATAAGTATTGATTTGTAGAAAGTCCATCTGATTTCTGAATACATGTCAAAGTCAGTGGGAGCATAAGTGTTATGCTGATAATTATCATGTTAGTGGGAGCATGTATTATGTTACGAGTTAGCAATGTTAATTATAGAAAACAAAAGTTTCAATTCGCAAAGTTGCATAGGTTGAAAGGTTGTTTGCTATAATTAAGGGAGAGAATATTATACTTCATTTCAAATCTAAAATCTTAGATCAAGAAATTTTAATCAAATTTAGTCAAAGGACATATATAAATGTTATGTTGAAAAGATTCAACGTAAGGGAATTCTATATATGACAATATTATGGCAAGAGACTGGTAACGTATCACGTTTCCATTGTGTATCGTATCCCATACGCTTCGGGTATAGGATGTAGGGTTTTGAGCATTCTAACACTCCTATGGTGTACATCCAACCCTATAAACCTTGGATCTATGCTTTCTCTAAAATACATGCAAATAAGATTTTCCAAGGTTTACATCCTAACTAGCATGGCATGGGGAACTTAAATCATAAAAGTACTAGTAGAATGTCATACCTTTTAGTAGTGGTTGATTCCTTAAAGTTTGAGAGCCTAGCACCAATAGTTTGGATGCCTCAAATGGAAATCACAAATCACCACAAACTTTGGAAAACTCTTGAGAGAATAATGCACACTCTTGAATTGGACACCACTCTTGTACACACACAACTAGTGCCAAATCAAGTGCCAAGGACTCCTTTATATAGTGTGGAGGATTAGGGTTACATCCATGTAAACCCTAATACCCATGACTCTTCCTTTCCAAGGATCCATGGGTTAAAAGCTCCATGGACCATCCATGGACTCCCATGCAAGCCTAGCCCATTCCAAATGAATATTAGCCCACACTTATATAAATACAAGAGTCCATATTTAATTAGTCACCTTTTTGATCACCAAATTAATTCTAAATTAATTTATGATCAATACTAATTAAATAATATGATTTCATATTAATATATTATAACTTATAATATATTAACAAATCATAAACATATTATTCGCAAAAGGTTATCCAAATCGTTCGGGTGAAGTGCAACCCAAATGGACCATGCCGGGTCGGGTCAAGTGCATCTCAAATATTGCTATGGACTTAGACACCTTATCGAACAGTCTCCCACTTGGATAAGTCTACTAACTATATTTGCAGATATGACTTCAGGAACTAACCGGCAATCATAGCTCTCAAAACTCTGTTGAACTATGTAGCGTCATTTTAGATAAGTGATCATATAATCCTCTGTTCTAGATATCAGCCAGACAAATACATGGAACAATGTCTTACTTATTGTCCAGCAGTTTGTTTCTCGATTTCCGATTTGTTTGATATAGAACTTAATTGAACACATCAACTTAGTTCTGACCGGGCCCGGTACATGGGTCAACACAAAATCATCGAGGGGCCCAGATATCGCTTCTAATCCAAGAAGGAACAGATAAACTTCGACTCATATGCTTGTTCTACTACTTGTTGAATCATACACAAAGGCACGTTTTATAACATCGAGTTACCAAATGCGTTTACGTACAATCAATGTATAACCAACTCATAGGCAACAAGTCATATCTCTAGGTTTGAAGACTTATATGATATTACCGTCTCACGATCACTCGAGATAAATTCCATGAAGTGATGCAAGTGAGCGTGGGTTTATTCCAATACTCAGCACTTATGAGTACTCATGAATGTTGTAGCAACCATTGCTATGGCTAAACACCTTTAGTCATCTATAAGCCCAATTCATGACAGTCTTAATTCATACCTACTTCCGACGTATGACCGACTGTGGAAGTTTGAATAACATAGTCATTCGGAAAGAATAACCTAGTTATTATGGAAGTCAAAACATGCAAAATGAAACACGAGAATAATTGAATCCAATGTGGTCTCAGCACTTATAAATATAAATAAAACACCTTTTATTCATCACTATATTGATTACACATTATTCTGTTTCGATTTATCAACTTAACACTTGAATTAAAAATAATAGTTGTCCCATGCTCCAAGCATGTACACTATGTTTTCCTAAACAACAGTTATGCCATACTCCAAGTATGCAAACTATGTTTGTCTATGATCTTTACTTTGTGAAATAGATCAATTGAACATGGTTTCAATGATGCTCATTTCACAATCCCAAATCCTTACCGTAAATGTAAGAATATCAAATTCTTGTCATTTACTATAATATGTTAGATTTTAAACTCATATGCATTGATCCTCTTGCAATGACTATGCACAAAAGTCACAGAGACCTGGCAACAGACATTACAAAGTATTCCAGTGGAGATCAATTCCATGGAAACGAAGTCTCACATTTAAAGTACATTCCTTTGAATATCCTTCTTGCATAAAAGTTTCGAACATTCTCATAGATTCTTGAAATCCAACTCCTAATATGGAAAACATTTCCATATTCCCATTTTGACTATCACTCTTGAACAAGAGCTACATTTTTTCAGAATATGTCAATATAGCCCTTTCCACAATTTAACATCATACTTCCAACTGTGCATGAGAAACCAATATTAGGTAAACCTCAGATTGTTCTCGACAATTGCTTAATCATTTCAGTCATAACCAGTTCTATTCCTTTTTCCTTCTTAATGCTCTAGGCATTTTTGAAAATTTGGAATGGATAGATATTATAGCACATGTGATCGATCCTATACCCGAAGCATATGGGACTCGATTCATGATGTCTCACATAAAGACATGATACTAGATCAGTCTTTTGCTACAATATTTTTATTTTCCATGTTTTCAAAAATCTATTATGAAGAGGGATGCCGTAATCATAACCGAATCTTGAGAACGCAATATATATAGAATTCCCTCATGTTGAACCATTCCAACATAAAATTCATATATATATTCTTGACTAAAGATGATTAAAATCTCAATCTAAACTTTTAGGATTGAAATGAAGTATAATCTCCTATCCCTTAATTATAGCAAAACAACCTTTTTCCAAGCGAAACTTTTGTTTTCTATAATTAACAATACTTATCATTATGCTCCTACTAGCATAATAATTATTTAGCATAACAATTATGCTCCCACTAGCTTTGACATATACTCAGAAATCGACTTCTAGAAATCAATACTTTATTGACTTTCATCACCAAAGTTCAGACTTCTGATACGAGATGCTTCGACAAAACTTTTATCTAAGCTTCTCAGACTCATACATCTTTCCTTAGGTAGCTCACATGTGTGTCAAAACAATTATGAAGAGGGATGTCGTAATCATAATGTTTAGAACTGTTTGCCATTTCTCACAAGTCCATGTTAGTGTGCCGGTTAACCACACACGCTCCACTAACGACTTTGAGAATGCAAATATCACAATTTCTATCTACTTAAAATCTACTTAGTGAAAACGTTTCCTCACCATCATTTTCATGAATCGGAAAGAAACCTTATGACACTTAGATTTTATGGTGTATGTGTTCCTATCCATATGAAATGAACTTTTTCAATCTTGATTTCTTGCCTCTTGGTAGCACAAGGGTCCACCAATGCTTCCAAGTTGTTATGCACACAATTGAGAACTCACAGAACTCACATACACAGCCAACTTTACCGGAATAGGCACAGAACAAGAATTTATGTTAACACGATAGGTTACAAACCTCAAGTCGTGTGCTAGCGATAAACTATAGGTTTTATCCTTGATTAGCTCTTGAAACATTCAAGACCTTTAAGACTCCCACTGTCCTCTTGACATATAAGTTTCTCTTTGTCAAGAACCATTCCTTGACAACCAAACAAATATTCAAGAGTCATTGCGGATTCTTATCAAGATAAACACTTCACACAATTGGTCTCAGTTGGTCTTTGTTTTATCCAAAACATCACAACTTACCAATTTCAAATGTATAAGAGTAGAAAACATTTTACTCTTACATTTGACAAGTGTTATAAACCTTCTTTAAGATGTGTCACTCATATTACAATCTTGGAGTATGAATCTAAGACTTGTTTTGGAACGAAGTATGTATCACCTTCTTGATTTAACCATTTCAATAAATTATGACTCCTCTTCTTAGCCATAAGAATGCACTAAGTGTTGGATTTTGAGCATTTTAACACTCCTAAGTGTACATGCAACCCTAAATACCTTGGATCTATGTTTTCTCTATTATACATGCAAATATGATTATCCAAGGTATTATCCTAACTAGCATATCAAAACATTGATACTAGGATACTAAAATAGATAGAATACATACCTTGTTATTGTTGCTTGACTCCATGAAGCTTGAGAGCCTAGTGCCCCAAGTGTGACACCTCAAATGGTTCACACAACATCATGAACTCTTGGAATAACCATGAGAAGAAGACATACATGTTCAAATTGGCTAGCCCTCAAAGTATGTATCACTTGTGCCACTTTCTTGAACTAAAGGGGTTCTTATATAGTGTGGCTATTAGGGTTACACCATGTAACTCATGACTTTACCCATTCCTTATGCTCCATGGGTTTTAACCTCCATGGACTATCCATGGATCACCACATGGGTTAAACCCAACATAAAGGAATCTTGGATCATAAGCCCACATATATAAGAATGAATGATTTACACAATCAATCCCCATATATTTAATTAGTCTCTTTTTGATCACTAAATTAAGTCCAAATTAATTCTTGATCAATACTAATAAATAACATGATTTCATATTAATATATTAGAACTTATAATATATTAATATGTCACAAAATGTCTTTTCCTCATAAACGGTCTATCCAAATGTCCCGATACCATGCAACCCAAATGGACCATGTCGAGTCGGGTCAAGTACATACCAATTATAATTATGGACTTAGACACTAATCCAACAGTCTCCCACTTGGATAAGTCTAAAACTATTATTGCGTATGACTTCAGGAACCAACTGGCAATCGTAGCTCTCAAAAGCCGCTGTCGAACTCTGACCTTGTAGATGAACTCTGACCTTTGTCAATGACTTGTCCATTAGATAAGGGATCATATATTCCTCCATTCTAGATATCATATGGACTGAGACATGGATTATAATCATTCTCTCTGTCCATTTGTTGTTTCCCGATTTCCGATTTATGACGATTGACTAATTGAACAAATCAAATCAGTCCAGGCCCGGCCGAGCACTTACATTTGTCATCATCAAATCATCGAGGGGCCCACAGATATCGCTTTTATCCCGAAGGTAAAAGGAATGGATAAACTTCGACTCATATGGCTTGTTCTACTACTTGTTGAATCATACACAAAGGCACGTTTTATAACACCGAGTTACCGAATGCGTTTTCGTGCAATCAATGTACAACCAACTCATAGTAACAACTCATATCTCTAGGTTTGAAGAATATAAGATATTATCGTCTCATGATCACTCGTGATAAAATCCATAAAGTGATTCCAACGAGCGCGGGTTGAATCCATTACTCAGAACTTATGAGCACTCATGAGTGTTGTAGCCCCTTGTCCAACATCTTAGACCTCTACAAGCCAACCCATGACAGTCTTGATTCATATCTACTTCCAACATATGACCGACTGTGGATAGTTTGAATAACTTAGTCAATCAGGAAGAACGACCTAGTTATTCTGGAAGTCAAAACATGCAAAATGAAACACAATAATAATAGAATCTAATATGGTATCAAAACCTATGAACATAAATAAAACACCTTTTATTTATCACCATATGATTACACATTATTCATTGTATACTGTTTCAGCTATCAACTTTATTCTTGAATTTAAAACAATAGTTGTCCCATGCTCCAAGCATGTACACTATGTTTTCTAAACACTAGTCATGCCATACACCAAGTATGCATACTATGTTTGTCTATGATCTTCACTTTGTGAATTAGATCAATTGAACATAACTCCAATGATCCTCTTTCACAGTCCCAAATCGTTACTGCAAATGCAAGAATTCCAAATTCATGTCATTTACTGAAATCTGTTAGATTCTAAACTTATATGCATTGATCCTCCTGTAATGATTATGCACAGAGTCAGAAAGACTTGACAACAACCATTACAGAGCATTCCAAGGAGATCAACTCCTTGGAAACATCCTTCTTGCATTAAGTTTCCTAATCTTACACAGATTGAATAATTTCCAACTTTGAAACATTTCCATATTCCATTTTGACTATCACTTCTAAACAAGAGTTGCCTCCTTACAGATTATGTCAATATGGTCCTTCCAGAATTATCACTATACTTCCAACTGTCCTTGAGCAACCAATCTTTGGTAAACCTTAGATTGTCCTCAACAATTGCTTAATCCTTTTAGTCATATCCAGTTCTAGACCTTTTCCCTTCTTAATGCCCCAGGCATTTGGAAAATTTTAGAAAGGATGAATATAGCACATGAAATCGATCCTATATCCGAAGCATATGGGACACGAGTCATGATGTCTCACATAAAGACTAAACCAGTCTTTTGCTATAACATTTCCATTTCTATTTGCCAAGTTCTCATAATTCAGATTATGAAAAGGGATGTCGTAATCATAATCGAATTTTAGAACGCAAATAATGGACCCATATATAGAATTTCCTTATGTTGAGCCATTCCAACATGAAATTCATATATATATCCTTGACTAAATACGATTAAAATCTCAATCTAAGCTTTTAGAATTGAAATGAAGTATAATTTTCTCTCCCTTAATTATAGCAAAAAAAACTTTTTCAACCCCTGTAGCCTCACGAATTGAAACTTTTGTTTTCTATAATTAACATTGCTAACTTGCAACCTTTATCATAATTATCATGCTCCCACTAACATGATGATTATTAGCATAACACTTATGCTCCCACTAGCTTTGACATGTAATCAGAAATCAGCTGGACTTCTAGAAATCAATACTTTATTGACTTTCTTACCAAAGTTCAGATTTCTGATACTAGATTGCTTTGATAAAACTTTATCAATATCATACACCTTATCTTAGATAGCTCACAGGTGTGTCTAAACAATTTTAAGAACTCGGAAAAGGGATGCCGTAATCATAGTCTCAATTGTTTAGACCTTTGCCACTTCTCACAAGTCCATGTTAGTGTGCCGGTTAACCACGCACGCTCCACTAACGACTTTGAGAATGCAAATATCACAATTGCTATCTAGCTAAAATCTACTTGGTGAAAGTGTTTCCTCACCATCATTTTCATGAATCAGAGAGAAATCTTATGACACATAGATTTTATGGTGTATGAGTTCCTATCCATATGAATTTTGTCAAAACCATAATCACAACACAAGGATAATGACAAATTCAAACTCATATGGACTGAACTCAATCTTAATTTCTTGCCATTTGGCAGCTCAAGGGCCTGCCATTGCTTCCAAGTAGCTGTGCAACCAATTGAGAACTCTAAGAACTCATATGCAAAGCCAACTTTAATTGGAATGGACACAGAAATAGTCAACACGATAGGTTATATACCTCAAGTCGTGTGCTAGTGAAGAACTTTAGGTTTTACTCTTGATTAGTTCTTGAGACTTTCAAGACTTTTAAGACTCCCACTGTCCTCTTGACATATAAGACTTTCTTGTCAGATATTCAAGAGATAGTGTGGATTCTAATCAAGACAAACACTTCACACAATTGGCCTTAGTTGGTCTTTGTTTTATCCAAAACATCACAACTTACCAATTTCAAATGTACAAGAGTAGAAAACTTTTACTCTTACATTTGACAAGTGTTTTAAACCTTCTTTAAGACATGTCACTCAAGTTACAATCTTAGAGTATAACTCTAAGAATTGTTTTTGGAACGAAGTATAAATCATCTTCTTGATTTAACCACTTCAACAATTCATAGCTCCTCTTCTTAGCTACCAGAATGCACTTAGAGGATGAATTGTGATAAGGTCTCTTAATCATTAAGATGATTATATAACATGATACTAAAGTACTCTCCCATCTTTTTAGATTTGAGAAACTTTTATCTTTCTGCCTAAGTTGATTCTTCTTATTCGCTCTGCCATACATTGAAACCTTTTTCCAATGATTCAGAATTATACTTAAGCCTGTAAGTATAACCATATTTACTAAACTTTAGTAAATAATGACGAATAGTCTTAACGATTATTTGTGGTGGGCTTGATCAGTGCACAAGAATGTGTACTCGATCCTTTACTTGACTCACACATCCATGTGAACAAGTAGTTAGTCTTAATTTTTCCAATGCTTGAAAGTTCTTATTCATCATGCTATACAACTGGCATGATTCCAAGTTTCTATCCAACTGAAACTTAGGTGATGAGAATCTTTCCTTATTTGGTAAATTTAGACACTACCACAAATGAAAGAATCAAATTCATATTTCCACTCTTGCTCTTAATGGAATCTTATAAGCAACAATTTTTTCCTCAAATGCCATTTGTAAGGATATTTTAAAATAAATAAATAAAATCATCATTTTTCCTTTTATTTTAAAAAACTTTGCGGAAAAACTATCCTTACAATGCAAAAGCACATGAAAACTTTGTTGTTATTTATTCCTAAGCAATATATCATAACTCTTAAGAAGTAGCTCAAGAATCCGATCTTCAAACTATGCGATAGAAATCCATCTATGCCATCAGATTCAGCATATTCTTTCTTTAAGTTTCTTCACCTTTTCTTTGATTCTTAAAACATCAACATGTGACCCAGTCACATCATGTATCAAGAATCTCAGAATAGAAACTTAGCAGAGTTAGATAGTGGACTTTACCCGAAGTAGAGTCAAACTTATTGACTTTAATATCCTTAGGTAAATTTGGCAGCTTCGCAACTAATGCCCCTTTCTTTGGCAATGGACCATTGATAATGGGACTATCTCAGACTTAGCCTCTCTCTTTACCATTTGGTCAACCGAGTTGACTATGGGCGATCCCTTTCCATTGGGAAAAGAGAGCTTTACGGGATATCCAACGTCATCATTGTCAATGTCCATAAAGTTTTAGGAAGTTGATCTTAGTAAATAGATAAGATCATTAAGGGTCTTGTCATAGTCTGTTTCATAGGAGTCCCAAAGGAACTCACTATGTGACTTAGAAAGTGATTGATCATCAGCTTCCTCTAGACTTTGACACCCAACTCTCCCGGCTTGTCAATATGTGACTACATCTCCAAGATGTGATCACACATAGACCTTTGCTTGCCAATAGAGCTTGAGTGACCTTAAACTTTTCAGGAACTTGTGGGTTAGGGAGAATAATTGGAGGAGGTGAAAGAAGTATGATTTCCATGGGACATCATCTTCATTTAGGAAAGCTTGTTTCAAGAGATTTGGGAAGATCATAGATGTCTGAACTTAGACATCTTTTGGGAGATATTCAAGTTAGTTGATTTAGAGTCCTTAATATAACACCCAATATGAAATATTAAGGCTAGGACCCAATAACCTATTTATAACTGGAAGAGGGATGCCGTAATCCAAGTTTTAAAATAGTTAAAGGTAGGTAAATGACGATTTACCAATTTCCACCATAGAAAAACGAAATATAATTAAGTTTTAATTGGATTTGAAACTCCTAGATCTTTTGAGATACATTGAACTTTCAATGGCATGTTTGAATCTCGATTGTGCCCTCTCAAGTTTGTGACTGGGATGCCGAGGATCACAAACAAGGTGTGAATAACCATACAAATTGACTTGGTACCCTCAACAATATTACCTAATCGATGTGCCGGTTAACCACACACGCTCCACCGATCTATAATAAAGTTAAGTTACCCTTTGCCACTCTTACTAGTCCATGTTAGTGTGCCGGTTAACCACACACGCTCCACTAACGACTTGGTAAGGTACAAAGTGTAATTTTATGGGCTAGCACCAATTTCACATTTTCCTAAGTAACTAAGATTGGGAATGTATAAGTGTTTAGTTACTTAGTATTTATCATTAATACTTTTAATGAAGGGAGAATTATAGTCCTTGTCCTACCCGTTCGGCTAACGACCCTCCACCAGTCAAGGAAGCGGTGGGTGAGAGTGGACACCCATTAAACTGCCATTTTATAGGCAGTAACCTTATACCCCCCTTATAGACCGGCTTCGTGAATGAGGCCTACTAACGGTAAGAATTACTTTTCTTATACATATCTATATAATTAAAATTATAATAATAGTATAAGGGTTTGAATTTTAACTTTTAAAATTCTAAGGGCTAACTTGGAATTAAAGTATTCATAAGTGAAACTTTTCAAATTCCAAAACTTGAGGGCAAGTTTTGAAACTATTCAAAACTAATTAATTCCATGACTTATATGTTTAAATTAGTTTTAATTAAAAAACTCTTCAAGTTCCATAACTTGAGGATAAGTTATGGAAGACTTTAAACTAATTAAAGAATGTAACTTTTCTTTATTTTATAACTTATGGAATTAATTAAGGTTACACATTTTATTACTTAATGAAGTGACTCTTGAACCTCCATAACTTGAGGACAAGACTCTTCATTTTTTGTAACCATTGCCAACTTTTATGAGTTTTATGAAACTTAAATGTGACTTTTCATATAACTTGAGGACAAGTTACAAAAACACATTTTAGAATCAAATCTTAGATTAAAATGGATTGAAAACACAAAATCAATTAACTTTTCTATTAATCTAAGCAACTCATAAGAACAAGATAATTCAAATCAAACTTTTTCATGTAATTAGCCTAATCACTAAACTAATACAAAACATGAATCTATTGACAATTATCTTTGAAATTGGATTAGTATGAACATTACCACATCAAAAACAAGTTTATAAGTTCAAAAACATCTTATGGTAATGTTTCTAGTCCATTTCTAGCCAAAAAACTCGAAAATATGCTGTCTGGGGCTCCTACTCGTCGAGTGTATCAACCTACTCGCCGAGTAGGATGATTTTCTTCATGTACTCTGCGAGTTCATCAGTGGACTCGGCGAGTACAGTGCCCAGAATGCCCGAAATTCGACTTTTTCAGCATTTTTCAGCAATTTGCATCAAGTATAATTGAAAACAAGCCTAGGCTCTGATACCACTGTTGGATTTTGAGCATTCTAACACTCCTAAGTGTACATGCAACCCTAAATACCTTGGATCTATGTTTTCTCTATTATACATGCAAATATGATTATCCAAGGTATTATCCTAACTAGCATATCAAAACATTGATACTAGGATACTAAAATATATAGAATACATACCTTGTTATTGTTGCTTGACTCCATGAAGCTTGAGAGCCTAGTGCCCCAAGTGTGACACCTCAAATGGTTCACACAACATCATGAACTCTTGGAATAACCATGAGAAGAAGACATACATGTTCAAATTGGCTAGCCCTCAAAGTATGTATCACTTGTGCCAATTTCTTGAACTAAAGGGGTTCTTATATAGTGTGGCTATTAGGGTTACACCATGTAACTCATGACTTTACCCATTCCTTATGCTCCATGGGTTTTAACCTCCATGGACTATCCATGGATCACCACATGGGTTAAACCCAACATAAAGGAATCTTGGATCATAAGCCCACATATATAAGAATGAATGATTTACACAATCAATCCCCATATATTTAATTAGTCTCTTTTTGATCACTAAATTAAGTCCAAATTAATTCTTGATCAATACTAATTAAATAACATGATTTCATATTAATATATTAGAACTTATAATATATTAATATGTCACAAAATGTCTTTTCCTCATAAACGGTCTATCCAAATGTCCCGATGCCATGCAACCCAAATGGACCATGTCGAGTCGGGTCAAGTACATACCAATTATAGTTATGGACTTAGACACTAATCCAACACTAAGATGTCCCCAGAGGATGAATTGTGATATGGTCTCACAATCATTAAGATGATCATAAAACATGATACTAAATTACTCTCCCATCTTTTCAGATTTGAGAAACTTTTATCTTTCTGCCTAATTTGATTCTTCTCATTCGTTCTACCATACATCGAAACTTTTCCAATGTTTCAGAATTATACTTAAACTTGTAAGTATAACCATACTTACTAGGCTTTAGTAAATCATGACGAATAGTCTTATTGATCTTTTGTGGTGGACTTGATCAGTGCACCAGAATGTGTACTCGATCCCTTAGTCCTTCACTTGACTCACATATACATGTGAACAAGGAATTAATCTTAATTTTTCCAAAGATGAAAATTCTCATCCATCATACTATACAACTTGCATGATTTCCAAGTTTCTATCCAACTGAAACTTTGGGTGATGAGAATCTTTTCTTATTTGGTAAATTTAGACACTACCACAAATGAAAGAATCAAATTCACATTTCCATTATTGCTAGAAACATATAATCATAAATTTTTCCATAAAAGTCATTGCAAGGAGATATAAACTAAAATAAAATCAAAAATTTTATTTAGTTATAAAATGCGGAAAAACTTTTTCCTTACAATGAAGCTTTAAATGAATATTATTCTATTACATATTTCCTAGCAATCTATCATAACTCCTAAGTAGTAGCTCAAGAATCCGATCTTCGAACCATGCGATTGAAATCCATCTTCGCGATCAGATTCACCATACTCTTTCTTTAAGTGTCCTTCCCTTTGCTTGATTCTGCCAAACACCAAAATGTAACCGAGTCACATTTTGTATTAAGAATCATCAATAAGGAACTTAACAGAGTTAGATAGTGGACTTACCTGAAGCAGAATCAAACTTTCTGACTAGACCTTCTCTCAGATCTTTCAGGTAGTCAAGGCAGCTTCGCAACCAATGCCCCTTCCTTTGGCAACAGAAACATATGAACCTTTTGGGAATGGAGCACTGGACTATCTCAGACTTGCCTTTCTCTTTACCATTTGGTCAACCGAGTTGACTATGGCCGATCCCTTTCCATTGGGAAGAGGAAGCTTTCTGGATTTCCAATGTCATAAATTTGTCAATGTCCATGGTAGTTTGGGAAGTTGATCTACTAATCAAATTTACTTTACCAGAGCTCCAAATCATTGCTGATTCAGTAGCACCAAGCAAATAGATAAGATCATTAGGGTCATGTCATAGTCTGTTACATAGTAGTCCCAAAGGAACTCACTATGTGACTTAGAAAGTGATTGAACAACCAACTTTCTCAAGACTTTGACACCCAACTCTCCCAACTTGTCAATATGTGAGCACACATAGACCTTGCTTGCCAATAGGGCTTGAGTGACTTTGAACTATTCAAGAACTTGTGGATTAGGGAGAATAATTGGAGGAGGTGGAGGAAGTGAAGCATGATGTTGTGGGACATCATCTTCAAGAGGAAAGTTTGTTCCAAGAGATTTGGGAAGATCATACTTGTCTGAACCAGACATCTACAATGGGAGAGATTCAACTTAGTTTATTTAAAATCCTTAATATAACACCCAATATGAAATATTAAGGCTAGGACCCATCACAATATTTTATAACTTGGAAGAGGGATGCCGTAATCCAAGCTATAGAATATTTGAAGGTAGGTGAATGACGATTCACCAATTTCCACCATGAAAATGAAATAAAATTAGGTTTTAATTGGTTTGAAACTCCTAGATCTTTTGAGATTCATTGAACTTTTCAATGGCATGTTTCAATCTCGATTGGGCCCTTCAGGTTTTGTGACTGGGATGCCGAGGATCACAAAACAAGGTGTGAATAACCATGCAAATTCACTTGGTACCCTCAATATTATCACCTAATCGATGTGCCAGTTAACCACACGCACTCCACCGATCTATGATAAACATTAAGTCACCCTTTTCCATCCTTACTAGTCCAAGTTAGTGTGCCGGTTAACCACACACGCTCCACCAACGACTTGGTAAGGTGCAAAGTGTAAATTTCATGAGTTAGCACCAAATTCACATTTTCCTAAAGTAACTAAGATTGGGATTTTATAAAAGGTTTAGTTACTTTATTTCATCATTATACTTTTAATGAGAATTATAGTCCTTGTCCTACCCGTTCAGCTAACGACCCTCCACCAGTCAAGGAAGCGGTGGGTGAGAGTGGACACCCATTAAGCTGCCATTTTATAGGCAACAACCTTATACCCCCTTATAGACCGGCTTCGTGAATGAGGCCTACTAATGGTAAGACTGACTTGCTCTTATATATATATATATATATATATATATATATATATATATATATATATATATATATATAATTAACTTATAATACTATAAAGTATAAAGGTTGAATTTTAACTTTTAAAACTCTAAGGGTTGGAACTGAAGTGTGTGTGAGACATTACAAATTCCAAAACTTGAGGGCAAGTTTTGAACAATTCAAAAACTTTTGGATTTTCATAACTTATGATTTTAATTAAGGTTTAAAAACTTTTAATGAAGAGACTCTTGGACATCCATAACTTGAGGACGAGTTATGGGGTCCATAAAACTATTTATGATGAAAAGACTCTTCAACTTGTGTAACCTATGGTTTTTAATGGACTTTAAAGAAAAGACTTTTGGTAATCCATAACTTGAGGACAAATTATGGATTCCATTAAAACACATCAAGATCATGAATTAAATAACAAACAATTTGCAAATAATTCCTATGATCTAACAAAACTCATAAGTTCATGAACAACCATATCAACAATTTCAAGAATCATATGAACACATACCAAACTTGAAATTTTGATAATAGCCTTTGAAATTGGATTAGCATAATCATTACAATATCAAAAATAGGTTTTATAAGTCCAAAACAGTTTAGTGTAATGATTCTAGTCCAATTCCAGCTTAAAACTCGAAAAACTACACTCTGGGCCTCCTACTCGTCGAGTGCATGAACCTACTCGACGAGTAGGATGAAGATGTACATGGACTCGTCGAGTCCCCCCATGGACTCGGCGAGTTCACTGTCCAGTGGGCAGAAAATCGACTTTTTTCAGCATTTTGCATCAAGTATTCAAGAAAACAAGCCTAGGCTCTGATACCACTGTAGGGTTTTGAGCATTCTAACACTCCTATGGTGTACATGCAACCCTATAAACCTTGGATCTATGTTTTCTCTAAAATACATGCAAATAAGATTTTCCAAGGTTTACATCCTAACTAGCATGGCATGGGGAACTTGAATCATAAAAGTACTAGTAGAATGTCATATCTTTTAGTAGTGGTTGATTCCTTGGAGTTTGAGAGCCTAGCACCAATAGTGTGGATGCCTCAAATGGAAATCACAAATCACCACAAACTTTGGAAAACTCTTGAGAGAATAATGCACACTCTTGAATTGGCCACCACTCTTGTACACACACAACTAGTGCCAAATCAAGTGTCAAGGACTCCTTTATATAGTGTGGAGGATTAGGGTTACATCCATGTAAACCCTAATACCCATGACTCTTCCTTTCCAAGGATCCATGGGTTAAAAGCTCCATGGACCATCCATGGACTCCCATGCAAGCCTAGCCCATTCCAAATGAATATTAGCCCACACTTATAGTCCATATTTAATTAGTCACCTTTTTGATCACCAAATTAATTCTAAATTAATTTATGATCAATACTAATTAAATAATATGACTTCATATTAATATATTATAACTTATAATATATTAACAAATCATAAACATATTATTCTCAAAAGGTTATCCAAATCGTTCGGGAGAAGTGAAACCCAAATGGACCATGCCGGGTCGGGTCAAGTGCATCTCAAATATTGTTATGGACTTAGACACCTTATCCAACATAGGATCGATTGCATATGCTGTAATATTCGTGCATTTTGATTTTCCAAATGCCTGGAGCATTAAGAGGGAAAAAGGACCAGGACAGGATATGACTAAAATAATTAAACAACTGTCGAGTGCAATCTAAGGTTCGCCAATGATTGGTTACTTGTGGACAGTTGGAAGTATAGTATTGGATGGAACATATCGACATTATTATGAATAGGTAGGATTCTATTTAGAATGTGTTATCATATGGCAAATATGCAAATGTTTTCATAAAGAGAGTTGGATATTAAGAATCTATGTAGATTAGAAACTTTTATGCAAGTGGGATGTTCAAAGGAATGTACTTTAAGTGTGAGACTTCATAGAGTACTTTGTAATATCATTGGCAAAGTCTTTGTGACTTTGGTGCTATGACATTACAAAAGGATCATTGCGTAAAATGTTAGAATTTAACACATTCTAATTGTGGCAAGAATTTGATATTCTTGCACTTGTGATAAGGATTGGGAATTGTGAAATGAGCATCAATGGAAATATGTTCAACTAGTCTATTTCACAAAGTAAGGACCGTCGGTAAATATAGTGTGCATGCTTGGAGCATGGGACAACTATTGTTATAATTCAAGTATTAAGTTGATTATCCAAAAAATTATACAATGAATAATGTGTAATCGATATGGTGATTAAATAAAAGGTGTTTTATTTATACTCAAAAGTTTTGAGGCCATATTGCATTCGATTATTCTTGTGTTTCATTTCGCATGTTGTGACTTCCATAATAACTAGGTTATTCAAACATCCACAGTCAATCATACTTTGGAAGTAGGTAATGAAGTAAGATTGTCATGAATCCGACTGTAGATTGTCTAAAGCGTTTTAGACATAGCAAAGGTCTGGTGCAGTTTTCATGAGTGCTCCTGAAATAAGATTTGAGTGTTGGATTAAACCCACGCTCAAATGAATCACTTCATGGATTTTATCACGGGTGATTGTGAGATGATAATATCTTATATTCTTGAAACGGAGACATGTGAGTTGTAGTTTGCAAGTCGGTTGCACATTGACATATGTAAACGCACCAGTAACTTGGTGTTATAAAACATATTGTTGTGTGTGATTTGATGGGTAAGTACAAGCGAGCATTTGAGTCGAAGTTTATCCATTCTTTTTACCCTAAGAGGGATAAAAGCGATATTTATGGGCCCCTCGATGATTTAATGATGACACCCTAAGCGCTTGGCTAAGCCTGAACTAAGTTGATGTGTTAAATTATAGTCTGTTGTCAGTCGTCATAAATCAGAAATCGGGAAACAACACATGAACAGAGAGAATGATTATAATCCATGTGTCAGCTCATACGATATCTAGAATGGAGGAATATATGATCCCTTATCTAAAGGTCACGTTGCTGATAAGATCAGAGTTCGACAGCGGCTTTTGAAAGCTACGATTTTTAATCAGGTTCTGAACTCGTACTTGCAAAATATTTATTAGACTTATCCAAGTGGGAGATTGTTGGATTAGGTGTCTAAGCCCATAACTATTTTGGTATGTACTTGACCCGATTATGAGCATGGTCCTTTTGGGTTGCCTTCACTTATGCAACTTGATAGGATGACAAGAGGAGAGAGAGTATAATTTATTATATGAATAATAAATTCATACTCAAAATGGTTTTATTAATATATTAAAAGATTAATATATTATTTGTAAATCATATTTTTTAATTAGTATTGATCATAAATTAATTTGGAATTAATTTGGTGATCAAAAGAGACTGATTAAATAAAGGGGACTGATATTGTAATTATTTTATAGTTGCAATTGGGCTCATGGATTATCTTGGAATAAGGTTGGACGAATTCTATGGGAAGCCCATAAGGAATTCGTCTAAGGGCTATTCTAGAAGGGGTCCATGGGCTGCTTAAGGCCTAAGCAATCATAATAGGGTTTCCACCTAAAACCCTAGCAGCCACAAGTATAAATAGACCCCATTACAAGGGATTTCCGTCCAAGGCTTTAAGAAACCCTAGAGTGGTCGAAATCCTCCTCTCTCCTACATCATCCTTTGCATAGAGTGTTTGTGACTCCATTAGAGGTGCAACACTTGGGGCACTAGGCTTTCAGAAGTCAAGATCAAGAAGGATTAATCTTGTTATTACTACATAACAAGAGAGGTAAGATCTAAACCCTGTTTCGTTGATGATTCCGGGACGTAATCATCCTAAGGGGGAGATAATTGTAACGCCCGTAGATCCGGGCTAGTCAATTTAGAAGCAATGAGTGTCGAAAACGAATTTTTGGGAAAAGATTATTTATAATAAATAATCTTAACCAAGTTGTAGAATATTTCTCAAGGTTTCCGTACATATAAAGAACTCCGAAATCCGAGTTATAACGAAGAAGTTATGGCCCGTCGAAGTTTTACGGCAAAACCAGCACGACACCGGGAAGCGTAAATAGTGAATTTACGATGGAGCGACTTTTAGCCTTAGTGATCTAAACAAAAGTCGTAGAAAACGTTAAACCGAGAGCGTCCATAAGAAGAACGCCCAAATCTGACTTCGTATGAGGAAGTTATGATTTTTCGAAGTTTCGGCTTAGCAGTGTACAGCCCGAAACTCGAATTTTAGTTCGAGCGGTTTTTGGCTTACGCGATCTAAATGAGAGTTGAATATCTCATTAATAGGAACTCAATGGTAAAAAGACAGACAAAAACGGAGCTCGTATGCGAAAATTATGGACGAAGCTTAGTCTCTACTTTTCGAGCGCGGCGAATTCGATACAGTTTTTGTAAATCCGAGATAGAATGAGAATTAGCCAACGAGGTCTAAATGAGAGTTGAAGATCTCATTAATAGGAACTCAACGGTAAAACGACAGACAAAAACGGAGCTCGTATGCGAAAGTTATGGACGAAGCTTAGTCTCTACTTTTCGAGCGCGGCGAATTCGATATAGTTTTGTAAATCCGAGATAGAATGAGAATTAGCCAATGAGGTCTAAATGAGAGTTGAAGATCTCATTAATAGGAACTCAACGGTAAAAAGATAGACAAAAACGGAGCTCGTATGCGAAAGTTACGGACGAAGCTTGGAGACTACTTTACTATACAATTCCTATAAATAAGAGATGAACTCTTCATAATTTCCTCACACCTTCAAACCTTTCTTTCTCTCTCTAACTTCTCTCTAACCTCCCTAAACCCCTCCCAAGTCTAGGGAATCTCCCTAGCACGAGAAGAAAGCCCCGGAGCGCCCGACGGCTCCGAGAAGAAAAGCTTTCGGCTCGGAAACGCTGCTCCAGCGAAGCCCCGTTTTTAATAAAAACTCGCTGTAAGTGAGCTACGCCTACGCTATTTTTAATATAACTTCTAATTAATTATATAACATTATTAGGACCTTAAAACAATTATTTGGGATATTATTATGAGTTATATAAGAGTGTTGTTTAACGCTTATATAATAATAATAATAATAATAATAATAATAGCTAGACTATTAATTAGTCGCGGTTAACGTTACACTAAACCCTAGTGGTATTGATACTAGGTTTTGTCGAAGGAAATTGTTTTAAGAGCAACGAAGCGCTGTCTGAGTTTGGAATCATCACTTGAACATGTGAGTGCATGGTCCCTTTCATCTTACACATAGATATGAAGTATTTTATATAAATTACGTGCTATGTGTGCATATTATCTGAATACTTGCTGTCTATGATGGATGAATGATTTTATACATGTTTTAAATGATTTAAATATATATTTATTTTATATCTACAAATATGTTGGGATAAAACATGGGTAGATGAAATAGTTGGTGTGTGATGAAATAAAATGATGAGAGATAGGTGATGATAGGAAGGTGATGATAATTAGGTGATGGATAGGTGATGATGAATCGGTGATGTAGGATGAAAGATACTATAACCTTGTCCGGCAATTTGGAGATGTAGTCATCTACTAGAGTATAGATGGCAACCACGGACTATTCTAGACAACCCGTGGAAACACCAGCAGACTTATAACTTGTAGGTGATGAATTACGAGTTCAGGCGATGTTATGATTGCGTATTCATGTGATGATACTCTAACCCTTACTATGAATTACGAGTTCAGGCGACGTTGTAACTACGTATTCATGCCTTAGGAACGAGCATATAAGGAAATGTGAGGTAGAAAGATGAGAGGTAAATATGATATAAGAGATGACCCTTAAGATAATTCTTTAAGGAATATTAAAGAAGATAACGGGGATGGGTAATCGGGTTGATTGTTTGATGTTTAAATATAATAATTATATTATTGTGGGTTGAAAACCCTATGTACTCACCAGGTTTCCCAACCTGACCCACTCCAGCTTATTTGTATCACAGGTGTCGATACGAAGCTACTTTGCACTGACAGATTTAAAAGAGATGTAGATCACTAGTGTAAATGAATGTAAGTTCTGTTTATGCTTATGTTTCTGTATTGACGATGACATCCCAAATGTTTTAACTGAATAAAAATACATTTCTTCGGAAATGTTTTGATAACGTATTTTTCATGTTTTACTGGGAACAAATCCGCAACATTTTTATTAAAAGAAGTACTCTGATTTTTATAAAGCATAAACAAAAATCGGTCTTTTCTGGCCGTGAAAATGGGGATGTCACAGACTCGGGTTATGTCTTCATGTTTTCTTCCATGGCATGACCAATCCATCTTCTCTTCATGCTCCAAAGCTCCAAGCTCCATAATGCCTGCAAATTAAATCAAAAATGGTGAAGTACCAGGCATTCTTAATGAAATATGCACTTGCCCAAATAATTAACTAATTGCAAGAATTATGAAGTACAATGTTATGAAAGGATGAAAATAAACATGAAAAATAGGTGCATAAAATGCACCTATCACTAACGTTTACGTCACAACCCTGGCATTTCCGTCCACGGTTGGGGTGTGACAAAAGAACATGTAGAGAACAATATATTTGAACAAAAAATTTGAATCTAGATTGGATTTTCCAAATACAAGAGATATTTCACTTCCACTTCATAAAACTTACAAAACTTGAAGAACAGAGTGATATTCATGATCGAAATTCATATTTTTGATTGTTTCTTGCAATAATCGCTTAGATCTACAAGATTAAATTCTGATACCACTTATTGGATCTCATACGAAATGAGATGTGCGGAATAGTAATCAGAATCATAAATCAAACTATGAAATGCAAGTAATCTAGTCAAAGTTCTTGTATGTCATTATGAGAGTTGAACATACAAAGAACCTTGGGGACTTTCTTCATAAATATGATATTGATGCAGATGTGGAACTTATGGGAAGCTTACTTGAAAACAAGCTAAGCTAAGACTATTTATAGTGGTTGAATACATCATATAGTGGTTAAATACATCATTGAGGAATAAGTAAGGTAGCCACTAAGTATAAAATACATCATAAAAAGTCTTCAAAATAGTCTTCACAAATGTCAACACTAGTTTCGATATTTTCAACCCAACATAGTTATGTCTTGTTAGAATAACCTGATATGTTATCATTAGTAAAAAAATGTATTCAGTGAAAAATATTGAAACCTTATGGTATGCGGAAAATGAACTTCAGTTAATATATTTGTTGTTCGAAAGGATAGTATGTCCAGTCTGTGCAGTCAATAGCGGTGGGATATCGGTGGGATAGTGGTTATCGGTAGCTGGCAAAATAGCGGTACTAAATAGCGGTACCACAAATAGAGGCGATATTGACCAATATTTGACCGCTATTTGACTGATATTTGGCAAATATCGGTGGGATAGCAGTGAAATAGCGTTTATAGCTAAAGTTTTAATTAAATCACTTCATTTATTGTTAAAATATAGATATATGGTGGAGTTTTTTATGGGATTGACAAACATTTGCTTCTAACATTTTCTAATTTATTATATGTTTTACTTAATGACCTTGTATCCATCCAATACAACACAAGGTTACAAAGGCGCTACGTAATATAAAAATACCGATATCCCACCGCGATAACCTATATATCAAATATCGGCCCTCGACCGATATTTGATTTTGGACCGCTATAACTGCATAGTGTCCAGTACTACAAAACAACTTGGTCATCATCTACTCTAATAAATGAAGGTTTTTTTTGCCACATGTTACACTCTCATTCAATTTGCCAAATGTCATTTTGTGGTTATTTTGAATTATTTTTTTTTTGTAACACCCGATATCGTGAAGAGAAATTATTGAGAATAAACCTATTTCAAGGTGAACTCGGCGAGTTGGAGGAACAAACTCGGCGTGATCAAGATAGAAGGATCGTGAGGATTTAATGAACCAACACGACGAGTTGAGGTGCCTCAACTCGGCGAGTTGGTGGTTGGGAAGGAAACCTTGTTTAAAGGCCTTAAGTTCATTTGGCTGGCCTCCTCATCAGCCTTCATTGTTATCAAAACCCTAAAACGAGTTGTAGCCTCCATTGTCAAGCATTTGAGCCTTGGAAGGAAGTTTGGTGTCCATTGTGTGCATTGTGAAAGAGCTAGAAAATCTTGAAGTTTCTAAGCTTGGAAGAGAGGTCTTGGATCCAGAATCATTATCCATTTTGCAAGGAGTTTGAGGTATCAAGTTCTTATCTTGATGGCTAGATGTTTAGATCTTTCTTTTTGGGTTAATTGTTATGTTTGAGTCATGGGTTGGATGGATGTTGGGATTAGGAAGTCCTAAAGCCTTGTTCTTTAATATCTAGGGTTTTTATGGACTCTTTTGGCATAAAGGTGCCAAATTTATGGATTTAAGGGCTTATGCACTTATTAAGTCCCTTATTAAGCCCTTTTTGAGCATTTGAGCCTCTCCTAGTCACGCGTAAGCATAAAGTTGGAAAGTTTGCATGGTCTTCGAACTCTAGGGTATCAGATCTACAATTTGAGGCTTTGTCTTTGAGTATTAAGTGGTTAATGGTTAAGCCCTCATTCTTTTAAGTCTAGGGTTTGGGCTTGGACCCATTTCGGCGGTTCCTAGGGGTAAAGTTTGAAACTTTACCCTTCTAGATCTCATAATTAGTCGAGATCTGAGTTGTGAAGCTCTTGGAGTCAATAGTGTCGGCTTAATGTATTAAGATGTGGGTTTCTGGAGAACTCGACGAGTTTATGGATAAACTCGGCGAGTTGGCTCGGTTTTCCCCGACTTTGCAAATTGATAGAGGAACACGGTAAGTTGAAGGACAACTCGGCAAGTTGGGTCAACTCAGGCCGTTGACCTTGACTTTTGACCCTGTCTTTGACCAAGTTGTTCTAGGGGGTATTTGAGGTAATCAGAATTGTAATTAAGAAAATTATGGGCTTAGGATAAGACCCATATGGGGTTGGGCCCAATTTGAAAAATTGGGCCATTAGTAGGCCTTTGTGGATATTTTAGATTTGGGCCTTAGTTATGGTTTATGTGTGGGTCGGGGGTAAAATGGTCATTTTACCCCAAGTAAGGATTATGGATTATAGCACGGAACCCAATTGCTAATTGGGTGTGTTGCTGGTATTGATAGCTCGGGAAGCCTGCAGGGCAGCAACTAGGGATTTCTTTCAGTGAGCTTCTGCATCCGAGGTGAGTCTCCTCACTGTTCTATGGGTCGAAGGCACCAATGTCGGCCTATTTAGTTTATGTACTATTGGTAGACCCGAGGGTAACCCATGACAGTTTTTATGAAAGATCAGGAGGCGGCTCCTGGCAAATTGTATGCAAGACCATAATCTGAACTCTGGCAGTTAATTAGTTAAGTAGTGTAGATTGTATGCCAATTGTCTTTGTGATGTTTGCATGGAAGACCTGGAGGTGGCTCCTGGAACTTGTCTGTAAGACCTAGGGTTTTGGCCCCCGACCTGGAAAGGAAGACCACGAGGTGGCTCGTGGCATAATGGCAAGACTATGGATGACACATAGCACTTTTATTGATTGTGATATATGTATGATATGTATGGCTCGATGTTATAAATGTTATTTATGTCACGATTGGTATGTATGGTATGTGGTATTTGGGGAACTAACTAAGCTTTGTGCTTACAGTTTGTGGTTTATAGTTTCAGGTACTTCCAGTTCGATAGGGAAGGGCATGGCTTGATCGCAGCGCATCCACCCGTGTTTTTCGTAATATGTGATCTTGGAAGGAACTCTGATAAATGTTTTGTTTTGAAATGTTACTCTAGTTTTTTGAATATAATAAAAATGAAAATTTTACCCTTGATTTTTGGGATGTTACAAGTTGGTATCAGAGCCTTGGTTTAAGGATTTGGTGAAAAAATTTATAAAATAAACATTTAAATAAAAAGAAATTTCTAATCAAGAAAGGGGTGTGATGCGTGCAATTGGCCGAGCTCAAGTAAGTGGTTCCCAGAATACCAATACATGTTTATTATGATATATGATATGATTATGAGAATTGCATGCTAGAATAGGGTTAAGGATCTGCTCAGTATTATATGATAGCAGAGATGCCTTTATATGCTTGATTGTATAATCTTTAGAATTGCATGTTAGTATTGATTCCAGATAAATAGATAGAATGGCTTGATTAGTGTATGCTGGTTAGATTTTCCGTTGCCTGAATGTTGCTTGCTTTGTGCTTTGTGGGACTCTTAGTGATGTGAACTGACTGCTAAGTCACATGCGGCACAGGTTAAATAATCTTAAAGTGATGGATTTGATCCTATTGTGCAGCTCTTGTCTGAGTCCAACCATTCTAGGGTTGAGTCTTTTACTCGAATGATTATCTGTTCCATGTGACTATATTCATGAGGAAGCCAGTTGACATTGGTGGGAGTCCTTCAACAGTTGAGGGTTGGGTGAGGTCGGGACCCTAGGAAAGCCTAGGATATGCTTCAGTGTGTTAATAGTGCGATTTAGTGAGTTTTGGCGCATTAGTTTGAGGGAGTGACTTAGAGGAATTTAGGAGGATTGCTGAGGAAAGTATGGATATGTGTGGAAGGTATTATTGGGCCTGTACTACTGAAAGCACAGGATCCATACTCGAATTGGTGAGAATCTTGGAGAATCTAAGGAGCTTATGGGAGGAGGATTCTTGGGCATGTTTTGATCGCAGCGCATCCACCCGTGTTTTCTGCAATATGTGATCTTGGGAATGAACTTTGATAAATGTTTTGTTTTGATATGTTTTGTAGTGTTTGGAAAATATTACTCTAGTGCTTTGAATATAATAAAAATAAAATTTTTACCCTTGATTTTTGGGATGTTATATTTTTCCACATGTCATTTTATAAGTTTTTCTATTTTATTAAATTCAACATAGTATTTTAATGTAATAATTGCAATAAATATAGTAATAAATGGATAGCAATTTTATTAATGAATTTACCTTTTAATTTAAAAATCCCCAAATTAAAGATCATTAGTTTATTATTTATTTATTTAAATTATTTGTTTAAATTTAAAAGATAAAAAACATTTCAGTTATAATAATTCATTATTTTTCTTATTTTATTATAAATTCAAAGTTCTCATATTTTGACCTTTACATTTAACTTTTTTTTTAAATTAACTTATGTATTAAATGGGTCTCACAACTAGTATTTTATATATAAAAATATAACCATAGATAGCATCTATATATTATTATTATTATTATTATTATTATAATTATAAGGTAATATATCATCAATTACACAATAGAAACAAACATATTAAGGTATCACCTCTAATTTTTTTACATAACCAATTAAAAAATCCTTGAAAGTGTTTGACGAAACACATACAAATTCTTATCCTTCTTTGAGGTTGAAATCAAGAAAACCGGTATGCAATGATCACACAAGTGTCTACAAAAACAACACTTAAAGAACCAAATTGCATAGAAAAATGAATAAACCTCATTTAATAACCTATAAGATCTATAACATAAAAGAAAAACAAACACTAACTATTCGACACCATCTCAATATATTTCACTAATGGAGAACGAAAACTCTCTCCATGGCCATTCTTCACACTAAGTCACCTTGTTTTACATACAACACTTGAAAATTCAGTAGTAAAGGTAACATAAATGGCAATTAAATTCATGTGATAACTATAAAATACCTTATTTATACATACGAAGAAGACTGATTACAATGGCGTGCGATTAAAGGTTGTCATTAAATGGTCAAATGCAACCCGTAACGACAGTAATCGAATAGCATGCCAGGCAACGAAGGTTTCTCATACGTTGTTATTCACAAATAGAGCTCAATTAAACACACCAAGTGGCCTAAAACATGCTTTTTGCGGCAAATAAGCAAAAATACTCTTTAAGTTAATAAGATATAGATTAAGAGTTCAACTTAAACAAAATTATTCATACTTATTTGTGGTAATTAATAAATGGAAGAAGGACAAAGGGTTTGGTTTTGCTTTCTTGTCTCCCTCCCACTTAGCACCCATTAATCACTTAAATCATTAATAACCAATGGAGCCCTACATATTTACAAACACCCACCTATTATTTACCAAGAGAGCCCCACATATTTCATGCCAGCATTAATGCTCTTTGTCTACATTGATTTTTAGTTTTTTGTTATTATTCCCGTTTTTTAACCGTTTCTTGTGCCAATATAACGTTGTTTTGTACCAAATTTTACGTAAGTCACATAAGAGATTGTTTTTTGCCAATATAACGATGTTTTGTACCAAATTTTACATAAATCACATAAAAGATTATATAACAATAGAATCTACAATTAACCTCAAATATTACAATCTTATTGACAGATGAATACATTAAAAAGTCTCCCTACTCACTCAAAATCCATTTTGAGTTAGAGGAGGTGCGGGAGATTCCGCTAGAGAAAAACCTACTTCGCACAAAAGGAGTCAGCACCTAAAAACATACAGCAGAACACGATACACATCTGAATGTTTGTCTTTTCGACCCAGAGTAAAGGGTTCTTGTTTTCTCTAACGAATCTTTCACATAGCATGCGGAAGGAATTGAAACCCACGATACTTAACAGAGTTTTATTTTCAGACGAAAAGAGCATTAATCATAGTCAACTCCAGCACCAAAGTCGCCATCAGTGTGATAAAAAGAGGATCGCTAAAAGCATATATGGATCTCCATATCACTTTTCTTCATCCCAAAATCCTGACCTTTTTTTACCTTTACACCTAAGTTGAAGAATCATTGCTTAAATAAACCATTATCACAGCTTTATTTAGCATGCTTGTACCTTAATCTGTCAGCATCATGGATCTTGGTTACCCTACAACAATACAACAAAAGCAATATATAGTATATTATATTCCATTTTAATTACTTGTCAAAATTAGGGAAGTTGATAAATTCATCTCTGATATGCCTACATGTATGTCATTCCTCCCTTCCTCAACGTACATATTAATAATAGTAGATTGTAGAATTAGCAGTATCTTCAGAAAGCAATACCAGTAATTATTAAGACTATGGAGCCCCATTTGAAATAAAAAAAATGTATTGTTAGCCTCTGGCAAAAGGGTCCCGAAACCATTGGAAAAACCAGACCACAGCTAACCAAGTTTTTTCCCGATGACCAACATGCTCAAGACAGAAAGTGGTAGAAAAAATATAGGGCCCATAGATGCTCTAAAACTCTTCCATAAAAGGGAATGAAGATTCACAATTGGTCTTTTTTTCAAGGTCTGCGTAGTTATTTGCATGCGCGTGACAAGCTGGGTCAGTGGACGACAAACCTGTAGCTCTTCATGCTCATGCAGAGCCCACTCAGTGATGTTTCATTCAACTTCCACTCAGTGAGGAGACAACCCTTACTAATCGATATGATGCAAATGTAGGAGCACTTATGAAAAGATATTATCAAGCAGTTAAGTCATATTTGTCAAGGTGTAAGGCCACAGTAAAAGAGACAAGATTAAAGTATTTTGGACGTATGAGGTTGTGCATTGTGAATCATGGTACGAGGAAAAACAGGTTACAAATAGAAGATTCACTATTAGGAGACTATGCACGAGTGAGATGGAAGCATGCTTGAATTAATAAACAACTCGAATGATAACAACACGCATTATTGAGATGCTTCTAATTAAGTCAAATTATTAAATCAACATCAATGGGAAATTAATTACTAGAAGATGATTATATTGTTGAAACTGGCAGCAGCCATGTCATGGGTTTGAAAATGGTTGATCACTATGTTTCCATTAGCGGCCATCTCTAGAAAATAACATATCCCTACTCAAAGTTGTAATTGATGTATCCTTATATGAAACATCACCGACCAATTTGAGATGAAAATATACAAAGCGTTTTTTATCTATTTTGATTTGAAAAAAAAAAAAAAACACGTACACCTAAATATTTCACAGAATTTGACCATAAATTGAACGGAAATAGGTCGTGCTTAATGGTAGGTCGAATTGAGAATTTCGAAGATTGTTTGTGGGTAGATCACTAAACTAGGGATTCCAATTTAATTTAAATTTATGTTAATGTAGCCTTGTAATGATATGTAAGAAAAAATGATAAAATTTCCTATGTAATTTTTACATATTTTTATACCTTGGGTTTTATTTCCTATTCGTCGTTGTACCTTATGGTTTGCTAATGCTGGTTTATGGTTTTATATAAGTTATTCCTTGTTTTCAGAAAAACTAAGACTAAACTGTACAAATAGTCTCTGTGGTATGTCGAAAATTGTCACTTTGGTCCAAAAATGTTTGGACTAGCACCAGTAATCCAAAGTTTTCATTTTATTGTAAGTTTGGTTAATTTAATCTTAATTTTTTTATAATGCCGATTTTACCCTTAGTATTGTCTTTTTTCTCTTTTTTATTAATTTTATTTATTAAAAAAAATGTAAACACCCTCCCCTTTATCTGCTTTTTTTATTTTTGTGAACACCCTTAACACCACATCATCGATAAAGCACAATCACCACCACCACCACTACCATAAGCCATCGTCGGTAGCACAACCACCACCACTTGAAGTCGCCGCAAGTAAGAGGGAGATGAAAAGACACAATCGAAACTAGGGAGATAAAGAGAGACGTAGGTGGGAGATGAAGAGGCACAGATCCGACGAAGAAAGAAACTCTTAGATCCACATCTTCGTCGTGGTTGATTTTTAGATCGATGTTTCTACATCTTCGATGTTTCGATTTTCAGATTGATGTTTTGCTCAGATCGGCGGCGCTGCGATGTCCCTATCCACTATCGTAGTTCGTTTTCTCGGTTTGTCCACCACCGACCAAAAAGCCTAGATCTTTTAGATTTTGTTTCTTCTTCTCTGTCGGTTCTTCTCTAGGTGACGAAGGCTTTAAAATCGAAGTGTTTTCGAGAAGGGTTTTCCAGATCGAAGGCTTGTCAAATCGAAGCGGCGACAGTGTTGACAGCTCCGACGAAGGTTTTTCAGATCTAAGGTTTTCTAGATCCAAGGCTCCGACGGCTCTGACGGCTCAGATGAAGGGTCATAGTGATCTTAAACCATCCAGAGAATTGAAAGAGGTTGACAGCTCCAGTAACAATGGGAGATGAAGATGAGTATGTTTTAAGATCGGAGGGTTTTTTTTGCCTTCGCCAGAAAATCGAGTGTGTTTTTGTCTCTTCCAGAAAATTGATGGTTGTGGTGGTGTTGAATTGTAGCGGTGGTGATTTTGACATGTTCTAATGGTACAGACAGTGATTGTGGCCTTCAAATGAGACAACGAAATGGATGGCACCGATGAAGTCCTTGCCAACGCCGGAAAAATGAGGGTTAAAGTGTGTTTAATGTACAGATAGATAAGGGGGGGGGGGGGGGGAAGATAACACAACACAATTTTTCTTTTTTATGTTTTTTTACTTATTGTAATAAAAATATAAAAAATGAATATACTAAGGGTAAACTCGTCATTTCAATAAAATTCAAAACAAAACGTACCAAACTCACAACAAAATGAAATTTTTGGACCACCGGTGCTAGTCCAAACTTTTTTGGACCAAAATGACAGTTTTCGACGTACCACAGTGACCATTTTATGCGGTGTAGTCTAGTACTAATTAATAGTGATGGATGTAACTAAGAATTGGAAAATAGTGAGGGTCAAGAAATTAAAATGGTTAAAATATACCCAACTATGAAGAAAAATACGACAACGAAGATCTACTCTGTTAGGTGGGTTTCGACCTGAATAGATTTTACACAGAGCCGGATGGATATGTGACTGGCTCCAGTTGGGCCACGACCCACTATAAAGTAAAACTGAGCCAGTTGGGTCGTTGGGAACTTGGGATTAGATCCAATTTAGTTTTTCTAACCCAAATATTCATTATCTTTTTTAAATGACTCTGTAAAATAAAACAAAATTCAATCTAATATTAGTTTTTGTTATTTACTACATTGCACATGCAATAGACAATTGCTGGATATGACAGTAAAATGTGTTAATCTACAATTGTTGGATACGACATCTGAAATGTGTAAGGAGTGGCGTTGATCACCAAAAAGTTTGAGGAATTGAAGATTATAGTGAGACTATAGACAGCTGGGGTTAGAATAAGATAGTGTAAGAATTGATGCAACATTAAGCCAATATATAAATGATAATACCCAACGTTTCGGCCCAATCTTTAAAGCCTATAACCCCCTATATATTTAATTTGAAGTTGACATATTATAAAATCCCAGATATTAGAATATCTCACTGACCAAGCTTATGCTCAATCCCCTTGTTAAAATCACATTAGGCAATATCCAATCCCGATTATTAAAATCGATGCAATACTCGGTGCACTTTACATGGTAATTTTTTTTAATTCTTGTTATACATTTAATATTTTTGTAGTTTGTAATTAATTAATTAGTATAATCAGTAATTTTGTTTTTATATGACTATATAAGTAAGAAAATAATCGTGGATTCTTTATGAATTTCTGCTTCAGAATTAGAATTTAGAATTTACAGCGTTATTCTGATCTTAATATATTATTAAGATGTAAGCTCTTTATTAAAAAAATTATGGCTCTGTTCCTATAGCATATATATATATATATATATATATATATATATATATATATATATATATATATATATATATATATATATATATATATATATATATATATATATATTTTGAGACATATCACATGATTTGTGAAAAAATAAATGAACTTTAGGTCGACGCGTGTGTTATATGACTCATATAAATCGATCTATTAAGGTAGTCGTCTCAATATTTTATACATGAGTCATATGACTATGTTTCATTTATAAGATAGGCTCGTATATTTCCCGTTCCCATTGAAGGTTATATGCTTATATCATTTTGCCAAAGTTCAAGTGTGGCTAATATTATATATGTTAACATGTGACTATTTCTCAAAGTACACAATCTAATATCTTGAACCCATTAAAGTTAATATTATACGATTTCGTGAACAATGAAGAACCAAGTCATTTAATTTTGCTATATGATTCTATGAAAGGAAAGATTCAGGTCCAGATTGATGATGTGAATTTATATAGGAAAAAAAATTGTTCAAACAAAAGAGGCCCATAACATGTGAAAATCTTTGCTCCATGGATTTCTTGAAAGGTTTTCAAAGTCTTCATTCCTTTTAAACCAAAAATATAATTGATATGATGAATGGTAAAAAAATTAACGATTTAGATGAGAAATAGTGAAAAGTTAAAGGTGGTTTGGTTATGTAAAGTTGTTTGCTGACTTTCATTATCCATTTTAGAGAATTAGAAGAGATGTTTGAATGTATATTTTTTTTATTAGTATTCATTTTTGTTTTGTCAAATAAAATATATCGTCACAAAAGCCTTTAAGTTTTGTCAATTTTAGGTTGAATCCAATTTTATATGTATTAATGCCCGATTTGAAGGTAAATCCGGTCACCAAAGAAAATGGGACGATGACTCAGCGTAGACGATGATTGTTATTATTTTTTTGTTGATGTGTGGTTGATTTGTTATGTCAACGTGTTCCTTTGATTTAAATGCTAGTAGCACTTAGAAAAAAAAAATTAGAAACTCACCATCTTACCACTAAGCTAGAATGATTTTCATATATACGATGCAAAGTAATAATATATATTTTATATAATACTCGAAGACTTTAAATGATATTATTATTATTATTATTATTATATATATATATATATATATATATATATATATATATATATATATATATATATATATACCTTAATAAGCATTTAGCCCAAAATGCTGAATTTTAAGAGGTACAACCCTTAAAGCATCATATACAACATTTTTAAGCATTAAACTCTTATTTGGTCAACAAAATATGGATCGGTCAGACTAATTCAAATCGCCGCCTGTCTCCCCAATTTTTTGCGAAGACTCATTCAAATTCCTTTTTAAAAGCATAAAGAATCGGTCAATCATTATCATACGCTGCAACTAGCTTCTGATCTCATCTCTTCCCCATATATCGGCCCTTCTCCTATTTCTTATCAAAAATCGACTCAAGTGACCCTAACCTATCGCCTCTCTCTAAAATGTTAACTTAAGCTACGATTTTGCACAACCACAACCATAGACGGCGTCGGCCTCCTTGTGCCTTAAACTAATAACAACTGGGGCTATTCCTCCTTCTCAACTGCCTACCTCTGCTTCTTCTTCTTCATCATGGGTATCGTCTTCATATCCGATTATACTAATTTTCAATTTTGTGGAAAGTTGATGTTTTGTTTCACATATGCATTAGATGTTTTGGAAAGATCAGGTTTTCTTTTCCATATATGATTCTAACAACTCAAGCCCACCATCTCTGAAGTCACTCACTCTCGACCTTCTCCTTTTATGAAGAAAAAGGTATGCTTTCTTCATCATCCTCTCTATCCTTAGGCTTTATTCATCTGATTTCTCAATTTTATGTCTAATGTACACATGATCTTAATTGCAAATCTTGATGTTAATTATTCAGGTGAAGACTATGAATCCGAAGAAGTACTAAGTTCCTGAGCACCAGAGTATTGTGTTTGTTTTGTCTCTATCAGCATGTGAATTTATTGGTCTATATTTCCCGTAATTTATTTTTTCTTTATATATGTTAGTTTTTGGCACAACAAAGAGAAATCGGCAAGCAATAATCATTGAAATCAATTGAATATGACCCTGAATACTATTTGTCTTCAACAGATGCAGGTTAGCCCCATTTTACTTTCCTTTTTGTTGCTATTAAATTCAAATATGAAATGCAATTCTAGCTTTGTAGTAATTGAAATGTTGATTAATATTTCAGTTGGATGATGAAATTACGTCTTAGCTTTTTAATATGTTTATGAAGTTTCTAATTGATAGATGTTGTTGAACTAGGGCATTTTCAAATTATTGTGTTAAAAATCTTAGATGGGCATGTCTGGTCTGGTGATATAAAACATCCTCGCAACAAACCCAACATCTTAACAAAATCCACAACATGGAAAAGATCACAAATCAAAGTCTCCTCCATATTATGAAAAGGTGGGTTTAACCATCTAATGAAGTTACCTTAATGCTATTTTTTGCATTTCAGGTGAAGTAAGCTATCAGCAATGATAACACAAGTAGTTTTCCTTTCTCTCATCTATTTGGTAAATGCTTTGGTATGATGCTCGCAGTTATACCCTATCGGCCCCATATGTGTGTGTATATGGAGTAAAGCTTTCTGTTTAAATGGTACCGAGGGCATTTTTGTCCTTTTGACATTTATTAAGTTTCCGGGGCAGCCTCAATATGTTCCTTCTATCCGCTTCAGAACATCTATTTAAGGTTTTATTTTCTCATTCAAAATTTTCATGGAGGAATATTGTTAAATGACACATATAACCCTGACTTTGTGCCATAAGTACTTGATGTTAATAGGAAGCTATGCAAGGATTCACCCACAAAATAGTTGGGATGATGAAGGCTGAAAACCTCTTTGAATCACAGAGAAATTATAGACCCATGTTTTTTTTTTACTTTTGTTTGTATAAGACCTAAAGTATGCTGTTGTTTTTTGCAACTTCCCAAAGCATGTTGCTGTTTTTAGGGCTGTTGGGACTGGACCCATTTATTTTGTTATTAAAAGCGAATGTTGTGACAATCTATTACTTTGGTATGTCTTAGCATTTTTTTTATTAAATAAGGGATATAGGGATATTACTCATTGTAACAAATCTTAGCAAAAAATTAGAGACTGCAATGAGAAGGTTTAGAATATAATATTAACAACATTAGTTAAGTTATATCATTTCATTAACAAGTGATGATAACAAAACAGTACGTTTTGTTGGTTTAAAAGTAATGGCAATTTAATTTTAATGTTTGTAATAGATTATTTGTATTTGTTTGATTTTCTTCCATGTAATTGTTTGCAAAAACTTAACGTTTTGTAGTTCTTTGATTTCTTCCAATTTTTTTGTTAAGTTGTTCATATGTTGAGGAATTTTTGTGTTTTATATTACGTCCGTTAGTATGTAAAATGCATGTTAATTTTAAACTAATTTACAAAGATCCAGATTCAAATTAGGATTAAAATTACGTCATGAGTTTAACTTTATGAATATGATTAATGATTCGCGAAATGTGGTGCATCACTATGGACACTTAATTATAGTAGACAACTATTAGAAAAGAGCAAAATTAATACAATGTGAGTTTTTACAACTTAAAAATGGTTTATCAATAATATCATTTATAATGTTGATAATTTCTTTTTTTAATGATACCTATTACATAAAATCTATTATAAATATTATTATATATGGAAAAACGCAAACAAATAATGAATTAATCTAATAAAATATATTGATTTCACAAAACAAACAAATAATAAAACAAATTAATAAACGATGTGTTCATGTAGATTTGTAAAGAATTCCAACCTTTTATTTTTAATTCTTATTGATTTCATTTCTACTACCATAACTCTCAATAATAATTGTTTAGATGTAGTAACTATTGTCACAAAAAAACTAATTGTCTCTAGAAACTAATTTCTAAAAGAAACTATTCACACCCGTCGCTTGACGCGAGTAAACGGCTAGTATATATATATATATATATATATATATATATATATATATATATATATATATATATATATATATATAATTATAAACGTAAAAAATATATTTCTAAAGGTTAAAGTACATTTATAAAAGTATTTATATTTTTGAAAATATATTTATACATTTAACAGATTTATTAATTATTTAAAACCATATTTACACCTTTCAAAACATCTGTATACCTTTAAAACCATATTTTAACATTTAAAAATATATTTATAGAGTAAAATTATATTATTTGTATTTAATAGGTATCCCTATTTTAATAAATGAATAGTTTTAATCTCCTTTTGCCAAGCGTCACTCTCATACAACTCTTCATTAATATTATGTCATGTGTCATGTAGATATATTAGGCAACTCATTTCAAAATTCAAATTTATATTTTCTAATTACATGTTAAATTTGAAGTTATAATAACTTTAAAAATTTGATATATCTCTTAATTAATAATTTATTTAAAATGATTTATTTAAAATAATTAATTAATTATTATAAATTTTTATTATGAAAGTTTAATTAATTTTATAACTCGTGGTTCCCACGGGTTATAAACTAGTATATATATATATATATATATATATATATATATATATATATATATATATATATGTGTGTGTGTGTGTGTGTGTGTGTGTGTGTGTGTGTGTGTGTGTGTGCGCGCGCGCGCGCGTGCATGTGTTTTGGAAGTATCAATCAAAGATATAGATACGTTCTTTTACGTTTACCCACATATTTTCTTTTACGTATTTATATCTTTTAGACTTACAAAACATAAAGATATGTATTTATATTTCCAAAAATTAAAAAAAAAAATATGTATTTGTATATTTAAAAATGTATTTACACCTATTAAATACAAATAAATATTTTTTTTTCAAAGTAAAAATATGTTTTTAAAGGTATACATACAATTTTAAATGTATAAATACATTTTAAAATATATAAATACTTTTCTCAATATATAAATATGGTTTTTTACATGTATATAAATATTATTTTCAATAAAAAAAACATACTTTGATAATATGCGACGCGTAGAGTAAAGGTGAGGTGACGTTGTAACATCCGGAATCCTGAGAAGCAATTGTAAGGAATGAATCCCGTTTTGGAGGACTAGACACGGCGTGTTGGAGGAACCAACACTGTATGTCTAGTTGAGGAAAAGTGTGGTTCTCATTAAGGTCAACACGACGTGTTGGAATCTAGGAAGGAAACCCTAATTTTTAGGATGTTGCACCCTATATAATCTCTTTAAGCCCCAAGGGTTGGTCTCCTTACTAGTCGTCATTGACACTAAAACCCTAAAATCAATCCCTAAGTCTCTTGGTGGTGTTTTTGAGCTAGTAAGAAGCTTTTGGTGCTTGTTTTTGGGTTTTGTGAAGGAAGAGGAGATGTTAAAGTTGTCTTGCTTGGTGAATTGGCTTTGGATCCAGAATCATCATCTTGTGAAGAAGCTTTCTGAGGTATCAAGTTTGCATCTTGTATTATATATGTTTAGATCTCTTCTTTTATGCTTTGTTGTGCTTTTGGTCCTTCTTTGGGTTGAGGAGAGAGTGAAGACATTTTAAGGGCTTGTTATTCCAGATCTGAGTTTGTTTTGGTCCCTTGGATCATAAAGGTGCAAGCTTTATGAAATTTATGGTGTCATGCATGCATTAAGTCAATCATTAAGCCCTTTTTAAGCTTAAGAGCTTCATTTAGACATGCATAAACGTAAAGTTGGCAACTTTATGTGGTTTTCCAGCTCAAGGAAGTTATATCTGTGTTTTGGGGCCATGTCTTTATGGATAAACTGCTTATTGGTTAAGCCATTGCTATTAATCCTTTTTGGTTGGGTTTGGACCATTTTTGGTAGTCCCTATGGGTAAAGATTGAAACTTTACCTTTCTAAGTCTCATTTTGGTCTAGATCTGAGCTTTGGAGCTCTTGGAATCGGAGATAGTAGCTTAATGTATTAAGCTATAGAAACTCGGGCAAACATGGCGTGTTTACAAGCCAACACGGCGTGTTGGCTGGGGTTTTCCCGATTATCTGGATGATAGAAGAACACAAAGTGTTTGCAAGTCAACACGACGCGTTTGGTCAACATAGACTATTGACTTTGACTTTGACCAGAAGTTTGACCATGGGATATTTTGGGCCTTGGGTGTTTATTTAGATTTGCGCTTTTGGATTGTTGAATGGAGCCTTGGTTTTGGGCCAAGTTATGAAAAGGGTAAAAATGTCTTTTCCCCTGGTTTGGACGCTTAGTGTTGGTCAGATCCGATTATTGACGATGTTTAACTTGTGATTGATAGCGCGGGGATCTGTCAAGCCAGCATGCATGAATTATCTAAATGATTCGGCAGTGCGAGTTGAGTTTCCTCACTATGCTTAGCGGGTCAAAGGCAGCAATGCAGGCCCATGGTTTACTATGTAGGGTCCTAGATGTCTATGTGGCTCTTGCATGGGTATTTGCTTGTATGCTTATTGGACGGGGCCTGATGGTTATTATGTATCTGGTTATGCATATATGATTTGTATGTGGGCGGGGACCGATGATTGTACAATATGCTATTATATTTGCGATTTTCGCATGTGTTTGAATGTTTATATGACTGTATGGTTATGTGAGTGTGGGTGGGGCCCGTATCTCAGTGGGCGGGGCCCGATATGCGAGTGTGGGTGGGGCCCGTATCTTAGTGGGCGGGGCCCGTTATGCAAGTGTGGGCGGTGCCTGTTACACTCATTGGGCTGGGCCCGTTGATTCACAGATTTGTATGTCGGGCGGGGCCCGAAGACCGAGCAGGGCTCATTGTATGTTTATTTGTATGTATGGTATGTGGTATCTTGGGGAACTCACTAAGCGTTGTGCTTACGGTTTTTAGTTTATGTTTTAGGTACTTCGGTTTTCAAATGGAAGAGCTCGGGATAATTACAGACCACACACCACATGTTTTTGCATTCTGTGATTTGCTCTGATTTGATGATGTTTTGATAAATCTCAATTAACTTAGTTTTATGGAAATATTATGTATTAAGGATTTATTAATCTAAAAACGAAAATTTTATGTCATTATTTTTGGGACGTTACAAGTTGGTATCAGCGCCTTGGTTTGAGGGATTCGGACATACTCTCAGGTGTGTCTGAACTCAAACTGAGGAATTGGTAAAGTTTTCAAAAAGAAAAGTATTTTTTAGAAAAGACTTTTCTAAGACAAGAAATGGCGTGGTGCGTGCAATCAACCGAGCTCAAGTAAGTTTCTCCCAAAATACCCACACATGATATCTGTTATGTCACAACCAATAAATTAGGGTTAAGATTTTGGTCCTTGTGCGAGACAATCCCTCCATGTAAACTTGTAATAACCCATTTAATGAGATTCAAACTTCAATGCTATTAAGATTCTATTTTCATACATTATCATTTAGGTCGAAACAACCTCAGATAAGCCGAAACTCAATCCAATAAGCCAATTCCACTCAACTTTGGGCCGTAGCCCAAGATTTGTCAGTCCAAATCTCTTATTGGACCAAGACTCTCTTATTGGGCCCTAATGGGCCGATAACTTCTCCAATTGGTCTCTTGGGCCGAAAGTTCCTTCACTTAATCTCAATGGACCAAAAACCACTATTGGGCCCCTATTGGGCTAAAAGTTCTTTATTTAATTCCATGAGGCCGAAAACCCATACTTGAGCCCTACTTTGGGCCGAAAACCCCTTATTTGGGCCAATACTCTTCCTAGAGCAATTGTGGGCCGAAAACTTCTTTGGGTCAAGGCAAATTCGAAGCCCATTATTCTTTTGGGCCAACCTTGGGCCAAATACCTCTCCTAATTGGTTATGGCCATGAGTAAAAACAAAAAGATTGGAGGATAATGCAAGTGACACCTCAATAATACACCACATGTAACAATGTAGTTATCTCCCATACATCTAGGAAGGGAGTATTGACCAAAAAGTATCAAGACACCTCTCTCTCCTCCCTCCTCTCTCTAAATTCAGCCAAATCCCTCCATCCCCTCTCCATTTTTCACTTTCAAATCTACACTCTTACCTCATTCTCTCTCAAACTCTCCCATTTTCCTTCTTCAAAATCGTGAGCTTGTGGGTGTTGTCTCAAGACGTTTTCTTCAAGTATTGTACTCTTGGTAAGTTCTTGTTAAACTCTATGGTTTTGATCCAAGTTACACTAAAAATCTTTCCTCATACCACTTCATTTTCGTGATTATGCTCTTAGAATACCAAAACTTCACAAACCTCCTCAAGGAAGCAAGCTAGGGCCGAAAACTTCCTTCCTCTTCCACTTCAAAACCGAAAAAGACCCAAGGTGAGCTTCATACCCCATTATTTTCCGTGTTTTCATACTCTTTTGTGGGGGAATACAAGTCAAAGTTCGGTTAACCATTGGATAATTGCATGGACCAATGTGTTATGTGTTTAACTTTTGGATGTTTGCTTGAACATGAAGTTTATCACCTACATCTTCATAAAAGTCATGAGAAAAGTGTTATTAACATATATATATATATATATATATATATATATATATATATATATATATATATATATTGCTTGAAAACTGTAAATATGGGGTTATACACTCCAAAAATAGCAAAAATGAGTATTGGGTGCAAACATGTATAACATAAACTTAATTCCCAGCCTTCCACAGAAACGTTATAGTCCATTCACAAACTTTTTTGACCAAATTGAATGTAATATTTTTCAAAACTGTTTTACATGCAAATAGTTCAGGTTTATACCTTTCTAATGACTACTCTCGCGCATTCATACGATTTTCCTACAATTTTTGGCGAATTTTACAAAACTGTCTATCATTTCTGGAATAATTTCGGACCAGCGTGTGAAGATGAACATTTTCACACTGGTTTGAGGTCATTAAAAATTATGAGAAAAATTGTGAACAAAGTAGACGAAATTTCCAACTCCCAGAGTTTACGGATCCAAAATTCGACTTACGATGATTTTTCTATAATTTTTCTAAAAACAGGGACAGAAAAGTCAAAAACCAGAACATTGTTTTAACATACTAAAAGTGCTTATACTTGTGCTTAGATGTAAGTTTAAAGGTTGTAACCTTTTGAAAACGACCATACATGATAACTTGCATGCGCTTATATACTTGATTATATAAATATTTCTCAATAACACTAGATACACTCAAGTCGTTTTACAAGAAAGAGAAGTCATAGTTTACGTAAATCTGTTAAGGCTCTTGTGAGACTCTCCTTTAGTCGTACCTACCTAGCGTACGCGGTAAGTCCTATTAGTTATAACCAGAGTCTCCTGGAGGGAGAGTTAGGTAATTGTGTATAGATTAATACGGGGTTGACACCCCCACACCTGAGTTGTTCGCTACAGCTAGACTAGGTTAGTCTAGGGTGACAAGTATATTAAAGAAACCGACGTCTGAAAAATGTCAAGTCAGGCGCTCTCGTCATTAGTATGGTTATAGCGACTCACATAGGGATTAACAACACTATTTTGGTTTACGGGAAGCTTTACTTCATTAGTTTTATTAAAAGAAATGAAACTATATACTAATGTCCGTACACTATTCATTTTCATTATGGTCTTAAGGTTTAAGACTACAGTTCTCTATTAAGAAAATATTGGATTTTCTGGATATATTCATTATTACTCTACAAGGAAAGGACACTTAGAGAATAACAACATTATTTGAATTTACGAAGAATTTACACTCTACTAGTTTTTACAAAACACCAAACTATGTATCGTATACTTTGTAAACTGATTTCACCACTCGGGTCTTGGGTTTTAAGACCACAACACTTTTATATACATAAAATATAGGATTTTCTGGGGATACACTCTTTTCAAATACAAACAAAGGATAATAAAGGACATGCATGCAATTATACACGGTTTTTGAACGAGACTGACAAACTACTTTTTATAGAAAATATTGGATTTCTGGAGTTTTACAACTTATTATAAGAAAAGATAATACAAATTTTTTCCTACAAACATGCTTATAAACTCACCAACATTCTATGTTGACGCTTTTCAAAACGACTTGTATTCTCAGGGACTCAGTGAACAGGTAATCAAGCCTTGGATTCGGATTATTTTACTACCTTTTGAGCAACCATACTTTATGTTATTTTTGTGTAATTGATAAACAAGTACAATTTGTAAAACAATGAATGTTGGTATATTGTAATGTATGATGTTTGGTTGCTATGTTTCATTCATATTCAATTGTTATGACACTGTACATGAAGTCATCCGCCCCCGGACGTTTCCGCCGTCCCGGTTCGGGGGTGTGACATATTGGTATCAGAGCATTATTTATAGTGAACTAGTGTATCTAACCATACAAGATATACAACTATAAATACAATGGGACTAAAACACTCTGACTAAAAGTATACTTTAAAGATATAAGTATTTATTAAAAGTATATATACTTGCTAGAACCGTATCATAATAAGAACAAAACAAGAGTATTTAGATGTTGAACACTACAGTCAAAACTGGGCAGTTATGTAATCATATCTAGAATAAATAGAGCCTAGTCAACTGTATTTATTCGAGATATGACCAACATGTGTTTGGGAGTGATAGTGGTGTTGCAACGAGTCTAAAACTTACCAACTGTACATGCAAAGGAACATTAGAATCGAACATAAAGTTTAAAAATACTATAGGAGTATTTTCAGATACCATATAACCCCCGCCCTTAGATCTTCTACATGTCTCTCATCCCTCTGTTCTCGTGCAGGCGACATGGCTGAATTTCACCATGAAGACCCCTATTACCCAGCCGTAGTGGCCAACGAATGGATCGAGGAAGAACCAGGAGAGGCTCATGAAGAAAACCCAGAAGTGGGTCCTGAGGAGTACCTGGAGATGGACTACGAGGGAGACGATTTCGATGAGGAGTCAGACGAGATCCTTAGCAAGCCTTACCCATCGGGAGCAATACCAATCCAGCCCGTAGAGTAGGAGGACCCCACCGACCGTCTATGCTCCTTAGAAGAGGAAGTGGCCAACTTAAGACAACAGCTCGGTGCAGCGGAGGCTAAGGCAGCCTTAGCAGAACAGAGAGCGGAAGAGGCCACTCGTGAATTGAGTGAAATGGCTGAGCACCTTGTGCACTATTTCGGCATATGAGCGTCACTACACTACTCGTACTATGTCCTAGATTTACTATGTATTTCGTTATAACTAATAGTGGTTAATCAAGAGAGGTATGCCCTCCAAGAACCTATGTAATCCAAATCAACTGATTTTACTGATATCTATATTCTCTTTTGTTGAACTTAGCGATCATCCAATACCTACTACTACCCATTACCATAAATGCAATGAAGGAATGTAGATCGAAACATTTAGAAACAAACCATAGGACATGTGACTTGTATGTGTGCATACATAATGTGAATCTATAAATATAGAAAAGATACAACCAGAAATAACCATCGTCACTCTCGAGCTCGTTTCTCCTCATGCAACAGAATTATGTCTTCCCATGGAAACAACCAGCCAACCGGCGAAACACCGATCCTACGAATAGACTCGGCTACTTTCCAAGCCGCAGTGACAGCTGTCATGGCACAACTCAACAACACAAATGGAAATGGAAACAGTGTCGACAATCCTACCCGCAGCAAGGACTGAAGACACCAGCAAGTGTCTACCTACAGGAACCAAAAATCCTAGAACAAGAAGCGAAAGTCTTGTAATAAGAGATGGAGCAGTTCAACCCCAGGACCTACAAAAAGGCAACAAGCTGTAGCAACCCCTACCCCCACTGACCCTGCTACCTCAACGCCAAGAGCCCCATATGCTGGGATTCACCCAAAATGCAACAAGTACAGTTTCCATCACTATGGAGCCTGCCGAAAGTTACACTACAAGAATTGCAACAGGGAGGGGCACACTACCCATTTCTGCAGGACACCGGAACGACCGACCTCCCAGACTCCCAGCATCAGTATAGGCCCGACCTGTTACGAGTGTGATGAATCCGGACACTTCAGGAAGGACTATTCAATAACAAGGGACTCTAGCAGGGAGGGAAGGGTGCTGACAATCACTACAGGAGAGACCCTCCCGGAATCACTTGTAAGCAACGGTACGTTTTCCCAATAAAGATATCTAAAGGCTTTAGTCAATAATTATAAATTACTCTCTCGTCCGAACGAAAACATATCATTGTATAAAAACTAAGGGTCCTTGCAGGTAAGCTATGATGGCTTAGTTCATACATTAGGGTCATATATAATTGAGATTCTAAAGGCTTAGAGTGCATGATTCCGCCTTATTTCCTGTTCCTTGTTTGGTTGTGGATTTAGGATAGAGTCACTTGGTCGACGGTCTTCCATTTTTAATTATACATGAATCGTATACACCAAGCGATTATAGAGAGGCCTGGTGGGGACCATAATATCAAATTTCATCACTAATACTCGAAGCATTCATACTCCTAATACTCGCTAAACGTAGTACAAAACGTTCGCAGTAGTGACAACAAGGACGAAACTGGTAACATTACAAATGTGTACATAGAACACACTATCATTTCAAACAACCATCCCTTTCAGATCAATCCAACATCTATTACAACAAGGAGCCTAACAGTGTCATTTGACATGGGTTGGCTTGATCCTCACCATATGAAATTCGTGTGCCACAAAGAGACCCTTCGCCTTAACTAATCGATTAATGAAACCCTTACATCTAACAACGCCAAATCCCCGAATCGTCCTTGGCATCTAGACTCCTAGGCACCCATGTAAGAAATACCACACTCTTTCCTAGCCCACAATGGAGATAAGAAACAAGAAGCAAAGGACACTGAGGGTAACCTAGAGATTTATAACCAATCTGAAGTAGATCCCAGAAGGTCTTTCAGAAATACCACTTATATGCCAAGTTGAGTCCAGAATCGAATCAACTCATGGAACCATTTCCATAGCCAGGCCACCAAGGCCACTTAGCACCAACATAAACACTGAAAGTGCCCGGTAGATGGAACGACCCTGTAAGTATGAGGATTATTAGACCAAGACTTGAAACTCAGAGAACACTCATCCGACTCATAAAGAGGGAAGACTAATTGTCCACTGGACCACTGACTACTAAGAATCGAACGAACCCATCCTCAAGGATCGATATCTCCTATCCTGAATCAAAGACTTACTCGACCCACCCTCAGAAACAAGCAAAGATCGACCTCCCACTAGTTCATAATCCCGTAGTAAGAAACTCCCAAGACAACCTAAGAATTATAAGACCAAATACATCACACGACCCTAAATTTAGTGACAACAGTGTTCGCCTTAAGGTTAGAGACACTACTTTTGGGGCGTCAACTACACGATCCTCATTAACCGTGACCATCCATTCACTTCACCATATAGGACGCTAAGGCAGAATACCTCTGTGTTGGGCTGAGATGACCAACACCTAGCTAGCAAAAGGGAAAGTACCCGATGACACTGTCACCGGCCTCGGAAACACCAGGGAGACAACCAAGAAGATCACCCAAACTCGAGCATGACTAGATGCATCTAGAATCTAACAAAAGAACTACGCAAGTAAGCGACAGAAGCCCTTGGAATCCCAAATCAGTAATCATACACTACTAAAACTCCCCACTTGGAAAGAGATAATACACTTTGGGAAGGCGTAGGAGATTAAACCCGCGATATATCGGACCATTGAAAACCTTGCTGAGGATTGGTCCCAGGAATTATAAACTCCAACTATCACTTAAACTCGACCACGTACACCTTGTCTTTCACGTGTCAAACCTGAAGGAATGCCTATCAGACGAAACCCTCGTTGTTCCACTGGACGAGATTGAGGCGAATGAAAACCTCCTATTCGTTGAAGAATCGGTTGAAATCAGGGATAGAGAAGTGAAACGTACGAAACAAAGCCGCATTCCGATTGTGAAGGATCGATGGAGTGCCAAACGTGGACCGAAATTCACATGGGAACGCGAGGACCAGACGATGCAGAAATACCCTCATCTCTTCTCTAGTTCTTAAGGAATTCTTTCGAAAGAATTTCGGGACGAAATTCCCTCTAACGGGGGGATGATGTCACAACCAGTAAATTAGGGTTAGGATTTTGGTCCTTGTGCGAGACAATCCCTCAATGTAAACTTGTAATAACCCATTTAGTGAGATTCAAACTTCAATGCTACTAAGATTCAATTTTCATACATTATCATTTAGGTTGAAACAACCTCAGATAAGCTGAAACTCAATCCAATAAACCAATTCCACTCAACTTTGGGCCTTAGCCCAACAGTTGTCAGTTCAAATCTCTTATTGGACCAAGACTCTCTTATTGGGCCCTAATGGGCCGATAACTTCTCCAATTGGTCTTTTGGGCCGAAAGTCCCTTCACTTATTCTCAATGGACCGAAAACCACTATTGGGCCCCTATTGGGCCAAAAGTTCTTTATTTAATTCCTTGAGGCCGAAAACCTATACTTGGGCCCTACTTTGGGCCGAAAACCCCTTATTTGGGCCGATACTCTTCCTAGAGCAATTATGGGCCGAAAACTTCTTTGGGCCAAGGTAAATTTGAAGCCTATTATTCTTTTGGGCCAACCTTGGGCCAAATACCTCTCCTAATGGGTTATGGCCATGAGTAAAAAAAACATTGGAGGATAATGCAAGTGATACCTCAATAATACACCACATGTAACAATGTAGTTATCTCCCATACATCTAGGAAGGGAGTACTGACCAAAAAGTATCAAGACACCTCTCTCTCCTCCCTCCTCTCTCTAAATTTGGCCAAATCCCTCCATCCCCTCTCCATTTTTCACTTTCAAATCTACACTCTTACCTCATTCTCTCTCAAACTCTCCTATTTTCCTTCTTCAAAATCGTGAGCTTGTGGGTGTTGTCTCAAGAAGTTTTCTTCAAGTATTGTACTCTTGGTAAGTTCTTATTAAACTCTATGGTTTTGATCCAAGTTACACTAAAAATATTTCCTCATACCACTTCATTTTCGTGATTATGCTCTTAGAACACCAAAACTTCACAAACCTCCTCAAGGAAGCAAGCTAGGGTCGAAAACCTCCTTTCTCTTCCCCTCCAAAACCGAAAAAGACCCAAGGTGAGCTTAATACCCCACTATTTTCCATGTTCTCATACTCTTTTGCGGGGGAATACAAGTCAAAGTGCGGTCAACCATTGGATAATTGCATGGACCAATGTGTTATGTGTTTAACTTTTGGATTTTTGCTTAAACATGAAGTTTATCACCTACATCTTCATAAAAGTCATGAGAAAAGTGCTATTAAAATATATAAATATATATATATATATATATATATATATATATATATATATATATATATATATATATATATATATATATATATATATATATATATATTGCTTGAAAACTGTAAATATGGGGTTATACACTCTAAAAATAGCAAAAATGAGTCTTGTGTGCAAACATGTATAACATAAACTTAATTCCCAACCTTCCACACAAAAGTTGTAGTCAATTCACGGACTTATTTGACCACCTTGAATGTAATATTTTTCAAAACTGTTTTACATGAAAATATTTCAGGTTTATACCTTTCTAATGACTACTCTCACGCATTCATACGATTTTCCTACAATTTTTGGCGAATTTTACAAAACTGTCTATCATTTCTGGAATAATTTCGGACCAGCCTGTGAAGATGAACATTTTCACACTGGTTTGAGGTCATTAAAAATTATGAGAAAAATTGTGAACAAAGTAGACAAAATTTCCAACTCCCAGAGTTTACGGATCCAAAATTCGACTTACGATGATTCTTCTATAATTTTTCTAAAAACATGGACAGAAAAGTCAGAAACCAGAACATTGTTTTAACATACTAAAAGTGCTTATACTTGTGTTTAGATGTAAGTTTAAAGGTTGTAACCTTTTGAAAATGCCCAAACATGATAACTTGCATGCGCTTTTATACTTGATTATATAAATATTTTCAATAACACTAGATACACTCAAGTCGTTTTACAAGAAAGAGAAGTCATAGTTTACGTAAATCTGTTAAGGCTCTTGTGAGACTCTCCTTTAGTCGTACCTACCTAGCATACACGATAAGTCCTATTAGTTATAACCAGTGTCTCCTGGAGGGAGAGCGAGGTAATTGTGTATAGATCTATACGGGGTTGACACCCCCACACCTGAGCTGTTCGCTACAGCTAGACTAGGTCAGTCTAGGGTGACAAGTATCTTAAAGAAACCGACGTCTGAAAAACGTCAAGTCAGGCGCTCTCGTCATTAGTATGGTTATAGTGACTCACATAGGGATTAACAACATTATTTTGGTTTACGGGAAGTTTTACTTCATTAGTTTTATTAAAACAAATGAAACTATATACTAATGTCCGTACACTATTCATTTTCATCATGGTCTTGAGGTTTAAGACTACAGTTCTCTATTAAGAAAATATTGGATTTTCTGGATATATTCATTATTACTCTACAAGGAAAGGACACTTAGAGAATAACAACATTATTTGAATTTGCGAAGAATTTACACTCTACTAGTTTTTACAAAACACCAAACTATGTATCGTATACTTTGTAAACTGATTTCACCACTCGAGTCTTGGGTTTTAAGACCACAACACTTTTATATATATATAAAATATAGGATTTTCTGGGGATACTCTCTTTTCAAATACAAACAAAGGATAATAAAGGACATGCATGCAATTATACACGGTTTTGGAACGGGACTCACAAACTACTTTTTATAGAAAATATTGGATTTATGGGGTTTTACAACTTATTATAAGAAAAGATATTACAAAGTTTTTCCTACAAACATGCTTATGAACTCACCAACATTCTATGTTGAACAGGTACTCGAGCCTTGGATCTGGATTATTTTACTACCTTTTGAGCAACCATACTTTATGTTATTTTTGTGTAATTGATAAACAAGTACAATTTGTAAAACAATGAATGTTGGTATATTGTAATGTATGATGTTTGGTTGCTATGTTTCATTCATATTCAATTGTTATGATACTGTACATGAAGTCATCCGCCCCCAGATTTTTCCGCCGTCCCAGTTCGGGGGTGTGACATGTTATGATTTGATTTATGAATATGTGAATCTCATGCTAGTTAGGACTAAGGATCTGCTCAATTTTTGCATGGTAGATTGCTAGGAGAGATGCCTTTGTATGCCTGTTGTTTGAGCTCGCAGACTTGCATGCTAGTTCTGATTAGTCAGTGATAGATTGGCCTGATATGTGATGCCTTGTTGCCTAGGAAGCATGGGATGCAAGATTGGGTATAATTTGGTTATGTAAGGAAATCAGTAGCGGGAGTGGGAACTCCTAGTATGAATGGTAGTATATGGAATTGGATGCTCATTATTATTCTATGGATTAGAGTGCTACTGCATGAATGTTGCTTGCTTTATGCTTTGTGGAACTATTAGGTGATGGGAGTTAGCTACTAAGTGAATATGTCAAGTTATATGTGACAAAGGTTAAATAATCTCAAGGTGATGGATTTGACCCTATTACGCAACTCTTGTCTGAGTCTGACTATTATAGGGATGAGTCTGTTACTCGAAGGATTATCCAAGCTTTGTTGCATGTGATTGTATTCATTAGGTGGGTGACTGGCATGACAGGGAGTTCTTCAGCTGCTGATGGCAGGGTGCGGTCGGGAACCTAGGAAAGCCTAGGGAATCGCTTCAGTAGGTTTCGTTGTGCCAGGTAGCGAGTGTTTGGTGTATGGATTGAGAAGGTGACTTAGAGGATTCGAGAGAATTCTTGAGGAAAGTATGCATAGGTGTGGAATGTAGTATTGGGCCTGTACTACTAAAAGCATAGGATCCATACTCGAATCGGGGAGAGTCTAGGAGAATCTAGGGAGCCTGTGAGATGAGGATTCTTGGTTATGTTCTGATCGTTCGCATGTGTTTTTTTTGTATGGTGTTGAGCACTCAGGAAGGGATTTTGGAGCTCTAGGATGGTCATCTCGGGGCCTTTTGGGCTGAGATTGTGGTGGGGCAGATGGGGGCTCATCTGGAGCACAAAGCTTGTGGATCGCTAGAATCCTTAAGGAAGGAGGATCCTATTGTGAATTATTGTCATTTAGGATCGGAGGTGAGTTTTGCACCATTACCTCAGGAGGAGGAGGTCAGGATTCTTTCAGATGTTTATACAGGTATGTTATCTTCTGCTTTCTTTTGGATCGTTATCGGAAATTTGTATTGCTTCGGAATTTTGCTTAGGTCTAGGAAAGTAATATCTCGGGTAGGTTCTCTGCTAGTGTCTGGGCTAGCAAGGATTGTTATATGCCATTCTACATGGTGATGGTCTCCAATGAATCATTAATGGGTCAGTAAGGGGTTGTTTCTTGTTGATCGGGTCCCAGTGTGTTCGGTTGTTGATCCGGGTCTTTGTCAGGACCAATTCAGGGGTATTACTTGGAGGATCTTTGTTCAGGGTTCGCGGGTTAGTTCCCCAGTGGAGTCAGTGTTCGGTTATTTTATCTTTTGACCTGGTAGGATCGGTAGTCGTCTATGGAAGAACTTTTGGGGTTCAAACACTACCGTTGCTAGGAGAGGGGCGGTAGTAGGAAGATGGTGGTGTTAGTTGCATGAGTTGTTTGGTCATTGGAAATGTCAAGGGAGTTGTATGATCGAATGGGTTGTAGACGGTTAGAGTTCAGTGGTTCTTCGAGAATGGAAATGGGGGTGAACATTCGTCATTCAGGACAAGGGTTATGGTTTTAGTCATCATCATAAAAGACTTAAGGAGTTGGTGTGGTACCATGGGAAGTGATTCAGATTATCAGGCTGATTAAGGTCTCAAGATTATTCCTCCGGATTTCAGGGGTTGGGCGATCATTGAGATTGACTAGTAATGGAATGCTAGTTTTGGTAAGCGCAGGTCATAGGCGGTTCATGCTATATGAGGTCAGATGGGTTGAGAATCCACAATGTTTCATAGGATAGGAGAGCTTCATCGAGTCTAAGTGGGGGAGTATTTGTTAGAATTTTCGGGAGTTGGATTGGGTGTGAAACTAGGGTAAATTTCGCATCCCAGTCAGGAGGACAGACGACCCAAGTGGTTGTCTGGTTTGAGGCTGTGTAAGTTGGAAGTCTAGGAAACTTCCAACGTCTGGTCGGCGCCTTCTTTGTTATGCATAGCAGGCTTGCGGTTGAGTCCGGGTCGAGGGCCTTGGGATTCGAAGTAGGACCCAAGCACCTGATTGAATTCATTTGGATGCAGGTTTCGGCTCAGGAGGTGTGGGGTTGTGATGGATTGGGGTGTGGTAAGGCCATGGGTGGTAACCATGGTTGGTTAGAAGTGTTGTAAGACTGCAATGGGATCATAGTATTCACCAGTTCGAGGTAGACTACCGTTAAAGGTCATCATGAGCGCAAAGGGGGGAAAATCAGTTCGTGCCTTGGGCACGACGAACAGGATTTTCGAAGTGCATTTCTTTATTTTAGACTAAGGACCATTGGGGCCCGAGGCGGATTCAGGCCTGTGTAGCCCTAGATGGGTGGGACCTGTGGGCGAGACCGCTCTGTGGTATAGTTGGGTGGGACCCGTGGGCGAGGCCTATGTGTATGGCAATGCAGATAGGACTTGGTAGAGACAGTTTGGGTCGAGGTTTTGAATCTTGAGTTGCACGACTGAGTGGGTAGTCAGTATGTGATGCAGAGGGGTTTATATGCTGGGTAGCCTTGTTATTTGGATTCTTGGGAACTGGTGGTTGGACCAGGTGCGAGACCGGTAGTCTCAGTGTTGGGTTGGGAACCTTTACCTTCCTGTATAGGGAGGGGTTGTCGTGAATCGGAGGGTTTTAGGTGAAATGCAATTGTAGATCTTTGGGTCTCGGATTATGAGTTGGGTACCGAGTTGGTTCTTAGTGAGAACTCACGTTAGTAATCATGGGTGTTTATTTGTAAGGTCTTTCGTTCAGTAGGATATGAAATGAGGTATCAGTATGCCGAGGGCATCAAGGGAAGGGTTCAGGGATAATGAATAGTTTCAATTTTATTGGCAGATCAGGCTCTTGTGTTTTGATTTAGTTCTATCTATGTGTGGTCAGGCAAGTATGGGGTTTCGGATTTTCAGATGGATTTCATTATATAATTGGTCATGGATTTCTTCAGATGGTTTAGACCAGGGTGGGTCATTTCGTAAGGCTCTGGGAAGACCACAACATGCATGGAACCAGGAAGTGGTAGGTCGTTGGTGGCCGGTTGTGATATAAAACTTCAGTTGGTCTTATAGCATTCATTTTTTAGCATTGGATTTGGTGGCGTTAGGTTTGTCAGGATACTATGATCGGTTGGATCCATAAGTGGCGAGATAGCTTGGGCAATTTTTGTCGGATGAGGCTTTTATTCAGAAGTCACATGGGGCGACTGCGTGTGTCTTTTGACACAGCAGTCGGGCAGGAATCCGGTGTTTCAGTTAGTGGCAGTCAAATTGGGACCAGGGAGGTCTCGGTTGCTTTTGCAAAGTAGCTAAGGGCATCGAGGTAAGTCAAGGCGGTATTAGTGATTTGGGATTCGTATGTAGAGTCGCTTGTCAATCGGAAAATATGGTAAGACATTTGCTGCTTGGATTGAATAATCTCAAAGTAAATGATTTGACCCTGTTGCGCAACTCTCGTCTTAGTCTATCCGTTGTAGGGATGAGTCCTCTACTAGAAGGATTATCTGAGACTTCTATCAAGTATGAGTTGTCCTGCAACAATAGTGGTCAGGGATTATGTTTTCATTAGAAGCATCAAGATAATAAAGGGTTGGAAGCGTTTTGTTTGGTCTAGAATTCAGTGAGGTTTTGGCATGTTAGCAGTTTAGTATGGGCGGTCTGTTGGGGAGTCAGACCAATTTGAGACTTCAGATCTCGGGTTTCAGGTGAGGTAGAATTGGGTTTCTGCAAAGGGATTAAGGATTCATTTAACATCAGGTTTGGAGAGTTCTGCTATGGTTGGGTTTGGTAACCTTGGGAAGGTCGTCTGTGTTCGGGGTTGTGGTTGCATTCTTCAGGCTGTCTGGGCGCCTGGGATGGTAAGGAACGATTTCGATGATGAAATCTCATTCAAGTGGAGGAGAGTTGTAACACCCAGAATCTTGAGGAGCAATTGTAAGGAATGAATCCCATTTTGGAGGACTGGACACGGCGTGTTGGAGGAGCCAACACGGTGTGTCTAGTTGAGGTTCTCGTTAAGGTCAACACGACATGTTGGTGTCTAAACACAGCGTGTTGGAAGCTGGGAAGGAAACCCTCCATTGACACTAAAACCCTAAAATCAATCCCTAAGTCTCTTGGTGGTGTTTTTGAGCTAGTAAGAAGCTTTTGGTGCACATTTTTGGGCTTTATGAAGGAAGAGGAGATGTTGAAGTTTTCTTGCTTGATGGATTGGCTTTGGATCCAGAATCATCATCTTGTGAGGAGGCTTTCTGGGGTATCAATTTTGCATCTTGTCTTATATATGTTTAGATCTCTTCTTTTGTGCTTTAGTATGCTTTTGGTCCCTTTTTGGGTTGAGGAGAGAGTGAAGACGTTTTAAGGGCTTGTTATTCCAAATCTGAGTTTCTTTTGGTCCCTTGGAGCATAAAGTGAACATCCCGAAAATACAGTCCAAAATTTTCGTTTTTAAATCATTAATAAATCATGAATGTCATCATCGTCAAATAAAAATCATGAACCAAATATCTCAAAACATCATGTCAATACTGTATCAAAATCATATGAGAAAATATCAGAGTCTAAAACAATCACAGACTGGAACTGTGGTGTGTGCGATGCGATCATCCTGAGCCCTTACCCTTGCTAGTGGAAGTACCTGAAACCAAAACTAAAAACTATAAGCACGAAGCTTAGTGAGCTCCCCCAAACTACCACATACCATACACATAACATGTAACATATCTTGGGCCCCGCCCCTGCGACATCGAGACTAGCTCGGCATCGGCTTGCCCAGAATCAGGCCTCGCCCGACATCAAACCCTATTCGGCATCGGGGCCAGCCCGGCATCGAGCCCCGCCCGGCATCGAGCAGATCTCGGCATACATATAAACATATCAACTAACATATATCATAACACATATACTAACATGTAATCATTCCTTGGGCCCCACCCGACATCGGACCAAGATCCGGAAACATGCTATCATACTGTACTATCTAGACATTCCTGAGGGCTAACCCCAACATCGAACCGAAGTCTGGAAACATGCTAACATAACATTCTAACTAGGCATTTCCTCGGGCTTGCCCCGACATCAGACCGAAATCCAGAACTCCTAATACATAGCAAACACATGCAAGAATCACAAAGACATCAAGCATACAGGCATACAAGCATTCCTCGGGACTGCCCCAGCATCGGATCGAGATCCGGAAAGCATATAACGCTACATCGGGCCCCGCCCGACATCGAACTGTAGCCCGAAATTACTACTAACTAAACGGGCCGACCTTAGTGCCTTAGACCCGTTCCTACAGGAAAAAACTCACCTCGCAAAGCTGTCTATGAAATCTCGTGGTGAGGAATATATGGTAGCTTCTCCAACGACTTCCCGGCTATCATAATCACAATAATACTCGGTCAATATATGTAACTCCTTCGCAGGGTGTAAGTCCCAAATATGCTTGTGTATCAATCAGATCCGTTTGATGGTGCGGAATCCCGATCAAATAGATGATGCTAGATCAAAAATAGAAGAGAAGGAGAAGAAGAATAAGTGAATCTATGATGTATTCAATGAATAGAATGATGCTCCATACACATAGTACACACACACTAGTTCTTCTCTCTCTGAAACACACCTTGAGTTTCACACACTTAAGCTCCTCTAGACCGTACACTCCTCACCCACCTAACATCTATATATATCACACATGGGCCGTGAATGGGTTCACGGTTCACGGCCGTGAACCCGTTCACGGCCGTAAACACAACCGCAAACACCTATTACATGACTGAAAAATACATTTTGCTAGAAAAGTAAAGTATAAACCAATATTTTTGACCCAACAATCTCCCCCTTGGTTTATAGCTTTCTTTTCTAATCGACCCAACAAACTCCCCCTAAAAATGTAGCTGGCATTTCTTGTCAATCTTCATTTGGAGGTTGGCTTCAGCTTTAATCTTTGATATCTTCACGACTTAAGATGAACATATGAATCTTCAATAAATGACTTAATCTCGAGCAGTTAGGCATTTCTTCAAAATTTGACATTGAACGCACATTGAGTGAGGAGGCTTCTTGTACTAATTCTTGAAAGATAGCACATTTAGCTTGAGAATCTTCAGAGAGAATGACAGAGAGACCTAATCTTCTGGATCACTTGAGCAGGTACATAGATAGCAGCAAATTGATTGAGGAGGCTTCAATGCTATCTGTCACATAAACTTCAAGTGCAGCTTCACCTTGCTTCTGGGGTTGAAGGATTGAATGTTGAAAGAATAGTCTTCATTTCTTGCTCCTTCGAATGAGAATTCTCGATAATCACGGATGAAGCCCTGGCTTAGAAAATTTTCGACACAGACTCCATGAGTCTTATCTACATCTGAATTCACTTTTCAAGACAAAACAAAACTAAAAGAAAACTTAGCACACAATATTTTTGGATTTTTCATATTTTCTGGAAAAATAAAAATAGAAACAAAAATATTTTTGGATTTTTGATTTTTCTGAACAAGAAACAAAACAGAATATAACACTATTTTTGGATTTTTATTTTTTTGATTTTTGTTTGATTTTTGATTTTTTTTTAATTCTCCCCCTTAAATTTGTGCATGGGTGAGAATGAAAACTAAATGCGCAAATTTAAACTAACCTAAAAACAAAAGTTAGTCCTCAAAGCGTATCATTTTTAAAAATCCCACAAGCACATCGAATCGAGCTTTGTTAAACGGTTTTGTGAACAAATCCGCCACATTATTAGAAGTGGGAACTTGTTCCAACCGAATGAGCGAACGCTCATAACAATCTCTGATAAAATGCACTTTGATATCGATGTGCTTGGTTTTCGAGTGTTGGTCAGGATTTTTAGCAATTTGAATTGCAGCCTCATTATCACAAAAAATAGGGGTTTCTAGAAAATTCAAACCATAGTCCATGAGTTGATGTTGTATCCAGATAACTTGAGAACAACAGGCAGAAGCAGCTACGTATTCCGCCTCTGCCGTTGAGGTTGAGACTGTATTATGTTTCTTGTGCTGCCAGGACACCTGCCGGACTCCAAGAAATTGACATCCACCAGACGTTGATTTCCTGTCAAGCTCACAGCCTCCATAATTACTGTCAGCAAAAGCATATAAATAAAATTCAGAATTTTTCGGGTACCAAAGACCCAATTTTGGGTTGCCTTTGAGATACCGAAAGATTCTTTTGACAACAATAAGATGTGAAAGTTTAGGATTAGCCTGGTATCATGAGCATTGACAAACCGCGAACATGATGTCTGGCATGCTTGCGGTTAGATACATCAACGATCCGATCATTGATCTGTAGTCAGTCTGATCTACGGATTCGCCTTCAATATCTGGAGTCAACAGAGGTCTCTCGGTCATTGGCGTCAAGGCAGGTTTTGCATCTCAAAACCCGAACTTCTCTAGTATATCTTCAACATACTTGGCTTGATGTAACAGGATTCCGGTTAAGTCTTGTTTGACCTGAAGCCCCAGAAACATGGTCATCTCCCCTAGGGAACTCATCTCGAACCTCTTCTTCATAACGCTTTCGAACTCCTTGCACAACTTTGAACTCGTTGACCCGAAAATGATATCATCGACGTGGATTTGAACTAGAATCTGATCGGCACCAACATGCTTAATGAACAAGGTTTGATCGACTGTCCCCCGTGAATAGCCATGCTCGAGCAAGTGCTTCGTAAGAGTTGCATATCACGCCCTTGGAGCTTGATGTAACCCATATAAAGATGCTGAATTCAACTTTAAAAATTTGATGTGTCAAGTGAGGTAGTTGTGTCCATGATTGACAATTGTTTAAAATTTAAAGATAATCAAACCAATGGTCTAGGGTATCACAGTACACCACCTCCTTTCAATGACAATTATAACCCACCCCTTGAGACCAATGAGGAAGAAATTCCTGCTCAGTCTAGCCCACTCCCTGAACTAGCTTCATTTAAGACTGAACAATCTGGGCCAACTGAGAATGTTGAGGTGAACGTTTTTGATGCTTCTACTTCATGTGCAGGTAAAGTAGTGGAAGAAGAGGACAAGGAGAACAGAACTAATTCTAGTTCTGCAAACACTATTGATCAAACCAATGTCTCCTTGAACTCAGAATCTGTTGCTTCTAACTCAGTTACTTCTGATCAACCTGCTGTCGGTAAATACAGGCCACCAACACAAGCGAAACAAAGTGACTGCTGCAAGTGTGCTTGTGGGAACAATCAAAGACAAGGCACGAATACGCCACCAGGGGCAAGAAGAAACAACTTCCCAGTGAAGAAAAAGACATGTTTTCACTATGGAACACCTGGACACATTGCCAGAAATTTTCCTAATCGCGCATATGTTCCCTACTACGCACAAGGCTAGCAGAACGCACCAAGAAGGAAATACCCCAAAAGAAGCCCTTCAAGGTCTCAATTGTGAAATGGTGATTGGAATGCGAAAAAGGCCAAGGATTCATCTTCCAATAACAAGAAGGGTATGTCGGCCAAGAAGTCCAATCCAAGAGATGATCCAGTGAAATCAAGATCAGTCAGATCAAAGTCATCTCAATGATCGGCTTCCAGTTCAAAAGCAAGTACTGAGGCACCCATCCGCTCGAACAAGAAATGAGTTAAACCCAACTATAGATGGGTACCAAAGGTTCAATCTCCCAAATCTTCTAATGAATCTAATATTTCTACATCTTCTGTTTGTAATAAGTAGGATATGTCATGGGAGAGAGTTCCTTGCAAAGATGACAAAGGTCAACCCAGTTTCAAAATGGACTGGGTTCCAAAGACCAACTGATCCTGCTCTGTGTCAGAGCAGCTATGGAGGCATATCATCAGACTTCGGTTTGTTGATAGTGGCTGTTCCAGGCACATGATAGGAGGCATCTCTCAACTGTACAACATTCATACCTTTGTTTGAGAGTATGTGTCCTTTTGCGGGAAAGAAGGAAAGGAGGGGATCACACATGGGGTTAGTGCTTAATGACATGAAGAATTTTCGGATCTGATATGAGATTATGCGTGCTGTTCTCAGACCTTCTGGATGCAAATTCAATCGGTGACTTACGGTTTGAGTTTTTCTTCTCGATACTCCTGAGTTTATCTTACACTGATTCATTTTGAAGACAATTTTTTTATATCCCTATATGTCTTTCTTTAGTAGGTTGTTTTGGGAAGTGATATCAAGAAAGTGATAACGGGAAGTCTAAACATGTGTAAGGGACTGAATCTGAATTGTCTAGACTCTATCTTTAATGTGCTGGTAGGCACGAAGAATTTGACAGTGTGGATCTAGATAGGATTGTTTGGACTGACCATACGACGCTTGGGTAGATTGAGCAGTGAGATAAACACGGGAACCCACGGGATACACTAAATTAATACGCATCTAGAACTGTGGTTCAACTTTTCCTTGATGTACGGACTTATGTCCTTAATTCTGGTTCTGATAGGGCAACTGGGGGGTTCTGATAAAGTAGGTCTGTAGGAAATTATTTTCTTGCTTTCTATCTGTCAGTCATATGTTGCTTCCTCGACGTGATTGGAAGAGATCCGACCTGGATTCCAACATATGCAACTCTATTTCTACGCACCTCTTTATCTATGAAATTCTTTCTATCTGTTAGCCATATGCTGTCCCCTCTGCGTGATCGGAAGATCCGACCTGAGACACATTATATGCACCCTACTATCTCTATAACCCTCTATCTCTGTTAGTCATATGTTGTCCCGTCTACATGATTGAAATAGATCAGACCTAGGACACAACATATGCATCTATCTCTAAATCTGCCTTCGTCCTTAATAATTGTTTACTCACCTAAAGTAAGGATTCCTTAGGAAGTTCTTGATGACCAGGGTATATTGGGAAGTGGGGAACACGTTCTAGTGTAACTAAAATTGAACCATTTAAGAGGTTGCCTCTAGATCTCGCTGCTTAATTTAAGTGGACAACAATACCCGTGGTCGTCGTCAGCTAAATGGTTTATTTAGAAAAATTTGTGAATATCCTTCGTGTTTAAGTAGACCAAAATACCGGCAATTGACCAGATCTATTCATGAAGGTGAAGGTACTGATAAACAAAGTTAAGACTGTCTCACAACTTTGATCCCAAATATTTTTTGTTTTTATTAAATTTGTTCATAGTTTTCCTCTATGCACAAATTTAGGGGGAGAATTAAAAAAAATCAAAAATCAAACAAAAATCAGAAAATTAAAAATCCAAAAATAGTGTTATATTCTGTTTTGTTTCTTGTTCAGAAAAATCAAAAATCCAAAAATATTTTTGTTTCTGTTTTTATGTTTCCAGAAAATATGAAAAATCCAAAAATATTGTGTGCTAAGTTTTCTTTTAGTTTTGTTTTGTCTTGAAAAGTGAATTCAGATGTAGATGACACTCATGGAGTCTGTGTCGAAAATTTTATGAGCCAAGGCTTCGTCCGTGATCATCGAAGAATTCTCATTCGAAGGAGCAAGAAATGAAGACTATTCTTTCAACATTCAATCCTTCAACCCCAAAAGCAAGGTGAAGCTGCACTTGAAGTTTATGTGACAGATTGCATTGAAGCGTCCTCAATCAATTTGCTGATATCTATGTACCTGCCGAAGTGATCCAGAAGACTAGGTTTCTCTGTTATTCTCTCTGAAGATTCTCAAGCTGAATGCGCTATCTTTCAAGAATCAGTACAAGAAGCCTCCTCACTCAATGTGCGTTCAATGTCAAATTCTGAAGAAATGCCCAACTGCTCGAGATGAAGTCATTTATTGAAGATTCATATGTTCATCTTGAAGTCGTGAAGATATCGAAGATTAAAGCTGAAGCCAAACTCCAAATAAAGATTGACAAGAAATGTCAGCTACATTTTTAGGGGAGTTTGTTGGGTCAATTAGAAAAGAAAGCTATAAACCAAAGGGGAGATTGTTGGGTCAAAAATATTGGTTTATACTTTACTTTTCTAGCAAAATGTATTTTTCAGTCATGTAATAGGTATTTGCGGTCGTGAACGAGTTCATGGCCGTGAACCCATTCACGGCCCATGTGTCATATATATAGATGTTAGGTGGGTGAGGAGTGTACGGCTAGAGGAGCTTAAGTGTGTGAAACTCAAGGTGTGTTTCAGAGAGAGAAGAACTAGTGTGTGTGTACTATGTGTATGGAGCATTATTCTATTCATTGAATACATCATAGATTCACTTATTCTTCTTCTCTTTCTTCTTCATTTAGATTTGGCATCATCCGTTTGATTGGGATTCGGCACCATCAATCGGATCTGATTGATACACAAGCAAATTTGGGACTTACACAGGGTAAAATGACCATTTTACTCTTGGTCAACGTCAACGCTCTGGTCAAAGTCAAGGTCAAGGTCAATTCCCAGTCAACCCAACTCGCCGAGTTATCTACTGACTCGTCAAGTTCTATGCTATCAGCCCCGATGGTAAACTGAGTCAACTCGCCGAGTCCCTTCACAGACTCGATGGGTTCCGTCCATACAGGATCGGGACGAAACGAATCAACTTGTCGAGTCCCTTCATGGACTCACCGAGTTCTTCAGCTTCTTTGTCTAAATCTCGTCAGTCTGCTTGAGTTTCTTCCCAACTCAACGAACTTCACTCGGGAAACAGAAAAGGTTTGCGGACTACGACCCGACTCGCCGAGTCCTTTGAACAACTCGTCGAGTCCCTTGCATGCCATAACCATGTAGTCGATTCTAATCGATTTCAATGCTTCCAACTCACAGATCTGGACTCCTTAGGCTAACATAACACGTAAAGTTTCTAACTTTACGTGCATGCTTGATGATATAAAGCTAAAACACTCATTACAAGCCAGAATGGAGATCTAAGTCATGGCATGGGTCTATGGTTGAATAAAGGTGGCAACTTTGAGCTTCTAAAGCTCAGAAATGCCCAGATCTGAAGTCTTTCATCCCCCAAGGTTCAAATCTCGGAATGACCTTGGAAATGACCCAAAAAGTGAAAATAAACAAGCCTATATGACGATCTAAGTGGATAGAAGCCAAGGTATAAGCTTTATACCTTTAACAAGTCTGAGATGTAACAAGAACTCTAGATCTTCTGCCCTCTTATGATGTCTTCACTCTTTTCCTTCCTTCTCCTAGCTTTAAACCACACAAAATGCAAGGAAATGGCTCAAGAATGCACAAGATCGATTAGGGTTTCGAGAGTGGGGTTGCGAGGTGATAAAGACCGGAGGGGAGGTTGAATATGATGCTTAAATAGGGTGCAAACCCTAAAGATTAGGGTTTCCCCCTGACGGACCTACTCGTCGAGTCAAGGCTTCGAATCGTCGAGTAGACCACTTAAATCCCGCGTCCAATTTGGCATCTACTCGATGAGTTAGGGCTACAAATCGGCGAGTAGCTTTTTCAAAATGAATACTTAACAACTCAAAAACGTACCGGGAACGGGGCGTTACATAAAGGTGCAAGTTTTATGAGATTTATGGTGTCAGGCATGCATTAAGTCAATCATTAAGCCCATTTTAAGCTTATGAGCTTCATTTAGACATGCATAAACGTAAAGTTGGATAAAGTGCTTATTGGTTAAGCCCTTGCTATCAAGCCTTTTTGGTTGGATTTGGACCCTTTTTGGTAGTCCTTATGGGTAAAGATGGAAACTTTGCCCTTCTAAGTCTCATTTTGGTCTAGATCTTACCTTTGGAGCTCTTGGAATCGGAGATAGTAGCTTAATGTATTAAGCTGTGGAAACTTAGGAAAACACGGTGTGTTGGATGGGGTTTTCTCGATTATCCGGATGATGGAAGAACACAGAGTGTTTGCAAGTCAACACGGCGTGTTTGGTCAACATGGACTGTTGACTTTGACTTTGACCAAAAGTTTGATCAGGGTTGACCATGGTGTAACACCATAAATTTTCAAACAAATTTTTCATTTTATAAATCACTTAATTCTCATAAACACATTTCACCAAATCCTAAATGTCAAATCATCAAAACACAACTCTATAATTGTTTGATAAAAAATCCAGGATCCTCATAACATAACTCTTTCTCTCGTGTATACAATCGAGCCGGTGCCTTTCCGATATCCGGAAAAGTACCTGTAACACATATCACATAACACGGTAAGCACGAAGCTTAGTGAGTTCCCCAAAATACCACATACACAAATAATAAGCCTCTCGTGGCTATAACTCGGCATGGACCCTCCGGTCTCATGCGTCTCGGTGTGGACCCTCCGGTCATGTGTCTCAGTGAGGACCCTCCGGTCTCACAGCTCGGTTTGGACCCTCCGGTCCTGTCTCAGTGGAAACCCTCCGGTCCCACAACTCGGTTTGGACCCTCCGGTCCTGTCTCAGTGGAAACCCTCCGGTCCTATCTCAGTAAAACACAGAATATAGGATATATATGACACAGAAAAAATGCATAATATCACGTAACTAAAGTAAGCACATAAGATCCTCATGTCACACATAGATACCACTCATGGTAAGTATAGTGAGAAGACTCACCTCATAAGAAATCGGATAACCTCGAACTCATATCACCGATCTAGCCTCCACCTAACACATACGATAATTATCTCTAATTAATAACGGCTCTCAAAGAAGCTAGACTAAACCCTTCTACAAACTCATAGAAGGATAAAAGACCATTTTACGCTTCCATGGCCTCAATAGTCCACAAATTGACCAAACCCTAAAAGTCAACTCAAAAGTCAACGGCAGCACGTATGCCGCGCGTAGCAGCCCTCTACGCTGGGCGTACTCCATTGCCATGCATGCATCGGGGATTCTCGACCCTACGCTGCGCGTACTGGGATTACGCTCAGCGTACGCCCCAGTTTTTCTCTTCCTACTCATTTGATCTTAATCCGTTAAGACCTTAGCTCAAATCTCAGATCTGGACTCCCTTAAGGCACATACTCCATAAAGTCTGTCACTTTAATCCTTTGCATGGCTGAAGAAGTCACAAACACCAAAAGTCTCACTCTCTATTCTCAAAAATGCGCATATCTCATGCGTGGTTTGGTTTAAACGTCCAAGTCTCGATTTTTATGACTCTACACCACTAAAAACACACAAAGGAGCTGATAATAAACTTTGGAGCTCAATATCTTATAAAGCATCCAACTTTGGGACCAAAACTCTAAAATGAACTAAAATGATGCACAAATCAAAAGAGTGAGAAAGCTTTGAGCTTTATACCTCTAACTGAAGCTCCAACCACAGATAAGCTCAGATCAAAAGCTTGGACTCCCACTCCTTCCTCTTCAAAGCTCCTTCTTCACTCCAAAGAACCACAAGAACACTTAATGGCTCACACATGGACACACAAGCTCAAGGGACGAGAAATGAGGGTTTGAGAGGGTTGATGTCTGGGAATGGTGGCCAGAAATAAGGCCATCAGGTCCTTTAAATAGGGACACACCCTAAATTACGGTTTTCACTCTGGGCCTAGTACACCCAACGTACCCTTTGGTACGCCTAGGGTAGTAGGTGGCGTCCGCGTCAAAAACACGCATATGAGTACGCTGAGCGTACACACGCGTACGCCCCGCGTACTCATTTACCACCTTTCTCAAATAAGGGACTAAACTTGCCACAACTCCAAATTATCGTAGCTTCCTCGATATAAGTCCGTTTCCAATGAACCTCATATCCATGGAAAGGTGGCGAGAAGCCTTACGCTTCTAGCAACTCGCCGCAGCCCCGAGGCTTCCTCATGCCCGGGTTGCATACCACGAACCCTAAATCACAGAGGATCCGGAATAGGATGTTACACATACAATATTTTGGGCCTTGGGTTTTTATTTAGATATGGGCTTTTGGATTGTTGAATGGGGCCTTGGTTTTGGGACAAGTTATGAAAAGGGTAAAAAGGTCTTCTGATTCTATGATTATATGGCTATGTGAGTGTGGGTGTGGCCCGTATCTTAGTGGGCGGGGCCAATTACACTCATTGGGCAGGGCCCGTTGATTCACAGATCTATATGCCGGACGGGGTCCAATACCGGGTGGGGCCCATTATATGTATATTTGTATGTATGGTATGTGGTATTTTGGGAAACTCACTAACCTTTGTGCTTACGGTTTTCAGTTTATGTTTCAGGTACTTCGGTTTTCAAACGGAAGAGCTCGGGATGATTGCAGAGCACACACCACATGTTTCCGCATTTTGTGATTTACTTTGATTTGATGATGTTTTGATAAATCTCAATTAACTTAGTTTTATGGAAATGTTATGTATTAAGGATTTATTAATCTAAAAATGAAAATTTTATGTAATTATTTTTGGGACGTTACAGACGCGTTTAGTGTAGAGATGAGATTTAAATCCGGAAAACCGCACCGGAACCGGAATCGGAACCGTTAGAACCAGAATATATAGTGTAACGTCCCAAATATTCATGGTAAAAATTTCATTTTTAAAATAATAAATCATACAAATGAGTTGTTCCAAAACTGATCGAAATTAATATATTATATTATTTAATCATCAGAGTAAGGATCATAAATTGCCCATGTAGAAAACTTTAGGGGGATGTTGTATAGTCACGTCTGGCCCTTCTCTTTCGTATCGAAAGTACCTGAAACCATAAACCTAAAATCATAAGCACAAAGCTTAGTGAGTTCCCCAAAATACCACATACCATACATACAATAGAGATTGCTATGTGTCAACCATAGTCTTGTCCTTATGTCATGATCAGTAACATGGTCTTTCCTTGCCAAGTCGGGGGCCAAAACCCTGGGTCTTATAGACAAGTGCCAAGAACCACCTCCGGGTCATCCATGTAAGTATCACAAGGACAACTAGCATCCTACATATAACTACCAGGGTCCATACCCTGTTCTTTCATGCAATTTTTCGAGACCCACCTCCAGGTCTTTCATACAATTGGCAGGGCCACCCACAGGTCTTCCTATATAACATAAACCAGTGGGTTGGCATTAGTGCCTTCAACCCCCGAGTACAGTGAAGAGACTCACTTGAATCACAATTTCAACTAAAAACCTCGTGTAGTGTCACACCGACCACAATCAACACACCTCACCGCAAAACGATGGGTGCTAAACACCTCCTAACAATCCACACAAGGCAACCCTAAGTCTACCTTCTAAAATAGAAATTGACCTGTAACACCCATAAAATTTCAAGCCAATTTAAAACTTTTCAAAACATTTAAAACTAGCGGTTATTACAAATTTGTTTTCAAAATAGTCTAATATCAGAGTTTTTCCAGAAACATAGATAAAATACAAGGAGTTGTACGATCACGCCTTCACCTTGCCACGATCCCCTAACGTACCTGAAACAATAAAATGAAACTGTAAGCTCGAGAGCTTAGTGAGTTCCCCCAAAATACCGAGACATAATAACAATACAGATAATAACAACATGTAATGGGTCCACAACTCTACAGACTGGATTACTCCCCCTGGGCCCATAGTGTGAGTCTGGCTTGCCTTTCAGGCCCACAACTCACATCTGGCTTGCCTCCTGCAATCCTAAGACTGAAATATAACTGATCAGCCCTTAGTACAAGTCTGGCATGCTCCCCTGGCCCTCAGCTCGGATCTGGAATGCTCTATTACCCTCAAGCCCTTAGTACGAGTCTGGTATACCACCCAGTCCTCAGCTCATATCTGGTATGCTAACGAGTCCTCAATATGAGTATGGTATGCCTTCCCGGCCCTCAGCTCATATCTGGCATACTCCATGGTTTGTTGGTCGCCACACGAAGCAGTGCAACCTCAACCCTACCCACACAACATGTCTACATATACAACTAATGGCACAAATAGCTAATCAAACAGTAACACAGGTAGTCCTACAGATCTACCTAACTAGCATAGCAAACTAGCATGTATAACTAACTCTTACTCAACACATCATCAACTATTGGGATATCAAATCCAATGGGCCAACCTTGGTGCATTAGACCCATTAGTATAGTGAGGATAACTCACCTCATACTGTCGACTCGAAGATAAACTCAAGCTCTCGGATTGCCGGTACAAACTCCACCACCTATATTCACCATAGAACCATGCTTGTAAATTTCCAATTTCCCAAAATGTCCCCAGAAGTCCACTGGTCAACCCTTGGTCAAAGTAAAAGTCATCAGTCAAGGTCAACAGTCCATGTTGACCTCAACTCGTCGCGTACCCTCAGCTACTCGCCGAGTTCATTGCATAACTTGCCAACTCGCCAAGTCACTAGAGTGACTCGTCGAGTTCCTAAGGTTTGCGGTCGTAAACTCCTTCGCCGACTCGCCGAGTCTCCCTTGCAACTCGCCTAGTTCATACATGTCCAAAGGTTGGGAAAACCCTAGCGGACTCGCCGAGTCACTCATCCGACTCGCCAAGCCCACGACAATCTTCATCGGACTCGCCGAGTTGACCATGCGACTCGCCGAGTCCCTTCAGTCCTTCATCCATACAGATGCTTTTTAAGCCATGCTAAGGCTCCAAATTGTAGATCCAGCTTCCCAAGGCATGTTTATCACGTAAAGTTGCAAACTTTACGTGCATGCAAAGCTCTAAAGTCTTAAAATGACAAAACTAAGCTTGTAAAGAAGTCTCACACTTGAGGGAAGGTTCATGCTTGACAAAGCTAACAACTTTATGGACCTAGAGACCAAAGAGAGCTCAGATATGAAGTTGCAACCTCAGATCTTAGCTCAAACACAAGAAAGGCTTCCTAAAAACCCACCCAAAAGAGATCTAGGAAGAAATGAGCCAAGGTAACAGCTTAATACCTTCAAAAGGGTGCCAACTGAAGTAGATCTCTAATTCCCACGAGTTCCTTGCTTCTAATCACTTGTTCCCCAAGCTTTTCCTCACTAAAATCCTTCTTCAAAGCTTAAACACACCAGTGTAGCATACACACACAAATTAGGGAGTTGGAATGTCAAGGGGCTGTAAAGGGGAGGCTGGGGAGGCCAATGATCCTTTAAATAGGGTGAAAAACCTCGAAAATTAGGATTTCATCCGCCAACTCCTACTCGTCGAGTCCCTTCTTGGACTCGGCGAGTAGGTCACTTAAACATGTGGACCAACCCGCTGCTACTCGACGAGTCGGGCAACCAACTCGTCGAGTAGACCTTGAAATTAAGAAAAATCTTATATCAAAATCAATACCTGCGAATCAGGGCGTTACAGTTCTCCCCCACTTGGACTAGACTTTGTCTTCGAAGACTGCTGCGGTGAACAACTCCAGGTAGTGCTCCCGCATCTTTGCCTCCGACTCCCACATCTACTCGGATCCCCTCTGATGCTCCCACTGTACCTTCACCAAAGGTATCTCCTTGTTCCGCAGAACTTTCATCTTCCTCTCTAGTATGGCCATAGGTCTCTCCACGTAATTCAAGCGCTCATCGACCTGAATTTCATCCAACAACACCACTGCGTCCTGATCCGTAATGCACTTCGCAACTGCGAAACGTGGAAAGTGTTGTGGATCCGACTAAGCTCCTCCGGTAGCTCTAGCCTATATGCCACCTTTCCAACCCTAGCAATGATCCTGAACGGCCCAATGTAACGGGGACCCAATTTCCCCCTCTTCCTGAAGCGGATCACACCCTTCCAGGGTGAGACCTTCAGGAGTACCATATCACCCACCTGAAACTCTAACTCAGATCGACGTCTGTCGGCGTAACTCTTCTGCCGACTCTGAGCGGTCTGCAGTCGCTGCCTAATCTGCTGAATCTTCTCGGTAGTCTACAAGACTACCTCCATCCATCCCATCACCCTGTGTCCGACCTCACCCCAACATACCGGGGTGCGACATCTCCGCCCATACAACAGCTCGAAAGGCGGGGCGCCAATGCTGGAATGGTAGCTGTTGTTGTACGCGAACTCTGCAAGGGGTAGGTGGAATCCTAGATGCCACCGAAGTCAATGACACACGCCCTCAACATGTCCTCGAGGGTCTGAATGGTCCGCTCGCTCTGACCATCGGTCTGCGGATGAGATGTTGTGCTAAAGTGCAGCCGCGTGCCTAGTTCCTCATGGAACTTCTTCCAGAAACGGGAGGTGAATCTGACATCCCAATCGGAGACAATGGAGACCGGAACCCCGTGGCGAGCAACGATCTTACGAACGTACATGTCGGCCAAATTCTCAGTCGACGAACTCTCTCGTATTGCCAAGAAATGGGCACTCTTGGTCAATCGATCTACGATGACCCATATAGCATCAAATCCTTTCGCCGTCCTCGACAACTTGGTAATGAAGTCCATCGTGATTTGTTCCCATTTCCACATGGGAATCTCTAGAGGCTACAGCATACCATGCGACCTCTGGTGCTCGGCCTTGACCATCCTACAGGTCAAGCACCTCTCAACATACCAAGCGATTTCTCGCTTCATACATGGCCACCAGTAGCTCAAACTCAAGTCTCTGTACATCTTGGTGGCCCTCGGGTGAATAGAGAAGTGAGACTTATGAGCCTCCTTCATGACTGTCTGTCTGACCCCACCAGATATCGGAACCCATACCCGACCACATCGGGTCAATAATCCCCGACTATCCTACACAAACCGGGTGTTCTCACCCTTGATCCTCTCCAACTTCCAGTTCTCCGGTCGCATGCCCTCAACCTGAGGATCCCTGATAAAGCTCACAAGCGGAGAATCCACCGCTATACTCATACATACCGCTGGGGTGGAAGTCCCAGCTGACTTGAGCTCAAAGCGTCCGCGATCACATTTGCTTAGCCGGGGTGGTAAAGGATCTCGTAATCGTTGTCCTTGACTACATCCAGCCACCTGTGCTGCCTCATGTTCAGGTTCGGTTGATCCATGATGTGTCTCAAGCTCTTGTGATCCGTGTATATGGTACAACTGACCCCATATAGGTAATGTCTCCATATCTTGAGAACGAACACCACCGCTCCCAGCTCTAAATCATGTGTAGGATATCTCGTCTCATGCGGCTTCAGCTAATCCCAGAAAACTTAGATAAATCCCGTATGAATCTCCAGTAGTACCCTGCTAATCTCAGAAAACTCCTGATGTTCGAAGGAGACCTCGACACTTCCCACTACTTGACTGCCTCGATTTTGGCCAGGTCGACCAAAATCCCTTCCTGGTTAACGAGATGTCCGAGGAACTGGACCTCTCACAACCAAAACTCACACTCCTCCTGGTTAACGAGATGTCCGAGCAACTGGACCTCTCGCAACCAAAACTCACAGTTTGAGAACTTGGCGTATAGTCGTTCTCGTCTCAGAACTCCCAGCAACTCCCTGAGGTGCTCCTCGTGCTGCTCTCATGTCTTAGAATACACCAAGATATCATCAATAAACACTATGACTAAGCGATCAAGCATCGGCCTGCAGACCCGATTCATCAGGTCCATGAACACTGTTGGCGCGTTGGTGAGCCCAAACGGCATCACCACGAACTCGTAATGACCATAACGAGTTCAGAATGCGGTCTTATCCACGTCATCCTCTCTGACCCAGACCTGATGATATCCCGACCTCAAATCAATCTTAGAGAACCAAGATGCACCCTGGAACTGATCAAAGAGATCATCTATCCTGGGGAGTGGATAACGGTGTTGGATTAGTGTCTAAGTCCATAACTATAATTGGTATATACTTGACCCGACCCGGCATGGTCCATTTAGGTTGCTTGGCATCGGAACATTTGGGTAGACCTTTTGTGAGAAGAGGATATTTGTGACATATTAATATATTATAAGTTCTAATATATTAATATGAAATCATATTATTTAATTAGTATTGATCAAGAATTAATTTGGAATTAATTTAGTGATCAAAAGAGACTAATTAAATATATGGGGATTGATTGTGTAAATCATTCACTCTTATATATGTTGGCTTATGATCCATGATTCCTTATGTTGGGTTTAACCCATGTGGTGACCCATGGATACTCCATGGAGGTTTAAACCCATGGAGCATAAGGAATGGGAAAAGTCATGAGTTACATGGTGTAACCCTAATAGCCACACTATATAAAGACCCCATTGGTTGGTGAAATCGGCACTAGGTTACACACAAGAGGGCAAGTCGATTTCTAGAGTCCATGTATCTCTTCTCATGGTTATTCCAAATGTTGGTGATGTTGTGTGAACCATTTGAGGTGTCACACTTGGGGCACTAGGCTCTTGAGCTCCATGGAATCAAGCTACAACAAAGAGGTATGTAATTCTACTAGAATTTATATTATATGTTCTTCATATTATGCTAGTTAGAACAATACCTTGGAAAAATTGATATTTGCATGTATAATTGAGAAAACATAGATCCAAGGTATTTAGGGTTGCATGTACACCTTAGGAGTGTTAGAATGCTCAAAACCCTTCAGTGGTATCAGAGCCTAGGCTTGTTTTCATTTATACTTGATGGAAACTTGTTTTTCAAAACCAAAATCAGCCCAGAATGGAAAACTCGACGAGTTCTGGCCAAAAACTCGCCTAGTTCATGTGTTAAGGCATGAACTCGACGAGTACCTTGGGGAACTCGACGAGTTGTGCTTCCAGTTTGCAGATTTTCGTGTTTTTTGGTTGGAATTAGACTAGGAACATTACCCTAAGCTGTTTTTGAACTTGTAAACTTGTTTCTGATGTAGTAATGTTCTTGCTAATCAAATTTCATAGATAATTGTCAATAGATTCATGTTTTGTATTAGTTTAATGGTTAGGCTAATTACATGAAAAGTGTTTGATTTGAAGTATCGTGTTCTTATGAGTTGATTTAGATTAATAGAAAAGTTATGTGATAATATGTTTTCAATCCAAATTAATCTAAAATTTGTTCATGAAATGTGTTTTTGTAACTTGTCCTCAAGTTATATGAAAAGTCACATTTAAGATTCTTAAAAAAACTCATAAGATTTTCATAAATTATGAAAAATGGAGAGTCTCATTTTTAAATATTTTAAAGTCTTCCATAACTTGTCCTCAAGTTATGGAAGTTGAAGAGTTTTCATTAAAACGACTTTAAACACATAAGTTATGGAATTGAAAAGTTTTTGAATTGTTCAAAACTTGCCCTCAAGTTTTGGAATTTGTAAAGCTTCCCCATGAATACTTTAATTCCAAGTTAAACCCTTAGAGTTTTAAAAGTTAAAATTCAACCCTTATACTATTAAAATATTAATAGTTAATGATTATATATATATATATATATATATATATATATATATATATATATATATATATAAGAACAAAGTCAGTCTTACCGTTAGTAGGCCTCATTCACGAAGCCGGTCTATAAGGGGGGTATAAGGTTACTGCCTATAAAATGGCAGTTTAATGGGTGTCCACTCTCACCCACCGCTTCCTTGACTGGTGGAGGGTCGTTAGCCGAACGGGTTAGACAGAACTATAATTCTCCCTTCATTAAAAGTATAATGATAAATACTAAGTAACTAAACTTTATTAAACTCCCAATCTTAGTTACTTAGGAAAATGTGAAATTGGTGCTAACCCATGAAATTACACTTTGTACCTTACCAAGTCGTTGGTGGAGCGTGTGTGGGTAACCGGCACACTAACATGGACTAGTAAGAGTGGCAAAGGGTGACTTAATGTGTATCATAGATCGGTGGAGCGCGTGTGGGTAACCGGCACATCGATTAGGTGATAAATATTATGGGTACTAAGTCAATTTGCATGGTTATTCACACCTTGTTTGTGATCCTCGACATCCCAGTCACAACCTTGAGAGGGCACAATCAAGATTTAAACATGCCATTGAATAGTTCAATGAATCTCAAAAGATCTAGGAGTTTCAAATCCAATTAAAACCTAATAAATTATTTCATTTTTCATGGTGGAAATTGGTGAATCGTCATTCGCCTACCTTCAAATATTCCATAGCTTGGATTACAACATCCCTCTTCCAAGTTATAAAATATTGTGTTGGGTCCTAGCCTTAATATTTCATATTGGGTGTTATATTAAGAATTTAAATCAACTATCTTGAATATATCCCAAAATATGTCTGGTTCAGACATCTATGATCTTCCCAAAAACTCTTGGAACAAGCTTTCCTAATGAAGATGATGTCCTGGAAATCATTCTTCACTACCTCCACCTCCTCCAATTATTCTCCCTAACCCACAAGTTCAAGCTCACTCAAGCCCTAATGGCAAGCAAGGTCTACGTGTGCTCACATCTTGGAGATGAAGTCACATATTGACAAGCCGGGAGAGTTGGGTGTCAAAGTCTTGAGAAAGTTGGTTGTTCAATCACCTTCTAAGTCTCATAGTGAGTGTCCTTTGGGACTACTATGTAAAAGACTATGACATGACCCTTAATGATCTTATCTATTTGCTTGGTGCTGCTGAATCAGCAATGATTTGGAGCACTGGTAGAGCAAATTTGATTAAGAAGATCAACTTCTCAGACTTCCATGGACATTGACAATGGTAACATTGAATATCCAGAAAAGCTTTCTCTTCCCAATGGAAAGGGACCGGCCATAGTCAACTCGGTTGACCAAATGGTAAAGAGAATGACTAAGTATGAGATAGTCCCATGTACCATTCCCAAAGGGTCCATATGTGTCTATTGCCAAAGGAAGGGGTATTGGTTGCGAAGCTGTCCTATTTACCTGAAAGATCATAAGGTTAGTAAAGTCAAAAGTTTGACTTTACTTCAGGTAAGTCCACTATCTAACTCTATTCAGTTCTTCTTTGGAGATTCTTATTACATGATGTGACTCAGACACATGTTAATGTTTTAAGAATCAAAAGAAAAGAGGAAGCTTAAAGGAAGAATATGCTGATTCTGATCATGAAGATGGATTTCGATCGCATGGTTCGGTGATCAGAATTTTGAGCTGTTGCTTAAGAGTTGTGATAGATTGCTTAGGAATAGGTGACAACAAGTTTTCATATACATTTGCATTGTAAGGATAAGTTTTTCCGCAAAGTTTTAAAATAAAAAAGAAAGTTTTAGTTTTATTTATTTTAAATATCCTTACAGTGGCAGTTGTGAAAAACTGTTGTTTATATGATTTCATTTATAACAATAATGGAAATATGAATTTGATTCTTTCATTTGTGGTAGTGGCTAAATTTACAAAATAAGGAAAGATTCTCATCACCCAAGTTTTCAATTGGACCGAAACTTGGAATCATGCAAGCTGTATAGTATGATGAATGAGAACTTTCAGCTTTGGAAAATTAAGACTAATTCCATGTTCACATGTACATGTGAGTCAAGTGAAGGACAAAGGGATCGGGTACACTTGGTTGTGTGTTGGTCAGGTCCACCACATAGATCGATAAGGCTATTCGTCATGATTTACTAAAAGTTAGTAAATATGGTTACACTTACAAGTTTAAGTGAAACTCTGAAACATTGGAAAAGTTTCGATGTATGGCAGAACGAATGAGAAGAATCAAATTAGGCAGAAAGCTAAAAGTTTCTCAAATCTGAAAAGATGGGAAAGTACTTTAGTATCATGTTTTGTGATCATCTTAATGATTAAGAAACCATATCACAATTGGTCCTCTAAGGACATCTTAGTACATTCCTATGGCTAAGAAGAGGAATCGTGAATTGTTGAAATGGTTAAATCAAGAAGATGAGTCATACTTCGTTCCAAAACAATTCTTAGAGTCATACTCCAAGATTGTTACTTGAGTGACACATCTTAAGAATGTTTAAAACACTTGTCAAATCTAGAATGAGATGGTTCTTATTCTTGTACATTTGAAATTGGTAAGTTGTGATGTTTTGGATAAAACAAAGACCAACTAAGACCAATTGAGTGAAGTGTTTGTCTTGATAAGAATCCGCACTATCTCTTGAAGATTTGTTTGTCAAGGAATGACTCTTGGCAAGAGAGTCTTATATGTCGAGAGGACAGTGGGAGTCTACAAGATCCTGAAAGGATTTCAAGATCTAATCAAGAATAAAACCTGTAGTTTATAACCTATCGTGTTGACATATTCCTATTTCTGTGCCTATTCCAGTTAAAGTTGGATTTGCATATGAGTGTTGAGAGTTCTCAATTGGTTGCACAACTACTTGGAAGCAATGGCAGGCCCTTGTGCTGCCAGGTGGCAAGAAATTAAGATTGCACAAGTTCAGTCCATATGAGTTTGGATTAACCTTGTCTTATGATTATGGTTTTGACAAATCCATATAGATAGGAACTCATACACCATAAAATCTAAGTGTCATAAAGTTTCTCTCCGATTCATGAAAATGATGGTGAGGAAACGTTTTCACTAAGTATATTTTAAGTAGATAGAAATTGTGATATTTGCATTCTCAAAGTCGTTAGTGGAGCGTGTGTGGTTAACCGGCACACTAACATGGACTTGTGAGAAATGGCAAAGGTTTGAACAATTGAGACTATGATTACGACATCCCTTTTCATAGTTCTGAAAATTGTTTAGACACACATGTGAGCTATCTAAGAGAGGGTGTATGATAAAGTTCTATCAAAGCATCTCGTATCAGAAATCTGAACTTTGGTAAAAAAGTCAATAAAGTATTGATTTCTAGAAGTCCGGCTGATTTATGAGTACATGTCAAAGCTAGTGGGAGCATAAGTGTTATGCTAATGATTATTATGCTAGTGGGAGCATGATTATTATGTTAAGTGTTAATTATAGAAAACAAAAAAGTTTCAATTGGGAAAAGTTGTTTTGCTATAATTAAGGGAGAGGAAATTATACTTCATTTCAATTCTAAAAGCTTAGATTGAGATTTTGATCATCTTTAGTCAAGGATATATATATGAATTTTATGTTGGAATGGTTCAACATAAGGAAATTCTATATATATTGCGTTCTCTAAACTCGATTATGATTACGGAATCCCTTTTCATAATCTGAATTTTGAGAACATGGCAAATAGAAATAGAAATATTATATAAAAAGACTGGTCTAGTCTTTATGTGAGATATCATGAATCGTGTCCCACATGCTTCGGATATAGGATCGATTGCATGTGCTATAATATTCATCCTTTCTAAATTTTCCAAATGCTCAGGGCACTAAGAGGGGAAAAGTCTAGAATTGGATATGACTAAAATGATTAAGCACTTGTCGAGGATAATCTAAGGTTTACCAAAGATTGGTTACTCAGAGACAGTTGGAAGTATAGTGTTAATTTTGGAAGGACCATATTGACATATTCTGAAAAGAGGCAACTCTTGGTCAAAAGTAATAGTCAAAATGTGAATATGGAAATATTCCCATAGGTGGAAGTTATTCATTAAATTTGTGTAAGATTAGGAAACTTACTGCATGAAGGATGTTCAAAGCAATGTACTTTGAATTTGAGACTTCGTTTCCATGGAATGTTCTTCACTGGAATACTCTGTAATGACTGTTGACCAGTCTTTGTGACTTTGTGCATAATCATTACAAGAGGATCAATGCATATAAGTTTAGAATCTAACAGATTTCGGTAAATGATAGGAATTTAGAATTCTCACATTTATGATAAGGATTTGGGACTGTGAAATGAGAATCATTGGAATTATGTTCAATCGATCTATTTCACAGAGTAAAGATCATAGAAAAACATAGTGTGCATACTTGGTGTGTGGCATGACTAGTGTTTAGAAAACATAGTGTACATGCTTGGAGCATGGGACAACTATTGTTTTAATTCAAGTATAAAGTTGATAATTTGAAACAGTATACAATGAATAATGTGTAATCAATATGGTGATAAATAAAAGGTGTTCTATTTATATTCATAAGTTCTGAGACCATATTGGATTCGATTATTCTTGTGTTTCACTTTGCATGTTTTGACTTCCAGATTAGCTAGGTTATTCTTTCCGAATGACTAAGTTATTTAAACTCTCCACAGTCAGTCATATATTGGAAGTAGGTATGAACTAAGATTTTCATGCATCGGGTTTGTAGATGTCTAAGATGTTAGACATAGTAAGAGTTGCTACAACATTCATGAGTACTCATAAGTTCCCAGTATTGGATCCAACCCACGCTCATTTGAATCACTTCATGGATTTTATCACGAGTGAATCATGAGACGATAATATCTTATATTCTTCAAACCTAGAGATATGAGTTGTTGCCTATGAGTTAGTTATACATTGATTGTACGAAAACGCATTGGTAACTCGATGTTATAAAACGTGCCTTTGTGTATGATTCAACAAGTAGTAGAACAAGCATATGAGTCGAAGTTTATCCATTCCTTTTACCCTTGAAGGGATAAAAGCGATATCTGTGGGCCCCTCGATGATTTAGTGATGACACCCCTAAGTGCTTGGCCAAGCCTGGACTGATTTGATTTGTTCAATTAGTCGGTCGTCATAAATAGGAAATCGGGAACCAAAAAATGGACAGAGAGAATGATTATAATCCATGTCTCAGTCCATATGATATCTATAATGGAGGAATATATGATCCCTTATCTAATGGACGCGTCATTGATTTGTTCAGAGTTCGGCGGCAGCTTTTAAGAGCTACGATTGCTGGTCAGGTTGGAGTTGTACTTGCAATAATAGTTATTAGACTTATTTAAGTGGGAGACTGTTGGATTAGTGTCTAAGTCCATAACTATAATTGGTATATACTTGACCCGACCCGGCATGGTCCATTTGGGTTGCATGGCATCAGAACATTTGGGTAGACCTTTTGTGAGAAGAGGATATTTGTGACATATTAATATATTATAAGTTCTAATATATTAATATGAAATCATATTATTTAATTAGTATTGATCAAGAATTAATTTGGAATTAATTTAGCGATCAAAAGAGACTAATTAAATATATGGGGATTGATTGTGTAAATCATTCATTCTTATATATATGGGCTTATGATCCATGATTCCTTATGTTGGGTTTAACCCATGTGGTGACCCATGGATACTCCATGGAGGTTAAAACCCATGGAGCATAAGGAATGGGAAAAGTCATGAGTTACATGGTGTAACCCTAAAAGCCACACTATATAAAGACCCCATTGGTTGGTGAAATCGGCACTAGGGTACACACAAGAGGGCAAGCCGATTTCTAGAGTCCATGTATCTCTTCTCATGGTTATTCCAAATGTTGGTTGTCACACCCCCAAACCAAGGATGGCGGAAATGTCCGGGGGTGGAGGACTTCATGTGTAGTATCATAACAACAATTGTAATAGTAATTCAAGCAAACACAACCAACATATATATAATTGAAAAAGTTACATCATTGTATGAATTACATGTTTACGAATCAATTACAATATGTTGACAAAATATGAAATAGTAGACGCCTTAGCGTCCCATCCTCAAAAGCACTTGGTTACCTGTTTAATGATTTCCTGAGAATACAAGTTGTTTGAAAAAGTGTCAACACAAAGGTTGGTGAGTTCATAAGCTTTTGTTTGGTATTATTAAAAGCCTTTCGTTTGTAAAAGTAGTATTTGTTTTAGAAAAATCCAATATTTTCCTTAAAATGTATATGTAGTCTTAAATCCAAAGACCGAAATGTATAAGTAACTTTTCTTACTTATAATAAATAATGTAAGTTTAAATCGACATAAACTCGTTTAATTTTAATGTAGTTCCCGTAAATTCCAATATTCATTAATACTTTATGTGAGTTTATTAAAGCCTTTTCTTGTAAAAGTAGTGTTCGTTCCAGAAAATCCAATATTTTCCTTAATGTGTAAATGTAGTCTTAAAACCCAAAGACCGAAATGTACAAGTAGTGTTCGTTCCTTATAGTAAAACAATGCAAGTTTAAATCGACATAAACTCGTTTGATTTTAGTGAAATTCCCGTAAATTCTATGTTTGTTAATACCACATGTGAGTTATTATAACCATGCTATGACCTAGTTGGCCTGAAACGACGTTCTTCAGGCGTCGGAAATGTTATGACATTTGTCACCCCAGACCTGTCGGTCTAGCTGTTGCATGCAGCTAAGGTGTGGGTTTGTCAGACCCAATATAGATCTATACACAAGTATCACGCTCTCCCTCGAGGAGACTCTGGTTATAATACAGGACTTATTTGTAAATTGAATCGAATGTCTCACAGAAGTCATTAACGAATTTACGTGTAGTGTAATGAAAACTTGGTACCGTATGGCCGTACCTTGCTTAATGAAAATATCCTTTGTATAAATGTACCCTTTTTAAATGTATGTGTTATGTAATGTGACAACCGTCAAATTTCGGTCAAGTCAAAGTCAAACAAAGTCAACAAGTCAAACCGGTCAACTCCAATAACCCTTGTATGTTAGGGTTTACGTTATGTAATCACTATACAATTCGCTATTTTAATGAGAAATCATCATTTGGAAAGTTCATGTGTTTGATTTTCCTTAGCCTTAACAGTGCTAAACAACGAACCAAAGCGTTAAAACACTATTGCACAATCATCGGGATTGTGTACGACACTAAAACATGGTTTAACGGGGTTTACGAACCTTGCGTTGTGAAGCCGGACACTCAAATTAATCACAAACGAAACCTCTCTAAATCGTTTTCACTCTATCTCTTTCTATTTGAAATCTCTCCTAAATCTCTCCCAAATCTCTCCCGAATCTCTCTCAAAAGTTACTTTAACTTTTTGTAATCATTTGGGTCATCTCGACCCTTAACCGGGTCAAAAACCACTTGAAACGGGGTAAAAACGGGTAAAATAACCTTAAGGAACCAAAACCCTCCTATTAGAAGCGAAAACTCTCATGAGAAGCCTCTTAGGACCGAAGCCTCTCAGGACCGAAGCCTCTCATGAGAAGCCTCTCAGGACCGAAGCCTCTCATTAGAAGCCTCTCAGGACCGAAGCCTCTCATTAGAAGCCTCTCAGGACAGAAGCCTTGCATGAGAAGCATCTCAGACAGCCCATGCGAGAGGTCTCGCAGACGGCCCCTTTTTACCGGTTTTTCGACTACGACTTCGTTTTAACTCCGTTTTTCATTATTTTAACGTGGGATTTTCACCCAAAACTTTATTTTATAAACTAAGGCCCCAAAATATATAAATCTCCATGGTTTTTATAAAAATATATTAAAAGAATTAGTGGTTGAACTAATTATTGAGGGAATATTTGCTTTTCCTTAATTTATGGCAAAAGCAAACCACCACCACCTCACTCTATGATCAGCCACTCTTTCCCACTACCCCCTTGTCTCCTTAGTGGACCTTTACACCCAATCTCCAGCTCTTCCCACGTTCTAAGAGCTGGAGGATTGATCCTCTCTCCTCATTCTCCATAAAGTTCTTTCATTCTACACTTAGCAACCAAAGGACACTCTCCAAAATTCTCTCATCTTTTCTCTCAACTTCAAGAACTTCAAGGCTTTCTTCAGGGATTTCTTTCTTCAATTAGTAAGTATCTTCATCATTCATATAATTATTACACTCCATTCTACTCAAATCATTGATATCTTACACAAATTCCATCTTATTCGGTGTTAGATTCTCGAATCATCAAGACATCTTCTTAGTGTTCTTGGGTTGAATACTTCCTCTCTCTCACTTTCATCTACTGAAACCACATAAGGTAAGTTCATACCCCTACATTTACATGTTTTTCTTAAGTTTTAAGGGGGGAATACAAGTAAAATCATCAAGAACACAATTAAACTTTTTCTATCAGATTACATCAGAAAAGATGAACTTCGATCACAGACTGTTTTGGTCAACTTAAATATTTTAGTTTTCAAAACTGTTCCAGGTGCAAGTAGTTCAAACTCTTAGCTTTAAAATGGCTACTTGCACATCTCCATATGATTTTTCTACAATTTATGGTGATTTGTACAAAACTGCCTGTCATTTCAGAGGCAAACCCGGTCCAGTCTGTGATTATGAACATTTTCACCTCTGTTAGAGATCACTAAAAATCATGATAAAATTTACGAACAAACTAGACTCATATTCCAAACTCTCAGAATTTGCGGATTTGGATTTAGAGCTTTGATGATTTTTCTATAAAGTTTCTAAGAACAGTAACAGAAACTGTATTCAACGAAAAGTTGCTGTCAATTTCATTTCACCTTGTAACATGTTGAGCAAGGTGTATATCTTTATGTGATTATATGTTATTGCAATATATGACATTTTATCTTAATATTTAGACACACATCAGTTTACAAATGGATTTGGACATATAAAATATAAAAAATAACAAGTGATTATAATCAAAGTACAACCGATACATTCAAACATTTACTAAACTATTTTGAATATAGTTTGCATACATTACTACGTACTACCCTTGGTTGATAAACTATGATAGGTATAGTTTATGATACATTACATAACACATACATTTAGAAAGGGTACATTTATACAAAGGATATTTTCATTAAGCAAGGTACGGCCATACGGTACCAAGTTTTCATAACACGTAATTCCGTTAATGACTTTGTGAGACATTTACTTCAAATTACCATTAAGTCCTGTATTGTAACCAGAGTCTCCTTGAGGGAGAGCGTGATAGTTGTGTATAGATCTATATTGGGTTTGACAAACCCACACCTAAACTGCATGCAACAGTTAGACCGATAGGTCTGGGGTGACAAATGTCATAACATTTCCGACGCCTGAAGAACGTCGTTTTAGGCAACCTTGGTAATAGTATGGTTATAATAAACTCACATAAAGTATTAATAAACATTGGAATTTACGGGAACTTCATTAAAATTTAACGAGTTTATGTCGATTTAAACTTGCATTGTTTTACTATAAATATGACAAATTACTTGTACATTTCGGTCTTTGGGTTTTAAGACTACATTTACACACTAAGGAAAATATTGGATTTTCTAACACAAATACTACTTTTACAAACGAAAGACTTTTAATAATACCAAACAAAAGCTTATGAACTCACCAACCTTTGTGTTGACACTTTTTTAAACAACTTGTATTCTCAGGAAATCATTAAACAGGTAACCAAGTGCTTTTGAGGATGGGGCGCTAAGGCGTCTACTATTTCATATTTTGTCAACATATTGTAATTGATTCGTAAACATGTAATTCATACAATGATGTCACTTTTTCAATTATATATATGTTGGTTGTGTTTGCTTCAATTACTATTACAATTGTTGTTATGATACTATACATGAAGTCCTCCACCCCCGGACGTTTCCGCCATCCTTGGTTTAGGGGTGTGACAGATTGGTATCAGAGCACAGTTTATAGTGAATTAAGTATATCAAACCACATAAGATATACAAACTATAAACACAATTGGGACTAATAGTCTCTGATTTGTGCATTTTTCAAATAAATATACTTTTAGAAAATAAATGATTTTCTTGATTAAAGTATACATACATACATTACATGCTCGCATGATATCATGACTAGAGAAAACATAAAGCAAAAGAAGAAGAGTTGAACATTTTGAGTATGCCTTAGTATATGTGGATTAATTCTGGGAAGGATATAGCCTGATCAACTATATCTGTCCGAGAATTGACTTGCATATACCGGGGGATGGTCAGGATGGGCAACAAATCTAACAACCTAATATCACACTACAAAGGATACTTTAAGAACTCAAAACTAAATATTTACAAATACTATAGGAGTATTTTGTGTTACTATAATAAATATATTAATTATGTCCCGACTAAATTAGTATATGGGAAACTCTTACAAATGGTCATATACTTGGAAACAAGGAAACTCAAATAAAATATTTTAGACTTTCATTTTACCTCATAACCCAATGTATTGGGTCAATTAAAAGTATAAAATCGTATGTATCGTAAACATACCGGAAAACAACGTAATAATATACTTTATGTATAAAAGATTTCTCTTCCTATAAATATACTTTTACTAAAAGTACATTGGTTTACGACTTATGACAGAACCATGCCGCCTAGGAGAAGACCAAGACCTTCCGGCAACACAGCAACACCTCCTCCGCCGCTGCCTCCACAGTTTGATCCTGCGATGTTCCAGGCTGCAGTAACAGCAGCCGTAGCGGCCGCAATATCGCAGATAGGGACAAACGGAGCTGGTGGTTCTGGATCGGGTGCTACAAACTCTAACCACGGAGATAGTACGTGGCGTACAAGAGAGTGTTCCTACAAAGACTTCACCAATGGCAAACCCGACAACTTCAATGGGAGCGGGGGAGTCATCACTTTAATGCAATGGTTTGAAAAGACTGAAGTAGTCTTTCAAGTGTGCTCTTGCCCCGAAGCGAGCAAAGTTAAGTTCACAGCCTTCACTTTCACCGGCCGGGCCCTTACTTGGTGGAACTGTCGGATTAATTCACTTACTCTCGAAGTGGCTAGCTCCATATCCTGGGCAGAACTAAAAACCTTGATGATGAAGGAGTACTGCCCGAGAGGTGAAATTCAAAAGCTGGAACAAGAACTTTGGAACCTCAGGATGACGGGCTCCGACCTTGAAACCTACACCACCTGATTCAATGAATTGGCTCTCCTCTGCCCAATAATGGTTACTCCGGAGGAGAAAAAGGTGGAGCGATACCTTTGGGGACTGTCTCCCCAAGTGCAAAGTAGTGTCTTGGCTTCAAGGCCACTTTTGACAGTGCCAGGGAGCTGGCACAACAACTTGTTGACCACCGAGCCGGTCATAATACTACAACCACCACCACTGATCAATCAAAAGGGGGAAACAACAAAAGGAAGTTCTGGAACCAAAAGAAGAGCCAACCAGCACAGGACCCCGCTAAGAAGCAACAAACTGTTGTTGTCCATGCTGCCACTAATGCTGCCACTATTGCACCACCGAAGCCATATGCTGGAACCCTACCCAAGTGCAACAAGTGCAACTTTCACCACAATGGTGCTTGTAGGGAGATGCACTGTAACAACTGCGACAGGAAGGGGCACACTGTTCGTTTCTGTAAAGCGCCGGCTCGACCAATCAACCAAGTCGCCAGTACGGGGGCAACCCGAACCTGCTACAACTGTGGAGACGCAGGTCACTTCAAAAGAAACTGCCCCAAAGCACAAGCCCCTAATGCTGGTGGAGTAGGAAGAGTCTTGGCAATAGGACATGGGGAAGCAGTCGAGGATCCCACGGTGGTTACCGGTACGTTTCTCCTCAATAACTCTTATGCATGCGTACTATTCGATAGTGGAGCGGAGAGGAGTTTCGTGAGCCACCAATATAAACAATTACTTGAACAAAATCCCCAATAACTAAAGGATACTTATGTAGTAGAAATGGCAAATGGGAAAGTAGAACGCACTAGCGATATATACTCAGAGTGTACTCTCACTCTAGACAACCATACATTTAAAATTGACCTGATGTCGGTCACCATAAAAAGCTTCGACGTAATCATCGGGATGGATTGGTTAGTTCCTCACCGTGCCGACATTCTATGTTACGAAAGGGCCGTTCGCCTCAAGCTACCAAATGACGAAACCCTTCTCATCTATGGTGACAAACCTAGTGCGAATTTACAAATCATCTCATGCATCAAAGCCCAAAAGTATCTCCGGAAGGAGTACCACGCCTTCTTGGCCCACGTAGTAGACAAGAAACAAGACGTGAAAGACATCAAAGACATCCCCGAAGTGTGTAACTTCCCGGATGTGTTCCCAGAAGATCTTCCTGGTGTACCACTCGCACGACAAGTCGATTTCAGAATTGACTTAATACCCGGAGCTACCCCGTAGCCAGAGCTCCATACCGCCTCGCACCAACAGAAATGCAAGAGTTGTCCAGTCAGTTGAACGAGCTTTTGAGCAAAGGGTTCATCAGACCAAGCTCCTCACCTTGGGGAGCACCAGTCCTTTTTGTAAAGAAGAAGGACGGATCCTTTCGCATGTGCATCGACTATCGGGAACTAAACAAACTCACCATCAAGAACCGATATCCTCTACCCCGAATCGACGACCTTTTCGACCAACTCCAAGGAGCAAATTTCTTCTCAAAGATCGACCTAAGGTCAGGTTACCATCAGCTACGAGTTCAAGAAGAAGATATTCCCAAAACTGCATTCAGAACTCGCTATGGGCACTACGAGTTTGTGGTGATGTCCTTCGGTTTAACAAACGCACCTGCGGTATTCATGGACCTAATGAATAGAGTGTGTCGACCCTACCTAGACAAGTTTGTAATCGTATTCATCGACGATATCTTGATCTACTCGCGAAGCGAAGAAGAGCATCGCCTACATCTACGCCAAGTGCTAGAGACACTAAGAGCAGAGAAGCTTTATGCTAAGTTCTCTAAGTGTGAATTCTGGATTAGAGAAGTGGATTTCCTTGGCCATGTGGTAAGTGAGAAAGGCATACATGTGGATCCCTCCAAGATCAAGGCAATCGAGAATTGGTCAGCACCCAAGACGCCAACCGAAATTCGACAATTCCTTGGGCTTGCTGGCTACTACCGAAGATTTATACAAAACTTCTCCAAGATTGCGAAACCACTCACCACCTTGACGCAGAAAGGTGTGATATTCAAGTGGGAAAATAAACAAGAAACTGCTTTCCAAATGTTAAAACAAGCCCTATGCAGCGCACCGATCTTGTCTCTCCCAGAGGGAACCGAAGACTTCGTAGTGTACTGTGATGCTTCGAATCAAGGCCTCGGATGTGTGCTCATGCAGAGAGGGAAGGTTATCGCGTATGCATCAAGACAGCTTAAGACGCACGAGGTTAATTATACTACGCACGACCTGGAATTAGGAGCAGTAGTATTCGCTTTGAAGATCTGGAGACACTACCTCTACGGCACGAAATGCACTATCTTCACTGATCACAAAAGTCTTCAGCATATCCTCAATCAGAAAGAGCTCAACATGCGACAGAGGAGATGGGTAGAGTTGCTGAATGACTACGAGTGCGAAATTCATTATCATCCGGGCAAGGCCAATGTAGTGGCCGATGCTCTAAGTAGGAAGGAGTACTCGGGCCGCCGAGTAAAATCCTTAACAATGACAATCCATTCCCACCTGACCATACAAATCAAGGAAGCTCAACTGGAAGCTTTGAAACCAGAAAAGGTGGCAGGAGAGACATTAAGGGGAATGGATAAAAACTTAGAAGTCAAGGATGATGGAGCACGTTATATCATGAACCGGATTTGGACACCGAAGTTCGGTGGACTCAGAGACGTCGTCATGAATGAAGCACACAAGACTCGATACTCCATCCATCCCGGGTCGGATAAGATGTATCTGGACCTCAAGAAATTATACTGGTGGCCGAACATGAAAGCTAAGATTGCTACCTATGTGAGCAAGTGTCTGACTTGCGCCAAGGTCAAAATCGAATACCAGAAACCATCCGGGCTATTACAACAGCCGGATATACCTGAGTGGAAGTGGGAACGAATAACCATGGACTTCATATCCAAGCTGCCTAAGACATCGGGCGGGCTTGACACCATATGGGTAATCGTAGACAGATTGACCAAATCAGCACACTTCCTACCGATAAAAGAAACCGACAAGATGGAGAAGCTGACTAGAACGTACATCAAAGAGATTGTACGACTCCATGGTGTGCCGATATCCATTATCTCCGATAGAGATAGTAGATTTACCTCACGGTTTTGGCAGTCTCTACAAAAATCATTGGGAACTAGGCTTGACATGAGTACGGCCTACCACCCACAAACCGACGGACAGAGCGAACGAACCATTCAAACGTTGGAAGACATGTTAAGAGCTTGTGTGATAGACTTCGGCAAAGCATGGGATACCCATCTACCGCTTATCGAATTCTCCTACAATAACAACTATCATACTAGCATCAAAGTCGCTCCATTCGAAACTCTTTACGGTCGCAAATGCAGATCACCCCTGTGTTGGGCTGAGGTGGGGGATACACAGCTAGCTAGAGGGCAAGTCTCTAATAGTACCCTCACTGGCCCTGAAATCATAAGAGAAACCACAGAAAAGATCGTTCAAATTCGAGAAAGACTGAAAGCGTCTCGCGATCGGCAAAAGAGTTACGCAGACAAACGACGCAAACCCTTGGAATTCCAGGTGGGTGATCGTGTACTACTAAAAGTTTCCCCTTGGAAAGGAATGATACGATTCGGCAAACGCGGGAAACTAAATCCAAGGTACATCGGGCCATTCGAAATCCTTGCTAGGATTGGGCCAGTAGCATACAAACTTCGATTACCTCAGGAACTCGACAAAGTACATCCCACATTTCACGTGTCGAACCTAAAGAAGTGTTTGTCTGATGAGACACTCGTAATACCACTCGACGAAATCGAAGTTAACGAAAATCTCCACTTCGTGGAGGAACCAGTCGTATTCCCATCGGGAAATCAAACGAACGAAACAAAGTCGTATTCCCATCGTGAAGGTCCGTTGGAACGCTAAACGAGGACCCGAATTCACCTGGGAACGCGAGGATCAGATGAAACAAAAGTATCCACATCTCTTCCCAAACTCTTGAAATCCCAGTCAAAATGAAAATTTCGGGACGAAATTCCTTCTAACGGGGGGATGATGTGACAACCGTCAAATTTCGGTCAAGTCAAAGTCAAACAAAGTCAACAAGTCAAACCGGTCAACTCCAATAACCCTTGTATGTTAGGGTTTACGTTATGTAATCACTATACAATTCGCTATTTTAATGAGAAATCATCATTTGGAAAGTTCATGTGTTTGATTTTCCTTAGCCTTAACAGTGCTAAACAACGAACCAAAGCGTTAAAACACTATTGCACAATCATCGGGATTGTGTACGACACTAAAACACGGTTTAACGAGGTTTACGAACCTTGCGTTGTGAAGCCGGACACTCAAATTAATCACAAACGAAACCTCTCTAAATCGTTTTCACTCTATCTCTTTCTATTTGAAATCTCTCCCAAATCTCTCCCAAATCTCTCCCGAATCTCTCTCAAAAGTTACTTTAACTTTTTGTAATCATTTGGGTCATCTCGACCCTTAACCGGGTCAAAAACCACTTGAAACGGGGTAAAAACGGGTAAAATAACCTTAAGGAACCAAAACCCTCCTATTAGAAGCGAAAACTCTCATGAGAAGCCTCTTAGGACCGAAGCCTCTCAGGACCGAAGCCTCTCATGAGAAGCCTCTCAGGACCGAAGCCTCTCATTAGAAGCCTCACAGGACCGAAGCCTCTCAGGACCGAAGCCTCTCATTAGAAGCCTCTCAGGATAGAAGCCTCGCATGAGAAGCCTCTCAGACAGCCCATGCGAGAGGTCTCGCAGACGGCCCCTTTTTACCGGTTTTTCGACTACGACTTCGTTTTAACTCCGTTTTTCATTATTTTAACGTGGGATTTTCACCCAAAACTTTATTTTATAAACTAAGGCCCCAAAATATATAAATCTCCATGGTTTTTATAAAAATATATTAAAAGAATTAGTGGTTGAACTAATTATTGAGGGAATATTTGCTTTTCCTTAATTTATGGCAAAAGCAAACCACCACCACCTCACTCTATGATCAGCCACTCTTTCCCACTACCCCTTGTCTCCTTAGTGGACCTTTACACCCAATCTCCAGCTCTTCCCACGTTCTAAGAGCTGGAGGATTGATCCTCTCTCCTCATTCTCCATAAAGTTCTTTCATTCTACACTTAGCAACCAAAGGACACTCTCCAAAATTCTCTCATCTTTTCTCTCAACTTCAAGAACTTCAAGGCTTTCTTCAGGGATTTCTTTCTTCAATTAGTAAGTATCTTCATCATTCATATAATTATTACACTCCATTCTACTCAAATCATTGATATCTTACACAAATTCCATCTTATTCGGTGTTAGATTCTCGAATCATCAAGACATCTTCTTAGTGTTCTTGGGTTGAATACTTCCTCTCTCTCACTTTCATCTACTGAAACCACATAAGGTGAGTTCATACCCCTACATTTACATGTTTTTCTTAAGTTTTAAGGGGGGAATACAAGTAAAATCATCAAGAACACAATTAAACTTTTTCTATCAGATTACATCAGAAAAGATGAACTTCGATCACGGACTGTTTTGGTCAACTTAAATATTTTAGTTTTCCAAACTGTTCCAGGTGCAAGTAGTTCAAACTCTTAGCTTTAAAATGGCTACTTGCACATCTCCATATGATTTTTCTACAATTTATGGTGATTTTTACAAAACTGTCTGTCATTTCAGAGGCAAACCCGGACCAATCTGTGATTATGAACATTTTCACCTCTGTTAGAGATCACTAAAAATCATGATAAAATTTACGAACAAACTAGACTCATATTCCAAACTCTCAGAATTTGCGGATTTGGATTTAGAGCTTTGATGATTTTTCTATAAATTTTCTAAGAACAGTAACGGAAACTGTATTCAACGAAAAGTTGCTGTCAATTTCATTTCACCTTGTAACATGTTGAGCAAGGTGTATATCTTTATGTGATTATATGTTATTGCAATATATGACATTTTATCTTAATATTTAGACACACATCAGTTTACAAATGGATTTGGACATATAAAATATAAAGAATAACAAGTGATTATAATCAAAGTACAACCGATACATTCAAACATTTAATAAACTATTTTGAATATAGTTTGCATACATTACTACGTACTACCCTTGGTTGATAAACTATGATAGGTATAGTTTATGATACATTACATAACACATACATTTAAAAAGGGTACATTTATACAAATGATATTTTCATTAAGCAAGGTACGGCCATACGGTACCAAGTTTTCATAACACGTAATTCCGTTAATGACTTTGTGAGACATTTACTTCAAATTACCATTAAGTCCTGTATTGTAACCAGAGTCTCCTTGAGGGAGAGCGTGATAGTTGTGTATAGATCTATATTGGGTTTGACAAACCCACACCTAAACTGCATGCAACAGTTAGACCGATAGGTCTGGGGTGACAAATGTCATAACATTTCTGACGCCTGAAGAACGTCGTTTTAGGCAACCTTGGTCATAGTATGGTTATAATAAACTCACATAAAGTATTAATAAACATTGGAATTTACGGGAACTTCATTAAAATTTAACGAGTTTATGTCGATTTAAACTTGCATTGTTTTACTATAAATATGACAAATTACTTGTACATTTCGGTCTTTGGGTTTTAAGACTACATTTACACACTAAGGAAAATATTGGATTTTCTAACACAAATACTACTTTTACAAACGAAAGACTTTTAATAATACCAAACAAAAGCTTATGAACTCACCAACCTTTGTGTTGACACTTTTTCAAATAACTTGTATTCTCAGGAAATCATTAAACAGGTAACCAAGTGCTTTTGAGGATGGGGCGCTAAGGCGTCTACTATTTCATATTTTGTCAACATATTGTAATTGATTCCTAAACATGTAATTCATACAATGATGTCACTTTTTCAATTATATATATGTTGGTTGTGTTTGCTTCAATTACTATTACAATTGTTGTTATAATACTATACATGAAGTCCTCCACCCCCGGACGTTTCCGCCATCCTTGGTTTAGGGGTGTGACATGTAATGTTTCATAAAGTCATTAACGGAATTACGTGTTATGAAAACTTGGTACCGTATGGCCGTACCTTGCTTAATGAAAATATCCTTTGTATAAATGTACCCTTTTTAAATGTATGTATTATGTAATGTATCATAAACTATACCTATTATAGTTTATCAACCAAGGGTAGTACGTAGTAATGTATGCAAACTATATTCAAAATAGTTTATTAAATGTTTGAATGTATCGGTTGTACTTTGATTATAATCACTTGTTATTCTTTATATTTTATATGTCCAAATCCATTTGTAAACTGATGTGTGTCTAAATATTAAGATAAAATGTCATATATTGCAATAAAATATAATCACATAAAGATATACACCTTGCTCAACATGTTACAAGGTGAAATGAAATTGACAACAACTTTTTGTTGTATACAGTTTCTGTTACTGTTCTTAGAAAGTTTATAGAAAAATCATCAAAGCTCTAAATCCAAATCCGCAAATTCTGAGAGTTTGGAATATGAGTCTAGTTTGTTCGTAAATTTTATCATGATTTTTAGTGATCTCTAACAGAGGTGAAAATGTTCATAATCACAGACTGGTCCGGGTTTGCCTTTGAAATGATAGGCAGTTTTGTAAAAATCACCATAAATTGTAGAAAAATCATATGGAGATGTGCAAGTAGCCATTTTAAAGCTAAGAGTTTGAACTACTTGCACCTGGAACAGTTTTGAAAACTAAAATATTTAAGTTGACCAAAACAGTCCGTGATCGAAGTTCATCTTTTCTGATGTAATCTGATAGAAAAAGTTTAATTGTGTTCTTGATGATTTTACTTGTATTCCCCCCTTAAAACTTAAGAAAAACATGTAAATGTAGGGGTATGAACTCACCTTATGTGGTTTCAGTAGATGAAAGTGAGATAGAGGAAGTGTTCAACCCAAGAACACTAAGAAGATGTCTTGATGATTCGAGAATCTAACATCGAATAAGATGGAATTTGTGTAAGATATCAATGATTTGAGTAGAATGGAGTGTAATAATTATATGAATGATGAAGATACTTACTAATTGAAGAAAGAAATCCCTGAAGAAAGCCTTGAAGTTCTTGAAGTTGAGAGAAAAGATGAGAGAATTTTGGAGAGTGTCCTTTGGTTGCTAAGTGTAGAATGAAAGAACTTTATGGAGAATGAGGAGAGAGGATCAATCCTCCAGCTCTTAGAACGTGGGAAGAGCTGGAGATTGGGTGTAAAGGTCCACTAAGGTGACAAGGAGTAGTGGGAAAGAGTGGCTGATCATGGAGTGAGGTGGTGGTGGCTTGCTTTTGTCATAAAATAAAGAAAAGCAAATATTCCCTCAATAATTAGTCCAACCACCAATTCTTTTAATACATTTTTATAAAAACCCTGGAGATTTATATATTTTGGGGCCTTAGTTTATAAAATAAAGTTTTGGGTGAAAATCCCACGTTAAAATAATGAAAACGGAGTTAAAACGAAGTCGTAGTCGAAAAACCGGTAAAAAGGGGCCGTCTGCGAGACCTCTCGGATGGGGGCCGAGACTTCGGACCCTCGCATGCGAGGCTGCTGTCTGAGGGCTTCGGATTCGGTCTCCTGAGAGGCTTCAACTTCGGTCCTGATGAGAGGCTTCGGATCCGAGGCCTCGGATGAGAGGCTTCGGTCCTGAAGCTTCAGTTCCAGGTCCTTAAGGCTATTTTACCCGTTTTTACCCCATTTCAAGCGATTTTTGACCCGGTTAAGGGTCGATATGACCCAAATGATTACAAAAAGTTAAAGTAACTTTTTGAGAGAGATTTGGGAGAGATTTCAAATAGAAAGAGATAGAGTGAAAACGATTTAGAGAGGTTTCGTTTGTGATTAATTTGAATGTCCGGCTTCACAACGCAAGGTTCGTAAACCCCGTTAAACCGTGTTTTAGTGTCGTACACACTCCCGATGAGTGTGCAATAATGTTTTATCATTTTGGTTCAATGTTTACTTAGGAAATTCAACACACGAACTTTCCAAATGATGTTTCTCTCATTAAGATATTGCATTGTACAGTAATTACATAGTGTAAACCCTAATATACAAGGGTTAATTGAGTCGATTGGTTTTGACTTGTTGACTTCGTTTGACTTTGAATTGACTCAATTTTGACGGTTGTCACATTGGTGATGTTGTGTGAACCATTTGAGGTGTCACACTTGGGGCACTAGGCTCTTGAGCTCCATGGAATCAAGCTACAACAAAGAGGTATGTAATTCTACTAGAATTTATATTATATGTTCTTCATATTATGCTAGTTAGAATAATACCTTGGAAAATTTGATATTTGCATGTATAATAGAGAAAACATAGATCCAAGGTATTTAGGGTTGCATGTACACCTTAGGAGTGCTAGAATGCTTAAAACCCTTCAAACGGTTCTTCACCGACAACTTGTTCAACTCCCTATAATCAATCCACATCCGGTGCGAACCGTCCTTCTTCCTGACGAAGAGGATCGGTGCTCCCCATGGAGAGCTGCTAGGTCGAATGAACTGCTTGCCTCGCAGGTCCTGCAGCTGTGATGACAGCTCCTGCATCTCCGGTGGCACCAATCGGTACGACGCCTTGGCGATAGGGGCCGCACCTGGCACCTGGTCGATCCGAAACTCGACCTGCCTCTCTGGAGATATCCCTAGTAATTCTTCCGGAAACACGTCAGCAAACTCCCTGACCACTGGAACCTCTGAAACTGAAATCTGACCTCTGTCTCACGTATCCACCACATACGCTAGGTAACCCGCACACCCGTGTTGAATATATTGTCTAGCCCTCGCGGCTGAACAAAACCCTGATCCCAATCTGGTGCCCTCACCATAGACCACCAGTTCTCCCCCATAGGGTTCGAACTACCACTCGCTGGCCCTCGCAATCTGTCATGGCACCAAATCGACACACCAATCTGTCCCCACGATCACGTACACTTCCCCCATGGAAATTGGTATCAAGTCTATCGAAAAGGACACTCCGAAGATCTCCAACTCGCATCCTCGGTAGACCGAAGAAGCAGAAACTCTATGTTCGTTGGCGATAGAGACTCGCAACGAACACTCTAGCTCGCCTACTGGCACACCGAACTCCCTACTAAATGTCTGAGAAACGAAAGACCGACTCGCCCCCGAGTCAAATAAAACCAATGCAGGCAAGGAGTTCACTAAAAACGTACCTAATCATAGGTACAACAGATAAGCATGCAACATATAAAATCAATAAGGTAAGGGATAGAAACATACCAGCAACCACATCTAGTGCTACTCTGGCCTCTTCGGCTGTAAGCTGGAAGGCGTATCCCTGAGCCCTCAGGGGCTCCGATCTCCCCTGTCTCCCGTCCGTAATCCTTAATGTGGCTGGTGCGGGAGCCTGCGCCGGCTTAGCGGCGAACAACGGGCAGTTGGCCGTCACATGGCCAATCTGCTCATAGTGGTAACATAACCTCACACTCGGAATTGGGGTGGGCTGGCGACAACCCTTCGCATAATGCCCCTCCTTGCCACACTTGTGGCACCCACTACCTGATCGACAGACTCTAGAATGACCCTTTCCGCACTTTCCATAAGTGCGGTCCTGCTGACCCCCGGTCCTAGTATCAGCGGTCTTGGACCGCTTCGGCGCTGGCTGTGACTGCGTCGGGGCCTGCCGCTGCTCCCTCAACTGCAGCTCAATCTCTAACTCACGCCGCCTGGCGGCCTCTTGCAACTCCAGCAGAGTATCACATCGCTGGGTGGCAACAAACTGACGGATGTCGGTCTTGAGCATGCTCAGATATCGTGTCATCTGAGCCTACTCAGAAGCAAACTCTGGGCAGAACATCGCCCTCTCCGTGAACATACGGGTGATCTCAGTCACGGTCTCACCATCCTGCCTCAACTCCAAAAACTCCTAAGCCAGCCGCTCCCGCTCGACCCGTGGAATATAGCGAGAGCAGAACATATCCCTGAACTGCTCCCAAGTAATTGCGACTCTCTGTTCAGCCGAATACGACCCAGTCATCAATCTTTCCTACTCCTTTGCCCCGGACCTCAGTAGGTTCAGGGCACATCTGACCTTCTGGTCACTAGGACATGAACATGTAAAGAAACAACCCTCCACATCAGAAACCCATCTCATGGCTTTGATGGGGTCCTGAGTCCCATCAAAAGTAGGGGGCTTCGTGTTATCGAAGTCCCTATACTGAAAAGCCCGACTGGCTCCTCCCCCTGCCGCTGTTACAGCCGTTGTAGCTGCGGCGGCAACCGTCCCAGCAAGGGTTGCATATCGGTCATCGAAGTACTCCATCATAGTGGTCTTAATAGACCCAAACATCTCCGAAATCTGACCCCGGACAATCTCGACCACCTACTCGCAGATGATCTCCCTGACACGGTCCTCTGTCAACAATGGCCCATCCTAGCCGATAACCTCGGGCGCTGTCGGGGCCTCCTGATCGCCCTGCCCTGATCCCGATCCCGATCCAGTCACGAAACGCCTCGTAACCACCATACTAAAAATATAACAGGAAGATATCAGACAATCCGCATAAATAACTGGGAACCAACTCCCTACTAAACCCTAGGGGTTGTGACTTCCTTGCTACGCGTATGGGTCATGTGCTTTCAGTAGTACTGCCCCATACTACCTTCCACACCTACCCATATTTGTCTCAAGTATCATCACAACACCCTAACAATATACACATACATGGTGGTCGCTCAACCTCACCCTTAGAGGAAGGCTAACTGTCTCACAACTGACCTACAGGTCTTACACAACCCACTTATCCATAAAACTTCCACCAACCCTGTAGCACTAGTGTATGCTAGCCATACATAACGCTGGACCCTATAGACTTTCAAATATCCAATCCTACCCTATGCCCCCAATCAGACAAAAACAGAACATAAGGCCAAATCAAACATTCTCAGGCTATAAGATCTTAATTATGTACAACCGTGATGCATACACTAAGCAACTATAGTAATGATGTCAATCTCATATAAGGAAAACCCTAGGCTATCAGGCATCATGTAATCATGCAATTCCTGAAGATCCCTAGCCTAGTACTAGCATGATGTTCAAAGATATCACAATATCAAATAACTGCACGGTATTTTGGGGCCTACTTACTGGCTCCGGCTGATCGTACACCCTACATCCTCCTTTACTTATTTTGAAAACCATTTGAAAATCATTTTAAAAATCTTTTCCTTGATTTGAGACTGGATTCACACGGGTGTTCCTCCAATTCACTCAAACCAAGGCTCTGATAACAACTTGTAACACCCATAAAATTTTAAGCCAATTTAAAACTTTTCAAAACATTTAAAACCAGCGGTATTACAAATTTGTTTTCAAAATAGTCTAATATCAGAGTTTTTCCAGAAACATAAATAAAATACGAGGAGCTGTACGATCACGACTTCACCTTGCCGCGATCCCCTGATGTACCTGAAACAATAAGCTGAAACTATAAGCTCGAGAGCTTAGTGAGTTCCCCCAAAATACCGAGACATAATAACAATACACATAATAATAGCATGTAATGGGTCCATAGCTCTACAGACTGGATTACCCCCCCTGGGCCCACAGTGTGAGTCGGGCTTGCCTTCCGGGCCCACAACTCACACCTGGCTTGCCTCCTGCAGTCCTAAGACTAACTGATCAGCCCTCAGTGCAAGTCTGGCATGCTCCCCTGGCCCTCAGCTCACATCTGGAATGCTCTATTACCCTCAAGCCCTCAGTACGAGTCTGGTATACTACCCGGCCCTCAGCTCGTATCTGGTATCCTAACGAGTCCTCAGTATGAGTCTGGTATGCCTTCCCGGCCCTCAACTCATATCTGGCATACTCCAGGGTTTGTTGGTCGCCACACGAAGCAGTGCAACCTCAACCCTACCCACACAACATGTCTACATATATACAGCTAATGGCACAAATAGCTAATCAAACAGTAGCACAGGTAGTCCTACAGATCTACCTAACTGGCATAGCAAACTAGCATGTATAACTAACTCTTACTCAACACATCATCAACTACTGGGATATCAAATCCAATGGGCCGGACTTGGTGCCTTAGACCCCTTAGTATAGTGAGGATAACTCACCTCACACTGTCGACTCGAAGATAAACTCAAGCTCTCGGATTGCCAGTACAAACTCCACCACCTATATTCACCATAGAACCATGCTTGTAAATTTCTAATTTCCCAAAATGTCCCCAGAAGTCCACTGGTCAACCCTTGGTCAAAGTCAAAGTCATCGATCAAGGTCAACAGTCCATGTTGACCTCAACTCGTCGAGTACCCTCAGCTACTCGTCGAGTTCCTTGCATAACTTGCCAACTCGCCAAGTCACTAGAGTGACTCGTCGAGTTCCTAAGGTTTGCGGTCGTAAACTCCTTGTCCGACTCGCCGAGTCTCTCTTGCAACTCGCCTAGTTCATACATGTCCAAAGGTTGGGAAAACCCTACCCGACTCGTCGAGTCACTCATCCGACTCACCGAGCCCACGACAATCTTCATCAGACTCGCCGAGTTGACCATGCGACTCGCCGAGTCCCTTCAGTCCTTCATCCATACAACTACTTTTTAAGCCATGCTAAGCCTCCAAATTGTAGATCCAGCTTCCGAAGGCATGTTTATCATGTAAAGTTGCAAACTTTACGTGCATGCAAAGCTCTAAAGTCTTAAAATGACAAAACTAAGCTTGTAAAGAAGTCTCACACTGTCACACCCCCAAACCAAGGATGGCGGAAACGTCCGGGGGTGGAGGACTTCATGTATAGTATCACAACAACGAGTATAATAGTGCTCAAAGTAAATACAACCATCATAAATATAATTGAAAAAGTTACACCAAAGTATATGTTTACATGATTCAAATCAATTACATTATGATGACAAAATGTACTGTTTGACGATTTATCGTCCCATCCTCAAAATGCTGTTGGTTTTCCTGTTTCACTGATTTCCTGAGAATACAAGTAGTTTTGAAAAAGTGTCAACAATTAAGTTGGTGAGTTCATAAGAGTTTTGTTTGAGGAAGAAACCGTTTTCCTTGTAAAAGCGATAGAGTATGATTTCCAGAAAATCCAATATTTTCTTAGTTAAGTGTGGAATGAATGCTCCTATGTTATGCGATAATGAACTCTAGAAGGACCCATAGATTCCTTCTATGATCACTCAGCGTATATAAGTTATATATAATCTGAGTTAAATGAACCGTTGAAGTCTAACAATTCTAGACGAGATGTAGTGTCAATAGAAATATGTTTCCAAAGAAAATCCAATATTTTCCTTATAAAAGTTATGTAGTCCTAAATCCCAGGACCGAAAATAAACAAGTATTTACCATACTTAAAGATATAAAAGTGATTTTAAATCGGCATAAAACCCTTTTTGATGTGAGAAAAATCCCGTAAACTTTATGTGTTATGAGTTGTCTTTAATCCTAAGACCGAAAGTGTACAAGTATTTTACTATACTTAAAGTAATTCATGTAAGTTTAAATCGACATAAACTCGTTTGATTTAGAAGTAAACCCCTTTTCAAGGTAAAAGTTTCCATGTAAACTTGAAAGATTGTTAACTACCTATGTGAGTCGCTATAACCATACTATGACGAGAAATAACCTGCACAACGTTTTTCAGACGTTAAGATACTATGACTCTTGTCACCCGTAGACCTGCAGGTCCCGCTGTAGCTAGCAGCAAGGTGTGGGGTGTCAAACCCAATATAGATCTATACAAAATTATCACGCTCTCCCTACAAGAGACTCTGGTTATAACTTACAGGAATTGGGATCCCGTACTCGAACGTACGGGGAGAGAATTGTCTCACAACCTAAGTTAACTAGTTTACACATAGTTTGATATTAAAACCTCTTCCGTGGAGGAAGTAAAATCACCTTTTTTGAATAAATAGTGATATGAAATCCTTAAACTATTACTATTATAGTTTATCATGTAGGATATGAAAAACTCATTTGTTTTGAGAGTAAAACCTTTTTCACGTAATAAAATCCATAAACTATACTTATTGAAGTTTATTATATGTGTTCGAAATGAATGAGTAAACCTTATCATGAATGACTAAATTTCATTTTAAGATGATAAACTAACAAGATAATACATTCAATATTTAGAACTTATGGTTATACACTTTGCTCAACATATTACAAAGTGTTATGAAAGTTATAAGCTGTTAACTAGTTTTTAACCGTTCTGCACTGTTTTAGAAAAATCATAGAAAAATCATACGAAGTCGAAAACTGAATCCTTAAATTCTGAGAGTTCACAAAATGTGTCTAGTTTATTCATAATTTTTATTATGATTTTTATAAGTCTTTAAATTGTGTTAAATTGTTCATATTCACAGACTGGTCCGAATTCGTTTCTGAAATGATAGGCAGTTTTGTAAAAATCACCATAAATCCTAGAAAAATCGTATGGAGATGTGCAAGTAGTCATTTTAAAGGTATGAACTTGAACGATTTGCACCTAATATAGTTTTGAAAACTAAAATGTTTAAGTTGACCAAAACAGTCCGTGAATGGAGTTAAACTTTTCTGATGAAATCTGTTGAATGAGTTTAGTTGTGTTCTTGGTGTTTTAACTTGTATTCCCCCCCCTTAAAACTTAAGAAAAACATGAAAATATAGGGGTATGAACTCACCTTGAGTGATTTCAGTAGATGGATGATGGAGAAAGGTATTGTTCAACTCAAGAACACTAAGAAGATGCCTTGAAGATTTGAAGATCTAACACAAATGTGACGATATTTGTGTAAGCAAGCTATGATTTGGATGAAGGACGTTAAATAATCATAAGGAGGATAATATCACTTACCAAAAGTGAAAGAAAACTTGATGATCAGCCCTTGAATCTCGAATTTGAGAGAGAGAGAGAAGTGAGAGAAAAAGTGTTTGTTCTTTGGAGGAAAAATGAGAGAAATGAGAGAAAGATGAGGAGAGATAATAGTTTTCAGCCTTTGACCAAGAGTATGGCTGGTCAAATGGTGGGGAAAGTACTCTTGAATGACCAGGTATGGTGGAAGGACAATAGCTGGTCATGGAGTGGGCATGGGAGTGGTTGTTTGTGTCATACACTAAGGCAAAGTCAACACTCCACCACAAGATCTTACTTAATAGATTTTTATTCATAAATAAGGATTTCCCTAAAAATATGCTGAATTTATGAATATATGGGGTCTTATATGTCAAAATATAAGTTTGGGTGAAAATCCCTCGTTAAAATAATTAAAAATGGGCTTAAAACGAAGTTGTGGTCGAAAACCGGGTGGAAAATGGGAAATCCGAAGTTAGGAGGGTGATTCCGGTCTTAACAGCCTTAGGTCCGAAGTGAAGGCTTGGTCGCGGATGCGGATTCGAAGAGAAAAGGGGCTGCGGTCCGAGCAGGTACCGCAGGCGGGTTCGGCAGGTAGGACCGGAGGCGACTTCGGATGCGGTGCTCCACGTGGCTGCGGTCGGTGGCTGCGGCTCGCTGGCTGCGGCTAGATGGCTGCGGCTACTTAAGGAGACTCCGGTTCAAGGAGGGTTTGGTCCCTATATAGGGACTTCGGCCCTAAGAGGCTATTTTCCAAGGTATCTTTCCGTTTCGAATGGTTTTTCACCAAGTCAAGTGTCGGGATGCCCCAAATGATTACAAAAAGATCAAAAGAGGTTTTGAGAGAGATTTGACATACTTGGAGAGATTTCGCATACTTGGAGAGATTTGGGAGAGATTTGATATACTTGGAGAGATTTCACATTCTTGGAGAGATTTCTCACACAGAGAGAGATTTGGGAGAGATTTCACACACTTGGAGAGATTTCTCATACAGAGAGAGATTTGAGAGAGATTTCACATTCTTGGAGAGATTTCTCATACAGAGAGAGATTTGGGAGAGATTTCACATTCTTGGAGAGATTTGGGAGAGATTACACACACTTGTAGCGATTTCTCCTACTTAGAGAGTTTTGGGAGAGTTAGAATGAAAGAGATTGGGAGAGACTTCTTTTGTGACCTTTTTGAGTGTTTGGCTTCGCAATTCAAGGTTTGTAAACCTCGTTAAGTCTTGTTATGATTGTTATATGCCCCCGAGGGTTAAGGAATAATGTTTTATCGAGTAGTTTCATCACTTGCCCTGATTAGGGTTTAGAGTTTCCGAACACGTGAAAATTCCAAGTGATACTTTGTATTAAGATTGCGAGTTGTTCGATAAGAAACATAATGGAAACCCTAATATACAAGGGTTAGATGAGTTGACCGGTTTGACTTGTTGACTTTAGTTGACTTTGACTTGGCCAAAATTGACGGTTGTTACATACACTTGAGGGAAGGTTCATGCTTGACAAAGCTAAAAACTTTATGGACCTAGAGACCAAAGAGAGCTTAGATCTGAAGTTGCAACCTCAGATTTTAGCTCAAACACAAGAAAGGCTTCCTAAAAACCCACCCAAAAGAGATCTAGGAAGAAATGAGCCAAGGTAACAGCTTAATACCTTCAAAAGGGTGCCAACTGAAGTAGATATCTGATTCCCACGAGTTCCTTGCTTCTAATCACTTGTTCCCCAAGCGTTTCCTCACCAAAATCCTTCTTCAAAGCTTAAACACACCAATGTAGCATACACACACGAATTAGGGTTTTGGAATGTCAAGGGGATGTAAAGGGGAGGCTGGGGAGGCCAATGATCCTTTAAATAGGGTGTAAAACCCCGAAAATTAGGGTTTCATCCGTCAGCTCCTACTCGTCGAGTCCCTTCTTGGACTCGACGAGTAGGTCACTTAAACACGTGGACCAACCCGCTGCTACTCGACAAGTCGGGCAACCAACTTGTCGAGTAGACCTTGAAATCAAGAAAAATCTTATATCAAAATCAATACTTGAGAATTGGGGCGTTACATGACCAAGAGTCAACTCATGCTAAAAGTCAACGGATAGAGTTGACTTTAGCCAACCGCCATGTTGTGGCCTTCACCAACCCAAACATATAGGAAATTCCCAATCGCCTCGTCATGGCGACCTGTGGTCATGCTGTGGGCACTGGGTCTCCAACAGCTTAATGGATTAAGCTGCTTTCTTTGATTCCATGAGCTCCAAAGCTCAGATTTGGTCCATACTAAGGTCTAAATGGATAAATTTTCCAACTTTATCCATTAAGACACCCAAAGAGATCAAGATCTCAAACCTTAGGTCCAAATAAATCCAAAATCCATAATGTCTTAACTACTAAGTCCTCAATCTGAAAAAGTCCTTAACCCAACCACTCTAAAAGGGTTTATAACACTAGATCTATCATAAAGGTGGAAGCTTTATAGACATTTATGTCCAATACATCTCTAAGATCCATTTTAGGTCAAAAATGAGCTCTTAGGCCAAAACTCAAGCAAATGAAAAGAACTTCTACCAAAAACTAGATCCACAACATATGATGCTCTTGGGACTCAGGAAAGTCATAAAGTTGCCAACTTTATGAGTTTCTTCCTTCCAAACTTGCTCAAATATGAAGAACATGGGGTAATATTCAAGATCTAACAACCAAAAGCCATAAAGCTAGGAACTTGGACACTTACAAAAGTCAAGAGACAATATGAGGTGATGATATTGTTGATTCCTTACAAGCTCCACCAAACGATCACCTTCTTCTTCTTCTCCTTCAAGCCTAGAAAAGCTCCAAAAATCTCAAGAATCAAACAAGGAATGAAGGCTAGGTTTTCTAAGGTGAAAGGGGGTTTGTACGCTGATAATGAACCATAAAATGGGTTTAGAGGGGTTTAAATATAGAGGGAACCCTAAAAGAGTCACAGGCTTGGTCCTGATTAGCTGCCACGTTGTGGCCTTCCTATGCCACGTCATGGCACAAAGTTCCCTCAAAAAATTCCATTTTCGGTCCTTGATACAAGTGAGCTTAACTAATCTGGAACACGGGTGTTACAACTCTCCCCCACTTAAATTAGATTTCTTCCTCGAAATCACTTCTCACTACATTCCAGGCACCCCAAACAATTCGGTTAATTCTTCCAAAACCCCGATAAAATCAACTCTAACATATGATGGCCTTCTAGTAAAATAATCGAACCCAACCTTAGCAAGACTCACATACTGAAGAAAAACGGATCCTTTTCCGCTAGCCTTAACCAATGAAGAATAACCATCACTCCTCAACTCAAAATCCAGAAATCCAATACCTTGTCTGACTTCCCGACGTACAAAACCATTCTGAAACACAGCCAATATGGCTTCACTTTGCAACCAAAACCGAACGAAAACCCTTCCAACCCTGAATTATCTTGTTGGTTCCACTGGGAAACAGAATCCTTGATCATTCAGCGCCGACGAAGACCTATCACTTGAAAACAAAAGTAACTCTCAACACGAGTCTCAATCATTGGTACCATCTCAGTCTCATCTTGATGTCCCATAATTACATTTTTGAACTAACCGAGACCTCTTTGGCCTTGTACTTACCTACCAATTAACCGAAATACCGAATTTCCATCCGGTTGTTGAGACTGATAGCGTCACATGCAATCACACCACATGACTCCGAATCAGGGTCCATTTGGTAAGAGCTATCCTAGCTTGCTTGCCGTAATGGCTCCAACAGCCCTTCTGATCCAACCATGGATAACATAACCAACCATTACACTGATGCAACATAATCTACTTTGCTCTAAATGAATGCTACTCGCCCAGTTGAAGTCTTACATCACAACTGGCCCCAAACGGCCCACAATCCTTCCTCAATCCCACGAGTGTTGTGGCCTTCCCACAGTCTCATAGCCCGACCTACCATGGTCTAAACCTACCTAGAGGAAACTACGAGCCTAATCATAGCTCCTCAACATCCTTGCAACTACTCATTGACCAGGTAAATGCTACGAGTCACCCTGTAGTCTTACAACACTACTACACTACCTGTCAAACCTAGTAAATTCTACAACCACCCCGTAGTCTTACAACACTTCTACCTCTACCTGCCAATCTAGTGAATGCTACGGACACCCCGCAATCTTACAACACTTTTACCACCACCTGCCAACCTAGTAAATGTTACGGCCACCCCGTAGTCTTACAATACTTCCACTATAGCCAATCAATCTAGTGAATGCTATGTCTACATCGTAGTCTTACAACACTTCCATAACAACCATCCACCTATCATATCCAAAAAAATAAATCATGGTTCGAAGCCTCATTCGGCTATACCCCAATCAGGTGTTTAGGTCATGCTTCGAGTCCCAAAGCCTTTATCAGACAAGAACATGCAGAGAGGCTCTAACACACCCTCTGAACCCAATCACATACCCAACTTGCGCCACCACTCATGCGTAAGGTAACCTGAATTCTCATTCCTTGTGCAACCCTTAATCTAAACGGTTCTCCCCTATTTGGATTTAACAATGCTCTTCCATCCACAAAATGGATGTATATCCAATCCATCTCACAACCTTACTACTCAGATTTGTCGACAACCTGAGCTTACAAGAACTAGCATTCCATTACTAGCCCATCTTAGAGAGCACACACCCTCCCGAAATTGGATGAATACTTTGTCGGATGAGGAACAAAATCTCAACTATCAAAACGGGTACCCAACCAATTTAATGACCTACTTGCACTAGAGCGATTCCCATGCGAACCTGAAACTCACCACACTTCGAAGGTATGGACTTGACAACTATCGATCTTACACCCACGATCAAACTAATTCATCATTGCTTCGTAACCACGAAAGATCCCTACAAATCCTGCATTTAAACCATGGCATGCCCACCTTGCGGATTCCTTGAATTCCTTACTAATACCACCAAATATTAAACCGCCTACTGGTCTTCTCCCCTTTAAAGCTTACTCTGGAAATGGTCGAAGCCTCCCACATCGAAATCCAAAACCGGCTCACCCGAATATCCTCTAAGCACGGCTCTCAGTATGCAAAATGGCATATAAATATTCTCAAAATAAAATTTCTAGACTATCATGAGGAAAAATCTAATTTCTAGGTGGAGACTTAGATAAATCACACATAGCTCCCATACACAACATACAATCATAAGCACAAATAATAAGAGCATGAAGGAAGGAATATAGCAGATACCTGCGACGTCAACTAGTGGAACTCAAATCTCCTCAGCATGTGTCTGCAATGCTCAGCTCCCCACCACGGGAACATCCACTCTGCCCTCACGACCATCAATAATCCTCTGAGTGGTTGGAGCAGGTGCCCTCACTACTCCCCTCATCAAATCCGGATAGTCGGCCTTCTTGTGACCCACTTGGTTGCAGTGGAAACATAACGGACTCGTTCCCTGGGGATAATCTCAACTGACATGACTAATCTTGCCATAACTGTAGCAACCCATACTACTACATCGACAAACCCATTGTGCTGCTTCCTGAACATGTTGCACTGACCTCGGCCCTGCTGGCCTCTCACTTGTTGATCAGAAGCCTTAGGTATCTTTGCAGGACCTCCAACTATATGAACTTGTTCTACCTTCCTCTTCCCGAGGTGCTCCAAATCAATCTCCCGCTCTCAGGCTCTAGCTATCATGTCCTCCAAAGTCTGACAAGCTGAAAAGCTAACAAACTCCCTTATATCCTCTCGCATTATATCATGGCCTTGTCTTCTTCATCTCCTCATTTGCAGCGTACTATGGAACCATTAGGGCCCTTTCCCTAAACTTGGCAGTGATGTCCGCCACAGTCTCGGTCGTTTGGAGAAGGTCCTGAAACTCCCTCGCCGACTGTTGCACCTCGTTAGCTAGTGCAAAATCTGCCCTAAACTTAGTCACAAACTAATCCCAAGTCATCGTCTCAATGGTATCACCTCCCAAAGCGAAATCTACATCCTCCCACCAATCTCGAGCTCTGTCTTTCAGAAGACAGGCAGCAAATCTAACATCCAACCCCTCGGGGAAGAAGCTCGTCTGGAAAGCATTCACCATGTCCGCTAACCATCTCCTATTAGAAATGGGGTCCTTCTCCCCAAAGAACTTTAGAGCTCCATAAGCATGGAACTCACGGAAAGGAAGAGTGCGAGCTCTAACAATAGCCATAATCTCAATGCGGAACATGCCGAGACGCTCATCTAAAATCTCCATGATCCGCTCCTTGACCGAAATAAAGATCACAGGAGTCTGCTCCAAAATAATGTGGGTGATCTCCGATGAGATGAACTCTCGTATCTTCTCATCAATCATCTCAGCACCATCACCTGATCTTGAACCAGAACCTGAACCTGAATCTCCTCCACGCGTGCTCATCACCATTCTGAAAAGCAATCATACAAATGATCATAACATACCCAAAGAATCCTCATCCCATAGGCTTCATATATATTCTCCATGACTTTCCTCGATTCGATTATTGATCCTATGCTTTCGGTAGTACGGTCGCAATACTATCTTCCACACTTATCCATACTTTCCTCAAAAATCATCCTGAATCCTCTAACTCACCTTCTCAAACTGGTACTCCAAGTACCCACTAAACTTGCTCAAATATGATGAACATGGGGTAATATTCAAGATCTAACCACCAAAAGCCATAAAGCTAGGAACTTGGACACTTACAAAGGTCCAAAGACAATATGAGGTGATGATAATTTTGATTCCTTGCAAGCTCCACCAAAATATCACCTTCTTCTTCTTCTTCTTCTTTTCTTCTTCTTCAAGCCAAGGAATCTCCAAAAAGCTCAAGAATCAAACAAGGAATGAAGGTTAGGGTTTTATAAGGTGAAAGGGGGTTTGGAGGCTGATAATGAACCCTAAAATGGGTTTAAAGGGGTTTAAATACGGAGGGAACCCTAAAACAGTCATGGGCTTGGGCCTAATTAGCTGTCACGTTGTGGCCTTTCTTGGTCATATCGTGGTGGTCCAAAAATTACGCAATCAAAATAATTATTGCCACGTCGTGGCATAAAGTTTCCTCCAAAAATTTCATCTTCGGTCCTTGATACAAGTAAGCTTAACTAATCTGGAACACGGGTATTACATATAGAACTGGTTCCGGTTCCGAGTTTAAAAATTGGCTTTATCCAGGTTTGGGTCTACCGGGTCCGGGTAAACCGGGTCTGAGAACCGGAACCGGTGTTAGGAACCGGAACCACGTTTAGGGGTCGGAACCGGTTTTTGTAAAATGTTTAAAACATGCATATCTCATTCGTTTCAAGTCGGATTGACATACAGTTTTTTCCGATGTGCATTGTAGAGTTTGTACATGATTTTAGACTATAAATTTGTCATTTTTAATTTTATATACATTGAATTATAGTCCCCCAAAGTCGAGATATCAAAGCTGAAAGTTTTTTAGTTTTTTAGTTTTTTTGTATTCTGTGAAAGTTTTAAAACATGCATATCTAATTTGTTTGAAGTCGGATTGACATGCAGTTTTTTCCAACTTGTATTTTAGAGTTTGTACATGACTTTAAACTATAATTTTTTCATTTTTGGTTTATTATTCAATGACTTACAGTCCCCCGAAGTCGGGATATCAAAGTTGAAAATTTTCAACTTTTCAGCTATTTGTTTTTGTACTTTGTATTCTGTAAAAATGTTAACACATGCCTATCTCATTCGTTTAAAGTTGGATTGATATGCGGTTTTTTTTCATAATGTAGTTTAGAGTCTGTAAATGATTTTAGACTATAATTTTGTCAATTTTGGTTTCATATTCAATGACTTACAGTCCCCCAAAGTCGGGATATCAATATGAAAATTTTCAAAGTTCAAGCCACTAAGTAGTAAGTAATTACCAAAAAATTCAGGTTTTTTCGGGTTTTTCAATTCTAAACCCACTTTATCCGGTTCCAACCTACCCACTTTGATGTTTCTGGGTTTTTCCGGTTCTAGACCACTTTACCCGGTACCTTACCCGGAACCGAAGTGGAACCGATTCCTATATACTGGTCTGGTTTTTGGTTCTACAAAATTATGTTAACCGGTTCCGGGTTTTCTAGGTCCATCCGATCCCAGTTTTGGACCCACTTTCATACCTAGTTCAAAGTGCGTACATTGCCATAGCAGAAGTGTGGATTATTACCTTACGCGACACGTATATGGACATCACACGACACATACATGGGCATTATGCGACGTGTAACTGCCAACAGAGCTGAAGGAGGTAGAAGTACAAGTAGGTCAGTTCTTACCTCATTTTCTTAGTTATGTGATTCTTTAGAGTAGGGTAGATCGAGTATTGAAGTCCTTGAGCTTGAATTTAAGTTTTTTCAAAGGAAATGAAAGGGAGATTATAAATCAAACTTCTACATCTTGTATTAGAGTTAATTCCTTCCTTGCTAACTTTAGGTGTAAGAACCCTGGGATATATATATATATATATATATATATATATATATATATATATATATATATATATATATATATATATATATATATATATATATATATATATATATATATAATATATATATATATATATATATATATATATATATATATATATATATATATATATATATCTGTGTGTGTGTGTGTGTCTTTATAGATGTAAGTAATACTTTGGAATTTTGGTGTAGTTATCATTCTAATCATATTCTTAATCATTTTATGTTAAATTCATGATTGAATTGTTAAGATTCAAAGATGTTGAATATGAACCCTAGTTGGGTGAATTGTGGGATTAATGAAATTAAATTTATATCATAATCAATTAGGTCATATGAATGACTTCTACGTAAAGCATAACTAAATTGGATGAATGGGATAGTCATGAAAATAAGTTACTTAAAAGACTTATACATTGAGTTATGTTATGTAAATTTGGTGAAATGATGAAGAAGATGAAGCTAAGTCATATATTAATGAATTAAGAGTTGTAGATGATTAATTCATGCAGTATAATGGATTTTTATGTAAAAGTTGGTTGAGAAATTAAGTCATGTATAACTGATTGATAAAATGAGTCATGATATTCAATTGGTGAAATAAAAATTTAAATGGAATTACTTATGTTTTAATGGATTAAGACACGTGGATACGTAATTCATGAGGCTTAACAAGTTTCACTATATAATTGAGTACTATGTACTTGGTGAAACTGTTGAGTAGAATATATAAATCAGATAAAATTATATGTTATTTTTGATAGTTGGTGGAGTGACAGAAGTATGGATAAGAACGGGATTTCAATAAATTGGAAGCTAGTACACATAAAACATTCCTAAGATGAGGAACCATACCTTATTTCTAGATTATATATATATATATATATATATATATATATATATATATATATATATATATATATATATATATATTGGTTATTGTGTAATGTTAAGAATATAATATGTATATTATTGTTGGTTAATGTAGTGCGAAGTAATTAACTGGCATAGTTGGGTATTTATAGTAAGATATTGTTATGTAGAGAAATGACTTGGTTTAGCTGATTTTATAGATGGGTTATGTTATATGAGTGATTTATCTAGTATAGTTGTTTATTACTATGAGTTATTTAAGACTGTCCCCAATCCCGCCCCTGTTTCCCCATTTCCCTTGAATCCCTCGTTTGGCTTAAAATCCTATGTTTAATCTTATTTACCTTATTTTTCACTCATTTTTTTCATTTAAACTTACCTATTACACTAGTTATTCAAATAGAAAACATATATTACACAATGACTACTCTAAGTTTAATATTTATTTTTATTAATAAAATAGTTAAATATAGGGTAATTATTTTGTGGCCCCCGTTGGGTATTTAGGATGGAACTTCCCACCCCTAAATCCGAAAACATTATAAATATATCTCCCATACATAAACGAGGTCCCACGGGGTTTTTTTTATATCCTTACCTTGGATTGTACATCATTTACGAGGTAGAAGTTGAGAGATACCTTCATAAGTTGATTTTATTCTTCTCATTTTGATAAGGCTTGATAGGGTATCAACTTTTCTTCACTATCATTATACGTAGTCTAGTTCCTCTCTAGATTTTGATGTTCCTCACTGTCCGAGTCACAGATATAATAATGCAGATCAAGACCGACTCAGAAATTAGGTGGTGTTCTTATTTTGGGTGGAGAGATGAGTATCGGGAGATATGGATATGGGAAAAGATAAGATGTCGTTTAATTAGATATGGGATGGAGCATGAACAGTTTAGTCTATATAATAATAATTTAAATAATAAAAAGAATTAGAAAATATAAAAAAAAATATAACATTAAAGGAAAAATAATGAATTTCAATCAATTAGAGACCAAACTCGAAACAAAAACAAAATACATGGATAGCTCGAGTTAAAAAACAAAATTAGAGACCAAACATACAAACGACCTCAAATCATTGAGACGATTTGTCTATATTACTCTTGAATATAAGAGTAACTAATGTTAAAAAAAATAGACAAAAATAAACGACCTCAAATCATTGGGACGATTTGTGTATATTACTCTTGAATATAAGAGTAACTAATGTTAAAAAAAAATAGACAAAAATTCATAATGGCCCCATGGTTTTCAAAACATATCAACTTTAGGAGAACGTTGCAAAACGCTACACCGATGGTCATCGTGGTTTCATTTTGCAACATTGTTGGTCCTTCGGTCGTTAAATTTAACTTTTAGCTAGTTAGTTTTTTTTAAATGAATAATCTACCTTTATACCAAATATGAAAATTAAATATACCACGTGGACCACTTATGTAACGTCCAAAAATATTGATAATTTTTATAACCATCAAATAAATACATCAAACGTTTCAAAACCAATTCTAGTAATAATGTATCACAATCATCAAAGTAAAATAATAATCATCGGTGCGGAAATCGTAAGGGGATGTTGTGCAGTCAAGCCGGGTCCTTCCCTTTGGAACTAGAAGTACCTGAAAAATGTTTAAACCACAAACTGTAAGCAAAAAACTTAGCGAGTTCCCCAAAATACCACATACCATACAAATGGGCCCAACCCAACATATATATAAATCGACCCAACCTAACATATAATGAATGAGCCCAGACCAACATACAAATAAATGGGCCCAACCCAACATATAATAAATAGGTCCAGCCTAACATACAAATAAATGGGCCCAATACAACATACAAATAAATAGGCCCAACCCAACATACAAACAAATGGGCCCAGCCCAACATACAAATAAATGTTCCCAACCTAACATACGATAAATAGGCCCAACCCAACACATACATGCAAGAGTCACAAAGACAGCTAGCATCCTGCACAATATAGTGAGAAGACTCACCTTTCTCATAGAATCAGAATATCTTAGCCTGACATCATGAAACAGGTGCTACTGCCTACCTATTGAATCACACAAGGTCCCACCTTAGTCTACACTCTAATACTAAAAATTTGACCGAAAGTCAACCTAGTCAAAAAGTCAACAATCAAAGTTTGGCTTCGACTGGCCCCCACATCGTTGTTGATGAGTTCGACCCCGACCCAACCTCTCAAACATAAGGAAAACCATCGCTGCGCCATGGAATACAAATCACCACGTCATGGCAACGATAGTTGATATGCATAAAGTATACCTATCAATTGTTAAATTTATAACCTAACAAACCTTAGCTAATTATGCACTTATAGCCAGTGTACCAAGTCAGATTATAGAATAGTAAGTAAGTCAGGTGTCGATCATAGGGAACGGTATTTAATTAATAAAATAACTACTAAAACTTGAACTAAGAAAAACAACTAGAAGTGGGGGGTTTTATCTGGTTTACAAGTTCATATTAACTTAATTAGAATACTCAACTAGTTACTAAAGTAAACAACTAGGAAAACAATTTTAAATCAAGAATAAAGGACACTTTCATTTAGCTTTGAATCCCTCATGTTTCCTATGGTTGATTTCAAGAAAATGGATTAATTTCGTTTGTACCAAATAAAAGTTACTAGTCATCATGATCAGACTAACTAGCATAAGACAATTCAATAACTTTAACCCTAATAATCATGCAAGTTAAGTACACTAAATTCATTTTAAAGGTAATTTGGACTCTGAATGATGAATCTACAGACTACTATTCTTTGGTCAAGTCTATTAATCAAGAAAATATAATGATCAAATACTGCTCTCTAACACAGTTAAGCAACTAACTTATCACTCATACTAGGATATGACTAATCACTAGCTCTAACATGTTAATGATCATAAATAGCTAGGTAAATCAATTTTATGCAATTAATTGCAGTTTAACTACACAATCTTGATACAAGGAAATAAGAAAGAAACTTAAATAAGCTAAGTTTAGATTTATCAAACAATATTTAAAGCAAAACTAACTTCATTAATCCATCAAATAAGAAATCAACACGTAGTATTAAGGAGTTCAATTAATCTAAACGAAAACAAGGGTTACTTGCCCATAACCACAGCTAAAAAACATATAAAAAAGGTAAATCAAGCTAAACATCATTAAACTAAGAAAACCAAATGTGTAGATGCGAATCCTTGTTCCATTCTCTTTGTCCTTTGATCTCTAGTTGAATTCTGCCCTCCAAGGGAAGGGTTTTTCTTCGTTAATTATCGCAGCCCTCAAGCGTCCAACTTCTAGAAACAACCTAATGTCCATAATACATATACTTGCCAAATTCTGTCCACTACGACGTGGTCAACCGCCACCAAGTTGTGGTCTTTATGTATATCCCGTATTCTCTATGTTAGCTCAACGATCACAGAGTTTCCATTCACCACGTCGTGGTGGTTGGATTTCACATTTTGGCCTAAACATGAAAGTCGTTCGAAATTTCGTCTAGTTTTCATATCATTTTGAGTCGCCTTAATTGGAGTTACGAGTCATGCGATATGTGGAAAATACTGACGAGGGGTCAAGCTGTCCAACAACATCCTTTTTGTGTCTTCTTCTTGCCCTAATTTGCATTTTCCTGCTTCCAACTCCTCGTTTTCTTCCTTTTCATCCCATGCATGCCTTTGCTTCTAATAAACATATTTCAAACATAATAAGTACCTTTTGTTTTAAAATAAGCATAATTGTAGCTAAAAGTATTAGAAATATGCACTAATTACATGACTAAGTATGCACACATCAAAATACCCTACACTTGTCTTTTTCTTTCCCTCAAGCAAAATTGATTTTATTATTGTAATATAAAAACCCTAGCCACCAACATCGCACAAGACAATCCATTTTGAGCCTCTCCATTTCATCAAGACCGCAATGCATGTATTTGTGTCTATATTTTACTAAGAACTTCCCCAATCCTAAATACTCACAATCTTCATAAACACTTCCCCACTTCTTTTGAACAACACTCATTTTATTCATCCCTCCGAGTATATCTTCATAATTCTTTCTTTACCTCAAGGTAATTTTTGGTTAAGCCCCCAAGCATACATATGGAAAAAAAACCTAGAAATAAAAATTACAATAAATAATAACTTGGCAAATTGCCTTATTCTGGAGTCTTTATTGATTTATAACTTTTCTTCGTAATTTTTCATGATCTTCATAGCTTTGTAGACTCTTATTCTCAAACTTTGCAACTCTTTTTTCTTCTTTTTTTTCTTTTTTTTACACTCAAAACTAAAAACCCTATAAAAACATATGCTTAGGGAACTTAACTTAAACCTTTATTGGTTAGAGGTATTAGTCTAAAGTGAAATGTTTACATAAGCTATCCTAGATACGTTTTTGGTACACGATGCTAAACGTATTATGACCCTCAAACTAAGCAAAGTCTTGTTTTTGTTCCATGATTTCACTAGGATAGGGAAGCCACAAATACACTAGAACATATATTGGCTCAAATAAACATCGAAACTCGCCTCGGATCGTCCCACACAACACAAAACTAGCAACTTAGATCTCAACATAACAATTTTTAACTAGATTCAATTTTAGATTATTATTTCAAATCTTTCTAATAATTTTTTAAATCCTAGTCATTTTTTCAATTTTTTATTAGTATGCTTGTATTCCTATATTCAACCCCCTATCCTACACTTAAATGATGCAATGTCCCCAATGCATGCTAAAACAACAAAAGAACATAAAATTAAAGAGGAGAAATTGGAACAAACTCCCTTGTAATAGTAGTAGCGAGATTGAATTTTGAAGCTTGTGTGGAAAAGCTTGAACTTCTCGTATAATGCTGGAAATAGTACTTCTGAACCTTCTTCTTGTGAATGTAAATGAGTCAGATCAAAGTAAACCAAAGAATCATTCTTCAAAAAGTGTGTTGAACCTCAAACACGGCGTAGGAAAGCAATGCCAGGTCGTGGTGTCGTGTTTGAAGTCGTCATGATCATGAAATATAAGATTTCCACTGCATGGTCTAATGATGCCATGTCGTGGTACCAAGTCTGATGCAATCGTGATAAATACAAATGCCACAATGTGGAGATGATGGCCACGTCGTGGTATCTTCTCAGAATGTCTTAAAAAGAAAAAATAACTCATCGTTCCTTCTTAATGGCTTCAGATCATTCACGGCCTTTTCTTTCTATAATATTTCTTTAAAACTCTTTTCTTCATCAAGTTGGAACCCCACACTTATTCAAAAATAAGGACTTCAATTGTAATATTCTAAAAATCTTACGGCTTGTTCATCAATTAAGCTCGTTCATTGCTTCACTTCCTTTTAATACTACAAAATAAGATCAAGAGACTAGAGAAACACATGATCATTCGGTTAAAATAAAATAAAAACTAAAAGTAGAAACAAAAACTAAAAATAAAAAACCAAAATAAAATGCAACCTCAAATAAAACATCGGGTTGCCTCCCGAGAAGCGCTTCTTTTTTATGGAGTTGTGAGCCAGACTCCTTCGCACTCTACATTGTGTCAGGTAGAAGTGTAACCTCCCCATTCTCTTCAGGTTCTTTATGCTCCATGAACTTTGCATTTCCTTGCCTCGCTAGATTTTCCTTGGCATGATATGGGTAAGGAAGAGGTGGTTGATATGACTTGTCAAATGAAAAATCATAATTTTCTTTTATTGCCCACAATTTGGCACTATTTCCTCTACATCGTGTCGACTAGGCAGCTTCACGATACTCTTCTTCTTCTTTTGCTTTTATTAGTAGTGACTGATTAGATTGTTCTTCTATTGAATCAAGGACCCCCATATGCACCAAGTGCTCCTCTTCCTCTGTATAAACAACCATAACTTGAGAGATTGAGATTGACTCGACTTTTCTTGAAGGTGTATCCAATAGCTTTTCTAGAACAAGCTTTGTTAATTCCCCGATTTGTGTGTGGATGCTCAAAATAGATTCTTGTAGTTCTCTAAGTGTTGCATCTATAGCATCATGTTGTTTTTCTCTAGCTTCTATAAATCTAAATAGCATTGACTTGTGAGTAGATATTTTCTCGGATTGGACTTGTTCTATTTGGTAGAGATCATGCTTTAGTTGTTGAATTTATTTTGTATCTCGATCTCTATTGTACTCTAATTCACAATCCCTTATAGAATGGGTCCCTCATAAGCTCCGCATCTACTGTGTACCATATTAATGGATCCATCCATATTTATGAGCCTATTTTCCATGGCGTCGAGTTTCTCCATTACAATCATTAAGACTTCAGAAACTCCATCTCCATTTGCTCTTCTTCTCGTGATATCCTCCCCCCTTGGGTTGTGATACTCCTCCCTTGAATGCTTGGTGAATTCTTCAATTAAAGCTTTCTTAGTGGTCAGATCCTTCTTTTTCATGGGCCCTTGATAGTCTAGAAGTTGGTGAGTACATACGTTGACTCCATCATAAAAAAATGATATCTCTTGTTGCACATTGAAGTAATGTTAAGGGAAATGTCGTAACAATCTCTTGTAATGCTCCCAAGCTTTGTATAGCGACTCCCTTCCAATTTTTGAAAATTCGGTATGTTTCTTTTAAGATTCACTACTTTTGAAGGAGGGGTAAACTGGTTTATGAACTCAGTGTTAAAATCAGCCCATGTCGTGATTGCTCCAAAGGGAAGGGACTTTAACCATTCCTTAGCTTCACCCTTCAATGTGACCATTAAGAGTCGAAGCATCACCACATCTTTACTCACGTTTGGTGCATGAAAATAAATTGAAATCTCCACCACCTATTCTATATGCTCATAAGCATCCTCGTACTCTTTCCCAGAGAATGGTAGTTCCTTTAGCATGGCAAGAATACATCACGGTAATTCGAACTTTGTAGTGGTTGGGATTTTTGGTGGATCAAGACCCTATATGTTGTCATTCCTCATATGTAACATCCATAAAATTCGAGCCAATTTAAAAATTTTTAAATCATTTAAAACCATTCAATCATTACATTTTGTTTTCAAAAAATTTTAAACATCAAAGTTCCCAGAAATCATAATCATCAATCGAGGAAGTGTACGGTCACGCCTTCGCCTTCCCGTGGCCATCCGCTGAACCTGAAACAATAATCTATAAATGTAAGCTCGAAGGCTTAGTGATTTACCCCCAAAATACCCATACACACAACAATACACATACAATATCAAACAACATACTATGGGTCCAATCATCCATCGGGATGGAATACCCCAAGCCCTCAACCATCGGGTTGGAATGCCAACATACTACGAGTCCAACCATGAATGGAATACTCTCGGCTCACAACCATTGGGTTGGAATGCCCACACACAATACATATATAAAAGATACTATAGGTCCAATCATCCATCGGGATGGAATACCCCAGCCCTCAACCATCGGGTTGGAATGCCAACATACAATGGGTCCAATCAACCATCGGGTTGGAATACCCCAGGCCCTCAACCATCGGGTTGGAATTCCCCCATAACCAATCAAACATGTGCACCTATATCAGATAATCATATAACAGTCTATAAAGACAACATACTAGGGTCCTATCATCCTTGGGATAGAATACCCTCAAATATCAATCAATCATGTGCACATATAACAGGTAATCTCCTACCAGCATACAGACAGTCAGACCAAACTATAGGTCACTAAGCATAACCACATCCAATCTACCAGGATACCGATCTAACAAATCATACTAGCATATAACCATCCTATCTACCAGGATACCGAGCTAACAGATCATACTAGCATATAACCATCCTATCTACTAGGATACCGATCTAACAGATCATACTAGCATATAATCATCTTATCTACCAAGATACCGAGCTAACAGATCATACTAGCATATAACCATCCTATCTACCAGGATACGGAGCTAACAAATCACAACAGTAACAATCCCAAATAACAAATCAAATGGCCGGCCTTGGTGCCTTAGACCCTTGAGTACAGTGAGGATAACTCGCCTCGCAAATCCGATCAGAAATGAAGAATCGAACTCTCGAATCGCCGCCTCACCAAAGATCCCGAACTATCCAAATAATAAATACCAAGTCATTACACAACATAACAATCTTGACTAAGGGATCCATATAGTCCAGTTTGCCCTTTTCTCTAGTTTGGGCCAAGGCCCAATACCAAATCCATGGTCCACATGTCCACATATGCAAGGCCCGTTATTGGCCTCATTTACCAAATTGGGCCCAACTCCCTAATTGGGCCTAATTCCAAGATCCATTATCAAAACTTGGCCCAAAACATAATATTTATAAAGTCCAGCAAAGGCCCAAATCCAACTAGTCCATAAACAACCCAAAAACCGAAGCCCAATTGCCAAAGGCCCAACAGAGGACGTACGTGGGGCGTACTCCTCTGGTACGCGGGGCGTACTCGTCCAGATGTTGACACCATTGGGGTGGTTGACCCAGTACGCTGGGCGTACTGGATTTACAGTGGGCGTACACGGGGTTTCACCAAAACCCTAATAGTGCTTAATGGCTTAAACACTTAAGCCCAAACTCCAGATCCATTGACCAAATGTGCCATAGGACTATAAAGTCTCAAACTTTATCACTTTGGACGTCCAGAAAGTTCTTAACACATGGTATTAATCCATTAAGACCTTCCTACTTCATGCATGAGACAAATCTAGCTATTGGGACACCATTTTTATCACTTAGGACCTCTTCTAAGGTCTAAAAGGACAACTCATTTCGTCCAAATCATAACATGCGTCATTTTGGGACAAGAATGCTTCCAATAAGCTAAAATGACTAGATCTATCTCATCCAAGTATAAAGTGTTGGGTTATGAGCATTCTAACACTCCTAAGTGTACATGCAACCCTAAATACCTTGGATCTATGTTTTCTCTATTATACATACAATTATGAACATCCAAGGTATTATCCTAATCTAGCATACAAAATAATAAATATAACAAGATAGAATACATACCTCTTTGATGTAGAATGTCTTCATGAAGCTTGAGTGCCTAGTGCCCCAAGTGTGACACCTCAAATGGTTCACACAACACCAACTACACTTGGAATAACTTGAGAGAAACTTGAACACTCCTTGAAATCGTATAGCCCTCACACTCACACATTAGTGCACGATTTCTTGAGCCATGGGATTCTTTTATATGGTGGCTATTAGGGTTACACCATGTAACTCATAACTTTACCCATTCCTTATGCTCCATGGATTTTAACCTCCATAGAGTATCCATGGGTCACCCCATGGACTTAGTCCAACATAAGGAATCTTGGATCACAAGCCCACATATATAAGAATGAATGATTTACACAATCAACCCATATATTTAATTAGTCTCCTTTTGATCACTTAATTAATTCCAAATTAATTCTTGATCAATACTAATTAAATAACCTTATTAATATATTAGAACTTTTAATATATTAACCAACCTTAAGTGTTATTTCTCTCATTATAGTCTATCCAAATGCATGATGCCATGCAACCCAAATGGACCATGCCGGGTCGGGTCAAGTCTTACCAATTATAGTTATGGACTTAGACATTAATCCAACAGTCTCCCACTTGGATAAGTCTAAAACTATTATTGCGTATGACTTCAGGAACCGATCAGCAATCGTAGCTCTCAAAAGCTTCTATCGAACTCTGACCTTGTCGATGAACTCTGACCTTTGTCAATGACTTGTCCATTAGATAAGGGATCATATATTCCTCCATTCTAGATATCATATGGACTGAGACATGGATTATCAATCATTCTCTCTGTCCATTTGTTGTTTCCTGATTTCCGATTCATGATGACTGACTGATTGAACAAATCAAATCAGTCCTGGCTTGGCCAAGCACTCACATGTATCATCTTTAAATCATCGAGGGGCCCACATATATCGCTTTTATCCCGAAGGTAAAAGGAATGGATAAACTTCGACTCATATGGCTTGTTCTACTACTTGTTGAATCATACACAAAGGCACGTTTTATAACATCGAGTTACCAATGCGTTTTCGTGCAATCAATGTATAACCAACTCATAGTAACAACTCATATCTCTAGGTTTGAAGAATATAAGATATTATCGTCTCATGATCACTCGTGATAAAATCCATGAAGTGATTCAAATGAGCGCGGGTTGAATCCAATACTCAGAACTTATGAGCACTCATGAGTGTTGTAGCACCACTTTGTCCACTAACTTGGACCTCTACAAACCAACCCATGACAGTCTTGATTCATATCTACTTCCAACGTATGACCGACTGTGGATGGTTTGAATAACTTAATCATTCAGGAAGAGCGACTTAGTTATTCTGGAAGTCAAAACATGCAAAGTGAAACACAAGAATAAATGAATCAAATATGGTATCAAACCCTATGAATATAAATAAACACTTTTATTTATCACCATACTGATTACTCATTATTCATTGTTTCGGTTTTATCAACTTTATACTTGAATTTAAAACAATAGTTGTCCCATGCTCCAAGCATGTACACTATGTTTTCTAAACACTAGTCATGCCATACACCAAGTATGCATACTATGTTTATCTATGATCTTTACTTTGTAAAATAGATCAATTGAACATCACTCCAATGATCCTCTTTTCACAGTCCCAAATCCTTACTGCAAATGCAAGAATTCCAAATTCATGCCATTTACTGAAATCTGTTAGATTCTAAACTTATATGCATTGATCCTCTTAATGATTATGCACGAAGTAAGAAAGACTTGACAACAATCATTACAGAGCATTCCAAAGGAGATCAGCGCCTTGGAAACATCCTTCTTTCATTAAGTTTCCTAATCTTACACAGATTGAATAATTTCTAACTTTGAAACATTTCCATATTCCATTTTGACTATCACTTCTAAACAAGAGTTGCCTCCTTACAGATTATGTCAATATGGTCCTTCCAGAATTAACATTATACTTCCAACTGTCCTTGAGCAACCAATCTTTGGTAAACCTTAGATTGTCCTCGACAATTGCTTAATCATTTTAGTCATATCCAATTCTAGACCTTTTCCCTTCATAATGCCCCAGGCATTTGGAAAATTTTAGAAAGGATGAATATAGCACATGTAATCGATCCTATATCCGAATCATATGGGACATGATTCATGATGTCTCACATAAAGACTAAACCAGTCTTTTGCTATAATATTTCCATTTCAATTTGCCAAGTTCTCAAAATTCAGATTATGAAAAGGGATGTCGTAATTATAATCGAATTTTAGAACGCAAATAATGGACCCATATATAGAATTTCCTTATGTTGAGCCATTCCAACATGAAATTCATATATATATATATATATATCCTTGATTAAATACGATTAAAATCTCAATCTAAGCTTTTAGAATTGAAATGAAGTATAATTTCCTCTCCCTTAATTATAGCAAAACAACTTTTTCAACCCCTGCAACCTCACGAATTGAAACTTTTGTTTTCTATAATTAACATTGCTAACTTGCAACCTTTGTCATAATTATCATGCTCCCACTAACATGCTGATTATTAGCATAACACTTATGCTCCCACTAGCTGTCACATGTACTCAGAAATCAGCTGACTTTCTTACCAAAGTTCAGATTTCTGATACTAGATTGTTTTGATAAAACTTTATCAAAATCATACACCTCTCTTAGATAGCTCACATGTGTGTCTAAACAATTTTAGAACTATGAAAAAGGATGTCGTAATCATAGTCTCAATTGTTTAGACCTTTTCCACTTCTCACAAGTCCATGTTAGTGTGCCGGTAAACCACACACGCTCCACTAACGACTTTGAGAATGCAAATATCACAATTGCTATCTAGCTAAAATCTACTTAGTGAAAGTATTTCCTCACCATCATTTTCATGAATCGGAGAGAAACCTTATGACACTTAGATTTAATAGTGTATGTGTTCTTATCCATGTGAATTGTCAAAACCATAATCAAAAGACAAGGTTAGTGACAAATCCAAACTCATATTGCTTAAACTTGTGCAATCTTAAATTCTTGCCATTTGGCAGCTCAGGTGCCTGCCATTGCTTCCAAGTAGTTGTGCAACCAATTGAGAACTCTCAGAACTCCTATGCAAAGCCAACTTGAATAGGCACAAAAATTTCAACACGATAGGTTATAAACCTCAAGTCGTGTGCTAGTGAAGGATTTTAGGTTTTATTCTTGATTAAGTCTTGAAACTTTCAAGAGCTTTAAGACTCCCACTGTCCTCTTGACATATAAGACTCCCTTGTCAAATATTCAAGAGATAGTGCAGATTCTTTATCAAGACTAACACTTTACACAATTGGCCTAAGTTGGTCTCTGTTTTATCCAAAACATCACAACTTACCAATTTCAAATGTACAAGAGTAGATAACCTTTTACTCTTACATTTGACTAGTGTTAACAAACCCTCTTTAAGATATGTCACTCAAGTTACAATCTTGGAGTATGACTCTAAGAATTGTTTTGGAACGAAGTATGACTCATCTTTTTGATTTAACCATTTCAACAATTCATGACTCCTCTTCTTAGTCATAAGAATGCACTAAGATGACTTTAGAGGACCAATTGTGATATGATATCTTAATCATTAAGATGATCATAAAAATGATACTAAAGTACTCTCCCATCTTTTCAGATTTGAGAAACTTTTATCTTTCTGCCATACTTTGATTCTTCTTATTCGTTCTGTCTCACATTGAAACTTCTCCAATGCTACAGACTTATACTTAAACTTATAAGTATAACCATATTTACTGAACTTAAGTAAATCATGACGAATAGTCTTCTTGATCTTTTGTGGTGGACTTGACCAGTGCACAAGAATGTGTACTCGATCCCTTAGTCCTTTCCTTATTCACATAAGGAATTAGTCTTAATTTTCCAAGCTGAAAGTTCTCATTCATCATACTATACAACTTGCATGATTCCAAGTTTCGGTCCAATTAAACCTTGGGTGATGAGAATCTTTCCTTATTTGGTAATATTAGACACTACCACAACCGAAAGAATCAAATCCATTTTTCCAATATTGCTATCAATGGAATCTTATAAGCAACAACTTTTCACAAATGCCATTGTAAGGATACTTAAAATAAATAAAATCAAAACCTTTTTCTTTTATTTTAAAACTTTGCGGAAAAACTTATCCTTACAATCCATATGAAAACCTTGTTGTTATCTATTCCTAAGCAATATAAATATCATAACTCTTAAGTAATAGCCCAAAATTCTGATCACCGAACCATGCGATTGAAATCCATCTTCACGATCAGAATCAGCATGTACTTAATAGAGTTAGACAATGGACTTTACCTGAAGTAGAGCCAAACTTATTGACTTTAACATCCTTAGGTAAATTTGGCAGCTTCGTAACCAATGCCCCTTCCTTTGGCAATAGTTACCTATGGACCCTTGATAATGGGACTATCTCAGACTTCGCCTCTCTCTTTACCATTGGGTCAACCGAGTTGACTATGGCCGATCCCTTTCCATTGGGAAGAGAGAGCTTTACTGGATATCCAATGTCATCATTGTCAATGTCCATAGCGTTTTAGGAAGTTGATCTTAGCAAATAGATAAGATCATTAAGGGTCTTGTCTTAGTCTGTTTCATAGGATTCCCAAAAGAACTCACTATGTGACTTACAAAGTAGTTGATCCACCAACTTTCTCAAGACTTTGACACCCAACTCTCCCGGCTTGTCAATATGTGACTACATCTCCAAGATGTGATCACACCTAGACCTTGCCTTGCCAATAGGGCTTGAGTGACCTTAAACTTTTTAGGAACTTGTGGGTTAGGGAGAATAATTGGAGGAGGTGAAAGAAGTATGATATCCATTGGACATCATCTTCATTTAGGAAAGCTTGTTTCAAGAGATTTGGGAAGATCATAAATGTCTAGACCAGACATCTTTTTGGGAGATATTCAAGATAGTTGATTTAAAGTCCTTAATATGACACCCAATATGAAATATTAAGGCTAGGACCCAACAAACTATTTTATAACTTAGAAGAGGGATGCTGAAATCCAAGCTATAAAATATTTGAAGGTAGGTGAATGACGATTCACCAATTTCCACCATTAAAAACAAAATAATTTATTAGGTTTTAATTGGATTTGAAAGTCCTAGATCTTTGAGATTCATTGAACTGTTCAAAGGCATGTTTCAATCTCGAGTGTGCCCTTCAGGTTTTGTGACTGGGATGTCGAGGATCACAAAACAAGGTGTGAATAACCATGCAAATATACTTGGTACCCTTAATATTTACCCCTTAATCAGTGTGCCGGTTAACCACACACGCTCCACCGATACTATGATAAATATTAAGTTACCCTTTGCCTACCTTGTTAAGTCCAGGTTAGTGTGCCGGTTAACCACACACGCTCCACTAACGACTTAAGCAAAGTGCAAAGTGTAATTTCATGGGTTAGCACCAAATTCACATTTTCCTAAGTAACTAAGATTGGGTATTAATAAGAGTTTAGTTACTTAGTATTTATCATTAATACTTTTAATGAAAGGAGAATTATAGTCCTTGTCCTACCCGTTCGGCTAACGACCCTCCACCAGTCAAGGAAGCGGTGGGTGAGAGTGGACACCCATTAAACTGCCATTTTATAGGCAGTAACCTTATACCCCCTTATAGACCGGCTTCGTGAATGAGGCCTACTAACGGTAAGACTAACTTTACTCTTATACATATATATAAATATTATTAACTTATAATATTATAAAGTATATGGGTTGAATTTTAACTTTTAAAATTCTAAGGGCTAACTTGGAATTAAAGTATTCATAAGTGAAAACTTTTCAAATTCCAAAACTTGAGGGCAAGTTTTGAAACTATTCAAAACTAATTAATTCCATAACGTATGAGTTTAAAATAGTTTTAATTAAAAAAAAACTCTTCAAGTTCCATAACTTGAGGACAAGTTATGGAAGACTTTAAACTAATTAATAAAAAAAATAACTTTTTTTATTGTAACTTATGGAACTAATTAAGGTTACACTTTTTTTTTAATTTAATGAAGAGACTCTTGAACCTCCATAACTTGAGGACAAGTTATGGAGTCATAAAACCATTTAATTAGAACTAGACTCTTCATTTTGTAACCTTTGCCAACTTTTATGAGTTTTATGATTCTTAAATGTGACTTTTCATATAACTTGAGGACAAGTTACAAAAACACACTTTGGAATCAACTCTTAGATTAAAATGGATTGAAAACAACTATTTCACACAACTTTTATATTAATCTAAGAACCTCATAAGAACAAGATAATTCAAATCATCAATCTTCAAGAAATTAGCATGAACATACAAACTAATACAAATCTTGAAATTATGACAATTATCTTAGAAATTGGATTAGCATGAACATTACCACATCAAAAACAAGTTTATAAGTCCAAAAACATCTTAGGGTAATGTTCCTAGTCCAATTCCAGCCAAAACAATCGAATATATGCATCCAACTCGATTTTTCAGCTACTTTTGCAAGTATAACAGGAAAACAAACCTGGCTCTGATACCACTGTTGGGTTATGAGCATTCTAACACTCCTCAGTGTACATGCAACCCTAAATACCTTGGATCTATGTTTTCTCTATTATACATACAATTATGAACATCCAAGGTATTATCCTAATCTAGCATACAAAATAATAAATATAACAAGATAGAATACATACCTCTTTGATGTAGAATGTCTTCATGAAGCTTGAGTGCCTAGTGCCCCAAGTGTGACACCTCAAATGGTTCACACAACACCAAATACACTTGGAATAACTTGAGAGAAACTTGAACACTCCTTGAAATCGTCTAGCCCTCACACTCACACATTAGTGCACGATTTCTTGAGCCATGGGATTCTTTTATATGGTGGCTATTAGGGTTACACCATGTAACTCATAACTTTACCCATTCCTTATGCTCCATGGATTTTAACCTCCATGGAGTATCCATGGGTCACCCCATGGACTTAGTCCAACATAAGGAATCTTGGATCACAAGCCCACATATATAAGAATGAATGATTTACACAATCAACCCATATATTTAATTAGTCTCCTTTTGATCACTTAATTAATTCCAAATTAATTCTTGATCAATACTAATTAAATAACCTTATTAATATATTAGAACTTATAATATATTAACCAACCTTAAGTGTTATTTCTCTCATTATAGTCTATCCAAATGCATGATGCCATGCAACCCAAATGGACCATGCCGGGTCGGGTCAAGTCTTACCAATTATAGTTATGGACTTAGACATTAATCCAACATAAAGTTCCAAGCTTTTCACCTTCCGGAGCTCCCAAAATAGATGATGAACCAAGATCTACAAGCCAATCTTCCCTCCTTGGCTCCTTGATACACAAGCTCCTTCTTGAAGGCACCAAAAACACACTTATAAGCTCAAGAATGATCACTAGGAGGCTAGGGTTCTCTCAAGACGACTGAGGGAGGTGTGGAGGCTGAAAGAGATGGGAGGGTACGGTCCATAAGGTGCTTAAGTACTCCACAAACCCTAAAAGTTACGGTTCCATCCTGGCACACGTACTCCCAGCATACTAGGGCGCGCCCTAGTACGCTTAGCGTACCACATGTACGCCCGACGTACTACTTAAGTTTCCAAACTTACCATTTTGCCAATAGGGCCTCCTTTTGCCACTTCCTTCTAAATCAAGGGCCAAAATGACTTAATTAAAATCCGAGGGATGAATTTGAAGCTACTGGAAAAATGGGATTTTACAGCTCTCCCCCACTTAAATTCGATTTCGTCCTCGAAATCATTCCTTACCATCCCCAGCAACCCGACATCCTGAGGGGCACCTCATATCCATGACATCCGACGACTTTCGATGGAGACTAAACCCAAGGGGGATTTTTTCGTTCCAGAGAAGACGAATCCATAAACACATGCAACACACAACCTTAGTCTACCTAAACTCGCAATCTGGAAACTTAAATTCGGTCTGGCTCCTTGACAGACCACTCATACTAACCATCGCTAGTTCTCTTCCCAACACTTCTAACAGACTATTCAACCCTGTGATCCTGAGGTTCCTACCCGAAAATAGAACCATGGATCATATTCTGCTGAACCCCTGTGCCTACGACTTACCGTCGGCCCGCACCGGGTATCTTGGCCTATTGAATAGAGCAGGACCGCCTTAGCCTGATCAAGCACAATATGCCACCTAATAGACCATCCGGATAAGATGTCCACATAATACCGACGATAATCTACCATGTCGCTACTTGTCGTCCACCACATCCATAGAATACAGTCCCTCAAGCGATTACCACCAACAACATACCTACCACTACCGGCCAACCAGACAAAATCCTGATGATCCAAAGTATCGGAAACCCAACTTTCCCTCTTCTTGAAGCGAACCCTTTGTGCTGACAGGATAATGCGTCCATCAGCTCCCAAAATATCATACAAAATCAATCCACTAATAAACATGAACAGTCATGCCTGGCCCAATCAGCCTCGGGCTGGAATACCAGGCATGCCTACGACGGGTCCAGTCATCCCTAGGATGGAATACCCTCGTATCCCACACATGTTTGGCCCAATCAACCCTCGGGTTGGAATACAAACATATCAGGTCCAATCAATCATAGGGTTCGGTCATCCTCAAGATGGAATACCCTAGATTGGAATACCTCTATGAACATAACTCGGGTCTACTCATAACTTGAGATCCAAAGATCTATCCTTGCATCTCATCCACCATCCTCTGATTCTTCACAACCGAGTGCAACTCCCCCTAATCTCAACAATACATCAATTCTGAACGCGCTCCTACAAGAGATATAACTAACACAATCTCTATGCCCACAGCCTATGACTGGAATACCCTTACATGGTCCTCAATATAGGTCTGGATTGCCTCTGAGCCCACAACATGAGTCTGGTATTCCCTCTCCGGCCCTCAGCTCATGACTGAAATGCTCCCAATAACCTATCGACACTGCTGCCATCACTTTAGTTGTCCCAACACTCCATCCTGGAGATTCTCACCTCCTCCATTGCTCAAGAGGGCCTAATCAATGTCCTTCACAACACCAACAAGTGTCACAGCACTGAAACCTCACCCTACACTATCCACTTGTAGAGCAAGTTGCTACCCCATATATACTCAGAACCTGATCATATAACTGATGGGTTTTGAGCATTCTAACACCCCTAAGTGTACATGCAACCCTAGTAAACCTTGGATCTATGTTTGTCTAAAATACATGCAAAATATGATTTCCAAGGTTTATAATCCTATCTAGCATACATGGGGAACTTTTAATCTAAAAGATGGCTAGAATTACATACCTTGTAGTTGATTTGATTCCTTGAAAACCTTGAGAGCCTAGCACCCCAAGTGTGATGCCTCAAATGCTTCACACAACACCAAATGCTTTGGAATAACTTAAGAGTATGTATAAAACTTGTAAAAATCGACTTGCCTTCTCTTATTCTTAGTGTAGCCGATTTTGGTGAGTATCATGTTCCTTATATAGTGTGTCACATCTAGGGTTACACCATGTAAACCCTAATGTGGCATGACTCTTCATTTCCATGACCCATGGGTTTGTAACTCCCATGGAGCATCCTATGGGTTTAACCCAACTTGATAATCCATGGAGCCTTTTAGCCCACTATACAAGTTATGGATGATTTACATAATCAACCCATATATTTAATTAGTCATCTTTTGATCACTTAATTAATTCCAAATTAATTCTTGATCAATACTAATTAAATAATACTATTAATATATTAGAACTTTTAATATATTAATAAACCACAAGTGTTATTTCTCTCATTTAGTCTATCCAAATGCATGATGCCATGCAACCCAAATGGACCATGCAGGGTCGGGTCAAGTACATACCAAATATATTTATGGACTTAGACACCTTATCCAACAGTCTCCCACTTGGATAAGTCTAATAACTATATCTGTAAGTATGACTTCAGGAACCAATCAACAATCGTAGCTCTTTCAAGGTCTCTCGGAACTGAGAAGTTGATGATGCGCCATTTAAGATAAGTGATCATATAATCCTATGTTCTACATATCAGCCGGACAAATACATGGAACAATGTCTTACTTATTGTCCAACAGTTTGTTTCCCGATTTCCGATTTGTTTGACACAGAACTAAACTGAACACATCAATTCGGTTATGACCGGGTCCGATACATAGGTCAAAACAAAATCATCGAGGGGCCCAGATATCGCTTCTAATCCAAGAAGGAACAAATAAAATTCGACTCATATGCTTATTCTACTACTTGTTGAATCACACACAAAAATACGTTTTATAACATCGAGTTACCAATGCGGTTTCGTACAATCAATGCCTAACCAACTCATAGGCAATAAGTCATATCTCTAGGTTTGAAGAGTTATATGATATTACCGTCTCACGATCACTCGAGATAAATTCCATGAAGTGATACCAGTGAGCGTGGGTTGATTCTAATGCTCATAACTTATGAGCACTCATGTGTGTTGTAGCCCTATCCAACAACTTAGACCTCTGCAACCAACCCATGACAGTCTTGATTCATACCTACTTCCAACATATGACTGACTGTGGAGAATTTGAATAATATGATATACCAACCATAATTATTCTGGAAGTCAAAACATGCAAAAGAAATATAGTAAACGATTGACAAAAGATAGCAACACTTTACTCATAAATAAACACAACTTTTATTCATCATCAAATGTCAATTACACTTTACAAATTTCAAAATTATCTAACTACTAAAACTAATATCATCCTTCAGCCCTATGCTCCGAGCATGCTGGAGATGCTTAACCTGACTCAGTCCCTTCGTGAGGGGATCTGCTGGGTTCTCATCCGATGATACCCACTTTGCCACGAGGAGTCCTTCTTCTATTCGATGTCTGATGAAATGGTATTTTCTGTCGATGTATTTGGATCTCCCGTGATCCCTTGGTTCCTGTCTAAGGCAACTGCACTTTCACTATCACAGAAAATTTCCATTGGCTCCTTTATAGTTGGTACAACTCCAAGGTCTCCAATGAAGTTCTTCAGCCATATCGCCTCCTTTGTTGCCTCGCTTGCTGCTATATACTCTGATTCGCAAGTTGAATCAGTCACTGTCTCTTGCTTGGAACTCTTCCAAGTAATTGCTCCTCCGTTTAAGGTAAAGACCCAGCCTGACTGAGAGCGGAAATTATCCCTATCAGTCTGAAAGCTAGCATCATTATACCCTACAACTCTCAAGTCATCACTCCCACCGAGGGTAAGGACCCAGTCCTTAGTCCTCCGCAGGTACTTGAGGATGTTCTTTACCGCAGTCCAGTGAGCCTTGCCAGGGTTCCCCTGATATCTGCTGACCATGCTCAAGGCAAAGGCCACATCAGGACGAGTGCAGGTCATAGCATACATGATCGAGCCTACTGCAGAAGCATAAGGCACTCGACTCATTTCTGCTATCTCGGCCTCAGTACTCGGGCTCTGAGTTTTACTCAGTCTGGCATTACTCTGGATGGGTAATTCTCCTTTCTTGGAGTCCTGCATGCTGAACCTCTTCAGCACCTTATCCAAGTAGGTACTCTGACTAAGTCCAATTAGTCTTTTACTCCGGTCTCTCAAAATCCTTATCCCTAGAATATAGGCAGCTTCTCCTAGGTCTTTCATAGAGAAACACTTCCCAAGCCAGGACTTCACTTCCTGCAGGGTTGGGACGTCATTTCCTATGAGTAGTATGTCATCCACATATAGTACCAAAAAGCTGACTATACTCCCACTAGCCTTGACATAGACACAGGACTCATCTTCACTCCTTGTAAAGCCAAATTCTTTGACTTTCTCATCAAAGCAAAGATTCCATCTCCGAGGTGCTTGTTTCAATCCATAAATGGATTTCTCGAGCTTACACACTCTATTAGGGTATTCTGTACTGACAAAACCCTCTGGCTGACTCATGTAAACATCCTCAGCCAAACTTCCATTAAGGAAGGCGGTTTTGACATCCATTTGCCATATTTCATAATCATGAAATGCAGCGATGGCTAACAGAACCCTAATGGACTTAATCTTTGCTACTGGTGAAAAGATCTCATCATAATCAACTCCCGGAGTTTGAGAAAATCCCTTTGCAACCAGTCGCGCCTTATATGTGTATACATTACCATCCATGTCGGTCTTCTTCTTGAAGATCCATTTGCACCCAACTGTCTTACGACCTGGTACATTGTCAACCAAGTTCCAAACTTGATTGTCATACATGGACTGTATCTCGTTGTCCATTGCCTCTTTCCATTTGGCAGACTCGGGGCCTGCCATGGCTTCATCATAACTGTTAGGTTCATCCAGACTTACCAATGTCTCATCACTGATAAGTGTCTCACCTTCCGCAGTAATATGGAAACCATAATAATGCTCATGTGCATTCCTAACCCTTGTGGAACGCCTCAGAGGTACAGACTTGTCAATTGGCTCAACAAGAGTTTCCTCCTTAGGTTGAGTGCTAGGGTTTGAAGTTCCTTCACCACTTGACTCTTGAATTTCTTCAAGGTCAATTTGCCTCCCACTGTTTCCTTGGCTTATGAACTCTCTTTCTCGAAAGACACCTCTCCTTGCTATAAAGACCATATTGTCACTAGGTCTGTAGAAGAGGTAACCAAAGGATTTCTGTGGGCAGCCGATGAAAATACACCTCTCACTTCGAGGTTTGAGCCTATCATGAGTCTCGCGTCTCACGAAAGCCTCGCAACCCCAAATCTTGATGTGGTCTAGTTTAGGAAGTTTACCAGTCCACATCTCATGAGGAGTTTTGGCAACTTTCTTTGTAGGGAGCAGATTAAGGATATGGGTGGCAGTCTCTAAGGCATACCTCCAAAATGAGATTGGTAGCGAAGCTCGACTCATCATGGAACGAACCATATCCAACAAGGTTCGATTGCGCCTCTCAGCGACACCATTAAGCTGTGGTGTCCTGGGAGGTGTCAATTGTGAGATAATCCCACATTCCTTAAGATAGTCGAGGAACTCTATACTAAGACACTCACCACCACGATCGGATCGAAGCATCTTAATGTTCCTGCCCAATTGATTCTCGACTTCCTGTTTAAACTCTTTAAACCTTTCAAAAGTCTCTGACTTATGCTTGATTAAATAGACATATCCATATCTACTATAATCATCAGTAAAAGTCAAATAATAACGATTAACATCCCTTGTGGCAGATTTGAAGGGTCCACACACATCCGTGTGCACTAGATCCAACAAACCTTCACCCCTAGCACAAGAACCAGTGAAGGGTGACTTTGTCATTTTTCCAAGTAAGCATGATTCACAACTATCATCTGACTTTAGGTCAAATGATTCCAAGAGTCCATCCTTTTGGAGTTGGCCTATGCGTTTCTTGCTCACATGTCCAAGACGACAATGCCATAATGATGCTTTATCCAAGTTATTATTATCAGAAGAATCAATACACAACACATTATTTCCTAGATTATCTACAACAGATACAGCTTCATACACACCATCACAAGGTAATGCTTTAAAATAAAGAACATTATTAAAGAAAGCATTTATTCCACCAATTTCATTATCAAAAGAAAAGGTAAACCCTTGTTCGTATAAAGCATGAAAGGAAATAATATTTCTTGCCATTTCTGGCGAATAACAACATTTATTCAAATCTAAAGTAAACCCACTACTTAGCAACAAAGAATAAACTCCAATCTTGGTGACAGGTGAAGCTTTCCTATTCCCCATGATCAAGTTTATCTTTCCATGCTCCATATTCTCACTTCTTCTTAGTCCCTGCAAATCAGAACAGATATGAATACCACAACCGGTATCAAGGACCCAAGAGTTAGAATAGGGTGAGTTATTAGATAGAATAGTGTAAATACCTACATGGTTGGGTTTAACTTTCCCATCCTTCACATCTTGCTGGTACTTTGGGCAGTTCCACTTCCAATGCGACTTTTCATGGCAATAGAAGCATTCAGCCTCTTTTGGGTCAGAAGAAGGAGTGACAAAACCTTTCTTGGTTCCACTTGAAGAAGAGCCATCAAGGTTCTTACCCTTGGTACCCTTCGAAGGGCTCTTCCTCTTCTTCCCTCTACCTTTCCCGATTGCCAATACAGGGGCGGAGTTTGGAGTAGGAGTAGGAGAGTTAACAACCGACTTACCTTTAAGACCTATTTCTGCTGTCTTTAGGAGTCCTTGAAGTTTGCTGAGTGTGACTTCTTGCTTATTCATGTGGTATGTCATGCGGAATATATCATAACACGAGGGTAAGGAGTGCAAAATGGTATCTATTGCAAGCTCCTCGGGGAAGTTCATATTAAGCTTCAGCAAACGATCCACATACCTTTGCATTTTCTGCATGTGGCTCGTGACAGAATCTCCGTCCTTCATCCTGGTTGTTATGAGGAGATTATTTCATACCGCTCTTGAAGAGAACTCTGATGGTATCTTTCCATCATATCTTAGTGCATCTCAAAAGGGTAGTAGTCCTCATAGGACTTCTGGAGTTCAACTGTCATGGTGGCCATCATGATGCATTCCACTTTGGTGGCATCTCTTTCATGAGTCCGGAAGTCAGCGATCTCTTGGGGAGTAGCAGTGGACTCATTGATCTCCTTTAGCTCCTTATCGAGGACATATTCCTTGTCCTCGTAACGAGTCACCATCCTGATGTTCCGGATCCAATCCATAAAGTTGCAACCATCGAAGATGACCCTCCCACATAGGTTCATGAGGGAAAGGAGCCAATAGGGTTTGAGCCAGAAGCAGTGTTGTTGGAAGACATCTGAAAAAGAAGAGAACAAGTTTAGTTTAGATATAAAGGTAGTCCTTAATAAAACACCCAAATATAATATTAAGGCTAGGATCCAATCACAATATATCATAACTTATAAGAGGTATGCCGTAATCTAAGCTATAACATATTTGAAAGGTAGGTGAATGACGATTCACCAATTTCCACCAAAAACCGAAATATAAATTATTAGGTTTTAATTGGTTCTTAGAAATTCCTAGATTCTTTTGAGATTCAATGAACTTTTCAAAGGCATGTTTGAATCTCGAGTGTACCCTCCAAGTTTTGTGACTGGGATACCGAGGATCACAAAATGAGGTGTGAAGTAACCATGCAAATCACTTGGTACCCTTAAAGTTTATCACTCAATCGATGTGCCGGTTAACCACATGCGCTCCACCGACCTATAATAAACTTTAAGTCACCCTTTACCTACCTTGTTAAGTCCAGGTTAGTGTGTCGGTTAACCACACACGCTCCACTAACAACTTAAACAAAGTGTAAAGTGTAATTTCATGGATTAGCACCTTATTCACATTTTCCTAAAGTAACTAAGATTGGGAATTTAATAAAACATTTAGTTACTTTATAATATTCATCATACTTTTAATGAGAATTTATAAGTCCTTGTCCTACCCGTTCGGCTAATGACCCTCCACCGATCAAAGAAGCGGTGGGTGAGAGTGGACACCCACTAAGCTGCCATTTTATAAGCAGCAACCTTATACCCCCCTTATAGACCGGCTTCGTGAATGAGGCCTACTAATGGTAAGACGACTTGCTCTTTTATATATATATATATATATATATATATATATATATATATATATATATAGAGAGAGAGAGAGAGAGAGCTAGGTTCATTTGTTTAAACTAAGTATTGTGTTATCGTATTCATAAATGTGGGCCAAGAATTTGTTAACCATATTCTATAAGAAATAATGTATTTTTTGTTTTTATTCTTCAATTGATTGTTCAAGAATTTGTTATTCTACAAGAAGTTCAAGAATTTATGGTTCAAGAATTTGTTATTTTTGAGTAAATAATTAAATAAATAAACATATTCTATCAGAATGTCCGAATTAAAATAGTTATAATTCTAAAAATCGGATTTTTAAAATTAATAGAATCTATGATCCCTTAAAATATGCAATTTTCCTTTATTAAATCTATTTTAATTCAATAATATATATTAATCACTTTCTTAAAATAAGTAAAATTGATTGGCCCACAGTTATGAATACAATAACACAATAATTACTTTGAATAGAATAACCTAGGCCTATATATATATATATATATATATATATATATATATATATATATATATATATATATATATATATTATTAACTTATAATATTATAAAGAATAAGGGTTGATTTTTAACTTTTAAAAATCTAGGGGTTGGAACTAAAGTTTATTAAGTAACTTTACATGTTCCAAAACTTGAGGGCAAGTTTTGTAACTTTACAAAACCTTTCAAATTCATAACTTATGAGTTATTAAAATGAAGACTCTTCATTTTATAACTTATGTGTTCTTTTAGTGGTTTTTAACTCAAAGAGACTTTTGGTTATCCATAACTTGAGGACAAGTTATGGACTCCATTAAAACACATTAAGATCATGAATTAAACATTTAAACAAGTAATTCCTATGATCTATCAAAAACTCATAAGAACATGAATATTCATATCAAAGTTTCAAGAACATATGAACACATAAAATCATGAAAAATTGATATTAGCCATTGAAAATGGATTAGAACAACCATTACACCAACTAAAACAAGTTTTAAAACACCAAAACAGTTTAGGGTAATGTTTCTAGTCCATTTCCAGCAGCAAAAATCGAAATTCTGCACTCTGCCTGACCTACTCGTCGAGTGCACGAACTGACTCGCCGAGTTGGTTTCATTTTCACTTGGACTTGTCGAGTCCTCCCCATGGACTCGTCGAGTCCCCAGTGCAGACAGCTCAAAAATCGATTTTTTACACTATTTTGCATCAAGTATTAACAAACAAGCCTAGTCTCTGATACCACTGAAAGGTTTTGAGCATTCTAACACCCCTAAGTGTACATGCAACCCTAGTAAACCTTGGATCTATGTTTGTCTAAAATACATGCAAAATATGATTTCCAAGGTTCATAATCCTATCTAGCATACATGGGGAACTTTTAATCTAAAAGATGGCCAGAATTACATACCTTGTAGTTGATTTGATTCCTTGAAAACCTTGAGAGCCTAGCACCCTAAGTGTGATGCCTCAAATGCTTCACACAACACCAAATGCTTTGGAATAACTTAAGAGTATGTATAAAACTTGTAAAAATCGACTTGCCCTCTCTTATTCTTAGTGTAGCCGATTTTGGTGAGTATCATGTTCCTTATATAGTATGTCACATCTAGGGTTGCACCATGTAAACCCTAATGTGGCATGACTCTTCATTTCCATGACCCATGGGTTTGTAACTCCCATGGAGCATCCATGGAGCATCCTATGGGTTTAACCCAACTTGATAATCCATGGAGCCTTTTAGCCCACTATACAAGTTATGGATGATTTACATAATCAACCCATATATTTAATTAGTCATCTTTTGATCACTTAATTAATTCCAAATTAATTCTTGATCAATACTAATTAAATAATACTATTAATATATTAGAACTTATAATATATTAATAAACCACAAGTGTTATTTCTCTCATTTAGTCTATCCAAATGCATGATGCCATGCAACCCAAATGGACCATGCCAGGTCCGGTCAAGTACATACCAAATATAGTTATGGACTTAGACACCTTATCCAACAATAACTAACAAAACCCATAGAGAGTCTTCAGCATACTCCATTAGCATGTTCAATACTTGGGGATAGACCTACTGATTGCTATAGCATAACAACATACTCAATACCCGCATATAGATCTACAAACACATACAGCGTCTTCAGCATGACTGGACCGCCTCACCAGGCCTTCAGTCTATCTGGACCACTCTCAGAACCTTCAGCATGTCTGGACCGCCTCTCTGGGCCTTCAGCCTGTCTGGATTGTTCTCCGAGCCTTCGGCCTGACTGGTACGCCCCACCGGCCTTCAGTCTATTCGCACTGCTCTAAACTGTTGAGCATCCCCCCTGGACCACCCCTCCTGGTGATCTCTCCCATGCAGACTGTTCTCACCCACTTGGGGTTCCAAACTCCTGATCCATTCCATGGACTCTAACCCCGACCTAACCCTAGGCCTCATGTCGATCGTCCACCCTCTCGGAAAACCGTGGTCTAATCCCTGACCCGCGTATCTACCACATACGCTAAATAACCCGTACACCCATGTTGAATGTACTGCCGAGCCCTGACAGCTAACAAAACCCTCAATCTATCAATCCGAAAACCCTCAGAGTCGAGCACACCCTCGACCGAACACTCGAAGTAAACTCAATTCATGACTAGAACCCCGACCTGGTTCCCCAAATTCTGCTATCAAGCACCAAGAAGACGTGTTTCTTATGCTGGGGAGTTTTACCTAACCCCTAACCAACACAACCCTCAAACCAAACAGCCACTGGGGCCTCCATTCTCCCTATCGGATTGTGAAACTTATCCCCATTTCAAAACCTCTCCTGCTTCTGCATCCCGGGATAACTCTCCCCCACTTAGATTCGACTAAGCCTTCACAATACATGAAAATCTGGAGGATTTCCAATCCTTCTCACTTCCCAACGATCGATCCGAAGACAACCAACTCTTTCCAACTAGCGCTCCATTACTAGCCAATCCCAAATGATCACACACTTCTAAGAACCAGATGAACACTTCCTGAATCCCAGAGAAACTGACAGACACTAATGCTTGAATGACCCCACACTCAAACCCTGAAGACCAAAAGATAGATGCTCCAACTAACACCTTGGCGACGAGCTACTTCCCTTGGTGCTTTCATCCGTCAATCACTAACGGTTGCTAAAACCACTAAATCCTGACATTGCTAAATAACCCTTCTGTGGGACCCTATTCGCAGACCTCCCACATAATACCCCTTTTCTAAAGGTGCTCCAAACAAGTCTCCCGCTCTCGGGCTCTAGAAATCATTCCATTCAGGGTTCGCACCCTGACTCACTCACCCGCTCAAACGCCCACATCTAAACTGCAGTAGCTGAAGCAACCTCTGCCTTAAACCGAGCTACAAACTACTCCCAAGACATAGTATACAATCCTAAAAGTGCAATAGATCGCACAATCAATCCTTACCATCCGATACAAGAGATCCAAGGCAAACCGGACCTCACAAAATACTTATGCCACATCGACCCACCTGTGCTCACTGGCGCTGAAATAATGTCGCCAATCCCTGCAACCAACTGACCCCGAGCTGGAATACAACCTGATCCTGGGTCACAAGCCTGCTCACTCCTTCGAGCTCAAAAAACTGAAAGGGCACAATCCTTGCCCTATAAAACGACAGTCCAATCCATCAATTCACCATTCCACTTCCAGCTGCAAAACCCCAGCTGAACATAATCATCACTCCTTTCCGGAGTCCCCGAGACTCACATTCCGGCCTCGAGCAAACCCCCGAGCCTCGAATCTAGAAACTCATGTGCTAGCCTCTCCCGCTCAACCCGCAGAATGCAACAAGTACAAAATATCTCCCTGATCTCAAGTAACTGCAGTCCTCTGCTCATCAAAATATGTCCCAGCAACAAGTCCCGATACTGGAAAGCTCGACCAGCTCCTCCCCCTGCCGTCGTTACAGCTGCTGTAGCTGATGCGACAGCCGTCTCAGCAAGGGCTGCATAACGCTCGTAGAAATACTCAACCATGGAGGTCTTAATAGACCCGAACATATCCGGCAACTGTCCCCAGGAAATCTTGATCACCTCCTCCCGGATGATCTCACTGACACGATCCTCTGACAATATTGGCCTATCCTGGCTGCCAGCTTCCCATCCTAACCCGGATCCTGTCTCAGGACGTATCATATAATCCATACAATAACATGGAACCAACTTCCAACTAAACCCCAGGGGTTGTGACTTCCTTGCTACATGTATGGGTCCAATGCTTTCAGTAGTACGGGCCCATACTACCTTCCACACCTACCCATATTTGTCTCAAGTATCACCACAACACCCTAACAATATACATAAACATAGCGAGCGCTCAATCCTCACTCCTAGAGTAATGCTAAATATCTTATAATTGACCTACCGACCTCACACTACTCACTCATCCATGAAACTTCCATCAACCCTGCAGCACTAGTGTATGCTACACATACTTAACGTTGGACCCTATAGACTTTCGAATATTTGATCCTACCCTAAGCCCCCAATTAAACAAGAACAGAACATAAGGCCAAACCAAACATTCTAGGGCTATAAGATCTTAATTATGTACAACCGCGATGCATACACAAGCAACTACAGTAATGATTTCAATCTCATATAAAGAAAACCCTAGGCTAGCAGGCATCATGTAATCAGGCAATTCTATCGTGCAATTCCTGAAGATCCCTAGCCTAGTACTAGCATGCTGTTCTAACCTATCACAATATAAAATAACCGTATGGTATTTTGGGGTCTACTTACTGGCTCCGACTGATCGTACACTTCACATTCTCTTTTACTTATTTTGAAAACCATTTAAAATCATTTTGAAAATATTTCCTTGATTTGAGACTGGATTCACACGAGTGTTCCTCCAAATCACTAAAACCAAGGCTCTGATACCAACTTGTAACATCCATAAAATTCGAGCCAATTTAAAACTTTTTTAAATCATTTAAAACCATTCAGTCATTTCAATTTGCTTTTAAAATAGTTTAAACATCAGAGTTCCCAGAAATCATAATCATGAATCGAGGAAGTGTACGCTCATGCCTTCGCCTTCCCGCGGCCATCCGTTGAACCTGAAACAATAATCAATAAATGTAAGCTCGAAGGCTTAGTGAGTTACCCCCAAAATACGCATACACACAACAATACACATACAATAACAAACAACATACTATGGATCCAATCATCCACTGGGATGGAATACCCAGGCCCTCAACCATCGGGTTGGAATGCCAACATACTACGAGTCCAATCATCCTCGGGATGGAATACTCTCGGCCCACAACCATCTGGTTGGAATGCCCACACAATACATATATAACAGATACTATGGGTCCAATCATCCATCGGGATGGAATACCCCAGGCCCTCAACCATCGGTTTGAATGCCAACATACTATGGGTCCAATCAACCATCGGGTTGGAATACCCCAGGCCATCAACCATCGGGTTGGAATGCCCCCATAACCAATCAAACAAGTGCACCTATATCAGATAATCATATAACAGTCTATAAAGACAACATACTAGGGTCCTATCATCCTCGGGATGGAATACCCTCAACTACCAATCAATCATGTGCACATATAATAGGTAATCTCCTACCAACATACAGACAGTCAGACCAAACTATAGGTCATTAAGCATAACCACATCCGATCTACCAGGATACCGATCTAACAGATCATACTAGCATATAACCATCCAATCTACCAGGATACCGAGCTAACAGATCATACTAGCATATAACCATCCTATCTCCCAGGATACCAATCTAACAGATCATACTAGCATATAACCATCCTATCTACCAGGATACCGAGCTAACATATCATACTAGCATATAACCATCCTATCTCCCAGGATACCAATCTAACAGATCATACTAGCATATAACCATCCTATCTACCAGGATACCGAGCTAACAAATCATACTAGCATATAACCATCCTATCTACCAGGATACCGAGCAAACATATCACAACAATAACAATCCCAAAAAACAAATCAAAGGGTCGCCCTTGGTGCCTTAGACCCTTGAGTATAGTAAGGATAACTCACCTCGCAAAGCCAATCCGAACTAAAGAATCGAACTCCCGAATCGCTGCCTCACCAAAGATCCCGAACTATCCAAATAATAAATACCAAGTCATTACACAACATAACAATCTTGACTAAGGGATCCATATAGTCCAGTTTGCCCTTTTCTCTAGTTTGGGCCAAGGCCCAATACCAAATCCATGGTCCACATGTCCACATATGCAAGGCCTATTATTGTTCCAATTTACCAAATTGGGCCTAACTCCCTAATTGGGCCCAACAGAGGACGTACGCGGGGTGTACTCATCTAGATGTTGACCACCATCGGGGTGGTTGACCTAGTACGCTGGGCGTACTAGATTTACACTGGGCGTACGCGAGGTTTCACCAAAACCCTAATAAGTGCTTAATGGCTTAAGCACTTAAGCCCAAACTCCAGATCCATCGACCAAATGTGCCATAGGACTATAAAGTCTCGAACTTTATCACTTTGGACGTCCATAAATTTCTTAACAAATGGTCTTAATCCATTAAGACCTTCCTACTTCATGCATAAGACAAATCTAGCTATTGGGACACCATTTTTTACCACTTAGGACCTCTTCTAAGGTCTGAAAGGAAAACTCATTTCGTCCAAATCATAACATGCACCATTTTAGGACAAGAATGCTTCCAATAAGCTAAAATGACTAGATCTATCTCATAAAAGTATAAAGTTCCAAGCTTTTTACCTTCTGGAGCTCCCAAAATAGACGATGAACCAAGATCTATAAGCCAATCTTCCCTCCTTGGCTCCTTGATGCACAAGCTCCTTCTTGAAGGCTCCAAAAACACACTTATAAGCTCAAGAATGATCACTAGGAGGCTAGGGTTCTCTCAAGACAGCTGAGGGAGGTGTGGAGGCTGAAAGAGATGGGAGGGTATGGTCCATAAGGTGCTTAAATACTCCACAAACCCTAAAAGTTAGGGTTCCATCCTGGCACACGTACTCCCAGCGTACACATGTGCACGCCCAATGTACTAGGGCGCGCCCTAGTACGCTTAGCGTACCACATGTACGCCCGGCGTACTACTTAAGTTTCCAAACTTACCATTTTGCCACTAGGGCCTCCTTTTGCCACTTCCTTCGAAATCAAGGGCCAAAATGACTTAATTAAAATCTGAGGGATGAATTTGAAGCTACTGGAAAAATGGGATGTTACATCATATGTCGCTTGTATTCTTCCATTGTCATGGTTGTGATGTCCCCCATTTTCCATGCTAAGATAAAACTAGAAAACACATGTAAAACGAACAAAAAAGAAATAAACTAAACATTGGCTGAAACATAACCATGACGTGGATAAGATGACCACGACGTGGTTGTTGCTCAGACAGAAAAATAAATTCAGAAAAATAACTTTTTGCGATTTTTACTGCACAAAACGGATCGAATAACTAAAATTAATTAAACTAAAAATCAAATAAATCGTTCCCCGGCAACGGCGAAAAAAACTTGATGTGCATAAAGTATACATATCAACTTTTAAATTTATAACCTAACAAAACTTAACTAATTATACGCTTATAGGCGGTGTACCTAGTCGGATTATAGAATAGTAAGTAAGTCGGGTGTCGATCATAGGGAACGGTATTTAATTAATAAAATAACTACTAAAACTTGAACTAAGAAAAACAACTAGAAGTGGGGGGTTTTATCTGGTTTTACAAGTTCAGATTAACTTAATTAGAATACTCATCTAGTTACTAAAGTAAACAACTAGAAAAACGATTTTAAATCAAGAATAAAGGATACTTTCGTTTAGCTTTGAATCCCTCATGTTTCCTATGGTTGATTTCAATAAAATGGATTAATTTCGTTTGTACCAAATAAAAGTTACTAGTCATAACTAACTAGCATAAGACAATTCAATAACTTTAACCCCAATGATCATGCAAGTTAAGGTTACTAAGTTGATTTTGAAGGTAATTTGGACTCTGAATGATGAATCTACAAACTACTATTCTTTGGTTAAGTCTAGTAATCAAGAAAATATAATGATCAAATACTGATCTCTAACACAGTTAATCAACTAACTTATCACCTATACTAGGATATGACTAATCACTAGCTCTAATAATTTAATGATCATAAATAGCTTGGTAAATCAATTTCATGTAATTAACTGTAGTTTAACTACACAATCTTGATACAAGACAATAAAGATAGAAACTTAAACTATCTAGGTTTAGATTTATTAAACAATATTTAAAGCAAAACTAATCTTGATTAATCCATCAAATAAGAAATCAACACATAGTATTCATGAGTTCATCTAATCTAAACGAAAGCAAGGGTTATTAGCCCATAATCACAATTTAAAAACAGATACACAAAAGGTAAACCAAACTAAACATCATTAAACTAAGCAAACCGAATGTGTAAATGCGAATCCTTGCTCCAATATCTTTATCCTTTGATCTCTAGTGGAATTCTACCCTCCAAGGGTTCTTGGAAGGGTTTTTCTTCGTTAATCATCGCAGCCGTCAAGCCTCAAACTTCTGGAAACGACCTAATGTCCGAAATATATATATATATATATATATATATATATATATATATATATATATATATATATATATATATATATATATATATATATATATATATATATATATATATATATATATATATATATATATATATATATATATATATATATATACTTGCCAAATTTTGGCCACCATGATGTGGTCAACCGCCACCACATCGTGGTCTTCATGGATATCCTATATTCTCCAAGTCAGTTCAACGATCACGAAGTTTCCATTCACCACGTTGCGGTGGTGATCACCACGTCGTGGTGGTTGGATTTCACATTTTGGCCTAAACACAAAAGTCGTCCGGAATTTTGTCTAATTTTCATATCATTTTGAGTCACCTTAATTGGAGTTACGAGTAATGAGACATGTCGGAAATACTGAAGAGGAGTCAAGCTGTTCAACAACATCCTTTTTGTGTGTTCTTCCTAAGCTCACATTTTCTTGCTTCCAGCTCCTCGTTTGCCTCCTTTTCATCCTAAGCATGTCTTTACTACTACAAAACATTTTTTCAAACACAATAAGTACTTTTTGTCCCAAAATAAGCATAATTGTAGCTAAAAGTATTAGAAATATGCACTAATCACATGACTAAATATGCACACATCAATAGTCCAAAACAGTCGCGAAATCTCGATTCTCCACGTTGTAGCGAACAGGATGCCATGTCGTGGGCACTGAACTTTCACAACTTAATGGATTCAGCCCCCAAATTATTAAGCCAACCATTCATCCCTTCTAGAAAGCTTTCTAATGACCACTATGACATAAAGATTGATGCTTTTCGGCAATGCATGCCCAATACATGGTTAGAGCTCAAGTTAGGGAAAAAAATGAAGATAAACACCAACATTTCATGCAAGGTTCTCCAAAACATCAATACACTTTAGATCTGGACTATATGATACTCCAAGGACATCAAGGATGCATACAATTTGCTAACTTTATGGGATCCTTCCATTCTAACTACAACATCTTGAAGAAAATGGGACAAAAACCTAGATCTAAAGACATAAAGCCATAAAGGTTGAATCTTAATCACTTACAAAGGTCCAGAATATAAGGTTAGAGATGATGAGGAGGCTTGCAAGGTAGATCTACACTCCAATGGTGCTTCCTTCTTCTTCAAAAACACCAAAATACCAATAAAAGCTCAAGATCTTCAACAATGGAGGCTAGGCTACAAAGAGAGCGAGAAGGAGGTGATGGAGGCTGAGGGTATTAAAACCCTATCCATCACATCCCTTAAATATGGGCACAAAACCTGAAACTAGGGTTTTACACAAAATGGATGCCACGTCGTGGCACACATTAAAGATGCGTGCCCCCAAAATGCTCTGCCACGTTGTGGGCAACAAAAAATCCCACAATGCTTTTAAAATTCATACCTCAAAGATCCGGATGTTACAACTTATATAGTCTTATTTCTCACATTGTGACTCCGTCCCCCTCTCTTGTCTCACATCTACTTGTGGTTTCCTTACACCACCTCTCAAAAAAAAAAATTAGAAATGATGACTATTCCTGTTATTGCTTTGGTTCCTATGATGGCACTGAGGATGAATTTAAACTTGGTTTTGTAAATTACTCATAATTAGAGTTTCGGATCAAAATTAAAATTTAAGATGGTGGTGAGGGTGGTTTAAACTTGATTTGATATAGCTTTCGAAGATCATGTAAGCTGTACATACCCTCTCTGCCTAATCCCATCACATGTATCCCTTACCACATAGCTTCTGACGACCTAGTAATCTCAATTGGACATTCTCTTTTGACGATCTAAGATGGTGGTGTGATTAGATTAAACTTGAAACAATGAATATCCCTCATTTCTCACTCTCTCTCTAACATTTCAAACTTGTTTATAGTTTTTGCCTTCTCATTCGCATCGATGTAGAATATAAAAAAATACCACATCGATGCCCTAACTTTTGATACGAAGATAAAAGATGAACGACAATTAAAAAACAATAAGAAACCTCATAATGGAATTGGTTCAATTTTGTTGATTTTTGTTGAATTTTAGGTTGATTTTTGGTTTATATGCGGTTAATTTTTGCAGATTTCGGTTGTATTTTTGTTAATTTTGGTTAGACTTTTGCTAATTTTGGAATTGATTCGACTCTTGTTGATTTTGTTTGGTGGCCTGCCTTGTGCAATTTGTTTTGGATTTGTTATTGGGATGGAATAAAATCATTAGAGGTGGGTTGAAATTAGAATCTAAGATGGTGGTGAGGGTGGATTTAAATTGGAGAAGAACTTGTTTATGAACTGAACTTCGATTAAGTATGAACAAGGGCATGACAAATAAGTAAACACAAAAGAGCATATATATATATATATATATATATATATATATATATATATATATATATATATATATATATATATATATATATATATATATATATAGGGTTAGGATTGAATATGAACTACAAATATAGTGTGAATGTATGACCATTTTTGGTTCATTAGACTCAACGAAATGAAGAGTTATGATCTTAGGGTACATGTTATTAACGTGAGATAGCATGTATTATATAATCACACCTAATTAATAGTAAGGGTAAATTAGTCCAATGAGTTAACAATAATTTATGGAAAGTGAGGATAATATGAGATGCAATTTAAATAAGTTTCAAAAATAAAGTTATGTATTTTATATTTTAAATTATTTATAGTATCTTTTAATATGATTGGTAAAATCGTCTGAAGTTTTTTTTTTATTTTTTTTAAGTTTATCATTATTTATGCATTCTTTAAGAAGATGATATATTAAATTCTGCATATTTGAAATTCTTTAAGAATACATCCATTCTTTTCGTTTGATTTTGTTAATTATTGTGCTTGTATTCTTTTTAAAAATATGATATACTACATATTATAAATTCTTTAAGAATAGCTCCATTGTTTTGGATTTAATATGATGATTTGCAGGTTTGTAACACCAAAAATTATTATACAAATGTTAATTCTTAGAGAATCCAAGCATTCTTATAGAATGCTTGAATAAGACCATGTCTAAAACTCTCTGATTGATATCAGTTACCAATGTCTTCTGAAGAATTCTTGGAGAATTGAAGAATAAGAACTAACTTATAGGTCTGTAATACAACGTATATTTTATACAACCGAAAAATTCTTGAAGAATTCAAGCATTCTTGAAGAATGCTTGAAGAATAAATTGTCTAAAACACTTTTCATTTCCACTTTCTCCAATCGATAACCATTGGCAGTAAACTCTATCATTTTGACCTTGGATGTCAAAAATCACAAATAGCATGTAACATAAAATTCAGAATACATAACACACACACATATATCACATACACCAACTCAAAAAACATGTTGATGCAGCATATACCATTAGTAGTGCTTCCATTGTTGCCCGAAATGATTCCAAGTGCCTCAACAAATCAAAAAACTTCTCCATGCAGCATGTGAAAAGGATGAAAATTAGAAAGGACCATGAAAAGCAATTTGAATAAGCTAGACCTCTTGCTTCGCTGTAGAGACTTGAACGTAATTAGTATTAATAATAAGCATAAAAAGAGGAAAAGAAAAATCCGGTCAATTGTATTCAAATAAAACAACATGGTCTTATATTATATTAAACAAATTGTTAGCCTTCAGATCATCCAACATAAAAATCTTTGCCTTGACCTCTAATGTGAAACGCAAGTTAGGACTTTTAGAAATTAAAATTGAATTTATGGTCATGTAATATGATATACAAATTGAAATTTTAGATAATTCATAAAATCCACTGAAAAAATAACATTAACGGTAAATGAAATAGCACATAATAAACGATAAGAAATCGTTTGATGTTGTACCCCACACCAATTTAAAAACATAGTTGCATCAGTTGCAAGACAAAATTGAAATATAAAAAAATGAATCAAAAATATCTCAGAAAGACTAACATCAATAAGTAATAAAATAATAAAATTTATATTCTTTTAGATTTTTTTAGATTTTTTTTTTGTAATCTATAATATCTTATTACATTTCCATTAATCCAATAATAGAAGTGAATTGAGATAATGGTGCAGAGGAAATCATTTATGACGAGCCTGTGGTGGATTTACCTTCTTTAAGGTTCTTATAACATAATTCATCAAAAATTGATTTAGAGAGTTGGATTTACCTTCGTTAGATAATGAATTGGAATCAAGAAACATTGCCATAACAACACCAATAACTTTTGAAGAAGGGTTAGAGATCACAAAGTTGGTGATTACACCTGATTGGGTAGGTGATTAGTCCTCATTCTATGGTCTAGAATGGTGAAGATGTCGGAGTGTGTCAGTGATCGAGAATGACGGAGATGTCGATGATTGCAACGTTGACGAAAGATGGTAGAGCGGCCGACAAGTGCGCCAGTGATCGGAGATGGTCGACCAACGCCTGATGATGCAATCTCCGGTGATAAAGAAGTGAACCAAACGCCATTTCAACTTTCCGTCTCGATGGAATGGTTTTCTGTTTCTAAAGGGGAGCTTCCGATTGAGGACCTTTGCTGCTAGATATGAGCGTTCGACGACTTCTGTTGCCGGAGGGGAGTGTAGACGGAGGAGGAAATATTGGGTGAAAAAAGGGTTTGATAAATACGGGTAATACAATATATTACGGAATTAATTAGTTTACCATAATTAAATATAATTGAAGTTACTTTTATATCTTTCTCAAATGATTGGTTGAGATTTAGCCATATATTCACACAATATTTATGGTTTATATATGAACCTAACTCTCTCTCTCTACATATATATATAATAATAATAATAATGATAAAATTAAAAAAGAAAGCAAACATTACAAAAGGCTAAAATAGTGTTTCTATATTTATTTAACTAACTAGAAACGAAAACCATAAACACCAAAGATACAACGATTTCCAACGTTGTCATGAAGTTGTTATTTTTTTAAGGTTGGTGGGTGTCATACGACACATACTATATTTTTGCATTGTCACTTCATTTTTTTTCTTCATCCTACAAAACTAAACATACCATATTTTTGCATTATCTCTTCATTTTGTTCTTCACCCTACAAAAAATGATGAGTGTCATATACATCTCACCAGATCCATAATAGTACACATTTTAATGTATGAAATATTACATTTGAAGGAGGTGCTTTTTTTTCCGTGCGGTAAAATTGTAACACGCAATATGCATACCGAACTTTACTTTAGGAATAGGTGTGATGTTTACCGCATACCGCGAGATGCAGTACAAGGCGCCCGAGTATGGTCTACACCAAACTGCATATACCGTTTGTGAAATATTGTAAAAAAATTACACTGAGGACCAAATCTAAATTTCCCACATCTTTGGAGGACCATCCAAAAATTATGTCTTGTTTAAAAATCGTACACGCAATAATCTAGAAAAACGCATTTTTCTTAAATCAGATAAGGACACGTGTCATGATCTCAACGGTTATATCTCACCAACCAACTTCTTGGAATCAGTATAACTGGACTAGCAGAAGCTCCATACGAAAATATCTCTCCAGTCTCCACCATGGGCCACTCATCTCTCCTATCCTTCTTCCCTCTCCTCCTCCTTTTCATCTCGGCCGTCACCGCCACCGTCACCGTCGGCGATGAACTATCATCGGATCCGTTGATCCGTCAAGTGGTATCGGAGGAAGAGACGACTGCCGATCCTCTCCTGAACGTCGACCACCACTTCACGCTCTTCAAGAGCAAGTTTGGGAAGACGTATGGTACTCAAGAGGAGCATGACTTCCGTAAGTCCATCTTCAAGTCTAACCTTCGCCGTGCTAAGCGTCACCAACTCCTCGATCCTACCGCCGAGCATGGCGTTACAAAGTTCTCCGATTTAACCTCGTCGGAGTTTCGCCGGACTTACCTTGGCTTAAAAAAGCCTCTCAAGTTTCCAGCTGATGCTAACAAAGCTCCGATTCTCCCGACCAGTAATCTTCCTGAAAACTTTGACTGGCGCGAGAAGGGTGCCGTGACTCCCGTTAAAGATCAGGTGAACGATCATCTTCTTCAGATCAAACTGTTAATTTTGTTTATACTTTTATATGGATTAAATACTCCTTGTTCAAATTAGGGATAAAATACATGGCAAAATCACTTCTATTAGACGCTATTTACATTAATTTGTTTGTCTTCTTTCAATTTAGGGTTCATGTGGATCGTGTTGGTCCTTCAGTACCACAGGAGCTTTGGAAGGATCTCACTTCCTTCAAACCGGGGAATTGGTTAGCCTGAGTGAACAACAGCTTGTGGATTGTGATCATGAGGTTAACTTTCATCTCCGATTCTTCACTATTTCCATTTCCATCTTCTCAATTCTTACTTCGGTTATCGATTTTACTATTAAAAAAACGATGACAAAATCCACTTCTTTTGCAGTGTGATCCTGCTGAACGCAATGCATGCGACGCAGGTTGCAATGGTGGACTGATGAACAACGCATTCGAGTACATATTGAAAGCAGGTGGTGTTCAGAAAGAATCCGATTACCCTTACAAGGGAATCGATGGCACCTGCCACTTCGACAAATCCAAAATCGCTGCATCTGTCTCCAACTTTAGCGTTGTTTCAACTGACGAAGATCAAATCCAAGCCAACCTTGTCACATACGGCCCTCTTGCAAGTAAATTATAGATCTTTCCATTTTCCATCTTCCATATATCATAAACCCCAATTCAGTTCTTTCTTACAGACAATGAACATTCAAATTGTGTAATGTGTAGTTGGGATTAATGCTGCTTGGATGCAAACATACATAGGCAAAGTATCATGTCCGTATATTTGCTCAAAGAACAGAATGGATCATGGTGTTCTTCTTGTTGGATATGGATCTTCAGGTTATGCACCTTTGAGATTCAAGGAGAAGCCATACTGGATTATCAAGAACTCATGGGGAGCTGACTGGGGTGAAGATGGGTACTACATGCTTTGCAGTGGGTACAATGCTTGTGGGATGGACACCATGGTTTCTGCTGTGGTTTCTACAAATACTTAAAGTTATTTAAACCCAAAGGTAATGTGCACTTAATTTTAATTCTCCTATTTGTAAATATGTAATGGGTAGTAGTAACTAGTAAGTAGTAATAATGTGTCTTATTAAAACTGTCTGTATGTGGACAAGATAGTAATAGTAATATGCCACGGAGTTTCAGTTGGTAGTTTTATATCTCTGCTGCAACATGGAATCAAACAAATTGGAAAAACTTTGTTATTGTTATTTGTTTTTGGGACTTAGATTGTTTAATGATGTTTATTCTTTCTCTTTGGTTTTTGTGGAAATGACTACAATATGAAAACAAAAGCAAAAGAAGAATGCATGAACAAGTACGGGATTGTACTTTCAAAATTTGTTATTATAGTGTTGGTACTTTTGTTTTATTTCTTAGACCAAGATATATAATTTTTTTATAATTTTTTTTTGAACTGGCAAATGAAGATAATATATACTATAGAAGAAGAAGAAGAAGAAGAAGAAGAAGAAGAAGAAGAGAGAGAGAGAGAGAGAGAGAGAGAGAGAGAGAGAGAGAGAGAGAGAGAGAGAAACACCATTTTTTCATTAATTCAAAACTAAATAGTCACAATTACATAATTAAAACATATCAATAACTAAAACAAGCGTAAATGTTATATGCGGTTAGGGAAAAATACGATAAACCTACATTTTCAGCTAACTGAAAGCTATTACGATTATTTATTTATTTATTTATTTGGTAGAAAAACTAATAATACTTTTTTTTTTAATTTAAGTTATTATTTACCTACTAGAAACAGTTAGCAAGTTAAAAATACTACCAATAATTCCCGATTAACACAAGCTTTATCATACTAGGCATTTTTAGAGTACAAAGTACAAACACAAGGTTTATCATATTGGGGCATTTTGGGTTGTTTAGAGGGGCCAATGAGGTTTTGGAATGGACCATTTTTGGACTAAACTCTAGTGGACTAGATTTTTTTTGATAGGATTGATTTTGTGTTCACAGAAATATTTGCTACATGCTGTTGTAGCACGTAAATAATGACTTAAAAGGAAAAAAAAAATAATTTCATGCGATTCTTTTAAAAATTGTCGATTTCTTCTTGTGTGAGATTGTAAGGAGCAGATTTTATTTTCGTGTTTTCTTTATGTTTACGAAAACACCATGGAAACGGGTTTTAGTTTAGGGGCGTGTTTTGCACTTTAGACGTTGTAATGTGTAGGACGTTCGATTTCAGATTTCTCCTCATTTTATTTTTTTTTAAATTATTATTATTATTATTATTATTATTTTGCTTCATGCTTTGCTTTATGGCAATTGCAAAACATTGCCCACTGACTTTTTGACTTCCATGACTGATTTTCTATATAACAAATATCAAAAGCTTATGTGTTGAGAGAAGAACTTAATAACAAAGAGATTATGGTGTATAATTTAAGTTAGTCTCATGATCTTGATAAAACTCAACAATAATAAGTTAGAGGAATTATAAAGGAAACATAACAACAAAATACATCAATAAATATAAGCAATTTAACGAGATACTTGTTGAATCATAACTTAGTTTGTCGTCAAACACGGGTTATTAAATGATGAACAACAAAGTATGAATGATAAGGAGACTTTAATTTCAATGTGATAAAGTTACAAGGAAGATGGAATCAGACACATCTGTCTATTTATAGAAGAAAAATAGTACTAGTCTATAATAAGATAATGTAAAGTAATCTTACTTAGGTGGTCATGCTTCCGACGCTTGGAACTGACAAAGCCAACCTGACATATAATGTTAGTAAAGGTGATAATTACTTCCGACATTGCGATATCACAAAAGACAATCTCTTGTAAACTCTTCAACATGTCTACCTTTTCTTTTCTCCGGTCTTTACTGAGTTATCCGATATTCCAAAATAACAATTCGTCGGTATGTCTTCTAAAAACATTTCCTCGCATATTCATCCAATCAAGTCTTCGCATTACCATAATCACTTTAGCTGTCGAGTGTCACTTCATGTATCAACAATTTCCCCTAACTGACCTCGCAGCTATTCTTCATCACTTGTCAAGTGTAAGAAAGTTGATCATGAGCCACCAAAACTTTCACACAACAAACACCCATTTGATTCTTCTTAACATCTCAAACTTCACTTCGTTGGCAGTAAACTTCGACTTCTCAGTGAGTTTGAGGATGTCTTCATGCCGCTACTTGTTGCATCTGTGAAATGCTTTAGCTGGTAAAAAGTTCTTTTCGGTGTCCTTGGCCGTTCTAAAGATGATGCCAAGATCATGGCTGTTTGTGGCACCGCAATTCATCTCTTGGATGCCTTCAGTGATCATTGTGGGATATTCAAATGATGGAAGTTTGACTTGATTTGCAACGATTGGATAAATTTCAACATCAATTGTGGCAAAGTCACATACGAGAGATCTAAGGAAACTGCATGCTCTCTTGTATGCTGGCATCATCTTATGGTGCTTTTCGATTTTGAAGCTGAACACCTTGGTGATTAAAAAGATTTCTTATGGATTCATTGAAATAAAATCTGCCTGTGTTCGATAGTATTTTTTGCTAAAACGTGAGAGAGTGTATTGGTAGAAGGTTGCGTTTTTGAATGATCGCCCTAGAATCCTTTTTGTTGAATTCATTGAAGACTTGAAAGAATTGAAGATTGGGGGATAACGAGATATCCTAGAATCCATCACTTGACGGTACACCATATGTTAAATGTGGGACATAATCTTCGTCCACTAGCTTCCTGAAAGGATTTACCCAAGATTGAATCATTGATTTATCCATTTGGATGATGAATCCTTGTGCCTTTTATACTTCTTCGGCTAACTTCATAGATCTGCAGTCAACTTTCCTTTGTCTTGTGGCAGGCGATTCACTGGATTTATCTAATGACATAGAGGGATCCAGAGTTGTCTCTTTTCGAGTTGAAGTTCTTTTTGGAGACCGCGGTGGAGTAGGAGTTTTCTTTGGAGGAGGAGTTGGAGATTTTTGGGGAGTGGGTGACTTTGAGCGTTTATCCGAAGATCTTACTTCAATTACGGGTTTCCCCCTTTTGAGGAAGAAGGCTTAGACTTCTCCTCAAACATGGCTTTTAACTCTACAATTTTCTTGAAGGTTTGGACAAGTATAGCAACATCTGACCACTAACATCATTTGTCATCATTAAGCTCGGACTCTTGATGTAGTTAAAGGTATCCTTGGTGACTATGAGGATATCATCAATGGTTTCCCTTGCTGTGACTGATCTCCTTAAGCCTCAGATTGTTGTTTGAAGTTCAGCATACCCAGGCTCATAGGCTTTGTGGGTTTCATCGATCAAGTATCTCGTTTTCTGTTCTTGGTCTTCAGTCATCTTCACAAGTTCTTCTTTCAACTTCTGAACCTCTTTTATGAACTATTCTTCTTTCTTAATGAACTCCTGATGATCTTGTTGACGTTGGGAATCCAACTTTCTGATACCTAACTCTATGCGAAGAAGGATACAATTAATAGTGAGTTTCTATTTGGTTCTATCTCTTGAACTCGTTGTTCCAAAGACTACAGTGTGGCAGTAGCAAGAGTCTGTGGTGATTCAGTAGTAGAGACAGCGGTCAGAATTTGATCGATCTTTTCTTTTAATTCATGGAATTCCTTCCTTGACACCACATGATTATTTTTCTTTTTAGGCTTGGATTTGGAAGTGGAGTGTTGATATCCACTTGATTCGTCTTCGTCAATGAACATTTGAAAGTCGTCATTAAAGCCCTATTTTTGTTCTTTGTAATCTTCTCCATCAAGATCAAAACCAAACACATGTTCATCGTTGAGTTGAACCTTGGTACCGTCATTATCGTTTGAATCACCAACCTCAGTTTGTTTGCTTAGAACTTTTGTTCCTCCCGCTTGATTTTCGGTTCCTTCATGAGCTCTTCTCATCGTTTCTTCCATCATTTCCACCCAGTTGTTTGTTATTTCCAACTCATGCAGAGTTTTCGCATTGTTAAGGAAGTTAGCCCAGTAGACAACAACTTGACGATCTTCTTCTTTTCGTTGTTGTTGTTGAGTATGTCTTGCTTTTCTTGCTCGCAAATCTCTTTTAAATGCTTCAAACTTCCTTTGCTCTGATTCTATGCTTGGGCGATATTGGGTCCAACTATCATTTGAAAAGTAACCATCAAAACCAGTAACCACCAGGGTGTCCATCGGGTTCACAGACCCTTGCTTAATGGTGCTCCTGTGCCTAATCCGCTTATGTGAAATGTTGGCGGTATAGGATTTTCAGAACTTCCTCGGTCTCCTTGGTCTTGAACCAAGTTTGGCCTCCGTTTCATTCTGGCTAGGGTCTCTAAAAAAGGACCATACCGTCCATTCATTGTTTGCTGTGTTTGTGTAATTGAAAGAAAGATGGATTGAAAATCCCCGGGAGTGAAAACATGCAGTTGTTTAATCCCGGGAACCTTAGGATTTTTAACGACTTCAGGATTCGCTTGGAATCCTGAATGGGCTATGTTCCCATGTCGTAACGTCCCAAAAATCATGACCAAAATTTCGTTTTTAATTTAGTAATTAAACCATAGTTGTCAACCATTCATTCAAAACATATATCGTTATATCAATTCAGAGTATTATCTCAAAACACTTATTCATTTTTATCAGAGTAAAACATCCCAGGCAAAAACTCCTTGGTGTGTGCCATGCGATCAACCCGAGCTCTTTCCTCTATTAATGGAAGTACCTGAAACCAAAACTGAAAACTGTAAGCACGAAGCTTAATGAGTTCCCCAACCTACCACATACCATACACATAACCATATACTGGGCCCCCGCCCGCTGCATCGGGACTAGCCCGACATCGGACTTTCTCCGGCATCGGGCCCCTGCCGTCATCAGGCCTCGCCTGGCATCGATCCCCGCTCGATATACAGATCTGTCTCTCTTAGGCCCCACCTGTCTCCAGGCCCCGCCCGCTACACATACAATCGTATAACATAATACATAACACATAAACTAATCATGCTCTACTGAATTCATGTTCTAAGGCCTCGCCTATGTTGGGCCCCGCCCATGTCCTGCTACTGATGAGATACGGAACCCCGTCCATACTCTGCTAGTGGTGAGATATGGGACCTCGCCCACACTCACCTCCCTACCAGGCACATACAAGTATCACACAGACCACCAGTATAATCTAACTTACAAGCATTCCTCGGGCACCCGCCCGGCATCGGACCTTAGTCCGGAATGACTTACTAGTATACAATGCCTAGAGCTAACCCCCGGGTCTTCCTACTCAAAACTACATGGGCCGACATTGTGGCCTTAGACCCATTCACACAGTGAGGAGACTCACCTCGAACTGTTGAATCCTGCTGATACTCCTCTGGCTGCTAACCGACAATTCCCGAACTACTGATCCTCCAGCTCCCTGAGCTACCAATACCAAAATATTACTTAGTCCAATTTCCATAATCCTCTTTAGGATAAAATGACCATTTTACCCCTTAGTCGAACCTGATCCATATCTAAGGCCCAAACCATAAAATAAAGGTCCAACACTAAGTAAGCTTCCCAAGCCCACTAGTGGCCCAATTTGCTACATTGGGCCCACTCCCTCTAATGGGCCTTACCCTAAGCCCAAACATATTCTTGGCCCAACTTATCTGACTTCTAATGGCCCACCAAAGCCCAAAGACCCAAAGCATGGCCCAAACTGTGGCGCAAAAGCACAAGGCCCAACCGACAGAGTATGCTGGGTGTTCCTCCACGTACGCTAAGTGTAATGACTAAGTGGTGCGTACGGTGGGCGTAGCTCCACGTATGCGCATCATAACCCCCCCCCCTTGCTAAGTCCATTTTCTCATTAAGTGCTTAACACTCCACTTCAAAAGCTATAATCACAGATCCTGGTTCTTTTCCATGTCTTAATCCATAAAGTCATTGACTTGGTGACTTTAATTGGCCCAAACAAACCCAAACTCCAAAAATGATATTCTACTTCCATAAAAGGGCTAGATCTTATGCATGAACACAAATGTGCCATCAAGATGGCAACTTTATGCCTTAGGGACTCATTTAGAGCTGGAAATAGCAACTCTAAGTCTAGGAGTCGAATTTGCATCATAAAGCTCTAATCTTGGGACCGAAAAGACTCCAAAACCAAACAAAACTAGATCTAAGCATGCTTGAGGAAAGTTTATAGCTTTATACCTCAAGGAAGTCTGAAATGAAGTAATAACCCCAGATCTATATCTTCTCCTTCAGTCCACCACCTTCCTTGTTCTTCACTTGCTTGAGAAAATGGCTTTCCAACACTAGAATACTCTCCAAAGGCCTCCAAAGCTCCAAACACTCAAGGGAGGGTTATGGTCTCATGGTGGCTGTTCAAGGGTAAATGTAGGCTGACCATTGAGGCATATCTTTCCTTATATAGTGCTTGACCCTAAATTAGGGTTTTCTGGACTCTGGACATACGCTGGGCGTACGCCTAAGGCACCCGCGACCAAATCCCTTTATACGTGGGGCGTAACCCAGATTACGCTGGGCGTACGCTCGCGCCTTCCAATTTGCATGCAAGGTCCTTCCTTATCACTCTTTTTCCATTAGGGACCATTTATGCCAATAACTTCAAAGTGTCATATCTTCCTTATCCGAGGTCCGTTTCCGACGAACTTTATATCCACGAAAAGGTGGCGAGAAGTCCTACGCTTCTAGCGACACACCCCCACCCAAAACCTTCTCGAATAACAACTCAAAAACCATAAAGGACCAAAACGCCCCTAACCTTGGCCTTTGAAATTCGCAGGCGAATACTTTCAGGACAGGGTGTTACAACTCTCCCCCACTTAAACTAGACTTCGTCCTCAAAGTCCAGTACGGCCAACTATCCCGCAATATGCTCACAACATTCCTACCCGATGCATACATCACCTGCTGGGTCCGATCCTCGAAGGACCACTTCCGTTGACCTTCTGTCCTACTTTTCCGCAAAATAATCCCTGAAGATAAGAACCTCGAGAGCACTCCAATCATGAACAGTCCTGAGAACATAGCTCTTTCCCAACCGACAATCATTTCGGTACTCCCCGAGTACTTACACCTAACATCCAAGGGGTTCACCTCTTTTTCCTGCGCAGTCACAGCCTTCCCAAGGCAACTGAACACAACCAATAACCCTTCCTATCTCTCTGAAGGACATACCCTTCACTGTATTTGCATCTTCAGCCACTCCCAATGCTGGTCACTTCACTATCACCCACTGAATGCTTCCTCTTACTATATTCCAGTGCTAAACACCCTTCCCAGCGAATGGATCAGATAATCCTTCGAGCAAAAGACTCATCCCTGCAACGGTTAGACTCAAATGAGAGCTGCGCAACAGAGTCAAATCCTTCCCTCTGAGATTATTTAACCCTGCTGTGAGAGGCGTAGCACCTCTCAGTCAACGAACTGCTCCTTGCGCAGAATTCCTTATCACTGCTTCTGTCTGAAGATCCTGCTATCTCTTATCCGCTTTCCGGATGAACCGAGACTACCCTGGTCCCATCAAATCTGCCCTTATCTGGGTTACCGGACTCCCACCGGTTACTGAACCCCAGCTCCATCTCTCAGTCGCTCCCAGCGAATTCCGAAGAAAACTTCGGCTGTCTAAAATTGTTCTATCTACTCTGCCTCTCAGGCTCTATAAATTCTGGGATCCTTGATCCCCTACCTTGACCCTATGGTCTCTACCAGGTCCCACCTGCGCTGCTATAATCATACGGGCCTCACCCATGGGTCTCACTCAACTATACCTTGGAGTGGCCTCTCTCTCAGGTCTCACCTATCTAGGGCTATGCAGGCCCAACTCCATACTGAATCTCAACGAGCTACCCTTTTCTGACCTCTATCATGCTAACTAGGAGATACGGGCCTCACCCACACTCCGCTAACTAGGAGATACGGGCCCTTGCCCACACTCCTCTAACTGGCTACTAATGAAAACTGTGGCTAACCCACCATCTTACAATACTCCCCATGCTGAACATTCGCGCAGTCTAACATCCTGACTCACTCGAGTCCTGCTGGTGGCTCTTAAACCTGGTTTCCCAAACCAGCTATCTACTATTATAATGCACGAACTCAACGTTGGGAAGTTTCCCAAACTCCCAACTCCTGCACTCCTCTACCCTCATAGTTGTTAGATATAGTGTCTAAGTCCATAACTATATTTGGTATGTACTTGACCCGACCCGACATGGTCCATTTGGGTTGCACTTCACCCGAACAATTTATGGATAATCGTTTGAGAATAGTATAAGTTATGATTTATTAATATATTATAAGTCCTAATATATTAATATAAAATCATATTATTTAATTAGTATTGATCTATAATTAATCTAGAATTAATTTAGAGATCAAAAGTATGACTAATTAAATATGGGCTCTTGTATTTATATAGTGTGGGCTAATGCTTATTTGGAATGGGCTAGGCTTGCATGGAAAGTCCATGGATACTCAATGGAGCTTTAACCCATGGATCTCATGGAAATGAAAAGACATGGGTATTAGGGTTTACATGAATGTAACGCTAATCCACCACACTATATAAAGGAGGCTTTGGTTCTTGAAATCACACTAGTTGTGGTGAGTAAAGTAAGAGGGCCGATTTCAAGAAAGGTGATTACTATTCTCTCAAAATTCCAAGTTTGTGGTGATTTGTGATTTCCATTTGAGGCATCCACACTATTGGTGCTAGGCTCTAAAACTCCAAGCAATCAACTACAACTACAAGGTAAATAATTCTACTAGCTTTATTTGATTCAAGTTCCCCATGCCATGCTAGATAGGATAAGAACCTTGGAAAAATAATTATTTGCATGTATCTTAGTCAAACATAGATCCAAGGTTTCTAGGGTTGCATGTACACCATAGGAGTGTTAGAATGCTCAAAACCCATCAGTGGTATCAGAGCCATGTTTGTTTATTTGATACTTGATGCAAAAAAAAAAAAAAAAACTTAAAAATCGAAGTTTTGTTCAAAAGCTCGTATCAAAATTTCAAGTTTTGTATATGTCTTACGATTCTTGAAATTTTTGATATGAACATTCATAAACATATGAGTTTAGAAGATCATAGAAATTATGTGCTAATAATTGATTAGATTAATTCTTGATCTTTATGTGTTTTAATGGAGTCCATAACTAGTTCTTAAGTTATGGATAACCAAAAGTCACATTTATAAATAACCATTAAAAGAACACATAGGTTACAAAAAATGAAGAGTCTTCATTTTTAATAACCATTAACTCATAAGTTATGAGAAATGAAAAGTTTTGAAAGTTTACAAAACTTGCCCTCAAGTTTTGGAACATGTAAAGTCATATTAAAAACTTTAGTTCCAACCCCTAGAATTTTAAAAGTTAAAATTCAACCCTTATACTTTATAATATTATAAGTTTAATAATATTTATATATGTATAAGATCAAGTCGTCTTACCGCTAGTACGCCTCATTCACGAAGCCGGTCTATAAGGGGGGTATAAGGTTGTTGCCTATAAAATGACAACTTAATGGGTGTCCACTCTCACCCACCGCTTCCTTGATCGGTGGAGGGTCGTTAGCCGAACGGGTAGGACAATGACTTATAAATTCTCATTAAAAGTATAATGATAATACTAAAGTAACTAAACTTTATTGAATTCCCAATCTTAGTTATTTTAGGAAAATGTGAATAAGGTGCTAATCCATGAAATTACACTTTACACTTTGTTTAAGTCGTTAGTGGAGCGTGTGTGGTTAACCGGCACACTAACTTGAACTTAACAAGGTAGGTAAAGGGTGACTTAATGTTTATCATAGTATCGATGGAGCGTGTGTGGTTAACCGGCACATCGATTGAGGGGTAATACATTAAGGGTACCAAGTAATTTGCATGGTTACTTCACACCTTGTTTTGTGATCCTCGGCATCCCAGTCACAAAACTTGAAGGGCACACTCGAGATTGAAACATGCCATTGAAGAAAGTTCAATGAATCTCAAAGAATCTAGGAGTTTCTAAACCAATTAAAACCTAATTAAATATTTCGTTTTTCATGGTGGAAATATGTGAATCGTCATTCACCTACCTTCAAATATCTTATAGCTTAGATTACGGCATCCCTCTTCTAAGTTATAAAATATTATGTTGGGTCCTAGCCTTAATATTATATTTGGGTGTTTTGTTAAGGACTATCTCTATATCTAATCTAATCTATTCCCTCTTCTTTTCAGATGTCTTCCAATAATAATGCTTCTGGCTCAAACCCTAGTAGCTCCTTCTCTCTCATGAATCTTTGTGGGAGAGTCATCTTTGATGGGTCCAACTTTACAGATTGGATCAGAAACATCAGGATGGTCACTCGGTATGAGAACAAAGAATATGTTCTCGACAAGGAGCTGAAGGTACCCGAGCCAACTGCTACTCCTGAAGAGCTTGCTGAATATGAGGTACATGAAAGAGATGCTACAAAAGTGGCATGCATCATGATGGCCACCATGACAGCCGAGCTCCAAAAGTCCTATGAGGACTATTATCCTTTTGAGATGCACCAGGACTTGATGGACCGCTACCATCAAAGTGCTTGTCAAGAGCGATATGAGATAATCTCCTCCATGATAACAACCCGAATGAAGGATGGTGAACCCATCACGGGCCACAACAGAAAATGCAAAGGTATGTGGACCGTTTACTGAAGCTGAATGTGAACTTCCCTGAGGAGTTAGCAATAGACATAATTTTGCACTCCTTGCCATCGTGTTATGATCAATTCTGCATGACATATCACATGAACAAGGAAGAAGTCACCCTCAGCAAACTTCAAGGACTCTTGAAGACCGCCGAAAGTGGTCTAAAGGGTAAGTCGGTTGTTACTACTCCTACTCCTACTCCAACTGCGGCCAATGTCTTGGCAATCGGGCATGGCAAAGGGAAGAAGAGAAAGAACCCTTCTAAGGGTACCAAGGGTAAGACCCTTGAAGGCTCCTCTTCAAGCAAAACCAAGAAAGGTTTTGTCACTCCTTCTGCTAACCCTAATGATGCTGAATGCTTCTATTGCCATGAAAAGTCGCACTGGAAGCGAAACTGCCCAAAGTACCAGCAAGATTTGAAGGATGAGAAAGTAAAACCCAACCATGCAGGTATATACACTATATTGTCTAATAACTCACCTCATTCTAAGTCTTGGGTCCTTGATACATGTTGTGGTATTCACATATGTTGTGATTTGCAGGGACTAAAAAGAAGTGAGAATATGGAGCAGGGAAAGATAAACTTGATCATGGGAAACAGGAAAGCTTCACCTGTCACCAAGATAGGAGTTTATTCCTTAGTGCTAAATAGTGGGTTTACATTAGATTTGAATAAATGTTATTATTCGCCAGAAATGGCAAGAAATGTTATTTCCTTTCATGCATTGTATAAACAAGGTTTTACCTTTTATTTTGATAATAATAATGGTAGTATTGATGCTTTCTTTAATAATGTTATTTATTTTAAAGCATTACCTTGTGATGGCGTGTATGAAACTGTATCTATTGTAGATAATCTAGGAAATAATGTATTGTGTATTAACTCTTCCACTAGCTTAGATAAAGCATCCTTATGGCATTGTCGTCTTGGACATGTAAGCAAGAAACGCATAGGCCAACTCCAAAAGGATGGAGTCTTGGAGTCGTTTGACCTAAAGTCAGATGATAGTTGTGAATCTTGTTTGCTTGGTAAAATGACAAAGTCACCTTTTACTGGCACTTGTGCTAGGGGTGAAGGTTTGTTGGACCTCATACACACGGATGTGTGTGGACCCTTCAGAACCGCCACAAGAGATGCTAATCGGTTCTATATGACTTTTACTGATGATTTTAGTAGATATGGATATGTCTACCTAATCAAGCATAAGTCATAAACCTTTGAGAAATTCAAAGAGTTTAAGCAAGAAGTGGAGAATCAGTTGGGCAGGAACATTAAGATGCTTCGATCCGATCGTGGTGGTGAGTATCTTAGTACTGAGTTCCTTGACTATCTTAAGGAATGTGGGATTGTCTCACAATTGACACCTCCTAGGACACCACAGTTGAATGTTGTAGCTGAGAGGCGCAATTGGACCTTGTTGGACATGGTTCGTTCCATGATGAGTCGAGCTTCGCTACCAATCTCATTTTGGGGGTATGCCTTAGAGACTGCCGCCCATATCCTTAATCTAGTCCCTACAAAGAAGGTTGCCAAAACACCTCACGAGGTGTGGACGGGAAAAGTTCCCAATCTAGACCACATCAAGATTTGGGGTTGCGAGGCTTTCGTGAGACGCGGGACTCACGATAAGCTCGAACCCCGAAGCGAAAGGTGTATTTTCATCGGCTACCCACAGAAATCCTTTGGTTACATCTTCTACAGACCCAGTGATAATGTGGTCTTTGTAGCAAGAAGAGGATTCTTTCGAGAGAGAGAATTCATGAGCCAAGGAGACAATGGGAGGCAAATTGACCTTGAGGAAATTCAAGAGTCAAGTGGTGAAGGAACCTCAAACCCTAGCCCTCAACCTGAGGAGAAAACTCCTGTTGAGCCGACTGAAGAATCTATACCTCTGAGGCGTTCCACCAGAGTTAGGAATGCACCTGAGCATTATTATGGTTTTCATATTACTACAGAAGGTGAGACACTTATCAGTGATAACACACTGGTAAATCTGGATGAGCCTAACAGCTACACGGAAGCCATGGCAGGCCCTGAGGCTGCTAAATGGAAAGAGGCTATGAATAGCGAGATACAGTCCATGTATGACAATCAAGTTTGGAACTTGGTTGACAATGTACCTGATCGTAAGATAGTTGGGTGCAAATGGATCTTCAAGAAGAAGACCGACATGAATGGTAATGTACACACTTATAAGGCACGACTGGTTGTAAAGGGTTATTCTCAAACTTCGGGAGTTGATTATGATGATACCTTTTCACCAGTGGCCAAGATTAAGTCTATTAGGGTTCTGTTAGCCATTGCTGCATTTCATGATTATGAAATATGGCAAATGGATGTAAAAACCGCTTTCCTTAATGGAAAATTGGCTGAAGATGTTTACATGGTTCAGCCAGAGGGTTTTGTCAGTATAGAGTACCCCAGTAGAGTGTGTAAGCTCGAGAAATCCATTTATGGATTAAAACAGGCACCTCGCAGATGAAATATTTGCTTTGATGAGAAAATCAAAGAATTTGGCTTTTCAAGGAGTGAAGATGAATCTTGTGTCTATATCAAGGCTAGTGGGAGTATAGTCAGCTTTTTGGTACTGTATGTGGATGACATACTACTCATAGGAAATGACATCCCAACCCTGCAGGAAGTAAAGTCCTGGCTTGGGAAGTGTTTCGCTATGAAGGACCTTGGAGAAGCTGCCTATATCCTAGGGATAAGGATTTTGAGAAACAGGAGTAAAGACTAATTGGACTTAGTCAAAGCACCTATGTGGACAAAGTGTTGAAAAGGTTCAACATGCATAACTCCAAGAAAGGAGAGTTACCCATCCAGAGTAACGCCAGATTGAGTAAGACACAAAGCCCTAGTACTGAGGCTGAGATAGCAGAAATGAGTCGAATACCTTATGCTTTAGCTGTAGGATCGATCATGTATGCTATGACGTGTACTCGACCTGATGTAGCCTTTGCTTTGAGCATGGTTAGCAGGTATCAGGGGAACCCTGGCAAGGCACACTGGACTACGGTAAAGAATATCCTCAAGTACCTACGGAGGACTAAGGACTGGGTCCTTACCCTCGGTGGCAGTGAGGACTTGAGAGTTGTAGGGTACATTGATGCTAGCTTCCAGACTGACAGGGATAATTTCTGCTCTCAGTCGGGCTGGGTCTTTACTCTAAACGGAGGGGCAATTACTTGAAAAAGTTCCAAGCAGGAGACAGTGGCTGATTCCACTTGTGAGTCAGAGTATATAGCAGCAAGCGAGGCAGCAAAGGAGGCTATATGGCTAAAGAACTTCATCGGAGACCTTGGAGTTGTACCAGCTATAAAGGAGCCAATGGAGATTTTCTGTGACATTAATAGTGCGGTTGCCTTAGCCAAGGAACCAAGAGATCATAGGAGATCCAGACACATTGACAGAAAATATCACTTCATCAGACATCGAATAGAAAAAGGAATCCTCGTGGTAAAGAGGGTATCATTGGATGAGAACCCAGCAGATCCCCTCACGAAGGGACTGACTCGGGCTAAGCATCTTCAGCGTGCTCGGAGCATAGGGCTGAAGGATGATATTAGTTTTAGTAGTTAGATAATCTTGAAATTTGTAAAATGTAATTGACATTTGATGATAAATAAAAGCTGTTATTTATGAGTAAAGTGTTGCTATCTCTTGTCAATCGTTTACTATTATTTCTTTTTGCATGTTTTGACTTCCAAAATAACTATGTTATGGTTTATATCATATTATTGAAACTCGCCACAATCGGTCATATGTTGGAAGTAGATATGAATCAAGACTGTCATGGGTTGGCTTGTAGAGGTCTAAGATGTTAGACAAAGCGGGGCTACAACATTCATGAGTTCTGAGTATTGGATTCAACCCACACTCACTTGTATCACTTCATGGAATTTATCTCGAGTGATCGTGAGACGGTAATATCATATAAGTCTTCAAACCTAGAGATATGATTTGTTGCCTATGAGTTGGTTATGCATTGATTGCACGAAAACGCATTGGTAACTCGATGTTATAAACCGTGCTTTTGTGTATAATTCAACAAGTAGTAGAGCAAACATATGAGTCGAAGTTTATCTGTTCCTTCTAGGATTAGAAGCGATATCTGGGCCCCTCGATGATTTTGTTTTGACCTATGTACCGGTCCCGGTCAGAACTAAATTGATATGTTCAGTTAAGTTCTATGTCAAACAAATCGGAAATATGGAAACAAATGCTGGACAATAAGCAAGACCATGTTCCATGTATTTGTCCGGCTGATATCTAGAACAGAGGTTTATATGATCACTTATCTAAAATGGCGCTTCATAGTTCAACAGAGTTTAAAGAGCTACGATTGCTGATCGGTTCCTGAAGTCATACTTGCAACTATAGTTATTAAACTTATCCAAGTGGGAGACTGTTGGATATAGTGTCTAAGTCCATAACTATATTTGGTATGTACTTGACCCGACCCGGCATGGTCCATTTGGGTTGCACTTCACCCGAAAAATTTATGGATAATCGTTTGAGAATAGTATAAGTTATGATTTATTAATTTATTATAAGTCCTAATATATTAATATAAAATCATATTATTTAATTAGTATTGATCTATAATTAATCTAGAATTAATTTAGAGATCAAAAGTATGATTAATTAAATATGGGCTCTTGTATTTATATAGTGTGGGCTAATGCTTATTTGGAATGGGCTAGGCTTGCATGGAAAGTCCATGGATACTCCATGGAGCTTTAACCCATGGATCTCATGGAAATGAAAAGACATGGGTATTAGGGTTTACATGAATGTAACGCTAATCCACCACACTATATAAAGGAGGCTTTGGTTCTTGAAATCACACTAGTTGTGGTGAGTAAAGTAAGAGGGCCGATTTCAAGAAAGGTGATTACTATTCTCTCAAAATTCCAAGTTTGTGGTGATTTGTGATTTCCATTTGAGGCATCCACACTATTGGTGCTAGGCTCTAAAACTCCAAGCAATCAACTACAACTACAAGGTAAGTAATTCTACTAGCTTTATTTGATTCAAGTTCCCCATGCCATGCTAGATAGGATAAGAACCTTGGAAAAATAATTATTTGCATGTATCTTAGTCAAACATAGATCCAAGGTTTCTAGGGTTGCATGTACACCATAGGAGTGTTAGAATGCTGAAAACCCATCAATAGTCCCTCGAGCTGCTTTCCTTCCTTCTTAAAGGTCACAAACTCATCCTGGATTCGCATGCTTCTACTCTTGTATACTCGGAGGGTTCTCCCCCACTTCGATTCAACTAACTCCTTTCAGTTCACTGCTTGGAACAGATTCCCAATCCTTATTACCATCCTATGAACAATCTGCTGGCACTCCAATGCTCACCACTGCTAGAGACCCAAAACTAAACAATACCGAATCTGTGCTACTTTGGAGGAATGACTGACCATTCTCTGAGTCCCATTCACGCATTACTACGGTTGCTTCATCCTAAGATTTCGATCTAGAAAGGGTACTCTACTAACTACCACTCTAAAATCCATGGTATGCAGATGGCATATAATCCGAACACAAAAAGAAATGGAATTCTAACATACATTTACTAACATAGATGCAGTATCCTAACAATATAATCATGAATAAAAGCTGACAGGAAATCAAAAGATACACACCTGCAACGTCCGACGCTGCTCGCGTCTACACTATAGACAACTAGAAAGCCCTGCTCCTCACCGCAGGTGCTTCTGCTCGGCTCTGACGGCCATCAGTGATCCTCAAAGTTGTAGGGGCAGGTACTATCACCTGTCCTGCCAGAACCAAGCTCTAAAGCAACCTCATCTAGTGATAAAGAACGAATAAACCCACTATCGGAACAACTAGATAATAAATCCAACAACTCACTTGCTACTGGGCAAAGCCCAATGATAGATGCATCAACCAAACCTATAAGTTGATACATCCCAAAAGGTCATTCCTTACTAACAATAGCAATCAATCCAACGAGTTAACCAACCCTAATACTGAAAACCAACCTGAGAAGAACAAGCATCTCTAAACTCAATCTTCATTTTCTCAGAAGGGACAACTGGCTACCACAAGATCTTTACGTAGAAGCTTTCGATGTGAGAACCACATGAAGGAATGAAATTGATAACAACTCACCTTACACTCACGTTCTGACCAATCCCTTATATCCCTTCACCAAGAAAAATCTCAACCATCTCGAATTCCAAAAACATCAAATGTACTTACACTGTACCTTCTCCTAACCCATTGCGATGAAGCCATCAAAATATGATCGATTGCTGATCCTCCAAGCAGAACCCTCAACTCACTCCCACCTAGAGCTCATGCCATCACTAACCATTGCCTCCCGAATTGACGCCTACAACCGGATCATCCAGATACCCTTCAACTATGATCCTCGGTATGTAAAAATTTCATAAGACAAACCCTCCAATAATAATAATACTTAGGCAACCCTAAAGAAACTACGATCCTTAGGTGCAGACTTAAATAAACCGAACATAATGACTCACATACACAATCACATGATCATAAGCATAAATAATAAAGGCATGAAGAAAGAGAATACGATATATACTTGCAACAACATTTGATGGAACTCTGGTCTCCTTGGTCTGCAAAAAAATGCTTGGCTCCTTGCCATTGGAGCCTCTGCCCCTCCCTCGCGGACATCAGTAATAGTTAATGTAGATAGAGCAGGTGCCCAAACCGCTGCACTCATCAAACTCAGATAGTCGGCCTTCTTGTGGACCAACTGATTGCAATGAAAACACATCAGACTCGAACCTGAGGACAATTCCTGCTAAAATGAACAGCCTGGACGCAACTGAAACATCCCCTTTCTTTCTCATGAAACCTCCCCTCATGAGTCCTTACACACTTAGCATAATAGCCCCTTCCCTGATGCCCCCGATCGTGAATCTTGAGTCTAAACCTACTCCAGCCCACGCTTCGATCGAAGCTGCAACTCAATCTCCCGCTCCCGGGCTCTAGAAATTTTATATTCCAAAGTCTTGTGGCTTGATATGCTCACAAACTCTCGAATTTCATCCCGAAACATATCATGGTACCTTGTCTTCTTCATCTCCTCATCTGCAGCGTACTGTGGAACCAACAAAGCCCTCGTCTGAACTTGGCGGTGATCTCCACCACTGTCTCTGTCATCTAGAAAAGGTCCTCAATCTCCCTTGCCAACTGCTACACCCAAATAGCCGGTGCAAACTCTGCCCTGAATCTTGCCACAAAATCATCCCAAGTCATGACCACCACGACCACCGATCCCAAAGTATTACCAACATACTCCTACCAATCACGAGCTCGGTCCCTCAAAAGTTAAGATGCGAATCCCACATTCGATCCCTCAGGGAAGAAGCTTGTTCGCCGAGCATTCTCCATGTCAGCGATCCATCAACGGTTAGCAATATGGTCCTTCACCCAAAAGAACTTTGGGCCTCCTCAGGCCTTAAACTCCCGAAAAGAGAGAGTTCGAGCCCCCGACTATCATGCCACAATCTCGGCCCGAAAAGTCCCGAGACACTCATCTACCAACTCCATGATCCCTTCCTTCATGGTACTAAACATCACAAGAGTTACATCCAAAATACCACGAGTGATCTACGACGAAACGAACTCACGAATACTCTCATCAATTGGCTCAACACCAGATCTTGAACCTGGACCAGAATGAGATCCTCCTCCACGAGTGCTCATCACCATACTGAAAAGAAACTAACAAATGATCAAAACAAACCCAAAGAATCCTCATTCTATAGGCTTCTTAGAATCCTCCTGACTTTCCTTGATTTGAGTACGCATCCTGTGCTTTCAGTAGTACGGGCCCAATACTACCTTCCACACATATCCATACTTTCCACAAGAATCATCCTGAATCCTCTAAGTCACCTCCTCATACTGATATTCCCCATATCCAGTAGACAACACACATCTCACACTAAAGCACTTCCTAGGATCTCCTAGGACCCCCCACCTCACCCTATCATCAGTTGCTGAAGAACTTCTACTAATGTCAACTAACTACTTCATGAATACAATTACATGCAAGAAAGCTTAGATAATCATTTGACTAAAAGACTCAACCCTACAATGGTTAGACTTACGCGAGAACTATGCAATATGGCCAAAATCAATCACTATGAGATTATTTATCCTTTGCATCATGTAACTTAACATATTTATGTTTTAATTAACTCACATAAATATGAGTCCTACAATGCACAAAGCAAGCAATATTTGAGCAGTGGAACTCTACAGGTCACGAAACATCAATAGTCATCCTTCCTAATAGGCATCTGTACTAATAGGCATTCTAGCATGCAACCCTGAACTTAACCTTATGCTTACTCCTAGAATGTAAAATATATAACATAAGAACATGTATGGGTGTTCTGGGAATCATTTACTTGAGCTCAGATGATTGCACGCATCACACCCATTTCTTTGTAAAAGTATTTTTAAAAAAAATATTTTCTTTCAAAATGATTGCTAATTCCCCAGTTTGAGTTTAGTCACACCTGAGAGTGCACCCGAATCCCTCAAACCAAGTCCCTGATACCAACTTGTAATGTTCCAAAAATAGTAAATAAATATTTCATTTTTAATCAATCAAACCATTTATTCATTTTTTCCAAAAGATAAATCAAGTAATAGTATTCGCAAAGCATTAGAGTAAAAATCACAAATAGCCAATGCGAAATAAATTCTAGGGGATGCAGTGCGATCACGCCGGGGCTTTCCATCTGGAACTGGAAGTACCTGAAAAAAAGTCTAAACGACAAACCGTAAGTACAAAGCTTAGTGAGTTCCCTAAAATACCAAATACCATACAACGGGCCTAGCCCGTCATACAAATAGACCCAAACTAACATATCCATGGGCCCATCCCAATATGAAAATGGGCCCAGCCCAACGTACATACCAATGAGCTCAACCCAACATGCAAATGGGCCCAACCTAACATGCATACCAACGGGCCCAACCTAACACACAATGTAAGAGTCACAAAGACAACTATCATCCTACATAGTATAGTGAAAAGGCTCACCTGACTCACGAGATTAGCTAAACAACAGCTCAAAGCCCCGCAACGGATGCTACAACACTTCTATCAGAACATACAAGGTCCAACCTTAGTCTACACATTAGATCCAACAATCTTGACGCTCAAAGGTCAACCCTTAAGTTCAACAGCCCAAAATCATCTCAACAAATCACCACGTCGTGGTAACATAAAGACAAAGTAGTGAAGTCCTTTCTCATTCACCACGATGTGATAGCCTAAAGGCCACACCGTGTGGATTGGTTTGAACAACTTAACATATTCAACCATTTTCCAATAGTTCCAAGAGCTCCAAAGCTCAGATATGGTCCTTCCTATGGTCTAGATGGATAAAATTTTCAAACTTTATACCTCAAGACCCTCCAAGAGATGAATTTCTCAAACCCTAGGTCCAATAAATGTAAAACATGACATGGACTTAACCATTAAGCTCTTAATCAATAGAGCTACTCCTCTAAAGTTTCTTGAATGGTCTCCTACATCTAATGGACCATAAAAATCGTAACTTTATGGACATGCATGTCCCTTCCATTTTAGGTGATATTGCCATATTTATATACATTTTAGGCATATTTTAATACATTTTAAGTAATATTTTGGTTAACTGCAAAGATATGTGATACTTACTGAATTAAATTGTATTTTGCAGCCAGAAGTAGACACTCTTGAAGAATAAGGACCAGAAGGGAAAAACATTGGAACTTTGGAGGATTAAAGCTAAAAAGAAGAAGGTTTTAGCAAAAACCAAGCTCATCATGTGAGTAATCAAGATCACGATGTGAGGTGAGAAATTCTAGAAGATTAGTACGTGGAAGCTAGAATCCTTGCAAGATACGGATAAATATCAAGCTCACGACGTGAGACTCCTATATCACGACGTGAGCCAAGATTTTGTCAAAACTATAAATAATTCTTTGCACTATCGATTTGAGGAGCTTTTGGGAGAAAGGGTATTCTGAGATATTCGAATTTGGAGGTCAGAAAACCAGCGAAAAACATACTTTGGAAGGAGAGCTTGTTTGAAGATTAAAAATTTGAAGATAAAATCATTACACTCGGTTTGAATTACTTTAATCATGTCAATTTATTATGAATTTGTGTTTTTGATTTTAGTTATGAGTAGCTAAATTAGATGAAACCTTATGAACTAACCATAGGAAAAGGTGGATCGAAACTAAACGAAAGTGTTTTTAATATATTGAGTAAAACCGATTTTAATTGAGTGCTTAACTTTTTCTGAACTTGAAAAATCAGATAAACCCCTTTTTGACCAGTGTTTGCTTTTAGATTAACCTTTTAGTAGTTATGTTAGTATACTAAATCCGTTCCCTGAGTTCGATACCCGACTGTTCGTGCAATAATATTTCCGATTAGGTCCACTGCCTTAAACGTAATAGTTAGTTAAATAGTTGGTTAAAACTAGTAGGTATAATATTATGCATCAAGTTTTTGGCACTCTTGCCGGGGAATGACTATTTTAGTTTATAATTTAATTTGGTTAGGTTAATCAATCCTTTTTATGGGGTAACACCTGCAAAAAGTTACTTTTTAGCATTAGTTAAGTTTTTCTGAAATACTGAACTCACGGCGTGAGCTGTTAAAGCTCACGATGTGAGATCTGATATTCTCAAATTTTATTTTGTTTTTGCTTTCTGTTTTAGTTTATCTGCTATACCACGAAGTGGTAAGCAATCAGTAGGACTTTTTATTTAGTTTTAGTTGGTTTTTACATTTTTATTTTTGTTTTTGTTTCAGTAGTATATGACAAACGGATCAAACAAACCATTGACACCACCACTTGAAGATCCATAGTCAACTTTTCATAAAAAGAAGGACAAGAACTTAGGAAGATCAAGCAACATCTCGAAAAACGAAAGCACATTCGAAAGCTTTGAGAGGACTCCTAATAAAAAGGAAGCCGGTTACGACCTAGAAACATAAACAGACAAAAGTAGCGAACCTGAAAGCGAGCCCAAAAACAAAATGACGGACATTGCCGACATGACGATGAAGGCATACAAGAAAATAATATGTGAGGACATCGGTCCACGACTTGTGTAATCGACAATTCCCGCTACTGCTACCTTCGAGGTCAAGTAACACATCCTTTCCGCGCTAAAGGATATTCCATTTTCCGAAAAAGATCATGAAGATGCATATAAACACCTCGATGAAGTCAATGACATCGCCGATTAATTCAATATTCCAAATGTGCCACGAGAAACGGTGTTGTTGAGAATGCTTCCGGTTACGTTTAAAGGAGTAGCGAAAGATTGGTTGAAGGCACTTACACCCGATACAATCACTATTTGGGCACAGATGCGTGAAGAATCCCTTCAACAAATTTGCCCACCATCCAAGGTTGCTAAACTTAAAAAAACCATAGCCAATTTCTAGCAACATGTGGGAGAGTCTTTTTACGAGGTATAGGAGCGATATAAGGGGCTAATAAGGAATTGTCCTTAAAATGATCTAAACGAGCAACAATAAGCCTCGATCTTCTAAGATGGGGTGAACGCAACGATAAGGCAACTCATTGGTTCTCGAAGATCTTTAACAAAGAAGAATCCTGCTAAAATTAAGGAACTAATTAAAGAATTTTCAAAGCATTCACGGGAGTACCACAACCCTCGTAATGATGTAGCTAGGGGAATGAAAAATGGCGCTTCAGAAGATATGGCGGCTGTTTTGGCAATGTTGAGCAACATGGATCGAAGAATGACAAAGATAGACCAATCCATATACGCAATACGTGTGGGTTGTGAAAATTGTAATGAGCCACATTTGACAAAAGATTGCAATTTAGACGAAAATGAGAATAGGAAAGCTCAAGTTTGCTACTCTAGTGGATACCCCTATGATGAAGATTGGAGAAAGGAAAAGAAGGAGTGGTTGCCCTATGAAGAGTACAAGAAACAAAAAGAAGAAAAATATAGGCAAACCATATGAGGCTTTTACAAAAAGGAACAACCACAACCCGAGAAAAAGTGGACTTAGAGTCAATGCTTCATAGGTTCATGGAAGTTTCTGAGAAACTTCACGATGCAGCTGATGCCACCATGAGAAATCATCAAGCATCCATTAAAAATATTGAGGCTTAACTCGGGTAATTAACTATGTTAGTTAATAAACGGTTACCTCATAAAAATCCCGATAATAAACCACAACCTCATGTCATGGCCATAACCACTAAAGAAGACACTATTTTTGAGTTCTTGGAGGCATTAGAAGAAGAAACAAAGCAGCCCGAATCACAACCAAAGCGGAAGAAAATTGAAGAAAAAATTGTTGCAGAAACACCGACCTCACGACGCGAGGATTCAACCCTCACGTCATGGAATTAGTCTGGGCAGAAAAATTTATCTTGTGCTCGAGCTTATCAACCTCCTTTACCATTTCCTTCTCGAGCTAGAGTGTATCCTTTGGAACAAGAACATAAAAAGTTTATGCAACAAGTTAAGGGTATTCCAATCAATACTCCATTTATTAAATCCTTAGCCAAAATTCCCGACAACTAGAGAAGACCTCCAAGGTAGTTCTTAGTGAGCAAAGTTCCATGGTTATTACAGAGGGGATACCAAAGAAAATGGGAGATTTCGGATGCCTTACACTTCCATGTGAATTTGGAAATAACACAAAGACATATGCTTGAGCCGATTCTAGAGCGAGTATTAGTTTGATGCCATATTTGTTTTACCAGAAGCTCAACCTTCCAGAATTGAAGTCTACAAGGATGGCAATTCATATGGCTAATCGTTTGGGGACTCGTCCTGAATGCATAATTGTAGACATATTGTAAAAATTGGAAAATTTATTTTTTCAATCGACTTTTTTGTGCTAGATATGAAGGAGGAAGAAGATGTCCCAATTATCCTTGGATGTCCATTACTCAATACCGCACAAGCCTTGGTGGATATTCGTGAGTCAAAGCTTACCTTGTGAGTGGGAAATAAGGAATTGACATTTGGAGTTGAAGAGGGATTCAAGAAGGATAAAGCCCAAAATGAAGTGTTCTATTTGGACGAAGAAAACGAGTTTGAGGAGTTAGAAAAATTGATGGAAGAAGACATTCAAACAAGAGAACAAGTCAAGCGTACCAAGGCAAGAGCTTCAACTCCAATGGTTTTTGAGGTTTTTGCTTTTAAAACACCAATGTCTTGTGTAAGTGAAGAATTTGAAGAAACTATTTTGTCAAGTGATGATGAAGAAGAAGAAATTCCACAAGACTTGAGAAATCCAACTTTGGATAAGGTGGATATTGAAGCTCGGGAACGACAAAAAGAAAAAGGAGAACCTGATCTTGCTGAGAAAAATAAAGGGGTGAAGCGGAAACAAGGAAGACGATTCTAAAATGAAGAAGAAAAATTCTAAAAAAGCCTATTTAAGAAGGGTGCAAGCTTACAAGAAAAGATGGAAGCAACAGAAGGTGCAAATGTAGATCGTACCTCCAACGAATATCACGTAGGGCGGCGCGAAGTCTGACTCATGTTTGCATAAAAAAGAAGCGCTTATCGGGAGGCAACCTGAGCTCGATTTGCATGTTTTTGATTTTTCTTTTAGTTTTTGCATTTTTGTTTATGTTTTAGGATAAGTCAAAATCATAGTCATCTTAATTTTTAGAAATAGGAAAAAAATCAAATGTGGGGTTAAATTTAAAGGATGGTTGATTTTTTTTAAGAAAAATAGTGTTTTTGGTAAGAAAACCTGAAAACCAGAAGTGGGACTAAGCACCACGACGTGAAAATTAATTTTGTCCCGATTTTTGGCACCGTGTAAAGCTCATGACGTGAGGCTTACCCCTCATGATGTGAGCCATAAAACAACACAGGGGGACCATTTTATACCCGACTTTAAACATTTGACTATTACTTTAAACTATCCTTTTCAACCACTTGCACGAACGGAAGAGGCTGTCCCCATACTTCGATTTTGTTCCACTTTTCTTTGTTTAAACTTCAATTTAAGTAATATCTCCCTTCTCTAATCTTGTTAATTTTGCTAATTTTATGCATTTATGGTTAGGGTTGTTCTTGAAAGCTAAGATGGCGAGATTAGTTCTTTTATTTGTGAAATTGCTGCTGCATGTTTGATTTTTTGACTTAGAATCAAAGCCTAAATAAAAACCCCATCCTTAATTTGGATCAACTTGTTCTTCTGTTATAACGATTGCGTCTTTCATTCATGGCTCACGACTTGGCTTCGAGCTCAAGACGTGAGTTCGGTTCAAACGAATTTTGTGTGTGTGTGTGTGTGTGTTTTTTTTTTGCTGATTGTTTGATCTTTGTTACTTCCTTTGGTTTTGTTTATTGTTTATTTTACAGAAAATTGCATCAAGAAGAACCAATGAGCAATTCCATGGAAATGTGTTTCACCTTCACCCATTATATCAACTTCTAGTTAACATGCCTCAAATTGGTCTTTGTTTTCATTTTGATATAATCTACCATTGTCAGTCAAAGTTCACTTTACTTCATGGAAATATGAAGTTCGTTGTTCTTATCTTGTTTGGATAGTGGATTTGTTGTTTTTATGTTGTTTGGATAGTGAATTTGGTACCTAGAGGAAGAAAAGTTTTAGGTGTCAAACACGAATGGTTGAGTAATTTGGTGAAACATGGACAAATTATGACAATGTACTACACATGGAAATTTTCTATAATAATACTATTACACACGGACCATATTCCATTCCAACTAAAATATAAATAATAATTTCCATTACCGACATGTTTATTTTAGTGGCTATAATGTAATAGTAAGTAGAGTGTATTTATTTTGATCCACCACCAAATTTATATCTGATTACTGATTACAACATAAATTATTATCTCTTTAATACTAAATAAACAAATTTAAATGGTTGGTTAAACACCGCACTGTCATGGACTTCAAAAGCATGGAACATGCCGACTAAATACTAAATCACAACAGTAGAATGTTTCTAAGTTTATATGGTCCATGTAGTCCCACACAATATTAGCAATATGATTAAATTAATCATCAACAATTGAGTTGGAACCTTACACTCTATTTCTCATAATTCCCGATTTACCCCGAACATATGGTATCACACTTGGACTCATTATTACATAAAATTTAATTCGAACATCAGTGCATAAAGTTAATAAATAGAGCTCATCGTATCAAAACTCAAAAGAAGATATACACACCTTAAAGGAGATGAATAAAGAATTGCATAAAAAGTTTATAGGTATCTATAAAATTCTAAAGTCTTACTTGTAAAGAATAAACCCATGAACGATGTAAGAAACATAAGAAAACTATCAGATTGTTTATGTAATTTTAATTACAAAACACAATTATTACCTTTTTCTTGGTCATGCCTTCCCTTTTTAACCCAAATAACATTAAAATGCAACATATCTTGACAGATGGATCATATTTTCCATTTGAATCTGACATGTTTAGAATGTACCATCTGCTTCCTGTAGAAACCAACTGCTACAATAAAATGAACAATAAAAATATAAAGTTAAAATATCTTCAATGTATAACAAGAACACTACAATGAACAACGAAATACATTGAACATTGAAAGTTTCATCTTATACATGGACGGGTATTACACATGATTCTTAAAAGGTTAACATCACTGTGGGGGTAGTGTATGTTATATGGGGGTGAGGGGTTGGTAAGTGTGAAGTGTGGGTATCGAAGTTGGGTGATGTGGCCTACTTCATAAGCTATAAGCAATAAGCCTTAAACCATAAGTCATAAGCTTTAATCCATATGCCCTAACCATAAATCATAAGTCATAAGTCATAGCCATGAATCCTAGCTCCAAAGCCATAAGCGTTATTGTAACGTCCCAAAAATAATGACATAAAATTCTGGTTTTTCGATTAATAAATCATTAATACATATCATTTCCATAAAACCAAGGTAAACAAGATTTATCAAAACATCATTAAATCAGAGTAAATAACTGAACGCGGAAACAAGTGGTGTGTTCCATTTGAAAACCGAAGTACCTGAAACATAAACTGAAAAACGGTAATCACAAAGCTTAGTGAGTTCCCCAAACTACCACATACCATACATACACAAGTAAACACATAATGGGCCCAGCCCGACATCGAGCCCCACTCGGTATACATATCTGACAATCACCAGGCACCGCCCAGTACACATAATCATATAACCATATAATCATATAAACATATAACCCTACTAGCACATGCAATAATCACAAAGACTATAACATACCCTACAATCATCGAGCCCTGCCCAACATCGGGCCTCACCCGGTAAGCATAAATCAGATACTAATAACTAGTATACAATCTACTCATCAGGCCCCTCCAGGCATCGGGCCTTGCCCGGTAAGCATACCATCATATAGCACATATAAGAGTCACGCAGACATCTAGCATCCTAACATATAAACCATAGGCCAACATTGGTGCCTTCGACCCGCTAAACCGAGTAAGGAAACTCACCTCACACTGCCGAATCGTACAAAAAATCCCTAGCTGCTGGCTGACAGGTCCCCGAACTGTCAATATCAAAACAACAACCAATCTACACTTGGGTCTCAATCCATAACTATAAGTCCAACATTCCATTCGTGGGGTAAAAAGACCATTTTACCCCTCACCTAGTTTAGCCGAAGACTAATGCCCAAAATCAAAATCTAAAAGGCCCAAACCAAATAATCATTCAAGGCCCATACTTGGCCCAATTTTCCAAATTGGGCCCAAACCCCTTTCATGGGCCTTACCTTAAAGCCCAAACATCTTCTATGGTCAACCTTGATCAAAATCCTGGTCAAAGTCAAATTGAACAGCCCATGTTTACCAAACACGCCGTGTTGCCACTTGGCCATGCCGTGTTCTGATATCATCCAGATAGTCGGGAAAACCGCATCCAACACGCCGTGTTGGCTTAGAAACACGTCGTGTTTGCCGAAGTTCCAACAACTTAATACATTAAGTTGTTTTCTCCGATTCCAAGAGCTCCAAAACTCAGATCTAGTCCATAACGTGGTCCAGAAGGATAAAGTTTCTAACCTTATCCATTAGGACTACCCAAAAGGTTCAAAACTCAATCCATAAAGCTTAATAGTGCAAGGGCTTAACCAATTCACACTTTATCCATAAAGATATAGCTCCAAAACATAGATCTGACTTCCTTGAGCTAGAAAACCACGTAAAGTTGCCAACTTTATGTTTCTGCGTGTCTAAATAAAGGTCTTAAGCTTAAAAGGGACCAAATAAGTGACTTATTGCACGTATGAAGCCAGTTATCTCATAAAGCTTGCACCTTTATGCTTAAGGAGCCCAAACAAACTCAGATATGGAATAACAAGCCCTTAAAACGACTTCACTTTCTCAACAACCCAAAAAGGGACCAAAAGCATAACCAAGCATAAAGTGAAGAGATCTAAACATCTATAAGATAAGATGAAAACTTGATACCTTAGAAAGCTTTCCCACAAGATGATGATTCTGGATCCAAAGCCTTTCCACCAAGCAAGACAACTTCAAGATCCCCTCTTCCTTCACAAAGGCCAAAAATGAGCAGCAAGAACTTCTTACTAGCTCAAGAATATCACCAAGAGACTTAGTGTTGAGAGAAAAACTTTTGAGAAACACTTGAACAAACGTTAGAACAAGTTGTATGCTGCGGAATAAAGTTAATCTCAAAGGATCATAAAGATCAACAATAATTAGAAGTTAGAGTTGTTAGATTTTTAGATGCGGAAATGTAATTGCGGAAAAGTAAGGAAATATAAATGACAACAAGTTGTATATCAAGTAAACACTAAGCTGATTCGTGACAAGGTTTGCAATAAAAAAAACAAGTCAGTAAGAGAGATCAGCTAAAGTGAAGAAGTCTCAAGGACTTGATCCAAAGGAGAGTTCGAGAGTTAGATCTTAATATATGGATATAAGTTCTGAAAGATCTTTGAGAGTAATTTAAAGGATAGAGATACGAGATAAAAGATGTGAGATGTAAGATGCATTTTTCATTCGGAAAATGAGAACTCTATTTATAGAGTCTCGAGAATTACATTGTGAATAAACAAAGACTAAAAATCTGTTCTAAGTGTCCATGCAAGGCACACTGGATAAAACAATGTAAAGAGAAAAGTTAATAGATAAACTAAGTCTTTGCTGATGAAGACAATGCGGATGACAGAGATTGATTGCGGTTGAGAAGTCCATTACGGATGAAGAGATGACTTCGGATTGATAAGTTTAAGAGGGTCACTTTCTTGCTTTAACAATTTCCCCCTAAGTGACCTCTTCAACTTTTTCTTCATTTATCGAGCTTCAGGAATTTGATGAGAATCCACCAGAACTTCCTGACTTCTCCGAGCCATACGATTCTCCTAGAGATTTCAAACTTAACTCTTGCAGTAGTGTGTTTTGATCTGTAGACTGCGGGTTGAGTAATCTCCAGCTGCTTCTGAGTCAGACGATGCATGGCAGTCATTGGAATGAAGTATTTGGTTTCGTTATCTTTTCGCTTGAAAATGAATCCAAGATCTTGGAAGTTTGTTGCTCCTAAGGATCTTTCTTGGAAACCTTCGGTAAGTACCGAAGCTGGATCAAGAGCTGGGAGATTGAATTTCTGAGCAAGAGCTGGGTGAATGTCCGCATCGATCTTTGAAAAATCACACACTGTTTCTTTCAAATACATACAAGCCCTTTCATATGCAATCATCATCTTCGGATACTTCTCAGACTTAATCTGAAATACCCTAGCAATTAGGAAAATTTCCTTCGGATTCATCCAAGGAAAGTCTGCTTGGGTTCGGATGTAGTCTTGATTTCTTCTAACCAGAGTATATTGGATGAAGTCTGATTTCATGAACTTCCTTGGCTTGTAGTTTTTGACTGTGGAAGGTTTGTCATTTGACCAGATGCTTTCAAGTTTAGATCCATGCTTGGCATGAAATCTGTTAAGTCTTTCGAATTCAAGAGGTAGCCTTTGATCATCTGGGAGGCTGCGGTCAAATCGTTCAAAGACGGTGAAGAAGTTCGCATTGGGGGAGATAGGAATGTCCCAATAACCATCAGAGGGAGGTTCCGCAAATGTTAAAACAGGCTTGTAGTCTTCATCGAGAAGTCTACGAGTAGGATTGACCCAAAAATTAATAAGGGTTTCATCCATGGTGATGTCGAAACCGTGTTCTCTCCATATTAACTCAGCAAACTTTGCTGATCTCCAATCGACTTTTCTTTGTTTGGTTGCAGGGGAGTCGTTGGAGTTTTCTGATGACATGGTTGGAGCTAAAATTTAGAAGTGTGGTGGAGTCTCCGGACGAGGGGAAGAATGATGTTAAACATCTTGAACTTGTTGTTGCGGAGGAGACTGATGAGGAGAACGAACTGGACTTCGAGTAAGAGGGCACATGAGTTTTCTTTTGAGAAGGTTGAGGTGATGGTTGCGGAGTGGGAACCTTCTATTGGATGATTGGTTGTTGAATGATCGGTTGTTGAATAATTGGTTGTTGAATGATTGGTTGCTGGTGACTTGGGCCAACTCGGATGGGAGAGTTCAAATGTTGATGCGGATGAGAGTGTTAGGACATGGGATCCGAATCATGACCTTCACTTCCCCCTTGTTAGGAAGGAACTTCTTGTTGCTCCTCAAACCATTATTTAAGACTGTCTATTTCAGAGAAGACGTCGTTAAACTGTGACTTGAGTACGTCACTTAGTTGTTGATTGTTGGGGATTACGGTGTTGAAAAGGAGTTTGTGAATCTCCTTTGTGAGCTTGAGAATCTCCTGGCCATAAGAGTTTATGGATAAGGAGCGCCTTAAACTGTTTATGGTAGAGTGAAGGACCGCAATGGTGGATTTATAAGCGTTGTGAGTTTCCTCGACAAGCTTCTTGGATTAAACAGCCTGATCATCAATGGTGGTCTTGAGGTCGTTTTTGATTGCGGACACCTCTTGAATCAGGCGTTCTGCGGTAGCCATGAAGGCCTTGTGATCTACAGTTCTGTTATTGTCAAGGGCTCTAATACCCATTTCCACCTTGAGAGAGATCCTCTCAGCAGCCATTCATTCACGCACTTCCAAACGCTGCAAATGTTCCACTAGAGATTACGGTCCGGGCAGATCGTCAGACTGCAGTTGGCTGGACTTCACTGCTGCTAGGATTTGATCAACTTTGGCTTGCAGGCTGAGGAATTCTTTTCTAGTCACAACCATTTTCTTCTTCTTCTTTTTCTCATTTGGCTTAGAAGTGGAGTGCTGAGATCCACTAGATTCTTCTTCTTCAAAATTCATCATAAAGTCGTCTGATTTCTCTGGTTGATTTACTTCATTCATCTCAAAATCTTCAAAACCAAAAGTTGGTCCGGAGCTGATCTCAATTGCGGTTCCGTCATCATTGGATTCATGAATGTCAGCAGTTGGAGGGGGCTTGGATGGACCTGCACCACCAGGAATGTTTTGAGCATTTCGGATGGTTTCCGCGATGGTAGTCATCCAGTCTTGCACTTTAGAATTGTATCAACTATTTTGGCATTGTTGATAGCATCTTCCTAGTATTTGGCTACAGTTTGAATTTCCTGCTCCTTCTACTGTTGTTGTTTGGTTTGCTGATCCTTACGTGCTTTAAATGCCCTACGAAAAGCTTCATATTTTCTGATACCAGACTCAATGGTGGGACGATCCCATGTCTAAGTATCATCAAAATAATATCCGTCAAATCCTTGTGTACGCATCGGAGTGTCCCCTGGGTTCATGGATCCTTGCACATTTGTGCTCACCACGCCTAAACCACCTGATTGTAATGTAAGTAGAGTAGGATTTCCCCGGCTTACTCCTTGACCCGTAGTCAAGTCTGGCCTCGGCCTTGTTCCGGCAAGGGCTGAAGAAGTGCCCTGCAGTTGGTTAGGCGTATCAAGTGTTTGTGTGACGGAAAGAATGATGTAGCGCAACTCCTCTGTTTCAAAGAAATGAAGGCGGGATGCCCTGGAGACCTTAGGGTGTTCAGTACCAATTAGATCCACTTAGGATTCAACTGGGGTTGTGTCTCCACTTGCGGATTCAACAAACACACTTTCTGTGTCTGAGTAGCTAGATAGGGTTGTAATGAATAAGCTTGTGGGGGCTCTAAGGACTACCCGAGTCTTTTGAGAGATTGAAGTATTGGTCTGGTCACGCATTTGGCTGTGAATCTGGATGGTCTTCCGCCTTTTGAGTCTGAGAATAGGAGCAGAATCATCGTCATAATCTTCTTCGATGTTGATCGAAACGTCTTCTTGAGAGTGGGAGGGGGAAGCAGGAGGTTCATCCGAAGATTCAACAGTTCTAGAATTGCGTTTCTTTGAGGAGCTTTCTTCTTTCCCTAGTTTGAAGTGGGGAGCTTTATTGGATGACACAATCTGTTTGAGACGTCTTGATTTCGGTTGATTTGTCTGCGGTTCTGAATGGGGAGCTGTTGTTGTGATAGCAGGTGTGGATCTTGAAGGACCTTGGGTTGCGGTAGTGGCTAATATAGGCTGACTGGGGTGAGGCGGGGAAGAATGTTATGGGTCAATACCATCCGTAGCCTCGAGGTGATCAGTGACCTCTTGGGTTTCAAGTCCAATAGTCTTGAGGATATCTACAGGCAGTCTTCTCAAAGGTCCAAAAATTGATTGATCTTTGGAAAGAGTGTACCTTTTTAAGTCGCGGGTGACAAAGAAGTTGATGTCATCACTCATGCTAAGCTTCACATCCTTGTGAAGATCTGAGATGCAGAGAGACCAGAAGCATGCACATGTGAGTTCGGTTGGTTCTTCTCTTGGATTCTCCTTGGGAACATACTGGAGGAAATCATCCCATAGAATTTGTCCGTAGTTTACATCATTCCTAGTGAAGATGCTCCATACAAGTTCTAACAGCTTTAATCCCATGTTGTCTGTGCCTCCGGTTCTGCCAGAGAGACTCCGGATGATGAAATGACAGACAAACTGCCAAACCGCAGGTAGTTGGTTCTTCTTGAATTCTCCAATTCCCTTGATCCTTTTCTGATAACCCATCTGGTACAGGGTTGAAGTGATGTTGTTCATGCTTGGAGAATAGACACTTGTCGAGGGAGGAACCCTAAGATTGATGGCATTCAAGAACTTTTCTTTGGTCAAGATGACCAAAGAGTCATTGATCAAGTTCAGATGAACTTCTTGCAGATTGTTGATTGGGCGAAAAGCAGAGAATGCACTCTTGAAAAGTGTTGAAAGGGGAACAACATCTGTGAAGGAATCGAAGGCTCCAAACAGTGGGTGGGTTGACAAGAACTTGATCATCAGTCGAATCGAGTCATTGTAGGACGGATGATCTTCAAACACAGCCCTAAAGTTTCTTGAGGCTATCGTCGGAGATTGGTTTTTCATTGTGGAGTCGGAACCAGTTTGTTGAGCTGATGCAGAAGCCTTGGATTGCTTTTTCGAGATTCCAGATTTCACTATTTTGAAAAGGTTTAGGAACTTGCAGAAAACAGTGAGCAAGAAGTTTAAGAAGAGAAAGATCGTCTTTGAGAGTTCAGAAAGCGTAAAGCTTTCTTGGGAGGGAAAAAGGGTTTTTATAGTACCAGATTTCAAACAGTTCTGTTATTTAATTTATTAACAGCTGTTAATGGTAAAAACCCTTGGGTTTAAGCCATTATCATCTATTTATAAAAGGAAAAGATTTATATTTTTTTTTGAAAAATCGGGCATTTAATGATTGTCAGTCCACGTTTGAGGATCTTATGGAGGGGGAGTTGAAAATCCGTTGGGTAATGGGGAAGTGGAAACAGATTAGACGTCTTGGGGTAAGGTGATATGATAGAAAAAGGTAAAAGATATCTTTTATGGGAAAAACAATTTATTTGTCATATAAACTAAAATAGGTCTGACATGAAAATGGTGATTTTGAAAGAAACTGAAACGTTGTATGCTACAAAACGAATGTTTTTTTTTTGAATGTTTTTCTTATTTGATGAAGATCATTAAATAGCACGCAATATTATCAGTAAGTTTGTGAAGTTGTTGAGGATTCATTCAATGCGACTGCGGATGGTGTAGTGACTGCGGTGGAAGGCAGTGTAACTGTGGTAGCAAGATCTGAAAGGAACACTTGATTGTAGATCAGAAATAACAAGTAATAAAGACCCAAATAATATAAGTATGATATATAGTTGCGGTATACAGAGTATACTGAAACCATGTATGATAGATATATTGTTTTAGGACTGCAACGGAGACCAGAAGTGGTCTGCGGTACCTATCAATTCAAGAAGAATTGCGGGTCCGGATTCATCATCCCTAACATTTGCATAAAACTGTTAAGTTTTGTTGCGTCAAGTGCCTTTGTAAACACATCAGCAATCTCTTCATGAGTATTAACAAAAATCAGTTCGATGTTACCTTTGAGAATGTGGTCTTTAATGATGTGATACTGGAGTTCGATATGTTTCGTCTTTGAGTGGTGAATAGGATTATGAGAAATCGCTATAGCAATCTCTGAATCACAATAAATCGGTATCCGCAGCATCCTGTATCCGTAGTCCATCAGTTGGATTTTCATCCACAAGACTTGAGAACAGTAGCTGGCTGCGGCCACATACTCTGCTTCTGCGGTAGACAAAGAAACACAATTCTGTTTTCTTGAGGACCAGCTGACCAGTCTTCCTCCGAGAAATTGAAAACCACCAGAAGTACTTTTTCTATCCAATCTACATCTGACATGATCCGCATCTGTGAATGCTTGAAGGTCGAAGTTGTTCCCTGCGGGATACCAGAGGCCTATAGCTTTGCTTCCTTTCAAGTATCTAATGATTTGCTTGACTGCGGTCATGTGCGATACTTTAGGATCGGCTTGGTATCTTGCGCATAAGCCTGTTGCGAAGACAATATCAGGTCTACTTGCGGTGAGGTACATCAAAGAACCAATCATTCCTCTATAAGTTTTGTGGTCCACTGATTCTCCGGAAGGATTAGCATAAATCTTATATCCGAAGGCCATAAGGACCTTGGCTGAGGAATAGTTGTCCATTGCGTATTTCTTCAGCAGTTCAGAGGTGTACTTTTCCTGATGAATGGATATCCCTTGAGGGACTTGTTTTACTTGGAGTCCTAGAAAGAAATTGATCTCTCTAATCATGCTCATTTGGAACTTGTTGGTCATGAGCTTTGCAAATTCATCCACCATCCCCTGATCTGTTGACCCAAATATGATATCATCCACATAGATTTGGACAAGCATAAGGTTATTTCCATTTGCCTTTCTAAACAATGTGGGGTCAATCACCACTTTTTTATTTGGACGTGACAAGAAACTCAGAGAGAGTTTCGTACCATGCAGTCGGTGCTTGCTTAAGAACATAGACTACTTTCTCAAGCTTGTAACAATAATCTAGGAAATCTTGACATTCGAAGCCCGGAGGTTGTTGCAAGTAAACCTCTTCTTTTAGTTCACCATTCAGGAAGGCAGTTTTTACATCCATTTGATGTATTTTGATGTTTTTGTGTACCGCATACGCTAAGAAGATGCGTATTGCTTCCATCCTCGCTACGGGGGCATAAGTTTCATCATAATCAACACCTTCAAGTTGAATATACCCCTTAGCAACTAATCTTGCTTTGTTTCGTATGACCGCACCGGATTCATCTAGTTTGTTTTTGTACACCCATCGTGTTCCAACAACAATATGACCTTTTGGATTTGGAACGAGTTGCCACACTTTGTTTCTTTCAAACTCTGCCAGTTCCTTTTGCATTGCGGCTATCCAGTCAGGTTCCATGAGTGCTTCTTTTATAGTTCGAGGCTCGACTGAGGACATGAACGTTGCATAGTGACAATAGTCAGTTAAATCTTTAGAGGATCGAGTTTATATACCCGCCGATGGGTTTCCGATGATTTGACCCGGTGGGTGGTCCTTCGTCCAGACGTGCAGACGAGGTTGCAGGTGATCAGCGGCTGTGATGGAGGGAATGTCTTCGATATCAGAAGACTCTGTAGTTGGAGATGGCAGTTCTCCCTGGACTTGTGAGAAGCCAACATAAGTATCTTGGATTGTGGGAGTTTGATCAACATTTACTTGAGGTTTCCCCTGGATTGCGGATGGGAGTTCCCCCTGAACCTGAGATGGTTCCCCTTGGATTGTTGAAAGAGTGATGATCCTTGAGTCGGTTCTTGTGTCAGTGTTCTCTATTTCTTCATCGTCAGAGTCTGAGGAGACATTTAATGGGAGAGTGACTCTGCAGGTAGGTACCGGAGCTGCTTCCTTAAGCACTGGAACCTCGATGGTTGTCACTTGAACAGGAGTCGAAATTTCGCCCTCAACCGGCGAGGTGGAAGTGTTGAGTGACACTTCTTCGGATAGAGTTGGACCAGAGACTTCGGCGTGTTGCTGTTGGGCTATCGGAGTAACAAGAATTTTAGAGAGCTGAGTAGTCTCTACGGGTCGAAAAGATCATCATAGTTTATATCAACTATGTTCAAGGGACCCGAGGAGGCTGAGATATCACTTTATAGGATTGCTTTTGTTTCACTCGAAGGAGCAGTGTTGCGGACGTAATACTCATCGAATTTTACATCGAAGCTTTCAACTATCAGTCTTTTGCGTCTGATGAGAACCCTATAGGCCACTTTGTTTGTTGAGTAGCCAAGAAAAAGGCCTTCATCTGACTTCGGTGCAAACTTGTTAAGGTGATCCTTGTTGTTGATCACAAAACATCTACATCCAAAAATGTGAAAGAATCTGACATTCGGTTTGCGGTTGTTAAGGCCCTCATATGGAGTTTTGTTTAGATGCTTGCAAATGATGCTTCGGTTTTGGAAAAAGCACGCATTTGCCACTGCTTCGGACCAGAAGTAGAGAGGAATATTTGCAAAGTTAAGCATAGATCTGGCTGCTTCCACCAGAGTGTGGTTCCTTCGCTCTACAACTCCATTTTGCTGCGGTGTGTAGGGAGCTGAGAAGTTGTGACTGATGCCTTTTGAAACCAAGAAACTATTCAAGAGATGATTCGTAAACTCGGTTCCATTGTCACTTCAGATTATGCACACTAGTAACTTGATCTGAAGTTCAATTTCTTTGATGAAGTTGATCAGAACCTGTGGTGTTTCAGATTTGAGCCTCAGGAAGAAGACCTAAGTGAAATGAGTGAAGTCATCAACTATAACCACTATAAACTTCTTGTGATGGAGACTGGCTACGGTAGATGGACCGCAAAGATCAATTTGTAAGAGCTCTAAGGGTTCAGAAATTGATGAATCAATCACCAGAGGATGGCTTCCCTTCGATTGTTTACCACACTCACAAGCCGGGCAGAGTGTATCGTTGTTGTACTTTAGAATGGGGAGACCTCGGATGAGTTCTCCGATGACAAGGTTGTTGATATATCTGAAGTTTAGATGAGCTAGCTTGCGGTCCCATAGCCGTCTGACTTCGGATATTGCTTTGGACAGAAAACTACAACTGCGGTTTCCCAATGATCAATGAGACGTCCAAAGGATACATGGTCCCTTCGGACTTAGATTTGATCAAACAGGTGCTTCTATCACTTGTCATTATGTAGCAGTATTCATTATCAAACTTAAACCGATGGCCTGCTTTGCATAGTTGGCCAACACTGATGAGATTGTGCTTGAGGCCTTCGACGTAAACTGATTTGAAAGAACTCATTATGTAGCAATATTCATCATCACTTAACTCTCTTTTGGGACGTGTCAGAAGAGTTAGAAAAGGTTTTTGGAACTGTACATTCCTTTTTGTCTGATTCCTTGACTGTAGTGTTTTTCGTAAACTGATTTGATAGAACTTGTTTTTCAGAACTCTTTTGTTTTGAAATATTTGGCTTGCCTTTTGTTTTTTGAAAAGATTTCCTGCTTTTTACCATGAGATCTAAGTTCCTCCTTGAAAGCCAGTTTTGCCTGAGTTTTTGGAGAACTGCAGTCAGTGATGTTCAACTGCGGTTTCCTGGAAACCTTTGATTGTTTTGAAAACGAAAACTTGAGTTGTCTGAACTAGAAGGTTCAGGACTCTGAGAGCATTGACCGTATTCGAAATTTTCTATGGGCAACTCATGATGAATTGGCTAAATAGTCACTGAGCTCTTGACTGTGGTCTGCGGTAAAGAAGACTGGACTACCGCAGAGTAAGTTAAAGATGATTCTTTTGTGGGACACTTGATAGAAGGCAGTTGGACAGATTGTGGTTCGGGACTGCAGTGTGAGGAACTGCGGTTCGAAGGCAGAGATGGACACTTTACAAGAACTTCGGGTCCTTCCATAAGAATTACTTCATCAACTACTGAAGAAGTCTGAGAGTTGTGATAAATTGTGCCAAGGATAGGTACTTGATCACTTGAATGACCCGAAAATTCAGGACGAATTTCCTTAATAACACAATTATTACTCAGATTATGAAGTCGACCGAAGTGGGCTCTGATGTCTTCGGGGAAGGTTTTGTCATGGACTGGGAAATGAAACTATCGGTCCGGAGGGACATATGGACGGTCTTTGTTAAATCGGAGTGATGAATCCTCTGCGGTAGAATACCCATTGGACCAACCCCAATTATATGTGTTATCTACGGTCCCATTATTCACCAGATTTTCAATAGCTTCGCTTTCATTGAACAACTTTTCGATTAATAGATTTAAACGTACATTTTCATTTTGAGCTAGATCTCTTTGATTCAAGGCTATTCCTAACTGAGTTTCACATAACATTCTGGCATCGTCTTCTAACACTAGATCTTTTTCTAACATAGATACTTTAAGTCTCCTGTCTTCCAGTCGTCCTCTCACATGAAACATTTCTTGGTACGCTATATTCTTCTCATCTAGGGCCTTGTTATAGTCCGAAAGGACGACAACACAAGTCTCATTAAGGTTGTCTAAGAATGGTTAACAATCATGCATGCTATAATTATTAGTTTGGATCATGAGTTTTACCTGCTCAACGATGCTCAGTGTTCCATCCTTTGCCATGTAGCAGTAGTTTTTCTCCAGCTTGGTTGACCCATCCTCATCCGCAGTTGCCATCATGCAAAATTTTCCTTTTCCCTTGATGTCGTTGAGAGCTTTATCCTCATCTCCTGACGACCAAACTTGATGGTCTCTCTTAACTTGGGCTACGTATGCCCTTGCTTTCTCCTTTTCTTCCATCTCCTGAGCCATTCTAAGGTAGAATGCTCTGTCTTTCACCACATTAGGTTTACAATCTTTAGCAAAGTGGTTTTCTTTGTTGCATTTATGACATATGATAACATCATTTTTGTCTTCGGTTGGGGTACCAGAGTCAGTTGACTTGACAGGCTGCGGTGCCTCCTTGGATTGATGAGTGTTTTGAGGTTGCGGAGATTGGTGAGGGTTTTTGGGGTATTGAGAGTGATTGTTCTGTGGATTGATGTTGCGGTTGAAGGGAGGTTTAGCGAACTGTTGATTTTAGCGAAAAGATGAGGTTGGTAGCCTGTTGAACTGTTGGCTAACTAGAGCAATAGCGTTTTGGAATTCTTCTTCATCATCGTATTTTGAATCGGCTTCGTATGACTGCGGTGGATTTTCATACGAGGGAGAGTAAGGTAGGGTGTTTTTGTTTTGAGAGGTTTGAGCTATGAGAGCGAGCAAGGTTGCAGAAATCGCTCGACGTAGGCTAATCAGTGGACTAGGGTCAAGGGATTAATCGGCTAGGCGGGGATTAAGCGGGGACCATTAATTATTAAAAATATTATTAAAAATGTAATAAATATAACATTAATCATAAAAATATAAGTAAATAAGAACAATTCAACTACATGGTTTGACTCTTTTTCTAGTATTCTTGTGAAACAAAGCCAATTCAAATACATGTTACAATGCAACACCCTGCAACATCCACACAAACTCTTGAATCTACAACTTTTGAATTAAAGAACTTGTTAAAAGTTTATTAAATTCTACAATCAGATTTAGAAAATGTGAGCCCTCTCCACTTAAATCATAATGAATAGTCTATTTCTTTATGTTTTGAATGCCTCATTATGTGATGGAGGACCATCTGTTTCCCTCCCATGATCTTGCTTCTCTTTACAAACCCATCAATAACGTGGTATATGAAACAACATCTCACTCAGGCATTTCATCGAGCAGGTGGACTGCACTAGTAATTTTTCCATTTCTCATCAAACCATAATTCCAATTCTGTTCTTGCTACTGATAATCGAGACACTAACCTGCAATTCCAATCCAAAATCATAACTAATAAGCACTATCGGCATCAACAATTCACAGTGTCTGTGAATTCAATTCGAAATCACAAAACATCTAATGATTATCAAATCGAGATGCAAATTGCAGTTTTTAAAATCGATTGAAGGTTTATACACAAATGAAATCACAAATGAAAAAAAAGGTGAATTAGAGGGATATCGATTAAAGGGATACCGGTGAAGGAGCCGTTGATCGCTTGAGATGCCAATAATAGAGTTGTGGGGTAGTCGGCGCTGAAAGAGATGTCAGTGATCGCTTCAGGAATCGGAGTCGAGCAGGGTAGGAGCACCAATCTGTGACTAATCTGATTCACTTGAGTCATCGTCGTCGTCCCCTTATATTTCACCCAAATGGCATAGAGAATTGGTGGAGAAGTGATGAATGGAAAACAATGATTGATTTTAAGTTCACGACCTACTTGAAACAATGTATCAAACTAGTGTTTGCGAGTATTGATTTGCTGCCTTTGGATAATCAAATATGTCATCTGATATGTGTATGTATAGAACTAAAGAGTGTTCGAGGGAGCTGTGACAAAAACCAAAGAGTTAAGAGTTTCCCACATCGCCGGTGGGATAAGAGATGAAGGCAAAACTTATTCTATAAAAAGGGAAGTCAGCTCCTTTGAGAATCAAACCCAACTAAGTTTGGGCTAGCTGGCTCCTTTGAGCTGGTGGGTATTATAGAGTTAGCTAAGCTGACTTGGTCTGATTTGGGTCCGATTTGGAACGAATTAGTCTGATTTGGACCGATTTGGACCGTCTTTCACCGATATTGACCAAGGCCGATTAACTTACCCGATAATGCTTATTCATAATCGGTTGGAGCCCGCCAAGCGTCTAGACGCCGATTAATCGGCCGCCTAGACCGATTTTTACAACCATGAGAGCGAGTGGTCCTCCGAAGTCTGCACAATCTTTGAGCATGGTTGATTCTGTTGCTTGAAGTTCACCATACAGGTTGTAGAGAGATAAAGCGTGAATTTTTCTATCTCCTTGGACTATCATCTTAGCCATAGTCCAGTGTCTACCCAAACCATTGAGAAACTGAAGGTTTGTCTCATGATTACTTTGGACGGTGCCAACATTTGATAACTTTGTCACAATCAGGTTAAATCTTTTGAAGGAGTCTTCAAGACTTTCACCAGCATGAGCTTTGAAGTTGTTGAATTCGTTGAGTGTGGTGGTGAGCTTCTTATCTTGAGCTTGCTCTGTACCTTCATACAAGTTCTTTAGAACATACCAGATTTATTTGGCTGATTTGCAATTGATGATGATGTCGAAGTTGTCAGGCGCAACTCCGCTGGATATATCATAAAAAGCAACAACATCATTTTCCATCTTATCAAGATCATCTTTAGTGGGACGATTCATGGCAGGTTGACCTCCTCCTAGTCTGGCTTGAGCGCCGTCGGCTTGAACTGGAGTTAGAATAGGGACATGCGGTCCTTCTTCTACGGATCTCCACACATCTCGTCCAAGTCTTCTTAGATACCTCTCCATCCTTTGGGACCAATGATGATACTCATTTGCCACCAATATTGGAGCTCTATTAGAACCTCCAACACTGTTGGAAACATTAAGTGATAGTGCTTGTGCCATATTTCCTTGTTTTTTTTGTTTGTTTTTCTAAGCGAGAAATGAGCTTCTGTGGTATAGAAGGCTTTTTGAAATCAGAGTTTTACTTCAAAAGGCAACCACTTTGGCTCTGATACCAATTATTGAGAGAAAAACTTTTGATAAACACTTGAACAAACGTTAGAACAAGTTGTATATTGCAGAATAAAGTTAATCTCAAAGGATCATAAAGCTCAACAATAATTAGAAGTTAGAGTTGTTAGATTGTTAGATGCGGAAATGTAATTACGGAAAAGTAAGGAAATATAAATGACAACAAGTTGTATATCAAGTAAAAACTAAGCTGATTCGTGACAAGGTTTGAAATCAAACACAAGTCAGTAAGAGAGATCAGCTAAAGTGAAGAAGTCTCAAGGACTTGATGTAAAGGAGAGTTCGAGAGTTAGATCTTAATATATGAATAAAAGTTCTGAAAGATCTTTGAGAGTAATTTAGAGGATAGAGATATGAGATAAAATATGTGAGATGTAAGATGTATTTTTCATTCAAAAAATGAGAACTCTATTTATAGAGTCTTGAGAATTACATTGTGAATAAACAAAGACTAAAAATCTGTTCTAAGTGTCCATGCAAGGCACACTGGATAAAGCGATGTAAAGAGAAAAGTTAACAGATAAACTAATTCTTTGCTGATGAAGACACTGCGGATGACAGAGATTGATTGCGGTTGAGAAGTCCATTGCGGATGAGGAGATGACTTCGGATTGATAACTTTAAGAGGGTCACTTTCTTGCATCAACACTTAGTGATTGATTTTAGGGTTTTAGCAACAATGAAGGCTGGTAAGGAGGCCATCCATGAGGACTTAAGGCCCTTATAGAGGGTGCAATACCCTAAAAATTAGAGTTTCCTTCCCAGCTGCCAACACTTCGTGTTAAGACACCAGAACACACCGTGTTGGTCCATTAAATTCCGCGTTTCTTCAAATCTAGACATGCCGTGTTGGTTCCTCCACACGCCATGTACAACCCTCAAAAGGGGATTTGCTCCCAATAATTGCTCCTCAAGATTTCGGGTGTTACACTTATGCCCTAAGCCATACATCACATAATCCATAAGATATAAGCCTTGAGCCTTGAGCCTTGAGCCATAAGTCATAAGGCCTAAACCCTAAGTCATAAGTCACAAGCCATAGCCATAAGTCATAAGCCATGATCCCTAGCTCCTAAGCAATAAGCCTTATGCCTTAAGCCATACATCATATAATTCATAATCTATAAGCCTTAAGCATTGAGCCATAACCCATAAGGCCTAAGCCTTTAGCCCCAACTCATATTCCACAAGTCAAAGGTCATAAGCCATTAGCCATAATGGCCAAGCCTTAAGCCCTAAACCTTAAGTTATAAGTTATAAGCTATAAGCATTAAGCATTGAACCATAATCCATAAACCCTCAAGCCTAAACTATAACCATAAATCATAGCCATCAACCCTAGCTCTTAAGCAATAAGCCTTATTCCTTAAGCCATACATCACATAATTAATAAGCTATAAGCCTTGAGCCTTGAGCCATAACCAATAAGGCCTAAGCCTTAAGCCCTACTCATGTTCCACAAGTCATAGGCCACAAGCCATTCGCCAAAATCCCCAATCCTTAAGACTTAATCCTTAAGCCCTAAACCTTAAGTTATAAATTATAAGCTATAAGATTTAAGCATTGAACCATAATCCATAAACCCTCAACCCTAAACTATAACCATTCAACACTAAACCATAAGCTTAAGCCGAAAGCCTAAATCCTTAAGCCCTAATTGTTAAGCCCTAATTCGTAATCCTTAAGCCATTAGCCATATAACATATTGCACATACACATACACCTACACCTACATACCTAACACCTACCCGTAAATATTAAGTGTCACCTCTACACCACACACCCACCCTTATCGCGTCACTATAACCAACCACCCCCACATCTCATCCCCACCTATAAACCCACACCAACACGAGTCGATCCTAAGGTCCATATATGTTTAACGAGCTTGAGACTCTTAATAAGCTTGAGCTTCAGTAACTTTAAACAAGCATGGCTCGATTAGAGTAAACTTCGGCTCGACCCGGCTTGTTTACATCCCTACTTCGTATTCCTAAAATTCCTTTTCCATTCGAAACATTTGATTCCCACCCTATCTTCACTATTTTTTATATAAATTTTCCCTCTAAAATTTTTATTTCCCTTCCTTAAATTTTTTTTCTTCGATTCATAACTTCATATTACATCCCCTTCCTAGAATTTTGAAGCCCTAATACAAACATTGGCGATTGAAGACAACTTCAACAACATTTCGAATCAGATAGAGTCTTTCAATGTCACCTTCAAATATAAAGGGTAAGTAGACATATCTTCATTTGTAGATGGTACCAGTTTCTGATCTGCTTTCTTCATCACCGGACTCTTCTTATGCTTACATTGCCTATTTCCTGTCCAGATAAGATAAATTTCGACATTATTCATGTAAGGTTTTGATTCACTTTGATTTAGGATTAATTCTTTTAGGTTTAATTTAATTTGGGGTTTAATTTGAATTCAAAGCGTGGTAGATGGAGGCTTAATTTTTGATTCATAATCTGCCTATGCGGCTAAACAAGGGGATAAAGGTGACGAATTTATTCGTAGATTTTCTCAAGCTTCATTGATACATCTTAGAGATGTGGTTTTGTGCGGTGATTTCCAAACCTGATTGTTGTTCAATTGGGTGTTGGTTCTTGATTCGACTCCTACAAATTTAGGGCTTCCATTTTCTAAATTAAATTGGGTTATGATAGTTTAAAGAAAACAATCGAGCTTTTGAACCAAGAAGTCTGATAGTTAGGTGTTGGTTGTTTTACTTTTCTACATACCCTTTTGTTGGTTTGTAATTGTATAACATTCTAAATTTATTGTTAGTAGAACAATCTTAATCTTGAAGAAGCTCGATAAGGTTTCTAGGACGCATCACCAAACCATTTCGGTTCAAAAATCTTCTCCCTTTTGCATTTCCCATTGTAGTTATACTGCTAGAGCTTCGATCCGCTTATAACCACATAATCGTAAGCTCTAGAACCGGAAATGAACACTACTAAATGCAAAATCAATAAGGGATAATATAATGGTATTCTCAAATAGTTTCCTAAATAAATCAGATCGGTTTTCTTTCATTAATCCACTTGCTCAAGCCTCCATACCTAGAGTTCATCAGTATAGCGTGAATCATGTGGTGTAGTCATTCAAATTCAGGTACATCAAATACTTTCAAATGATGCTTGTTCTTGTTAGATGCATGCGAAGTAGGTTGTGATGAAAATATTTATTTTTACTCTTTCATGCTTCAGGTAGTATAGGATAAATATATCAGCAATCACAAAGTTAAAACAAATATTAGACTTTGCCAAGGGTTGATATGGAAACAAGTAACACTCTAGGGATGCTTCTAAACCAAGGGTCGATTCTTGGAGGCATTGTTCCAACTATATTCCAAGATATGGAAAGATACACTACAAATCTATATGCAATAGCCGATGTGATCCTTTGTAATTATACATCTGTGTTTTACTGTTATAGCCTATAACTTATAGGCATGGCTTTTGGTACCGGAAAAGTCACAAGGCTATGAATGTTCCGATGGGTCCTCGTACAATTAAAAAAAAGATATGGCCATTTGGCCTATTTTGGTAGTTTAATATAGTAAAACATGAAATATATGGTATTTAAGATATTGGAAACTTGACATTATATGTATAAATTTTAGCTTTTGGATCCTTTTGGTCATTTTGACTATTTAGGTCCATTTTTGGCATATTGGTCAACATAACCAAAATGAACAATTTATACATTATATTCGGCTTAATGAAAACAAAATCAGAATTTTGGTTATTTAAAACTTCCCAATTCTAGTACAAGGTTTCCTTTTCGGACCGGTTTTGTTATTTTGACTATTTAAGTCAAATTTTGGATTGTTCATCAAAAAATGACCATTGTAATCAATTTTCTTGGTACAATCAGCTGGTAAAACAGAAAAAGTAGTATTTTGCTAATTTTCTCATTTGTATTTCAAGTTTTTTCTTATTTCTCATTTTCCATGTTCAGTTACTGATTTTCCCTTATACATATGCATGTCTTCATAGCCCTAGCAACCTCATTCCATATACCCTTCAACCTCTTAAAGTTCATGCATTAAAATTCATAATTTGCGTTTTGTTTTCTGAAGCTTGAAACCCCAAAATTAGTTGCCTAAATGAGAAAAATATTTATTGGAAATTTGCTTGAGAGATCTAATTATAAGGTTGTATTTTATTTCTCTCTCATTGTAATTGTACTTTTTGCTTGCATTTAAATTTGATATAATTTATTTTCCATTCAAATTGGTGTTTAGATTTAATTATAAGATGTTAGTATATGTTAATATCCTTTTAATTGTACTGTTTTAGCATAATGCTGCCAATTCATATATAATACACTTTATCTACTTAGTCATTCAATTTTTCATTGTTTATTTGAGTTGTGTGATCAAAAGTCGAAAAAGGCATTTTAAAGTGGAATGTTATTGTTGGTATTCTCTATGGGGAGCTATTTTTGTTTGGATTTTCAACTCTAAAATGAAATATAATAAGAAAACTGCGACTATTTTACTACAAAAGGGCAATATGGTCTTTTATATTTTTTGGGGTTGAAGATGCAGAAATTGGTACAGACCATAGTAACAATTTACGTCCCCTTCAAGAGTTTATTTTGTTCGAATTAAAGGAGCCCTTCAGCTGCAACTTTAACAATTTATTTTGTACATGTTGACATCACTCCAACTATTAGATGACCAAAATAGGTCCCAAAAGTCAAACTGATTTGTAACAAAAAATCATTTGATGTAGGTAATTCCAACTGTCTTCAAATGAAAAGTATTACATTTTTTTATTTTGCAAAATTTGTCCCAAACTCTAATAACAAGTTATATAGTTTGGGTTTGAGTCAATGGCTCTATATACGTCACATGGTTGACTATTCAACAAAGGGTATTTTGATGAAGACTATTCTTTAAATTTATACAAAAAATAGTACAAAAATAATGATCATTACATAATTATAGCCACACATTCAATCACCATACTATAATTATACTGATCAGACGTTGTATTTTTTCTAACTAGATTTACTTATAGCCACACATAATAATTTTAAACATAACCAAATGCAACTTACACTCATAATATTTGTTTTTTTCATAGCTAATTCATCATATTTTGTCACACATAATAAAAGGCGCATAACCATAAACCATTAAAATTAAATTTTTTTCTTGCTTTTACTTAGTCATTGCTAAACGCCACCCTATGGACACACAAATATTTAATGTGGCCATATGTATCCCATGTTAGCTACATTGGATTTTATGTGTTAAAATAGCACCATGATACAAAAACATATACAATTACTCATGTCACTAGATATCTATGTAGTCTCTTATATAAAAAGTATCATAATATAAATCTGTAAATGTGGCTGATAGTGAAATATGGCCACAGTCTTCGAGTTTCGCTAATAATTATCACATTTGGTATAATTAAATGTGGTTAAAGTTTTGATTATCTATACAATGGACACACAAACTAATGTAAATGTATCCAAAAACAGTCTCTAGATTTTTTTAGTGACCTGTTTAATAAAAAGTGTGACAGACCGTTTTTCGGAAAGTGTTACCGTAAATCATTTTTTTACTAATGAGAAGGATGATGAACGTTGCTTGCTGGATTAACTCCTTAAAAAAATTATTCTTCTTCTTTTTCAAACTATTAAAAGTACCAAAATGAACTAAAATTCTCAAAGTGAGGCTAGGGTTTTGAGGTAGAGGGTTGGCGGCCGAAGAGGATGCCCTAATCCTCTGGATATGATGCTAAAATATGGGAGGAAATTTTAAAATTATGGGCTTGGGCTAGAACAGCTGCCACGCTGTGGCCAACCTATTGCCACACCGTGGCACTATTCAAAAACACGCGATCCATTTAATCCATACCATGTTGTAGGCATCTTTACACTACATCCTGGTAACAGGTTTCTTCCAAAACTTCATCTTTGGTCCCTGATAAAAGAAAGCTAAACCAGTATGGAACACGGGTGTTACAATTGTGCATAACCTGAATATGATTGGTGATGGGATGGTCGAAAAGACCAATCTCTGTCAAAATATGCATAAATAATTTTCTAATGGGATCAAAAACATATTGATCATTGGGAAGAGAATACCTTTTCAAATATCTACAAGAGAAGAGGTTGATGTCATTGCGCATACTCACTGCGGCATCCTTGTGAAGTTCATTGATGCATAGTAACCAAAACCTTGTTGAGGTGACTTCATTTAGTTCATCTTTTGGAGCATTCTTCCCAATATAGGTAAGGAAATCATCCCAAAAGATGGTTCCAAAATCAACATCCTCTCCAGTAAAATACTCCACTGCAAGTTCAAGAACTATTTCCCATGGTGTTAGTTCCTCCAATTATTCCAGATAAACACTTGATAAGGTAATGTCATAGAAATTGCCACATCACCGAGAACTTCCCTTTTTTGAAGTCAGAAATCCCTTTGAGTTTTCATGATACCCCATCTGATAGTGTACCTTGAAGACTTCATCATTGCTAGGGTTTTTGAAGATTATTGAATACGGAACTCTCAGATTGATTGCATCAAGAAATTCGGCCTTTATAAGAACAGTCGTTGAGTCATTTACCAGTTTGAGATGAATCGGTTTAGGATCTTCTTGAGGTCGGAAGGATGAGAAGACACATTTGAATAGTACAACTTAAGGACCCACATCACATACAACATCAAATGGACCATTGATGGGATGCTTTGGAAGATAACTAATCATAAGCTTGATAGCTTCATCGTAATGGTCATGATCTTGGAACATTGCTCTATAACTACTTAATGCAATTGTTGGACCAGTGCTTATGATGGTCGAGGTGGAACCGGTGGCTTTTGATTGTTTCTTGGATGCACTAGATTTCTCCATTGTTACAATTTTTTTTAAAGAACTTGCAGAAAGCTTTTTTAGCAAGGAGGAAGAAGAAGATCAAGATCTTTGTTTAGGGCTCCAACAACGTTAAACTTTCTTGGATGGAAATGCGGGTATTTAAACATTTGGATTTAAAGCATTATTCAAATGAGAAATTTTTGACAACTGTGGAAAACCCAAAGGTTTTTTCTACCATTTGAATAAATTAATTTAAAAGTATTGAGGGAAATGACGTTCAATAAAGCATGGGCACATTAAATGAACATGATGATGATGAAGTGTAAACATTGGTTAATTATGTTTAATTGTCAGGGATAATGGGATTATGAGACGAAAAACAGTTTACGGTTCCTTGATATGTGCTTAGTCATATCCAAAATGAGTTGGTAAGAAAAGCACTTCATTGAAAATACAAAAATCTCTTTATTTTATTTAAAAGGCATAGTTTTTGAAAAGTAAGTTAGGGATACAATGTTTTTTTAATGAATTAGAATAAAAACATTCATTTGAAACAACATTTGATTTGATCTGATTCAACAAATAACACACCCTTGAAACTTTATTTATTGCCAACAAAGGGAAAAACAACTTTGTGTTCTTTGAAGGAAGAATTGCGGTATGGCTGTTGATTAAGACTGCAATATTCCTTTGTACTGTAGAGTAACTTGATCAAAAGGTTAGAGATAAAAAGACTAAAATGAACTAGAGAGTACATAGATCATAAATCATATTCGGTGAACAATGTTTAGCGACAAATAATTAATGAAATTTGTGCTCAATAGTTAGACTGAAGAGGATAAACTTTAAAACATAGACAAATAAGTGTGCTTCAAATATATTATGGTAAATGTTTTGGTCAAAATTTGATCAAATAATATTTAAATAAATTATATGAGAGGTTGTGGTTTTTAAGGTAATGTAAATATCAAATAGTGATCAAAGTGAGACAAGTGAATTACAAGGAAAGCCCTTATTCATTTTTAGGATAGCTGGCATAAAACCTTCGGAGGTGATAATAATCACCTGCCATGTTGTTTTTGTTGAGATATAATCTCTAGATCGTTTAGATCTTTCACAGGTAAATCAACAAAGAACAAACAATTAAATCAAACAAAACAGTGAACACAAGATGGAATCAACATAATGCTTATGATTCAAACATAGTCACGCCTCAGCAGAGCTCGATTAAGAACTTCCACTGTAGAGGCGAGCTAGGGTTTACAATACTATGTTAAGAATAATAAAAAAGCGTTTTTAACAAAGGATGCATGCATGCACCTTAAATACTAAAACCCTAGAATAAAATAATGCACGGTTGGACAGGCCCAAACCGGTTACAAAACTGGGCTAAAAGGAACGAGCCCAAGATGCAACATCATGATCCCAACAATCTCCACCTTTGCGTCATTTGGGGTGATACCTTCACTTCAGTTGTGTGACCTTCACTTGCTTCACAACTTTAAACAACCGAGGGATAATAGCAAGAAGCGTCTGCCGAAACTGAATATACCAACGAAGCATATCAGTAAACAACTTCTTGTCAGCTTCACTGTTCTGATTACACCTATGGATGATCTCCAAAATATGCTCCAAGCAAGCAGTAGAGAACATGTGTTTGTCAATAAGAGCGAATAGGCATTTTTGACCTTCGACCCTAATGAACATCACAGTATGAAACTTCGTGTCAATCTTGCCCTTGATCATCGTGTTTACATTGCTAGCTCTTCCAATCTATTTGACCGTAGGATGCTTGTGAATAGCAGTGGCAATCTCTTGATCTATCTTTGCTACTTCATGAATGTAACAAACAAGCATTCGCTTGATATGATCAATGATCGGCTGATACTCCTGAGGATTGCATAGCAGAATATTGTTGATGAGTATCCAGTCGTGTGGGTTTAGATTTGGAAGGTCAGCCAGGGAAATGGTATGAACCGAGCTATCTGAGCCTCGGGTCACTTTGAATTTGACATTGATAAATTTCCCAGCTGAAGAGGGCTTCAATACTCTAACCGTTGTAATTTTCTTCAAGCTCCAGTTCAGGTATTGTGGTTGAGCAAATTCCAGATAAAATTCCAGCAAGTCCCGATCAACCTTCGGGTCTGGAGAAGGAACGACAGCAGTCGAGGCAAAGCAGTGAAAGATGAATGCCTTTCGGTTGATTCGCATATCGAACTGAGCGTCCTTTGAGTTCTCAAGACCGAAGAATAAAACGGGTTCAAGCCAATGAGTACTCGGTTCATCAATGACTTCCCTCTGGAGTGATTCAATAGTCCATTCGGGAAACATTGACTTCTTTTTATCAAGAAGTTCCTTCTCTTTCATTTCTTTCTCCAACCGATCCATCTTCTCCCGAAGCTCTTGCTCAGAAGCCTTGAATTTTGGATCAGACTTGGAAGGAGCTCCTGTAACAATATCATCAATATCATCCTCTTCATCTTCATCATCTTCTCCAATGATCTTCTTTTTCTTTTGACTTTTACTGGCCGAAGCTTCATTATCCTTCAGTCCAGCAGTAGCTTTCGGTTCTGGAGGAAGTGGAGGTTGAGTTTTGTCAAGTTTGCCTCCTTGGAATTTCTTTTCTCCCCCTTGTTTCGGAAGAACAAAAGTTTCCGAAACACCTTCAATTCGACTGAGAATATCCAAGGCTGGACGTAGCTTCTCAGCCAAGTGACGGCGAATGGAGATTGTTAAGATAGAGTCATGGGCGTTCAGGAGATGCAGCAGGATCGAATGGACATCACCAACAGAGCTGCGAATCACCTCTCTTTCAGATTTTAAATCATTAAGCTCTTGAGTTGCAGTACGGAGCTTTAAGTTCTGAACTTTGAGCTGAGAGGTTTGCTTGTCCAGCTCATCCATGACTTTGTTTTCAACTGCAAGCTCTGCCTCAAGTTGAGTTAACCGGTCATCAACTTTGGAATGAAGCTCTTCATTAGCAGCTTCAATGGCTTTACGAGCCACGCCAAGTTGTGACAGCTCGGCCTCCAGTGAGCGTTTGAGAGAATCAACCGAAGCATTCATGGTATGTGCATTTTTCTGAGCAGCGGCTTGAAGGGAATCTAGGGAGATTTGAGCTTCTGAAATTAGTTTTTCGACTTTTGCGGTCGCATCCTTGCAGTCTTTAGTAGAGGCTTCCACAGCAAGCGAAGCCTTTAGGCATTGAGAAGTGGAGGCATCAATAGCCTTCACTGCATTGGAGATAGAGGTGTCATGCTCCTTAACTGCAGAAGAGAACAGGGCCTTGAGAACAGCTTCTGAGTAAGGATTAGCAGAGGAAGAGGAAAGTAACTGATCAAGCTTATCAGTCACAGCCTTGAGATGTCGCTTGGTGAGAGGAGCGTCATCATCATCGTCGCTCTAAACATGATAAGGACTGAAGTAAGTAGAATCGAACTCCAAGTCCTCACCTCCAAGAACAGTGTTGGTTTCGGTTGAACGGGTAGGAGATGGAGGTTTAGTGGTGACAGGTGTTTCGGGTGGAGAGGAATGAACCCCCGTATTAGATACGTTGGTTTGAACTCCCGTGGTAGTGGTAGTGGTAGCTTCGACAAAAATGGGTGTACGGATGGGAATAGTGGAAGAAGGTTGGGATGTGATAACTGGGAAAGCAGGAGGAAGGGAAATAGGAATGGAAACAGGTGGAGGAGAAGGTACTGGGGAGCGAATGGGTACCTCGGGTGTGGGTGACCTAGGTGGAGTATCACCACGAACCGAAACCTCCTCATCAGAGCTTTCGCTCTCAGATGTAGTAGGAGAAGGTTGTTTATTGCCAGTAGGAAGATACTCAGAGTCTGAGTCGCTGGAAGATTGAAGGATGAGCTTCCGGACTGGCTTTTTTGTTTTCTTCTGCTTAGGCTGGGAAGGAGCTGCCTTTTCTGACTTTCGCTTCCTTGGAGTTTGCCCCTTAGCTGCTTTGATAACCCTCACTTCCTTTTGTTTTTCTTGTTTCTTTCCCCTCTTTGCCGGCTTGTCTGCTTCCTTTATGGAGTGCATCATAGCAGGTGTGAGTTCCCTTGGACCCGAAGAAGGAAGCTTCTTGTACTCTTGAATAACCAGGCTCGCCTTAGACACACAAGCATACATGGATGTCGGAATGGATCCAACGAACGAAAATTTTGACGGATCAGTGACAATAATCTTCGTGGTATGGAAAGTTGCGATTGAGGAGAGAAGCGAATCTGCCATAATTGGGACATGAAGACGATCCATCGCCCATTTTGTGACAATAGACCAGAACGTTCCACATGAAACTTCAGAATGGCGTGAAGAAGAGGATAAGCTTTGAACAAGCCGTTGCCATAGAACTGAGCCATAATCCAAATGTACCCCATTGTACAAACCATAAAGCATGGTCATAAATGACTTGCTGGCACCATGAGATCCAGCGCTTCGCTCATAAAGACCTTTGAATAATAATGTGAAGAGGCCATTCCATTGAGGAGGAAGGCAGGATTTCTTGAACTTCGTCACTGTGGTTAGGGTTTTAATGTATCCCATATTGTAGAACATTGAGAACAATTGACCAGTGGTGATGGAATCGGGGTTTACCATGGTGGGTTCATGAGCAAGACCTAGCAGGTTGCAGAAGCGATTCTTGGAAATCGAGGTCTTCTCATTATGAATGTCGAAGTGGAGTCTCTCAGCAACTTTGTCGTAGTAAGCAGTGGAGTAGATGTGAGAGAGGCAAGACATGGGAACAACCTCCACCTGGGATAGAGCGATAACGAGTGGAGAGTATTTGAGGCACTCCACCACTTGCACCATGTAAGGTTCATGGGTTGATGGTGTAAGGTCGATAATGAGATTCTGGTTGGGTTTAATGGTCAGAAGTGTTGAACGAACAGAGGTGTCTTGAACAGATGAGGAGTCAGCCATTGAAGAAGCTTGAGAAGAAGATGATGAACAGTGAAAGAAATCGTCTTTTGCTTTAGAAGATTTGAGAGCGGTAAAAGAGTAAAGTAGATTGGGAGAAACCTTTTTATACGTGAGAGTAGGAGAGAGAAAAATCCGCCCAAAATATTGTCCTTTGTGAAACGGTTCCTGATACAGTGGGGATTGGACGTTTGGCAACCCCGATGATTACGCAGGAGAGAGAAAGACGTTTCACTTTTACGCGCCTTTCCATAGATATCACCTTTTTCAAATCGACGAAACTTTTGGATAACTGCTGACTCATCCATTGTACTTTATCTGAAACGTCACCAACAGAAATAACATGAACCCTTATCAACCTGATTATTTCGTTTGAGAACCACCATAATGCTTTTAGAACCCTAGCTATATGAAAAATAGCTCATATAAAATAGAACCAGATTTTTGGAAGATCAAAGATTTTCGTGCATAGAGTGTGAATGATAAAGAAATAAATCGAACTTTGTGGGATATTGTGATGTCGATTAAGACATGAAACAGTGGATCCCGGGCACGAATCTCTTCCTTTCAAGTCAAAAGAGACTTCAAAGTGTCTGTGAGGTTTCCCGTTAGAATACGATCAAGTTCCTTTTAAGAGGCAATGAAAGGCATCTTTTATATATTAGGCTTGTAAGGGTGGTTTTTGCTTCAATTCAAGTTTCAGTTCTTAATATAAGACCGAAAGAGAATGAAGTACTTGTGAGACCAATGTGGCCTATTGAACAAGTAGGTTTGACATGTATTCAGTGACTTGTTGAAAAGAAAGAAATCTAAAAAAAATAAAACTGGATCCTTGGGGAAGAAAAGTCTTGGTGATAGACAATTTCAAAAGGATCGCTCAAAATAAAAAGAGATTTCATTGGTGAGAGCTAGAACATAGTAATTGTTCATCGTCAATGCATTAAGGGTATTGAATTGTGGGTTTCACTTAGTACGTAGTGATACGAGACTAAGATCATAAACACAGATTTTTGTGTAACCATAAACCTTAGTGGTAAGTGCTGAGAATCTCAAGGGTTACATGAATGATATGAAGTGATATGGAGAAAAATGATGTAGGTGGTTTAAGAACCAAATGTACCTCTGCTATAAAAGTAGGACCAAGCAGAAAACTCTAAACTCAATATGAGAAGAGTAAGGTAGCTCATGATTAGAGTAAATGTAACAGCCTAATTGGGAAAACATGATTTGTATATATCACATTATTAAGGCTTCACTCAAAATCTTTAGAGGCTTCGGTCGACATGCATCAGCATGCATCTAGGGACATTAAACTAATCTATAGAAAAGAATTTATACCTGCTTCAGCTTCATCATCGAGAGTAACTTTTATACATAGAAAAACATGAGAAAAGTAAAATAAAACGAAAAATATTTTTGTATTTTGTGAAAAATTTTATAAAGAAAAAGAAATAAACACAAAAAGAAAATTATTTTTGTATTTTATGAAAATAAAAAAATGAAAAGAAAAACATAAAAATGAGTATGTAAAAGAATGTACAAAAGAATACAACCAAAATTCCTTTTTAGTGAAAAAGAAGCGAACTGAGTTCAGTAGGACCAAACCCAAAATAGACCGAGCGTTCGGTTCATTTCGGTTCCCGGGTGGACCGAACCCGAAATAGACCGAGTGTTCGCTCTATTTCACTTCCAACCTTTAATGAAGCGAAGGCGATTTTGGTACTGATTCAGCTTCCATCATTCCAAGACCTTATAGAGTCTTGTTAAAACTTGCTTCAGGTAAAGCCTTAGTAAAGATGTCTACTAATTGATCAGTGGTTCTGATGAAGTGAATTTCTACGTTACCATCTTCCACATGATCTTTGATGAAGTGATACCGCAGTGCGATGTGCTTTGTCTTTGAGTGTTGCACTGGGTTATGACAAATCCTAATTGCACTTTCTGAGTCGCAATATAGTGGGATTTTCTTCATGTTCAGCCCATAGTCTCTAAGCTGACTTTGTATCCAAATGACCTGAGATGTGCATGATGCTGCAGCTATATATTCTGCTTCAGCTGTGGAGAGAGAAACACAAGTTTGTTTCTTTGATTGCCAGCTTACTAATTTGCCATCCAGAAATTGGCATCCTCCAGTAGTACTTTTACGATCCAATCCACAACCCCCTAGGTCAACATCTGAGAATGCTTGGACAAAAAATCCTGAGTTGGCTGGATACCATAGACCGAGAGAGGAGGTTCGCTTCAGATAGCGAAAGATGTTCTTCACTGCCAGCATGTGAGGTTCGCGTGGGTTAGCTTGGAATCGGGCACAATAGCAGACTGAGAACATGATGTTTGGCCTGCTGGCTGTGAGATACATCAGTGACCCAATCATCTGACGATAAAGCGTCATGTCAGCAGCAGGTTTCTCCAACGATGGTGTAAGCTTAGTTCCAAATGCCATAGGAACTTTCACCTTTGAGTCTCCCATCATGCCAAACTTGGCAAGCAATGTCTTTCTATATGCCTCCTGATTGATAAAAATGCCTTCGGGTCCCTGTCTTATATTCAAGCCAAGGAAAAAGTTAATCGGACCCATTGAGCTCATCTCAAATTTAGTTTCCATCAACTTCCTGAATTCAGCTGTTAGGCTGGGATTCGTGGAGCCAAAGATGATGTTATCAACATAAATTTGGACTATCATAAGGTGGTTACCCTCTTTCTTACGAAAGAAGGTTGGGTCAACCGAAGCTTGTTTAAATTTGGACATTTTTAAGAATCGAGTAAGGGTTTCATACCATGCTCTGGGAGCCTGTTTCAGACCATATACTGCCTTGTCCAGAATGTAGCAGTAATGTGGATATTTTTCGTTCACGAAGCCTGGCGGTTGCTCTACGTACACCGTTTCTTCAAGTTCTCCATTGAGAAAGGCACACTTCACGTCCATTTGATAGACTTCAAAATTCTTGTGTGCAGCATAAGCAAGAAAGATTCGAACTGACTCTAATCTTGCAACTGGAGAGAAGGTCACTTCATAATCTATACCTTCTTCTTGACAGTATCCTTTCACAACCAACCGAGCCTTGTTGCGAATCACGTTCCCTTCCTTATCCATCTTATTACTGAATACCTATTTGAGACCGACAACCGAAGCATCCTTTGGAGTTGGAATTAGTCGCCATACTTTGTTTCTTTCAAACTCGTTTAGCTCATCTTGCATGGCTTGAACCCAATCAGAATGATCAAGAGCTGTATTCACAGTCTTCGGTTCAACTTTGGAGACAAAGGAGTTGAACATATAAAACTCTACTTGAGAGAATAGTGCAGCTTGCTTCGCTTTCAGCTGTGATCGAGTTAAGACCTTTTCAGAGGATTCTCCAATGATTTGACTTTGAGGATGATCTTTGGTCCATTTAATGAGAGGAGGGTAATTTGGATCACAAGAGGGATCCAGTTCTGCATTGATTTCTTCTTCAAATTCTGATTGTGTATCATCATCATTAGCATTCGTATTCTCCCCCTCGAATGATGACACGAGTTCAATTTCTGGATCAGAACACTCCCCTTCGTTTGGACTTTCGGTTGAACTTGATGACGGTGATGATGGATTCTCCCCCTAGAGTGATGAATCTTGATTATTTGGAAGAGACGAACCCTCCCCCTAGATATAAGGACTATCACCGGACGGTTCACTTGAGTCTGGCTTTTCAGTTGCCTTCGGTTGTTCATCTGCCATCTTCTTTGCAGCATCGTCAATAATTTGCTTCAAATTGTCGACTTGGTTATCTTTAGCCTTGGACTCAGAATCAATAGCTTTTTCTGGTTCATCGAAGAGTAACATATATTGCTCGAAAAGATTTGAAATCGGCACTGTGACTCGACCAGACTTGGGAAAGATTTCTTGCATTGCATCTTCAGTTGCCTTCAACTTCTTGACATAGTTGTCATCGAAAGTGACATAGTATGTTTCTTCAATCTTCTTTGAACGTTTATTCAGAACTCTATATGCCTTTGAGTTCAAGGAGTAGCCCAAAAAGATCCCTTCATCGGCCTTTGCATCAAACTTGTTTCGGTTCTCCTTTGAGTTGAAGATGAAGCATCTTGAACCGAACATGTGAAAGAACTTCACATTTGGCTTGCGGTTGTTCAAGATCTCATAAGGAGTGATTGAGAAGCGTTTGTTCAGATACGATCTATTCTGTGTGTAACAAGCAGCAGCAATAGCATCAGCCCAGAAATATAAAGGCAAGGAAGCGAAGTTCAGCATAGTTCGAGCCGCTTTGCACAGAGAACGATTTCGCCTTTCGACGATTCCATTCTGTTGTGGAGTATATGGAGCAGAAAAATTGTGAGTCGTTCCCTTCTTAGCTAGAAAATCTTCAAAATCCTTGTTCTTGAATTCCAAGCCATTGTCGCTTCTCACATTACGAACCACTTTTCGTAGTTGAACCTCTACTGGCTTTATGAAGTGTTTGAGCTTGGGAGTTGGCTCTGATTTTTGCTTCAAGAAAAATACCATGTGAAGCGAGAGAAATCGTCTACGATAACAAGTGTGTACTTGTTTCCACCAATGCTTTCGATAGAGGAAGGACCACACAGATCGATGTGTAGTAGCTCTAGTGGTTCTATCACCTTTGTATTGACTATAGAAGGATGACTTTGTCGACTTTGCTTTCCCATTTCACAAGCTGCACATAGATGTTCTTTGTCAAATTTGAGAACTGGAAGACCTCGAACGTGATCTCCAAGTACCAGGTTGTTGATATCTTTGAAATTGAGATGAGAGAGCCTTCGATGCCATAACCAGCTTTCGTCTGAGTGTGCCTTCGTTAGCAGGCAAACAGCTGGTTTCCCTCGAATTGGATTGAGATTTAAAGGGTACATTTCTCCTTTTCGCTTCGACTTCAGCAGAATATTATTTGACTTCTTTTCGACTATTTCTGAGCCTTCGTCATCAAAGGAGACCTTCAATCCGGTGCCAACCACCAGCTGTGAGACACTGATGAGGTTGTGCTGCAACCCTTCAACGTATGCTACCTTTCTGATCGTGAAGTCACCATTTGTAATCATTCCATAGTCTTTGATAGTTCCAAACGAATTATTGCCATATTTCATCGTTCCACCATCCTTGAGAGACGGAAACTCCCTCAGTTCTTCCCTTCTACTTGTCATGTGACGCGAGCATCCACTGTCAATGTACCATTCTTCGTCAAACTGCTCGTCACGAATAACCTGCAAAATATCAAGCAGATTTAGGAACCCAAAGTTTCTTGGGTCCTTGTGAGCCTTTTACAGGACAGGGAATAGTAAGAGAAACATCAACTAGATAAGTTCGTTTTATAAGTGTTGTTTCATCTTTTCTTTTTATGGTATTTGATTTTATTTGACTTGGACTCATTTGATTTAGACGTAGGATTTGTGGTTTTGATGTCTGCATGCTTTTGGGTCTCTTTCGAGCGTCTATCGTCTTCTGGAAAGAGCTTTCCTTTCCCTTTTGAATCTTTAGATGAGTGAGAAAGAGAATGAGAATGAGAATGAGAATGAGAATGAGAAAGAGAATGAGAATGAGAATGAGAATGAGAATGAGAATGAGAATGAGAATGAGAATGAGAATGAGAAGAAAGAGGTTTAAAAGCAAGGTTAGATCTTTGATTATTGCTCTTCCTTGGTTGAGAATGAAAACTATCTTCCCTTCGGTTCTTCTGACAGTTGGATTTGGGACCGAACCCATCCTTTCGGTTTCTTACTTGTTGAGGACCGAAACCTTCCTTTCGGTTACTTACTTGTTGTGGACCGAAACCTTCCTTTCGGTTGTTATTGTCGCGGGGACCGAAGTTGCCCTTTCGGTAGTTGATCACCTGATGTCCGAAACTATCCTTTCGGTTGTTGTGACTTTGTGAACCGAACCTTTGTCCTTGGTTGTTTTCGTGGTAGTAGCCGAAATCCTTGTTTCGGTTGTTCTTGCCACGTAAGGGAGACTGCTTTTGGTACCTAACGTAATGAGGATTCTGGGATCGCCAAAACTGTTTTCTTTCTGAGAGATTCTTCTTGTATCTCAGGTTACGTTGGTTCTTTCGTTCTGCCACCTGTTTTGGATTTTTGTGAATGTTGGCCTTTTTTCTTCGGTACTTGAGCATGACTTTCGCTCTTTGACGAACATGTCTCACTAGATGCCATCACTGGTTCGCCTGAAGATGTTTTGGTACCACTTGTACTTGGTACATCATATCGTGTAGGTTCATTAAGTGGTTCTTCCACATACCTACTCTTCACACTCCATGATGTTTTCTGAGATAGACCTTCTGTTTCATCGGCGTTATCTATCGGTGCTGATCAGAAAAACTCATCACACCCATTAGCATTATCTTCTTCTACCAATGCTGTTAGTTCGGCTGTCTGTTGTGGTGTAACTCCTTGAACTGTGTAAACTTGATTTGGAGTGGTTTAAACCTTTTGATATACAACAACTTTTGCTTTGAGGACTTTAGTCTTGTCTATCGATGTGCGAGCGAACTCAACAGAGTTTTCAGAAATGAGATTTTTACTTGTTTCGGGTTCGCTCTTGACAAATTCAGAACAGTCCACCACATCCTCTACAGAGATTTCACTCATGTCATCATCCTCATTAAGTTCAGATGCATTTTCAACATCAATTTTATTTTCTGAACTTAATTTTCCATTTAACGAGTCAAATTTCTGTACAGTTTCGGTTCTCAGTTTCAGTTTATCGTTTTCATCCAACAGATTTTTGAGCATGTCCTTATGGTGTTTTGACTTTATGTAGGACTCTATTTTGTCAAGACCAATTTTGTAGGCAGGAGATACTTCATCAGAAGATACAACATTTTCACAGTTGTAAGCTTCGGCATCGACTTCATCCTCCTTCAACTCAAGGAAGGGTAAAATCATGCGATGTATCTTCTTTCCTATTTCACAATCGAGATGTAACTGAGTGATATTAAAATATAATCTCTTAGCAATCAAACAAAATACATTTCGTTGTTTTAAAAGCTTAAGATTGTCTCGTTGCAAATAGATAGATTCATCCCTAGACATAATTAATTCCTTCTCCTTCTGCTCAATCCAGATTCTCCTCTCCTCACTCTTCGACGATACCCTGCTAATTTGATCAGTTAGGTTAGAGTTTGTGACTCGAGTTTGGGTAAGACTACTACTTAAACTAGAAAATTTAGATTTTAGTCCATTTAGTTCCTTTTCATAGTTAGTAATAGGAATTTTCAGAGAAATGAGAATATTTTGTACCTTCTTGATCAACTCATCACATTCGTTGATCTGTGCAATGACAGGTTTCGCAGCGAAACATCTGTCCTCTCGTTCCTTCTCATCATTCAGTCCACCATCTGTTGTGTATCCTCGCATCTGTGATACACCATCCGTCACCATCAAACATCTTCCCTCAACCTTTTCTTCTTTCACCAGCAGAGCCTTGCCATTAGTGGGCTTTCTTACTTCTTCGTCCTCTGAATCTGTGGACCACACCTGCACTCCACCAAATTCATCATTATCACTTGTATCCTGCACAATTAAAGCATTCATGGTGTTATTGTTAGCTGCTGATTTCTTTTTCTTGATCTCCTCCAATCGTCTCAGGAGGTTCGCTTCGTCATCTTCTTCATCGACTCTTTCAGACTTCTTCTTCAGCATGCAATCTTTGGCAAAGTGATTCTTGCCTCCACAATAATGGCAATCAAAACCTGAGTCACTACCAATCTTCGTTTCCTTCTTAGTTTCTTCAGACTTTGAACCCATCTTCGGTTCCTCCTTCACTTTTTCGGAACTATAACTTCCTTGCCAGTTTCGGTTCTTGTTGGCAGGGAACTTCCTTTTGATAAACTTCCTTGGATTGGAAACCATCAGGGCATACTCTTCACCAATTAGATCATAGTCAGCAAGATCTAATTCCTCTTCTTCTTCAACGGCACTTTTTCCTTTGAAAACAAGAGCTAACGAACCCAAGCTGGAAACCACATTCGTTTCCTTTGACACCGCACTTTCATGGGACTTCAGTATTCCCACCAGCTTTGCCAGAGAATAGGATTTGAATTGTTTGTGTGCCTTCACTGTAGACACAACTGCCATCCATTCGGGTCTAAGACCATTCATGAAGGTAACCTTCTGCTCAATAACCTTCCTTTCGATACCATGCTTTATCATCTTACTGAGAAGATGATTAAATCAATCAAAAGCCTGAATAAGTTTCTCTTCGGGCTTCTGTTTGAAATCACCAAATTCAGAAAATAACAAAGTTTGAATCGAATGTTCCAGATCTTCATCAGTAGAATACAATTCCTTTAACCTATCCCATATCGCTTTCGCTGTAGCACATGAACTCACCAATCGAAACGTGTCCGACTGTAAAGCAAACCTAATCATTCTTAAAGCTTTAATGTTGCACTGAAAATTCTCTTTCTCGTCTTGAGGAATGTCTTTCACATCATTCACGAGCTGATTGTACTCCTTTTGAGTTTTGACAATTTTTGAAGTGCTTGAGTGAGCAAACAGACCAACTGTGATTGCTTCCCAGATCAAATACCCATTATCTTCTGAACCGATTACATAATCTTCAAAGTGGTGCGTCCAGACTTCATAATCCTAAGTATATATGATTGGAATCCTTGTTGTTGATCCAATACTATTGGAGATATTGATTGGATTGGATTGTGAATCGTCCATAGACATTGTGATGATGTTTGATCGATAACCTGTTTTAAGATCAGACTTGTAATATATTGTTAGGGCAAGATCAACAATTAATGAGATACGCCAATGAGGAATGACGGCTCAATTAATATCAATCAATGCGGAAAACCCTAATAACTTCTTCAACAGAAGAGATGTGTATGAATTACACAGCCTCCTGCTCTGATACCAATTGTTGAGATATAATCTCTAGATCGTTTAGATCTTTCACAGGTAAATCAACAAAGAACAAACAATTAAATCAAACAAAACAATGAACACAAGATGGAATCAATATAATGCTTATGATTCAAACGTAGTCACGCCTCAGGAGAGCTCGACTAAGAACTTCCACGGTAGAGGCGAGCTAGGGTTTACAATACTATGTTAAGAATAATAAAAAAGCGTTTTTAACAAAGGATGCATGCATGCACCTTAAATACTAAAACCCTAGAATAAAATAATGCACGGTTGGACAGGCCCAAACCGGTTACAAAACTGGGCTAAAAGGAACGAGCCCAAGACGCAACATCATGATCCCAACAGTTTTTATTGATTTTAATGAGATGTTATAGAAAAGATGAAGATAATACGAGTACACATGTAGTAATAGAGCTAGTTGTATGTGTATTGTGTGTAATACAAGTGTATTTATATTCTAGACTAAGTAACAATAAGTCCGATATTTTCGGGATCCTCTTTAATGAGCATATTCACATTGTTTGACTTGGTATTCCTGGGTCTTATGCTTGGTTGAATCGATTCTTTGTTGAGAATAAGTATCATATCGACCACTTATACACATGGGAGAAAAATAAATATAAATAGGATCGTAAAGAATGTTAGGAAATAAAAATAACAATAGTCACGGTCCTGAGAACGGTTCGAGATCCTGAAAGATCTTGAAGATCTGGGATCTTAAATAGGGTTGAGGATCTTGGCCCTAACAATTGCCCCGAAATTATACCTGCGAAGTTAATTTCAAATATTTAAAGGTATAATTATAAAATTAAATGAGAAAATAAAGATACAGAAATTCTAACGGATAGGGTAATTTGAATCCCATGGGGGATAAATTTATAGCTGTTGAAGTAATCTGTCAAATCACCTTTTTATCTTTCCATGATTCTCATATAAATAGGATGCTTAGTGTTCTATTTTTGTCCCTACTCTTTCAGCTCCTTCCAGACGTTCATCGAATACCATCGAATGTACTATCTGCGTTGCTTTTCTTCTTGTCTTTCTTCATCTTTACCCATGGGTAAAAAGGTAACTCGCTCTCGTGTCAACGTTATCGCCATACTTGACGATGATTTCATCGATCAGAAGGCCTTGTCTTACGATGAACCTTGTACTTTGGATGACAAAAATATTGAAGCCCCGAAATCGGCTGGGGCTTTTTTCCGTTGGTTCTGTTTTTAGAGTTTTTGATGAAAGGATCCAACTGGACTTCGTTTCTTCATCTTGGGCCTGTTTTTGTGAGTACCCTTTTTTAGGTTTTGGTATACTACAAAATTCTATGGTGCACATACAACCCTAAATGCCTTGGATCTATGTTTTCACTAATTATACATGCAATATTGTTCCAAACCCTTAAGCCTACAACTAGCATGCAATTGATGTAAACAACATAGAAATGAGTTTTAGAATTTCCTCTTTGTAGTAGCTTGTCTTTTTGACCTTTAAGAACTTAGTGCCCCAAATGTTGCACCTCAAATGGAATCACAACACACCTAGGACAAAGGATGACATTTGAGAGAATATGCTGGCTTCCAAAATGGCTCTATAAACTCCAAGAACATATGCATACCCGAATTTAGCTATAGGGTAACATATATATAGTATTGGATTATGGTAAACCCTAATCCATACCCTTGGGCTTATTATCCATGATCCATGATGCAAGTGGGGTAACTCTTTATAGATTCCTCCATAAACTTAGTCCATCATGTATCATAAGCCCAAACTATATATATATATATATATATATATATATATATATATATATATATATATATATATATATATATAATTGACACAATTAGTCCCCATTGATTTAATTAGTCTCTTTTGATCACAGAGTTAATTCCAAACAAATTCTTGATCAATACTAATTAAATTATATGATTTCCTATTAATATATTAGAACTTATAATATATTAATGAATCATAAATAACCTCTTCTCAAAAGTCCATCCTATCAATTTGTCCTGATGATACGCAACCCAAATGGACCATGCTACTATCGGGTCAAGTACATACCAATTATAGTTATGGGCTTAGACACCTATTCTAACAGTCTCCCACTTGGATATGTTTAATAACTATAATTGCAAGTACGACTCCAAAATCCTGACTAGCAATTGTAGCTCTTAAAAGCCGTTGTCGAACTCTGACCTAGTCAATGACGCGTCCATTAGACAAGGGATCATATATTCCTCCATTCTAGATATCGTATGGATTGAGACATGGATTTAAAGTCGTTCTCTCTGTCCATCTGTTGTTTCCCGATTTCCGATTTATGACAACCGACTAATTGAACAACTCAAATCAGTCCAGGCTTGGCCAAGCACTTAGCGGTGTCATCACTGAATCATCGAGGGGCCCACAGATATCACTTTTATCCATCCAAGGGTAAAAGGAATGGATAAACTTCGACTCATATTCTTGCTCTATCTACTCATCAAATCATACACACTGATATGTTTTATAACACCGAGTTACCGGTGCGTTTACACATCATCAATGTGCAACCGACTTGTAAACTGCAACTCATATCTCTCCGTTTGAAGAATATAAGATATTATCATCTCATGATCACTTGTGCTAAAGTCCATGAAGTGATTCAAATGAGCGTGGGTTGAATCCAATACTTGAATCTTATTCCAGGAGTACTCATGAATACTGCATGCAAACTTGTGCTATGTCTAAACGCCTTTAGACAAACTATAGAACCATTCATGACAGTCTTGCCTCAATACCTACTTCCAAAGTATGATCAACTGTGGATAGTTTGAACAACCTGGTTATTCGGGAAGTCAAAACATGCAAAATGAAACACAAGAATAATCAAATCCAATATGGTTTCAGAACTTATGAACACCATATTGATTACACATTATTCATTGCATAATGTTTCGATTAATCAACTTAATACTTGAATTAAAACGATATTTGTCCCATGCTCCAAGCATGCACACTATGTTTATATATGGTCCTTACTTTGTGAAATAGATCAATTGACAATATTTCAATGATGCTTATTTCAGAATCCCAAATCCTTATTGCAAGTGTAAGAATTCGAAATTCTTGACACTGCTAGAATGTGTGAGATTCTAAACTATCATGCAATGATTCCTTTTGTAATGTCTAGGTACCAAAAGCCACAAACACTTGACCAACAATATTACAAAAATTTCTCAGTGGAGATTGTTAACAAAACAACCCCAAGGAAGCGAAGTCTCAAATTCAAAGTACATTCCTTTGAACATCGTACTTGCATAAAAGTTTCTAACTTTCTTACTCATCCTTAATCTCCAGCTCCATTATGAAAAACATTTCCATATTTTCCATATGACAACTCATTATTAATAGAATCCTGTCTATTCATAATAATGTCGATGAAGTCCATCCATTACTATACTTCCAACTGTCCTTAAGCGACCAATCCTTGGCAAACCTTAGATTGTCCTTTAACAGTTGTTTAACCACTTTAGTCATATCCGGTTCTATCCTTTTTCCCTCTTAATGCCCTAGGCATTTGGAAAATTAAGAACGGATGAATATTATAGCACATGTAATTGATCCTATACCCGAAGCATATTGGACACGATTCATGATGTCTAACTTAAAGACATGTTACTTGACCAATCTTTTGCTATAATATTTCTATTTGCAATATTCTCACAATTCGGACTATGAAAAGGGATGCCGTAATCATAATCGAATTTTAAGAACGCAATTAACATTTCCATATATAGAATTTCCTTATGTTGAGCCATTCCAACATAACATTCATATATATTTGACTAAATTTGATTAAAATCTCAATCTAAGCTTTTAGATTTGAAATGAACTATAATTTCCTCTCCCTTAATTATAGCAAAACAACTTTTCAAACCCTGCAACTTTGCGAATTGAAACCTTTGTTTTCTATAATTAACATTGCTAACTGGCAACACTTACCATAATTGATTATGCTCCCACTAGCATAATAATCATTTCTTTATTAGCATTACACTTATGCACCCACTAGCTTTTACATGTACTCAGAAATCAGCTGATCTTCTAGAAATCAATACTTATTGACTTTCATTACCAAAGTTCAGATTTCTGATACGAGATGCTTCGATAAAACTTTATCTACGCTTCTCAAACTCATACACCTTTCCTTAGATAGCTCACATGTGTGTCTAAACAGTTTAAGAACTTATAACAATAAGTCTCAAATGTTTAGACCTTTTGCCATTGCTCACAATTCGAATTATGAAAAGAGATGTCATAATCATAATCAAATTTAAGAATGCAAATGTCACAACTGCTATCTCCTTAAAATCTACTTATTGAAAGCGTTTCCTTACCATCATTTTGATGAATCGGAGAGAGACCTTATGACACTTAGATTTTATGGTGTATGTGTTCCTATCCATGTGAATCTATCAAACCATAATCATAAGACAAGGGTTATGACAAATTCACACTCATATGGACTAAACTTGTTCATTCTTAATTTCTTGCCACTTGGTGGCACAAGGGCCTACCATGCCTTCCAAGTTTGTTAAGTAGCTCACCCATACTGATCAATGAAACTTTCATTGATCTCGGTGCTTTTCCTTATGCAAACAATTGAGAACTCATAAAACTCACATGCATAGTCAACTTTTAACTGGAATGGCCACGGAAACAAGAATATGTCAACACGATAGGTTACAAACCTCAAGTCGTGTGCTAGCGATAAACAATAGGTTTATCCTTGATCTATACTTGAAACTTGTCAAGATCTTTAAGACTCCTACTGACCTCTTGACATATAAGATTTTTTTTATCAAGGATCATTCCTTGACAAACAAATACTCAAGAATTAGTGAGAATTCTTATCAAGACAAACACTTCACACAATTGGTCTTACTTGGTCTTTGCTTTATCCAAAACATCATAACTTACCAATTTCAAATGTACAAGAGTAAGAAACCTTTTACTCTACATTTGGTGAGTGTTTTAAACCTTCTTAAGATATTTCACTCAAGTTACAATCTTGGAGTATAACTTTAAGATCCGATTTTGGAACAAAGTATGACTCACCTTAATTGATTCAACCATTTCAATAATTTAGGATTCCTCTTCTTAGTCATACACAAGCACTAAGATGTCCTAAAAGGATCAATTGTGATATGGTTTTCATAATCATTAAGATGACCATAAAACACGATACTAAAGTACTTTCCCATCTTTTCAGATTGGAGAAACGTTTATCTTTCTGCCGACTTTGATTCTTCTTATTCGTTCTGCTATACATTGAAATCTTCTCAATGACTCAGAATTATACTGAAACCTGTAAGCATAATCATATTGACTAAACTTTAGTAAATCATGACGAATAGGCTTCTCGTTCTTTGTGGTGGACCTTGACCAGTGCACAAGAATGTGTCCTCGATCCCTTAGTCCTTCACTTGACTCACATATACATGTGATCAAGGAATTAGTCTTAATGTTCCAAAGATGAAAATTCTCATTCATCATACAATATAACTTGCATGATTCCAAGTTTCTGTCCAATTGAAACTTGGGTGATGAGAATATTTCCTTACTTGGTAAATTTTGACACTCCCACAAACGAAAGAATCAAATCCATTGCTAAACATAGAAACATACAAACATCATTTTTCACAAATGACATTGCAAGGACGTATAAAATAAACAAAAATTTATTTCTTTATAAAATGCGGAAAAACTTTTCTTTACAATGAAACTTCAAATGAATACTATGTTCTTACAAATTTCTAAGCAATCTATCATAACTCCTAAGCAGCAGCTCAAAAATCCGATCTTCGAACCATGCGATCAAAATTTGTCTCTTCGCGATCAGATTCAGCATGCTCTTACTTTTAAGCTTCCTTCCCATTGCATGATCCTACAAAACATCAAAATGTAAAACTTGTCACATTATTTGTGAAGAATCAACAATTAGGAACTTAATAGAGTTAGATAGTGAACTCACTTGAAGTGGAACCATACAATCTGATTAAACTTCTCAGGTAGTCAGGGCATCTTCGCTTCCAATGTCCCTTTCCTTGGCAGTAGAAACATACAGGCTCATCTGAAACAACACATGGAGCAGTCTCAGAATTGGCCTTTCTCTTATGATAAAAACTTTTGACCATGGCGAATTCCTTTCCTTTCGGAGAAGGAATCATTTCTGGAATATCCTTGTCAGCTTGGGATGTAGATCTTCTAGTCAAATTTGCTTGACCATTGCGCCAAATCATTGCTGATTCAACAACAATTAGCAAATAGGTAAGATCAATAAGGGTCATGTCATGATCTGTCACATAGTAGTCTTTAACGGACTCACTATATGACTCGGGAAGTGACTAAAGAACCCAGTCAATAGCTAACTTTCTCGTGCAGACGAGACCCAACATTCCCAGCCTGTCAATATGCAGCTTCATGTCCAAGACATGAGCACATACAGGCTTTCCATCTTTGTGTTTACTATCCAATAGGGATTGAGTGATCCTGAACTTTTCAAGTCTTCGAGCTTGTGGGTCAGGGAGAATAATTGGAGGAGGTGGAGGAAGTGAAGTATGATTTCCACTTCCACGATCCAATCGTGGAACATCATCTTCAGGAGGAAAGCTTGTTCCAAAAGATTTGGGAAGACAATAGTTGTCCGAACTAGACATCTACAAGGGAGAAATTCAAGTTAGTTAATATAAGTCCTTAATATAACACCCAAATGAAATAATAAGGCTAGGACCCAACACAATAATTTACAATTCGGTAGAGGGATGCCGTAATCCAATTGTAAACTATTTGAAGGTAGGTAAATGACGATTTACCAATTTCCACCACGAAAAACGAAAAGAAACTTTATGTTTTAAGTGAATTTGAAATTCCTAGATCCTTTGAGATTCATTGAACTTTTCAATGGCATGTTAAAATCTCGATTGTTCCCTTCAAGTTTGTTACTGGGATACCGAGGATCACAAACAAGGTGTGAATAACCATGCAAATTAGCTTGGTACACTTAATGTTACAACCACCTAATCAATGTGCCGGTTAACCACACACGCTCCATTGGTCTATGATTACCATCAAGCTACCCTTTTCCACACACTGTCTATCCCGGATTAGCGTGCCGGTTAACCACACATGCTCCACTAACGACTTAACAAGGTGCAAAGTGAAATTTCATGGGTTAGCACAAAATTCACATTTTTCCTAAGTAACTAAGATTGGGAATTTAATAAAGTTTAGTTACTTAGTATTTCATTATACTTTTAATGAAATTTAAATTTCCTGTCAAACCTGTTCATGGGTTAGCACCAAATTCACATTTTTCCTAAGTAACTAAGATTGGGAATTTAACAAGGTGCAAAGTGAAATTTCATGGGTTAGCACCAAGTTCACATTTTTCCTCAGTAACTAAGATTGGGAATTTAATAAAAGTTTAGTTACTTAGTATTTCATGGCTAACGACCCTCCACCAGTCAAGGAAGCGGTGGGTGAGAGTGGACACCCATTAAACTGCCATTTTATAGGCAGTAACCTTATACCCTCTTATAGACCGGCTTCGTGAATGAGGCCTAGTAACGATAAGAGTGACTTCGTTCTTATATATATATATATATATATATATATATATATATATATATATATTAAACCTATAATATTACAATAGTATAAGCATTGAATTTTAAACTTTTAAAATTCTAGGGTTTGGAACTAAATATTTCAAAGTAAGACTTTGCATTTACAAATTCCAAAAATTGAGGGCAAGTTTTGAACTATTCAAAAACTTTTGGTATCCATAACATATGAGTTTAATATAGGCTTTAATGAAAAGACTCTTGAAAATCCATTACTTGAGGACAAGTTATGGAGTTCATAAAACCATTTATGAAAAGGACTCTTCATGTTCCATAACTTGAGGACAAGTTATGGAAGACTTAAAACCATTTAAGATGAAATTAAAAAATGAGACTCTTCACTTTCCATAACTTGAGGACAAGTTATGGATTTCATCAAAATATTTCGATCAAATATTCTAACTAACAAAATCAAACAATTTGTCTATGATCAAAATTAAACTCATAAGTCAGATAATTCATATCAAACAAGTTTCAAGAAATTAGCCTAATCATATAAACTAATACAAATAGTAAAGCTTTGACAACTATCTTTTATTAGGATGAGAATCATCATTACCATATCAACAAAATCGAATTTTATTAACTAAAATATTTTGTGGTAATGATTCTAATCCAAAACAGGCCAAAAAAACTCGAAAATATGCTGTCTGGACAGTCAACTCGTCGAGCCCATTACTGGACTCGACGAGTCCAAGGAAAAATGCAGCCTACTCGTCGAGTTCATCAGTAGATTTGTCGAGTAGGGCTGTCAGACAACAATTTCAGCTTTGAAAATTAACACATTGCATCAAATGTAATTGAAAACAACTCATGGCTTTGATACCACTGTTGGGTTTTCGTATACTACAACATTCTATGGTGCACATACAACCCTAAATGCCTTGGATCTATGTTTTCACTAATTATACATGCAATATTGTTCCAAAGCATTAAGCATACAACTAGCATGCAATTGATGTAAACAACATAGAAATGAGTTATAGAATCTCCTCTTTGTAGTAGCTTGTAGTTTTGGCCTTTAAGAACTTAGTGCCCCAAATGTTGCACCTCAAATGAAATCGCAATACACCTAGGACAAAGGATGACTCTTGAGAGAATATGCTAGCTTCCAAAACGGCTCTATGAACTCCAAGAACATACGCAAACCCGATTTTAGCTATAGGCTAACATATATATATATATATATATATATATATATATATATATATATATATATATATATATATATATATATATATAGTATTGGATTATGGTAAAACCTAATCCATACCCTTAGGATTATTATCCATGATCCGTGATTCAAGTGGGCTAACTCTTTATAGATTCCTCCATAAACTTAGTCCATCATGTATCATAAGCCCAAACTATATATATAACTAATTTACACAATTAGTCCCCAATGATTTAATTAGTCTCTTTTGATCACAGAATTAATTGCAAACTAAGTCTTGATCAATACTAATTAAATTATATGATTTCATATTAATATATTAGAACTTATAATATATTAATAAATCATAAATAACCTCTTCTCAAAAGTCCATCCTATCAAATTGTCCTGATGATATGCAACCTAAATGGACCATGCTACTCTCGGGTCAAGTACATACCAATTATAGTTATGGGCTTAGACACCTATTCTAACACCTTTCACTCTGGGACTTTCTTACCCTTTTCCTGGGATTATTTCCGAGTTATTTAAGATCACCCAAATCTTGTATATTTAAGCCATGCTAACGGTTTGGAGGATCCTCTACTAGATTGATCGTCTGAACCGCTCCATGGATATCAGTATCGGTTTGAACGAATTAGCTTACGTCTATGACCTTTCGACCATTGGGAACCCTCGTTTCTTGCTGAAAGTCAAAGATAATAAAACACCCCTCATTCTAAAATCCAAGCATAACGATGGGTCCTGGAAAGGAAAATGATTCTTTGCGAAATGGGACTCTATCCTTGATGGAGATCTCTTGCTACAGTCTTGGGTTAAAATGGGTAGGGTTTCATATTTTTACATTGAGGATCCTATCAATCACACTTTTTTTTTTGATTTTTTGCAGCTTTCAAGTTTTAAGAGCTTGTCCCTCATGTCGAAGATACAGAAAATAGGATTGAGGATTTTCTCGCCCTGCCCGAGATTGAGAGAACATTCAAGCTTGATCATTCTAGCCAGCTAGAAAGTTCAACTGCCATTATCTGAAGGGTTTTGAGCATTCTAACACTCATAAGGTGTACATGCAACCCTAGAAACCTTGGATCTATGTTTGTCTAAAATACATGCAAAATTTGATTTCCAAGGTTCTTAATCCTATGTAGCATACATGGGGAACTTTTAATCATAAAAGATAGCTAGAAATACATACCTTGTAGTTATTGGATTCCTTGAAAACCTTGTGAGCCTAGCACCCCAAGTGTGATGCCTCAAATGTCTCACACAACACCAAATGCTCTTGGAATAAACTTTGAGAGGAAAATGTCACACTTAGAAATCGGCTTGCCCTCACTCTTGCTTCTAGTGGCCGATTTTGGTGAGCTTCATGTTCTTTATATAGTGTGTAACAATTAGGGTTACACCATGTAAACCCTGATGTGACATGACTCTTCATTTCCATGATCCATGGGTTTATAACTCCCATGGAGCATCCATGGAGCATCCTATGGGTTTTAGCCCAACTTGATTAATCCATGGAGCATTAGTCCACTATAAAAGTATGGATGATTTACACAATCAACCCCTATATTTAATTAGTCTCCTTTTGATCACTTAATTAATTCTTGATCAATACTAATTAAATAATATTATTAATATATTAGAACTTATAATATATTAATACACCATAAGTATTATTTCGCTCATTTTAGTCTATCCAATTACATGATGCCATGCAACCCAAATGGACCATGCCAAACTGGGTCAAGTACATACTCTTGTCGACCTTGATTCCGCCATGTCCAGCGACAAATTGGTGGTGAATAAAGAAAAATCCTCTCTCCTTTGCAAGAATGCTCCCGTAGATTTATCTATCACGACTCTAAGATCTTGAAAAAGGAAATTAACTAAAGTTTTGAACTTGGAGAACCTCGAAGTGGATGAAGCGTTGCGCTCCTTCTCGAAATCTGTAAATACCCTAATAGTTTTCTCACTTTTTCTTTTTGTACTTGCTCTCAGTTTTCTCACTGTTGCTTCTTACAGGTGGCTGATCACATCTCCTATTCTTCCGAGGGTATCAAGGCTAAGCTCAAATAGACAAAATAAACTTTGAGGGAACAAGAGGTGGCCAACAAGGATCTTTTACAAAGGGTGGAGAAACGGGTCAAGGAGAAAGCAAAAAGAGAAGTAAAGCATACGAAAAAGATCAAAGAGGTGATAGTTGAGGCCAGGAGCAGTGCAACTGAGGTGGTTTGGGAAGCAAAAATCAAGATGACAGAGGATATAAAGAACACGGGATCCTGGGACGTAGCTGGGTGGTGTGAGGCTGTAGCCAAACTGACTGGTAGGCCTGCCAATACTTGTCAAGATTATATAACATAAGGGAGAGAATGAGAAGAAGGAGATAAGAAGAAGGAGGAAGAGAAGAAGAAGAAGACAGAGAAGGCCCCGACTGGGGATGATAATGCCTAATGTTAGGTTTGATTAGTGAAAATAATTTAACATCTTTGTTTGTAAACAATATTTTTGTGGGGTTGATAGGTAACCTCTTTTTAACTTTATGAAATGGTTGCTTCATATTTCTCCTCACTTGCATGTTTGGTGTGCTTGATATGATTGTAGCAATAGAATTTATGAGGATCTTCAGATTGTTGGGATCCTTAACAACGTGCAATAATTAATTTTCCTGCTAAGGATCCTTATGCAATCAAGATGCTATAAAGTTCAGGTTTTATAAGAACTCTTAAGATCCGAATAACTTGAAATGATTAATTATTGATTTGGTATCTGTTGGGGCCAGGATCCTCAAAGCATTCAGGATCCTCAAACCTCATCAGATATTTAGGATCCTCAACTATCTCAGGATCCCGACTGTTACAGTTATTATTATTTATTAACATTTATAACGGTTATATTTTGCTCGTAACTAACACATGTGCCAAAATAGTCAAGAGAAGACTTATTATCAACATAGAACCGTCTCAACTATGCTAAAGACCCGGTATACCAAGTCAAATAACATTCACAAAGCTAGTCATAGAGGATCCCGGAAATATCGGACATTTTGTTAGCTAGTTTAGACCATAAAATTGACACATGTATCTCACACGACACTCTCTGCTTACTCTTAGCTTACTCTACGAACTTCTTCACTTGTTCTTATTGGAATACTCACTGTAATCATCGTTTTACATTAATAAAATGATCAAGGCAGGTGATGATTATCACCTCCCAAGGTTTTGTACCGGAGATCCTAGCAAGGATTAAGGGCTTTCCTTGTAAACAATTGTGTCACTCTCTTTACCTTTCTACGTTACTTAATTCGAACATCACAGCCTCTCATTCAATTTGGTTGATCAATACTTGTGTAATTTTTGACCAAAACAATTTGGCGCCCACCGTGGGGCCGTGGTGTTCAAAATCCTTGAAAGATCATGTCACAACCGATGCTTTCTTCATCCTCCGCTCCTTCCATTCCAAAAAAATCTACCACCTCCTCCGAGTGGACCCCCTGGTCAGAGGAAAGCGCCTGAAACTTCTAAGAAAAACACCCCTCCGGTCACTAACCAAGAAACTTTGGGATCTTTAGGACTGCAGGATCCGACTGCTCCAATCATTACTACAGAACTCCTCGATATGATGAGGAAAATGACGCAATAGATGACCCAGCAGCAAGAGGAGAATAGAACACTACTTAGAGAAGTGGAGAGAATGAATGCAGAATTTCAGAAATCCCAGGAAACAATGCCCACATTTGTACAACCAAGGATCCTGAACTTCGATAATGTAGGATCCTCAGGAAATCACCAGGGGAATACAGTTCCTGCCACTGTGGCGTCACATTGGGGAACATTTACGAACAATCGAGCATCTACGATCAATGATCTCAATGAGCCTTTCAATACTCCTAGAAACCTTGATTCTAGTAACTTCCTAAACAACAATACTATCAATACTAACTCTACTAATGTTGATGCAGGAATAAATCCAAACATGGCTAGGGAACTTCAACAGTTGAGACAGATGATCTCAAGCGTACCCGGGGTAGTCCAACCCATACCGGAAGTATCTCCAACAAGTCACAGGATGTCGAGATTTGCTACCGCGATAGCCGATACCGAAGTTCCTAAGCACTTCCAAACTCCTAGCATGAAGGCTTACGATGGAACTACGGATCCTGAAGAGCATGTAGAACAATACCAGGAAAGGATGGGGATCATTCCCATCCCAGTGAACTTGAAGGAAGCTTGCCTATGTAAAGTCTTTCATTCAACCCTTACGGGGTCTGCTCTCAAATGGTTGCTAAACGTTCCTCAATATTATATTACTTCATTTGCACACTTAGTCAATATCTTTAATAACCAGTTTTCTTATAGCAGAACCTTCGAGAAGATCACTAGTGATCTCTATCTGGTGGTTCAGGGTCCTAAGGAACGACTTAGAGATTTTGTTAACATGTTAGGCAGGGAGGCTCTAAGCATCCCCAACATCGATATAAAGACTGTTGTAGAGGCCTTCAAGATGAGTCTGAGGAAGGATTCACCCTTCTATGAAGATCTTGTGATGAACCCATGCAAGAGATTAGACGAAGTTAGATGCCGAACGTTGAGATTCATAAGGCTTGAAGAGGATAAGGAAATCCAGAAGAGGAGCAACCCTTCAAGTCAATATGGGAATCCCAATAGGAAGGCCGAATCCTCGTCCCCAAGATCCTACAAATCGAAGCCCTATTCCAAACCGGATCATCACATGGTTAATGCCCTCGAAGATGAAGGGGAAGAAGAGGAACTTCCTAAGATCACTGACTATTGTTTTTCTGTGGATGTTTCAGGTCTAATACATGCCATACAAGATCTCGGAGACAAAGCCAGGTGGCCAAAGAAGGATAACCAGTCCACTAGTTGGAAAGAAAAGTCCAAATGGTCTTCTTACCACGAAGATTTTGGTCACGTGACAAAGGACTGTATAGCCCTAAGAAAGGAGATAAGCTATCTCCTCAGCAAAGGGAATCTCAAAGAGATCCTAGGCAGAAAGAAAAAAAAGTCCAAGGAGAACATCCAGGATGTTCGCAAGATCCCGGAGAAACCAGGATCTCCACCCTCAAATGCCAAGATAATTAACGTTATCTTAGGCAGATCTAACATTTGTGGTACTTCTTATTCTCAGGCTAAAAGACATGCCAAGGTATCTAAAATAGAAAAGGAGGACATACCGTTGAAGAATACCGTGGTTACCAATGAAAAGGAAATCATGTTTGACGAGACAGACAAGGAAAGAATCCAGGATCCTCACCATGACGGACTCGTGATAACACTATACATGGCCAACCACTTCATCAGAAGGATCCTTGTTGGCGGAGGATCCTCGGTCAACATCGTACTCTTAGACGCACTAAAAATAATGAACATCCCAGAATCGAAGATAATCAAAAGATCCTCGATCCTCATAGGATTTAGCGGGGAAACGAAACACGCTATTGGGGAGATAAAGCTACCGATATGCATAGATGGGGTAAACTCCATACACAATTTCTACGTTATTGACACCTTATCTTCTTATAATGTGATATTAGGTAGACCATGGATTCACGAGACGAAAGCGGTTCCATCAACTTATCATCAGTGTGTAAAGATGCCTACTCCATGGGGGACAGTGAAGATCATGGGAGATCAACAAGAGTCAAGGGAATGCTATAAAACCTCCATGAAGCCTACGACCAAACCCCAGTAGGCATATAAATTAAGGCAGGGAGAGCGACATGTTATAGAAACGAAGGAGCAAGATGTGAAGGAAGTGCCCCTGAGCATCGACGATCCTGAAGCCAAAGTACTCATAGGATCCTCAATACCTGTGCAAATCGAGCAAGACCTGTTAGACCAATACACCAAACTTAATATTGACCCTTCTTTTAGACCAATACACCAAAATAGAAGGAAGTTTGCAACCGAAAGGAATCAGATCATCCAAGAAGAAGTAGAAAAGCTCCTCAAGACAGGGATGATCAAATGGCGAGTGTGTGTAGAGTACACGGATCTCAACAAGGCTTGTCCTAAGGATCCTTTCCCTCTACCACACATCTACTCTATGATAGATGCAACGGATGGCTATGAAGTCTTAAACTTCGTGGATGCTTCAGCAGGGTTCCAACAAATCCAAATGTAACCATCCGATCAAGAAGATACATCGTTTATAACACCAACAAGTATTTATTGTTACACTGCAATGCCTTTTGGTCTTAAAAATCTAGGTGCATCATATCAAAGGATGGTGAATCGGATGCTTAACGACAAGTTGGGGGACACTATGGAGGTCTATATTGACGACATGGTGGTGAAGTCAATGAAAGCTGAGGATCATCTCAGGGATCTTAAAGAAGCCTTCAACGTTCTAGACAAATACAACATGAGGTTGAATCCACTCAAATGCTACTTTGGGATGATGTCGGGCAAGTTCCATGGATATATAGCAACCAAGAGAGGAATAGAAGCAAGCCCGAAGCAGATCAAATCAATCATCGAGCTGAAATCTCCATCTTCAACAAAAGACATCCAAAGGCTAACCGGAAGAGTAGCGTCGCTCAATAAGTTCATTTCAAGATCCTCATAAAGGTGTGAGCCCTTCTATGATGTCTTGAAGAAGAACGAAAGGTTTGAATGGACTGAAGAGCACGAAAAAGCTTTTCAGGAACTCAAAAGATACATAAGTTCTGCGCCATTACTAGTGAAGCCTATAAATGGAGAACCACTTCCTCTTTACCTCTCGGTATCCTCAAATGCAGTAAGTGCTGTCCTGGCCAAGGATCTTAATGGAAACCAACATCCTATCTACTATGTAAGTAAAAGTCTTCTGGATCCTTAGACCAGGTATACTCATTCCGAAAAATTAATTCTTGCATTAGTAATTGCTTCTACTAAATTAAGACATTATTTCGAGACACATACTATACATGTGAAAACTAATTATCCTATTGAGAATGTGATGAGAAAACCATAGATGTCAGGAAGGATGGCAAAATGGTCAGTGAAGTTAAGCACATTTGACATCAAATATGAGCCAAGATCCGCCATAAAGTCACAAGAATTAGTAGACTTTGTGGCTGACTTTAGTGATTATTTACAAAACGAAGTAGACATGGAAGCCAAACAACTGCTAGAAGATGAACACTTGGGAAAATGGACACTATTGACAAATGGAGCTTCAAACCAAAAAGGAACAAGGTTCGCGATCATACTAAAATCGCCACAGGGGGACATCCTACTGATGGGTTTTGAGCATTCTAACACCCCTATGGTGTACGTGCAACCCTAGATACTTTGGATCTATGTTTTCTCTAATATACATGCAAAGTTTTGATTTCCAAAGTATCATCCTAACTAGGATACTATGGAGCAAATATACTACAAAAATCTAGTTAGAATGACATACCTTTTGTTGTGGTTGAAGCCTTGAAGCTTTAAGAGCCTAGCACCCATAGTGTGAATGCCTCAAATGGAACCAAAAATCACCACCAATAATTGGAAGACTAGAGAGAGGTTACTTTGCACTCAATTTCGGCTATGGCTCTCACAAGAACACTAGGGTGCCGATTTCATGCAACATATGGCTCTTTATATAGTGTGGACACATTAGGGTTACACCATGCAAACCCTAATGTGCATGACTTTTAATATCCCTTATGCTCCATGGGTTTTAACCTCCATTGAGTATCCATGGATCTCCACATGGGTTTAGCCCAACATAAGGAATCATGGATCGTTAGCCCACTTTATAAGAATGGATGATTTACACAATCAATCCCCATATATTTAAATAGTCTCTTTTGATCACAAAATTAGTTCCAAATTAATTCTTGATCAATACTAATTAAATAATATGATTTCAAATTCATATATTAATAAATCATAAATAACCTCTTCTCAAAAGTCCATCCTACAAATTGTTCCGGTGAAATCCAACCCAAATGGACGATGCTACTCTCGGGTCAAGTACATACCAAATATAGTTATGGACATAGACACCTTATCCAACAGTCTCCCACTTGAATAAGTCTAGTAACTATAGTTGTAAGTATAACTTCAGGATCCGACTGGCAATCGTGGCTCTTAAATTCCTTTGTCGAACTTAGACGTACCATTTTAGATAAGTGATCATAGGATCCTCTGTTTTCAAGATATCAGCCGGACAAACACATGGAACACAGTTGATCTTATTGTCCAACAGCTTGTTTCCCGATTTCTAATTTGTTTGACATAGAACTTAATCGAACACATCAATTTAGTTCTGACTGGGCCCGACACATTAGTCAAAACAAAACCACCGAGGGTTCCAAGATATCACCTTTAATCCCCCAAGGACTAAAAGAAACAGATAAACTTCGACAGTATATGCTTGTACTAACTATTCATTGAACCATACACAACAACACTTTTTATAACATCGAGTTACCGATGCGGTTTCGTACTATCAATGTACAACCAACTTATAGTCAACAACTCATATATCTAGGTTTTAAGATTATATGATATTATTGTCTCACGATCACTCGAGATAAATTCCATGAAGTTATGCAAGTGAGCGCGGGTTGAATCTAATACTCAGACCTTATGAGTATTCATGAATGTCATATCAATGTCTAATCATTTTTGACAATCTACAAGCCAAATTCATGACAGTCTTGATTCAATACCTACTTCGAAAGTATGATTGACTGTGGACGGTTTGAATAATAAAATTATTCTGGAAGTCAAAACATGCAAAATGAAACAATAGTAAACAATTGACATAAGACAGTACCATACTAGTAAATAAAAACACCTTTTATTTAATCATCAAATGTCAATTACAATTTATCTATTATAAGTTTCCGTAAGTTATCTAATCACTAATAACTAATAGCATTCCTCAGCCCAATGCGCCTCACATGCTATAAATGCTTAACCCTACTCAGTCCCTTCGTGAGGGGATCTGTCGGGTTCTCATCTGATGATATCCTCTTTGCCACGAGGAGTCCTTCTTCTATCTTGTGATTTATGAAGTGATATTTCCTGTCAGTGTGTCTGGACCTACCATGATCCCTTGGTTCCTTGGCTAAGGCAACCGCACAATCGCTATCACAGAAAATCTCACAAGATCCTTTATAGTTGGTACAACTCCAAGGTCTCCGATGAAGTTCTTCAGCCATATTGCCTCCTTTTTCGCTTCGCTCGTTGCTATGTACTCTGATTTCGCACGTTGAATCAGCTACCATCTCCTGCTTGGAACTTTTCTAAGTAATTGCTCCTCCATTCAGGGTAAACACCCAGCCCGACTGAGAGCGGAAATTATCCATGTCGGTCTGAAAGCTGGCGTCGCTATACCATACCACTCTCAAGTCATCACTCCCACCGAGGGTAAGGACCCGATCCTTAGTCCTCCGCAGGTACTTGAGAATTTTCTTCATCGCATTCTAGTGAGCCTTGCCAGGATTCCCTTGATATCTGCTGACCATGCTCAAAGAAAAGGCCACAATTACATCAGGGCGAGTACAAGTTATAGCATACATGATCGAGCCAACAGCGGAAGCATATGGTAATCGACTCATCTCAGCTATCTCAGCCTCAGTACTCGGACTCTGAGCTTTACTTAGTTTGACATTGCTCTGGATCGGTAAGTCACCTTTCTTGGAATTATGCATGTTGAACCTCTTCAACACCTTATCTAAGTAGGTACTTTGACTAAGTCTAATTAGTCTCTTACTCCTGTCTCTCAATATCCTAATACCCAGAATATAGGCAGCCTCTCCGAGGTCCTTCATAGCGAAACACTTCTCGATCCAGGACTTCACGTCCTGCAGGGTCGGGATGTCATTTCCTATGAGAAGTATGTCATCCACATACAACACCAGAAAGCTAACTATAATCCCACTAGCTTTGACATATACATAGGACTCATCCTCGCTTCTCGAAAAGCCAAACTCTTTGACTTTCTCATCGAAACAAAGATTCCATCTGCGAGATGCTTGTGTTAATCCATAAATGGATTTCTCAAGCTTACACACTCTATTAGGGTACTTCGCATCGACAAATCCCTCTGGCTGATTCATGTAAACATGCTCAGCCAACTTCCCATTAAGGAAATCGGTTTTGACATCCATCTACCATATTTCAAAATCATGAAATGCAACAATGGCCAGTAGAACCCTAATAGATTTAATCTTCGCTACTGGTGAGAAGGTCTCATCATAGTCAACTCCTGGAGTTTGAGTAAAACCCTTCGCAACTAGTCGCGCCTTATATGTGTGTACTTTCCTATCCATGTCGGTCTTCTTCTTGAAGATCCATTTGCACCCGACTATGTTACGACCCGATACATTGTCAACCAAGTTACGAACTTGATTGTCATACATGGACTGAATCTCTCTGTCCATAGCCTCTTTCCATTTAGCAGACTCGGGGCCTACCATGGCTTCCTTGTAATTGTTGGGTTCATCCAAATTTACCAGTGTGCTATCATTGATAAATGTTTCACCTTTTGCAGTAATATGGAAACCATAAAACTCAGGTGGAACCCTAAATCTACCGGAACACCTCAGAGGTGCGGACTCGTCAATCGGCTCAACAGGAGTTTCCTCCTCAGGTTGATCACTAGTCTTTGAGGTTCCTTCTTCGGTTAACTCTTGAAGTTCTTCAAGGTCAATTTGCGTCCCACTGTCCCCTTGGTATATGAGTTCCCTCTCTCGGAAAACCCCTCTCCTCACAACGAACACAACATTGTCACTCGGTCTGTAGAAGAGATAACCAAAGGACTTCTGCGGGTAGCTGATGAAAATACCTCGCTCACTCCGAGGTTCGAGCTTGTCGTGAGTCTAGTGCCTCACGAAAGCCTCACAACCCCAAACCTTGATGTGTGTTAACGAGGGAGACTTCCCTCTCCACATCTCGTGCGGTGTTTTGGCAACCTTTTTAGTTGGGACTCGATTAAGGATATGGGCGGCAGTCTCTAAGGCATACCCCTAGAATGAGATTGGTAACGAAGCTCGACTCATCATGGAGCGAACCATGTCCAACAAGGTTCGGTTGCGCCTCTCAGCCACACCATTAAGTTGTGGTGTCCTGGGTGGTGTCAACTGTGAAATAATTCCACACTCCTTAAGATAGTCCGGGAAATCGATACTAAGATACTCACCACTTCGATCGGATTGGAGCATCTTTATCTTCCTGCCCAGCTGATTCTCCACTTCCTGCTTAAACTCTTTGAATTTCTCAAAGGTTTCTGACTTATGCTTGATTAAGTGGATATAGCCATATATGCTGTAATCATCAGTAAAAGTCACATAGAAGCGGTTAGCTTCCCTTGTGGCGGTTCTGAAGGGCCCACACACATCGGTGTGTATGAGATCTAACAAACCCTCACCCCTCTCACAAGAACCAGTGAAGGGCGACTTAGTCATTTTTCCAAGCAAAAAAGACTCGCAAGTATCATCCAACCTTAAGTCGAATGACTCCAAAACTCCAGCCTTCTGGAGTTGGCCTATGCGCTTCTTGTTAACATGTCCAAGACGACAATGCAACAAGGATGCCTTATCCAAACTATTAGAAGAATCAATATGCAACACATTATTTCCTAAGTTGTCTACAACCATCATAGTTTCATATACACCACTACAAGGTAATGCTTTAAAATAAAAAAAACCATTATAAAAAGCATCAATAGCACCAATTTCATTATCAAACGAAAATGTGAAACCTAGTTTGTGCAAACCATGAAAGGAAATAATATTTCTCGCCATATCAGACGAGTAGCAACAATTATTACTTCTAACCCACTACTAAGCAATAAAGAATAAACTCCAATCTTGGTGATATGTGAAACCTTCCTATCCCCCATGATCAAGTTTATCTTCCCATGCTCCACATCCTTACTTCTTTTTAGTCCCTGCACATCAAAACAAATGTGAAATCCACAACCTGTATCAAGGACCCAAGAGTTAGTTTGTGATGCGTTTTTTGATAGAATAGTGTAAATACCATCATGGGTGGGTTTAACCTTCCCATCCTTAACATCCTGCAAGTACTTGGGGCAGCTTCGCTTCCAGTGCCCCTTTACATGGCAATAGAAACACTCTGCTTCTTTTGGGATGGTCGAGGGAGTAGGAGAACCTCCTTTGGTTCCACTTGAAGAGGATCCATCAAGAGACTTTCCCTTGCGGCTCTTGGAAGGAGCCTTCCTCTTCTTCCCTTTACCTTGCCCAATTGCCAAAACTGGGGCGGTAGTAGGAGTAGTAACAACCGAGTTACCTTTGAGACCCGTTTCAGCAGTCCTCAAAAGTCCTTGAAGTTTTCTAAGTGTGACCTCCTCCTTGTTAAATATGATAGGTCATGCGGAATTGATCATAACATGGAGGTAAGGAGTGCAGTATGATATCAATATCCAGCTCCTCAGGGATGTCCACATTCAACTTGAGCAATCGGTCCACAAACCTTTGCATTTTCTGCACGTGGCTCGTGATGGTTTCACCATCCTTCATTTTGGTTGTTATCATGGAAGAGATAATTTTATACTGCTCCTGACGAGCACTCTGATGGTATCTTTCCATCAGGTCCGGGAGCATCTAAAAAGGGTAGAAGTCCTCATAGGAATTTTGGAGTTCAGTGGACATTGTGGCAAGCATGATACAAGCTACCTTGGTGGCATCTTTTTCATGTGCCCTAAAATCAACAATTTCTTGAGGAGTAGCAGCAGACTTATCAATTTCCTTCAGCTCCTTGTCGAGGACATATTCCTTGTCCTTATAACGAGTGACCATCCTTATGTTCCTAATCTAATCATTGAAAGTAGACCCATCAAAGATGACTCTACCACAAAGGTTCATGAGAGAGAAGGAGCCGGTATGGTTTGAGCCAGAAGCAGCATTGTTGGAAGACATCTGAAAAGAAAAGAACAAAGTTTAGATTAGATATAAGAATCCTTAATATAACACAGAAATGAAATATTAAGGCTAGGAGCCAACACAATATTTTACAATTTGGAAGAGGGATCTCGTTATCCAATTTGCAAAATATGTGAAGGTATGTAAATGACGATTTACCAATTTTTACCACGAAAAACGAAATTGTTTATTAAGTTTTAATTGGATTTGAAAGTCCTAGATCCTTTGAGATTCATTGAACTTTTCAATGGCATGTTTAATCTCGATTATTCCCTTCAGGTTTGTGACCGGGATACTGAGGATCACAAACAAGGTGTGAATAACCATGCAAATGTACTTGGTACTCTTATTGTCAATTATCACCTTAATCAATGTGCCGGTTAACCACACAAGCTCCATTGACCTTATGATAAACATTAAGCTACCCTTTTCCAGCCTTACTAGTCCAAGTTAATGGGTCGGTTAACCATACATGCTCCATTAACGACTTGGTAAGGTGAAAAGTGTAATTTCATGGATTAGCATCAATTTCACATTTTCCTAAAGTAACTAAGAATGAGAATTTATAAAAGGTTTAGTTAATTTATAATTATAATTTTAATTTTAATAAGAATTAGAGTTTTTGTCCTACCCGTTCGGCTAACGACCCTCCACCAGTCAAGGAAGTGGTGGGTGAGAGTGGACACCCATTAAACCACCATTTTATAGGCAGTAACCTTATACCCCCTTATAGACCGGCTTTGTAAATGAGGCCTACTAACGGTAAAACCGACTTGTCTTATACATATATATATAAATATTAAACCTATAATATTATCATAGTATAAGGGTTGAATTTTAACTTTTAAAATTCTAAGGTTTGGAATTAAAGTTTCATTTAGTGAGACGTTACAAATTCCAAAACTTGAGGGCAAGTTTTGAAACTTGTCAAAACTCTTCAAGTTTGTAACATATTAGTTTAATAATATATTTAAGAGGAAAAACCTTTCATGTTCCGTAACCTCCATAACTTGAGGACAAGTTATGGAGTCCATTAAAAGAATTTACAAAACATTTAACTAACATAATTTAATCAAATAATCATGCAAGATTCAATCAAACTCAAATGAACAAGGAAATTCACATCAAACATATTTCATGTAATTAGATTAATCACATAAACTAATAGAAAACATGAAACTTTGACAATTACCTTTTAAATGGATGAGCATGATCATTACCATATCTTAAAAAACATATTTTTATGATTCAAAACAGTTTGGGATAATGTTCCTATCCATTTGTGGCTAAAAAATCGATTTTTTGCACCCTGCCCAGCCAACTTGGCGAGTCCATGAACTGGAATCGTCGAGTAGCTCATTTTGGGCATGAACTCGTCGAGTATATCAGTGGACTCGGGGAGTTCATCAGTTAGAATGCCAAAAACTCGATTTTTCCAACTTTAAACAACAAGTAGCATCAAGTATATAGGAAAACAATCATAGGCCCTGATACCACTGATGAGTTTTGAGCATTCTAACACCCCTATGGTGTACATGTAACCGTAGATACTCTAGATCTATGTTTTCTCTAATATACATGCAAACATTTAATTTCCAAAGTATCATCCTAACTAGCATACTATGGAGCAACTATGCTACAAAAATCTAGTTAGAATGACATACCTTTTTTTGTAGTTGAAGCTTTGAAGCTTTAAGAGCCTAGCACCAATAGTGTGAATGCCTCAAATGTAACCACAAAGCACCACCAACAATTGGAAGACTAGAGAGAGGTTACTTTGCACTTAATTTCGGCTATGGATCTCACAAGAACACTAGGGTGCCGATTTCATGCAACATATGGCTCTTTATATAGTGTGGCCACATTAGGGTTACACCATGCAAACCCTAATGTGTATGAGTTTTCATATCCCTCATGCTCCATGGGTTTTAACCTCCATGGAGTATCCATGGATCACCACACGGGTTTAGCCCAACATAAGGAATCATGGATCGTTAGCCCACTTTATAAGAATGGATGATTTACACAATCAATCCCCATATATTTAATTAGTCTCTTTTGCTCACAAAATTAATTCCAAATTAATTCTTGATAAATACTAATTAAATAATATGATTTCATATTAATATATTATAACTTATAATATATTAATGAATCATAAATAACCTCTTCTCAAAAGTCCATCCTACAAATTGTTCCGGTGAAATGCAACCCAAATGGACCATGCTACTCTCGGGTCAAGTACATACCAAATATAGTTATGGACTTAGACACCTTATCTAACACCTACCCCAAGCAGTTAGTTGTGAATTCAACACTACCAAAAATGAAGCAGAATATGAAGCACTAATTATGGGACTACAATTTGCTAAGGATATTCAAATCAAGGTTCTTCAGGTATTTGTTCACTCTTTATTATTAGCTAATCACTTTAACGGATCTTATACAGTGAAAGGTGAAAGATTAGCACTTTACCTGGAGATCCTAAAAAAATTAGCTTCTAATTTTGAAAACATTAGCCTAACCCAAGTTTCCAGAGAAGAAAACACAAAAGCAAACACATTAGCCAACTTAGGATCCTCGCTAAGGATCCCACCAGAAATGAAGATCCCTATAACCCACATAATAACTCCAGCCATAGAATCCCTTTCCGACAAATCCGATGATCCTGAACAACCAATAAGCATAGCAGTCACTGAAGATCCTGACCCTCAGATCTCTCCTCGAAGGGATTCCGACGAACAGGATCCTCGAAGAAGTCCACGATCATGGACCCAACCCATCATGGAGTATCTCCAAAATGGCATGATTCCAATAGAAGAAAAAAGCGAAAGGGCATTCAGAACAAGAGTCTCAAGATTCGTAATAATCCAAGGTAAACTCTACAAAAAGTTTATGGCAGGTCCGTATCTTAGATGCTTGGAAGATCCTGAAGCTGCACAAGTCATGAAGGACATACATGAAGGAGACTATGCTAATCACACTTGGGGTAGATCCTTATGCTCTAAGATATTAAGAACAGGATACTACTGGCCGACCATGAAGAGAGATTCTTTTCTACATGCTCAAAAATGTAATGCTTGCCAAAGACACAACAACATCCTACATCAACCAGCAGAACCTCTACATCCTATTATCTCTCCATGGCAATTCATGAAATGGGGAATGGAGATAGTTTCAAAATTACCAATAGCTCCAGGAGGAAAAGTCTTCATGTTGGTGATGACTGATTACTTCGCGAAACTGATCGAAGTTGAAGCCTTCGCTCAGGGTAGAGACAAAGAGGTAGTATCATTTATTAAACATAATATCTTGACCAGGTTCGGGATCCCGGATGAAATTATATGCGACAACGGATCCCAATTCATAAGCAAAAGGAAAAGAGACTTTTGCACGAGTTAGGAATCAAAATGATAATGTCCACTCCTATTCATCCCCAAGCTAATGGTCAAGAAGAATCCAGAAAGAAGATCATACTAAATAACTTGAAGAAAAGGCTAGATCAAAAGAAAGGGAGATGGGCAGAAGAGCTTCCCTTCGTCCTATGGGCAGATAGGACTACTTCTAAAGTGGCCACAGGTCAGACCCCACATTACTTGGTGTTTTGGACCGAAGCAATGATCCTACCGAAGTAGTGATCCCAACGGCAAGATACTTGCTCCGAAATCAAGGAAACAATGACATGATCCTAGCCCAGGATCTTGACACTGTTGATGAAATCAGAGATCTCGCCAAGATACACATTGGTGCTCATCAACAAAGGATCACCAAGGCTTACAACAAAAACATAAAATTTAGTAGATTCCAAATAGGAGACTAGGTATTAAGGAAAGCATTTCAAAACACCAAGAATCCTAATGAAGGAAAATTAGCTCCTAAGTGGGAAGGACCGTATCTTATAGACGTTGAAGCAGGAAAAGGAGCATATTGGCTAGCAACACTCGAAGGAGACATTTTGCCAAGATCCTGGAATGCTATACACCTCAAAGCATATTATATGTAAATAAGATCGACTGATCTTCAACAAGACCAAGGTACACATGTTCTTTACCTTAAACTTTTCATCATAACATATTTTTTCCTCAAATACATTACTAACTTAAGCATCAGAGGGGAGTTAGCTAGACTAACGCCCACTCCTAGCTAACGTTTGCTATGCAGGACGATGTATAGGTAAGGATCTCCATAAGTAAGGATCCTCAAGATCCTGAAACACTAGGATCCTCAAGATCCTGAAACATAGGGATCCTCGAGGTTGAAGATCCTGAAACATAAGGATTTTGACGCACAAAGATTTCATCATCTTAACACTTGAACAATGCCATTGTATCAACGATATAATCTTTAAACTATCCTATACACAAGCTATAGACTGATCATCTCTCCTACGCTTAAGGGTACTTAATCCCCTCCAACGTTTAAAGAGCTAATTACATATTTCACACGAACTAAGGTTTATACACCTCGCTTAAACGCATAATATCTAGCTATGGGATATGAATAAGGGGATCATTTCACGATGCAGTGACTTGGCAACCTTCTTATCTTTGAACATAAGCTAAGATCCTTAAGGTTTATAACATTTTCATGTTATCTAAAGTTGGGATCTTACCCCAGAAATTACATAAGATTTATAACATTTTCATGTTATCTAAAGTTGGGATCTTACCCTAGAAATTACATAAGGTTTATAACATTTTCATGTTATCTAAAGTTGGGATCTTACTACAGAAATTACATAAGCTTTATAACATTTTCATGTTATCTAAAGTTGGGATATTACCCCCAAAATTACAAGAGGACTATAACATTTTTATCACACATTGGGATCCTTCCCCATAAAATACATACGAATCATAACATTTTCATGTTATCATGAGTAGGGATATTTCGCATAGAATACGTCACAAGTTGGGATCCTCCCTAGTATAAAATTATCGTGTTATCAATTGAACTTATGGTGTTACATAGGAATTTTCTCAAAGTCTATAACCTAAACAGGTTATCCTAAGAAAGGAATTCCCCCGTATGATCTATGATTAAGGATCCTCATCATTAAAGATCCTCATCGGCATAGATCCTCATCGGTGAAGAGCCTTATCATCAGAAGTCAACAACGATCATAAGTTCTTTTCGAAGCTAAGGTTTATCCTCAGTAAATTCTAAGGGTGAAGAGCTTAAGGAAAAACTTGAAGATAATTAGGTTCCATCTATCCTTACCCTCGAAAAGATCTGAGTAAAATTTAAGGATCCTAAACTTTCTTGGATCCTAAGCAAAAATCATCTGGTTATTAGAATTCAAGCATGATTAAAATAATTCACTAAAAACATTTTGTCTCAGGATTATTTGCAGGAACAAAGTTTTCCGGAATCCTAATTATTTAAGGATCCTAATATCATAACAGTCATGCAGGAAAAATCAAGAGATATAAAAGGAAAATGCTACCATGTCATTCAAAAAGGGGTTGCGCACAACCCAACCAAAGGATTAATTGTTTTACATTACTGATAAAAACAAAAACAACCTAAACTAACTTTTTGCAGGCGTAGACCTTAGCCTGGTCATCACTGGTCGCGTCCTTCTTCTCCCTCCTTTGGTCAGCATCAGCACCAGATCCTGATTGGCGGTAGCAAGCTTGCCAATCTATTTGGCCAGTGCCTCGCGCCAACCGTCTACATCCCCAGAACCTGCATTCTCCAGATCATTCGCTAACTTGATCTTAGCCTCCAGGATAGCCATCGCGGAACTTGTCTTTGCATCGGCAATCACCTCCTCAAGGTCTGCCAAATGTTCCTCCTTCTTATCAGCCTTCTTCCTGCTCAACAATTCCACCCTTTGGGGGAGATCCTCATTGGTGGCCCTCCAGATTTTCCCCTGCTCTTTTAAAATAGACTTTGCTTTGTCAACATGGATCCTGAGATTATTGGTGAACTGAGAAAAATGAGTGGAGACCTGAAAGAAACGCAAACATCAACAAAAGAAGACACATGTATCATAAACTAATATAAATAATGAACATGATACACACAGCTTGGGAAAATGAGGTCAAATTCCCAAGAGCATCCTCAATGCTAAGGTTCTCTAGGATGGAATCTATGGCCTCAGAAGTCTTCCCCTTACGGGATCCTGAAGCCTTAACTGTAAGGTCTATGTGAGATTTTTTGGGAGGGGGAAAAGTGACATCTTCTTCATGCTTATCCTTGACCAAACCACTGGTCATATCATCTTCAAGATCTGCCAAACCAAAACGAGCCTTGGAGTGAGTAGTCTTGGAGCCTACCAAAGATCCCTATCAACTCAGGATCCTTATCAATCGAAAAGACATCCAAGAAAAATAATGTTACCAGTAGCCATTGAAGCGGTAGTACAAGAACCCTCTTGGAGACTGGAATGTTCGAGCTTGAACGACCTTTTAAGTGCAAAAAGTGCAAGAAATTTGGAAATCTTGTCCTTAGAATCATTAGTAGCAGGAGCAAGCTCCTCAAATTTAAACACTTCATCAAAACAAACAAAATAAGGGAAGTAAATTTCAAGATCCTGGAAGTCTCAATTCAAATCCTACCCTTTTTAATCTATGTTTTTGGCAGGTAATCTCCCTCTGGAATTGAATCACGTCTCACGAAGAAGTATATTTCCTTCCAAGCGCCATCATTTTGTTTGGATTTCAGAATGAGGTGGAGTTTGTTTGTCTTAACTCTTAGCAAAAAACAGGAAGAACCAAAAGTAGAAATATCTTAAATGAGAGCCAGCTCAGGTGACCCGACGTCCATATTCTTGGACTGATTCAAGCAATCAATCCAAAATAGGATCCTCCAAATCACAGACATAGCTTGGATATAAGAAATTTAGGTAGTCAAAAAGAAATCACGAACGATACCAGTAAAAGGGTAAGTTAAACCTAGATTGAATGGGTATTCGCGAAAGAAAACCCACGTCTGGGAAATGAAGTCTGGTTGAACGTTGGCCTCAAAAGGTGGAAAAACTACATCAGAAGGTAAAGCCACAATGGCTTTCAGAGATTCCATATCGTCATCATTGAAGGAGCAAACTTCATCATAAGATAAGATTGCCTGATCACTAAAGTCATTCTCGGGAGAAGTGACAACGCTAGATCGAGGACGACTAGTTCTCTTAGCCATGACAAGGAAAATCAAACCAACAGAAAACAAGTTAGAGGAAAAATTTACCTTCACAATGAGACGATGACGACTTGAGAAAATAAAAAAGTAATTACCAGAAGCCCACATTTATAGTACGGAAGGGATAAGATTTGACTGCTTCTCGGTTACCTCGAGATGGATAAAACTTATCCATTGAGGGATAAATTTTTTAAACTCTTCTTTATCTCTTTTTCTACTTAATTTAAGTTATTCCTTTAATATTTTCGAAATTAACTCTTACATTTTCAAAAATAACTTTGGGGGCAATTGTTGGGGATAGGATCCTCAAAGCATTCAAGATCCTCAAACCTCATCAGATATTCCAGATCCTCAACTATCTCAGGATCCGAACTATTACCGTTATTATTCTTTATTAACATTTATAACGGTTATATTTTGTTCGTAACTAACACATGTACCGAAATAGTCAAGAGAAGAGTTATTCTCAATAGAGAACCGTATCAACTATGCTAAAGACCCAGAATACCAAGTCAAATAACGTTCACAAAGCTGGTCATAGAGGATCCCCGAAATATCGGACATTTTGTTAACTAGTTTAGAATATAAAATTGACACATGTATCTCACACGACACTCTCTGCTTACTCTTAGCTTACTCTACGAACTTTTTCACTTGTTCTAACTGGAATACTCTCTGTAATCATCGTTTTACATTTATAAAATCATCAAGGCAGGTGATCATTAACACCTCCCAAGGTTTTGTGTCGGAGCTCCTAGCAAGGATCTAGGGCTTTCCTTGTAAACAATGGTGTCATTCTCTTTACCTTTCTAGGTTACATAATTCGAACATCACAACCTCTCATTCAATTTGGTTGATCGATACTTGTGTTATTTTTGACCAAAACAGTATCTTATCATAGTTAACTTCTTCAGGAAAACAAACCCTTCATCTTTATTTAGGAAAAAATAATGTTAAAGATAGTTAGAACCTGGTGATCTTTAGGTTTTGCAATCTTCTGACTTAGGAGAAGTTTTGGGTTACGATCCCACATGATCTTTAGAGTTTGCGTAGAGAAGGATCCCTATTAGGAAATGATTGGGGAAGATCCTTACTGGGAAAGATCCCATTTTAGATAACAACTGGGGAAAATCCACAACTGGAGAAAATCCCACTTTGAATAATGACTGGGAAAAATCCTATAATAACTAGGGAAAATCCCAAAGTAACTGGGGAGAATCCCAACTCGTAAGATAACATGACAATTTTATAAGCCTTAGAGTTTTACTGTGGAGGATCCCAACTTAAGATAACATGATAATGTTATAAACCTTAGAATTTTATTGGGGAGGATCCCAAGTTAGGATAACATGATAATGTTATAAACCTTAGAATTTTACGGGGGATGATCCCAAATTAGGATAATATGATAATGTTATAAACCTTAGATTTAAAATTCAGATTCTTAAAATCTGTTCAGAAATAAAAGGGTTTCCATGTCACTACAACATTAAATGAGCCCCTTATTTACATCCCATAGTTATATATTGTGCATCTAAGCGAGGTGTAGAAACCTTACCTCATTTGAAACCTTAGAGGGGATTAACATTTATAACGGTTGTATGATTTGGTGATCCTTTGTTTATGAGCACCAATTTGAATTCTAGCAAGATCCATGAGTTCATCGATAGTGTCAAGATTCTGGGCTAGGTTCCTACCATTGTTCTTTAGATCCTGTAATGTATATTTTGTCGTTAGGGTCACCACTTCAGTAGGGATCATCACTTCCGTTCCAAACAACAAGGAGTATGGAGTTTGGCCAATGGCTGTTTTTGAAGTGGTCCTAATTGCGCATAGGACGAAATGGAGTTCCTTTTCCTATCTTCATTTCTTCTCATCTAACCTTTTTTCAAATTGTTGACTATGATCTTGTTGCCGGATTCAACTTGACCATTAGCTTGAGGATGAACGTTAGTGTACATTATCATTTTAATTCCCCAACTACTTCAAAAGTCCCTAGTCCTTTTTCTTATGAATCGGGATCCATTATTGCGTATGATCTCGGCAGGGATCCCAAATATGGTCAGGATATTACATTCGATAAATGAGACTACCTCCTTGTCTCTTATTTGAACAAAGGCTTCAACCTCTATCCATTTCGAGAAATAGTCTGTCATCACTAGCATGAAGACCTTTCCACCTGGGGCTTTTGGTAACTTGCCAACTATATACATTCCCCATTTCATGAATAGACAAGGGGAGTTAATAGGATGTAATGGTTTTGCAGGTTAATGGAGGATGTTGCTTTGCGTTTGACAAGCATCACATCTTGGTGCGTATAAGAAGGTATCTTTTTTCATTGTTGGCCAATAGTACCATGTCCTTAATACTCTAAAGCATAAACATCTGCCCCCAACATGATTACCACAATCTCCCTCGTGTACGTCCTTTAGTACTTTGGTGGCTTCATGACTTTCCTAGAATCACAAGTATGGACTAGCCATAGATTTTCTGTATAGCTTCCCCTGGATCATCACGAAGCATCAGACCCTCATCCAGAACTCTCTATCACTTTTCTCTACTTTAGGAATCATGACATTCTGGAGATACTCCACAATGGGTTGGATCCAGGATTTTGAACTTCACGGAGGATCCTGGATTTCGGGATCCTGATGATTAGGATCTTGAGGAAGTGATTGAGGGTCAGGATCTTCGATTATTGCTATGTTGGTTGTTTGATTATGGTCATTGCAATTATCTGGTTTGTTGGAGGGATCTTCTATCACTAGGATCAATATATGGGTTATAGGGATCCTGGTTTTTGGAGGGATCCCAAAGGAAGATCCTAAATTGGCCATTGCATCTGTCTCGACATTTTCTTCTTTGGTAACTTGTCTTAGGCTAAAAGCTTCGAATGTAGAGGCTAACTTTTTGAGGATTTGGAGGTATAGTGCTAGGCTTTTGTCTTTTACTACATATGATCTATTAAAATGATTATTTAATAATAAAGAATCAACAAATACTTGAAGATCCTATATTTGAAGACCCTTGGCCAACTGTAGTCCTATGATCAGTGCTTCGTATTCAGCCTCGTTGTTGGTTGCAACGAATTCACAGCTGACTTCCTGGGGTATGATGTCCCATTGTGGCGATTTTAGTATGATCCTTAGGCTTGTTCGTCTAAATATGGAGGATCCATTAGTGAAGAGCTTACATCTTCCCATGCTTTCTTCTTTTTGGAGTTCCTTGCTTTCCAATTCTGCTTCATGTTGTAGACCATCACTTAAATCAGCCACAAAGTCTGTTAATGCTTGTGGTTTAATTGTTGATCTAGGTTCATATTTGATGTCATATGTGCTTAACTTCACGTACCACTTTTCCATCCTACCTAACATCTCTAGTTTTCACATAACCTTCTTAATGGGGCAATTAGTTCTTACATGTATAGCGTGTGTTTCAAAATAGTGTATTAATTTTCAAGATAAGAGTACCTGGTCTCAAGATCCAAGAGACTTTTACTTACATGGTTGATGTGATGTTTACGCTGTTAAGATCCTTGGCTAAAACAACACTTACAACGTTAGAGGATAATGAAAGGTATAGAAGGAGTGACTCCGAATCTACTGGTTTCACCAACAAAGGGTGTTGAACTTAAATAATTTTTTAAGTTCTTGAAAAGCATCTTCGTCCTCTTTAGTCCACTCAAACCTTTTGTTTTTCTTCTAGATGTAATAGAAAGGTTTACACATCTTAGAGGATCTTGAGATGAATTAGTTTAGGGTTGTTGTTCTTCATGTTAGTCTTTGAATATCCTTTGTCGAGGATGGGGATCTTAATTAGATCGATGATGACCTTTATTTTCTCCGGACTTGCTTCTATTCCTCTTTTAGTCACCATGTATCCGATGAACTTGCCTAATCTCATTCCAAAATGGTATTTGGAGGGCTTCAGTTTCATGTTGTATTGGTCTAGTATGTTGAAAGATTCTTCAACATCCTTGAGGTGATCTTCATCTTTCTTTGACTTAAATACCATGTTGTCGATGTAGACTTCGATGGTATCTCCCAGTTTGTCCTTGAACATTTGGTTAACTAGCCTTTGGTATGTTGCACCTGCATTTTTAAGACAAAAGGGCATAACAATAGAGCAATACATACCTGTTGGGGTTATGAATGTGATATCTTCTTGGTCAGATGGTTTTATTTGAATTTGTTGGAACCCTGCTGATGCATCCATGAATGTTAGTAGTTCATGGCTAGTTGTAGCATCTATCATGGAATCTATATGTGATAAGGGGAAAGGATCCTTAGGACATGCCCTGTTAAGATCCGTATAACCCGTACATTCTCTCCATTTACCATTCTTCTTTTGTACGACGAACACGTTGGTTAGCCACCTTGGTAACTTGACCTCCTTAATCATCCTTGTTTTAAGAACTTTTTCTACTTTTCTTGGATAATCTAATTTCTCTTGGGTGCAAACTTCCTTATTTTTTGATGTATGGGTCTGAAAGAAGGACCAATGTTAATTTTATGAGTTATACTATTTTTATCTATACTTATCATGTCTTCATTTTTCCGTACAAAGGTTTTCCTTCTTTCTCTTTGGAACTTTATTATATCTTCTTCTATGTTATTTGGCAATGAGGATCCTATAAGTACCTTCATACTGGGATCCTTAAGGTCAAGGGGAACTTCTTTTGTATCTTTGTCTTAGGCCTCTAGTGCACCTTGTGCCTTTTGATTTAATTTCTATGCTTGTAATGGGACTGTAGAAGTCTTCATCGAGGTCTTGTAGCACTCCTTGCATTCTTGTTGGTCACCTGCAATCTTCACTGTCCCACATGAGGTGGGAATCTTCACACATTGGTGGTAAGTCAATGGGAACGCCTTCATGTCGTAGCTCTGGGCACACTCTGGGCACACTTGAGATCTTCTACCTTAATTGTCGAAGCTCTTTGGTCATGATTGGGCTCAATCCTGCATCAAGGTCAATAGAGTTAGTATTAAAAACCTTATTACTCACAAAGTTATCAGGATCCTAGTTATTGGGAGTGATGAAGGTTTCACCGGGATCCTAGGTCACATGGTTTGCTCGTTTGGAGTTGCACCCCAAGTAGGAGTGGGCGTTAGTGCCTAGGATCTTATCTCCCGATTGTTTCCTAAGGACCATGTATTGTCAAAGCTCAGGATCTTGGGCTACAAGATCGAGGGTTGTACTTTTGGGGGTTTGTGCATCTCCGTCCTCGTTCTCTCTATTTCCTTAAGCATCATTCTGTTCTCCTCTTGATGCCGAGTAACCTGGCATTCTAATCTCTTCATCATAGCAAAGAGCTCGTTGTTGGAAATCACTATAGGACGATGCTGAAATCCTTGGGGTAGTGACCAGAGAGGTGTTTTTATTCGGTGCCTCATAAGTCTTCTGAGGAGCTCCGCTTGGAGGTGGTGAAAGGTTTTTTAGAGTAAATTGGAGGAATAGGGGAAGAGTATAAGATTGGTTGGGTAGACATGATTCTTGAACGATTGTGAACACCACGGCCCCACAGTGGGCGCCAAATTGTTTTGGTTAAAAATTTATCAAATAGTATATAACCAAATTATATGAGAGGCTGTGGTGTTTAAGTTAATACAAATATCGAATAGTGATCACTGTGAGACAAGTAAATCACAAGGAAAACCCTTGATCCTTTTTAGGATCTCCAACATAAAACCTTGGGAGGTGATAATAATCACATGCCTCGTTGTTTTTATTGATTTCAATGAGAAGTTACATAAAAGATAAAGATAATACGAGAACAAATTTAGTAATAGAGCTAATTATACGTCTAGTGTATGTAATACATGTGTATTTATAGTCTAGACTAAGTAACAATAAGTCCGATGTTTCTGGGATCCTCTTGAATAAGCATATGCACATCGTTTGACTTGGTATTCAAGGTCTTAAGCTTGGTTGAAGTGATTCTTTGTTGAGAATAATTCTCATATCGACCATTTCTACACATGTAAGAAAAAGAAATAGAACTATGACCGCTAAGAATGTTAGGAAATAAAAATAACGATACTCAAGATCTCGAGAAAGGTTCGGGATCCGGAAAGATCTTGAAGATTCGGGATATTGAATAGGGTTGAGGATCTTGGCCCTAACAGTAACAAGATGAGTGAAACTAATGGGTATTCGAAGCTTCTCGGGTTTGTCGAATATTCATTTGCGGATTTGAAGACCGGTGTTACTTCGAGGGGGAGTTTGGTCTTGATCGCGCTAGCTCGTTGGAGATTGAAGCCGAACATCCAATCCTAACTTTGAGGGGGAGAATGTTAGGGTGCAAAGTCACTCTTGGATGTAGTGTTTTAGGCTTACTCTCTTGTATGTGTAAATGGGTTGAGTCTTTCCTATAAATAGGAAGTGAGTGACTCCCATTATGTAAGGAACTATTTGGAGTGTTAGACTAGAGAGAGAAATTGTGTACAAACCCATTTGTATATCCTTTCTAGATCTAATATGAGCTTACAAAGATTTATTTACTCCTTGTGTTCTTGAATTTACATGATGATTCACTAGATCTTTCTAATTCCGCACATGCCATCATAATCAACACCACTACAATTGGTATCAGAGCGGGTGTTCTTGATTTGATCAAGAATTGATCCTTGATGGCAATCTTGATTTGGTGATTCATTTTTTGATCATTGATCTTCGTGATTTGGAGAGTTTGGATTCTAGAAATCGAATTCATCTTTGATTCTACTCATAATTCGATTTTCTTCACTAGAATTCAAGTGATTTTTGCTTTATCTCTCTAGAAAACTCATTCAAAATCACTTTCTCTCTCTAGAAAATCCAAGTTCATATCGTTTGATTCAAAAGAAAAGAAGCAATTATGGAGAAATGGATGATACATAGTAAAGAAGTTCAAGGTGAATGCACTTTTGAATATCTTCTTTATAGCTTGACTGTTGGATTGAAAAGTGAATATGATATCATTGTAAATGGAGAAAAGAATGAAGTTGGAGAATTAATTAGTTGTCCAATTTATCAAACCAAAGATTTGTTTGATCGTTTGGTTACAACATATCAAAAGAGACGAAGAAATAGAAGAGATGGAGAAGTCATAAAAGGAATTTCTCGTGCTGAATGCAAATATGAAATCAATAAACTTGAATATTATGAAGATTATCGTGAAGCTCGGGATGGTGTTCTTGATGATGATGATGTTCAAGAAAAAGGAGTTCAAGTTGATTTTCCTGATGAAAAAGTTTTTTGCTCGATTGGAGTTCAAACCGATGATATTTTGTGTTCTTGTGATTCGTTTGAAGGAATGATTCCTTATCGGAAGCCGGTGATCCAAGAAATTCACAAGTATCAAACTCCAAAAGATTTGATTCAAACTCAAAATGTTCATGTTGTGAAAAGTGGGTTTGTTCATGGAGTCAAGTCTTCAAGATGCAAAAAGATGAGAAAGAAAAAGAAGAAGAAGATTAAAAGGAAGAACAAGCGGGTTTATTCACAAAAATGGTTAAATGTTGTTGTGAAGCCGAAATCCGTGAAGCAAATTTGGGTTCCAAAGTTACAATCTCCAAAGGTTGCATTGAATTTGAAGTCAAAACCCAATACTGTTGGTGGTTCTTTTGAAGATGTTCTTGGATCGTTGAAGAACAAGAAGAACACGAAGAACGAGTTGTACATCTCGCATAATGGGTGGTACAATGTTCAAATTGGAGATTTTCTCATTCCAACAAAAGAACCAAGATCTTCTAAATTTGATTCGTTCGTTGAAAACGGAACTCGATTCGTCAAAAAGGTATCTCAAATTTTCGATTCGTATTTTTTGTTTTTCATTTTTGATCGATTTGCCTCGTTGGATCTAATCCGTTTCAAACCCCATTGATGATCCAATATTTTTTTATTGATCAAATCCAAAACAAAATCATTTTAGATCTTTCAAAATCCAAAATTCGTTACTGTTTATGTTTAAGCCCAAAAATCCGAGATTGCAATTAATTGTCAATTTGAGTCTAACATATCGGATCTGTCACTGTTCATAAATCCAAATTTTGAGCCCAAATGTTAAATCACTTACTATTCATCGATCATTTCTAAAGCCCAAAAATTAGATGAAGTTGTTTATCAAACAATTTTCCACACCAATTCGACTATCGTCTTCACAGATTGTGTCGGTGGTCATACATCACTTTCATCATTTCTTTTTTCTTCGATTATGTTCTAATAATCTGAAGTCTTGATCGATTTATTCTTTGTGATTCATCTTTGATATCGGTTAATCCTTTTACGATTTCAAAATTCATGATCAACCTGATTAAATTGATCTTATTATTGTGTTGATTGTATTTGAGAATCTTATTCTGGGTGAAGAACAAGTGATGAACAAAATGAAATCGGTGATTTGATGATTTGATTTGTTGGCTGTGGGGAAAAGAAGTCAAAATCGAGTTCGACAGTTGAAGAAACGATTGAAATCAAAGCTTGATTCAACATGTCTGACACGGATTTCAATTGATTTTGGTTATGGATTTTAGGATCGAATGGCTTGGGGTTATCGATTTTCAATTTCTTTGAGTTGCGATTGTTGATCGTTCTTGGAATCGATGTTTAATTAAAGAAAGTCAAACAAAAGTCAAAATCAGATTTAGTTTGTTGATTCAGTGAATAGAAAGTTGAAATTGGTTTTTACAAGTTGTTTAGAGGTTGTAAGAGTCGAAATCTAGCTTAATTTGGGTTTAAGTTTGAATTTGGAAGTAAATGGGTGTATGTTCATGATGAACGAACACTGTGTTCGTTCGTATTCGTTTCTTGAACGAGATGTGTTGGGATTTGATTTCAATGTTCAAGGGATGAAGTGATTGAAGAGGAAGGCAGTCGAAATTGTATTGTGATTTAGTTTGAATGATAAAAGCGAAGGCTGATTTGGTATTGTTTTGGGATCGTGGTTTGATGGTCGAAGAGATGGGATCATTGTCAAGAGTCGACGATTTGGGTATTTTGGAGTCGATGATTTTATTGATTAGGTTTAAAACAAGAATCGTTGATTTTGAGTATTTCGAATGATTGATCGATGCTTGATAACAAATCTGTGACTTTAAGAACTAAGGGTGGTTTTGGGTCAGAACAAATGATCGATTGGGTTGGAATTTGAATGGTTGGACTGGTAATTTGGATAAATTGTTGTTTGATGGATCTAGCAAATGGATTTTAGATTCGAAGGGTTCCTAGACGATTATTGATTTTGGGTCGACGATTTTCAACTGAGAACTGAATTTGGAGTCGATCTTTGAAGGTTTGATAGTTTTGGCTTGAGAACGAAGATTTGGGATAATAGCAGACTTTGGATCGTCGATATGAGAAGGAATGAATCGTGAATTTCGTTAGTTTGGCCCTTGACACTTCGTATGTTTGTCATTTTTCACCTAAGGATATTTCGTATGTTTTGCCAAAATGCTTCGTATGAATTGAAAGGAAATGACAAAGTTTCGAATTTGACCCCTGAACCTTCGAATTTCTGACACTTCGAAAATTAACTCAAGTTTCGAATGTTTGACACTTTTCACCCAAATTCGAAAATTTTTTGGAGCTTCGTATATTTTGGGGATTCTTCGTATGAATTGAGAACAAATGGCAGAATTTTCGAAAATAGTCCCTGAGACTTTGAAATTTTGGCAGTTTGCACTCAAATTCGAAAAATGACTGTTTTTTTGCTGAAAATTGAAGAAAGTGCATTTCAGGCCCCTGAAGTTTGTGCAAATTGATGCTTTTTACCCAGATTTGGAAAAGGGGGAGAGTTTTGCATATTTTACTGTTTTGGGCACACCGGGTCACTGTAGAATTTTGAAATTGACAATTTCTACCCATTTTTGAGAAATTTTGTCAAAGGCGATACGTGAACGAAGCTAAAAATTCAATATTTTTTGGACTTTCCGGATTGAAGCACATAATTTATGCCACATGTTAAGGGGGAGTTTTGACACGAAAAAATTCAAATAGAGCACGTTCTCTTTCCTTGAAGGTTTTATAATCAAGTTTCGATTATAAAAAGGGGGAGAAATTTATATGGAAATTCGAACTTGAATTTTTCATATTACGCGGATTTGAAGACCGAAGTGACCTTAATTTTTGAAGCTTACGAAATGATGAAATTGGAAGTTCGGAAATGATGTATTTGAAATGGGTTTGGTTTTATTGAAGATTTTTGGGGTGTGTTTTTATGCGCAACTTTTGGGTGATTTTTTGGAGTTAATCATTCGTTGCTGCTCGGATTGTATGGTCTCACATCCTAGAGCCCAAATTGAAGAATCATGGAAGAATTGAAGATTGAAGTTCGTTTCGACATGTGTCACCTTTGAGGCTCGAACCGCGTAGTTGCTCGATTTTGGAAGATTTGAAGTGGGTCATCCATTCCTAACTTTGAGGGGGAGAATGTTGGGGTGCAAAGTTCTTCATGTATGACTTTGTAATGGTTTGACTCTTGTAGACCCACTTGCATGTGGTGCATTAGACTTTAGACCCATGTGTTAGTGAGAATGAGAGAGAGACATGTAAACACCTCTATAAATAGTAGATTCATACCACTTGTAGAGGTGTGCTTGAGAGATGTAAAAGTGAGTGTGTTACTATGTGTTATTTATGTAGTCTAGATCTAGATCCTTTTTGTAACACCATATACAATCAATACATCTCTTGAACACCCAAATCACCATGTTAAGTTGTGCAAGCTTTAATTCCGCATGCCAAACCATGTTCTTTGTCACTACAGAAACATATCTATTTGTTATATGCGAATACTTTGCAATCCTTGCCATTTAGCGTTTCAAGAAAAATTAAGGATTAGGATTCACTATTCCTAAAATATCTGAAAATCCATTAATTTTAGTGGAATTAAGTGCTTTAGTGAAGACATCAACTATTTCTTCATGTGTGGGAGAAAAGATGAGTCCAGTGTTACCTTTAAGGATATGATCCTTGATGAAGTGATACTACAATTCAATGTTTTTTTGTCTTTGAGTGTTGAATGGGAGTGTGTGCAATATAAATGTCACTCTTAAAATGATAGTAATTTAGGATTCGAATCATTCTATATCTGTAACTCATGAGTTGTGTTTTCATCCATAAGACTTGTGAGCAGCAGCTGGCTGCGATAGTGTATTCTGCATCTGTGGTGGATAGTGATACATAGATTTGTTTTCTGGATGACCAACTCACTAGTCTTCCTGCTAGGAATTGGCATCCTCTAGAAGTGCTTTTACAGTCTAATCGACATCCCACATGATCTAAGTCTGTAAAGGCTTGTAGACTAAATTTGTTCCCTGATGGGTACCAATGACCCAAAGCTTTGCTCCCATTAAGGTATCTGAAAATTTGCTTGACTTTAGTTTGATGAGACACCTTGAGATCAACTTGGTATCTGGCACATAAACCTATTATGAAGAAAAAATCCAGTCTACTTGCTGTCAGATACAGTAGAGAAACAATCACTCATTGGTATACCTTCTGGTGGGATCTGCGGTGAACTTATAACCAAAGGCCATATGGACCTTTGCCTAAGAAGACTTATCCATTGGATATTTCTTTAATAGTTTAGTGGTATATTTTTCTTGACGAATGAAGATTCCTTGTGGGACTTGCTTGATTTGAAGACCAAGAAAGAAATTAATCTCCCTATTCATGCTCATTTGAAACTTACTTGTCTTGAGGTTGGCAAATTCGTCTACCATAACTTGGTTAGTTGAGCCAAAAATAATTTCATCCATATAGAGTGTAGGATCAATGACCCCATTCTATTATCTAGACTTAATAAGAAACATAAAAAGAGTTGCATACCAAGCCCTAGGTTCATTCTTCAATCCATTCACAACTCTCTCCAATTTGTAACAGTAATGAAGAAGATCAAGATTCTCAAAACCTAGAGGTTGCTGTAAGTATACCTATTGTTTTAGTTCTCCATTTAAGAATGCACTTTTATATCCAGCTGATGTACTTTGACATTTTTATGCACCGTATATGCTAGGACATTATGTAAATCCTCTAGCCTTGCAACAGGAGCATATTTTTTTATCGTATTCAATTCCTTATAATTGATCATAACAATTTGCTACTAGTTGGGCTTTGTTTCTTATTACCGCACCTGTATCATCCAAATTATTATGAAAGACCCAACGAGTTGCAACTATGGTATGTACCTTTCACTTGGGAACAGGTTTCCAAACTTTGTTTCTCTCAAACTCTACAAATTCCTCTTACATTACAACAATCCAGTCATGATCCAGAGGAGCTTCTTTGATAGTTATGGGCTCAATAGATGACATGAATGCCACATAGTGAAAATATTTGGTTATGTCTTCAGATAATCGAGTTTTAATACCTATAGAAGGACTTCCTATTATTTGGCTAGACGGATGATCTCTTGTCCAGATGTGTAGACGTGATTGATGATATTCAACAACTGCATTGTATGGAATGTCTTCAACTTCGGGAGGCATTTGTCTTTGAATGTCTTGAACTTTTTCCCCTTCGATTTGAGAACATCCCGCTGATAATTCTTGAACAATAGGAATTTGTTGCTCTGTTGTAGATGAAGGCCCCCCCTATAAAGTGGATGGTTCCCCCTGGATTGAAGCATTACGAATTATGGGAACTTCACTAGTTTCTACTTCTTCAACATCTTCTTTGGATTCTTCTAATTCTTCAGAGAGTTACAATCGATTGTGGACGATTGGAACAGATTTATCTACGACTGGAACTTCTATGGTTGTGACTATTTTTGGATCATAGGGACTGCTTTCCCTTTTAACTGGAAAATTAGAAGTCATATGCAAAGAGTCTTCAGAGAGGGAGGGTCCAGAGTCTTCGGCATGTTGTAATTATGCAGAAGGTGAGACTAAGACTTTAGATAGTCTCGCTACCTCTGGAGGATCAAAGAGAGTATCATAGTTAACTTCAACAACATTGAGAGGTACAGAGTAAATAAGAATGTCATTTTCCATAAGAAACTTTGTTCCATTAATTGGAGTAGTCTTCCGGATGTAGAAGTTATCAAATTTCACATCAAAGTTTTCTTCACTTATCCCTATTCTTCGGATCAGAACGATGTATGTAAATTTGTTTGTAGAATATCCCAATAATATTCCTTCAACCAATTTAGGTGCAAACTTGCTCAGATGCTCGTTGTTCTTGACCCCAAAATACCTGCAACCAAAAATATGAAAGAAAAGGACATTGCCTTTACGATTGTTAAAACCTTCTTGCGATGTATTAGTCAGTCGGTTGTTGATTATCCTTGGGTTATGCACAAAGTAGGTTGTTACAATTGCCTCTGCCCATAAGTAAAGAGGCAAATTTGCGAAGTTGAGCATGGATCTGACAGCTTTTAGAAGAGTTATGTTCCTTCTTTCTACCACGCCATTATGATGCAGTGTGTATGGTGTGGAGAAGTTGTGATTGATTCCTTTTGACACCAGGAAGCCATTCAAAAATTGATTGGTGAACGATGTTCCATTATCTCTTCAAATTGTTTAGATGAGAACATTGATCTATAATTCAATTTCCTTAATGAAGTTGATTAAGGTCTATGGTGTTTCTGATTTCATTCTTAAGAAGAAAACCCAAGTGAAACGAGTATAGTCATCAACAATGACTAGAAAAAGTGGATGGACTGTAGAGATCAGTGTGAAGTAAATCAAAAGGTTCAGTCATTGATGAATTTAGGATCAAAGGGTGACTCCCTTTCATTAGTTTTCCACACTCACAAGTAGGGCATGAAGTGTCATTGTCGAATTTGAGGAGAGGAAATCCTCACACCATTTCTCCAAGAACCAAATTATTTATACTGGAAATTAAGATGAGAAAGTTTTCGGTGCCATAGTCAACTCACCTCGTGTAACATCCCAAAATTTGAGGCCGAAAATTTCTTTTTTAATTAAGTGATTTATAAAACGATTTATCAAAACATTGCCAAAATCATGTCAATACATGAAACCATAACATCATGTCTCAAAACCGTATCATCGGAAGTAATAAAATATTAGAGTACAATCCCAGAAAACTCTAAGCAGAAATCATGTGTGTGTGATGCGCTGCTATGCCGTCGGCTCCTTCCCCTTGGACGAAGAGGTACCTGAAACCAAAACTGAAACTGTAAGCACAAAGCTTAGTGAGTTCCCCCATCATACCACATACCAATCAATCATATATATTGTCGGGCAATTCTGGGGCGCCCGACCTACCCATGTCAATCCATTCTGGGGTGCTGACCTACCCGTGTCAAGCCATTTTGGGGTGCTGACCTACCCATGTCAGGCTATTCTGGGGCGCCGACTTACCCTTCGGTCTATCTGGACCGATCACGGGAACTATTTCACCCCTTACCGCTAGCATATAATATCATATCATAATCATGCTGTCAGACATATCTGGGGTGTCCGACCTACCCATTGGTCCTAACGACCGAATCGGGGACTAGTCCCCTCCTACTGATACTATCTCACCCAGCATACTAGCATACGCACATATCAAGCAATAGCAAACCAAACAATTATCACAAAGACAATCATCTCAACTAAACAACTACTAGTGGGCCGACCTTGGTGCCTTAGACCCACTTCTACTGGAAGGTAACTCACCTCGATGTCGTATAGTGTCTGAACTGTCCTCCACGTGAAGATCGACTCTCCTTGTCTCCTCAATCCCTAAACGACAACCCTCAAGTCATCAAACAGAATATACAACCCTAACCAGGGTCAACTCAAAACCCGTCAAAGTCAATCATTGGTCAAAGTCAACACCCAGTTGACCTGACTCGCCGAGTTGGTCTACCAACTCGTCGAGTCCATACTCCACTAACCCTATACAACCCCGACTCTACTCGTCGAGTCTAGCAAGAACTCGATGGGTTCTCCTTCAACCATACCATCGGGACCATCTTCATCCGGCTCGCCGAGTTCTTCCTTGAACTCGTCGAGCTCATCTCCCTCATAAGAATGCGTCCAGTCTATGACTCGCCGAGTTGTATGAACAACTCGTCGAGTCTGGCTTCAAAGATTAGGAGATGGCCTTGGACTCACCAAGTTTGCTCAACCACTTGTCGAGTCCCATGATTCCCAGATCCCTATACGAGTCTAAACAACTGAGGGACCTTCCATCCTAACATCTGGTCCATCAGCAGAAAGGATTTGGTGGTCATTACACCCCGACTCGTCGAGTCCCAAGAATGGCTCGCCGAGTCCATCCTTGACCATCACTATACAGTCGATTTAAATGGGTCTTAACACATCAAAACCATACATCTGGTCTCCTAATGTCCATTTTAGACGTAAAGTTTCAAACTCGGTGCACATGCATGGGGTCTTTGGCTCAAAAAGCCATAAAAGAAGGCCTACAAGATGCATGGGGTGTTTATGGCAGAAAAATGGGCACCTTTGTGCCATAAAGACCCACAATAGTCCTAGATCTGAAGCACAAACTGTCTTCCATCACTTAATCCCGAATACAACCTCTCTAGGGCTCATAAAGATGTAGGAAAAGGTCCAAAATCAAAATCTAGACAAAGGGGTTGACAAAGGTTTAGCTTCATACCTCTAATAAGCTGGAAATGAGCTCCAAACTCTGGATCTTCTTGTTTCCCCTTGATCTCACAAGTCTCCTTCTTCTTTTCAAGTTTTAAACACACAAAGTAACACCACAAGGCTCAAGGACACACTAAGAATGGCTAGAGTTTCGATATACAACTTTCTGGGAGTGATAGGGATGATGGAGACTGAGATAAGGTGTTTAAATAGGGTGCAAACTCTCAAATTTAGGGTTTCACTCAAACAGCACCTACGCGCCGAGTCAGTCTCCCGACTCATCGAGTAGGTCACTTAAACTGTCCGCGGATCCCGACTCTAATCGTCGAGTTGGGCGTCCAACTCGTCGAGTCCCAGAGAAAAACACAATAAATGTTTGAATTAAATGTGTACCAGGAATCGGGTGTTACAAATCTCCCCCACTTATTTTAGACTTCGTCCTCGAAGTCTGCTGCTCGGTCCTGAAAAAGCTCAGGGTAATGCTTCCTCATTTCGTCCTCCGGCTCCCAGGTCCGTTCCGAGCCCTTGCAGTGCTGCCACTGCACCTTTACCGGCTCCACTCTATAATTCCTCAGATCCTTTGACTTCCTGTCCAAGATCGCCACATGCCGCTCGATGTAGTTATGGCTGTCATCAACCTAAATATCCTCTAAAGGCAGCACTGCCGAATCGTCCACCAGACACTTTCGCAACTGGGAGACGTGAAAAGTGCTATGAATCTGACTGAGTTCGGCTGGTAGATCCAGCCTATACGCCACCTTGCCCACCTGGGCTACAACCCTGATTTGAATCGAATGACGCCCTTCCAAGGCGACACCTTCAGGAGCACCATATCCCCGACCTGGAATTCCAGGTCCGATCGACGCTTGTCGGCATAACTTTTCTGCTGACTCTGAGCAGTCTGAAGCCTGCTCCGCACCTGTTGGATCCTCTCCGTAGTCTTGAGTACCACCTCGGTACTCCCCATGACCGTCTGACAAGCCTTACCCCAGCATATCGGGGTCCTACACTTCCTCCCATACAACATCTCGAAAGGAGGGCGGTCGATACTCGCATGATAGCTATTATTGTAGGAGAACTTTGCCAACGAAAGGTAAGTATCCCAACTACCTCCGAAGTCTAAAACACATGCCCGCAGCATATCCTCTAGAGTTTGGATGGTCCGCTCGCTCTGACCATCCGTCTGCGGGTGAAAGGCGGTGCTAAAATGTAGACGAGTACCCAGCTCATCATGAAACTTCTTCCAAAACCTGGAAGTGAACCGCACATCCCTGTCGGAAATCACTGAACCTGGCACCCTGTGTCACAACACCACCTCCGTGATATAGATATCGGCCAACCTTTCAGCCAAAATGCTTTCCTGAATCGGAATAGAATGGGCGCTCTTGGTCAATCGATCAACAATCACCTATATCGAATCCACTCATCGTGCTGTCCTGGGAAGCTTCGTGATAAAATCCATAGTAATATCCTCCCATTTCCACAGCGGGATGTCCAACGGCTGGACCTTGCCGTGAGGTCTCTGGTGCTCAACCTTGACCTTCCTGTAGGTCAGACACCTCTCAACAACCAAGCTACGCCCTTCTTCATACAGGGCCACCAATAATCAAGACGAAGATCCATGTACATCTTCGTCGCCCCGAGATGAATAGAGAATACGGATTTGTGCGCCTCCTCCATCAATATCTGAAGCACACCTCCATGATATGGGACCCACACTCTACGGTAAACAGTCAACAACCCCCGGTTGTCATAGTCGAAGGAGGAAACTTGACCTACAATTCGCTCGCTCTTCTGATGTTCCTCCTTCACAGCCTGCTGCTGGGCCTCCTGAATCTGCTCCAGTAGCGGGGTTACAACTGTCATCCTCAGACATATGTCCCTAATCGGCGCTGCCTTGCGGCTAAGCGCATCGGCCACGACATTGGCCTTCCCGGGGTGGTAGAGGATCTCACAATCATAATCCTTTACCACATCAAGCCACCGACGCTCCCTCATATTCAGATTTGGCTGGTCTATGAGATACCTCAAGCTCTTGTGGTCCGTGTAAATAGTACAACGAACCCCATATAGGTAATGACGCCAAATCTTGAGGGCGAAAACAACAGCCCCCAGCTCCAAATAATGCGTCGGATAATTCGCCTCATGAGGCTTCAACTGCCTCGAATCGTAAGCGATAACATGCCCTCTCTGCATCAGTACTGTGCCCAAACCCGAGATGGATGCATCGCAATATCCTACAAAATCCTCCATACCCTCTAGTAGGGCTAAGATTGGCGCCTCGCACAATCTCTGTCTCAAATCTCAAACGCGGTCTGCTGCTCAGGCCCCCAGCAAAAGACCACAGATTTCCTCGTTAACCGGGTCAGGGGCACGACTATCTTGGAGAATTCCTGAATGAATCTCCGATAGTAGCCCGCTAGTCTCAGAAAGCTCCGAATCTCAGTTGGAGACCTCGGAACCTCCCATCTCATCACGGCCTCCACCTTGGGCGGGCCAACCGAAATCTCATTTTGGTTGACAAGGTGCCCCAGAAACTGCACCTCGCGCAACCAGAACTCACACTTGGAGAACTTAGCATACAAGCTCTCCCTCCTCAATGTATCCAGAACCTCCCGCAAGTACTCCTCATGCTGCTCTCGCGTCTTGGAATAAAGCAAGATGTCGTCGATGAAAACTATCACAGACCGATCCAGCCTCGGCCTACACACGCAGTTCATGAGATCCATGAATACGACAGGAGCATTGGTGAGCCCAAAAGGCATCACCACGAACTCATAGTGACCATAACGCGTCCGAAAAGTAGTCTTCTGCACATCTTCCTCTCTGACCCTCATCTGATGATAACCTGAACGCAAATCAATCTTGGAGAACCAAGATGCTCCTTGTAGCTGGTCATAGAGGTTATCAATCCTCGGGAGTGGGTAACGGTTCTTCACCGTTACCTTATTCAGCTCCCGATAATCTATACACATCCGATGCGACCCGTCCTTCTTCTTCACAAATAAAATCGGGGCTCCCCAGGGTGAACTGCTCGGTCTAACGAATCCCTTGTCTAACAGCTCCTGCAGCTGCGTAGACAACTCCTGCATCTCAGGAGGAGCCAACCGATACGGTGCCTTGGCTATTGGAACTACACCAGGGACTAGGTCGATCCTGAACTCTACCTTCCTCTCCGGAGGTATCCCAGGCAACTCCTCGGGGAATACATCCGCGAACTCTCACACTACTGGCACATCGCCCACCGTCGCCTTACTTGCCTCTGCGTATCCATAACATAGGCAACATATCCTGCGCAACCCTGCTGAAGGTAGCGCCTAGCCCTCGCTGCTGAACATAAAGCTGGTCCTCGCTGTGGCCTCTCGCCCTGAATCACCAACTCTTCCCTACTTGGGGTCCTGATCCGCACTAACTGATGCACGCAGTCGATCACTGCCCCATTGGGGCTTAGTCAATCCCCAATAATAACCTTGTTCCCCCGCAAATGTATGGGAGCCAAGTCTACCAGGTAACACTCCTCGACCTACCTCAAGACACAATCTCTGTAAACCTCTGATGCTCGTACTGACCAGTCGTCCGCAATCTCGACCTCTAAGCGTAAGAAAAACAAATGATCGGGTAGCACCCGAATCAAACAACACCTGAACTGGGACACCGTTCAAATGGAACGATCCTAACAGAGCATACATATAACATATCAAAATCACTGCGACATAATATAAAAGAATAAAGAGAACAAATCATACTTGTCACCACATCGGGTGTGGTGCGTGCCTCCTCGGCTGTCAACTGAAATGCTCAGCTCCACACCACTGGAGCCTCTGCCTTGACCTTCCGGCCATCGACAACCCGTGCTGTCGCTGGAGTCGGCGCCACCACTGGCGTTGCTGCTGTCAATCTATGGCAGTTGGCCTTTTTATGTCCCCTCTGATTGCAATGGAAGCAAATCAGGTCTGATGTCAGAACCGTGGGGGCGAGGGCAGTACAATACTTGCCAAAGTGCCCCGTCTTGCCGCACTTTTAGCATCCCGACGATCCTGCCCTACAAGCTCCCTCATGCGGCCTGCCGCATTTCATGCAGTGGCTCTGGCCCGGCTGGCCCTTCGACCTGACGTAGGATCCCTTGGGTTTCTTCCCTAAAACCCCCGTCACTTGCTCAGTCTCTGCCTTCCTCTTCTTGAGGTGCTCCAAATCAATCTCCCTCTCCTACGCCCTGGCAATCATGGACTCCAGGGTTGGGCAAGACGAATAGCTGACATGCTCCCGGATATCAGCCCTCAACATATCATGGTAGTGGGTCTTCCGCATTTCCTCATCCCCCGTATACTAAGGTACCAACAAGGCCCTCTCCCTGAACTTGGCGGTGATCTCTGCGATTGTCTCTGTCGTCTGTCTCATATCCAGAAACTCCCTGTCCAGTTGCTGAAGCTCCACAACTGGCGCAAACTCAGCCCTGAACCTGGTCACAAAATCTGACCAACTCATAGCGTCGATGGCTGGGGCTCCCAGCGAGTCACCAACTGACTCCCACCAATACCTAGCTCTATCCCTCAAACATCCCGCAACAAAGCGGACCTTCGACCCCTCCGGGCAGAAGCTCGTCAACTGTGCAGACTCGATGTCTGCAATCCGTCTCCTGGCAGCAATGGGGTCCTTCACCCCATGGAAGTCCGGTGCACCACTCCCCCTGAAGTCCTTGAAAAACAGTGTGCACGTACCCGTCTGGCTAGACGCCAGGTCACTCCTGAATGCCCGGAGGCGATCCTCCATCAGCTTAATAATCCCCTCCTTGATCGACCCAAAAATGACCGGGGTCGCATCAAGGATACCTCTCGTGATCTCAGGCGCGATAAACTCGCGCAGCCCATCATCCACCTGCTCGGATCCTGCACCCGAGCTTGATCTTAATCCTGACCCAGATCCTGAACCTCCTGCTCCATGCCGTGTAACTACCATACTGAAACTAAACACATAAACGTCAGGATCATACATGCTCTCGAGAGGTCTCACACACTCCCCAAGTTTCCTGGTTCCATCTCGGCCCTCCTCGACTTGAGTACGGATCCTCTGCTTCCAATAGTACGGGCCCATACTACCTTCCACATCTATCCGTACTTTCCTCAAGGATTGCTTCAACTTCACCAAGTCCCTTTCCATTAATCTCATCCTAGGCTTTCCTAGGGCACCCTCTGACCTACTCTCCACCATCAGATGCACTAGGAATCCTTACCATCTTCCCCTAACTGGGTTGCGAATACCGTTACATATCCGCTCACTAGTTAGTTAAAGTTAGCCAGGACCCATATAACACAAAGCAAGCAACATTCGTGCATTGAGTAACCACATCAAGCATAACCTAATCAGGCCAAAACAGTCCTAGCATACAGCTCATACAATAGGCATATAAGGCATCCTTCCTAGATCCTTATCCCTACTCTAGCATGAAATTTTCAGAATCATATATCAAGTATACAAGGCATCCTCCTAGATCCTTATCCCTACTCTAGCATGCAGTTCTCAGAATCATATCATATAACATAACAAGTAGGGGTATCTTGCGGAAAACTTACTTAAGCTCGGCCGGTTGCACGCATCACACACTTCGTTCTTTTTCCGAAAATTCTTTAACTCAGATTTTAGTAAACTGTTTTCTTGTGAAAATATTTTAATCCCTCGGTTTGAGTCCAGACACCCCCGAAGGTGTGCCCAAATCCCTCAAACCAAGGCTCTGATACTAACTTGTAACATCCCAAAATTGGAGGCCGAAAATTTCCTTTTTAATTAAGTGACTTATAAAACGATTTATCAAAACATTGCCAAAATCATGTCAATACATGAAACCATAACATCATGTCTCAAAACCGTATCCTCGGAAGTAATAAAATATCAGATTACAATCCCAGAAAACTCTAAGCGAAAATCATGTGTGTGTGTGTGATGCACTACTACGCCGCCGGCTCCTTCCCCTTGGACGAAGAGGTACCTGAAACCAAAACTGAAACTGTAAGCACAAAGCTTAGTAAGATCCCCCATCATACCACATACCAATCAATCATACATATTGCCGGGCAATTATGGGGCACCCGACTTACCCATGTCAAGCCATTCTGGGGTGCTGACCTACCCGTGTCAAGCCATTCTGGGGTGCTGACCTACCCATGTCAGGCTATTCTGGGGTGCCGAACTACCCTTCATTCTATCTCAACCGATCACGGGGACTATTTCACCCCCTACCGCTAGCATATAATATCATATCATAATCACGCTGTCAGATATATCTGGGGTGTCCGACCTACCCATTGGTCCTAACGACCGAATCGGGGACTAGTCCCCTCCTACTGATACTATCTCACCCAACATACTAGCATACGCACATATCAAGCAATAGAAAACCAGACAATTATCACAAAGACAATCATCTCAAGTAAACAACTACTAGTGGGCCGACCTTGGTGCCTTAGACCCACTTCTACTGGAAGGTAACTCACCTCGATTTCGTGTAGTGTCTGAACTGTCCTCGGCATGAAGATCGACTATGCTTGACTCCTCAATCCCTACACAGCAACCCTCAAGTCATCAAACAGAATATACAAGCCTAACCAGGGTCAACTCAAAACCCATCAAAGTCAATCATTGGTCAAAGTCAACACCCAGTTGACCTGACTCGCCGAGTTGGTTTACCAACTCGTCGAGTCCATACTCCACTAACCCTATCCAACCCCGACTCTACTCGTCGAGTCTAGCAAGAACTCGACGGGTTCTCCTTCAACCATACCATTGGGACCATCTTCATCCGGCTCGCCGAATTCATCCTTGAACTCGTCGAGCTCATATCCCTCATAAGAATGTGTCCAATCTATGACTCGCCGAGTTATATGAAAAACTCGTCGAGTCTGGCATCAAAGATTAGGAGATTGCCTTGGACTCGCCGAGTTTGCTCCACCACTCGTCGAGTCCCATGATTCCCACGTCCCTATACGAGTCTAAACAACTGAGGGACCCTCCACCCTAACATCTGGTCCATCAGCAGAAAGGATTTGGTGGTCATTACACCCCGACTCGCTGAGTCACAAGAATGACTCGCCGAGTCCATCCTTGACCATCACTATACAGTCGATTTAAATGGGTCTTAACACATCAAAACCATAGATCTGGCCTCCTAATGTCCATTTTACACGTAAAGTTCCAAACTTGGCGCACATGCATGGGGTCTTTGGCTCAAAAAGCCATAAAAGATGGCCTACAAGATGCATGGGGTGTTTATGGCAGCAAAATGGGCACCTTTGTGCCATAAATACCCCCAATAGCCCTAGATCTGAAGCATAAATTCTCTTCCATCACTTAGTCCCGAATACAACCTCTCTAGGGCTCATAAAGATGTAGTAAAAGGTCCAAAATCAAAATCTGGACAAAGGGGTAGACAAAGGTTCAACTTCATACCTCTAATAAGCTGGAAATGAGCTCCAAACTCTGGATCTTCTTGTTTCCCCTAGATCTCACAAGTCTCCTTCTTCTTTTCAAGCTTTAAACACACAAAGTAACTGTGACAACCCGAAATTTCTATTTGTACAAACCCTTCAGTCAATCAAGGTCAGACTTGTTTCCGCTATCTTTTAGCACCGTTTAGAGCCTGTTTGAGTGTCCTAAGCATAGTACATTCAAGGTATGAGTCTCGGGATGAGTGTATATGGGTTCAACACCCTTTAATTGAGCCAAACACCCCTTGTTAAGGAGTGTACGGCGGCACACCTGGGTGTACGGCCGTACACCCCCCCCATTCTGGCCATACACTCATGTGTATATATATGGGACTTAGCCACCTTTCATTCCATTTCACACTCTTAAGGCCGAAAATCACTTCTCTCTCAAGTATCATCCGATTTTGTCTTCAAATCTCCAAGTTGTAAGTGATTTCTTCCATATATTTGATCATTCATTACTCTATCTAGTAAAGATCTACCATTTCATCTATGAAACTGCTCATTTTGTTTAGATCTTCAAGTGTTCATCAAGAACACCAAGAACACCTACTAAGTTTTTGGCCCTAAATCACCCTTTCAAGCTTCTAACACGTAAGTACTCCTTCATTAGCTTGGTCTATACTGCAAACTCTTCATGATCATCATAAAAATCACTAGTTTTGCATGACCTTCAAGGGTGTACGGCCGCACACACCTTGTCTGGCCGTATACACCCTTTTTGAGGCCTAAAATGGTAACTAACTTCCATTAGGGCTAAGCAATGGTCAGAACACCCTTCCTAGTTGAGAAATAGGACTCCAAAAGACACTTTGGCACATTTCATAGTGAGTGTACGGCCGTACACCCACTAGGGCTGTACACCCACAAAACTTGTGCATTTTGGCCTTACACTCCATTGTGTGGCCATATACCCCTTATATGCAATCATGTATGGTTGCAACACTTCAATATAAGTGTTTCCTAGTCCCTAAGGGGGTTCCCTGTCATAAATTAGTTGTTATAAACACTAATTGTATCCATATATGTGTCATTATATGTTAAATAGGATCCGGGTGTGCTCAAGTCTTCACTTAGCACTTAGCGTCCTATATCGATCTTTCATTCGAGTTACTCACTACAGGTGAGTTCATACCCCTTAATCAACCTTTTAAATGTTTTTAAATGCATTTATGGGGGGGGGAATACAAGTTGAATCATAATAGTTATAATATCAATCACGTGTGATTTATAACTTGCAAACAAATGGATTTACTAGACTTTTAACTGTTTTGTCAACATAACTACTTCAAAATGATTATCAAACCCTTTTACATGTTAAACTCTTTATAAAACTTAGTCTTAGTTACCAAATCTTTACTTTTAATTTTTTAAACTTATATATTGTCAAATCATGTCCAATGCATATATAGTTATATAAGTAAGGTTTGAAGGACTTAGGATTGATAACTCACTTTAATTCCTGTTCCTTGTTTGGTTGTGGACTTAGAGTACCCTATTGTCTATCCGAGTGTCGTTTGATCCTTAGTTATATATCATGTATATATGTGTAGATATAAAGCTTTTACCATCAGTTCCAACACCTTTGAGTAGCAAAGGTGTATAATCTTACTAAGTCATTTAGACAACATTACTAGTAAACTATAATAGGTATAGTTTAGAGGTATACTACTTACTATTTCTAATACAATGAAACATACAAAGAGTCAATTCATACACGAGTCAACACATGCTATAAATAATACATACACTACACTATACAACTGAACATATTATAATGAGAGTCAGAGAGAACATACTACACACTAGACAGAGAGAACATACACTAGTACATACTATGCATGCACACTATATACTATACAAAAGAACATACTATGATGAGAATCAGGGAGGACATACACTACACTAGTACATACATTACATATTAAGATACTATAACTGAACAAACATACTAAGATGCTATAGCATGGAACAACTACAGGATCTAATTATACCAATGAATCACTAACTCATTGTTCTAAACAAAAGGTGATAGTTAAATTGGGTATACATGATCATATAACTTTAATGTGGATGTACACGATGAAATAACCGGTTTGCTTAAGTCGCGTTTGGTTCCCAAAATCTTTTGACTGGGAACTAGCCATCACATTATACCTTAATAAAGCGTTTAGTATGGGAACTAGCCATCACATTATACCTTAATAACCAATTTAAGGCATTTAGTACATCAGTAGTTATTGTAACACAGTACTACAATACTTCATTATTTTCCCATTACGTCTACTTTGTGATCTTCTCACATAAACAGTAAGGTAAAAACTATCTTTTATTAATGATAGTTACACTTGGGAGAAATACTCACTTTTACAATGAACAAACATACAACACATTTGATGTCTTGATAGAAGGCTACTTTTAGTGGAAAATATTGGATTTTCTAGGAGATACAAACAATTACTACAAACATTTTACAAACTTATACATTCAACACTTAGAAACATTTTCATACAAACAATGACACTAAAATACTTATGAACTCACTAGCTTTAATGCTGATAAACTCTTTTAAAATAACTTGTATTCTCAGGTCATCAGTAGACAGGTACCGAGGCCAGCTTTTGAGAAGATGGAGCTCGTTCAAGACTCATCTCTTATTTTGATTTACATTTTGATGTCTTATAAACTTCACAGAATACACTTGTATAAAATCATATTATTAATGAAATGGGTGATGTTGTTGCCTGTTTACTACTATGCTTTGTTGTGATACTGTACATGACGTCCTCCACCCTCGAACGTTTCCGCCGTTCCGGTTTTGGGGTGTGACAGATTGGTATCAGAGCATTGTTTATAGTGAATTGAGTATATCAACCCATAAAAGATATACAAACTATAAACACATTGGGATTAAAATACTCTGACCAAGAGTTTATACTTTTAAATAATAAAATATTTAACTAAGTATACATACCTGCATTTATACTAAAATCAGTGTCACTAGGACATCACAAAAGTATTACGATTGTTGAATATCACAAGTGGACTTGGGGATGTATGGTCAGTTCTGGGAGTGGCATAGCCTGATCAACTATGCTGGTCCGAGAAGTGATTAGCATATGCCCATGAATGGTTGTGATATGGCAACAAGTCTAAAAACTTACCAATACTACTACAATGAAAACATTAGAACATAACAAAAACCTAAAATACTATAGGAGTATTTTGTGTTACCATAATTGCTTATCTGAGAACTAAAGGTCTTCATTAGTAGGTCAATAGTTGCTAAGTGGATACGCTAAGGTTATATGTAACTAGGATGTCATAGACTTAGAATCTGTAAGTTTTTACTTTACTCCCTGTTCCTTGTGGATTCGAAGTTAGGGTCACTTATTCGAAGGTCTATCCTGTTTCGACTTACATATAACTGGTATGCACTATACAAGTATTGAAGTAACTGATAAAGATCATTCTATAATTATCTAGATAGTACGCCTAGTAATTATTTCTTTATCCCTATTCTCGCGTAGATAACATGGATGGATTCCATCCCCACGGCGACCCGTACTTCCCAAACGAAGGCAATGCTGGATGGATTGAAGAAGAGCCAGAACATGATCATCCAATCCCTTTGGATGATCACCATGCTAAAGGCTTTTCGGATGGTGCTAACTCCGAGCCTGAGGTTGAGAACCTACCCCCGGTGGCTCCCATTCCAAATCTTAACCCTCGTCCGGCTTTTCAACACCCGACGCCTCCTTGGGTGGAAAGCTTGGAAACACGGAGCCAAGAGCAGAATCAGCCCATGCCATTCAATGGAAACCGAAGCTTTTATGACCTGAGCGAAGGAGGCTCAGCAGACAGAGTCTTGCCAATCCTGGTCCGTAGTGTCGCCCGAAACGAAATCCAGGGCATGACAGCTCTCCATCGCATCACGGAGGTTGATGCCAATGCAAGAATGAATACCATCCGCACCATTCATCTTGAAGATGCTCGAGAGAGGTCTAGGAGAGACCACGAGGCCCTGCTATAAACACTAGCTGAAACACGAGCCGAAGTTATAGAGCTCCGAGTACGCCAGAGGGTGTACGAAAGACACCTGCTTGATATGGAGCGCCAGCTGGCTGAACTAAGGGTTCATCCGAGAGATACCCATCACCAGTAGGAGGTTACTCTACCTTTCTTCCTTTGGTATAAGGAATCATTTTCCTATCTATGCTCCAATTAGCACTTTTCTATGTAACTATCCCTGTACCGTAAGTACTTTTTAGTTAGACATTAATGCTTTCAAAACTTTTCTACTTCAGATATGATGTAAGACCTACTTCAAGGTCAATTTTCCCGAACTTATTACATCTTAAGTATCAATGATATTTTCAGTCGGCTAATTCCTGCAACAATCCTTGTTCGAATACTTTCATTCTACCATCAATAGAATTCTATCTAAAGCTCACTTTCGTCAAAATAATTGAGTTGTGGTAATTTAGCTCAAGGATCCCTTCCAATTCTTGTCAAAGGTTGGATCATGTTATCCACCAACCCATGATAGTCTAGTTCGAAATATCAATCGTCTAGTGACCATTCTATGAACTTACTTCAACTCTTTTCTAGTACTGCATCATAGGGATGTAGGTCAAACCACCGAGAACAGTTTAACAAAACGAAAAATTTACATTTACGTAAAAGAGTAGAATAAATCTAGTGCCGACCATAATCACTCACAAACTCCTTTTCTTTCATATAACAGAATCATGTCGTCATCCAGAAATAGTCAGCTAAAGAACGAAACCCCGATCCTTCATATAGACGCCGCTACATTACAAGCCGCAGTAACAGCTGCCGTGGCAGCTGTCTTTACACACCTCAGCTCTGGCAACGCAAACAAGGCTGGCAAAGGGGTTGACAGTTCAGATTGTTGTATCGATCCGGGAAACAACCAAATGAAAACAGTCACGGACACCCAACGTCACAAATCGGAGTATAAGAATCGAAAGCGTCGAGCCAAAAAGGAGCGCAAGCGATCTCAAAGACTTGCCATGATACAACAACAAGTGGCAACCCCTGCCACTGCAGCACCGATCAAACCATATGAGGGAACACTCCCGAAGTGTGAAAAGTGTAATTTTCATCATCACGATGTTTGCCGTGATTTGCAATGCAGAAATTGCAATCGATTGGGACACACTACTGGTGTCTGTAGAGCGCCGGCACGAACCATCTCCCGAGCCAGTAACATCGAAGTTAGGCCGGCTTGCTATGGTTGTGGTGAAACCGGACACTATAAAAGGAATTGTCCAAAAGGGGGAAACAACGAAAGCACTCGTGCCCACATAACTCCGACCCGACACGTCACTTCCACCACCGACGTTGGTGCAAGCAAGATATGTCATTTATGCGGTGAGATAGGGCATCTCAAGAAGGATTGTCCAATAACAAAGAACTCTGGCGCAGACGGAAAGATACTAAGGATCACTGCTGCAGGAGAGACTACTCCGGACCCACGTTGAAATACTTGGGGATTTCGATATAGTAGACTAATAAACTGTTAAAAACTAGTGCAACTCGAGTCTTATCTTTTTTAAGATACCGACAGTCAAGGGACTCTCGTGCTGCGTATATTTGCTTTTTGTAGTATACCTTGTTCGCAACAGTAGTCTTGTAGGTAAACTAAAGTACTGAAACTCTGTTAAAAGTTTCACCGTTATAACACCTTTATGATCTAGTCTAACGCCTTTATATCTGAGTAAGTCTGATATTATCATATAACTTGAGTCAATTCGATTCTCACAATGCCAGTTCGTGCGCAAATTTCTTTTTCCCGTAATCACCTTTCTAGCGAAGCCGTCATTCCAGAACTCCGAGGTACCCATGCGTAAAATATCTTATGTTTCGTGTCCTTCCCGAAGAAACCTCAACAAACCTCCCCGGTATACCGCTCGTACAGTACGTCAAGTTCAATCCGAAGACCCATACGATTAATCTAGTACTAAGGAATGTATACGCAAGGGTGGTATATAATCCAGGTTCTACAGGCTTAGAATTGATGATTCCGCTTTAACTTCTTTTCCTTGTTTGGATGTGAGCTTAGAGAAGGATCATTTATTCGATTGCCTTTTAAATCTAAATTATATACGACTCGTATACGCGAAACTGTGATTGACGAACCAAACATGACTTCTAATATGAACTTCAGGGCGAAGACTACTCAAGACTACGAATGATCGTGTTGCCATGCGGATAAACTTAGAATCCAATCAAATGCCTTCTCGCCGAACGGGAACAAGAGATACTGATAGAATAGAAGTACCTATCCTATTCCTTGCTTCATGAGTAATCGTACTTTCTTTTGGATCTTCCCGATATCTTTCCAGAAGAACTCCCAGGATTACCTCCACAACGTCAAGGTCGAGTTCAGAATCGACTTACTTGCAGGGTCTACCCCTGTAACTAAATCGCCCTATCGCCTAGCACCTGTTGAGATGCAAGAACAGTCCGGTCAACTTAACGAACCGCTCAGCAAGGGATTTGTAAGACAAAATTTCTCACCCTGGGGAGATCTGGTCTAGTTCATCAAGAAGAAGGACGGATCGTTTCGTATGTGCATCGACTTTAGAGAGCTCAACAATATTACCATTAGGAATCGTTACCCTCTGCCTCGCATAGATGGATTGTTTGACCAACTACAAGGAGCGAATTACTTTTCGAAGAAAGATCTGAGATCCGAGTATCACCAGTTACGAGTGCTAGAGGAGTATGTCCCGAAGACGGCCTTCCAAACTCATTACGGACACTACGAGTCCGTAGTGATACCTTTCGGATAGACCAATACGCCCGCAGTATTCATGGACTTAATGAATAGGGTATGCCGTCCTTACTTGGATCAGTTCGTCATTGTCTTCATAGATGACATACTTATCTATTCTCGTAGTAAGGAAGAGCATAGTAAGCATCTACGTCAGAACTTGGAAACGTTACGATCAGAGAAGCCCTACACAAAGTTCTCTAAATGCGAGTTTTGGATTTAAAGAGTCGAATTCCTAGGTCACGTTGTTAGTGATGAGGGAATTCACGTGGACCCTTCCAAAATCAAAGCCATTGAGAACTGGTCAGCACCAAAGACGCCTACAGAAATTCGCAAATTTCTAAGCCTCGCTGGCTACTAGCGTAGGTTCATTCAGAATTTCTCTCCAAATTACGGAACCTCTTATGAATTTGACCCAAAAGGGCATGGCCTTTGACTGAGAAGAGAAAGCATTCCAAACGCAAAAATGAGCCTTATGCACCGCACCAATACTATCCCTCCCAGGAGTAATAGAAGACTCCGTGGTCTATTGCGATGCATCCAATCAAGGGCTCGATTGTGTTCTGAGGCAACGAGGTAAGGTCATTGCCTATACCTCCCGTCAGCTTAAGACACTCGAAGGTCCGGAGGTCTTTCGGAAAACGACAGAGAAGATCGTTCAGATTCATGAACGATTGAAAGCCTCTAAGAGACCGGTAGAAAAGCTACGTTGGCAAGGAGGAGGGAGACCGCGTTCTTTTGAAAGTCTCACCCTGGAAGGGCTTGACATGCTTCGGAAAGCGTGGAAACCTAAATCCAAGATACAAAGGGGCCTTTCGAGATTCTTGCAAGAGTCGGCTCTGCAGCTTACAAACTCAACCTAACCCACGAACTTAGCAACGTACATTCTACTTTCCACGTCTCGAACTTGAAAAAGTACATTTCCGACGAGACTCTTGTAATCCCACTCGACGAGATCGAGATCAACGAGAGCCTCAACTTCGTGGGAGAACCCATAGAGATCATCGACCGTGAGGTCAAGCAAACAAAGCAAAGTCGCATCCCGATAGTGAAGGTTCACTGGAATGCCAAGCGAGGACCGGAATTCACTTGGGAACGTGAGGACCAAGTGAAATTGAAATATCCTCAACTTTTCGTTTAGTTATTTGTAACTATTGTATTTCTTAAACTCTAATTTTGGGACGAAATTCCCTCTAACGGGGGATGATGTGACAACCCGAAATTTCTATTTGTACAAACCCTTCAGTCAATCAAGGTCAGACTTGTTTCCGCTATCTTTTAGCACCATTTAGAGCCTGTTTGAGTGTCCTAAGCATAGTACATTCAAGGTATGAGTCTCGGGATGAGTGTATATGGGTTCAACACCCTTCAATTGAGCCAAACACCCCTTGTTAAGGAGTGGGGGTACGGCCGTACACCCCCCCTTCTGGCCGTACACTCATGTGTATATATATGGGACTTAGCCTCCTTTCATTCCTTTTCACACTCTTAAGGCCGAAAATCACTTCTCTCTCAAGTATCATCCGATTTTGTCTTCAAATCTCCAAGTTGTAAGTGATTTCTTCCATCTATTTGATGATTCATTACTCTATCTAGTAAAGATCTACCATTTCATCTATGAAACTGCTCATTTTGTTTAGATCTTCAAGTGTTCATCAAGAACACCAAGAACACCTACTAAGTGTTTGGCCCTAAATCACCCTTTCAAGCTTCTAACACGTAAGTACTCCTTCATTCGCTTGGTATATACTACAAACTCTTGATGATCATTATAAAAATCACCAGTTTTGCATGACCTTCAAGGGTGTACGGCCGCACACACCTTGTCTGGCCGTACACACCCTTTTTGAGGCCTAAAATGGTAACTAACTTCCATTAGGGCTAAGCAATGGTCAGAACACCCTTCCTAGTTGAGAAATAGGACTCCAAAACACACTTTGGCACATTTCATAGTGAGTGTACGGCCGTACACCCATTAGGGTCGTACACCCACAAAACTTGTGCATTTTGGCCTTACACTCCATTGTGTGGCCATATACCCCTTATATGCAATCATGTATGGTTGCAACATTTCAATATAAGTGTTTCCTAGTCTCTAAGGGGGTTTCCTGTCATAAATTAGTTGTTATAAACACTAATTGTATCCATATATGTGTCATTATATGTTAAATAGGATCTGGGTGTGCTCAAGTCTTCACTTAGCACTTAGCGTCCTATATCGATCTTTCATTCGAGTTACTCACTACAGGTGAGTTCATACCCCTTAATCAACCTTTTAAATGTTTTTAAATGCTTTTATGGGGGGAGGGAATACAAGTTGAATCATAATAGTTATAATATCAATCACATGTGATTTATAACTTGCAAACAAATGGATTTACTAGACTTTTAACTGTTTTGTCAACATAACTACTTCAAAATGATTATCAAACCCTTTTGCATGTTAAACTCTTTATAAAACTTAGTCTTAGTTACCAAATCTTTACTTTCAATTCTTTAAACTTATATATTGTCAAATCATGTCCAATGCATATATAGTTATATAAGTAAGGTTTGAAGGACTTAGGACTGATAACTCACTTTAATTCCTATTCCTTGTTTGGTAGTGGACTTAGAGTACCCTGTTTTCTGTCCGAGTGTCGTTTGATCCATAGTTATATATCATGTATATATGTGTAGATATAAAGCTTTTACCATCAGTTCCAACACCTTTGAGTAGCAAAGGTGTATAATCTTACTAAGTCATTTAGACAACATTACTAGTAAACTATAATAGGTATAGTTTAGAGGTATACTACTTACTATTTCTAATACAATGAAACATATAAAGAGTCAATTCATACATGAGTCAACACATACTATAAATAATACATACACTACACTATTCAACTGAACATACTATAATGAGAGTCAGAGAGAACACACTACACACTAGACAGAGAGAACATACACTAGTACATACTATGCATGCACACTATATACTATACAAAAGAACATACTATGATGAGAATCAGGGAGGACATACACTACACTAGTACATACAATACATATTAAGATACTATAACAGAATGAACATACTAAGATGCTATAGCATGGAACAACTACAAGATCTAATTATACCAATGAATTACTAACTCATTGTTCTAAAAAAAAGTTGATAGTTAAATTGGGTATACATAATCATATAACTTTAATGTGGATGTACACGATGCCACAACCGGTTTGCTTATGTCGCGTTTGGTTCCCAGAATCTTTTGACAGGGAGAGCGTTTAGTATGGGAACTAGCCATCACATTATACCTTAATAAAGCATTTAGTATGGGAACTAGCCATCACATTATACCTTAATAACCAATTTAAGGCATTTAGTACATCGGTAGTTATTGTAACACAATACTACAGTACTTCATTATTTTCCCATTACGTCTACTTTGTGATCTTCTCACATAAATAGTAAGGTAAAAACTATATTTTATTAATGATAGTTACACTTGGGAGAAATACTCACTTTTACAATGAACAAACATAAAACACATTTGATGCCTTGGTAGAAGGCTACTTTTAGTAGAAAATATAGGATTTTCTAGGAGATACAAACAATTACTACAAACATTTTACAAACTTATACATTCAACACTTACAAACATTTTCATACAAACAATGACACTAAAATACTTATGAACTCACCAGCTTTAATGCTGATAAACTCTTTTAAAATAACTTGTATTCTCAGGTCATCAGTAGACAGGTACCGAGACCAGCTTTTGAGAAGATGGAGCTCGTTCAAGACTCATCTCTTATTTTGATTTACATTTTGATGTCTTATAAACTTCACAGAATACACTTGTATAAAATCATATTATTAATGAAATGGATGATGTTGTTGCTTGTTTACTACTATGCTTTGTTGTGATACTGTACATGACGTCCTCCACCCCCAAACGTTTCCGCCATTCCGGTTTTGGGATGTGATAGTAACACCACAAGGCTCAAGGACACACTAAGAACGACTAGGGTTTCGATATATAACTTTATGGGAGTGATAGGGACGATGGAGACTGAGATAAGGTGTTTAAATAGTGTGTAAACCCTCAAATTTAGGGTTTCACTCAAACGGCACCTACTCGCTGAGTCAGTGTCCCCACTCGTCGAGTAGGTCAGTTAAACTGTCAGCGGATCCCGACTCTACTCAACGAGTTGGGCCTCCAACTCGTCGAGTCCCAGAGAAAAACACAAGAAATGCTTGAATTAAATGCGTACCAGGAATCGGGTGTTACACCTCGGACACTGCTGTTGACAGAAAACACATTTGTGGTTTACTGATGACGAGAGAGATGTGTAAGGGAACATTGTTCCAACAGACTTTGATTCGATTTAGACATCTTAATTTATCTTTCATCACGTTGTAGTTGTATTCATCATGAAATTCAACATGATGACTAGCTTTGCAGAGTTTCCTAACACTTTGAATTGAGAAATTTTTGTTCGTTAAAACACCGTATCCTCAGATTGTTCAATCTGGATCGTTTCGAAAAGTTACATGACAAGCATGTGTGACTGCGTTAAAGTCACGGAGGTATTCCAACCTTCCTCTCATGTGCAAGGAGTAGATGCTATCAATTAACGATTCTATTTCGTGATCCTCCTTGCATATTACCTGCATAATCAGTTAATTAATTTTGGCACCCAAACTTGTTTGGGGCTTGCAACAGCATGGAATGATTTCCTAACATATTTATGAGAAGAAGATTAATTTTTAGTTGTTGTTGTGTGTGGTTTATTGACTTTTGACGATGTGGTGTTCTTTACATCTTTCCTTTTCCAAATCCTTTTTGAGATAAGATTTACTTTCATTGATTTAAAAGAAGTTTTCTTAATAGGTGGATGAGTGTTAAAGGTCAGCTTCTTTTCATTTATCCAGATATTTTGCGTAGGTTTGGATTTAGGAACGTAATCAATGTGTTTATCAAGATTTATTTTTATTTGAAATTTTAGATTCATTTTGCCCTTTTAATTGATGACTGAGGTGTCATCAGTCGTGACTATCTTGACTTTTTTGTCAGCGGTCTTGCTCAAAGAGTTAACAACTGCGGTGTTGTTAGCTTTTCACAATTTTGGGTCTATGAGGTTTAGAAGGACTTGGTGACCTATTGGGACTTTTTGTTTTTTTTATCCTTTTTCAATTTATGTGAATAGTTAGATTTGACAAAAGTGTGCTGCACAAACTCATTAAGAAAAGATTTTCAATAGCAGGATATGACAAAAACTTTTTCTTTGAAAATTTTGACTTTTTTTTTCTACAACTTTGGGATTTGACTCAACTTGTCTTCTCTTAATGCGAGATTTAATTTCAACTTTAAAGGCCTACTTTGCTTCATCTTTTAGTGATAGAATGTCAGATTTGTTCAATTTTGGTCTTTTACTTTTGGAAAGTTTGGACTTCGGTATAGGTCTGGGTGATGAGTCATCTTAACAATAGAGTTCATGACATCTAGAGCATTGTCTAATTTCATACTTGTCCATTCTTACTCTTTGTGGAAGAGCTTGAATCTTTGTGGTTGACTTAACAGAAGTCTCCGGTGAGACTTTTATTAGAGATGGAGAATGACATACAACAAAGAATGCAATAGTCACAACTTCGGAGACATTTGCTTTTATGGGAAAGTCATGTCCATCTAGAATTATCTCCCCGTCAACATAGGATTTTGAAGATATGTTTAGTCCTTCTAAAATTATCCTGATCCAGGACAAATTGTTCTAATGACATGTATTGAATGACAATCATCAGACAGTCTCGATGTTTATGGGAGAATCTCTTCTATCACACAATTATTGATTAATTCGTGAAGTTTTCCAAAATAACATTGAATATCTTCAGGGTAAGCCTTATCATTGATTGGAAAATGAAAATTCCTGTCAGCTTAGACATAAGGATGTTCAATATCAAATTGTGGTGGAGATTTCTCTTCGGTGATATAGCCATTTGTCCAACCCCAATTATAGGTGTTGTCTATAGATCCGTTATTAACAAGCTTTTTGATTGCTTCACTTTCATTAAAGATATTTTCAATAATAGATTTTCTGCTCGGGATAGATCCCGTTGATTAAAAGCAATATCTAATTGAGTTTCACTAAGCAACCTAACATCTTTTTCTAACACTAGATCACTTTCTAACATAGTGATCTTCAGCTTCTTGTCTTCTAGTCTTCCTCTCAAGTGTTACAACTCCTGGGTCGCTATGTTCTTTTCATCTAAGGCTTTTTTATAATCTTTAAGGACGTCAACACACTTTTGAGTGAGTTTTTCTATGTAAGTTTCACAATCATTTGATTGTATTATAAATTTGACCTGCTCAACAAGGCTTATGGTTCCTTCCTTTGCCATGAAACAATAATATTTCTTCAGCCTTGTGGATCCATTTTCAATATTACCACCTTTCCTTGCAATGATACAAAGTATTCCTTGTTTTCAGTTTTTGTCAGATTCATCGTCTTCATCACCGGAAGACCAGACTTGATGATCTCTTCGCACATGAGCTATGATGGCTTTCTCATTTTCCTTTTCATCCACTTCTTATTCCATTCTCATATAATAAGATTTATCTTTCACAACATTGGCATAATAGTCTCTTGAAAAGTGATTTTCATTGTGGAACTTGTGACATATAAGAACTCCATCTTTCTGCCCTACGGTGACAACAATGGTGTCAGAAGTTTTTTCTATGGTGATGCTTCAAAGGAGTTGGTAAGTATCAATCGAGTGTTTTGAAATTTCGGTTGGTATTATGGGTTTCAAGGATATATGGAAGGTTGAGGATAATGGTGAGGAGGGTTGTCATGTAGATTGTAACTACAGTTAAAAGGGGGTATAGTAAACTGCTAATATTTACGATAGTTTAGTGGTGGAAGCCTGTTGAACTGTTGGCTAACCAAGTCTAAATCATTTTGAAAGGCTTCTTCATCATCAACTTGCATCTCCGATTCATACGACTGTAGTGTTTCATCATATGAGGTTTGGTATGAGGACTCTTTGATATGAGGATACTGAGGTGATTTGTTTTTATACTGTGGTGACTCGGCGGCAATGGTGAGTGGTCCACCAAGATCCATACATTGTTTCATCACCGTAGAATCTTGAGCTTGAAGTTAACCGTAGAGTTTATATAGTGAAAGTTTTTTGATCTTTCTATATCCTTGAACTATCATCTTTGCCGTAGTCCATTCTTTTCCTACGCCATTTAGGAATTGTAGATTTGTTTCATGATCACTTCGAGTAATACCTGTATTTCAGAGTTTGGTGACGATGAATTTGAATATTTTTAAAGAATTATCAAGACTTTCTCCAGGGAGAAATTTGAAGATGTTAAAGTCGTTTAAGGACGTGGTTAGCTTCTTGTCTTGAGGTTGTTTGGTTCCTTCATAGAGATTCTTAAGAACTTCCTAGATTTCCATCTTGCCCATGTCATCGTTGGCAGGTCTGGTCATGGTAACTTGACCACCTCCAAGTATCGTTTGAGTTCTATCAGTGACAATGGGTGTAAGGATAGGTACATGTGGTCATTTTTTGACATATCTCTAAACTTCCTTTCCATGTCTTTGTAAATATATTTCCATTCTTTGACACCAATGATGATATTCACCTGAAACAAGTATTGGAGCTCGATTATAGCCACCAATAACGTTAGATACATTTAAAGAGTAAAGTTGTGCCATTTTCCCTGAGTTTTTGAATAAGATGAGCTTAGTGGTATAGTAGGCCTTTTAAATTAGATTTTTTTATGAGAAAAGATTTTGAATTTTCAAAGAAAGTTAAAAAGCAACCACTATGGCTCTGATACCAATTGTTGAGAGAAGACCTTAATGAGAAAGAGATTATGGTGCAGAATTTAAGTTAATCTCATGGATCTTGATAAAGCTCAAGAATAATAAGTTAGTGGAATTATAAAGGAAACGTAGCAACAAAATACACCAATAAATATAAGCAAGTTAAAGAGATACTTGTATTTCAATGTGATAAATATAATAAGTTAGTGGAATCATAACTTGGTTTGCAGTCAAACACAATTTATTAAATGATGAACAACAAAGTATGAATGATAAGGAGACATGTATTTCAATGTGATAAAGTTATAAGGAAAATGGAATCTGACACACTTTCTATTGATCACAAAGACTATCTATTTATAGAAGAAAAATAGTACTAGTCTATAATAAGATAATGTAAAGTAACCCTAACTTAGATGGTCATGATTCCCACGATTGGAAGTTGCAAAGCCAACCTAACACATAATATTAGTAAAGGTGATAATTACTTCTGACACTGTGGTATCGCAAAAGACTAACTCTTGTAAAATCTTTAGCAAGCATCCTTTTTATTTTCTCCGGTCATTACTGAGTTTTTCGATATTCAATAACAATAATTTTTCTGTACATCTTCTCAAAACATCTCATCACATCTGCATCCAATCAAGTCAACACATTACCATAAACACTTTAGCTGCCAAGGTTCACTTCATGTATTGGTCATGGTGATGTGTTTTAATTTGGTACATTTATTTGGTTTTACTATTTATTGATGAACTTGTTCTATCAAGGTAAACGTTTTCGTTATGCTTCGTATCTTATGAAAGTGTTCATTGTGTAAGATAACTATACTAAATTACAATCTAAAGGCCAGCCTTTTAAAAGCATTAATCGTCATATTTCTAAAAAACGAATATCAAGTTTTGAAGTAGTAGTGGATCCTGCTACAATAAAAAAACACACTAGAAACAATGGGCTTAAGCTTCAAAAGGCATCGACTACCTTTTACTGAGAGCGCACTAACATTCTTTCTTTTTCTAGTTTGATATATATATGTTTATATAATTATCTATAAGAGTTTGGAGCCTTGTAAATTTGTAAATATTTGTATAGAACACTCTAGATACACAAGCGTACCCGTTAGATCAGTATGAGCTAAAAGCTAATGTTTAGATGCCACCTAATTTGGATAATTAGTCTGGCCCCATTATACCACCATGACACTTCTACATTAGCCTTGCGGGGTGTGGGAGTGAACAAGTAATTCCACAATCATGCCACACAAGTGTTGTATTAAGTTTAACATTCATTCTATAGTCGATATATGATTGTTCTCAAGTAATTAGATAGGAACGACACAAAAAACACTTTTTAACAAATATACCTTATACCTAAGATAATTTTTTTTACCTGATTGGTTTTCAAGGTTACAATAACAATGTACTTGCAGAATTTCACTTAACACTTAAGGGTACATGCAACCTAAATTTGATCTGTCTTTTTCACATTTAATAGCAACATACTAATTAACACACTAACAAGAATCATAAGAATCAAAATTCATGGTTTAAGATACATACCTTATATTAATTCCAATAAAGTTAATCAAAATCTTCTTATCTCCTTGGAAAACCTAGCTCCAACAATATACGAGCCTTTAATAGTTCATATCGAAAATATGAGAAACCATAGGATTGAAGGAAAGAGAGAGAGAGGAGTAGAATTTTGTTCTCCCCTTTTAGGTATGAGGGAGCCACGAAATTAGGTACCCCAAGGGTCCTATTTAAAGTCTAGGTAACTTATGGATAAAACAATATTTGAATTATTATATAATAGATTTAATCTCAATCCAAATCATTTCCTTATCTACTAGCAGGAGGCTTCTGGAAACCCTAAATAGGCTCCCAAAACCGTCCAAGCCTTGGTAGGTTCTAGAATTGGCTCTGTTGTTTAACTATTGAACAATCACAATTCATCCCTTGCACGTTTAATTAATTCTAGTTAATCCTGAATTTATTTCAGATTAATTCAGATTAATAATTAACTAATTTCATTTATTTATAATTAATTTATTATTCATATAATAAATTAACAAATAACTAATTAACAATTTCTAATTAATATATTAATCACATAACATATTAAAAAATCATTTTATCTCTCTCCTTTGATCAATCCAAGTCATTTCCTGGTTATGATGGAAACCCAAAAAGGACTTTAGTTTTATTCATCAACATTATAAAAATTTAGTTAGGGCGTTAGACACTTAATCCAACAATATCCCACTAGGATAAATCACTAACTACAATTGGAGGTACAACTCTTAATAACCAGTAAAGAGTGTTTTCCAAAGATATTGCTAAAGTCTGATTAGATGTTGGTCCAAAGATAAGTGATCAACTATCCCTTTGGTCCACAAGATATCGTATGGACAAGAGACATGGATTAGAATTAGTCTTATAGTCCAAGAATCCGTTTCTCGATTTCCCGATTGATGAAGATTGAATTCAGACTACTTAATTGAAAGCTTCAATTTAGTCCCAGCTCGACCAAGCACTTCAGATGTCGGCAACAAATCATCGATGTTCCCCAAAATATCGCATTTCCTAATAAGGTAAACGGAATGAATAAACTGAATATATAATCATACATTTTACTCACCAAATCATGCATATAATTACACTTTATAACACCTATTTATGAGATACGTTGGAGTAAACCAATGCACAGCCGATTTGCAAAATATGACTTATATATATATATATATATATATATATATATATATATATATATATATATTTCAAGGATAAAAGATATTATCATCTTTTAATTACTCATGATTGAATCCATGAAGTAGTCTCTAAGTGTGGGTTTAACCAATACTAAACATCTATATTTTCTAAGTACTCATGAATATTGCATCAATGCTTATACAATGTTCAATCCCTATAGACAATCTTAAATCAGTTCATGACAGTTGTATATCGTTAATTACTCCTAAAAGTATGACTGAATGCGGCATTTCGAATAAATTAATATTCAGGAAGTAACATGCAAAATGAAACACAATAATAAACTAATCATACTATGGCTTCACACTCTTTGAATATAAATAATTACCTATTATTTAATTATCACAATAATTACTGATTTTTCTATTTTATAAATGTTTCGGGGTAATCAACTTAACAACTAAACTTGCTTCATTCCTCGTGCCAATGCTAATAACATACATGTCATGGTTTCCTTTATTTAAAAATATTGTGAATGAATCATCAAAAAGATATCCACTTCACAACTATATCTCCATCCTCTACATTTTCTTAGATGCAGTGGAATTTCCTCCTTCTATGCATTGATCTTCTGTGATCTCAAGAATCCTTAGTCAATATGACTGCACTTTCACATAATGTTTCTAGTGGCAATTTGTTACTCAAAACAAATCCAACGTCATCTACGAAGTCTTCTAGTCCAGGTATGCTCCTTGGATGCCTCACTTGCACTAATGTGGTCTTACCCACATTACCAAATCTACCACCACCTCCAACATGAAACCTTTAATCTTACAACTCAAAATGTATATCGGTTTAGACCATAAATCAAAGTCATCTCTAAAATTCATTTCACTATAACTCTTCTAAATCATGTTCCCTACTGTCTACAAGTAACCATTCCTTGGTATACATTAATACTTTAGAATGTTCTTGAAAGTTATCTAGCAATTCAGTTGAATAAATTTTATGAAATAATCTCTCAATGCTCAAACTATTAGAATAACAACAAGTCATAACATTCATGATTTATCCTATATCTGAAGCATATGGGACTTCACTCATTCTATCATATTCATGACTGGAACATAAGACCTTGAGATTCACTGAAGTCCTTGCTATGAAGCATATGAACAATCCTTTTCTTGGAAATTTCTATCTTGAGACCTTTCAACAGATTGTACTCAGGTCTAATCTGAACATCAAGAAAGACAACATTCTTGACTTTATCAGGAAAGAACATCTTCTTTTCTATGTGATGCTTGATCAAATCTGCATATAGACTTCTCAAGCTTACACACCTTATTTGGATACTCTGTATGTTTAAATCCTTTCAGAAGGCAACAATGGTAACAAATAACCAAATAGACCTTTCTCAGCTATTGGTAAGAATGCTTCCTCATAATCAATTTCTTGATTTATGAGCGAAACCCATTTCTACCATATAGTCTTTGAATGTGTGTACATTCCTATCTATGTTAGTCTTCACATTGAAGATCTAGTCGCAACCTGTTGTCACGAGACTAGGTTTAGGATCAACCAATTTCAAGCTTAGTCATCCTTCAAGGATTGAATTTCGCTATCCTTTGACTCTTCTAATGGCAACCATAGGACCCACCATTGCTTCCTAGTAGCTATTTGGCTTATCAAAATTGATCAATGTTTTATCACTAATCAACATATCTCCTTCCATAGTTAGATGACACTCATAAAACATTGGAAGTGCTCTAACTCTACCAGATCTGCTAAGGGACAAGGCAATGTCATTTGACTCAACTAGTTTTCTAACCTCAGGTGGAGAGCTAGTGCAAATTATAGGTTTATTTTCGGTCATATCTCTAATTTATTCAAGATCAATATGACTTCCATTAACTTCCTGATATCCATATGTTCTTTCTCTAAAGGAACATTCCTTTTGAGCTATAAGCACAAATATCAAAAGTCTTCTCTAAATACCCGACAACGTAACACTTCATAAATCTTGATTCAAGTTGATCATTGGTTTCTTGTCCAACGAAAGACCTCATAACACAACAACTAAATGTGAGGGAACATTCCAACTCCACATTTCATGAGGTGTCATCAAAACCTACTTAATTGGATACAAGGTTCAAAATATGCTATACTATTTTAAGTTTATATTCCCAAAAACTTGTTAATGGTAGCGAAGCATGACTCGTTATAGATCGAGCCATATAGAATTCAATTCTCCTTTTAGTAACATAATTACATTATTATGTCCATGGAGTAGACAATTATGGAAACCATTCCAAAATATTTTTGATGATCGTAGAACCCGATACTAAGGCATTCTCATTTCCTTTGATATTGAAGAACATTTATCTTCTTGCCAATTGATTCCCTACGTTTTTCTGATACTCTTTGAAACTTTTCAAAGTGTTAAACTCATGCTTAATCATATAGTCATAATCAAATCTACTGGACATGACATAGTAGCATATGTCATGCCTTGTGGTGGATCTGATGGGTCCACACACATTAGTGTGTATAATATCCAACAATCCTTTATCATAATTGCATGTCCATGTAAATCATCTTGCCAACATACAAGACTCACATACATCATCCAAATCAAGGTCGAATGATTCCAAGTCTAGTCTAATTAGAGCTTAATGATGCGACTCTCACTTATGAGGCCTAGGAAATCATATCTAAACTATTAGAGGAATCAATTCTCAAGTCATCACTGCAATTATTAGAAACACAAACTACAATTTCATGAATGCCAATTACAAGAAGATGTTTTAGACATAAAACCATCATCTTTATAAAATAGAATTATAACCTTTCCATTATGAAATGAAAATTGAAGTTCATGTTTATACAACGCATATGATGAAATTTTCGTGTCTAGACATCTCTAAAGAGCAACAGCAAGTGACTAGATTTATCAAAACACCATTACTAAGTACAAGCTCGAAATCCTCAATCAGTGAGACATGCGACATTTGTCCATTTAAATGATTGGGTTTAGCTTTCGATGATTAAACATTATTTCTTCCTATGGATCCTATAATGCCATCCAAATATGATCACCACATCATGCATCAAGTAACAATGAATTGGATGTATTTGGAGTTTGATTATTCAAGTACTTGATGTAGAGACAAACATTTGACTTTACCATCTCAAAGTACTTAGGGCAACTTCGTTTCCTATGATCCTTGTCATTGCATTAGTTGAAAATTGCCTTTTTTGAATCGTGGTTGCATTGAGTAGAGGACATGCCAATTCTATTCCTTCATAACAGGATGTTCTGACTGGAAACGTTCCTTTCCATTTAGGATTCGAATGTTCCTATTTATTACACCATCATTCAAAAGCAATAACTGGAACTGGATAAGATATTTAATTCCTTTCTAGTTTTCTCAGTTTATAGAAGGTTTAAGAATCTCATCAATATTTTCTTCCATACTATTCATATGATAAGTCAAGTGAAAATTATAATAGGAACTAATGAAAGATTCAAGCACAAGATCTATAGAATGACTCTTCTCAAGGGCAACATTGAGATTCTTGAGTTTATCTATGTAGCTCTTATTGATTACACACAAAACCCTTTTTTCAACTCGAATGCATTTCAGAACTTTTGATTGTTTTCAAATTACTCTTGTCTTGCCTTTTGGTAAAACATTTCACTCAAATGAAAATTCATTTCATATGTTCATGTGTTCACAAAAGGTCATTTCAGAACATCAAGGACATAGACATAATGATGCAAGAGAACCATATTTGACAAATCTACATTTTATGGGAACAAACAACTTATCTAAAGTTGATGCATTATTTTTTTAAGAGATATTTTCAGTGTAGACATCTTTCCCAATATCAAAATCGAGGAAGATCCCATAGCAAACGAGCAATTCCTGATAGAGAAAAATTAGGTACTAAAATTAAAAAGTGAGATGGGAGGTGGGAGAGGATTCCATCTAACCTAAAGGAAAAAAGTTTAATTAAGTCAACTTTATCCTTAATTATTAACCCTATTTGAAATTAAGATAAGATCCATAAGTACGATTCGTAATTTGAAGAAGGATTTCGTAATCACATCACAAAACTATTTTAGATAGGTAAGGCATTTTACAATTTTCAATCAAAATGAAACTCCTAGATATTTTGAGATCATTGAACAATTAATGGCATGTTAATCTCAGATTATGCTCTTCGATTCGTGACTGGAATGCCAAGGATGACAATTAAGATGTGAATAATGATACAAACCAGTGTGACATCATCGAGTTCGTTTATGATCTTACATTGATGTGATTGTTAATCACACACACTCCATAAACAACCATAAATTTGAGAATATGCCGTCGTTTGACGTTTATAGTCCCATATTAGCGTGCCAGTTAGCCACACATGCTCCACTAATGACTCACAAAGAAACAATGTGTGTTTTTATGGATTAGCAAACAATTTTACATTTATTCTAAAGTAACTAGAGTAGGATTTTAGAATGTTTTAGTACTTCATACATTATACTTTTAATGTGATTATGTCCTATTAAACCAGTTCTACTAACGAACCCCCACCACAAAAAGAAGCGGTGGGTGAAAAGGGCAACCATTAAATGGTTATTTTATTTGTAGTTTCCTTATACCTCTCTTAGAGCGTGGCTTCATGAATGATGGCTACTATTGATTTGACTGACCTTTGAATGATACATATTGTAATAGACATTTATACATATGTATAAAATGTATTTTAAAACTTTTTAAATTACAAGGTTCAAATCATATTAATTCAATTAAAATTTATAATTACAATTTGAACTAAATAGGATTTGCGAGTTATCTATTAATTAGAATTTTAATTATTTTTCTTAAATCTTATTAGTATAATATCTTATAATGGATACTTATCTTATTTAATCTTCCTTTCATATTCAATTTAGGATTCTTAATTACCTTGTTGGTATATTCAGATTTTATACATTTAAAATAACATGGATTAACTAGTAATTATCTTATCTTTTGAATAAGGCAAGAAAATCCAAAAATCGCAATCTAGATGTAGGATCCCAATGATGATGACAAATGCGGAGTTGAAGAATCAATGCATAATCGATAAGACCGGGTTTAATGTTTAAGCACAAATTTGTATAGCTAATGAGCAAAGTAGAAAAATATAGAAGCATGTGCTTGCTTACTACACTACTCTCTCTCTTTCTTTCTCTCTCTCTCTAGAACTACGCTCTAGATATCTATACAATGGGAGCTCTCTCAAACCTATACATGAAAACTATAGAAGTATATATGGGAAAGATCTACCCAAAAACCCATATCACAACGGATAACCCTAAGACACCATCCAATGGAGAGCTTTGCACCCAAACATTCTCCCCCTCAAACCTTGGAATGGATGACCCGACTTCAATCTCCAAAAATGAGCAACAAGCGAACAAAACCTCAAATGTGATAAATGTAGAAGTGAACATCAAATCTTCAATTCTTCAATGATTTTCTAATCCGGGTTCTAGAATGTGAGACAATACAATCCAAATCATCAAAAGGTAATTCATGAGTCCTCAAGTATCCAAAAGTCCAAGGATAACTACCCAAGTTTTAGCCAAAACACACATCCCAAAATCTTCATTATGTCCAAACCCCTCATAGAAATGGAAAAACCGAATAACATAAGAATTTCAATTTCAAATCACTTCATAAACAATTTTTCTTCAAGGTCACATCAGTCTTCAATAAAAAATGCTCATTCGCCAAAAATGAATATCCAAATCTTTTAACTCTGTTAAATGGTTTTTATTAGAGTTAAGACCCTTTTTTAAGAGATTTTGTAAACGTATGTGTGCAAATCTTCTACTTTTAGCATTTATCTGCCTTCTAAAATCATCTCGTAGAAACATTTTTAGTGTTAAATCTATTAAAGAAATTTCATCATTAATATAATCTAAATTTCTTTGAAGTTGTTTAATAGCAATTCTAAAATCTTTTATTTGAGAAATCATGAACTAATTAGGTTCTTGATTGGCTAATACTTTGTTACTGCTCATTTAAGTTGTTATAAGATTTTTTGATTTTTATAAAAGATTATTTATTATAGAGTTTATAGTTTTTGAAATTAAAAAAACTTTAACGGGATAGTTTTGTTATAAATTAAATAATAGTTTTCATACCTTGCTCCTGCATGAGGCTATGTGATTTCTTCGTCAATCTTGGTGTCGATCGTTCCTTCTTCCCTACGTTCTTCTGAGTGGCGGTACTTGTTAGTACTAGATCATTATGACGAATAAGAGTTCAGACTTTAAAAATACAAACAGTTGCACAAAGGATGGATTGAGAAAACTTCTCTTATTTATAAACTAAAACCCAAAGGTTTTTACAATTTCAAACTATAAACCCTATATTGGGTTTTACTCACACATTTGCATATTTCAATAGGAATGCTTAAGGCTCTCGTATTTTCACTCAGCCTACAAATGGAAGCATAACTCTCTATTTATAGAATCATAGAGAGGATCTGATACAAGTATTTTACGTCCCTGCTGACCAAATCATCCACTAACTACATTATTATGTAGTGGCTTATCTTTGAGGGTCCTCTCTTATGTGGAGGTTGTCGAGGAATCTTCTTTTATAATAGCTTTGCCATTATTATTTTCGGTAGTGGAGGCCACCTTGATGGTTAAGCATTGACAATTGTATCTGTTAGTGCTTTTGTAGATCGTCTTACAGATGTCTGCCACGTGTTTGCCGATTAAGTCTGGCTTTAGCAGGGAGTTTTGGAAGGCTAAGCATAGTTGTTAATCGGCCGGAGAAATCTCTTTGTTGTATTTGTTGTAGATTAAGGTCTTCTCATTGGCATCATATCCATTGACGAAGACGTTGTCATCCGCTGAAAAACTGAAAACCTTATTGATGAAGATTTCTATTCAAGATTTTGCTAGCTGGAGGATATCGTCTCTTTCAAGCTTTTCTTCCATGGCTTTGCTGGGCAGATAGGTTTCTTGCTTGCAGATGCCCATCTGTACTAAATGATGAGGATGATATTTTATTTCATCCTTATCATTCCTGTATGGGATGCTACTGTTGAATTTTAGAAAAATGTCTTGATCCTTTTTGCAGCATCTTGTTCTGAAAGTTTTTATTGCTTTTGTAAAGCTTTTAGAGAAAAGCCTTATTTCTTGCAGGTTTTGACTAGGATAGATGGTTTTTACCAATCCTAGTTGAAATGCTTCATACACTTGTAAAGAGTTGGCATTTTTGTAGCATTTTTGTAGTGGCTTAAATTCTTCCCATCAATAGTGGAGAATTTTTCTCCTACAAAATTTCTTCTGTTGCACTTCGAGCATACCTGTAACAATACTCAAAGTCTTTTATCTTGATTTCTACAGGGAGGTCAGGTGTGACTTCCTCAGTATTTTTGGGAGTTCTTCTTGGAAGGCTTCCAAGAATGGTTTTGGAACTTTTGATAGAATTTAAGGCTAACTTGAATGTGTTAGGCCTTAAGGTCTCTGCTGCAGTAATAAGTTGTAGTTCCGAGCACCTTTTAGATATTGTGTATTGATCTGCAGCTATCTTGGCTTCAAGAAAGTTATTAAACTTTTTGTGTTTAATATTTTAAATTCCTTATGTTTCCTTTTTGGTGATATTCTAGTCTTCAAATATACCAGCGTTGGGTCCATTGAATACAACGCAATATGGTTTTGAATTTTTATTAGGAATTTGTAACAGTTTCTCTGGGATTTGAATTCCCTTATCGATGATCCTGATCCTGAAGATGAACCTTCAGTTTTTGGGATTTGAATTCCCTCATTGGGTCTTAGATTAAAGTCTAAGGGTGTAAACAACGTTATTGGAGTTTTTCCTCTTGTCTTGATTTTTGGTAAATCAACAACCTTCAACGGATTTGTTGAGTCTTTACCTAGAGCTGTTTGCTCAAGACTAGACGTTTCTTTTCTTTTTAAAGGAGGTCAAACATTGACCTCTTGTTGTTCGATGTTCTTTTGAACACTTACATTTTCTTCTTGAATCATAGGAGAGAAGGAGAAGAAAGTTGCTTTTTATGCTCAGACATAAATAGTCATACAGTTTTTAATTCGTTTCTAATAAATTCCAACTCTTGCTCAAGAAAAGCTTGTTTTAGCATAAGCTCTTGTTCTTTCTCCATTTCAGAAACGCTATGTACCTGTAGTCTAAATTATATACCGAGGTTAAAACCTCTTGGGTCGTTAGACCACCAAAGTGTAATGCGGAATGGGTTTGATTCCTGCATGAAAAGAATATCAAACCTGATTAGTTTTTCTGTTGGAATTCTCGAGTTAAGAAGTCTGCAAAGATATTCTTTTCTCCTTTAATGTGCTCTACTTCGAAGGTATATCAGGAAAACCACATTTGCCATCGAACTAATCGACCTTGTTTGTTATCTCCAGAAATGTTATTTCTTAAAGAATAAGCAATGTTTTTGTTATCTGTTCTTACTGTAATATTACAGGTGTTAAATAGATTGAAAACTTTTCAATTACCCTTTTAACGGCAAGATATTCTTTTTCATTAGAATGGTAATTTCTTTCAGCATCCTTCAAAGTTCCTGACGTGTATCTGCAAATTAATTCTTTGGATTGATCCTCAGAATTTATTGCTTTAAGGATTCCTCCCCAATAATTGTCTGAAGCGTCAGTTTCAATAATTGATTTATCATCTACATTAGGATGATATAGAGGTGGAAATTCTTTTAGGTTCTTTTTTATCTTTGCCATATAGCTAGAATCATCTTCAGACCATGACCAAAACACATCTTTCTTAAGTTTGAATTGTAAGGGGCTTCTTATTTTTGCGAGTTTAGGAATGTAGTCTGAAGCATATGTTAAGATTCCTAAAAATCTTTGTAACTGTTTTTTATCTTCAATTTTATTAGGAAACTTATGAATATTTTCTAAAATATGATTTTGAAGACGATGACTTCCTTGTTCTATTTCTAAACCAAGAAAATTTATTTTACTTTTAAAAAGTTGTGCTTTCTTTTTGGAAAGAATGATTCCAAGAAGATCACATTTTTTAAGAACAACTGCTAAATGTAACAAATATTCATTTTCATTGTTGTTGAATATGAGGATATCATCTGTATAAACACAACAAAATTTTTCAAAAGATCTGAATGCATTTTGCATGTGTCTTTGAAATATGGATGGAGCTTGTTTTAGACCAAAAGGTGCAACAATCCATTGGTAATGTCCTTGGGGACATGTGAAAGCTGTTAAGAGTTGTGATTCAGTGTCAAGTAAACTTGCCAAAAGCCAGATTTACAGTCGAAAGAACTGAATATTGTTTTTCCTCTAATAATGGTGAGAAGTCCATCTTTATTACGGAGATTATGGTTGTCATCTTTAGTTGCTTTGTTAATATCTTTGTAGTTAACTACCATTCTTTTCTTTGCTCTTCTTATTTCTGCATCATTTTCGACAAGGAAAGCGGGAGATCTGTAAGGAGATTTACTTGGAATGATGACCTTTAATTCACGTAGTTTTTGTTATTTGTTTACTAAATTCTTTGACATCTTGAGGACTATATTTCATAGGTTTAATTGTGATGATAGTGGTCGGGTCGATTAATTTTATGTTTGTTTTCATCCATTGTTTAGACTTTAATGGGTCTATAGGATTTTCTGAGCAAACTTTTTCAAGTAAACATTCAATTTTTGAAAAAAAAATTGGTTAAGTAAAAATTTGAATTCTTCCTCATTCTCCCCCATTTTAAAAGGTAAGGTGTCTTCAATTTTGCTTTGAGAGATGTTGACAGGTTCTGGTTTTTTAATTTTTGAATTATTTTTCATTGATTCTAAAAATCCAGGTTTTCCATTTCTATAAGCGTTTGAGATTTTATCAACAACGATTTGAACACCATTGTTGTGTAAAGTAACAATTATGAGATTTTGTATAAATGGTCTATGCAAAAGACATAAGTTATTTCCTAGGATGAAATCTATTCCACATTCTTGTTGGTATACAGAGGGGATATGGAATATTTCTCTGACAAGTCTTATCTGTAAATCAACACATTTTTTTGTTGATAATTACAGTTCCGTTTGCTGTAGAAACCTTTATAGGTTTTGGAGTGTTAATCCAATGTTCTTTTGGAATAACATATTTACTTGCGATACAAAGACTGGCTCCTGTATCAATATAACAATTTAAATCAATTTGTTTATATCCGGCGAATCCAAATGTACATTTAACATAGATTGAATTAGGATTTGTGATAGTTAGTATCACATTTTTTGAGTTCATGACCTTTGAATCAGTCTGAATCAGTACCTAATTCTGTAGATGTAGAAGATGTTGATTCATCAAGAGGTTCTTCAATCAGTGTGTAGACGATTTTTTCATCTTGAAATTGTTCTTCTATAGGCCTAAGGTCCATAGACGATGCTATTTTAAGGAGTTTAACCTTTTGTGGGTAATCTTTCCTATTAGGACCCTCATTGGCATAGTGTCCTTCGCTGCAAACCCAACATCTGCAATTCTTTTTATTTTTTGGACAAAATTTACTTTTGTCTTTTGTGTTTTGAAAATCTTTTAATTTTTGGAAATTTTTTCCTGGTTTAAACCGTTTAGTATTTTTCTGTTTTGAAAATCTTTTGTTGTTCTTTTTTAACTATTTATTAAAAGATTTCCTTGAAGAATTTATTGTTTCATGGGTAATTTTGCATCCATACACTAAGGGTTTTTCTTTTGTTAAATGATTACAACAATTTTTGTTAAAACGTTTTAGTCTTTTTTGTGTGTTTGATAGAATACAAATTTTTTGAATTTCATCAATAATAATTCTCTTAGCAAAATCAAGTCTCTAAATTGTGGCATTTGTAGATTCGGCTAGAAATCTGTTATGAGATTGTTGTCCTACAATAGGAATTTTCAATAGATATTGTTTGATCAACTCGGGATATAGGGTTGAATCATTTATTTTCTAAGGATTTGTTTCATAGTCACAGGTGTAATGACCTAGAAAGAAAATATTACATATGGTGATATTCATATGTCTGGATTTGGCTTTTTTTATCTCTCTTTTTTGTTCATTGGCTTTGTCTTATATAAGATCTATACCAAGGAACATCAAGTAGATGACATCAATTGTTCATTGGCTTTGTCTCATATGGTGATATTCGTATGTCTGGATTATGACTAATTCAGTTAGTATTTTTGATAAATTTTTGAACTATTCCTAATGTTCTATGGTCAAACAATAAAAGAATAGATTCTTTTGTCGGATATTTTTCTTTGTTAGTTTGAATGATTAGACTTATTTCCGAAGTCCATCTGTCGATAACTTCTTTTCTATTTGTTACAATATTATCAATATTGAGAACGTTTGCTCCGAACTGGTTTGGATTTCCAGTAGGAAGATCTGGTATAGAGCCAGTTCTATGACCTTGTTCAGTTTAAGGTCTTTTTCTTCATTCACCTTCAAAAAAAGATTCTCCAGGATGATCTAAATGTGATTCGGTCTTATTCATCCCGAAGTTAGGCTCTATATCAGAAGAAAGATATTCTACTTCTTCTTCTGAAATATATACAGAGGTTTCTTTGGCAGATGTTTCTTCTATGACGTTAATCGTTTCATCAAAGTGGAAAAGTTGTTTAAGTTCCTCAGATGCAGAGATTTCTAAGTTTACTATATCCTTTCCTTTAGATTCAGCAAGATCTAGTAACCTAAGAGCTTGACCAACAATCGAGACATTTGATCCATTGATTATTAATTCTTCATCTTCATAGTTATCCCAGAATAATTTTTCTACTTTAGATAAATAGTCTATCCTGTTGACTTAAAGTAGTCTTTAGGCCATAACATAGAACTGGGATTCCTTGATGATCCTAGTTCTTCATTTCCTACATTATAATTAGGGTATGAGTACTTACCAGTGAATGGCTTTTTATCTTCAGTTTTAGGATCTAAAACTGGAGTAGTTTTGTTAATTATTTCAATAATTTCTTTGTTGCAAGAACATTTTTGAAGTACTTTTTTTGTTTCATTAATAATTTTAGCAGCGATGGCTTCTAATTGGTTTGTAGTTACTAAGCTTTGGTTAATCATTTGATCAATCTTTTCAGATAGTTTTTCAACTTTTTCATTTTATTGATTAAGTGATTCTTTAATGTCAACCATAGATGGCATCCCATAAGTTGTTTTATTTGATTTTGCACTTCCTTTAATCCAAGATTAAAATCTTTCATTTGGTCTGTAAGAACAACTTAATGGGCAACTTTTTTTAATAGGTCATCAAAGTTTTTAGAAATTTTATTAAAAGTTTCTAGTAGTTTTGAGTTATGTTCTATTATGTTGTTTATTTTTTCTAACCGAGTAAAAAAAAATTCAAACTAATTGTTATCAATTTCTCCTCCATTTTGAAGGGCAAGACTTAAATCTTTCTTAAATTGATTGAAAGGTTTATTATATTTTGATATATCTTTAGAAATATCTTTTTGAATTACAAAATAGTGATTTATTTTGAGTGTGATTAACCAGCATCTTGCGACAATTTGATTTATATTGTTACAAAGGTTAGCTAGGGTTTGAACGCCTAGTTTTCTTGAAGAAGAAAAACCATATTCTTTTTTCTGAGTAGGATCATCAAGATTTTTAAGTCTCGATGATTGACCCTTTTTGTAAATATGAGGAAGGTCTATATTACTCATTTATTACTTCGGTTAGTTGGTTGATCGTTTGATTTAAATTATCAACTCTAGAAGACATACTTCTTATGCTTTTGAGTATATCTCTTGGAGTAGGTTCCATAGATTTGGACATTTCACCTATATGAAGAGAATCTATTGAGATTCTAGGTTGTAGCCTTTCTCCTAAAGCTTTTTTGTTTCTGGCTATGTTTAAAGCCCAAGAGCTATCTTGAGGATCTATGTCACAAAATTGTTTATCTTTGACATGTCCTATTTCTGATAATACATCTTCAAGTTCTATGTATTCTTCTTTTTTATAGTCTATGCTATGATGACTATTTGTCAATGCATATCCTATGAGGTAGGTAATTGTGAAGGGTTTATCTCCTGGATTCATGAAATCACTTCTTTCAAAGTGATGAATAAAAGATAAAACCTTATTTAGGTTTGCTGATTTTAGATCTAAGGCAGATTTAGGGTAAACTGAAAACATGAATTTTTGGTAAGCTAGATTTCTTTTGGATGCACCAAGAATACAATATTTTCGATGATTGATTCTATCATCAATCAAGGCCATTTTTATTGGAGAATTAATTCCTTCTTGAAATTGAGATTTGATTAGAATTTTTACTGCTCCGATGTGGACCATTCTAATTTTAGATCTTATTTATGTGGGAATATTTTTTAGGTTACTGTTTATTTGGTCTTTGGTTAATAGTGGTAGATAAACAAATCTTGTAGTATCTTTTATGTCGACAGACATTTCTTTTGTACTAACGAAGTAAAATATTTCAATTATTCTTTTTAACGTATTCAGAATGTTAAATCTTGAGGGAACGTTTCTGAATATATTTTCTTTCTTTATTTTAAGATCTAATTTCTTAATTTTTGAAAGAAGTTATTGTTTAATCATTAGACTTCCTTGAAAATCATCTTCATTTTCAGCGAAGCTTAATGTATGATCTGAAAGATCTGAAAGTTGTTCTTCAAAATCTCCTCTACCTTTATTTTTCAAGGATAAATCCATAACAAAGCTCTGATACCAGGAATTGGTTGCGGATGAAGTTAAGTTAAAAGCTTATCTTTTAACTCTGTTAAATGGTTTTTATTAGAGTTATGACCCTTTTTTAAGAGATTTTGTACACGAATGTGTGAAAATCTTCTACTTTTAGCATTTATCTGCCTTTTAAAATCATCTCGTAGAGACGTTTTTAGTGTTAAATGTATTAAATAAATTTCATCATTAATATGGAAATGAAGAACTGGGATCATCAAGGAGTCCCAGTTCTATGTCATGGCCTAAAGACACTCCCGATTTCGAATACCCATTTCACAATCTCTCCCCCTTTTTATAATCGAAATATTATTATAAAACTCCAAATGGGAATGAGAAAGTATTCAATGTGGATTCGGCATTACAATCCTCCCCCTTGATACGAGACAAAAATGAAGCAACGAATACGAAAAAATCGAAAAAATATTGTCAATTTTTCGAAACATGACTTCCCTGACCCATTTTCTCGTAAAAAATGAACAAAAACTGTTCATGTTGTTGGAAAAAGTCTTGAACAAATAACACTCTTGATGTCCCCTAAAAAATCTCAAAAATTTTAGTTTATGGGTAAAAAATGCCATTTTTCTGAAACTTCAAAGTCCAAATGTGAAACATTATGAGTCTTCTTCCCCAAAATGGCACCAAATGCAAAAACACAACAACAATCAAAACCTCAAACTTTCGACTAAAAAAATCAAATTTCGACTTTCAAACAAATTTTCGATATCCAACATGAGTTTCGACCCTAAAGCTTGATTTTTAGATTTCGACTCGAACCATCATCTTAACCATAAAAAGTCAAGATTTAAACTTTTGTTCCCAAGCCTTTATCTACAAATTTCGACCATTCACATTCGAAAATTCAAACTTTCGACCATAGACCTCAGCCCTTAGACTTTCATTTCTCTTCTTCCTAATCCATAGTCGAAACCTATTCAACAACCTTCACTAATCGAGACTTCAAGGTTTGACTATTTACTCATCCATTCAACTTTCTTTTATATACATTATGTCAACTTCAAACCCAGCTCACTTTCGATTAGAAATAGCCATGTATCGACTATAAATCCATGATTCGTCCTCACAGAGCCTTCTATGTGAACCAATTAACCATACTTAATTTCTGGTTCTCGTGACAAAGCTAAAGTTTCGACCACAAGAATGATTCGATCCAAATCAAATATCGAAGCACCATTCTCCACTCAAACAATCCACTCCATATTTGAGTTAAACTTCTTCTATTACAGTCGATGTGACAACCCAAAAATTCTTGCCTTGTAAAGCCCAGCCAGTCAACTCAACTGATTGTCAGACTCATTTCTGCTATCATTTAGCCTCGTTTAGAGTCCGTTCAAAGGTTCAAATCTCAGTACATTCAAGCCTCGAGTATAGGATCGGGTCGCGTACGCTTTTAAACCAACAATCAAGCCCTACACTCCATTTGAGGGAGTGTACGGCCGTACTTCTGAGTGTACAGCCATACACATAAGTGTATGGCCGTACACCTATGTTGGGTCGTACACCCCCTCCATACGAGTGTTACCCTTCATTTTTCCTTCATTCTTGCACTTTCACCTCAGGAACACTTGAGTTCTCTCTAAACTACCATCCGATTTTCATCCTTGATCTTCAAAAGTTGTAAGTGTTCTTCCCTTGATTTGTTGTTACACTTCATCTCCTAGTTACACTCTTTAATTTCATCCATGTAAATCATCTTTTGACTAGATCTTCAAATCTCACCAAGAACACCAAGAACACACACTTGTTCTTGGTGATTGTGAACCCTTTTGAGCCTCCAAATCGTAAGCACGCTTTCCCAATGCTTGAATCTTGTTTAGAACATTAGATTAACACCTTAAAAATGCCCAGAATTCATGAACATGAGGTGTGTACAGCCGTACACACTTGTGTGGCCGTACACTTCTCAAAACACCCTTAAAGGGGCTTCAAAGTGCATTCCTAGCTTCAACACTTGAAGAGAAATTGTCCTACAAGCATTTCTACCCTTGGAAAAGGTTTTTGTACACTTTTTACCATGAGTGTACGGCGTACACTCCCTGGCCGTACAATCATCATATTGGCCGTACACTCCCTTTTAGTGAATCACATGTGATTCCAACACTTGGTCAAAGTGTTTCCTAGTCCCGTGAGGTGTTTCCTTGCATTTGGTTGCTTCTAAACACTATATTTATGTCAATATATGCCATTATATGTCATTTAGGACTCGTTAAGTCTCGGGACTTCATTCGTGGAGCTACTCATCCTTACGCGCATATTCATTTGAATCACCCACATCAGGTGAGTTCATACGCCGTAATCAATCTTTTTAACTGTTTTAAATGCTTTTAAGGGGGGGAATACAAGTTGAACACAATGTTAATTGTGGAAATGTTTGTTATAAACATCTTTCAAAAGATTACTTATGTCTTTTATAAGTGATCAAAAAATTTCAAAAACTCTTTTTTTGTTATGTTAATTTATAGTTTAACAAAACTCCATTTTTAAAGTACAAGCATAACTTAGTAGTAAAATGAGTCTTTTCAAAACTCCATGTTACTTTATAGTTTAACAAAAATCCATTTTTAAAGTACAAGCATAACTGGTTTGTTGAAGTCGCGTTTGGTTCCCAGAATCTTTTGACAGGGAGAGCGTATAGTATGGGAACTAGCCTTCACATTATGACTTAATAAAACAAACATGTTTTAAGGTAATTAGTACATCAGGATGTCAATTCAGAAGACAACTGAGTAATTATATTTTTCCCATTACTTTCATAAAGTGACAGTTCCACTTGAAAGTTAATGCAAACTATTTTCGAGTAAAGATAGTTATAAAATAGGGAAAACTTACATCTTTTCAAACGACAAATAGAACAGTCAGGTCTAGTACATTCAGTAGAAAGGGACCATAATGCCAACCTTATGATTCCTTAATGTATACATCAAGGGATATATATTAATAGGATCCGACAGGTAAAAGGATGTGTGCTTTCCGCTTCATTTCATGTTCCTTGTTTGGTTGTGGGCCTAGAGCAGATTCACCCAACCTAGTATTCATTCGATCTTAGTTATATATACGTTCAGTATACATTAAGTCATCATAAGGGGTACCAGGTATGGGTCAGGTCATAGGACACTAATTCAATGCACAGTATTCTAGTACAAAACATACTTTTCAAATAGAACTTTTGATATACAAAACAAGAAACTTATCAGTAAAGGGTTTAATCCATTTTATTAAACCAGCATAACTTAAAGGACCTTAGGCGGTTAACTCTATAATACCTTAGTTTATACATCAAGGGTATATATAATTATTACCCGATAGGTAGTTGGATGTGTGCCTTCCGCCTCATTCCCTGTTCCTTGTTTGGTAGTGGGCTTAGGGCAGATCCACACAATTAACTATCTGTTCGATATTAGATTATACATAGCCAGTATAAACGAAGTGATTATAGAAGGAACCACTATGGTTGCTATTTTATTATAAGAAATAAGGGTTTTCTTAAAGAATATTTCCATCAAATATAAAGGAACTATTACAGTTAACTCCGTGAGTACCAAGGGAATACACCAGGGTTATATACAACAAGGATCTAACAACCAATGGGATGTGTGCCATCCGCCTCATTTCCTGTTCCTTGTTTGGTTGTGGGCTTAAGGCAGATACACACAATCGATTGTTTGTTTACTCTGAGTTTTATATAACTTGTATCCATTTAGTACTCATAGAAAGGATTGTAGAGTCATTTTTGCTTATCTTTCATCAAAGCAGGAAATATAGGATTTTCTGGAGGAACTAGGATACTTTTCTAAAACAAAACTTACAAATTGCTACAACTTACTAAGCTTTCTACAACTTACATACATCACTAAAATCTTATGAACTCACCAGCTTAATTGCTGATCAACTCTTTCAAAATAACTTGTATTCTCAGGAAACTAGTAGGCCGGTACTCGCGCTGGGAATTCAGAAGATGGAGCAGTATAGCTTCAAGTCTTGTTTTGTTATTTGCTTATGTACTCTATGTTTTGTGAACACATACTTTGTAAACACTTTCTTTCTAATGAAATGGTTGTTTATTACTTTGATTACTATGATGCATGTCTTGTTATACTAAACATGACGTCCTCCGCCCCTGAACGTTTCCGCCGTTCCGGTTTTGGGGTGTGACAGATTGGTATCAAAGCATTGTTTATAGTGAACTAAATATATCAACCGATAAAAGATATACAACTATAAATACAATGGGGCTTAAGTGCTCTGGATAATAATATATTTTAAGAATATAACAATAAGTTATAAAAATATACCTACTTGCTTATACGTGTATACATACTAGAACAAGTATCACAAGAAGAACAGAACAGAAGTATTTAAAGGTTGAATACTGCGGTCAAACCTAGGCAGTTATGTAATCGTATCTGGGATCAATATAGCCTGATCAACTATATTCATTTGAGATGCGACCGATATGTGCTTGGGAGTGACGTGGTGTTGCAACGGTGTTAAAACTTACCTAACTCTATACAAGGGATCTCTAGATCAGAACATGAAAGTTAGAATACTATAGGAGTATTCTATGACACTATAACACGATAACAAGTTTGAAACATACTAAGTACAGTACATTAAAATACTATAGGAGTATTTTAGGCACTATATAAATAACTTATGTGATAACTTAAAAGACCCTTACGGATAGGTCTATAATCTTGCAATGTATACTCCCAAGGTTTTATATAATTGAGATTTTATAGACTTAGAATATGTGATCTACGCTTCACTACCTGTTCCTTGTTTGGTTGTGGTTTTGGAGTAGGATCACTTATTTGAAGGTCTATTTAATCTTAAATTATATATAACTTGTATACAATGTATAATTATAGGAGGACTCTGTAAGGATCACCCCATAAAGTTACCTTAAATCTCATAGATTCTCTAAGTCACATCCATTCTCGCACGACAAACCCAGATAGATGTAACCACTTCCTCATAGTAGTCAGCAGAAGAGTCAAGGAGGAATAAGAGCAAGTTCAAGAAGAAGTTTTCAAAGAGAGATCAGCCGAAGTAACCAAAACGTCATACGCGCCACACTAATAAATAAAAATCTTGGTTAACTTAATGAGTTAGTGGAAACACTGCTCACATTATGTGTTAGGATTATTTTCAGACATGCAGCTGGTAATAGTTATTTAGGTCACAGATATTCATTCGAGGATAGCCATTCCAAATTCATAAAGTTTATTTGGTATAGACTCTTTTATGAATTGTTTCCAGAACCCTGTGGAAGTCAGGATCAGATACGCTCAGAACTAGGATAACCTTGTCTTTCAGTTTTCGGCTTTTATCCACTGCTATAGACTTATTCCCTCTCATCTTTGTATTCTTTTAGCAAAGATTCCTCCTCGCAGATCAAACAGACGCACTACTCCAATAACTCCAACTCAACCGCTGCCACCTCCACCTCAATTCGACTATGCTGCTCTCCAAGCAGCGATATCCTCCGCAATGGCAACTGCTCTAGCTCATTTCGACGAAAGTGGTACCTTCGGATCTGGTAGCGGTACCCACCAAGCAAACCCCAGAGATTCTCATGGACACCCAAGAGAGTGTTCGTACAAGGACTTCATGAACTGCAAACCCAAATCCTTCAATGGAAATGTTGGAGTCATCGCCCTGATGCGATGGTTCGAGAAAATGGATTCAGTCTTTGAAATCTGTTTGTGCCCGGAAGGGAGCAAAGTGAAGTTTGCTGCCTACACCTTCTCTGACAGAGCCTTGACATGGTGGAACAGCCATGTTAAGTCACTGACCCTATCAGTGACTAACTCAATAGGTTGGGAGAACCTAAAAGCGATGATGCTGGAAGAATACTGCCCGAGGGGCGAAGTGCAGAAACTGGAACAAGAAATATGGGAACATACCATGGTTGGCTCAGACATAGTGACCTACACTGACAGGTTTAGCGACCTAGCAGCACTATGGCCTGGGATGGTTACCCCGAAGAGCAAGAAGATAGAAAGATACATCTGGGGTCTAACTGCCCCGATCCAAGGAGATGTGTTGTCTTCTAACCCAGCCACATTCGATAGCGCCACACGCCTGGCTCAGCAGCTCATTTACCATGGAGTCCGCTATGGCGTAGAAGTCCCAGTTCCCGAGCCATCAAAGGGAGAGGACTATAAACGGAAGTCGGGGAACAAGAGGAAGAAGAAGCGAACAACACAGGAAGCCCCGCACGAGCAACAAACGAGTACTATGTACACCGCTACAACGCCTGCTGCTCCAACATCTACCAGTCGATATGCTGGAACCCTCCCGAAGTGTGGAAAGTGCAACTATCACCACACCAGAGTATGCAGGGAAATGCAGTGTCTGAACTGCCACAGAAAGGGACACTCAGTCCGTTTCTACAAAGCATCGGCTCAACCGATCTCCCAAGTCCTCGGTGTGGAAGAAAACCAAGCCTGCTATGGCTGTGGTGAGAATGGACACTACCAGAAGGACTGCCCGATAACAAAGAACTCAGGCGCGGACGAACGAATTCTGATATCACCGCAGGAGAATCAACCCCGGAGTCGTCAGCGAGCAGCGGTACGTTTTCGAAATAGTAATTACTTTAAAAATTAATTTATATTTATATAAGATTAAAACTTGGGGAAAACACTTAAAAGTAATTATAATAACTCACGTATTGAAACAAGTCACAGTATCCAAGAGAACTAAAAGATCCATTCAGAGAAGCTATGATGGCTTAGTGTGTACATTAGGGTTGTGCATAGCTAATATTTTGCAGACTTAGAGTGAGTAATTCCACCTTAATTCCTGTTCCTTGTTTGGTTGTGGATTTGAGGCAGAGTTACTCAGTCGACTGTCCTATCCATCTTAATTATTCCTAACTTGTATATGACAGGCGATCGTAGTGGTACCAAAGAGGATCTTAGTATAAATTTTCGACACTAGATATCAAAACACTTTCATAGTATGTAATCGCTCATCGCAGTACGATACGTAGAAGTGTTAACATCAGGGGGAAAGCAGAAATCACTAGAACAATTACAAAGAATACATTGTCGAACACACTAGGAGTACATCATCGTATAACAGACGTTTCTTTCAAATCGGCCAAAACTTTGTTCAGTAAAGAGTCCGTTACTATCATTCGTCATGAATTGGCGTGGTCCTCACCATACTAAGTTCATATGTTTCTATCGCCTCGACCCTCAAGTTCACAAAACCTTCGTCATTCATATCGACAGTCCGACCTAAACCTCAGTTTTGTCTTTCGTATTCTAAACCCCGAAGTACTCGTGCGAAGGGTACTTTGTCCTCTGAATCCTTGACGCCGTATGTTCCACAGACCGTCACGAAATACCACTTGTCCAGCAGACCAAGTTCGAGCACAGAGGCTAAGGACGAATACAACCCACCTATTACTATTCAGTGTATACGCAAGGGTGGTATATGATTATGATTACGCAGATTTAGTATGTGTGCTTCCGCCCTATCTCATGTTCCTTGTTTGGTTGTGGACCTGGGGGAGAGTCTCACATCCGACCGTCTTGCTAATCCTAATTATATGCGACTTGTATACATGAGGTAATGATAGATGGACCGAGTATGAGTCCTATCATGAACACTAGGGCAAAGTTGCCAGGTCTACGATTGGGTATTCTGCAAATCAGAGGAACGCAAATCCAGTAGTACTCCTAAGAAAGCTAATTTCGGGACGAAATTCCATCCAACGGGGGGATGATATGACAACCCGAAAATTATTGCCTTGTAAAGCCCAGCCAGTCAACTCAACTGAGTGTCAGACTCGTTTCTGCTATCATTTAGCCTCGTTTAGAGTCTGTTCAAAGGTTCAAAGCTCAGTACATTCAAGCCTCGAGTATAGGATTGGGTCGCGTACGCTTTTAAACCAACAATCAAGCCCTACACTCCATTTGAGGGAGTGTACGGCCGTACATGAGTGTACGGCCGTACACCCATGCTGGGCCGTACACCCCCTCCATATGAGTGGTACCCTTCATTTTTGTCACACCCCAAAACCAAGAACGGCGGAAACGTTTGGGGGCGGAGGACGTCATGTACAGTATCACAACAATGAATAGTAGTAAACAAGCAACAACATCATCCATTGCATTAATAATATAATTTTAATACAAGTGTGTTCTGTCAAGTTAAATAGACACCAAAATATAAATCAAAATGAAAGATGAGTCTTGAACGAGCTCCATCTTCTCTAAACCCTGCATCGGTACCTGTCTACTGGTGACCTGAAGATACAAGTTATTTTGAAAGAGTTTATCAGCTTTAAAGCTGGTGAGATCATAAGTATTTTTGTGTCTGTATTTGTATGAAAGTACTTGTAAGTATGTGGTGTGTAAGAATGCAAAAGTTTGTGAATGTTTGTAAAAGGTTTGACTCTCCTAGAAAACCCTATGTTTCCTACTAAAAGTAGCCTTCTACTAACGCATCTAGTGTCTGTGTGTGTGTGTCTCTTGTAAGAGTATGTATTTTCCCAAATCTGACTATCATTAACCAAAAATATAGTCTTTACATTACTATTTATCGTGTGAATATCACAAATTGAATGCAATGGGAAAATGAAATAGTACTGTAGTGTTGTATTAAGTAACTACTGCTGTACTAACTACCTTCAACCAATTGTTATTTAAAGTACCATGTGATAGGCCTATATCCTGCTAGCGACTATAGAACGCGACGATGTAAGACGTCGGAAAAAAATAACGTTTGGCACCCGTAGACTTGCAAGTCCCACTGTAGCGAGCAGCAAGGTGTAGGATAGTCAATCCAGTATAGATCTATACACAAACTCATACGCTCCCCACTTAAGGAGATTCTAGATACAAAAACGGTCATGACATGTAATGCCATGCCCTGTTACGTGGCTCACATAACTATAGTAATTTTCTAGTATATGTATGTGCTAGCTGTATTGTGTGATCTCTCCCTGTCTAGCATGTATGTATGTTCTCTCTGTATGGTATTGTTTGTTTCTTATCATAGTATTCTCTATCTGTATGTTATGTTCTCTCTGTATACTATTGACTCATGTATGAACTGACTCTTTGTATGTTTCATTGTTCTAGTAATAGTATTAGTATCTCCCTAAACTATACCTATTATAGCTTATTGGTAATGTTTTTTGAATATATGAACATGTGTGTATACCCTTGCTACCGAAAAGTATTGATTAGAAAGGAGGAACTTTTATATCTATATACATATACATAATATATAACTAGGATTCAAACGACATTCGGACAAATAACCGATACCCTAAGTGCACAACCAAACGAGGAACAGGAGGTAAGGTGAGTTATCAGTCCTAAGTCCTTTCTATCCTACTTATATAACTATATCTATAAAGATATACATTTAACAGAATATAAATGCAAAAGAAATCAAATAAAAGTATTTGACATGTAAAAGAGTTTGATAAAAGTATTGGACATGTAAAAGAGTTTGTAAAACAGTTTGAAAAGTAGTTTGTTTGATAACACAGTTTGAAAGTAAGAAATCCACTTGTTTGGTAGTTATTAATCACATGTGATTGATATAATAACTATAAAAGATCAACTTGTATCCCACCCCATAAAAGCATTTAAAATCATTTAAAAGATTGATTAAGGGGTATGAACTCACCTGTAGTGAGTGGTTTGGATGAACGGATAGTATAGGATGCTAAGTGTCAAGTGAAGACTTGAACACACACAAGGATCCTAGTTAACATATAATAACACATATATGTATCCAATTAGTCATAAAACAACTAATTAACCAAGTTAAGACATCCTAAGACATGTAAAACACTTGATTTAAGTGCTATAAATCCTAAGGATTGCATCTAAGGGTTGTAGGACTTGGCTATTGAGTTTGGGGTCCAAGGGTAAACCCTTTATGAGTTTACGGTTTTGGGACCAACTCCATTGGAGTTTACGGTCATAAACCCATGAGTTTATGGCCGTAAACTCATGGTACTTTTACCATTTTGTGATTTGAAGCTTGTAAGGTCATAACAAGCATTCCTACTTCAAGTCTAAGCCTTTGGAAATTATTAGGGCACCATTTCACTCCTTTGTGGAGTTTACGGTCCTTGGACCATTTCTCCTTGGGTTTACGGCCGTAAACCCAAACAGTTTATGGTCTTTTTGATGTTTTAAGTCCTAAGCACATCAAGGATGGTATCTAGACTAGTATCCAAGCCTTGGTAAGGGACTAGGGCACACTTTGGCCCCTTCATTACGGTTTACGGTCCAAGAACATCTTGGACCGTAAACACCTTTAATCTTGTGTTTCTTTGTGTTTCCTAGATGCTTTAGAAGTGTAACAAGCCTTATAACAAGCCAAGGTAAGAGTACTTACTATGTAGAAGCTTGAAAGGGTGTTAGAAGTCCAAGAACACTAGTGTGTGTTTCTTGGTGTTCTTGGTAAAACTTGAAGATCTACACATATGGAATGATTTCACGGATGGAATCATGTAAGATCACTAGATTAAGTAAGATATCAACTTATTAGGGCAAGAAACACTTACAAAGTTGAAGATCAAGAAGGAAAATCGGATGATACTTGAGAGGATTTGAGTTTTGGATCTTGAAAATGTGAAAAAGTGGTAAATATGACTAAGTGTCATATTTATACCCCCTTAGGGTTTACGGCCGTAAACACCTTGTTTAGGCCGTAAACTCCAAACTCTTGGATTTTTAGGACTTTATTGTTGCACAATAAACCCTAGGGCATCCTCTCTCCTGTTATCTCCTGAAGTACTAGGCTTTAGAACACTCAAACTGACTCTACACAGCTCAAAAGTTAGCAGAAACTGTTCTGACTTCTATTGAAGTGAATGGTTGTACAAAATAGAAATTTCGGGTTGTCACAATTTTTCCTTCATTCTTGCACTTTCACCTCAAGAACACTTGAGTTCTCTCTCAACTACCATCCGATTTTCATCCTTGATCTTCAAAAGTTGTAAGTGTTCTTCCCTTGATTTGTTTTTACACTTCATCTCCTAGTTACACTCTTTGATTTCATCCATGGAAATCATCTTTTGACTAGATCTTCAAATCTCACCAAGAACACCAAGAACACACACTTGTTCTTGGTGATTATGAACCCTTTTAAGCCTCCAAATCGTAAGCACTCTTTCCCAATGCTTGAATCTTGTTTAGAACATTAGATTAACACCATAAAAATGCCCAGAATTCATGAACATGAGGTGTATACGGCCGTACACACTTGTGTGGTCGTACACTCCTCACAACACCCTTAAAGGGGCTTCAAAGTGCATTCCTAGCTTCAACACTTGAAGAGCAATTGTCCCACAAGGATTTCTACCCTTGTAAAAGGTTTTTGTACACTTTTTACCATGAGTGTACGGCCGTACACTCCCTGGCCGTACACCCATGGCCGTTCACTCATCATATTGGCCGTACACTGCCTTTTAGTGAATCACATGTGATTCCAACACTTGGTCAAAGTGTTTCCTAGTCCCGTGAGGTGTTTCCTTGCATTTGGTTGCTTCTAAACACTATATTTATGTCAATATATGCCATTATATGTCATTTAGGACTCGTTAAGTCTCGGGACTTCATTCGTGGAGCTACTCATCCTTGCGCGCATATTCATTTGAATCACCCACATCAGGTGAGTTCATACCCCGTAATCAATCTTTTTAACTGTTTTAAATGATTTTAAGAGGGGGGGGGGGGGGAATACAACTTGAACACAATGTTAATTGTGTAAATTTTTGTTATAAACATCTTTCAAAAGATTACTTATGTCTTTTATAAGTGATCAAAACATTTCAAAAACTCTTTTAAAGTTATGTTACTTTATAGTTTAACATAACTCCATTTTTAAAGTACAAGCATAACTTAGTAGTAAAATGAGTCTTTTCAATCACAGTTCAGGTAAAATACTAGTAAACTATAAGGGGTATAGTTTAGGGGTGCAGTTCATGCAAAGATACTATAACAGAAAGAACATACTAGGATACTATAACATAACCAACATACTAAGATGCTATAGCATAGAACAACTACAGGATCTAATTATAACAATGAATCACTAACTCATTGTTCTAAACAAAATGTGATAGTTAAATTGGGTATACATGATCATATAACTTTAATGTGGATTACACGGCCTAGCAACTGGTTTGTTGAAGTCGCGTTTGGTTCCCAGAATCTTTCGACAGGGAGAGCGTATAGTATGGGAACTAGCCTTCACATTATGACCTTAATAAACAAACATGTTTTAAGGTAATTAGTACGTCAGGATGTCAATTCAGAAGACAACTGAGTACTTATATTTTTCCCATTACTTTCATAAAGTGACAGTTCCACTTGAAAGTTAATGCAAACTATTTTCGAGTCAAGATAGTTATAAACTAGGGAAACTTACATCTTTTCAAAAAACAAACAGAACAGTCGGGTCTAGTACATTCAGTAGAAAGGGACCATAATGCTAACCTTATGATTCCTTAATGTATACATCAAGGGATATATATTAATAGGATTCGACAGGTAATAGGATGTGTGTTTTCCGCTTCATTCCTGTTCCGTGTTTGGTTGTGGGCTTAGAGCAGATTCACCCAGCCTATTATCCATTCAATCTTAGTTATATATATGTTCCGTATACATTAATTCATCATAAGGGGTACCAGGTATGGGTCAGGTCATAGGAAACTAATTCAATGCACAATTTTCTAGTACAAAACATACTTTTCAAATAGAACTTTTGATATACAAAACTAGAAACTTATCAGTAAAGGGTTTAATCCATTTTATTAAACCAGCATAACTTAAAGGACCTTAGGTGGTTAACTCTATAATACCTTAGTTTATACATCAGGGTTATATATAATTAATACCCGATAGGTAGTTGGATGTGTGCCTTCCGCCTCATTCCCTATTCCTTGTTTGGTTGTGGGCTTAGGGCAAATCCACACAATTAACTATCTGTTCGATATTAGATTATACATAGCTAGTATAAACTAAGTGATTATAGAAGGAACCACTATCGTTACTATTTTATTCAATGAAATAAGGGTTTTCTTAAAGAATCTTTTCATCAAATATAAAGGAACTATTAAAGTTAACTCCGTGAGTACCAAGGGAATACACCAGGGTTATATACAACAAGGATCTAACAACCAATGGGATGTGTGCCATCCGCCTCATTTTCTATTCCTTGTTTGGTTGTGGGCTTAGGGCAGATACACACAATCGATTGTTAGTTTACTTTGAGTTTTATATAACTTGTATCCATTTAGTACTCATAGAAAGGATTGTAGAGTCATTTTTACTTATCTTTCATCCAAGCAGGAAATATAGGATTTTCTGGAGGAACAGGCAAACTTTTCTAAAACAAAACTTACAAATTACTACAACTTACAAAGCTTTCTACAACTTACATACATCACTAAAATCTTATGAACTCACCGGCTTAATTGCTTATCAACTCTTTCAAAATAACTTGTATTCTCAGGAAACTAGTAGGCAGGTACTCGCGCTGGGAATTCAGAGGATGGAGCAGTATAGCTTCAAGTCTTCTTTTGTTATTTGCTTATGTACTCTATGTTTTGTGAACACATATTTGTAAACACTTTCTTTCTAATGAAATGGTTGTTTATTACGTTGATTACCATGATGCATGTCTTGTGATACTAAACATAACGTCCTCCGCCCCTGAACGTTTCCGCCGTTCCGGTTTTGGGGTATGACAGTCGAATACCCATCCTTCGATACCCCTTCTTCCTCAAAACATTGTTATCCATCTAAATTAGCGAAACTCCATTATCCATCCTTCGATTCTAAATCCTTCAATAATCAAAATCATTCACTTCCTACTTATTGAATGCATGACAGCATGAAACACATAAATCTTGCACCTTTATGCTCAAGGATACCAAAACAAACTCAGATCTATAATAACAAGCCCTAAAACGTCCTAACTCATCCATAAGCCCAAAAAGGAGACCATAATCACAATAAGCTAACAATGAAGAGATCTAAACATACACAAGCCAAGATGTTAACTTGAGACCTCCAAAAGCTTTCCCTTAAGATGATGATTCTGGATCCAATTCCTTTCCACCAAGCAAGGCATATTCAAAATATCATCTTCCTTCACCAAGACCAAGAATGAGCACCAAGAACTTCTTACTAGCTCAATAATATCACCAAGAGGCTTAGGGATCGATTTTAGGGTTTTAGCAACAATGGATTCGGGTAAGGAGGCCAATCTTGAGGACTTAAGGCCTTTAAATAGGGTGCAACATTCTAAAATTAGGGTTTCCTTCATAGCTGCCAACACATTGTGTTAAGATACCACAACACGTCGTGTTGGTTCATTAATCTTCACACTTCTTCAAATCTAGACACGCTGTGTTGGTTCCTCCAAAATGTCGTGTCCAACCCTAAAAGGGGCTGTACTCCCAAGAATTTATCCTCAAGATTTTGGGTGTTACAACTCTCCCCTACTTAAATTAGATTTCGTCCTCGGAATCGTTCCTTACTATCCCAGGCACGCTAGACAGACTGAAGAATGCAACCACAAAGCCTAGCACACTTGGCCTTCCCAAGCGTATTGAACCCAACCAAAACAGAACTCTCCAAAACCGAAGAAGACGAATCCAAAATCCCATGCAGAAAACCAGCCATACCTTACTTGAAATCTGAAATGTAGAAAGGGTCTGTCTCCCCGACATACCAGCCACACCGAACCCTTTCCATGCCAAATTCTCATAGAATTCCAGACCAAACAAAACATTTCTAACCCTTAATTACCTTGATGCTTCTAATGAAAACGGAATCACTGACCGTTAATGTTGTAGAACACTTACACTTCATAGAAGAATCAGATAATCCTACGTGTAGAGGACTCATCCCTGCAACGGTTAGACTATGACGAGAGCTGCGCAACAGGGTCAAATCATTTACTCTGAGATTTACCAATCCAAATTGCAAATGTCTTACCATATTTCTGAATAACAAGTGACTCCACGCACGAGTCCCAAATCACTAATACCGTCTTGACTTATCTCGCTGCCCCCTAGCTTCCTTCCAAAGTAGACGAGACCTCCCTGGTCCCAACTTATCTACCTCTGACTGAAACTCTGGATTCCCGCCCAGTTGCTGAGTCAAGAGAGAAACACAGTCGCCCCACGCGACTTCCAAACGAAGGCCTCATATTGAAATAATTTCCCCAAGCTATCTCACTATTACGGCTCCAACCGATCATAACAGCTCGACAAACCTGTCGCCACCAAATCCAATGCTAAAAGTGAATGCTACAAAACTAACTGTAGTCTTATATCACAACAGACCTCCCACGGCCTAACACTTCCCGGTTCCAAGCATGTTATGGTCTTTCCACAGCCTTACAAACTGACCCACCCTGGTCTAACCATCTGACAAAATCCCTTACCAATCATATAATGAAATCCGTCTAAAAATACGAAACCCCATACTTGTCAGACCTCACACATATACAAGAACACCAAAACATAGGAGCCCGCTCTGCCAATAAAGTTGAAACCATTCATTACCCCTTAACCCTTACATTGATGCCCTCGACATACTGATACCTTACTTCATATCCTACTAAACAGAAGACCTTACACATAAACACCCGCGATTCCCAACGCGAGTTCCCACTACGAACTTGTTGGGTTATGTGCATAATATCAATCCTATGGTGTACATGCAACCCTAATTTCTTTGATCTAGATTTTTCTAAGTAAACATACAACATTGAATACCAAAGCAATAAACCCTAATTGGGTAGCATACAAATCTGAAAATCACATACGATTAGGGTTAGAGAGCTTACCTTGATTGCTATGTAGCAATAACAATCACAATCCTTCTTGATCTTGACTTCTGAATGCTTAGTGCCCCAAGTGTTGCACCTCTAATGGAGTCACAAACACCCAATGCAAGGAGAATGACTTAGGAGAGAAGAAGAATTCGGCCTGGGCTTCCTAGAAACTCATAGGGACGAATTCTACTAGCAAAGGGGTCTATTTATAGTTGTGTGGGTTGCTAGGGTTTCAGGTGGAAACCCTAATTCTCTGCTTAGGCCTAAAGCAACCCATTGAACCTTTCTAGAAGGCCCCTTGGACGATTTCTATATGGACTTTCATATAGAATTCGTCAACTCCCTTCTATTAGTAATCCATAACCCAACTTCCAACTATCAGACTATCAGATAATTACATTATCAGTCCCCTTTATTTAATCAGTCTCTTTTGATCACCAAATTATTTCCAAACTAATTTATGATCAATACTAATTAAATAATATGATTTCCAAGTAATATATCAATCTTATAATATATTAATAAAACCATTTTGAGTATGAATTTCTTATTCTTATAATAAATTCTACTCTCTCTCTCTTCTTGTCATCCTATCAAGTTGCATGAGTGAAGGCAACCCAAAAGGACCATGCTCATAATCAAACCAAGTACATACCAAAATAGTTATGGGCTTAGACACCTAATGCAACAGTCTCCCACTTGGATAAGTCTAATAACTATTTTGCGTATGACTTTAGAATCTGATCAGCAATCGTAGCTTTCATAAGCCGTTGTCGAACTCTGATCTTATCAGAAACGCATCCTTTAGATAAGGGATCATATATTCCTCCATTCTAGATATCGTACAGACATGAGACATGGATTGTAATCATTCTCTCAGTCTATGTGTTGTTTCCCGATTTCTGATTTATGACGACTGACAACATACTACAATTGAACACATCAACATAGTTCAGGCTTGGCCAAGTGCTTAGGGTGTCATCACTAAATCATCGAGGGGCTCACATATATCGTTTTTATTCTCTTAGGGTAAAAGGAATGGATAAATGTCGACTCAAATGCTTGCTTGTACTTACTCATCAAATCACACACAACAATATGTTTTATAACACCAAGTTACTGGTGCGTTTACATATTATCAATGTGCAACCGACTTCAAAACTACAACTCACATGTCTCCATTTCAATAATATAAGATATTATCGTCTCACTAATCACTCGTGATAAAATCCATGAAGTGATTCAAGTGAGCGTGGGTTTAATCCAATACACTAATCTTATTACAAAAGTACTCATGAACACTGCAGCAGACTTTTGCTATGTCTAAAGACTTTAGACAATCTACAGTCAGATTCATGACAGTCTAGCTTCAATACCTACTTCCAAAGTATTTATCGACTATGGATGGTTTGAATAATCTTATTATTAGGGAAGTCAAAACATGCAAAATGAAACACAATAATAATCGAATCTAATATGGCCTCAAAACCTTTGAGTATAAATAAAACACTTATTATTTAGTCACCACATTGATTACACATTATTCATTGTATAATGTTTCGAATAATCAACTTAATACTTGAATCAATAACAATAGTTGTGCCATGCTCCTAGCATGCACACTATGTTTACCTATGGTCCTTACTTTGTGAAATAGATAAATCGAACACACTTCTAGTGATGCTCATTTCACAATTCCTAATCCTTATTATAAGTGTAACAATACCAAATTCTTCCCACTTATCAGAATATGTTGGATTCTAACATTTTATGCAATGATCCTTTTGTAATGTCATAGCACCAAAGTCACCAAGACTTCGCGAATGAAATTACAAAGTGCTCTATTGGAGATTGTTACAAGACAACTATATAGACATGAAGTCTCACATTCAAAGTAGATTCCTTTGAAAGTCCTTCTTGCATAAAGTTTCTAATCTACATAGATTTTTAATATCAAACTCCCATTATGGAAACATTTTCATATTTGCCAAATGATAACTCATTCTAAATAGAATCTTATCTATTTATAATAATGTCGATATGTTTCATCCATTACTATACTTCCAACTGCCCACAAGCGACCAATCTTTGGCGAACCTTAGATCGTGCTTGCCAGTTGTTTAACTATTTTAGTCATATCCGGTTCTGTTCCCTTTCCCTCTTAATGCCCTAGACATTTGGAACATACAGAACAGTCGAATATTACAGCATATGCGATCGATCCTATACCCGAAGCGTATTGGATACGATACATAATGTCTCACATAAAGACATGATACTTTACCAGTCTCTTGCTATAATATTGCCATATATAGAATTCCCTTATGTTGAATCTTTTCAACATAACATTCATATATGTCCTTTGACTAAATTTGATTAAAATTTCTCGACCTAAGCTTTTAGATTTAAAATGAAGTATAATATTATCTCTCTTAATTATAGCAAAACAACTTTTCAACCTTTTCAACTTTGCGAATTGAAACTTTTGTTTTTCTATAATTAATATTGCTGGCTTGCAATACTTAACATAATAATCATGCTCCCACTAACATGATAATTATTTCTTTACCAGCATAACACTTATGCTCCCACTAACTTTGACATGTATTCAGAAATCAGTTGGACTTCTAGAAATCAATACTTATTGACTTTCATTACCAAAGTTCATATTTCTGATACGAGATGCTTTGATAAGCCTTTATCTAAGCTTCTCAAACTCATACACCTTTCCTTAGATAACTCATATATGTGTCTAAACTATTTCAGAACTCACAACAATAAGTCTCGAATGTTCAACCTAATTGCCAAATCTCACAATTCGAACTATGAAGAGGGATGCCGTAATCATAATCGAATTTTGAGAAATGCAAATTACATAATGCTATCTCCTTAAAATATACTCAGTGAAAGCGTTTACTCACAATCATTTTCATGAATCGAAGAGAAACCTTGTCACTCGATTTTATGGTGTATGTATTCCTATCCATGTGAATTTGTCATAACCATTATTGCAACACAATTGTTGTGACAAATCCAAACTCTTATGGATCGAACTTGTTCCATCCTAACTTCTTGCCACTTGGCAACATGAGGGCCTACCATGTCTTCCAAGTTGTTGAGCAGCTCACCCTCATTGATCAATGAACTTTCATTGAAACCTTTCAAGATCTTTAGAATTCCCACTGACCTCTTGACATATAAGATTTTCTTATCAAGAACCATTCCTCGACAAACAAATACTCAAGAGTTAGTGTGTGTCCTTATCAAAACCTACACACAATTGGTATTAGTTGGTCTTTGTCTTATCCAAGACATCACAACTTACCAAAATGTGCAAGAGTAAGAACATTCCTACTAAAGATTATGTCACTCAAATCACAATCTTGGAGTATGAGTCTAAGACTTAATTTTGGTACGAAGTATGATTCGCCTTGTCATTTAACCATTTCAACAATTCCCGATTCCTCTTCTCAGCCATACTAGTGCACTAAGGTGTACTTAGAGAATCAATTGTGATATGGTTCTATAATCACTAAGACGATCATAAAACACGATACAAAAGTACTCTCCCTTCTTCTTAGATTGGAGAAACTTTTATCTTTCTACCTAATTGATTCTTCTTATTCGTTCTGCCATACATCGAAACTTTTTCAATGATTTAAAATTACACTTAATCTTTTAAGCATAACTACATTTACTAAACTTTTAGTAAATCATAAAGAATAACCTTCATTGTTATTTGTGGTGGACCTGGCCAACATACAACGATGTGTACTAGATCTCTTTAGTCCTTCACTTGACTCTTTGTCAAGGAATTAGTCTTAATTTTCCAAATACGAAGTTTCTCATTCATCACACAATACCAGTTGCATGATTCCAAGTTTCTATCCAATTAAACCTTGGATGATGAGAAAACATTCCTTATTTGGTAAATTTTCGACACTAAGACAAATAACATAACAAAGAATCACATCCATTTCAATATTGCTAACAATAGAAACATACAAACATCAATTTTCACAAATGCCATTGCGAGGAAACATAAATAAGACAAAAATCAAATTTTATTTTATTTATAAAACGCGGAAAAATTTGTCCTTACAACACAAAATCAAATGAAAACTGTGCTATTACATGTTCCTAAGCAATCTATCATAACTCCTCACTAGTAGCTCAAAAATCGAATCATCGAACCATGCGATCGAATCCAATTCTTCTTTGATCAGATTTAGCTAGCTTGTCCTTTAAGTTTCCTTTCCTTTCTTCGATCCTGCAAAAAAACAAAATGCAATCTGATCACATCATGTATTAAGAATCTACAAATAGGAACTTAATAGAGTTAGATAGTGGATATACCTGAAGTAGAGCCACACAACTTGACTCTCCCATCCTTGAGATCTCTCAGGTAGACACGGTAGCCTTGCAACCAATGTCCCTTATCTTGGCAGTAGAAACAAATGGACTCTTTTGGAATAGCACATGGGACAATCTCAGAAGACTTTTTTGGACTTCCATTGTTGCCATTGTCAATGTCCATGGAAATTTGGGAGGTTGATTTACCAGTCAATTTTACTTTACCAGCGCGCCAAATCATTGTTGATTCAGCTACAATAAGCAAATAGGCAAGATCAATGAGGGTCACGTTGTGGTCCATCATATTGTACTCTCTAATGAAATCACTATATGATTCAGGAAGTGACTGAAGAACCCAGTCAACAGCCAACTTCCTAGAGACATCGACACCCAACAACCCCAATCTATCAATGTGTGACTTCATCTCCAAGACGTGTGCACACACCGACTTTCCATATACATGTTTACTTGCCAATAAGGCTTGAGTGACCTTGAACTTTTCAAGCCTTCGAACATTTGGGTCAGGGAGAACAATTGGAGGAGGTGGAGGAAGTGAAGCGTGATTTCCATTTCCATGATCCAATTGTGGAACATCACCTTCAAGTGGAAAGCTTTTTCCAAAGGACTTAGGAAGGCCATAGTTAGACTTTGACATCTACAAAAGGGAGAAATTCAAGTTAGTTGATAAAATCCTCAGTATAGCACCCAAATGAAATATTGAGGCTAGGAACCAACACAATATCATACAAAGTGGAAGTGGGATGCCGTAATCCAATTTGCAGAATATTTGAAGGTAGGTAAATGACGATTTACCAATTTCCACCATGAAAAATGAAAATTTAAAAATTAAGTTTTAAACGAATTGAAACTCCTAGATATTTTGAGATTCATTAAACTTTTCAATGGCATGTTTAATCTTGATTATGCCCTTCATGGTTGTGACTGGGATGTCGAGGATCACAAACAAGGTGTGAATAACCATACAAACTAGCTTGGTACTCTCGATGTTACAAATCACCTAATCAATGTGCCGGTTAACCACACACGCTCCATTGATCTATGATAATCTACGAGCTACCCATTGCCATCCTTCATTGGTCCCATATTAGTATGTCGGTTAACCACACACGCTCCACTAAGGACCAACAAGGTGCAATGTGCAATTTCATGGATTAGCACCAACTCCACATTTTTCCTAAAGTAACTAAGATTTGGGAATTTATAAAAGTGTTTAGTTACTTTGTATTTCATTATTCTTATAATGGAAGGTTGTACCCTATCCTACCCGTTCGCCTAACGACCCTCCATTAGTCAAGAGTGCGGTGGGTAAGAGTGGATACCCATTCAATCGCAATTTTATAGGTAATTTCCTTAAACACCCCTTATAGATCAACTTCGTGAATGAGGCCTACTAACGGTAAGACTGACTCTTACTTATACATATATAATATATTAGACTTTTAATTTTATATAGTATAAGGGTGTATTTTATACTTTTAAAATACTATGTGGTTTAAACTCTTAATAAATTAGACTTTTAATTTGATTAATCTTAAACCATATTGATATGGATTTATTAATTCTCTCTTTTAATTAAGCACTAAATTAAATTTAATAAAACCATAATGGTGTAATTTGAACTTTTCAAAGTACTAGGGTTTTAGAATTTAATATTTCAAAATTAAAACTTTTTAATTAAACTTTAAATTCCAATACTTGAGGACAAATTTTGAAACCTTTCAAAACATTAGGGTTTAACTATTTAAATTTCATAAACTAAAACTTTTAAGTTCAAATTTAAACTATAAAACCTAGAGGGTGTAATTTGAAACTTTTCTAAATTACTAGGTAAAATATTTGACTTATAATAATCCTATATTATCCATATTTAACCAAATCCATCAATTTTGATAAGGATAACCATTTCAAACATAAAAAATCGATTTTAGGCCAGAAAAACGAGTTTTGGAAGTAATCCTCAGCAAAATCTGGCTAGAAAGTCGAAGATCCCGACACTAGGACACTGGACTCGTTGAGTCCACTATGGAACTCATCGAGTTCATCCTACTCGTCAAGTCCATAAATGGACTCGTCGAGTAGACTAGTCAGACAGCAAGAAATTCGACTTTTTGATCCTTTGGCAGTTCACTTTTGCATCTATTCACTAGAAAAATGACCTAGGCTCTGATACCACCGTTGGGTTATGTGCATAACATCAATCCTATGGTGTACATGCAACCCTAGTTGCTTTGATCTTGGTTTTTCTAAGTAAACATGCAACATTAAATACCAAAGCAATAAACCCTAATTGAATAGCATACAAATCTGAAAATTACATATGATTCGGGTTAGAGAGCTTACCTTGATTGCTATGTAGTAATAACAATCACAATCCTTCTTGATCTTGACTTCTGAAAGCTTAGTGCCCCAAGTGTTGCACCTCTAATGGAGTCACAAACACCCAATGCAAGGAGAATGACTTGGGAGAGAAGAAGAATTCGGCCAGGGCTACCTACAAACTCATAGGGACAAATTCTACTAGCAAAGGGGTCTATTTATAGTTGTCTGGGCTGCTAGGGTTTCAGGTGGAAACCCTAATTCTCTGCTTAGGCCTAAAGCAACCCATTGAACCTTTCTAGAAGGCCCCTTGGACGATTTCTATATGGACTTTCATATAGAATTCATCCACTCCCTTCTATTAGTAATCCATAGCCCAACTTGCAACTATCAGACTATCAGATAATTACATTATCAGTCCCCCTTATTTAATCAGTCTTTTTTTATCACCAAATTAATTCCAAACCTAATTTCTGATCAATCATAATTAAATAATATGATTTCCAAATAATATATCAATCTTATAATATATTAATAAAACCATTTTGAGTATGAATTTATTATTCTTATAATAAATTTTACTCTCTCTCCTCTTGTCATCCTATCAAGTTGCATGAGTGAAGGCAACCCAAAAGGACCATGCTCATAATCAAACCAAGTACATACGAAAATAGTTATGGGCTTAGACACCTAATCCAACAGAACCAACTCGGTACCCAACTAATAAACCGAGACCCAAAGATCTACTCTTTCATTTCACCAAAACCCCCTGATTCATGACCACCCCTCCCTAGACCGGAAGGTAAAGGTTCCCAACCCAACACTGAGACTACCAGTCTCGCACCTGGTCCAACCACGAGGTTCCCAAGAGTCCAATACCAAGGCAACCCAGCCGATAAACCCCTATGCGTCACATACTGATCACCGACTTAATTCTGCTACTCAAGATCCAATCCTTGACCCAACGGTCTCTACCAGATCCTACATGGATTTCCATAATCACACAGGCCTCGCCTATGGGTCCCACCTAACAATACCACAAACCGGCCTCACCTACGGGCCCCACCCATCAAGAACTACCCAGGCCCACTCCGCCTCGTACCATAATGGCCCTAAACCCTAAACAGAGAATACCCATCGATAATCCTGGCCGGCGTGCCCAAGGAACAAATTGATTCCAATGATACGCTCATGACCACCTAAACGGCAGTCTACCTCGAACTAGTGAATGCTACGATCACATCACAGTTTTACAACATCTCAATTCGACCATGGTTACCAATCATGGCCTTACCACACCTTAACCATCACAACCCCCCTCATTCTGAGCCAAAACCTGCATCCAATCAGGTGTTCGGGTCATACTTCGAATTCCGAAGCCCTCAACCAGAACTCGACCACAAGCCTGCTAGGTATAATAAATAAGGCACCAACCAACAGTAGGAAGTTTCCTAAACTCCCACTTACACCACCTCAATACAAACGACCACTTAAGTCCTCTCTCTTCCTAGCGAAGATGTGAAACTTGCCCTAGATCACACCCTTCCTTTCTTCCAGAAAACCCGATCAATACTCCCCAACTTGGATTCGGCGAAGTTCTCCCATCCCTTAAACCCGATGGCTTCCCAACCCATCAACATCATATAGCATGCACTACCCACGACCTACATCAATTGATACTAATGTTCCATTGTTAGCCAGACTCAATGAAATCCTGAAAATCCTGAAGAATACTCTTGAAACCTTAACGAGTCTGAGAATCCAAATCACCTCCCATGATACCTTACCAATTCCTTGAGTTCCTATACTGGCGAGTGTAAACCGCAACCCTTACTCTGAACTGACGAAACTTCACCCCAACATCCATTCTCAATGAACTATGGAACTCTAACCGAATACAATCCATGCGAAGATAAAACTCCCCTAACACATCAAATGATCAAACAATTCAGGAAACTAACGCCACCATCTTCCTGCTACCGCTCCTCTCCAAGCAACGGTGGTTTTGAACCCAAAAGTTCTTCTGTAAGCAACCGCCGATCAAACCCGAACATATGATAAAACCACTGAACCCTGACTTCACTGGAGATCTAACCCGCTAACCCTAACCAAATATCCTCCAAGAAATACTCCTGAATTAATCCAGACAAAGACCCGTATCAACAATTGAACATGTTGATACCCACTCAGTCAAGATACTGATGGGTTTTGAGCATTCTAACACTTCCTAAGTGTACATGCAACCCTAATAACCTTGGATCTATGTTTGTCTAATTATCATGCAAAGTTGAATTCCAAGGTTATATTCCTATCTAGCATACATGGGGAACAAATTTTAACTTGCATGAAAGATAGAATAACTTACCTTGTTGTTGCTTATGATCCTTGAAACCTTGTGAGCCTAGCACCCCAAGTGTGATGCCTCAAACGCTTCACACAACACCAAATGCTTTTGGAATGACTTTAGAGAGAATACACACTTCTAAAATCGGCCTAGCCCTCTTGTTTCTTATGTGTCGCCGATTTTGGTGGAGAACATGTTGCTTATATAGTGTGTCACATCTAGGGTTACACCATGTAAACCCTAATGTGGCATGACTCTTCATTTCCATGACCCATGGGTTTGTAACTCCCATGGAGCCTCCATGGAGCATTCAATGGGTTTAACCCAACTTGATTATCCATGGAGCCTTTTAGCCCACTATACAAGTTATGGATGATTTACATGATCAACCCATATATTTAATTAGTCATCTTTTGATCACTTAATTAATCCTAGATTAATTCTTGATCAATACTAATTAAATAATACTATTAATATATTAGAACTTATAATATATTAATAAACCACAAGTGTTATTTCTCTCATTTAGTCTATCCAAATGCATGATGTCATGCAACCCAAATGGACCATGCCGGGTCGGGTCAAGTACATACCAGAAATAGTTATGGACTTAGACACCTTATCCAACAGTCTCCCACTTGGATAAGTCTAATAACTATAACTGCAAGTATGACTTCAGGAACCGATCAACAATCGTAGCTCTTTTCAAGGTTTCTCGGAACTGAGAAGATGATGATACGCCATTTCAGATAAGTGATCATATAATCCACTGTTCTAGATATCAGCCGGACAAATACATGGAACAATGTCTTACTTATTGTCCAGCAGTTTGTTTCCCGATTTCCGATTTGTTTGACAAAGAAATTAATTGAACACATCAACTTAGTTCTGACCGGGCCCGGTAAATAGGTCAAAACAAAATCATCGAGGGGCCCAGATATCAACTTCTAATCCAAGAAGGAACAGATAAACTTCGACACATATGTTTGTTCTACCACTCATTTAATTATACACAAAAGCACGTTTTATAACATCGAGTTACCAATGCGTTAACGTACAATCAATGCATAACCAACTCATAAGTAACAAATCATATCTCTAGGTTTGAAGACTTATATGATATTACCGTCTCACGATCACTCGAGATAAATTCCATGAAGTGATTCCAGTGAGCGTGGGTTGAGTCCAATGGTTAGAACTTATGAGCACTCATGAGTGTTGTAGCCATGTCCAACAACTTAGACCTCTGCAACCAATCATGACAGTCTTGTTCATACCTACTTCCGACATATGACCGACTGTGGAGGTTCGAATAATATGATATACCAAACATAATTATTCTGGAAGTCAAAACATGCAAAAGAAATATAGTAAACGATCGACAAGAGATAGCAACACTTTACTCATAAATAAAACACCTTTTATTCATCATCTAATGTCAATTACACTTTACAAATTTCAAGGTTATCTAACTATTAAATCTAATATCATCCTTCAGCCCTATGCTCCGAGCATGCTGGAGATGCTTAACCCGAGTCAGTCCTTTTTGTGAGGGGATCTGCTGGATTCTCATCCAATGATACCCTCTTTGCCAAGAGGAGTCCTTCTTCTATTCGATGTCTGATGAAATGGTATTTTCTGTCGATGTGTCTGGATCTCCCGTGATCCCTAGGTTCCTTGGCTAAGGCAACTGCACTTTCACTATCACAGAAAATTTCCATTGGCTCTTTAATAGCTGGTACAACTCCAAGGTCTCCAATGAAGTTCTTCAGCCATATCGCCTCCTTTGCTGCCTCGCTAGCTGCTATATACTCTGATTCGCAAGTTGAATCAGCCACTGTCTCTTGCTTGGAACTCTTCCAAGAAATTGCTCCTCCATTTAAGGTAAAGACCCAGCCTGACTGAGAGTGGAAATTATCCCTATCAATCTGAAAGCTAGCATCACTATACCCTACAACTCTCAAGTCTTCACTCCCACCGAGGGTAAGGACCCAGTCCTTAGTCCTCCGTAGGTACTTGAGGATATTCTTTATCGCAGTCCAGTGTGCCTTGCCAGGGTTCCGCTGATACCTGCTAACCATGCTCAAAGCAAAGGCTACATCAGGTCGAGTACACGTCATAGCATACATGATCGATCCTACAGCCGAAGCATAAGGTATTCGACTCATTTATGATATCTCAGCCTCAGTACTAGGGCTTTGTGTCTTACTCAATCTGGCATTACTCTGGATGGGTAACTCTCCTTTCTTGGAGTCCTGCATGCCGAATCTCTTCAACACCTTATCCAAGTAAGTACTCTGACTAAGTCCAATTAGTCTTTTACTCTGGTCTTTCAAGATCCTTATCCCTAGAATATAGGCAGCTTCTCCTAGGTCCTTCATAGAGAAACACTTCCCAAGCCAGGACTTAACTTCCTGCAGAGTTGGGATGTCATTTCCTATGAGTAGTATGTCATCCACATACAATACCAAAAAGCTAATTATACTCCCACTAGCCTTGACATATACACAAGATTCATCTTCACTCCTAGAAAAGCCAAATTCCTTGACTTTCTCATCAAAGCAAAGATTCCATCTGCGAGGTGCTTGCTTTAACCCATAAATGGATTTCTCAAGCTTACACACTCTATTAGGGTACTCTGTGTTGACAAAACCCTCTGGCCGACTCATGTAAACATCCTCAGCCAACTTTCCATTAAGGAAAGCGGTTTTGACATCCATTTGCCATATTTCATAGTCATGAAATGCGGCTATGGCTAACAGAACCCTAATAGACTTAATCTTGGCCACTGGAGAAAAGGTCTCATCATAATCAACTCCCGGAGTTTGTGAGAAACCCTTTGCAACACAGTCGTGCCTTATAAGTGTGTACATTACCATCCATGTCGGTCTTCTTCTTGAAGATCCATTTGCACCTTATAGTCTTACGACCTGGTACATTCTCAACCAAGTTCCAAACTTGATTGTCATACATGGACTGTATCTCGCTGTCCATTGCCTCTTTCCACTTGGCTGACTCAGGGCCTGCCATGGCTTCCGCGTAACTGTTAGGTTCATCCAAACCTATCAGTGTCTCATCACTGATAAGTGTATCACCTTCCGTAGTAATATGGAATCCATAGTAATGCTCAGGTGCATTCCTAACCCTTGTGGAACGCCTCAGAGGTACAGACTTGTCAATTGGCTCAACAGGAGTTTCCTCCTCAAGTTGAGTGCTAGGGTTTGAAGTTCCTTCACCACTTGACTCTTGAATTTCTTCAAGGTCAACTTGCCTCCCTCTGTCTCCTTGGCTTATGAACTCTCTCTCTCTCGAAAGAAAGCCCTCCTAGCTACAAAGACCACATTCTCACTAGGTCTGTAGAAGAGGTAACCAAAGGATTTATGTGGGTAGCCGATGAAAATACACCTCCTACTTCGAGGTTCGAGCTTATCATGAGTCTCGCGTCTCACGAAAGCCTCGCAACCCCAAATCTTAATGTGGTCTAGTTTGGGTACTTTACCAGTCCACATCTCATGAGGAGTTTTGGCAACTTTCTTTGTGGGAACTAGATTAAGGATATGGGCGGCAGTCTCTAAGGCATACCCCCAAAATGAGATTGGTAGCGAAGCTCGACTCATCACGGAACGAACTATATCCAACAAGGTTCGATTACGCCTCTCAGCTACACCATTCAACTGCGATGTCCTGGGAGGTGTCAATTGTGAGACAATCCCACATTCCCTAAGATAGTCGAGGAACTCTGCACTAAGATACTCACCACCTCGATCGGATCGAAGCATCTTAATGTTCCTGCCCAATTGATTCTCGACTTCCTGTTTAAACTCTTTAAACCTCTCAAAAGTCTCTGACTTATGCTTGATTAAGTAGACATATCCATATCTACTGTAATCATCAGTAAAAGTCAAATAATAACGATTAGCATCCCTTGTGGCATGTTTGAAGGGCCCACACACATCCGTGTGTATAATATCCAACAAACCTTCACCCCTCTCACAAGAACCTGTGAAGGGTGACTTTGTCATTTTTCCAAGTAAGCATGATTTGCAACTATCATCTGACTTTAGGTCAAATGACTCTAATACTCCATCCTTTTGGAGTTGGCCTATGCGTTTCTTGCTTATATGTCCAAGATGACAATGCCATAATGATGCTTTATCCAAGTTATTATCATTAACAGAATCAATACACAATACATTATTTCCTAAGTTATCAACCACAGATACAGTTTCATACACACCATCACAAGGTAATGCTTTAAAATAAAGAACATTATTAAAGAAAGCATTAATCGAACCAACTTCATTATCAAATGAAAAGGTGAAACCTTGTTTATACAATGCATGAAAGGAAATAATATTTCTTGCCATTTCTGGCGAATAACAACATTTATTCAAATCTAAACTAAACCCACTACTTAGCGATAAAGTATAAACTCCAATCTTGGTGACAGGTAAAGCTTTCCTATTCCCCATGATTAAGTTTATTCTTCCATGCTCCACATTCTCACTTCTTCTTAGTCCCTGCAAATCAGAACATATATGAATACCACAACCGGTATCAAGGACCCAAGAGTTAGAATGGGGTGAGTTATTAGATAAGATAGTGTAAATACCTGCATGGTTGGGTTTAACTTTCCCATCCTTCACATCTTGCTGGTACTTTGGGCAGTTCCGCTTCCAATGTGACTTTTCATGGCAATAGAAGCATTCAGCCTCTTTAGGGTCAGAAGAAGGAGTGACAAAACCTTTCTTGGTTCCACTTGAAGAAGAGCCATCAAGGGTCCTAGCCTTGGTACCCTTCAAAGAGCTCTTCCTCTTCTTCCCTCTACCTTTCCCGATTGCCAAAACCGGGGCGGAGTTTGGAGTAGGAGTGTTAACAACCGACTTACCCTTAAGACCTGTTTTTGCGGTCTTGAGGAGTCCCTGATGTTTGCTGAGTGTGACCTCTTCCTTATTCATGTGATATGTCATGCGGAATTGATCATAGCACGATGGTAAGGAGTGCAAAATGATATCTATTGCAAGCTCCTCAGGGAATTCACATTAAGCTTCAACAACCGATCCACATACCTTTGCATTTTCTGCATGTGGCTCGTGACGGATTCCCCGTCCTTCATCATGGTTGTTATGATAGAGCATATGATTTCATACCTCTCTTGTCGTGCACTTTGATGGTATCTTTCCATCAGATCTTGGTGCATTTCAAAAGGGTAGAAGTCCTCATAGGACTTTTGGAGTTCCGCTGTGATGGTGGCCAACATGATGCATGCCACTTTTGTAGCATCCCTTTCATGTGCCCGAAAGTCAGCGATCTCCTGGGGAGTTGCAGTGGTCTCATCAATCTGCTTAAGCTCCTTGTCAAGGACATATTCTTTGTCCTCGTAGCGGGTAATCATCCTGATGTTTCTGATTTATTCATTGAAGTTGGATCCATCAAAAGTGACTTTCCCACACAACATAAGGGTAAAGGAGCCATTAGGATTAGAGCCAGAAGCAGCATTGTTTGAAGACATCTGAAAGAAGAGAACAAGATTAGTTTAGATATTAAGAGAGTCCTTAATAAAACACCCAAATGTAATATTAAGGCTAGGATCCAATCACAATATATTATAACTTAGAAGAGGTATGCCTTAATCCAAGCTATAACATATTTGAAAGGTAGGTGAATGACGATTCACCAATTTCCACCATGAAAAACGAAATATAAATATTAGGTTTTTTAATTGGTTCTTAGAAATTCCTAGATTCTTTTGAGATTCAATGAACTTTTCAAAGGCATGTTTCAATCTCGAGTGTGCCCTCCAAGTTTTGTGACTGGGATACCGAGGATCACAAAACGAGGTGTGAAGTAACCATGCAAATCACTTGGTACCCTCAAGGTTTATCACTCAATCGATGTGCCGGTAAACCACACACGCTCCACCGATGCTATGGTAAACCTTAAATCACCCTTTACCTACCTTGTTAAGTCCAAGTTAGTGTGCCGGTTAACCACACACGCTCCACCAACGACTTAAACAAAGTGTAAAGTGTAATTTCATGGATTAGCACCTTATTCACATTTTCCTAAAGTAACTAAGATTGGGAATTTAATAAAAGCATTTAGTTATTTTATAATATTCATCATACTTTTAATGAGAATTTATAAGTCCTTGTCTTACCAGTTCGGCTAACGACCCTCCACCAATCAAGGAAGCGGTGGGTGAGAGTGGACACCCATTAAGTTGCCATTTTATAGGCAACAACCTTATACCCCCCTTATAGACCGACTTCGTGAATGAGGCGTACTAACGGTAAGACGACTTGACGTTATACATATATATATTAGTAACTTATAATATTATAAAGTATAAGGGTTGAATTTTAACTTTTAAAATTCTAAGGGTTGGAACTAAAGTTTTAATCAAGACTTTACATGTTCCAAAACTTGAGGGCAAGTTTTGTAAACTTCCACAACTTTTCATTTCTTATAACTTATGAATTAATTGAGTAATAAAAATGAAGACTCTTCATTTTTATAACTCTTGTGTTCTTTTAATGGCTTTAATAAAAGTGAGACTTTTGGTTTTCCATAACTTGAGGACAAGTTATGGACTCCATTAAAACACATTATGATCATGAATTAAACTACCATGAAGGTTACAAACAATTCCTATGATCATCTAATCTTCATAAGTTCAAGAACATGAATATGAACACTTTCAAGAATCAAAAATTACACTTAAAAAAAACTTGTAATTTTAATAATTGCCATTGTAAATGGATTAGCATAAACATTACACCATCTAAAACAAGCTTTAAAACATCAAAACAGTTTAGGGTAATGTTTCTAGTCCATTTCCAGCAACAAATGTGCAAACTTTATACGAGCAGAAAACAGAAAAACGATTTTTTTTCAAGCTGTTTGCACACAAAAAAAAAACAACAAACGAACCATGCTCTGATACCACTGATGGGTTTTGAGCATTCTAACACTTCCTAAGTGTACATGCAACCCTAATAACCTTGGATCTATGTTTGTCTAATTATCATGCAAAGTTGAATTCCAAGGTTATATTCCTATCTAGCATACATGGGGAACAAATTTTAACTTGCATGAAAGATAGAATAACTTACCTTGTTGTTGCTTATGATCCTTGAAACCTTGTGAGCCTAGCACCCCAAGTGTGATGCCTCAAATGCTTCACATAACACCAAATGCTTTTGGAATGACTTTAGAGAGAATACACACTTCTAAAATCGGCCTAGCCCTCTTGTTTCTTATGTGTCGCCGATTTTGGTGGAGAACATGTTGCTTATATAGTGCGTCACATCTAGGGTTACACGATGTAAACCCTAATATGGCATGACTCTTCATTTCCATGACCCATGGGTTTGTAACTCCCATGGAGCCTCCATGGAGCATTCAATGGGTTTAACCCAACTTGATTATCCATGGAGCCTTTTAGCCCACTATACAAGTTATGGATGATTTACATGATCAACCCTTATATTTAATTAGTCATCTTTTGATCACTTAATTAATCCTAGATTAATTCTTGATCAATACTAATTAAATAATACTATTAATATATTAGAACTTATAATATATTAATAAACCACAAGTGTTATTTCTCTCATTTAGTCTATCCAAATGCATGATGCCATGCAACCCAAATGGACCATGCCGGGTCGGGTCAAGTACATACCAGAAATAGTTATGGACTTAGACACCTTATCCAATAGATACAACCCTCTGAAGATTCATCGAAGGCTCCCGACATGCATAATGGCATATTACAATCCTTGATAGCTCAGACAATAGCAGAAAACCAACTCATAATATAACCTACCCAAACCTAAACAAAATTTCAACGCAATACAAATTCCCGATAACATCCCAGAAGAAAACATAAGATAACATACCCGCAAAAGCATCAGAAAGAATCCTGACTTCCTTCTCTTGAGTTACCCCGGCCCTTCCGAGGACGTGGTGCAAAACTAACCTCCAATCCTAAATAACAAGCACTAATGATAAGATCCTTCCTCCTGAAGGATTCTAGATGAGCCCCCCAAATACCCTACTATAACCGCGGCCCAAAAGGCCCCGAGATGACCAACCAAGAGCTCCAAAATCCCTTCCTTGCCTAAACCATAGACCACCGAGGTCCATTCCAAACTACTGCGAGTAATCTTCGATGAGATGACTCTCGCGTCCGCGCATCGATCGGCTCAGTACCTGATACTAAAGCGGAACAAGAACATGGACACCATTCCTGAGTGGTCAACACCCAACCGCAACAACATGGAAGAGATCTGAATATACCCAAGAATCCTCATCCCACAAGCTTCCTAGATTCTCGAAGACTCTCCCCAATTCGAGTATGGATCATGTGCTTTCAGTAGTATGGGCCCAATACTACCTTCCACACCTATCCATACTTTCCTCAAGAATCCTCCTGAATCCTCTAAGTCACCTTCTCAAATCCATATGCCAATACTCGCTAACCCACGCAACAAAACCCACTGAAGCAATCCCTAGGCTTCCCTAGGTTCCCGACCTCACACTGCCATCAGCTGCTGAAGAACTCCCCATAATGCCAGCCACCCACCTCACGAATAAAATCACATGCAACAAAGCTTACATAATCCTTCGAGTAACAGAATCATCCCTACAACGGTTAGAATCAGACAAGAGCTGCGTAATAGGGTTAAACCATCGCTCTGGGATTATTCAACCTTTGTCACATGTGACTTGACATATTCACTTAGTAGCTAACCCCCACCACTTAAGAGTTCCACAAATCACAAAGCAAGTTGCATTTGTACAGTAGCACTCTTATCCATAGAATAATCACAAGCATCCAAACCCACATACTATAACTCATACTAGGAGCTCCCACTCCCACTACTGATTGCCTTAGTCATATAACTACACCAAATCTAGCATCCCATGCTCCCTAGGCTACAATGCATCACATATTAGGCCAATCTAGCACTGACTAATCAAAACTAGCATGCAAGTCTACAAGATCATACAATAGGCAAACAAAGGCCTCTCAACTAGCATTATATCATGCAAAAACTGAGAAGTACCTTAGCCCAAACTAGCATGCGATTCACAGATCAAAACATATCAGATAACATGTATGGGTATTTTGGGAAAAACTTACTTCAGCTCGGCTGATTGCATGCACCACACCCTTTCTTGTTTTAGAAAACTTGTTTTTCCCTTTTTAAATCATTTTCTTTCACTTTTGAAAACTTACCAAATCCTCAGTTTGAGTTCAGACACACCCGAGAGTATGTCAGAATCCCTCAAACCAAGGCTCTTATACCAGCATTTAACGTCCCAAAAATAATGACATAAAATTTTCATTTTTAGATTTATAATCGTTAATACATAACGCTTCCACAAAACCAAGTTAATAGGGGTTTATCGTCACACCCCAAAACCGGAACGGCAGAAATGTTCGCGGGTGGAGAACGTCATGTACAGTATCATAACAATGCAAAGTAGTAAACAAGAAACAACATCATCCATTACATTAATAATATAGTTAATACAAGTGTGTTCTTTGTAAAGTTGTAAGACACCAAAACTATGCAACCAAAAAAAAGACGAGTCTTGAACACGCTCCATCTTCTCAAAACCTGGTCATCTGTACCTGTCTACTGGTGACCTGAGAATACAAGTTATTTTGAAAGAGTAGATCAGCATTTAATTTGGTGAGTTCATAAGTATTTTAGTGTCAAATGTTTATATAAGTTTGATGAAAGTGTTTGTAGATGTTTGATGTAAATGTTTGTAAGTGTTTGAATCTCCTAGAAAATCCTATATTTTCTACTTATTATGAAATGTAGTCTTCTACCAACACCCGACTGTTCTGTGTGTTTGTTTCTTTGTAAAAGTGAGTGTTTTTCCCAAGTATGACTACCATTATCAAAATATAGTTTACATTACCGTTTATGTGAGAAGATCACAATTTGAATGTAATGGGAAAATGCATATGTACTGTAGTATTATATATAGTAACTACTGTAGTAATAACTACCTTAATCCAATTGATTAATTAAGGTAAAATGTGATGAAGTTATAACCATACTTAATCGACTATAATGAAACACGACGATGAAAGACGTCGAAATGGTATGACATGTGTCACCAGTAGACCTGCAGGTCTCACTGTAGCTAGCAGCAAGGTGTAGGATAGTCAGTCCCGTATAGATCTATACAAAAAACTAACGCTCTCCTTCCAGGAGTCTCTGGTTACAAAACGTGACACAACAAATATGTTGCTATGTCATGAAGTAGTGGCTCACATTATGTTATCTTGTTCTTGTTATAGTATGTTTGTTATAGTGGTAGTGTTCTCTTACTGTACTTGTATAGTGATAGTGTTCTCTTACTGTACTTGTATAATGATAGTGTTCTCTTACTGTACATGTATAGTGATAGTGTTCTCTTACTGTACTTGTATAGTGATAGTGTTCTCTTACTGTACTTGTATAGTGATAGTGTGTTGTGATCCTCTAAACTATACCTATTATAGTTTACTAGTAACTTCTGTAGTTTGAATGAATGATCATGAATGTACACCTTTGCTACCCAAAGGTATTGAACTGATTGGTAGTACTTTTATATCTACATACATATACATAATATATAACTAAGATTTAGACGACATTCGGACAAACAACCGATACCCTAAGTCCACGTCCAAACAAGGAAAAGGAAATAAAGCGAATTATCAGTCCTAAGTCCTTTAAACATTATTCATATAACTATACATATATAGACATGCTTTTGACAATATATTAGTTTAAAAGGAGTTTTGTAATACACTTGAAGAGTTTAACTAATTGAATGAATATTGATGACTTGGTGTCAGTTTATAAAATGATTTGAAAAAGTTTGTTTGATAACACAGTTTGAAGTATAAAAAATCCTTTGTTTGATAGTTATAAATCACATGTGATTGATTATATAACTCTAATGTTTTCTAATTGTATTCCCACCCCCCCATAAAAGAATTTAAAATCATTAAAAGATAAATTTAGGGGTATGAACTCACCTGTAGTGAGTGATGAGTGATTTGGATGAAAGACTGATATTGGATGCTAAGTGTGCCAAGTGACATCCTGAGCACAAACAGATCCTAATAAGCATATAATAACACATATATGTATCTAATTAGTGTATATAACAACTAATCATGTAATGGAACAACCTTAGGGACTAGGAAACACTAGAAATGAAGTGTTATAAATCACATATGATTGTATAAAAGGGTGTTTACGGTCACACACTTGGTGTTTACGGCCATAGGGGTGTATGAAATTAAGAAGGGTTGACGGCCACAAATAGCACCTAGGAAGTGTTCAGGGTCCTATGCTTGAACTTAAGAAGAGTTTAAGGCCAAAACATGCACCAAAAAAGGGTTAACGGCCATGATAAGGAGTTTATGGACGTAAACTCTTGATGGTCTTGCTGAAATGGTTATTTCTAGGATGTAAATCAAGAGCTTCTAATAGATATCAACTATATGGAAAGGATACTTACGATATGGAAGCTAAAAGGGTTGATTTCGGCCCAAAGAACTAGTGTGTGTTCTTGGTGTTCTTGAAGATCTAACCCAAAAAGAGATGAATTCATGGATGAAATAATAGGGTTTCACTAGATCAAGAAGGATATCAACTTATAAATGGAAGAATCACTTACATTTTTATAGATTAGAATGAAAATCCTTGATGATACTTGAGAGAGAAATGAGTGTTCCTGACTTGGAAGGGTGAATAATGAAGAAAAGTGAAGGAATATCATGTATATGGGAGGAGTTCACGGCCAGCCAAGAGATTACCGCCGTAATCTCTAGTTTACGACCGTAAACTCCAAGTGTTGGAGTTTCCAGCTTGAATGATGCACAATGAACTCTAGTAGATACTTCCTAACACCAGATCCTTGAATGTACTAGGCTTAGAACACTCAAACAGACCCTTAACAAGGTTAAAAGATAGCAGGAACAAGTCTGAATCTTGATTGAATTGAATGGCTTTACAAGATAGAAATTCCGGGTTGTGACATCATCCCCCTGTTAAAGGGAATTTCATCCCGAAATTAGAGTTTAAGCAATTACAAATAACTAAGTAAAAAGATGAGAATAGTTCAGTTTCATTTGATCCTTGTGCTCCCAAGTGAATTCGGGTCCTCGCTTGGCATTCCAGCGAACCTTCACTATCGGGATATGGCTTTGCTTCGTTTGCTTGACCTCTCAGTCCATGATCTCTACTGGTTCTTCCACGAAGTTGAGGCTCTCATTGATCTCTACCTCATCGAGTGGGATTACAAGAGTCTCGTCGGACAAAAACTTTTTCAAGTTCGAAACGTGGAAAGTAGGGTGTACGTTACTAAGTTTGTGAGGTAGTTTGAGTTTGTAAGCTACAGGGCCGATTCTAGCAAGAATCTCGAAAGGCCCTACATATCTTGGATTTAGCTTTCCACGCTTTCTGAAGCATATCAAGCCCTTCTAGGGTGAGACCTTCAAAAGGACATGGTCACCCACCTGGAATTCCAACGGTTTTCTTCTTTTGTCTGCGTAGCTTTTCTATCGCTCTCTAGAGGCTTTCAATCATTCACGAATCTGAACGATCTTCTCTGTCATTTCCCGAATGATTTCCGGTCCTGTGAGAGTGCTGTCAGGAACTCGTCCTTTAGCTAACTATGTGTCACCCACCTCAGCCCAGCAGAGAGGGGATCTGCACTTATGACCATAGAGGGCTTCAAATGGAACAACCTTTATGCTCGTGTGATAACTGTTATTGTAGGAGAACTCGACAAGGGGTAAATGAGTATCACATGCCTTTCCAAAGTCTATCACACAGGCTCGCAACATATCTTCCAAAGTTTTAATAGTCCTCTCACTTTGCCCGTCGGTTTGCGGATGGTAGGCTATACTCATGTCCAGCCTAGTTCCTAGGGAAATTTGTAGCGATTGCCAGAACCTTGAAGTGAATCTACTATCTCTATTAGAGATAATTGATATGGGCACACCATGCAGTCGTACGATCTCCCTAATGTAAGTTCTAGTTAGTTTCTCCATCTTGTCAGTTTATTTGATAGGCAGGAAGTGTGCAGACTTTGTTAACCTGTCTACGATCACCCAAATGGTATCTAGACCACCCGTTGTCTTGGGGAACTTGGTTATGAAGTCCATTGTGATCCGCTCCCACTGCCACTCCGGTATTTCCGGTTGCTGTAGAAGACCTGAGCGTTTCTGGTATTCGACCTTAAACTTGGCGCAAGTAAGACACTTACTCACGAAGGTAGCAATCTCTGCTTTCATGTTAGGCCACCAGTATAACTTTTTAAGATCCAGATACATCTTATCCGAACCTAGGTGGACGGAATATCGAGTGTTGTGCGCTTCTGTCATGACCAAGTCTCTGAAACCACCGTGTCTCGGTGTCCAGATACGATCCATGAGATATAAGGCTCCGCCACCCTTGACTTCCAAGTTTTTATCCATCCCTCTCAAGGATTCACCCGCCACATTTTCAGGTTTCAAGGCTTCCAGTTGAGCCTCCTTAATTTGTGTGGACAAGTGTGAATGGATAGTCATAGTCAATGATTTGACTCTACGACCAGAGTACTCTTTCCGACTTAGGGCGTCAGCTACTACGTTGGCTTTACCGAGATGATAAAAAATTTCGCATTCGTAATCATTGAGTAGCTCGACCCACCGTCGTTGTCTCATATTGAGCTCCTTCTGGTCGAATATGTGTTGAAGGCTCTTGTGGTCTATAAAGATAGTGCTCTTTGTACCATACAAGTAGTGTCTCCACATCTTCAGAGCAAATACCACTGCTCCTAACTCAAGATCGTGTGTGGTGTAGTTGACTTCGTGTGTCTTAAGCTGGCGTGAGGCATAGGCGATGACCTTACCTCGTTGCATAAGAACACAGCCAAGCCCTTGGTTGGATGCATCACAATAAACCATGAAGTCTTCTATCCCTTCTGGGAGGGATAGTATCGGTGCGCTGTATAAGGCTCGCTTCAGCGTTTGGAATGTTTTTTCTTGTTTCTCTTCCCAGTCAAAGGCCACGCCTTTCTGGGTCAATGTAGTAAGCGGTTTCGCGATCCTAGAGAAGTTTTGTATGAACCTGCGATAGTAGTCAGCGAGACCTAGAAATTGACGAATTTCTATAGGCGTCTTTGGTGCTGACCAGTTCTCAATCGCCTTAATTTTGGAAAGATCCACGTGAATTCCCTCTTCACTAACAACGTGACCCAAGAATTTGACTCTTCGAATCCAAAATTCGCACTTAGAGAACTTCGCGTAGAGCTTCTCTGATCGTAATGTTTCTAAGACTCTTCGCAGATGTTGGCTATGCTCCTCCTTACTTTGAGAGTAGATAATTATGTCATTGATGAACACAATGACAAACTGATCCAAGTAAGGATGACACACCCTATTCATTAAATCCATGAATACTGCTGGTGCATTGGTCAATCCGAATGGCATCACCACAAACTCGTAGTGTCCATAACGAGTTCTGAAGGCTGTCTTGGGAACATCCTCCTCTAGCACTCGTAACTGGTGATACCCAGATCTTAGATCTATCTTCGAAAAATAATTCGCCCCTTGTAGTTGGTTGAACAAGTTGTCTATGCGAGGTAGAGGGTAACGATTCTTGACGGTAAGCTTGTTTAGTTCTCTGTAGTCGATGCATATACGGAACGATCCGTCTTTCTTCTTCACGAACAAGACCGGTGCTCCCTAGGGTGAGAAGCTTGGCCTAATAAAGCTCTTGTTGAGTAGTTCGTTAAGTTGACCGGATAGCTCCTGCATCTCAGCTAGTGCTAGAAGATAGGTCGATTTGGCTACTGGGGTAGCTCCTGGAACTAAGTCGATTCTGAACTCGACTTGACGTTGCGGTGGTAATCCTGGTAGTTCTTCTGGAAAGATGTCGGGAAAGTCGCGTACTTCTAAGATGTTCTTTATGTCTTTCGTCTCTTGGCTCGTATCAACAACATGAGCAAGGAATGCATGACATTCCTTTCGTAAGTACTTATGGGCTTGTATACTCGAGATGATACGAAGGATCGTGTCGGGTTTTTCGCCATAGATAACTAGAGTTTTGCTAGATGGTAGATTAAGGCGAACGACCTTCTCATAACACATGATGTCGGCACGATGAAGACTCAACCAATCCATTTCGATTATGACGTCGAAACTTTTAATTGAGGCTGGCATGAGGTCGATTGGAAATGAATGGCTATCTAGAGTTAATGTACATCCTATGTATATACTGCTAGTGCTCTCAGTTTTTCTGTTAGCCATTTCTACAGTGAACGGTTCTTTCAGTGCACGTGGTTTTTGTTTAAGTAAGTGACCAAATTTCTGGTTCAAGAAACTCCTCTCCGCTCCACTATCAAACAGTATGCATGCATAAGAGTGATCGAGGAGAAACGTACCAGTGACCACAGTAGGGTCGGCTACTGCTTCCTCGTTGCCTATAGCCAAAACTCTTCCTACTCCGCCTGCGTTCCCTGCCTTCGGGCTGATTCTTTTGTAGTGACCCGCCTCGCCACATCCGTAGCAAGCCTGGCCCACACCAACGTCGGGGACTTGGTTGATTGGCCTTGCCGAAGACTTGCAGAAACGGGCCGTGTTCCCTTTCCTGTTGCAGTTAGTGCACTGCATTTCCTGGCAGGGTCTGTTGTGGTAAAAGCGGCATTTGTTGCACTTTCGCAAGTTCCCAGCATACTGTTTCGCCGGCGCAGTGGCAGCGGGTGTTATCGCAGCATGAACAGCCACAATTTGTTGCTTTTTGGCAGAGTTCTGCGCCGCTTTGTTCTTCTTGTTATCCCAAAACTTCCGTTTGTTGTCAGTGGCTTTGGAGGGTTCTGGGATAGCCAGGGTTGTTGTCATTGTCGGGGTGCGGACTCCATGATCAATGAGCCGATGTGCCAATCGCTTGGCACTGTCGAAGGTAGTGGGGTTTGAAGCTAATACATTCCCCTGAAATGGAGGCACCAGCCCCCAAATATACCTCTCGACCTTCTTTCCCTCAGTAGGGACCATATTGTGACATATAGAGCCACCAGATCACTGAACCTGGCAGTGTAGGCCACTATGTCAGAGCCCTTCATGGTTAGGCTCCAGAGTTCTTGTTCAAGTTTCTGTACCTCACCCCTCGGGCAGTACTCTTCAATCATGAGCTCCTTCAGAGCTTCCCAGCCCATAGCATTAACCACTATTAGAGTTAGTGACTTGACATGGCTATTCCACCATGTCAGGGCTCTATCCGAGAAGGTGAATGCAAAAAAATTTACTTTTCTTCCTTCGGTACAGGAGCAGATCTCAAATATCGACTTCGTCTTTTCAAACCATTGCGACCGAGCAATGATTCCATCGCTGCCGTTGAAGACTCTGGGTTTGTAGTTGGTAAAGTCCTTATAGGAACACTCTCTCGAGCGCAGAGGAACATCACCTTCAGTGGAATGAATAGTCGTTCCACTTTCGCTAGTACCACTAGCACTAAATTGAGCTAAGGTTGCCGAAACAGCCGCAACCACTGCAGCTTGGATAACTGTCGGATTGTAATATGGAGGAGGTAGTGGTGGTTGAGTTGGAGTTATCAGAGGATTACGCCTTGTTGATCTACGTGGAGGCATCTTTCAACTATATGTTTATAAAGATGAATATAATGATAAGAGTTCAATAGCGAAGATAAGGAATGAGTTCCATGAACTAAATCGCCATAGGTCAACAAATAGATGAGAGTATGAGTTCTATAGAGTTCTAACGATAGAAGAATGAAAGTATTTGGACAAACATTTCCACAGGATATTTGTTGTCTGTCAATATCATTGATATTAAAGATGTAATAAGTTCGGGAAAATGACCTTGGAGTAGGTCTTACATCATATCAGAAGTAGGAAAATTTTGACAGCACAAAGACCTAACAGACTGAAAGTTCAAGTTCTTAACATAAGCGGGAAAATTAATACTAGCGTCTATACATAGACCTAATTTATATCCAACAGATAGAGTAGAGCACAGTCTACTTCCTGCTAGAGCCTGCTTTGGATTTAGACAGCTGGCGTTCTAACTCGAACATACGCCTTTCTTGTACCATCTGACGATCTCGCAGCTCTCGAACTTCGGCTTGGGATACCGCCAGTTCTCTCTGTAAGAAGTTGGTACGATCTCTTGTTGCGTTATGATTGTCCTCCAGATTGCGAAGACGAACAGTGTCGACCCCAGTGGTAGCTTCAATCTGCATCATGCGATCGATGGTAGATCTTCGTGTTCGGTGTTACGAGCAATACGACGAACCAGCACGGGGAGTGCTCTATCTGCTGGTCCTCCGGCTTCTAGATTGTAGAAGTTTCGGTCACCTAGGTAGGGGAGATTTTAACCTTGTTCATGACTCCACCTGTCTAGGTTTATGGCCCACAGAGGCGTCGAGCCTTGAAAGTTTTGGCGAGGGTTAGGGTTTTGAGCCACTTGGGGTGGATTGTAAGCTTCTGATCCGGAATCGTCGTCTTCAAGAAAGGCCTCAGCAAAATCATCGTCTTAGGGGATTGCAGGCTCCTCTTCTGATTCGGCATCGAGCCAACCAGCATTTCCTTGATTTGGAAAGTACGGATCTCCAGGGAGATGGAATCCAGCCATTTATATCTTGACAAGATATAAGGGTATAAGGAATTTATTTAACGATTCTAAAATAAAGCGATAAACAAATAAAAGTTTCTATAAGAGAAACTCACAGTTTATTACTAAAGTAATCCTACTTAATATGACTCTTACTGGTTCCTTCTATGAGAACATATTGCAGACCAATTATATACCACTTGGGTTGAATAGACCTTCGAATAAATGATCCTACCCTAAGTCCACATCCAAACAAGGAAAAGGAAATAAAGCCTAGACAACATATTCTCAATCTATGAAACCTAATTATATATAACTGTGTTGCATGCACTTAGTACTCATAGAACTATCAGCAAAAGCCTTTTGTTCTTATGAAGTTTGTTCTTTGAATGGATAGTGCCTAAAATACTCCTATAGTATTTTACTTTATGTTCTATTCTAACGTTCTTCTGTATGTAGTATATGTATAGTTTGGTAAGTTTTAGACCTGTCGCAACACTACTATCACTCCCAAACACATGTTCATCATATCTCAAACGAATATAGTTGATCAGGCTATATTGATCCCAGATATGATTACATAACTGCCCAGGTTTGACTGTAGTATCCAACATCTAAATTACTTTTGTTCTGTTCTAGTATGACACTGTTTTTTAGTAAGTATGTAGGAATGTATACTTTAGTAAAATATTTTATTATTTAAAAAGTATAAAATCTGGGTCAGAGTGTTTTAATCCCAATATGTTTATAGTTGTATATCTTTTATGGGTTGATATACTCAATTCACTATAAACAACGCTCTGATACCAATCTGTCACACCCCAAAACCGGAACGGCGGAAAGGTTCGGGGGAGGAGGACGTCATCTACAGTATCATTACAATTCAAAGTAGTAAACAATGAAAAACATCATCCATTGCATTAATAATATAGTTAATACAAGTGTTTTCTTTGTAAAGCTGTAAGACACCAAAACTATGCAATCAAAATAAAGACGAGTCTTGAACACGCTCCGTCTTCTCAAAACCTAGTCATTTGTACTTGTCTACTGGTGACCTGAGAATACAAGTTATTTTGAAAGAGTAGATCAGCAATTAAGCTGGTGAGTTCATAAGTATTTTAGTGTCAAATGTTTGTATAAGTTTGATGAAAGCGTTTGGAGATGTTTGATGTAAATGTTTATAAGTGTTTGAATCTCCTAGAAAATCCTATATTTTCTACTTATTATGAAATGTAGTCTTCTACCAAGACCCGACTGTTATGTGTGTTTTTTTCTTTAAAAAAGTGAGTGTTTTTCCCAAGTATGACTATCATTATCAAAATATAGTTTACATTACCGTTTATGTGAGAATCACAATTTTAATGTAACGGGAAAATGCATATGTACTGTAGTATTGTATATAGTAACTACTGTAGTAATAACTACCTTAATACAATTAATTAATTAAGGTAAAATGTGATGAAGTTATAACCATACTTAATCGACTATAATGAAACACGACGATAAAAGACGTCGAAACGGTATGACATTTGTCACCAGTAGACCTGCAGGTCCCACTGTAGCTAGCAGCAAGGTGTAGGATAGTCAGTCCCGTATAGATTTATACACAAACTCACGCTCTCCTTCCAGGAGACTCTGGTTACAAAACGTGACACAACAAATATGTTGCTATGTCATGAAGTAGTGGCTCACATTATGTTATCTTGTTCTTGTTATAGTATGTTTGTTATAGTGGTAGTGTTCTCTTACTGTACTTGTATAGTGATAGTGTTCTCTTACTGTACTTGTATAGTGATAGTGTTCTCTTACTGTACATGTATAGTGATAGGGTTCTCTTACTGTACTTGTATAGTGATAGTGTTCTCTTACTGTACTTGTATAGTGATAGTGTGTAGTGATCCTCTAAACTATACCTATTATAGTTTACTAGTAACTTCTGTAGTTTGAATAAATGATCATGAATGTACACCTTTGCTACCTAAAGGTATTGAACTGATTGGTACTACTTTTATATCTACATACATATACATAATATATAACTAAGATTTAAACGACATTCGGACAAACAATCGATACCCTAAGTCCATATCCAAACAAGGAAAAGGAAATAAAGAAAGTTATCAGTCCTAAGTCCTTTAAACATTATTTATATAACTATACATATATAGACATGTTTTTGACAATATATAAGTTTAAAAATGAGTTTTGTAATATATTTGAAGAGTTTAACTAATTGAATGAATATTGATGACTTGGTGTCAGTTTATAAAATGATTTGAAACAGTTTGTTTGATAACACGGTTTGAAGTATAAGAAATCCTTTGTTTGATAGTTATAAATCACATGTGATTGATTATATAACTATAATGTTTTCTACTTGTATTCCCCCCCATAAAAGCATTTAAAATCATTAAAAGATAAGTTTAGGGGTATGAACTCACCTGCTGTGAGTGATGAGTGATTTGGATGAAAGACTGATATTGGATGCTAAGTGTGCCAAGTGATATCCCGAGCACAAACAGGTCCTAATAAGCATATAATAACACATATATGTATCTAATTAGTATATATAACAACTAATCATGTAATGGAACAACCTTAGGGACTAGGAAACACTTGGAATGAAGTGTTATAAATCACATATGATTGTATAAAAGGGTGTTTACGGCCACACACTTGGTGTTTACGGCCATAGGGGTGTTTACGGATAAAAGTGCATAAAATTAAGAAGGGTTTACAGCCACAACTAGCACCTAGGAAGTGTTCAGGGTCCTATTCTTGGACTTAAGAAGAGTTTAAGGCCAAAACATGCACCAAACAAGGGTTTATGGCCATAATGAGGAGTTTACGGCCGTAAACTATTGATGTTCTCTGTGAAATGGTTGTTTCTAGGATGTAAATAAAGAGCTTCTAATAGATATCAAGTACATGGAAAGGATACTTACGATATTGAAGCTAAAAGGGTTGATTCCGGCCCAAAGAACTAGTGTGTGTTCTTGGTGTTCTTGAAGATCTAACCCAAAAAGAGATGAATTCATGGATGAAATCATAGGGTTTCACTAGATCAAGAAGGATATCAACTTATAAATGGAAGAATCACTTACATTTTTGAAGATTAGAATGAAGATCCTTGATGATACTTGAGAGAGAAATGAGTGTTCTTGACTTGGAAGGGTGAATAATGAAGAAAAGTAAAGGAATATCATGTATATGGGAGGAGTTCACGGCCAGCCAAGATATTACGGCTGTAATCTCTAGTTTACGGCCGTAAACTCCAAGTGTTGGAGTTTTCGGCTTGAATGATGCACAATGAACTCTACCAGATACTTCCTAACACCCGATCCTTGAATGTACTAGGCTTAGAACACTCAAACAGACCCTTAACAAGGCTAAAAGATAGCAGGAACAAGTCTGAATCTTGATTGAATTGAATGGATTTACAAGATAGAAATTTCGGGTTGTCACATTTATCAAAACATCATCAAATCAGAGTAATTCACAGAATACGGAAAACATGCGGTGTGTGCGCTACAATCGTCCCAAGCTCTTTCAATAAAAAACCGGAGTACCTGAAATATAAACTGAAAACCATTAGCACAAAGCTTAGTGAGTTCCCCAAGATACAACATAACACATACACAAACACATATCGGGCGCCCGCCCTACATCGGGCCACGCCCGGTCTCGAGTCCCACTCGGTCTCAGCCCCCCCCCCCCCGGCATCGAGTCCCACTCGGAATACAGAACTGTCAAACACCAGTCCCCGCCTGACATTTGACCCTGCCCGGTACACACATAATCCTATAACTATATAAACATATAACCTTACTAGAATATACAATAATCAAAAAGACTATAGCATACCCTACAATCATCGAGCCTCGCCTGGCATCGGGCCTCGCCCGGTAAGCATAAATCAGATATTAACAACTTGCATACAATCTACTCATCAGGGCCCGTCTGGCATCTTGCCTTACCCGGTAAGCATACCAATACATACACATGCAAGAGTCACGCAGACAACTAACATCCTAACATAATAAACCATGGTTCAGCATTGGTGCCTTCGACCAGCTAACCATAGTGAGGAAACTCACCTCGCACTGCCGAATCACTCAAAGACTCCCTGACTGCTGGTTGACAGATCCCCGAACTATCAATATCAAAACAACACCTGATCAACATTTGGGTCCCAAACCATAGCCATAAGTCAAACAGTCCATTCTTAGGGTAAAAATACCATTTTACCCCTCACCTAGTTTGGCCCAAGACCAAATTATCACTCAAGGCCCATACTTGGCCAATTTTCCAAATTGGGCCCAAACCTCTTACATGGGCCTTATCCTAATGCCCAAACATACAATCCAATAGGCCCAAAAATGGCACAACATAACCCATGGTCAACCCTGATCAAACTTTTGGTCAAAGTCAAAGTCAACAACCCATATTGACCAAGCACACCGTATTGCCCCTTGGCCACGCCGTCTTCTTCCCTCATCTATAAAATTGGGAAATCCCTAGCCAACACGCCGTCTTGGCTTACAAACATGGCGTTTTTACCTTAGATTCAACAGCTTAATACAATCAATTGTTTTCTCCGATTCCAAGAGCCCCAAAACATAGATCTGACTTCCTTGAGTTGGAAAACCACGTAAAGTTGCCAACTTTACACCATGAAACACATAAAACTAGCACCTTTATGCTCAAGGATACCAAAACAAACTCAGATCTGAAAGAACAAGCCATAAAACGTCCTAACTCATCCATAAGCCCAAAAAGGAGATCTAAATCACAATAAGCTAACCATGAAGAAATATAAGCATACACAAGCCAAGATGAAAACTTGATACCTCAAAAAGCTTTCCCTTAAGATGATAATTCTGGATCCAAAGCCTTTCCACCAAGCAAGGAAACTTCAAGATCTCCTCTTCCTTCACCAAGACCAAGAATGAGCACCAAGAACTTCTTACTACCTCAATAATATCACCAAGAGGATTAGGGATTGATATTAGGGTTTTAACAACAATGGAGGCTGGTAAGGAGGCCATCCATGAGGACTTAAGGCCTTTAAATAAGGTGCAACATCCTAAAATTAGGGTTTCCTTCCCAATTGCCAAGACGTCGTGTTAAGATACCACAAGACACCGTGTTTGTTCATTAATCTTCGCGCTTCTTCAAATCTAGACATGCCATGTTGGTTCCTCCAACACGCCATGTCCAACACTAAAAGGGGCTTTACTCCCAACAATTTATCCTCAAGATTTCAGGTGTCACATGATATTGATTAGTTATTTCACAAATACGTTAGGTTGCATCCTCCCAGAATTAAATAGCTTTAGGTTGCTTGATTTGGTGCTATTATGTAGCTCTCGTATGAGTCTAACTATTGTAGTGTTGGATCTTTTAGTCGATAGAATATTCGATTTTAGCGGCATGCAAATTGTACTAGACTGATAATTAGTTAATATTGGTTGAAGTTCTTCCTATGCTAATAGTAGGGTGAAGTGGAAATGAATCTTAGAAAGAGAGTCTAGGAAGTTTAATATATTCTTGATAGGGCATATATCCGTAAGGTAGGACATCGGTAAAGATGCAAAGTCCTAATGGTGTCTAGGAAAAAAATCTTATGTATGTGCTCCTTGAGACATATATATATATATATATATATATATATATATATATATATATATATATATATATATATATATATACATATATATATATATATATATATATATATATATATATATATATATATATATGTTTAGAGATCAATGTATGTAGTGTCAGAGGTGACTTAGAAACTGCGAGACAATTTTAGGGACATGTATGAGTAGGTGTGAAAGGTAGTAGAGGCCTATTGTGACATCCCCAAATTCACGGCCAGAAAAGACCGATTTTATTTATGCTTTTAAAATATATTCAGAGTAATCCTTTGATTAAAACAGTTGCAGAATTTGTTCCCAAAACAAAATATGATAAAATAAAATTTATCAAAACATTTCATTAAGAAATGTATTTTCATTATATAACAAAACTCGGGATGTCATGTTTCGATACAGACCAAAAGCATAAACAACACAAGATAGACCTCACAACAGTTACATGTAACTACTCGTCTAAAATCAAAATATATTGATAAGTCATCCAACTTATGCTCTCACGCCACTACCTGTAATACAAACAAAACTGAGTGGGTCACGCTTGGAAGCCTAGTGAGCATATAGGGTTTTCAACCCACAATATATAATTATATTTAATTCATCAACCAACAACAACCCGATTACCTATTCCCGTTATCCTCACTTTACGTCCCTAAAACAACTATCACAAGGGACCTAGTCTAAGGATTTTCATCGGGATGGACATTATTGCAAGGGGTTTCCTCAGCAATAAATGTTCTAAAGGCAACCATGAGGGGGATAGAGTACACCTGTGAACATATCGTTCACAAACACCTACAGGTTATGAACCTGCCTGCGTTCCACAGGACTATCTAGAAAGAGTCTGTGGTCGTCATCCATACTCCGCTAGATGACTAGATCAACAACAACAACATCGAGGCCTCTCAACATTTTATCACACATCAACTATCTACCCATGCTTTACCCCAACATTTTCGTAGATAATATATATATATATATATATATATATATATATATATATATATATATATATATATATATATATATATATATATATATATATATATATATATATATATATATATATATATATATATATATATATATATATGTATATATATATATATAGTTTAAAACTTGTATAAAACACTTATTCAACACGTATTTCAAGTAAACAATTAATGTATAAACACATAGCACGTATTTTATAGAGAATACTTTGCATCTATGTGTTAGAAGAAAAGGAATATACACTCACACATAACATAGATTGAATACACTCAACCAATACTTGTATTAAAATTGTGTTTATGAAAGGGACTATGCACTCACTTGATAAGACGATTATCGGACAGCACTGCGGCTCTTCAAGTAGTTGTTCTTCGGTGAAACTAGGATCTCTTCACACACCGGGCTTCTCGCGGGCAGAGCTTCGGCTAGAAAACTCTTCTCTTCTCGGGATCTTCGGAGCGTCGGGACTTGCTTCGGGTCTCGGGATGATATCGGGGCTTCGGGGGTGCTTCAAGATGGCTTAGAGAGGTAAACAGAGTGAGAGAGTGAAGGAATTAGCAACCATGGCCGACTGCCCTTCGGTTTCTATTTATAGGGCTGAAATTTCACTATTCACGTCGTGAACCATCATTTCACGTCGTGACCTTGGACGTCATTAGGTGCGTAGTCACAACTTGGGTCTGCCATGCTCCAAAAGACGTCACATCTGAGTTCACGTCGTGAACACTCTGTTCACGTCGTGAACCCTGACACAGGGTTGGGGTTTGTGCCCCGAACTTCAGAAATTCATATCTTTCGCATACGACCTCCGTTTTCGACATTCTTTATATCCACACGTAGGTGAGATTATGCTCTACAACTCTCCTTTAGACTCTGTCGGCTAGTTTTCACCTTATTTTTATTATATTATTTTTAGTAGGCCGGGGCAGGAAAACTCCGTTAGAAATTCATAACTCCTTCATCTGACGTCCGTTTTCGTCTGTCTTTTTACCGTTGAACTACTATAGACGAGATCTTGGATTCTCATTTAGATTGTTTCGGCTAAAAATCACTCGATCTAAAATTCGAGTTTCGGGCTGCATACTGCTAAGTTGAAACTTAGAAAAATCATAACTTCCTCATACTAAGTCAGATTTGGACGTTCTTTTTATGCACACTCTCAGTGTAACAAACTCTACAACTTTCGTTTAGATCACTAAGGCAAGATATCGCTCTATTTTAAATTCATATTTTACGTCATATAGTGTCGTACTTGTTCTTACGCGAAACCTCGACGGGTCATAACTTCTTCGTTATAACTTGGATTTCGGCATTTTTTACATATTCGGAAACCTCGTCACGACCACTACAACTTCCTTCATAGATATTGAGCTTATCTAACAATTCATTTTGACGCTTATTTTTATCCTTAATTCAATTAAGTCACACAATTAAGCATAAAACACATAATACTCAACTAATATATTTTTATTATTTCAAAACGGGATACAAAGGTTAACCTAGACTATTACAACATCATTAGTGACAAGCCCATAAACAAAGGCGTTACAATTCTCTCCCCCTTAGGATGATTCCGTCCCCGGAATCACACATCAACAAACAAATGCGGATAGCGACCTATCATGTCACTCTCCGTTTCCCAAGTGAGATTTGGCCCATTCGTCTGTTTCCAACGGACAAGCACCAATTCGACCATCTTGCGTTGTAATTTCTTAATCTTTCGGTTAACAATTGCCTCAGGTTCTTCAATTAACCTCTTGTTGTCATCCAATCTTAACTCAGAAATTGGAATTATGTCAGGAACTTCTCCAGTGAACTTCCTCAAATAACACACATGGAAAGTGTTATGAATACCATTCAGTTCTTCGGGCAATTTAAGCTTGTAAGCTTGGTTCCAAATTCTCTAAAGAACTTTAAACGGTCCAATAAACATTGGACTCAACTTTCCCCTTTTACGAAATCTTATAAGTCCCTTCCACGGCGAGACTTTAAGCAAAACCGAATCTCCAACTTCAAAAGTCATCGGTCTTTGCTTTTTGTCAGCATAGCTCTTTTGATGATCCTGAGCGGCTAACCTTCTTTCCCTGATTATTTTCAGCTTTTTAGCGGTTTGATGGACCATCTCGGGTCCCATAAACTGCTTTTCCCCAGCCTCAAGCCAACAAGACGGCATACGACACTTTTGTCCGTATAAAGCTTGATAAGGTGTCATATTTATGCTCGAGTGGAAACTATTATTGTAGGAAAATTCTACCAAAGGTAAATGTTCATCCCAATTACCTAGGAATTCCAGGGTACATGCTCTCAGCATATCTTCAAGTGTTTGTATCGTTCTTTCACTCTGTCCATCAGTCTATGGATGGTAAGCTGTACTTAAACACAACTTGGTACCCATTTCCTCTTGTAGACTTTTCCAAAGCCTTGAGGTGAAACAGCTGTCACGATCCGATACAATCGTTAATGGAACACAGTGAAGCCTCACAATTTCCTTCACGTAAGAATTCGCAAGCTTATCCATAGACCGTTTCTCATTGGCTGCTATGAAATGCGCACTCTTAGTGAATCGATCAACGACCACCCAAATCATGTCGTGACCGTTCTTTGTTCTGGGCAGTTTAGTGACAAAATCCATAGCGATGTTTTCCCATTTACCTATAGGTACATGTAAAGGTTCTAAACTCCTGTATGGTTTCTGATGTTGTGCCTTAACTCTCGCACAAATCACACACTCGGCCACATACTTTGCAATATCAAGCTTCATCGTTGGCCACCAGTAGTAGGGTTTCAGGTCCCTATACATTTTAGTGCTACCGGGATGAATCGAGTACATAGTCTTGTGAGCTTCTTCCATAAGAAGATCTCTGACTCCTCCCGTCTTAGGTACCCAAATTCAATTTTGGAACACCTTCAGTCCATGACTGTTTATACCGAACACTAACGTTTTTCCCAAACGTTCTTCCTTTCGGTCACTATTCACTGAAGATTCTTCTTGAGCTTTCTTTATACTCTCCACAATTGTCGAGACAACTTCTATTCTCAATGCTCTTGGCCTTTTTCTTTCAAGATTGACTTTCCGACTGAGAGCATCAGCAACAACATTAGCTTTACCGTGGTGGTAAAGTATCTCACAGTAGTAGTCGTTAAGTAACTCTAGCCAGCGCTGTTGCCTCATATTTAATTCTTTCTAATTAAAGAGATATTGGAGACTCTTATGATCAGTGAAAATTTTGCACTTCGTGCCATAGAGGTAATGCCTCCATATTTTTAGAGCGAAAACTACTGCTGCCAACTCCAAATCATGAGTGGGGTAGTTCTTTTCATGCTCTTTCAGCTCTCGAGATGCATATGCTATCACCTTTTCTCTTTGGGTCAAAACACAACCCAATCCAATATCAGACGCATCGCTATAAACAACAAAGTCTTCAACTCCATCGGGTAGAGAATGAATAGGTGCTTCACATAGCTTCTTCTTTAGCAACTCGAATGCTTCTTCGTGCTTAGCACTCCAAGTATAAGTAGCTCCTTTTTGGCTCAAAGTTGTCAACGGAGTAGCGATCAAAGAAAAGCCTTGGATAAACCTTCGGTAATATCCAGCTAATCCAAGAAAGCTTCGAATCTCCATGGGACTTTTCGGTTGCTCCCACTTCATCACAGCTTCAATCTTTGCTGGATCAACCATTATCCCTTCTTGGTTGACCATGTGACCCAAGAATTGGACTTCTCGAATCCAAAAATCACATTTGGAGAACTTTGCATACAGTTTCTCGTTCTTCAAAACTTCTAACACTTCTCGCAAGTGTCTGTCATGCTCCTCTTGGCTTTTTGAGTAAATCAGAATGTCATCTATGAACACCATCACAGATTTATCAAGAAATGGATTACAAACCCTATTCATCAAATCCATGAATGCTGTTGGAGCATTGGTTAGTCCAAACGACATAACCAAAAACTCATAGTGTCCATATCGTGTTTTGAATGCAGTCTTCTCGAAATCCTGCTCTCTTACCTTCAGCTGATGATATCCTGACCTTATATCGATATTTGAAAAATAACTTGAGCCTTGCAACTGATCAAACAGGTCATCAATCTTGGGCAGTGGATATCTATTCTTTATCGTTTCCTTATTCAGCTCTCTGTAATCAATGCACATTCTCATGCTCCCGTCCTTTTTCTTTACAAATAACACCGGAGCTCCCCAGGGTGATGAACTAGGTCTAATGAAACCTTTGTCTAATAACTCCTGAAGTTGCATCATCAGCTCCTTCATCTCTGTTGGTGCTAATCGATACGGTGCTTTCGCTATCGGCGTTGTTCCGGGTAACAAGTCTATTCTGAACTCCACTTGTCGATCAGGCGGTAATCCAGGAAGATCTTCAGGAAATACTTCCAGATAATCGCACACCACTGGAATATTTTGCGCCTCCTTCTTTTCCTTCTTAGCATGGATCACGAATGCTAGATATGATGTACATCCCTTGGCCAAACACTTTCTGGCTTTCATTAGGGAAATGATTCCAGAGTTCACTCTGCGTTTGTCCCCGTACACCATAAATGACTCTTTCCCTGGCGGGTTTACTTTCACTATCTTCTTCCTGCATAATATTTCAGCATCATTGGCGCTTAACCAATCCATTCCCAGCACGATGTCAAAATCGTTTAATTCGATAGGCAATAATTCCTCGTGGAACTTATTCCCATTCAAGTCTTTGAAGATGTTTTTCATGCGATAGCTAACAGGTACCAACTTGCCACTAGCAACTTCGACTAATAAAGCATTATCTAGTCTATCAACAGGCAAAGCTAGTTTTCTACCAAATTCATGCGAAACAAAGGAGTAGTTGGCTCCAAAGTCAAAAAAAATTTGGGCAGGCAATTCATTTACGAGAAAGCTACCTGAAGCGACATCAGCTTCTTCTTTAGCAGCTTCCAGTGTCATCTGGAAGGCTCTCGCCTTCGGCTTTGGTGGAATGTTCGGTTTTGCTGCCTCCTTCTTTTTCGGGTAGTCCCTCGACATGTGCCCCTCCTCACCACACCCATAGAAAACTTTCTTGGTGAGGGTGCCTTCACTGGCATAGTTCCATGGTTTCCCACATTTAAAACATGTGACTTCTCCATCACATTTCCCATGATGTTTCTTCTTACATTTGTCGCACCATTTGGCTTCGCCTGCTCCTCCTCTCGAACCAGATTTCGAGAATTTATTTTTCTTGGTGGACCTCGAAGATCCATCGAACTTCCTCTTTTCACCAACCTCGGCCCTCTCCTGACCCTTCTCCTTCAACTAGGTCTCAACATTCTTGGCTGCTCTAACGGCTGCCTTCAACGTACTTGCCATTTTGACTGGTGGGCCAAAGTCTGATGGCAATCCGTTAGCAAATATTTCGATCTTGGCGATCTTAGACGGCACCAAGTATGGAAACAATTTCATCTTTTCTGTAAAGGCAGTAGCATAATCATCAATGTTCATTTTCCCTTTCTTCAAGTTCTGGAATTCATTTTTCAGATCAATCAGATCTATTTTTGAGCAGTACTGCATCTTTAACTACTCCAAGAATGATTCCCAAGACATCCTCAGGGCTTCCCCTCGAGGCATCATATCTGCTAGTAACTTCCACCAACTCAAGACTCCAGTCTTCAGTTGTCTAACTGCAAAGACAGTCTTCTGTTTGTTGCTACAGTCGCAATTCTCCAACACCATCTCCATTTCGGAGATCCAGTCCATAATCTATAAAGGCTTTGGGCTCCCAGAAAGACTTGGCGATTTGGCGCCCAAGAAATTCTTATACATACGCCCATCCTTGTTTATTTCCCTCTCCGAGTCATTCCTTTCCGCCACTGGGGGTTCTGCTTGACCAACAGTCCCACTGTAGTTCCCTCCTTCTGACTGCCCTTCATTCAATTCGGGCTGTTCAATAGGTATAGAAGGTTCTTCACGTCTCTGCTGAAGCAACCGCCTGTTCTCCTCCATCTGACGATCCAACATCGTCTGCATCATTGCTTGTACCCCATCTATTGTCATTGGCTCAGGTGCAGCTACTACAACAGGTATTTGCTCAATTACTGGTGGTTGAGGCCGTTGATCCTGTTTTCATTTGCGTTTCCAACTCCACTTCTAGTTCTTGCCATTCCTGATCTATACACCGAATAAGGTGAATTTAGATCCTCATTCACGATAGATATTAAAATCTTCCATATCACTCCGAAACGTTTGCATGCTAGTTCTAATACTATAATCATACGCTTAGAATCCTAAACACGTAAGGTTTCCCGATCCGGTCGGCAACAGACCATGGATACGAACAATTAATATCATATATGGCAAACATATAGCATTTAGCACACAAAAGCATTTTAGGCCTCTTTCCTAAAATATACTAGTGCTCGTGTCTAAAATATAACAGACACACATCTCACAATCATCACTTGGCATTCCAAGTTTAAGTCTAGAAATCCTACAAATTCCTAGTTCGCTTAAACTAATGCTCTGATACCAACTGTGACATCCCCAAATTCACGGCCAGAAAAGACCAATTTTAATTATGCTTTTAAAATATATTCAAATTAATCCTTTGATTAAAACAGTTGCGGAATTTGTTCCCAAAACAAAATATGATAAAATAAAATTTATCAAAGCATTTCATTAAGAAATGTATTTTCATTATATAACAAAACTCGGGATGTCATGTTCCGATATAGACCAAAAGCATAAATAGCACAAGATAGACCTTACAACAGTTACATATAACTACTGGTCTAAAATCAAAATATCTTGATAAGTCATCCAACTTATGCTCTCGCGCCACTACCAGTAATACAAACAAAACTGAGTGAGTCAGGCTTGGGAGCCTGGTAAGCATATAGGGTTTTCAACCCACAATAAATAATTATATTTAATTCATCAACCAACAACAGCCCGATTACCCATTCCCGTTATCCTCACTTTACGTCCCTAAAACAACTATCACAAGGACCTAGTCTAAGGATTTTCATCGGGATGGACATTACTGCAAGGGGTTTACTCGACATTAAATGTCCTAAAGGCAACCATGAGGGGGATAGAGTACACCGGTGAACACATCTTTCACAAACACCTACAGGTTATGAACCTGCCAGCGTTCCACAGGACTGTCTAGAAAGAGTCTGTGGTCGTCATCCATACTCCGCTAGATGACTAGATCAACAACAACAACATTGAGGCCTCTCATCATTTTATCACACATCAACAATCTACCCATGCTTTACCCCAACATTTTCGTAGATAATATATATAAATATATATATATATATATATATATATATATATATATATATATATATATATATATATATATATATATATATATATATATAGTTTAAAACTTTTATAAAACACTTATTCAACATGTATTTCAAGTAAACAATTAATGTATAAACACATAGCACGTATTTTATAGAGAATACTTTGCATCTATGTGTTAGAAGAAAAGGAATATACACTCACACATAACATAAATTGAATACACTCAACCAATACTTGTATTAAAATCGTGTTTATGAAAGGGAATATGCACTCACTTGATAAGACGATTATCGGACAACACTTCGGCTCTTCAAGTAGTAATTCTTCGGTGAAACTGGGATCTCTTCACACACCGGGCTTCTCGCGGGCAGAGCGTCGGCTAGAAAACTCTTTTCTTCATGGGATCTTCAGAGCGTCGGGACTTGCTTCGGGTCTCGGGATGATACCGCGGCTTCGGGGGTGCTTCAAGATGGCTTAGAGAGGTAAATAGAGTGAGAGAGTGAAGGAATTAGCAACCATGGCCGGCTGCCTTTCGGTTTCTATTTATAGGGCTGAAATTTCACTATTCACGTCCTGAACTATCAATTCACGTCGTGACCTTGGACGTCATCAGGTGCGTAGTCGCAACTTGGGTCTGCCAGGCTCCAGAAGACGTCACATCTGAGTTCACGTCGTGAACACTCTGTTCATGTCGTGAACCCTGACACAGGTTTGGGGTTTGTGCCCCGAACTTCAGAAATTCATATCTTTCGCATACGACCTCCGTTTTCGACGTGCTTTATATCCACGCGTAGGTGAGATTATGCTCTACAACTCTCGTTTAGACTCCGTCGACTAATTTTGAATTTATTTTTATTATATTATTTTTAGTAGGCCGGGACAGGAAAACTCTGTTAGAAATTCATAACTCCTTCATCTGAAGTCCGTTTTCGTCCGTCTTTTTACCATTGAACTACTATCAACGAGATCCTCGATTCTCATTTAGATTGTTTCTTTCTAAAAATCACTCGATCTAAAATTCGAGTTTCGGACTGCATACTGCTAAGCTGAAACTTAGAAAAATCATAAATTTCTCATACGAAGTGAGATTTGGACGTTCTTTTTATGCACGCTCTCGGTTTAACGAACTCTACAACTTTCGTTTAGATCACTAAGGCTAGATATCGCTTTATTTTAAATTCATATTTTACGTCATACAGTGTCGTACCAGTTCTGACGCGAAACTTCGACGGGTCATAACTTCTTCGTTATCGAGCTTATCTAACAATTCATTTTGACGCTTATTTTTATCCTTAATTCAATTAAGTCACACAATTAAGCATAAAACACATAATACTCAAATAATATATTTTTATTATTTCAAAACGAGATACAAAGGTTAACCTAGACTATTACATCATCATTAGTGACAAGCCCAGAAACACAGACGTTACACCTATACTAACTGAAGCACAAGATTCACACTTAGATTAGGAAGAGTAACAAAGTTGCTAAGGCACTGGTAGGTTGGTAGATAGTTGGCTAACACTATGAATTTGTTTTGCGTTATATCCTTCATTACCTGTTGTATGTTGTTGTCTAGGAGAGTGACTCTAAGTTCTGGCCCTAGTGGACATAAAAGAACAAATCCGAATAAAGTAGAATTACATAAGTGAGTTGGTTCTGAGAACCCCGACCGATGTAGTACCAAATTTAGCTGTGAGAATGAAGAAGGATAATTAGAAAGCGACAAGGTGAACTTCCTAGAGAAACGAGAACTATGGAGTGAATTCAAAAACAGTCGTTGTTGCTAGTAGTTCGAATACGTTAGTAATACTCCTTATACAATTTAGTTATATATATGCGTTAGTGCGTTTTTAGACAACATTGTGCTTGTCACTAACCTATCCTGTTTTGGCCGTGATATTTGAGAAGATCACTTGCAGTAGGAACAATCAGTAGTACCACGATGAGACAACCATGGGTTTCTTCAAAGTCAAAAGGAGTCACAAATCAAGTAGGAAAGCATAGACTTTGGCTAGTTACGGGCAGCAATACTTGATGGGTCGAACCCAAGTAAGGGATAACCAACCCTTAAGGCAAAATTGTGAAGGGTAGTTCGACTTTTGATTTCAACGTCAAGGTACAAGAGAGTTGCAAAACAAGTAGGCGGAGACTGTTAGCTTCGATTTCGTTGTGCAAGAAACATAAGAAAGAAGTCTTCTATTAGAATAATCATAGGCTATGAGTTTCTTGGAATACTTCTCAAGGAAAGGTTAGTCTTTCCTCCCAAACGACTAATAGGATTTAGGAAGTGGCCGAATTCCTAGGTGCGGATTAGATAGCAAAGAGAACCATCTACACTCGTACCTTCACGGGTGTGGGACATATCCTCGCAGCAAAGGATCATGAGTTCAACAGCTGGTGTAGTTTCCATAGAGAGCGTCGAGTATGCAAGGGATACATCAAGCTTACTTAAGCTCGTAGAGAGGACTTAGGTACCCTATACCAAAGGATGGAAACCGTAGGATTGATGCCAAGGAGAAAGCACTTCCATAGTACGAACGTTTCAAGTCGTTGTCTAATATACATATAGAGATGCCTAAAAGAGAATCATTCGGTATGGACCATGTTGATTAAGGGAGGTGGTAGTACTTTTTATGCGTTGCATATGTGTTAGTAGTATACATAATAGGATTGATAGATCAAGTTGTTGGTCCAGGCTCAACCAGACGGTCTTGATGTTATCAATAAGAGTTAACGTTTGATAGATCTTCGAGTGCAACTTCATATGCCTCATTCTTATCTAAGGTCTTTGGGGAAAGTGATGTGTTTTGTTTAGTTATTCCTTTAGTCGGTAAGCGTAAGAATTAATATAAAACTAGGATCGAATTTTAACATTCATAAGTAGACATAGGACGACAACTAGACTTTAGCATCCGTACAATGTAGATTAAGGACGAATTGCTCGAATAATAGTTGTAACTTGATATAGGTAAAATAGTTAGATCCCTTTAAGAAGGTTATTGGTGACCTAATGTTCATTATAATCCAGTAGGGTAGAAGGTAAGAAAGCCTTATAATGAGTCTGTCACCAATATTAGTGCATTGTTTCTAGTGTTTTCAAGCCAATAAACCTCGTATAGTAGTTTTGGCTAAATTTTAGGTTGTTGAAAACCTAAAATAGGTAGACAAACCACAGGCACTTTAGATTTGTGGGTGTTTTAAGGATATGTCATAAGCCTTTTTAAAGGCATGTTCCAGAAAGTGGATTCTTTTAGGATGTCGTATATAAATTTCCTTAATTAATCGTTTTATATCGAGTCGACAGTGATCCTAGTCAAAGGAACAAATCACGTCTAAAGGTAATAGTTCATCGTAGAGTAAAGATTATGAAAGTCCAGACCGACGGGTTCCTGGTTTTTGTAGACTTCACGAGGAGTTTGGGAGTTCATCTAACGTAGAAAATGATTTTTCTACAAGAAATATCAATGCGATAACATTAGCTAGATCACGAGTTAATCTCGACAACTCAGATAAGATAAAGTCAAGGTGCGTTAGGAGTAGGATTTCAGGGTCGAAGTCTCTATAAGTGCGAGAGAGTTGTAACGCCTCATTTTTCATCTTACAGTATAAACGACCAGTTACGTAAATAGACATTTTTGATAGAAGACTATTTAGAATAAATAGTCTTGATAAAAGTCACAGTAATCGTAAAAGCGAGGGCATGCATATAAAGATCGCTTAAATCTGACATTGTATGAGGAAATTATGATTTTTAGAAGTTTCAACACAAAAATGTGCAACACAGAAACCGAAATAGAAATTGGTTGATTGTTAGCCAAAAAAATCTAAACGAGAGTTGAAGATCTCATGAATAGGAGGTCGTAGATATAAAGACAATCGAGAACGGATATCGTATGTAAGAGTTATGATTTTTATACGGACTTTAACAGTCTAAGCCTATTAAAAATATAACTCTAAAAATAATTTGAGAATTAGCTGATGGAGTCAAAATGAAAGTTGTAGTAATCGTCGATAGCTACATGTGGATATAAAGAATGTCGAAAATAAAGCTCGTATGGAGAAGTTGTAAATTTTACGAAATTCACGTTTTGCACGATGCGCGCTTCTAGAAAGTGTGACGTGGACTATAGGTAAAGCAACACAAGGAGGTAATTAAATGGATCAAAATAGCTCGTATGCGCGACGCACACAGGTATAGCGCAATGCGCACTCCTGAAAATGGCCTATAAATAGCAGCTTATGCCTCACTTATTCCTCACAACATCACTCTTAGTTTTCCCTCTCTAGAGAACCTTCTTCCCTCTAGATTACCAACTTTTTGGAGTTCTGAAGTATTCAAATTAAGGCTCTGAGGTAGCAGATATCTGGGCAGAAGGAAGTGCTCGATATCGAGATCCTGTCTGTGATTTTTTCCAGTTTTCGCTATAACTCTTTGTAAGTTAGGCTACACTTACTATGCTTGAACTGTAACTTATATTTATATTCATAGTCGTTGTTATGAATATATAAATAAGATTTATTAGTAGTCTTCTTTATTATATTGATAGATCTACTTACGATAGAGGTGTCTTGAATGGTCACATTGGCTTTGTTGTTGGATTACAGAGAAGCTATATGCCGAAATGGTCATGCCTCCTAACTGTCCTGCCTGGATGATCCTTATTTGATAAAACTCTATATATTTATTAGGATTAATGAAAGATCTAGCTTTCATTAAAGATCATCATAAGGGTTAATAAGTTATAACATTATAGGATAATAATTGATAGAAGCATTACCCCCTAGTTGAATTTCCATTACGATCATCCAGATAGCTGTCAATCGTCTGAGTAATTGTTCTAGTGAGTTATCTCACTATACTATGTATTACAATACGTGTCCATGTATGTTAGGATAAAGAGTTAGTAGAGTAGAGTTGATATAATAATCTCCATGCACTTAAGTGTAAACTCGTAGAGTAGAAAGTATAAATGTGCATGTACAAGTAGAGTCTAAAGTGCACTCTCTATGTGCCTAATTGTTGTGATATTAGATTTAGTTAGGGGATGATGGCAGAACGAAAAATAGGTCGGGAGCCTATACGTCTGCGTGTTAACGAAATGACATGTAAGCCGTACGTATACATAAACCCGTGTTGACGAAATGACATGTAGGTCGTAAGTACACATAGACTCATGTGGACGAAATGGCATATAGTTCGTAAGTACACATAGACTCATGTTGATTAAATGAGATGTAGGCTGTAAGTACCTTAGACCCGTGTTGAAGATGAAATGTTCAGGCCGTAAGTCTAAAATACACATATTATTCGTAGATTGTGAGCTATTGTTTGTATGTATGTAGAAATATTGTGTTATATTGTGTTTTGGGGAACTTACTAAGCTTTGTGCTTACTCATTTGATTATAAATGTTTCCAGGTGTGCCAATTATTCATGAGAAAAGGGAAAGGTTCGACTGTACACACGCACAATTGCAACATGTTTCCGCATAATGTAACTATACTATGATATATTTGAATAAATAAAAATGAAAAATTTTGGGTTGAAAAGTGGGGATGTTACACATTGAACTCGATACCAAGATTTTTTCCACCCCTATTGGATTAGAGCATTTTTATCTTCTTTCCCGGTTGATTCTCTCTTTCGTGTTTAAATTCTTTGCACTTTTCAAAAGTTTATGGCTTATTTTTAAATCAAATAAAAATACTCATATCTACTGAAACAAGTCCTTGTGAAAGGTGATTTAGTCATCTTGACTAATAAGCAAGACTAACATTCATCAGCTATCCTTAAGTCAAATGATTCCAATAGTCCATCCTTTTGGAGTTGGCTGATGTGTTTCTTGTTTATATGCCCAAGACAACAATGTCATGAGCATGCGTTGTCTAAACTATTAGAAGAATCAATGTTATACACACCATTTCCCAAATTATTCACATACACAACCATTTCATACATACCATTAAAAGGATAAGCTTTGTAAATTAATACACCATTCTTATAAACCAAAATTGCACCATTATCATCATCAAATGAGTAACAAAATCCTTGTTTAAATAAAGCATGAATGAAATTATGTTCCTTTTCAAATGACACGAATAACAAAAATTAACTAAATCTACTCTAACACCATTATCAAACATAAGCTCATAAGTCCCAATCCTTGTAACAGGCGAAGAACGTCTATTTCCCATGATTATATTCAAATTTCCATACTCAACTTTCTCACTTTCCCTTAGTCCCTACATATCAGAACATATGTGAAAACTACATCCTGTATCAAAGAACCAAGAATTAGAAATTTGTGTTTTATTGATTTCCATAGTGTATATACTTGACGAAGAACCAAACACTTTGTCTTTTCATTCTTTCAACTCTTGTAGGTATTTTGGAAAGCTTCTCCTTGAATGCCCTTTTGGCTATAGTGAAAGAAAATGACCTCTTTCCGATCATTGATAGGAGGAATTTTATAGTTAGCTTTCCCCTTTGACCAACCACTAGACTCTTTAATGTGGACGAAAACTTTCTTTTTCTTCCCTTTTCCTTGATGAATGGTTAGGACAGTAGCAGTAGCAACACTAGTGGGATGAGACTTATCCTTCCCGCTTCATTAGTTTGCAACAAGTTATGGAGTTGCATCAATGCCATTTCTATGTTGTTCAAATGAGAAGTCAAGATGAACTAATCATAATAACTGGGTAAGTAATTAAGAACCATATCAATGGCCAACTCCTTGTTGAAATTCACATTAATCTTCTTCAATCTCACCACGCGTCTCTGTATTTTCTGCACATGAATACATGTATATTCTCCTTCATTTAGCTTGCACGCTATTAGGGCTTTGAAGACTTCATAGCATTCTTGCCTATCATTCTTGTGAAACATTTCACCAAGTGCTTGATTTATTTCATATGTTAAGTAGTCCTCATAGGAATTTTGTAGAACTGCTGCCATAATGATAATCATGATGCAAGAAACCTTTGTAGTGTCATCCACATGTTTGGCATTAGTAACAATTTCTTCAGGAGTAGAAGTTTCCATGTCAATCTCATGAATAAGGTTATCGAGAATATACTCTTTGTTCTCATAACCCTATTCCTGAGATTGACATGGAAACTCTTTTTTTTTCATATTATTTTTTAATGACTCTTTGAATCAAAATAAAAAAAGTTACAAAAACCATAGTAAAAAAGAAAAAAAAAAAAAAAAAAAACTAAACTCAAACACCAAAATTGTAATATATTCTAATATATTCATATATTTTATACTTTTTGGAAAAGGTCAAAAAAAAATTATCAAATTGATGAAAAATAAAACGAAACAACGACAAAATTAAAAAATAATATGAAAAAAATTTTAAAAAGTAGTACAAAAAAAATGCGAAAAAAACCAAAAAAAAAAGATGAAAATTGTAAAATGTATTAATATATTAGAGTATATTATAATTTTTCTGTTAGATTTTTTGTTATTTTTTTTTCTATTTTTCATTACTTGAATCATAATAAATAAAAACAATAGAAGAATAATAAATACCTAACAAAAAAAAAACAAACCAAAGGTGAAATAATGATAATGATAAATGGAAACATAAAATTGCAAACTATATTAACTATGGAGCATCCAAGTAAAAAAAAACAAGAAACTTAACGACATCATAAAATAATAATAATAAATAAATAAATAAACATTAACGCTTCATGTCACAAATAAGAAAAATTAAAGAAAAAACGGTTTCGAATGGGTTTATTGAATTTAAGTTTATTACTTGAATCAAAATAAATTAAACATTAAAAAATCATGAATACCTAAAATTGTAAAATAAAAATAGAAAACAAAATGCCAAAAAGATTAAAAAAGATGTTATCAAATTGTTGAATATATATATATATATATATATATATATATATATATATACAAAATTTATATTTATAATATTTGTGTATACAAAATTTCAAAGTTAAAAAACTACACAAATTGTCCTTGAGGTTTGTAGTATATTGTAAATTTGGTACAAGGGTAAAATAGTCTTTTTCATTAAAATCTAATAGCTAAAAAGTTAGATTTAACTGCAGGAGGACATTTCATGTAATTTTGCAAACCACATGGACCAGTTGCGTGACGTTTTCTTTGAAATTCCTCAAAGTGAGATATTTTACAAACCACAGGGACCAATCATGAAATCTTAATCTTTTAAATATAGTATTATATACTCTAATACACACACACACACACACACACACACATATATATATATATATATATATATATATATATATATATATATATATATATATATATATATATATATATATATATATATATATATATATATACACACACACACACACAAGTAAGCTACCCGCGCAATGCGGCGGCGCCCGTTAGTCCTTTCGGCAGAGAGTTTTCATGCGGCAATTAGTTACCTTTTCGTGTTGAATAGTTCGTTTCGGCCATTTATTCGGATAGTTCCTTTTGGCGAATAGTTTCTAGCTAGATACGTAGTTGTGGGGGTTAAATAGTTTAGTATGTTGTGTTATCTATTGCTCCAGTTTTTATTATACGATTATTTGGTAGGGGTTGCATAAAATTAAAATGAAAAAATGTCACACCCCAAAACCGGAACGGCGGAAACGTTCTGGGGTGGAGGACGTCATGTCAAGTATCACAACATATGCAGTATAGTAATCAAAGTACAACAACCATTGCATTAATAGTAATAATTTTACAGGTTACATTTAACAACAACATTAAAAGTAAATACAGAGAATAATATGAAAAACAACTCGGTACTAGGCTGACTTCGCAAAAGCTCCCGGCGTGTACCTGTCTACTGACGACCTGAGAATACAAGTTATTTTGAAAGCGAGTATCAGCATTTTTCATGCTGGTGAGTTCATAAGTATTTAATGGCATTGATATAAAGACATGTTTTTCTTCAAAATAATCTCATAAAAGATGGTGGTTTAGAATTCACCGAGTATTAGTATTTCTCCCAGAAAATCCTATATTTTCTAATAAAAGTAGTTTTCTACCAAAACTTGACTGTTTTAGGTTTAAGCAAACGAGTTACCCTACTGAACGCAGTCTTCTACCAAGACTCAACTATTTGTTGTTTAAAGAGTATTTTCCCTTATAAGTACTATCATTTATCAAAATATAGTTTATACTTTAAGGAATATGTGATAAGATCACAAGCAAAAGTAATATGAAAGATAATATTTTACCTCAGCAGTAATACTGCTGGTTAAAAGAAATTAAAACATAGACTCCAGGTGGTATCGAATGAACAATACGCCTCGGAGAGTCTAAAGAAATAAAATACAGACTCCAGGAAGTATTAAATGAACAATACGCCTCGGAGAGTCTAAAACAAAGGAATACAGACTCCATGAAGTATTAAATGAACAATACGCCTCGGAGAGTCTAAAACAAAGGAATACAGACTCCAGGAAGTATTAAATGAACAATACGCCTCGAAGAGTCTAAAACAATGAAATACAGACTCCAGGAAGTATTAAATGAACAATACGCCTCGGAGAGTCTAAAAATAAAGAAATACAGACTCCAGGAAGTATTAAATGAACAATACGCCTCGGAGAGTCTAATATAGCCTTTAATCCTAAGTGGGTTGGTTTAAAGGTTTTAAAATGTGGCCTAGTGTATAACTAGGAAAATAGGTTATGGTGATTTCATATATAGAAAATACCGGGATAATACTTATTACCTTAAAGCCATGAATTATAAGGTAAGCGTAGAGATACTCGTAACCATACTGATTGACAATCGAATACTTGACGACCTGCTGGCGTCGGATTAAATGTGACATTTGTCACCCCTTGGCTTGGTCAGTCGGGACTGTAGCTAGCAGTCAGGATGTGGGAGTGTCTGTCCCATATAGATCTATACACACAATGCCCGCTCTCCCTCCAGGAGACTCTGGTTACCGCTTGACAACGGTGAAATCCGCGTCATGAGGATGTATCCCGGGTTTTGATTTCTATAAACCTTTCTTTTACTAAAAGTATAAGTTTTTAGAATCTAGATGTAACTAAGTTCTCCTTCATGAAAGTTATGGTTGGTTTCTAAATTATACCTATTATAGTTTACTTGAGAGGTTATCTAGATGCCTTTGCTACCCAAAGGTGATGAACTGGCTGATAGAACTTTGTATGACTATATATGTATACATGATATATAACTAATATTTAAACGACCTTCGGACGGATAACCGATACCCTAAAGCCACATCCAAACAAGGAAAAGGAATTAAAGCGCACTAGCCTTCCTAAGTCCTTCAAACATTACTTATATAACTATACATATATAGAAATGCATTTTACAATATAAAAGCATATAAGAAGTTTTGGTAAAGCCTTTGAAAAAGCTTTAATAATCTAAAAAGGGATTTTCATACTTTAGAAGAGATTTGAAAACAGGATTTGAAAACCTTTAGCTGGATAAAACAGTTTAACATACAAAAATCTATTTGCTATACATTTATTAATCACATGTGATTGATATAATAACCCTATAGTTCAACTTGTATTCCCCCCCCCCCCCTATAAAAGCATTTAAAATCATTTAAAAGGTTGATTCAAGGGTATGAACTCATCTGACGTGGGTGATTCGGATGAACGGATGGTATAGAATGTTATGTGTCAAGTGAGGACTTGAACACACACTCGGATCCTATTTAACATGTAATGATACATTTAAGTATCTAATTAGTCATTTAATAACTAATTATGCAAGTAAGGACATCCTAATGCATGAAAACACTTTGCTACAAGTGCTAGGAGTACCAAGGGTTGCATATAAAGAGAGTACGGCCTCACATTGGAGTTTACTCCTCAAATGGTGGCCCTTAGGGGTGTTTATGGTTTCTGGACCACTTCCCCAATGAGTTTACGGCCGTAAACTCATGGAAGTGGTGCCATTGGGTGTTCAAAAGTCTTATATCACTCAAGGAAATAAGCTAGACTCGAATCTAGGGCTTAAGAAGTGACTAGGGCTCCAAATGGACCCTTGGTGGAGTTTGTGGTCGTAAACACATGAGTTTACGGCCGTAAACTCATGTTTGCCCACCCATTTCGTGTTTTGGTGTTTCTAGGTTAAGCATGCAAGGTTCTAGTCATTTATACAAGCCATAGGAGGTGTTAGGGGCACAATATCACCCCTTTATAGAGTTTACGGCCAAAGGACCATTTCTTTGATGTTTAAGGTCCCTAGTTCAATGGTGCTTGGTTCTAGGCTAAGTTCTGGGCATAAGGAAGGAAGAAAGGGCATCATTGCACCCTTAAAGGGAGTTTACGGCCCAAGAACATGCCTTGGCCGTAAACTCTCATTCATCCATTGATTCTTGATGTTTCTAAGCCCTAAGCATGTTAAACCTAGTATACAACGAGTTAGAACAAGAGTACTTACGATCTAGGAGCTCGAATTGTCGATTTTGGCCAAGAACACTAGTGTGTGTTCTTGGTGTTCTTGGTGAAACTTGAAGATCTACACAAATGGAATGATTTCATGGATGAAATCATGTAAGATCACTAGACCAAGTAACATATCAACTAGTTGGGACAAGAAACTTACGAGTTTTGAAGATCGGGGACGAAGATCGGGATGATAGTTGAGAGGATTTCAGCCAAAGGAAAGGGAGGAATGAACAAATGGCCAACCTTTCACCATATAAGGTGGATTTTACGGCTCACATGGAGTTTACGGCCGTAAACTCCCATGTGGTGGCCGTGAACTCCAGGTCAATGGGTTTCAGGCTCGTTTGTCGTACTATAGCTTCGGCAGATAAACCCCGACACTTATCCCTTAAGTGTACAAGGCTCGGAATGCTCGAACAGACTTTAAATTGTGCTAAATGATAGCAGGAATAAGTCTGACACTAATTTGGGTTGACTGGCTGAGCTGTCAAAGAAATAGAAAATTTTGGGTTGTCACATCATCCCCCCGTTAGAGGGAATTTCGTCCCGAAATTAGAGTTTAGGCAAGGAAGTAGGTATGAACAATTGAGTAAAGAGATGAGGATACTTCCTATTTGATTGGTCCTCGCACTCCCAAGTGAACTCCGGTACTCGCTTGGCGTTCCAGTGCACCTTCATGATTGGGATGCGGATTCGTTTCGTTTGCTTGAACTCTCGGTCCATGATCCCTACAGGTTCATCTACGAAGTTGGGGTTCTCAATGATTTCTATCTCGATGAGTGGGATTATACGAGTCACGTCGGACAAGCACTTTGTCCATGTTGGAGACGTGAATAGACTAGGGTGGAATTTATGGAATTTCTAAAGTAGTTGAGGTCTGACGGGGGTTGGACCAATTCTTATCAAGAATTTCTGATGGTCCTAAGCTCTTGGAAAGGTAGAGCTTTTCAGTACTTAGAACGTAATGTACTTCTATGGTGAGATCATCACTGGCGTGATCGCCATTTTGAAGTTCCAAAAGTTCTCTCTTACTGAGGGTGTAGTTCTCCGAGTTGGTTCTTAGAAGGCTCAGGTCGTTTTTCGGATTCGTATTTCCTGCTGTTTGACCTTCGGAGCTCTTCTGGATCGATGGGGGTATCGGCTATACACTGGCATCTATTGGTTACGGGACATCTATCTCGACCTAGTGCAAAGATGGACCTGCACTTCTGACTCTCGAGGTGTTTCTAACGGAAACTCTCAAAGTCAGTGAGATAGGGTTTTACAAGACGATGTTTAGAAAGCGTTAATTTTCATCATCGTTTAATAGATGCTTTCACAGTATGATTCCTAACTGGAAAGAATCATTCTCTTACTCGCTTCGCTGTTTCATGGATAACAGTCTCTGGTCAGGGCTAACTTCGTCCTTAGGGATTTTTGAAATGATTGGCTATTTCAGGAGGTGGTTCTACTATCTCTTTAGAGATAGTATTCTTTGGAACACCTAGTAGCCCAACAAATCTCTAAGACATGCCCCATTCTCTAAGGTGTCGGCTCCCTCCAGTTTGTAGGAAGCGCGTGTTTTTGTATAACGCTTCGACTAACACCTATACCGGTGTCGAGTCTACAATCTCTTTACTGTTGGATTAATGTCTAAGTCCATAACTATAATTGGTAAGACTTGACCCGACCCGGCATGGTCCATTTGGGTTGCATGGCATCATGCATTTGGATAGACTATAATGAGAGAAATAACACTTAAGCTTGGTTAATATATTATAAGTTCTAATATATTAATAAGGTTATTTAATTAGTATTGATCAAGAATTAATTTGGAATTAATTAAGTGATCAAAAGGAGACTAATTAAATATATGGGTTGATTGTGTAAATCATTCATTCTTATATATGTGGCCTTGTGATCCAAGATTCCTTATGTTGGACTAAGTCCATGGCGTGACCCATGGATACTCCATGGAGGTTAAAATCCATGGAGCATAAGGAATGGGTAAAGTTATGAGTTACATGGTGTAACCCTAATAGCCACCATATAAAAGAATCTCATGGCTCAAGAAATCGTGCACTAATGTGTGAGTGTGAGGGCCAGACGATTTCAAGGAGTGTTCAAGTTTCTCTCATGTTATTCCAAGTGTATTTGGTGTTGTGTGAACCATTTGAGGTGTCACACTTGGGGCACTAGGCACTCAAGCTTCATGAAGACATTCTACATCAAAGAGGTATGTATTCTATCTTGTTATATTTATTATTTTGTATGCTAGATTAGGATAATACCTTGGATGTTCATAATTGTATGTATAATAGAGAAAACATAGATCCAAGGTATTTAGGGTTGCATGTACACTTAGGAGTGTTAGAATGCTCATAACCCAACAGTAGTATCAGATCCTAGGCTTGTTTTCTTGTTATACTTGCAAAAGTAGCTGAAAAATCGAGTTGGATGCATATATTCGATTGTTTTGGCTGGAATTGGACTAGGAACATTACCCTAAGATGTTTTTGGACTTATAAACTTATTTTTGATGTGGTAATGTTCATGCTAATCTAATTTCTAAGGTAATTGTCATAATTTCAAGATTTGTATTAGTTTGTATGTTCATGCTAATTTCTTGAAGATTGATGATTTGAATTATCTTGTTCTTATGAGGTTCTTAGATTAATAGAAAAGTTGTGTGAAATAGTTGTTTTCAATCCATTTTAATATAAGAGTTGATTCTAAAGTGTGTTTTTGTAACTTGTCCTCAAGTTATATGAAAAGTCACATTTAAGAATCATAAAACTCATAAAAGTTGGCAAAGGTTACAAAATGAAGAGTCTAGTTCTAATTAAATGGTTTTATGACTCCATAACTTGTCCTCAAGTTATGGAGGTTCAAGAGTCTCTTCATTAAATTAAAAAAAAAAGTGTAACCTTAATTAGTTCCATAAGTTACAATAAAAAAAGATATTTTTTTATTAATTAGTTTAAAGTCTTCCATAACTTGTCCTCAAGTTATGGAACTTGAAGAGTTTTTTTTTTTAATTAAAACTACTTTAAACCCATAAGTTATGGAATTAATTAGTTTTGAATAGTTTCAAAACTTGCCCTCAAGTTTTGGAATTTGAAAAGTTTTCACTTATGAATAATTTAATTCCAAGTTAGCCCTTAGAATTTTAAAAGTTAAAATTCAACCCTTATACTTTATAATATTATAAGTTAATAATATTTATATATATGTATAAGAGTAAAGTTAGTCTTACCGTTAGTAGGCCTCATTCACGAAGCTGGTCTATAAGGGGGTATAAGGTTACTGCCTATAAAATGGCAGTTTAATGGGTGTCCACTCTCACCCACCGCTTCCTTGACTGGTGGAGGGTCGTTAGCCGAACGGGTAGGACAAGGACTATAATTCTCCTTTCATTAAAAGTATTAATGATAAATACTAAGTAACTAAACTTTTATTAATACCCAATCTTAGTTACTTAGGAAAATGTGAATTTGGTGCTAACCCATGAAATTACACTTTGCACTTTGCTTAAGTCGTTAGTGGAGCGTGTGTGGTTAACCGGCACACTAACCTGGACTTAACAAGGTAGGCAAAGGGTAACTTAATATTTATCATAGTATCGGTGGAGCGTGTGTGGTTAACCGGCACACTGATTAAGGGGTAAATATTAAGGGTACCAAGTATATTTGCATGGTTATTCACACCTTGTTTTGTGATCCTCGGCATCCCAGTCACAAAACCTGAAGGGCACACTCGAGATTGAAACATGCCTTTGAACAGTTCAATGAATCTCAAAGATCTAGGACTTTCAAATTCAATTAAAACCTAATAAATTATTTCGTTTTTCATGGTGGAAATTGGTGAATCGTCATTCACCTACCTTCAAATATTTTATAGCTTGGATTACGGCATCCCTCTTCTAAGTTATAAAATAGTTTGTTGGGTCCTAGCCTTAATATTTCATATTGGGTGTCATATTAAGGACTTTAAATCAACTATCTTGAATATCTCCCAAAAAGATGTCTGGTCTAGACATTTATGATCTTCCCAAATCTCTTGAAACAAGCTTTCCTAAATGAAGATGATGTCCCATGGATATCATACTTCTTTCACCTCCTCCAATTATTCTCCCTAACCCACAAGTTCCTAAAAAGTTTAAGGTCACTCAAGCCCTATTGGCAAGGCAAGGTCTAGGTGTGATTACATCTTGGAGATGTAGTCACATATTGACAAGCCGAGAGAGTTGGGTGTCAAAGTCTTGAGAAAGTTGGTGGATCAACTACTTTCTAAGTCACATAGTGAGTTCTTTTGGGAATCCTATGAAACAGACTAAGACAAGACCCTTAATGATCTTATCTATTTGCTAAGATCAACTTCCTAAAACGCTATGGACATTGACAATGATGACATTGGATATCCAGTAAAGCTCTCTCTTCCCAATGGAAAGGGATCGACCATAGTCAACTCGGTTGACCCAATGGTAAAGAGAGAGGCGAAGTCTGAGATAGTCCCATTATCAAGGGTCCATAGGTAACTATTGCTAAAGGAAGGGGCATTGGTTACGAAGCTGCCAAATTTACCTAAGGATGTTAAAGTCAATAAGTTTGGCTCTACTTCAGGTAAAGTCCATTGTCTAACTCTATTAAGTACATGCTGATTATGATCGCGAAGATGGATTTCAATCGCATGGTTCGGTGATCAGAATTTTGGGCTATTACTTAAGAGTTATGATATTTATATTGCTTAGGAATAGATAACAACAAGGTTTTCATATGGATTGTAAGGATAAGTTTTTCCGCAAAGTTTTAAAATAAAAGAAAAAGGTTTTGATTTTATTTATTTTAAGTATCCTTACAATGGCATTTGTGAAAAGTTGTTGCTTATAAGATTCCATAGATAGCAATATTGGAAAAATGGATTTGATTCTTTCGGTTGTGGTAGTGTCTAATATTACCAAATAAGGAAAGATTCTCATCACCCAAGGTTCAATTGGACCGAAACTTGGAATCATGCAAGTTGTATAGTATGATGAATGAGAACTTTCAGCTTGGAAAATTAAGACTAATTCCTTATGTGAATAAGGAAAGGACTAAGGGACCGAGTACACATTCTTGTGCACTGGTCAAGTCCACCACAAAAGATCAAGAAGACTATTCGTCATGATTTACTTAAGTTCAGTAAATATGGTTATACTTATAAGTTTAAGTATAAGTCTGTAGCATTGGAGAAGTTTCAATGTGAGACAGAACGAATAAGAAGAATCAAAGTATGGCAGAAAGATAAAAGTTTCTCAAATCTGAAAAAATGGGAGAGTACTTTAGTATCATGTTTATGATCATCTTAATGATTAAGATACCATATCACAATTGGTCCTCTAAAGTCATCTTAGTGCATTCTTATGACTAAGAAGAGGAGTCATGAATTGTTGAAATGGTTAAATCAAAAAGATGAGTCATACTTCGTTCCAAAACAATTCTTAGAGTCATACTCCAAGATTGTAACTTGAGTGACATATCTTAAAGAGGGTTTGTTAACCCTAGTCAAATGTAATAGTAAAAGGTTATCTACTCTTGTACATTTGAAATTGGTAAGTTGTGATGTTTTAGATAAAACAGAGACCAACTTAGGCCAATTGTGTAAAGTGTTAGTCTTGATAAAGAATCCGCACTATCTCTTGAATATTTGACAAGGGAGTCTTATATGTCAAGAGGACAGTGGGAGTCTTAAAGATCCTAAAAAGAATTTCAAGAACTAATCAAGAATAAAACCTGAGGTTCTTCACTAGCACACGACTTGAGGTTTATAACCTATCATGTTGACATATTCTGTGCCCATTCCAGTTAAAAGTTGGCTTTGCATAGGAGTTCTGAAAGTTCTCAATTGGTTGCATAACAACTTGGAAGCAATGGCAGGCCCTGTACTGCCAGGTGGCAAGAAGTTAAGATTACATAAGTTCAGTCCATATGAGTTTGGATTTGTCATTATCCTTGTCTTGTGACTATGGTTTTGACGATTCACATGGATAAGAACACATACACCATAAAATCTAAGGGTCATAAGGTTTCTCTCAGATTCATGAAAATGATGGTGAGGAAACACTTCCACCAAGTAGATTTGAAGCAGATGGCAAAAGGTCTAAACAATTGAGACTATGATTACGGCATCGCTTTTCATAGTTCTGAAATTGTTTAGACACACATGCATGCTATCTAAGGAAAGGTGTATGATTTTGATAAAGTTTTATCAAAGCATCTCGTATCAGAAATCTGAACTTTGGTAAGGAAGTCAATAAAGTATTGATTTCTAGAAGTCCAGCTGATTTCTGAGTACATGTCAAAGCTAGTGGGAGCATAAGTGTTATGCTAATAATCATCATGTTAGTGGGAGCATGATAACTATTGTTAGTGTTGCAAGTTAGCAATGTTAATTATAGAAAACAAAAGTTTCAATTCGTGAGGCTGCAGGGATTGAAAAAGTTGTTTTGCTATAATTAAGGGAGAGGATATACTTCATTTCAGTTCTAAAGGCTTAGATTGAGGCCTTAATCATCTTTAGTCAAGAATATATATATATATGAATTTCATGTTGGATTGGTTCAACTTAAGGAAATTCTATATATTGCGTTCTCAAAATTCGATTATGATATACTTCATTTCAGTTCTAAAGGCTTAGATTGAGACCTTAATCATCTTTAGTCAAGAATATATATATGAATTTCATGTTGGATTGGTTTAACTTAAGGAAATTCTATATATTGCGTTCTCAAAATTCGATTATGATTACGGCATCCCTCTTCATAGTCAAATTTTGAAAACATGGCAAATAAAAATATTGTAGCAAAAGACTGGTCTAGAATCATGTCTTTATGTGAGACATCATGAATCGTGTACCATTTGCTTTGGGTGATTGCATGTGCTATAATATTTGTCATTTCTAAATTTTTCCAAATGCCCAGAGGCATTAAGAAGGGAAAAGGTCTAGAATTGGATATGACTAAAATGATTAAGCAATTGTCGAGTACAATCTGAGGTTTACCAAAGATTGGTTGCTCAGGGACAGTTGGAAGTATAGTGCTAATTTTGGAAGGACCATATTGACATATTCTGAAAAGAGGCATCTCTTATTCAGAAGTGATAGTCAAAATGAGAATATGGAGTTGTCTCCATAGGTGGAAGTTATCTGTGTAAGATTAGAAAACTTAATGCAAGAAGCATGTCCAAAGCAATGTACTTTGAATATGAGACGTAGTTTCCATGGAGTTGATCTCCATTGGAATACCTTATAATGACTGTTGACAAGTCTTTGTGACTTTGTACATATTCATTACAGGAGGGTCAGTGCATATAAGTTTAAAATCTAAACAGATTTCGATAAATGATAGGAATTTGAAATTCTCACACTTTTCGATAAGGATTTGGGAGTGTGAAATTAGAATCATTGAAATTATGTTCAATTGGTTTATTTCACAAAGTAAGGATCATAGACAAACATAGAGTGCATACTTGGTGTATGGCAAAACTATTGTTTAAGAAAAACATAGTGTACATGCTTGGAGCATGGGACAACTAGTGTTTTTAATTCAAGTATAAAGTTGATAAAACCGAAACAATGGATAGAGAGTAATCAGTATGGTGATAAATAAAAGTGTTTATTTATATTCATAGGGTTTGATACCATATTTGATTCATTTATTCTTGTGTTTCACTTTGCATGTTTTGACTTCTAGAATAACTAAGTCGCTCTTCCTGAATGATTAAGTTATTCAAACCATCCACAGTCGGTCATATGTTGGAAGTAGATATGAATCAAGACTGTCATGGGTTGGTTTGTAGAGGTCCAAGTTGGTGGACAAAGTGGTGCTACAACACTCATGAGTGCTCATAAGTTCTGAGTATTGGATCAAACCCGCACTCATTTGAATCACTTCATGGATTTTATCACGAGTGATCATGAGAAGATAATATCTTATATTCTTCAAACCTAGAGATATGAGTTGTTACTATGAGTTGGTTGTACATTGATTGCACGAAAACGCATTTGGTAACTCGATGTTATAAAACGTGCATTTGTGTATGATTCAACAAGTAGTAGAATAAGCCATATGAGTCGAAGTTTATCCATTCCTTTTACCTTCGGGATAAAAGCGATATCTGTGGGCCCCTCGATGATTTAAAGATGATACATGTGAGTGCTTGGCCAAGCCAGGACTGATTTGATTTGTTCAATCAGTCAGTCATCATGAATCGGAAATCGAGAAACAACAAATGGACAGAGAGAATGATTGATAATCCATGTCTCAGTCCATATGATATCTAGAATGGAGGAATATATGATCCCTTATCTAATGGACAAGTCATTGACAAAGGTCAGAGTTCGACAGAAGCTTTTGAGAGCTACGATTGCTGATCGGTTCCTGAAGTCATACGCAATAATAGTTTTAGACTTATCCAAGTGGGAGACTGTTGGATTAATGTCTAAGTCCATAACTATAATTGGTAAGACTTGACCCGACCCGGCATGGTCCATTTGGGTTGCATGGCATCATGCATTTGGATAGACTATAATGAGAGAAATAACACTTAAGGTTGGTTAATATATTATAAGTTCTAATATATTAATAAGGTTATTTAATTAGTATTGATCAATAATTAATTTGGAATTAATTAAGTGATCAAAAGGAGACTAATTAAATATATGGGTTGATTGTGTAAATCATTCATTCTTATATATGTGGGCTTGTGATCCAAGATTCCTTATGTTGGACTAAGTCCATGGGGTGACCCATGGATACTCCATGGAGGTTAAAATCCATGGAGCATAAGGAATGGGTAAAGTTATGAGTTACATGGTGTAACCCTAATAGCCACCATATAAAAGAATCCCATGGCTCAAGAAATCGTGCACTAATATGTGAGTGTGAGGGCTAGACGATTTCAAGGAGTGTTCAAGTTTCTCTCAAGTTATTCCAAGTGTATTTGGTGTTGTGTGAACCATTTGAGGTGTCACACTTGGGGCACTAGGCACTCAAGCTTCATGAAGACATTCTACATCAAAGAGGTATGTATTCTATCTTGTTATATTTATTATTTTGTATGCTAGATTAGGATAATACCTTGGATGTTCATAATTGTATGTATAATAGAGAAAACATAGATCCAAGGTATTTAGGGTTGCATGTACACTTAGGAGTGTTAGAATGCTCATAACCCAACATTTACGACCTTGGTTATATAGTTTGACACAACTCATCGCCTACTTTCCTCAAGTGTTCTTGGTCGCGAAGGTTATCCTGTGGTTCTTGGCATTCTAGTATTAACTTCGATAAATGCGGTCGATCATCTATAGGGTGACGGTGACTTTTTCTCGCATGAGGAGGTGTTGTGTCCTAGGCACTACTCGTCTGTAACTGGATGGACGAAGTGCCTGAGTAGTGCGAGTATCTCTTGCAACTGCTCTTCCGGTGTTACTGAGTTTTCTCGATTTAGATTTAATCTAGATAGAAATGGATTCTGCTACACAGAGCCTCTAATTTCTTCATCCGTTCTCCCTATTGTTTAACCAGTCGCGTCTTTCAGGTTTCTAGGTCTTCTGCTGAGATGCTTAGCTTGTGGGATTAAGCGTGAATGGATGGTCGTAGTCAATGTTTTTGACTCTTACGACTTGGGTTACTTTTCCTAACCGAGGGTGTTAGCTACTATGTTGGCTTTAACCGGGATGACAACAAATTTTGAATTTGTGGTCATTTTAGTAGCTCAACCCGCAGTGGTTCTCTTAACTCCAACTCCTTTTCTATGGGGGGAAAGGATGAAGGATCTTAGTATAAGGTTCGTGGTTGACCTCATACTCGGCTTAATCACTAATACTCGATGTATGCAAGTCGTATATAATTAGGATCGACGGGATGTTCAGTTGTGTGGGCCCACCCCAAACCCACAACCAAACGAGGAACAGGGAGTAGAGAGGAAGCACACATCTTAAATCTTATTGATCTAAATTATATACCACTCTAATGCATCTACTCAGTAGTAGTAAGTTAATCCCATGAGTTCTTTCTCTTGAATCACGAACCTGGTTGTATGGTGCTAATGGTCTTTCGGGAGGATCTATTGAGTAGGCCTCGGGCGGTTACTGTCTTCCGGAATATCTGCAGTGCCTTTCGCTTTAGGTTTTGATGACTAAAGAGGGGTTGGTTAACAGCGCGCGGTACCCCTCTCCTGGGTACTTCTGAAGGTTTGGATAAGAGAGACGACTGACGGTTCGCATTAGGTTTTCTTATTAGGTTCGGAAGAATCTTTGATTTGATGCTGAGGATACGGTGAAAGTTCTTTTTACACAGCACTAGGAATTTTCGCATGGTTGAACCAAGTCGAGACATGACTGACAGCAGTGTCGAAATAAATAACATCGACACGATATAGAATGAAGGTTGATATGACCATGTGCTTAACGGGGCACACAAGTTCTTAGCGTCTCGGGTTTCGTCCATGGTATCATTATCGCGGATACTTGGACCGATAGAATTGACACGGAACTCTAGGGGGTCCTGATGTTTTGGAATAATGTACTTTTCATGAATGGATTTCTCACGAGGCCTCTCTATAATTGCCTAGTATACACTAGTCATGTATAATTAAGGTTAAAAGGACTGTTGACTGAGCGACTCCACCCTAAATCCACAACCCAACGAGGAACAGGAGATAAGGCAGCATCACTCACTCGAGGTCTATCAATCTTAATTATGAATGGCCTTAACGTATATATCAAGCCATCATAGCTTTACCTAATGGGTTTTTGAATTCTTACAACAGTGCTGTGACTTTCGCCCAAAATTCTACCGGGTTCCTTGGTGCTCCTCTTGCTATTACGGTTAGACTCCTCCTGCGTCTTTGTCCTTTCCTTCAGTTGGGCAGTCCCTCTTGAAGTGCCCAATTTCACCACATAGGTAGCATATTGGACTGGTCCCAACATTTGTGGTTGAGGTAATGAACTCAACCGGGGTTCTGCAGAAGCGGGAGGTATGCCCCTTCCTGTTGCACCTAACACAGACGAGTTCCCGACAGACTCCATAATGATGGAAGTCACACCTGTTGCAGCGGGGAAGGTTTCCTAGGTATGGTCTTCTTGGAGTCGAGACGGAAGGGTTGACAGAGGCATTGACCACTTCAGCTCGTTTTCCTTCGGGAGGTCCTTGAGTCGAGGTACTTCCCTCCTCGTTCTTAAACTTTCTTTTCAGTCGATTTGGTTGGGGTTCTTGGGTGGCTTTACACACCGGTGCCGATTGCTGCTGTCCAGTGCTAAGATCGGGATTCCCGATAGGGCTCTTGCTAACATCGGCGTTGTTAGCATTCAGGTGAGCCATGACAGCTGCTACGGCTGTTGAGACTGTAGCTCGGAACGTAGCTTCATCGAATTGAAGGACCGGTGTCTTACCAGCGGGTTGGTTACGTTTCTTTGGAGGCATGGTTTTTCCTACACGAAAAGGAACACAAGCTGATGAGAGACGATGGTTAACCCTAGACGTATCTTTCTTTACTATGATAGGCATAAATTTTCCCGCGCCTTGATTTATGGTTATCAGTCGACCTACATCCCTATGATGCAGTCCGGGTAACAGGGTAGGAGTAAGTGTATCAGAAAGCCATAAAATGGGTGTCGTTCCTACTAAGTTATCTTTACTTTGGAGAGGTTCACTCTCCGGTTTTGAAAAGATTTGAGAGAAGTTCAGAACGAAGATCACGGAAAAAGGCTCATGAAAACTTATGGCTAAACACTCTCAATCGAGGTTTTGAGATCCGATCTATTCGTATTAATTGCGACGGGAAAGACGATTTGCCTAACACATAGTGTGAGCAGTGTAATCACTAACTCACTAAATTGTATTATTTTATGGATTATTATCATGACGTTAAGGAGGTAGAGACACTTCTCGGGTTCCATGTATTGGCTCCCTCTGTCCACCTCCTATTCCTGACTGGAATCAGCGTCGGTTTTCTTCGGGTACTTACCTAGGGTTCTCTTCTCTTGTAGACATATTGAATTTCTTCTCCGCCTTACTTCCGATTCTGACTCTGAGTGTCACCACTTCATGATGGATGACTGCAGTCTCGGAAGTTCAGGCGAATTTCCCAATGATGTCCCTAAAAGGTATAGGCACCTGGTGGTTTCAATAGTCTCGTCCCTGTTCATTTATTTCCTAATTGGAAATCTTCTCAATGAACCTCTTCTGGGTCTGTATCGACTCTTCTGCCGATTACTGAAGAGGATAGGGTTTTCTAAAGGGGTTCGTGCGAGAATGGAAATGTCTAAAGAATCCTAAGAGATTATTAAAACATTTCACTGGGTGATCCATATCGAGTCCTGCTGCAATTACATAGCGTACACAAATCATATATAACTTAGATCTGATAGGCCTTCGAATATGTGATACTACTCTATATCCACATCCAAACAAGGAAAAGGAAGTAGAGCGAAACCACACATTCTTAGCCTATGAGATCCTTACTATATATAATCTTGGAAGTATACACTTTGAAATCATAGGTCTATCAATAAGGATCTTTTTAGTTCTCACGCAAGGTTATTTATGGTTCCTAAAATACCCCTATGGTATTTTAATTACATGCTTGATTCTTATCTTCTGAACATGCTTTCGGGTTTATTGTGAGTAATTAGTATCCTAAAATACTCCCATAGTATTTTAAACTTTATGTTTGGCTCTAGCATTCCTATTTGGTAAGTTTCATATTTATTGCAACATCACCATCACTCCTAAGCACACGTTAGTCGCATCTCGAATAAATGTAGTTGATCAGGTTACATTTATTCCAGCTTACGATTACATAACTGCCCAGGTTTGACGGAAATGCTCAACATCCGAAGACTTTTATTCTTGTTCCTCTTGTGATACTTTTTTGGGTTTTTATATTCTGGATATTCTTATACTTTTGTAAAATATGGTTATATTTTAAAGTATAATTCTTGGTCCGAGTGTTTTATCCCAATGTATTTATAGGTTGTATATCTCTTATGATTTGATATACTGAGCTCACTATAAACAATTCTCTGATACCAATCTGTCACACCCCAAACCGGAACGGTGGAAACGTTCTGGGGTGGAGGACGTCATGTCAAGTATCACAACATATGCAATATAGTAATCAAAGTACAACAACCATTGCATTAATAGTAATAATTTTATAGGTTACATTTAACAACAACATTAAAAGTAAATACAGAGAATAATATGAAAAACAGCTCGGTACTAGGCTGACTTCGCAAAAGCTCCTGGCATGTACCTGTCTACTGACGACCTGAGAATACAAGTTATTTTGAAAGCGAGTATCAGCATTTTTAATGCTGGTGAGTTCATAAGTATTTAATGGCATTAATATAAAGACATGTTTTTCTTCAAAATAATCTCATAAAAGATGGTGGTTTAGAATTCACCGAGTATTAGTATTTCTCCCAGAAAATCCTATATTTTCTAATAAAAGTAGTTTTCTACCAAAACTTGACTGTTTTAGGTTTAAGCAAACGAGTTACCCTACTGAACGCAGTCTTCTACCAAGACTCAACTGTTTGTTGTTTAAAGAGTATTTTCCCTTATAAGTACTATTATTTATCAAAATATAGTTTATACTTTAAGGAATATGTGATAAGATCACAAGCAAAAGTAATAGGAAAGATAATATTTTACCTCAGCAGTAATACTGCTGGTTAAAAGAAATTAAAACATAGACTCCAGGTGGTATCGAATGAACAATACGCCTCGGAGAGTCTAAAGAAATAAAATACAGACTCCAGGAAGTATTAAATGAACAATACGCCTCGGAGAGTCTAAAACAAAGGAATACAGGCTCCAGGAAGTATTAAATGAACAATACGCCTCGGAGAGTCTAAAACAATGACATACAGACTCCAGGAAGTATTAAATGAACAATACGTCTCGGAGAGTCTAAAAATAAAGAAATACAGACTCCAGGAAGTATTAAATGAACAATACGTCTCGGAGAGTCTAAAATAGCCTTTAATCCTAAGTGGGTTGGTTTAAAGGTTTTAAAATGTGGCCTAGTGTATAACTAGGAAAATAGGTTATGGTGATTTCATATATAGAAAATACCGTGATAATACTTATTACCTTAAAGCCATGAATTATAAGGTAAGCGTAGAGATACTCGTAACCATACTGATTGACAATCGAATACTTGACGACCTGCTGGCGTCGGAATGATTGTGACATTTGTCACCCCTTGGCTTGGTCAGCCGGGACTGTAGCTAGCAGTCAGGATGTGGGAGTGTCTATCCCGTATAGATCTATACACACAATGCCCGCTCTCCCTCCAGGAGACTCTGGTTACTGCTCGACAACGGTGATGATGTCAGCCAAATCTAAAAACAAAAAACATGAACTTTGTTAGATATATGTATCTAATATGTTAGCAGCCAAGTTTTGGTTGTTGATATACTCAAATAACAATACCCTTGCTAGGTAACCCTTACGTATAATCATCCTTTTAAATGAACTAAGATAGCATTTAAGATAATCATCCATTTATAATAGCAACAAACATCAGAGAGAGCACCAAACTTTGGCATCAACAAATCTAATAAGCCAACAGTTGTAATCTTTGACCAACTTTGTAGACAGCAGGTCTGCGCCTTCCATTTACCATAAGCCAAAACAATGGAACTACAATAATTAGGAAATTAGCACACCATGTATTAAAAAAAATAGTAGAGAAAAGTCATTATTTTTAACTACATACTTTATGTCAAAATTTCCTCAAGTAAGAATTTCGGAAGAACCAACTGAGGCAAAAAGAAGAAGCACAAACACAACTTGAACACATTAGGGAGAGATTGGTCCAATAACAACACTACTAAAAAAACACGGCTAGCAGCCACATTACAGGAATAAATCAAATGGAAACCACAAAATCAGACACATTAATGAAATTTTGCCCAAAACATCAAAGGGCATTTTAGTCAAAACTCGCACTAATACATTAGAAACATCATAACACTTTAATCAAGCAAAGACTATAACTTGATAAACAACAGGAGCATATCAAGGCATTTTAGTGAAATAAGACTAAAACTTGAGAAACAGCAGCAGCATATTAGAGGCGTAATAGTCAAAACCCGCACAAAAACCTGAGAAGTAGAGTAAAATGGTGCAAACACCAGAGCTTCAACAACTTTAAACAAATTTTGACCCTCTATGTTCCAGATATACAAAAGAATTCATTTCACAGGTACAATAACAAATAAATAAACCTACACACACTCATCAACAGTTTAAAACTAACCTAAATTGGTGTTATGCTTTAATAAATGTTTAAGGGTTTGATTTCAATTTCGTTATTTCTGCATGTAAAAAAGAAGACATAAACTAAAAGAAATGGAAATGTTTTTACCTCATACCGTGGATTAGGTTTTAATAGCCATAAAAATCAAGAAAGACACGTATCATAGATCATGGTTGAACTTAGCTTGCAAATAGAAGGAGAAATGTGTGTGGTTAGACCTAGGAGTACATGTGTGTGTGTGTCCGTGAACGCGTACCAGAAAGATATTGCAGGTGAAAGACGGTGACATTGGGTGGTTGTGCAGTGTCATGTGTTGTTTAGTGGTTAATGGAAGCTTCCGGTTTGTGTTCAGATATATAATCGAGATCTGAGCATAAAAACTTATACAAAAGTTGACCTGCTTCAGGTTCGGATGAATGGTGGTGAAGGTTAGCTTTAGGATACTGATGGCATTGGATTACACAATAAGTGTCGGTGAAGATCGTAACTTCTTGATTTCCAAATCTTTGATGTTATTTGACCCTCTGCTTCAGTTTGTCGGAGGGAAACGATGAGTCTCTTTTTGACGGAAAAGAAGCAAGTGGTGATGGAGGCATACGATCAAGACATGTAGTGGTAAAGTCGATGCAGGAGGAATGGTGGTGATCGTCATAGAGAGTCTTGAGAGGGAGGGAGGAGGCAAAGGTGGGAGGTAATTTTCGTTTAAAGGTGGGGAAACAAAGAGACCTGGGAAATTGGGAGAAGAAGGTCTCGATCCGTGTCTGTGACCATTAGATTGTAAGGATAATCGACGGGTATAATGGGCATCCGGGTGCTTTCTTTTGATTGGCTGGTTTTCATTGACAATGATCACTATCTTTACCATTGAAATTAGATCCAAAGGTCAAGATTCTTTCTCCTTGTTTTTTAAGATAATGTCTTAAAATCCAAATGGCCCACCATTATATATGGTTTATATAATGGTATATATATATATATATATATATATATATATATATATATATATATATATATATATATATATATATATATATATATATATATATATATAAGGGTGTATTTTAAAATTTTTAAGAATACAAGGTTTAAATCTTATTAGTTCAATTAACTTTTAGTTAATTAATACTTAAACCATTTAAAATTTAATAATTATCTTTAATTAAACTTTTAATTAATTAAAATAAATCTTTTAGGATTTAAATAATTATCTTAATTAATATTTAATTAAATAATATTAAATCTTTTTTCTCTTCCTTAAAATTCGAAATTAGAGTTTATCAAAATTATCTAGTTTATATATTTATATTTTAAGCAATTTGAATAAAAATTTAGGAAACTAGTAATTTTCTACTAATTTCAGAAAAGGCAATAGAAAAGAAAAAATCGAAAAACCCTAGCAAGCATGCAAACTTTGATTAACATGTATAACCTGTTTTTCTTTTGTTTTTCAACAATATGCATATAATTGAAAATCCTCGGCTCTGATACCATTGATGGGTTTTCTAGGTTACAAAACAACATATTTACGTAGCACAATCATAAGACTATATTATGGGTACATGAATCTTAGAGATCTATGAATTTTCATATTCTAGCAACATACTATATCAACTTTGATCTAATCTAGGTATAATCAAAAATTATAAAGGTTAGAACACATACCATTGCTATAATCGAATATTATAACCTACAATCTTCAAGTCTTCCTTGAAAAGTAAGCACTAATAATGTGGATGCATGTAGTGGTTCACACGCAATATACTAGAAACCCTAGGAGTGATTTGGATAGATGAGAGACAAGGATCTTTGGATTTCTATTTGTGAGTATTTAGAGCCCAAAATACTAAGGGTTGCGGTCCTTATTTATAATTTGTGAATTTCCAAGATGAACCCTAATTTGAATAATAAAATATTCATATTTTATCTATTAAACTCCTTATCCTTATCAACTATCAAGAGGCTTCCAAAATCCTTCTTGAACCTATCTAAAACCGTCCAAGCTAGGAAGGTTCTGGAATTGCCTCCTTTACTCAACTATTGTCAAATTATACTTAATTAATTCTAATGGATACAAAATTAATTTCCAGTTAATTATTATTATTCTAAATTAATTGTTAACCATATCTAATTAATTTTTTAATTAAAAATAAATTAACAAATTATTTCCTCACTCCTAAAGTTGTTCCTAGCTAATTCAAGTTATTGGGAACAACCCAAAAAGGAGTTTCTTTTTATTCCACAAAGTTATTTCAATTTAGTTATGACCTTGGACACCTAATCTAATATCGTCAACTTATTATACACATACACACATATATATATATATATATATATATATATATATATATATATATATATATATATATATATATATATATATATATATATATATGTGTGTGTGTGTGTGTGTGTATGAGTAGTAATATGTTGATGAAACAAAATAATGCAATCATTTATTAAGTTGTTAGAAATATGGAACGGAAAATAACAGTTAAGGGTCGAAATTTGAAAAATCATTTTTGGAATATGTGTAATCTATAGATAATCACCCACAGATCAGAACTGGAACGTTGTTTTCCTCCTACCGTCTTTAACTTAGCTTAATCAATTAAAGTAGACAAATTTGCAAAAATGGTCCCTGTAATATGCATTTTTTTGGGGTTTCAGTCCAAACCTTGACTTTTTTGGATTCATGGTCCTTTTGGCCTAGTTTGTCCTTAGAAATAGTCCCCCGACTTAACTTCTGTTAATTTGCTGCTGTTAACCCCTCATGTGCCTCAGCACATGAGGGTATATTTGTCTTTTTACTTCTAAGGGACCATTTTTACACCTGAAAAAAATATATTCCTTTTTTTAAAAACAATAATTAATACCTATTTGTTTATTTTAATAATTAAAAAATAAAAGGGGTCTCTCTCTCTCTCTCTCGTGTTGTGGTAAACCTGAAGAAACACACACATTACACACCATTTCCCTGCCACAAACCTTCAAGTCTATTTTCATCTACTGGTGTGTGTTTCACGTTTTTTCCTTCTTGAATAAATTTCAAACTGTTCCTCCTCTCTCCTGTTACAACATCGATGGTAGATCCAAATCCAATCGGAGAAGAAGACTAGATACACCCTCCACCTATAATCTCGATGCAACCTAGCTGAAAGCAATAAAAAACCATCTGATAGGCGTCAACCTCCATAATCCAAAATTAAGCCACCAAACTGAGAAAAATAAACAAACCCGTACATAGATTGAAGTAAAGGCTGTTGATTGGAACACATAGAACAAACATCAACCAAATATGGTCCCTGTGGTATCGCTGCTGATAGGAAGTGGAAAATTGCAGAAGGAAATATGGGTTCATCGTTGCCCGTGGTTTAGAGAATGCCAGCTCCAGTATACCCTAAAACAATCACAAAACAATAAACTCAAAAATTTGATCCAACACAAAATCCAATCATCGGGGATAAAAGAAAATGTTACCTGAAACCGATTAAGAACGTAAGTGTATTTCCCCAAAGCTCCAACCGGCTTTCCATAAGCTCAAGAACCCTATGTGTGCACCACACGCCAAAGCTTGTTATCAAATCAGCCCTCCAGACACAACCTTCCCCACAATTGGGAATCCAGGTCACCAGATCTATTTTCATCCCTAAATCGCCATCGTGAGCCGCCCCGTTCATCTCCTTACTATCGACTTTATAAAGGAACCGCTCCCTAGCGGCTACGTGGTCAACAAGGTCTTCGTCAAGACCACTGTTCTGCTGAAACAACGTATCGAATCCTTCAAGTTTCACGAGCTTCACGATACAAAGTCTTAAAGATTTAAGAAGATTTGCTTCTAAATCAACCATAGAAACAAGAAAAAGATAAGAGGGAGAGAGAGAGAGAGAGAGACCTCTTTTATTTTTTAATTATTAAAATAAATAAGATAGGTATTAATTTTTTTTATAAAAAGGGGATATCTTTTTTTAGGTGCAAAAATGGTCCCTTGGAAGTGAAAAGACAAATATACCCTCATGTAAGAGGCAGATGAGGGGGTTAACAGCAACAACTTAACGGAAGTTCAGTTGGGGGACCAATTCTACGTACAAACTAGGCCAAAAGGACCATGAATCCAAAAAAGACAAGGTTTGGACTGAAACCCCAAAACAATGCATACCACAAGGATCATTTTTGAAAATCTGTCATTATAGTGTAACTTGTTTGTTCAACTTATTTCACAAATACACTTAAACATACATATATACAGGTAAATATATATACATACTTAATAAATCAATATACTTCTTTATTTCATCAACTTATTATACACATACATGCACTAATAGGGTGCAATACCTACAGCACAATCCGTAGCTATTTCGTAGCTATAAGCGGATAACTTCAGAATTGCTACGGAAAAATGGTTGTAGCATAATGGCCTGTGGCTAAATTATAGCTACGGATTAGCTATGGAATCGCTACGGAAAATTCCGTAGCTACTGTAGCTACGGAATAGCTACGGAATTAAATAGCTACAGATTTCCTACGGAATAGCTACAGAAAAAATAGCTATGGATTAGCTATGGAAATAAATAGCTAAGGAATAGCTACAGATCCAAATAGCTACGGAATCGCTACGGAAATAAATAGCTACGGAATTATGTAGCTATTCCGTAGCTAACTTCGTTTTATTAAAAAATAAAAATTTAAAAATTTAAAAATTTCCAATTTTTTGTTAAATACCGTATTCAATTCACATTTGTCCCAAAAAAACGTCCCTAATACCAAGTTTGGCACATTCCATTCCAATATCCAAAATATCATACAAAAGTAAACATTAATTAACAAAACAAACAATAACAAGTGTTTACAAATTCAACTGTTGCAAAATACTAATTGTCCTCAGGTGGAGTATCAGGGGGAGCACGGGGTTGATTTCCAGGCATATTCAGCATCCTGATAACCATTTCCATTTGTTCTTTCATTTGTTGTTGCTGTTGTTGTTGTTGTTGTTCCATGGTACAAACTTGTGCATGTAACCTATCAACCTAAAAAAATGGTAACACAATTCAGTACTTAAACAATATTAGCAATGTACTTTAGTTTATTATAAGAATGCATTTTTGTTTATAATACTTATAGCAATATACTTAACTTTTAACCATAATAGCAACATACTTATATTTATTATCAATTAAATCAATATTATCAACAAACTACCTAACTTTTAACGATAATAGCAACATACTTTTGTTTATTATCAATTTAATCAATATTATCAACAAACTACCTAACTTTTAACCATAATAGCAACGTAGTTTTGTTTATTATCAATTTAATCAATATAATCAACAAACTACCTAACTTTTAACCATAATAGCAACATACTTTTGTTTATTATCAATTTAATCAATATTATCAACAAACTACCTAACTTTTAACCATAATAGCAACGTACTTTTGTTTATTATCAACTTAATCAATATTATCAACAAACTAGCTAACTTTTAACCATAATAGCAATGTACTTTTGTTTATTATCAACTTAATCAATATTATCAAAATACTACTTAACTTTTAAACCATAACAACATACATCTTGTTGTGTACTATCTGATTGGGTGGATTGGGGGGATTGGAAAGATGGTGTCCCAGAAACCACAAAATGTATATATGTTTGCTCCTATTCAATAGATATCACCATTCTTCTTTCCTTTTCTCCTAATTTGGGTTTCCTCCCATAACCCCGCATCATCCTTATGGTTTGAAGGGTCTTCTCCGTATTTTTTGACCAACCCCTGTAGATACGCCTCCTACAAATTACCAAAAAAATATCATTGTCATATACAAAAATACTGAGACAATCAATATACATAAATGATAAAAGATAAGTTACTTGTGCTTCTTTGGCAGTTTATGAGCAATATTCGAGATTTTCATGATCTCCCGCAAAATATATTTTTTTTCGACTCAGTTGTGCCATACGTCTTCATGAAAACATCAAATTGTGTGGGTGGTTTACCCATCATCTTTTCCTACATAAAATATAAAGTATATTTGATGTAGTTAGTGTTGAAAAAATAAGATAATAAAATTTATAATTATGATACTTACTAAGTTGTTACGGTGCTCGTCAAATCCTATACTACCCGCAGTGTGCCTTGCTGTCAACCCATTAGCATCTGCGGTTTTACGGTTCTGCTGAACAATTTTTGAATTCTTTCTCCACTTATATGTGGACCAATGCTGTGAAAAGAAAAAAAATATAAGTATACTAATCAAATAGGAAATTAAAACTCAACAAAATAGATAATAAAGTATCGTATCCATTACATCACACAAACGTAGCCACACATTCTCCAGTATGCGCTCGGGGCAGTTGTTATGCATCCCTTCGAAGCAGGTAGTATGATCTGGGGGGATGGGTTTCCCATCATTTTGTGCCATGTCGCCAGATTTAATCTTGATCCGCTTCGTCCGATCTCTGTATCTATCCTTGAGGACACACTAGAAGGCATCAAATATGTTTTTATCATCTTGTGAATGCCACCTGTACATGGTCTGTAAAAAAATAAAAAGTAAATTTAAAAATACAAACCAAAAACAAATTAGTATAAGATACAATAATAAATATTTAATATATTACCTTGAAACGCGAAAACATCTGCAGAAGAGCCTTATAGGGAATATCACTGAACCGGGGCCACGGATGATTCATATTCTCCCAATAGAGACTAATACACATGCTGTGGATTTTCCTAGACCCAAACCTACATTGAAAAGAACTATATAAGTAAAATTTTAACATCAAAAATTAAAGTTTTAAAATATGAAAACACTAACTTTTTCCTTTTTCGGCTAATGAAGGGCAACGAAGAGTCCTGAAAATCACTCGCATTCGAGTCGTGACAGCTCGTAATACCTCTAGAGGTGGATCCATGCAACATCGGTGGCGTGTTCGGTGGGCGTGGCGTGTGCGGGGTTTGTGGCGACCGAAAGGCTACCTGTGCATCTGCACCCTCAAAATAGTACTCCTCAAATCCATCATGACCACCCGGCCTTAAAACCGTTTGTGGGGCCGACAACTCAACACCTGTATTTGGAAACTGGGGCATATAACCCATTTGTGGGGGGTGGGGCCTATAAAACGTATGTGGGAGCTGGGGCCTATAATCTGTCTATATGAGCTGGGACATATGACCCGTCCCTCGAGCCCCTCGAGCCTGATGGCGAAGAATCCCAGCCAAGTCTGCTAAAGGATCATCCATGTCAGTTTGTTCATTAATGGCACCCTGACTGTTGGAGCCTGCGACTCCTGTCACTATCGGCGTATCGATCGGTATGAGTGACGTCCTATAACGTGGTTCGTCGGTAGAATTCGGGGATAACCCTCCCCCCTCCTATGCCCCGCACTGCTAGAAGAAGTGTTGGTACTGCGACATTTATCCTTGCGTCCATTACCCGACATGTTGCATTTAATAGAACAAGAATGGTCAGATATATAATATAAGATTGATAAGTCATGAGAAAAAAAATGTTTAAAACAATGGGATGTCCAAATCAAAATCATTATAAAAACAACGTTTAATTTTAAAGTTTAAAACAAAGACAATGCTCCTAACATCAACAAATACAATGCTCCTAACATCAACAAAAGACGATGCTCCTAACATCAACAAAAGACAATGCTCCTAACATCTGTTCCGATCATCTTCGTCTTCAAATTCTTCTTCTGAATAATACAAATCATTTTAATCATCTTCGTCTTCAAAACATTTTATAAGTTACCATATAAGTTACCACCCGGCTGGGAATGCCACACCCATATCTGTTTTAGCTAGTATTAAATTTATACATTTTCTGATTATTATTATTATTATTATTATTATTATTATTATTATTGTTATTATTATTATTATTCTAGTATCAAAACTTTTTTTTGGATCGTTTTTACATATTATTATTATTATTATTATTATTTCTATTTTTATTATTATTACTCCTATTATTATTATTTTTCATTATTCGAGTCTTCAATTTTTTTTATTTCTTTTTTTATCATTTTTCTTACATATTTAAGACACGGACAATTAATAATCATACTAATAGTACTACTAATAATAATAATATTTATAAACATAATAATATATAGTAATTGTAACGAATGTGTTTAAGAAATAAACAAACGATTAAACGAAAAAAAAAACTACGTTTAACACATCAATAAGGTGAAATAATCTATGTTTAATTTATAAATAAAAAAATAAGCATTATAGTGTTAACTTAACCATTAAACGAGTAATGGATCCCGAAGGTACACACAACTTTATAAACAATATTAATAGTTATAAGTTGGTGAAAGTATATATAATTATGTATAACAGAGGTATGAAAAAAACGAAGAAGAAAAAACGACGTTTGGCGCCAGAAAAAATCGAAAATAAGAAAAATCCGTAGCTAATTCGTAGTTAATTAGCTATTTGTGAGTATTTAGAGCCCAAAATACTAAGGCTTACGGTACTTATTTATAGTTTGTGGATTTCCAGAATAAACCCTAATTTGAATAATAAAATATTCTTATTTTACCTATTAAACTTCTTATCATTATCAACTTTCAAGTCGCTTCTAAAATCCTTCTTGAACCTCTTCAAAACCGTCCAAGCTAGGAAGGTTCTTGAATTGCCTCATTTGGTCAACTATTTTCAAATTGCAATTCAACCCTTGTATATTTAATTAATTCTAATTAACACAAAATTAATTTCCAGTTAATTATTTTTATTCTAAATTAATTGTTAACCATTTCTAATTAATTTATTAATTAAATAATAAATTAACAAATTAGTTCCTCACTCCTAAAGTTGTTCCTTGCTAATTCAAGTTATTGAGAACAACCCAAAAAGAGTTTGTTTTTACTCCGCAAAGTTATGTCAATTTAGTTATGACATTGAATACCTAATCTAATATCATCTATTTATTATACACATACATATGTACATGTATGAGTACTAATAAGTTGATGAAACAAAGTAATGCATTGATTTATTAAGTTGTTAGAAATATGGAACGGGAAAATAACGTTTAATGGTCGAAAATTGAAAAATCAGTTTTGGAATATGTGTAATATGTAGATAATCACCCACCGATCAGAAATGGTTTTTTATTTTCCAACCATTCAACGTTGTTTCCCCCTTCCATCTTTAACTTCGCTTAATCAATTAATGTATTAACATGTTAGTTGAGGTTATTTCACAAATACACTTAAACATACATATCTACATATACACATATATACATACTTAATAAATCAATATACTTCTTTGTTTCATCAACTTATTATACACATACATGTGACTATATGTCTACAGTAAGTTAAAACGTAGCAATACAATGATATATTAAGTTACGATAAATATTAAACGAAAAGAGCAATGGTTAAATGTCAACAAATAGAAAAAAATGATTATGGTATATGGGTAATCCGTAGAAAATCACCGTTACACTTTCCACAGCCTAGAAGAGTTTTTTCAATTCCTAAATTCTATGGATAAACATGTGCGTGATGGCTATAATTTTCCCATGGACTTTCCACTGATTTCGCTCCGTGGGTATCGGTGTGTAATATGTGAAAATTGATTTATAAATTAGTTTTTTTTTTCAGTGGTGGTAAATATGTAAATGTGTGGTTAATTACCCACATATTTTTTCCATGGATGAAAGTCCAAATATTGTGTATTAGTGACCAATATGTTCATATTATTTTTTTAAAGTACTTCCTTACCACTTGTTTCCATTTTAAGTATTCAACTTTGTCTTACTCAACTTATAGGGTATGCTACTCGGGATGCGATGGATATCATATTTCGGATAATCTTTAAGTAGGAATAACTTCTGCAAAGGGTCGGTAACCCATCGGCGTTTGGTCCTGAGTGACCTGTTTCGATGGGATGAACTATTTTTTAAACTGCAAATTAATGAGTTATATTGATTAATACTAAATTACATAGTGGTATTTTTTAGTCAATATTCTTTTAATTAAATTTGATTAAGAAATAAAAAGCAATAAAAAATTTAAATATAATTAGGATATAAACTGAAATATTATCAAATGTGGGGACCAAAATAAACAAAATCTATACAAACATTAAAATTTTGATTTTACTAAGCCGTGGTGACTTAAAATGCTCTACACTCCGGTTATAAAAATCTAGGTAAAAAGTTACTCAGTTTATTTTTTTCTGTTTTTACAATAAACCAGTAACTACTCTTTTAATTTGTACATAACTTAACTCAATGTTACATAAGAAAAAAAATAGGAAACAAATAATTAATATATATAGTTAATTGAAACATAGTATTTCGTAAGAAGTTTTGAAAGGCTGCTATTGATATCAATGTTTAATATAATACCAATTAAGATGTGATATATATGAGATTATATATTTTTTATAATGATTTTGTTTTGGTCAAGTATCAAAGATTCTGTTTTGGTCAACATAAGCACACATGACTTATTGACTTACACCAACTCTCTCTTTCTATGTAGTAGCCACGCATGCATCTTGTTATGAGGGGGCGTGATTTTACTTGTACAATTACTCTCTCCATATTATATAGTATATATATGCCTAGCTATAATCTATGTTTTATGTTGTTAAATGTTGTGTATGTCCACTTCTCATGTTTTTGTATAGTGGTATTTACATTAAGAAAATTGGGGTTGTCTTTCGTTCATAAGAAAATTGTATTCAAAATCGTCTTTTTATAAATTAATGTCTAAAATAGTAACATTTTTTTTATTAATGTTGTAAAACCAGTTTAGATTTCACGACTGACATTTTGTTTTTATAAGATTATAATTATATATAATAAAGTAATAAAATTTTGATAATACCACAAACGCACAATACTTTACAATATTAGCCATAATCACGATTTCACGATATTAAGTTATTACTTTTAGTAAATAATTTGCTTAATAGAAGAAAATAAAAGTAGGGTTAGTATTTTTTTCCCATAATTAATATATTATCATACAATAAAAATAAAAAGGGTTGATAAATATATTATCTAAAATAAATACATATGAAAAATTATACTATCACTTATATTTATTACTTGAAACAATGGAATCGAAGATCAGGTCTTTTTGTTGTAATAAAAGTAATTTATAGTTTTTAATATATAATAATTTTGAGGATTTTATAACTTTTTTGGTCTTCCAGTAAATTATATTTTGAGGTTTTTAAGTAATAAACTTAATGGAATAGAGGATGATCTTCATTAATGATGTGTATGACAAATTAAAGTTCAGGGTAGGTATAATTAACTAATAATAATATATATATTATATGTACAACACTCAAATAAAGTAATTACATGCAAGGCTTAATTGGCTACTAACTGCCTTTTATATATTTAATAATTAAACTAGATAATAAAGGTCTCCATTCTCCAGCACCACATCAATTGATTATACACCTCCCGCGTCGTCTTCATCTTCATCAGATGAATCCTCTTCATCATCTTCACCTTCATTACCTTCTCCTTCATCGCCTTTATCACTTTCATCTTCATCACTTTCATCACCTTAAGTTTCATCAACTGCACCTGCAACTTCATCTATTAACTGAATCATAAGACGGAGCCCCTCGCAGCTTGCAACATATGAAGCTGAAGACTTGGACTCAGCTTCATCGGAAGCCTTGGACACAGCTTCATCTGAAACCTTGTACTCCCAGCAACCGCCATTTTGTGTATTGAATTCCACACTTTCACCATGGACATCTGCTTCCCAAACTACATCACCATCCCATAGTTGTGAACCTTCCAACTTGAAGTCATAATAACCTTCCACAGTGATTGTAGCTATGTTTTTTTCATCATCATCATCATCATCATCATCATGGGGATAAACTTCATCCAAATGATCAAATAATTCACGCATTGACGACCCGCTATTGCAATGTTCACACTGCACATGAAGATATATACAGTGGCGGATCCTTGTTGGGGGCCAAGGGGGGCATGGCATCCCCGGTTTTAAGCTTGCTAATATATTTATATATATGTTTATAAGTATGTAATTTAGTTATAAGATAATCACTAATATACTATGATTAACTAAGAAACTAAATTGTCAATTAACAAAAACATCACAAAATCATTGGAAAATTAACAAAATGATCAGAAAATCACAAAAAATATCAAACGACCCTTCTTTGATTAGAAAATGAAATAAACTAGGAAACTATATCACTAAATTCTACAAAAATATCAAAAATCTATCTTAATTTACAACTTTTTTAACTCGATGTTTGAGAGTAGAGAGAATAGATAAGCCACAAAAATATAATATGGCATCCAAAAAAATAGTCATAAAACTTCACACAAGAAAAACGTCACCGTCGAACGACCCACTTCCTCCTCAGATCCATCGTCACCGGATTTATCTCATTCTCCACGCTCGCTCTCTTCCTCCTCTCCGGCCGTCCGGCGGTCGGCTTCTTACCTCTGATCTCCGTCAGGTTTGCTGGTAGCATTCTCACTCTCATCCTATAATAACTTGACAGAGAAAAGTAAAACCTAAAATGAGCTAGGCTAAAAGGCAAAAGTCTGAGACATATAATATTATATAACCATTTATTATCCTATAATATATTACTACCTATGAGTTAATACATTTGGAGTCCATTAATTTATACCCTTAACCCCTCATGTCAATTAATTGGTTACGTATTTTTTTCATAAAACGTTAGTACATAACATATTTGTTTATATTTGTTTGTGCAATGGGTTATATTTTTATTGAAGCGGCGATACCCATAAACCGTTTTACAAAACCATCAAAAACTATTTTTGCATCAATACAAAATAGAACCGCACCATTTAAACTGTTTGTTGGTGCAGGTTGTGATGTGAAAGTTTATAATTTGCTCTTATTGATAACATTGTCATGTGATTGTGATAAAAAGAGATTACAAGAGTTCTCAAAGGAAAGCATAAAGACTACAAAGAATAAAGCGGATATAAATACTAGCTAGACAGAAACCCTAATGGGCTAAAGCTAGACATAAACCCTAATGGGATAAGGACTAAAGGGCACATAAACAAGCGGGCTAATAATATATAGACTAACACCCCCCTCAAACTCACAATGCCGCAACAATTAGCATTGAGAGTTTGTCACATAAGAACCGAAATCGAGAAGCCGATAAAGCCTTCGTAAAAATATCCGCAAGCTGCAAGGTTGATGAAACAAATGGAAGCGAAATGGTCCCGAGCTGCAGGTGATGACAGGTACATGAAAAACATAATTCTTTGCAATTTGTATCGCACTTTTGTTATCACAATGCAAGGGAGTAGATGAGGAAATGTAAACTCTCATATCCGCAAGCAGCCACCGTAACCAAATAATGTCACATATAGTTATAGCCATAGCACGATATTCAGCCTCCGTGGAAGATCTAGAGACAACATCATGTTTCTTGCTCTTCCATGAAATGAGAGACTCTCTAAGAAATACAAAAAATCTAGTGGTGGACTTACGATCATGACGATCACCATCCCAATCAGCATCACTATAGGCACGTAACTCAAGAGAAGACATCGAGGGAAACAAGAGAGTCTGAAACTGAGTGCCACGAAGATATCTCAGAATACGAAGAACAGCTCCCCAATGAACAGAGGTAGGAGCAGTAACAAATTGACTGACAACATGAACATCATGAGCAATATCTGGACAAGTAACTGTGAGATAAACCAAACTTCCCATAATAGTGCGATAAAGATTCGGATCGGACAAAGGAACACCATCAGTAGGAGAATATCGTGCATTGGTTTCAAAAGGAGTATCAACAGTCCGATTGTCAGAGAGGCCCGCCTGTGTAAACAAGTCAGATATATATTTAGTCTGAGAAAGAAGGTACCCTTTCTTAGACTGAGCAACCTCAATTCCCAAGAAATAACGCAGCAAGCCCAAATCCTTCATAGCAAATCGATGAGCGAGATCATAAGACTCAATACCACCATAGTCATCACCTGTAATAATTATGTCATCCACATATAAGGACAGAAGAATCCGTCCTGCAGTCGAGCATCTAACAAACAGAGCAAAATCGTGATTACTCTGGACAAATCCAAGAGAGGTAATCACAGTGGAGAATTTCTCAAACCAAGCACGAGGGGTTTGCTTGAGCCTATACAAAGCTTTACGAAGCCGACAAACCTCACCCGGCCGGTGCTGAATGTCACACCCCCGAACCAGACGGCGGAAACGTCCGAGGGTTCGCGTGACTCAAATTGAATATCATCACAATGAATATACATGAAACATAACATAAACTTCACCATGCATTAATACATTACAACTGACATTGTTCACATCAAGTACATTGTTTAAATATTACATATCCATAGCATAAATTGTTTGAAAGTTTTCAAAGCATAACACCCTAACATACTTGGTATTACTCTTCAGCTTACCTGTTACCTGAGAATACAAGTTATTTTGAAAACGTCAACATATGGAATGTTGGTGAGTTCATAAGCAGGGTTGTTATGAAAATGTTTTGTGTAGTTAATAAAACCCAGAAAATCCGATATTTTATGAAAAGACAATTGTTTATACCAAAGTGTGAACATCCATAGGTTTGTGCATGAATGATTTCAAAGCGTGTATAAATGATAAGTTTTGCATTATAGTTATTGAAAAGTACAAGTGAATGGTGTTGATTTCCTAAAAAAACCCGATGTTTTCCGATAATATAATATAATTGTTTCAAATTGTTATACCGTTACAATGATTATGATTTTCCTTGATTACTCGGATAGTACTGGATTTATTTATGTGAGTCGTTATAACCATGCATGATAATGACTAGTTCGTCTGTCTTGGCATTCTAGCGAACGCCGGAATTGATGTTAAGATTTTGTCACCCTAGACTGGCCGAGTCTAACTGTAGCGAACAGCTGAGGTGTGGGGGAGTCACCCCCGTATAGATCTATACACAAACTCTCGCTCTCCCTCCAGGAAACTTTGATTATAACTACAGACTACGAACGACACTTAAAGGTGTCGCCTGTTATTACTCACTTAATCCAAACGAAATTGATTACCATTGATTAACGACGTGTATTTGTTTACTTGAATTGAAGGTAAGCCTGACAAACGAGGAGAAGAGGATTACGAGGTCCTGCTAATTACGTGTGTTATTTAAGGCTGTTGGGTATACGAAGGACGCGTTGGCCCATTTCGCATTTGATTTATTTGGACCTTACTAGCAATGCTAATGGGCCACTGAGGCCCAATAGCACATAAAAGCCATTGAGGGTCCCTTAAGCATGTAATTGGGTCACAGGAGGCCCAATAGACATGTGTTATTATTGTTAGGCCCAAAAGTCATGTCAATGGGTCACGAAGGCCCAATAAGCATGATTAGAATCTTTCAAGCCCAACAATTTGAATATTTACTTGTTTTAGGTATAGTATAATTGTCGGAAGCTTTGATTGAACAATTGTTAAATTCGCAACGGCACGAAGCTTGTCGATTGTTTATAACGATATTTGAAAATATATGTATATTCTTCATTCTATTTTCATAAGTTATAATTTGGTATTTCTTTTGACCCAAATATCTTAATAATAAAATAATTGACTCAAAATATTGGTTTGACCTATTCAGCCCTTCTTTAATAAAAATGACAATCTTAGTCCCTTATTTAAAAAAAAGACATTTTAGGCCCTTAAACCATTTTCTTGACATTTTTGACCCATAGACTTGTTTAAGTAATGTTTTTAGCTCAAAATTTACTCTTTGGCAGTTTCAGCCCTTTCAGTAAAGAGTTTTTCAGTTAAAGTCCAAACTTTTCGCAACTTTTACAATTTTGACCCAAATTCCAAAAACTTTACATTTTTTATCCTTTTTTGGAAAAAAAAAAAGTCATTTTAACCCCTGAAATAGATTTGTTTACCCTTTTACCCCCTGTTTTGAGAAATTTACCATCTCAATCTCTTGAAAACCATATTTTTCGCAATTTTTGGGCCTATGGGCCGAAAGGCCCAAAAATTGGCCCATTAGGCTACAAATTACATTTCTAGTCCTTTGAAGAGCATAATATTCATAAAAACATTTATTTTAACTGTTTTGACTCTTTTGGTCCTTAAGAAAACCGTGAATGACAACCTTTAACCCAACTTTTGTTTATTTGACAAATATAGCCCAAAAATGAGTTTTATGTTGCAATATGTTTATTATAACCTTAGAGGGTAATTTTTCTTGACTTGTTTAGTGTAATATATCTTACATCATGTTTATTTTCCTCCTTGAGCCATAGATCTCAAGATTTCTTTCCTTTTTGTTACATATTTACCACATAAACACATGAAATCACACATAACATACACATACACATATATCTACACATTTTACTTGTATTCTCCCCCATAAAACCTGTGAAAACCAAAAATAGAGGGGTATGAACTCACTTTGAGTTTGTGGGTTCGGTTTTGAAGAGAAATGGAAGAAAATGATGAGGTCTTTCCGCCTAGCAAGCTTCTTGGAGGGTCTTTGGCTTAGATGTGTTCTAAGAAGCAAGATCACGAATTTTTGCATGAGTTAGGAAGAAGTTTTGATGAAATAAAGAGACTAGGTTGTGGATCTAAACAATAACTTGCCAAGGATTGGTGATATTAGAGAAGGACCTTCTTGGAGCTCTTGTGATTCTCGAAATTTTTGATGGAAGAAGGATAACTTCTTGAGAGAGTATTCTTGAGATATTTTTGAAAGAGAGTGAGGTGGAGAGAGTGGGAATCGGCCGAGAAGAAGAAGAAGAGAGGAGAGGAGGAGTGAGTTGACTTGCATGGAAACCCACCATGCAATAAAGAGGTTGTTATGAAAATGAGGTCCACAAGGAGGTTTTTCGGCCTATTGGGCCTTTAGAGATTGTTTATGGCCCAAGGTGCATAAAAGAATTGATTTATGGTTTATTAGGGCTAATTGGATTATTTAGGGCCCAATAAGGCCCATTAAAGATAAACTAGTCCATTTTAGGCTTATGAGGCCCAAAATGTTAAGTTTCATGCAAATGGGTCCAATTAGAGCCCATATAAGAGTTCTAAACCCAAAATAGTCAAATTGGAAGCTTATTGGTCCATTAGGCCCAATAAGGAAATCCTAGTCCAAAATGGACTTAAACCGGGATTTTTAGGGTTTTGAACCTTTTGTTGACTATTTGAATGTTTGTATAGAGTATTTGATGGAATTTTGTTGTCATTGAATAAGCACCATACATGTTTTCAAGTTTTAACTACAATGTCATCCTTGTTAAGGGTTTTACTAAGCATCAGAATTCCTAGTTGTGACGTCATCCCCCGTTAGAGGGAATTTCGTCCCGAAATTCTTTTTAAAGCTAGATTTGAGAATGCGAGAATAGGTGAGGGTACTTCTGCTTCATCTGGTCTTCGCGTTCCCATGTGAATTCTGGTTAGCGTTTCGCCTTCCACCGAACTTTCTCAATCGAAATGCGACTTTGCTTAGTACGCTTCGCTTCCTTATCCATGATATCGACTGGTTCTTCGATGAACAGGAGATTCTTGTTGATTTCGATTTCTTCTAATGGAATGATGAGAGTTTCGTCGGATAAGCACTTCTTTAAATTGGAAACATGGAACACGGGGTGTACACTACTAAGCTCAGCGGGTAGCTGCAGTCTATAAGCCACTGGATCGATTCGGGCAAGAATCTCGAAGGGTCCAATGTATCGTGGGTTTAGTTTTCCCCGTTTCCCAAAACGAATCACCCCTTTCCAGGGAGAGACCTTTAACAACACCCGATCCCCGACTTTAAATTCCAAGGGCTTTCGCCGTTTATCAGCGTAGCTCTTCTGTCTGTCTCGTGATGCTTGTAGTCGGGGTCTGATCTGAATTATCTTCTCGGTCGTTTCGCGTATGATTTCTGGTCCCGTTAATGCATTGCCTAGTGTCTGTCCTCTTGCTAGCTGAGTGTCACCTACCTCAGCCTAACACAACGGTGATCTACATTTACGCCCATACAATGCCTCGAATGGAGCAACTTTGATGCTTGAGTGATAACTGTTGTTGTATGAGAATTCGATCAAGGGCAAGTGGGTATCCCACGACCTTCCAAAGTCTATCACACATGTGCGAAGCATATCTTCTAGCGTTTGAATGGTTCGCTCGCTTTGACCATCTGTTTGTGGGTGGTAGGCAGTGCTCATGTCAAGTTGTGTTCCCATAGATTTCTGAAGCGATTGCCAAAAGCGTGAAGTAAACCTACTATCTCTATCTAAGATGATAGATATTGGCACTCCGTGGAGTCACAATTTCCTTGATATAGGTCCTTGTCAATCGTTCCATCTTGTATGACTCTTTTATTGGCAGGAAATGAGTGGATTTTGTCAACCTGTCAACTATTACCCATATGGTATCCAATCCATCAGTTGTCTTGGGTAGTTTGGTCACAAAGTCCATAGTAATCATTTCCCATTTCCACTCGGGAATTACTGGTTGTTGTAGTAATCTCGAGGGCTTCTGATATTCCACCTTTACTTTAGCACACGTGAGGCACTTGCTAACGTAAGTGGCAATTTATGCCTTCATGTTAGGCTACCAATAATGTTGCTTGATATCCAAGTACATTTTATCTGAACCCGGATGGATGAAGTATCGTGTCTTGTGGGCTTCATTAATGACTACTTCTCTGAATCCCCCAAGTTTAGGGATCCAAATACGGTTCATGAAATAATATGCTCCGTCCTCCTTCACTTCGAAATTCTTTTCCATTCCACGTAACGCTTCGCTTGTTTTGTTTTCTGCCTTCATGGCATCGAACTGGGCTGCTCTGATTTGCGAGGTCAGGTGGGATTGAATGGTTATGGAGAGAGTCTTCACACGACGATTCGAGTATTCTTTTCGACTCATGGCATCAGCTACCACGTTAGCCTTGCCTGAGTGATACTTGATTTCGCATTCATAATCGTTCAGCGGCTCAACCCATCTTCGTTGCCTCATGTTTAACTCCTTTTGATTTAAAATGTGTTGGAGGCTCTTGTGGTCAGTGAAAATGGTGCACTTGGTACCATAAAGGTAGTGCCTCCAAATCTTCAAGGCGAAGACCACAGCTCCCAATTCGAGATCATGGGTGGTATAATTCACCTCATGTGTCTTTAGTTGTCGGGACGCATAAGCTATCACCTTCCCACGCTGCATGAGTACACAACCTAAACCCTGATTCGATGCATCACAGTAAACTACGAAGTCCTCTGTTCCCTCTGGTAGTGATAGTACCGGCGCACTGCAGAGTGCTCGCTTCAGAGTTCGGAATGCAGTTTCTTGCTTATCCGTCCATTCAAAGGGTACACCCTTTTGCGTAAGCAAGGTAAGTGGCTTGACTGTTTTGGAGAAGTTCTGAATGAACCTCCTGTAATAGCCTGCGAGACCTAAAAATTAACGAATTTCTGTGGGTGTCGTTGGGATCGCCTATCCTTCAATGGCTTTGACCTTAGAAGGATCCACATGTATCCCTTCTTGACTAACAACATGACCCAAAAAGTTCACACTACGGAGCCAGAACTCACACTTAGAGAGTTTTGCGTATAGCTTTTCGGTTCTTAGGGTTTCTAAGATTTTCCGGAGATGTCGGCCATGATCCTCTTCGCTTCGAGAATAGACTAGAATATCGTCGATGAAAACGATGACAAAGTTGTCGAGGTATGGTCGGCGGATTCGATTTATTAGGTCCATGAATGCGGCAGGGGCATTCGTTAGACCGAAGGGCATTACGACAAATTCATAATGACCATAACGAGTTCGGAAAGCGGTTTTGGGGATATCCTCTTCCCGGAATTTGAGTTGGTGGTATCCGGATCACAGATCTATCTTAGAGAAGTAACTTGCTCCTTGGAGTTGGTCAAATAGATCGTCGATTCGCGGAAGTGGATAGCGATTTTTGATAGTGAGCTTATTGAGTTCCCTGTAGTCAATACACATCCTAAAGGAACCGTCTTTCTTCTTAACAAAGAGAACCGGAGCTCCCCAGGGTGAGAAACCGGGTCGGATGAATCCTTTGTCCAAAAGTTCGCTGAGTTGGCTGGACAGCTCTTGCATCTCCGCAGGAGCCAATCTGTAGGGCGATTTGGCGATGGGTGTAGCTCCTGGCACGAGGTCAATTCGGAACTCGACTTGTCTTTCTGGGGGTATCCCCAGAAGATCTTCAGGAAAGACATCCGGGAAATTGCAAGCCACTGGGATGTCTCGAATATTGACCTCTTCTTTGGACTTATCCACTATATGAGCCAAAAACGTCAAGTCCTTCTTTCGTAGATACTTCTGTGCCTTAATGCACGAGATAAGACGAAGGTTCGTGTTGGGTTTGTCTCCGTAAATAATTAGGGTTTCGCGATTTGGGAGGTGAAGGCGAACGGCCTTCTCGTGACACATAATTTCAGCATGGTGGGGGCATAACCAGTCCATGCCGATAATCACATCAAAACTCCTAATGGATACAGGCATTAAGTTTATTTGAAAGACGTGATGGTTCAAGGTCAGGGTACATCCGATGTAGATTTCCCCAGTGGATTCTGTTTTCCCATTAGCCATTTCCACCGTAAAGGTTTCATTAAGCTTCTTGGGTTGTTGTTTTAACAAGTGTTTGAATCTATTACTCACAAAGCTTCATTCTGCCCCGATATCAAATAGGATGCATGCATAAGTGTGGTTTAGGAGAAAGGTACCGGTAACAACAGCGGGATCCTGAACCGCTTCTCCCTGACCCATGGTCAGCATTCTCCCTGCTCCTCCATTCCCAGGGTTGTTGACGTTGGGGCAGTTTCGACGGAAATGCCCAGTCTTTCCACATCCATAGCAGGTGTGGCTTGGTCCCGCATTGTTGCCGCTGTTGTTGGTGTTGTTGTTGTTGTTGCGGTTGTTGTTGTTGTTGTTGTTGTTTCCTTGCTGCTGGTTCTGGGGAGGATAGGTCCTGCAATATTTTGTCGTGTGACCCTTTCGATTACAACTGGTACAATGCATCTCCCTGCATTCGCCATTATGATGGAGACTGCACTTGTTGCACTTTGGGAGATTCCCGAAATATTGCCTAGGGGCACTTGAAGTAGCTGAGACTGGACCATGTGGTGTGGAGGGAACTTGGGTGGTTGCAACATTGACTGTCACTGTTTGTTGCTTCTTTGACGACTCTGAGCCTTGTCGCCCCTTTCTCTTGTTATTCTTTCCTTTCTTGTTGTCACTTTCCTTCTTGCCTTCAGTTTCCCCTGGCTTCTCGCCCTTCTTGTTGTTGTGGTCGTACAGTTTCTTGGCCAACCTCTTGGCACTGTCGAAGGTTTCAGGATTTGCAGCTATCACATTTCCTTGAATTGGGCAGGTTAATCCCCAAATGAATCGTTCGTTTTTCTTTCCCTCTGAAGTAATCATGCCAGGGCACAACAGCGACAGTTCGCTAAACCTTGATATGTATGCATCAATGTCGGAGTTTCGGACGGTGAGATTCCATAACTCTTGCTCCATTTTCTGAATTTCGCCTCGCGGGCAGTACTTGACCATCAGCATTTCTTTCAACTCCGGCCACGGCATGGCGTTGGCTACGAGGAGAGTCATGGCTTCTACGTGTCCATTCCACCAGGTGAGAGCTTGGTTAATGAATGTGCATGCGGCAAACTTCACTTTCATCTCCTCGGGGCATTCACATATCTCAAATACCGATTCCACCTTTTCAATCCATCTCTTTAGGGTTATCATTCCACCTGTGCCATTAAAGGTTCGTGGCTTGGCGTTGGTGAAATCTTTGTAAGAGCATGTCTTGGTAGGTCCTTGATTTATTCTGTTGTTCGAGCTTCCAGCCCCTTGTCCATTGCCTCCACCATTGTTCCCTTGGTGGATTTGCGCCATGGCTGCGGTGACCGCAACAGATACAGCTGCTTGAAATGCAGCTGAGTTGATTTCTGGTGGGGTCGGCCCATGGTTTCCACGGGTTGGTCGTTGAGGCATCTTTCTGTCATGGAACGGAAAGATGTTGAGTGCCTATGATTTTTGTGAGTTTGTGGTCCTATAAACTAGGTGTATTGCATGTACTTAAGTAGTTTCACATATTAACATACAATCATGGATACATAACACATAACAGATAACAACATCACAATAGAACACATATATTTTTCCACTAATAATATCCGTACTTTGATACATGAAAATTTGTTCGAAAGAGCATACATAAATGGTGCAAGTTCGGCAGCGTAACGACTCTATGAGTAGTGCAATCACCTAAACATAGAGTCGATGATACATAGCATATGATCATAGTACTAGTAGGGTAAGGCTGGTCCTAACACTCTAAGGAGCGCCCGACGACGGCAGCGAGGTCATATACCGAAGTGTTGTGCCAACAACTGGGCCATCTCAGTCATTTCTCCAATGACTTCATCTCTTTCCTGTTCAGCCTGCACCGCTCGTGCTTCCATGGCGAATAGCTGTTGCCGCAGAGCGGCAATCTCAGATTCCGGAGAACGATTCTCTCTCGCGGGATTCTCTGGTGGAGCAGGGTGGTTCTGCTGCGTCTTGCTGGTAGGTGGTGTGACGGAATCCTCGTCTGTGTCTTGTTCTTCCTCCATGTCCTCATCGGTCCCATCAAACTCGTAGTCCGTGTCCGTGTACTCGTCGGGCCCAACGCCGTGTGCTCCCCTTGATCTCCCTCGGGTTCGTCCTCGATCATTCCGTGGGCCACTAAGACCTGATGAAACTGAATTCCCTGGTGCTCCCCTTCCATGGTGACTGAGAGGATGTATATGAATAAACTATTATTACTCCTAAGATGTTTTAATTATTATGTAAATTGATTCTCTTCTTGGTAACAAAGGGGTATGTTTTTAGGTTTACCGACCATCGCGATTTCCCCGGGGCATGTGATAGTTGTACTTCGGAGGAAATGTAGTTGATCAGGCTACATTCACCCCTTAATACAACTATGAACAGTCCCGACTTAACCGAGATGCCAGTATCATCTTATTTGATTTGGTATTATGTTCTTTTTCCTATATCGTACAAGTCGAGGTGTTTTATCGTTGGGTTTTATTTGTTTTGTTCAGAGTTGTTTTAGTCCTTCTTTGGTTTATAGTTGCATATCAATGTGTGGTTAGATATGCCAGTTCACTATAAACAGAGCTCTGATACCAACCTGTCACACCCCCGAACCAGACGGCGGAAACGTTCGAGGGCTCGCGTGACTCAAATTGAATATCATCACAATGAATATACATGAAACATAACATAAACTTCACCATGCATTAATACATTACAACTGACATTGTTCACATCAAGTACATTGTTTAAATATTACATATCCATAACATAAATTGTTTGAAAGTTTTCAAAGCATAACACCCTAACATACTTGGTATTACTCTTCAGCTTACCTGTTACCTGAGAATACAAGTTATTTTGAAAACGTCAACATATGGAATGTTGGTGAGTTCATAAGCAGGGTTGTTATGAAAATGTTTTGTGTAGTTTATAAAACCCAGAAAATCCGATATTTTCTGAAAAGACAATTGTTTATACCAAAGTGTGAAGATCCATAGGTTTGTGCATGAATGATTTCAAAGCGTGTATAAATGAGAAGTTTTGCATTATAGTTATTGAAAAGTATAAGTGAATGGTGTTGATTTCCTCGAAAAACCCGATGTTTTCCGATAATATAATATAATTGTTTCAAATTGTTATACCGTCACAACGAATGATTACGATTTTCCTTGATTACTCGGATAGTATTGGATTTATTTATGTGAGTCGTTATAACCATGCATGATAATGACTAGTTCATCTGTCTTGGCATTCTAGCGAACGCCGGAATTGATGTTAAGATTTTGTTACCCTAGACTGGCCGAGTCTAACTGTAGTGAACAGCTGAGGTGTGGGGAATCACCCCCGTATAGATCTATACACAAACTCTCGCTCTCCCTCCAGGAGACTTTGATTATAACTATAGACTACGAACGGCACTTAAACATATCGCCCGTTATTACTCACTTAATCTGAACAAAATTGATTACCATTGATTAACGACCTGTATTTGTTTACTTGAATTGAAGGTAAGCCTAACAAACGAGGAGAAGAGGATTACGAGGTCCTGCTAATTACGTGTGTTATTTAAGGCTGTTGGGTATACGAAGGACGCGTTGGCCCATTTCACATTTGATTTATTTGGACCTTACTAGCAATGCTAATGGGCCACTGAGGCCCAATAGCACATAAAAGCCATTGAGGGTCCCTTAAGCATGTAATTGGGTCACAGGAGGCCCAATAGACATGTGTTATTATTGTTAGGCCCAAAAGTCATGTCAATGGGTCACGAAGGCCCAATAAGCATGATTAGAATCTTTCAAGCCCAACAATTTGAATATTTACTTGTTTTAGGTATAGTATAATAGTCGGAAGCTTGATTGAACAATTGTTAAATTCGCAACGGCACGAAGCTTGCCGATTGTTTATAACGATATTTGAAAATATATGTATATTCTTCATTCTATTTTCATAAGTTATAATTTGGTATTTCTTTTGACCCAAATATCTTAATAACAAAATAATTGACTCAAAATATTGGTTTGACCTATTCAGCCCTTCTTTAATAAAAATGACAATCTTAGTCCCTTATTTAAAAAAAAGACATTTTAGGCCCTTAAACCATTTTCTTGACATTTTTGACCCATAGACTTGTTTAAGTAATGTTTTTAGCTCAAAATTTACTCTTTGGCAGTTTCAGCCCTTTCAGTAAAGAGTTTTTCAGTTAAAGTCCAAACTTTTCGCAACTTTTACAATTTTGACCCAAATTCCAAAAACTTTACATTTTTTATCCTTTTTTGGAAAAAAAAGTCATTTTAACCCCTGAAATAGATTTGTTTACCCTTTTACCCCCTGTTTTGAGAAATTTACCATCTCAATCTCTTGAAAACCATATTTTTCGCAATTTTTGGGCCTATGGGCCGAAAGGCCCAAAAATTGGCCCATTAGGCTACAAATTACATTTCTAGTCCTTTGAAGAGCATAATATTCATAAAACATTTATTTTAACTGTTTTGACTCTTTTGGTCCTTAAGAAAACCGTGAATGACAACCTTTAACCCAACTTTTGTTTATTTGACAAATATAGCCCAAAAATGAGTTTTATGTTGCAATATGTTTATTATAACCTTAGAGGTAATTTTTCTTGACTTGTTTAGTGTAATATATATTAGATCATGTTTATTTTCCTCCTTGAGCCATAGATCTCGAGATTTCTTTCCTTTTTGTTACATATTTACCACATAAACACATGAAATCACACATAGCATACACATACACATAGATCTACACATTTTACTTGTATTCTCCCCCATAAAACTTGTGAAAACCGAAAATAGAGGGGTATGAACTCACCTTGAGTTTGTGGGTTCGGTTTTGAAGAGAAATGGAAGAAAATGATGAGGTCTTTCCGCCTAGCAAGCTTCTTGGAAGGTCTTTGGCTTAGATGTGTTCTAAGAAGCAAGATCACGAATTTTTGCATGAGTTAGGAAGAAGTTTTGATGAAATAAAGAGACTAGGTTGTCGATCTAAACAATAACTTACCAAGGATTGGTGATATTAGAGAAGGACCTTCTTGGAACTCTTGTGATTCTCGAAATTTTTGATGGAAGAAGGATAAGTTCTTGAGAGAGTATTCTTGAGATATTTTTGAAAGAGAGTGAGGTGGAGAGAGTGGGAATCGGCCGAGAAGAAGAAGAAGAGAGGAGAGGAGGAGTGATTTGACTTGCATGGAAACCCGCCATGCAATAAAGAGGTGGCAAGGGCACAAAAATCCTCCAATTCTCTTTTATTTTTATTCCTTCTACTTTTTCCTATACATGGGCCGAGAATGGTTCTTAAGAAGGAGAAATTGGACTTATTTTGGCCCACTTCTTAATTTGGTTTGAATTTATGAGGTCCACAAGGAGGTTTTTCGGCCCATTGGGCCTTTAGAGATTGTTTATGGCCCAAGATGCATAAAAGAATTGATTTATGGTTTATTAGGGCTAATTGGATTATTTAGGGCCCAATAAGGCCCATTAAAGATAAACTAGTCCATTTTAGGCTTATGAGGCCCAAAATGTAAAGTTTCATGCAAATGGGTCCAATTAGATCCCATATAAGAGTTCTAAGCCCAAAATAGTCAAATTGGAAGCTTATTGGTCCATTAGGCCCAATAAGGAAATCCTAGTCTAAAATGGACTTAAACCGGGATTTTTAGGGTTTCCAACCTTTTGTTGACTATTTGAATGTTTGTATAGAGTATTTGATGGAATTTTGTTGTCATTGAATAAGCACCATACATGTTTTCAAGTTTTAACTACAATGTCATCCTTGTTAAGGGTTTTACAAAGCATCAGAATTCCTAGTTGTGACACTAAATTCCTGGGGGAGGAGTCATATAAACCTCTTCATGGAGTTCACCATTTAAAAAGGCATTCTTGACATCCATTTGAAAGATCTTCCACTGTCGGACGGATGCAACTGCAATCATAATACGAACTGTCGTCATCTTTGCAACTGGGGCAAATGTCTCCTCGTAGTCAAAGCCACACTATTGGGAATACCCTTTTGCTACAAGTCTAGCCTTGTACCGCTCAATAGAACCATCAGCTTTTGTTTTTATCTTGTACACCCAACGACAACCTATCGTATGTTTCCCAGGAGGAAGAGAAACCAAATCTCATGTATGAGTCTGATGGAGAGAAGTGAGTTCTTCAGCCATAACATTCTACCAAAGAGGATCTAAAACAGCTTCTCTATATGATTCAGGTTCAGACAGATGATGGATGCTGGCTATAAATGAAGCAAACGGTCCGTAATATGTAGAGTAAGAAAAATCTGGTAGCTTGGTGGATTTGACAGGACGAGAAGATCTCCTGAGGGGTGGTGGTGGAGGTGGATCCTCAATTTCAATAATCGGAGGATCAGGCTCAGGAACATGTGGAGACGAGGCACACTCTGAAGAAGTGGGTGTTTCATGAGCTGAGGGATCATGTAGCATAGATGAATCTCGAGCCTCTATATCTTCATTAAAAGGATCAATATGCAGAAGATCGGACTTCGTTACATTGTGGGCTGTAGCAGGAATTGAGTAGAAAGGAATATGTTCCAAAAAAGTAACATACCGGGAAACATATAACTTCTGACTCACAGGATCATAGCAACGGTATCCCTTCTGTCCAATACCATACCCAAAAAATACACAAATAGCAGATTTCGGCCCCAACTTGTTCCTTTCAACATGAGGACAAAGAACAAAACAAGTACATCCAAAAACTCGTAAGGAAGAGTAGTCTGGTAGATGACCATACAACTTCTCAAAAGGAGACATTCCTAAGTTCAATGAAGTAGGGGTATGATTAATCACATACACAATAGTTAGGACCGCTTCTCCCCAAAAGGCACTAAGGACCTGTACAGACAGGAGTAATGAGCGGGCAGTCTCAACAAACAGACGGTGTTTTCGTTCTGCCACACCATTTTGCTGAGGTGTGTCAGTACACGAAGACTAGTGTATGGTACCATCAGAAGCAAGTAACTGAGTGAAATCATTAGAGGTATATTCACCCCCTAAGTCACACCTGAAGCACTTAATCACAACCGAATGTTGAGTTTTAACAAGAGCTCTAAAATTGCTGTAAATATCAAAGAAATCAGATCTGCGTTTCATAAGATAAACCCATGTATATCGATTATAATCATCTATAAAAGATACATAATAGGTTGACCCACCCTTTGTGGATACTGGTGCAGGACCCCACACATCAGAATGGATAATGTCAAAAGGAGCAGTAGAACAAGACATACTTTTATTGAAGGGTAAAGCAGAGAATTTTGCTAGTTTACAACCACTACAATCAGAAATATCACAAGAGTTTAAATGACCCAAAACACCACTAGATGCTAAAAAATTCAAACGCGATACAGAAACATGTCCCAAACGAGAATGCCAAAGATAAAACTCAGACGACAAAGGACTCAAACGAAAAAAAGATAAATCAATGCTGGAAGCAGCAACATCAGATACTTTGAGGACCTCCAAGACATATAGTTCCCCCACCCTACAGCCGATCCCAATCACCTTCTGGGTGTGTTGATCCTGTATAACACAGACAGAATCAGAAAAGAACACCCAGTTACCAGACTTACATAATTGACTGACTGAGGCAAGATTCAAAGTAAGTTTGGGAATGTAATAAACATCAGGAAGAGTGAAATGAGAAACAGAGACAGACCCAACACCCTCAAGTAGCATAGATGTATCACTAGCAGACTTAACAGAAATAGGTGACACTTGCGACAAAGAAGTAAATGATGACAAATTAGGAGTCATATGATGAGTTGCACCAGAATCTAAAATCCACAAAGATGAGGGAATACCTGATGTACCAGATGAAGAAGGGCCAGAATGAGCCATAGATGCAGACATGGCAGTGGAATTAAAGGCCAAATACTGTCTAAAACTCTCAAACTCCTTGGGATCCAATGCAGATGGTGGCATGTTTCCAACATATTCTGTGTCAACTGGTGGTACAGCAGCAGCAACAAACTGTGGAGGACGAGAGGTCCACGGAGGAGTACCAGAGGAACGCGACTGAAACTTTTGTTGACCATACCTATTTTGTTGTCCTGACTGAGGTTGACCAGATTTACCCTTGTTGACTAACAATGGACACTGAGCTTTCCAATGATTTTTCTATTTGCAGAATACGCACTCATCATGAGCAACCCTTGAAGTTTGTTGAGACTGGTTGGAGGAAACAACAAGCACAGCAGGAGCGGGAGTAGGAATAGAGGTTGCTTTAAAACCTTTATCCGCATGAGACTTGATACGAGTCTCTTCTGCATCTAACTCATGGACAACAGAATCCACTGAGGGAAGAGGAGAGCGATGAAGAATGGTTCCATGTAGGCCTTAAAAATCAGAACGCAAGGCCATCAAGAACTAGACCAAGCGTTGTTCTTCCCTCCTAGCAATGTAAGGCTCAAAATCTTTTAACTCTTTAGATTCAGTAAGAGCTAATTGATCCCACATATCAGACATAGCATCATAGAAATCTTGAATACTCTGGTCATTCTGTTGAAGGGCACGGATATCATATTCTAACTGATATTGTTTAGCAAAGTTGGACTGAGTATACAGTCTCTCCAAGTGATTCCAAACTTCTTTTGATGTGTCATATTTAGCCAACTGCATACCAATAGACTGAGTAACAGAGTTATTGATCCAAGTAATGACCTTGGAGTTATCAGTCTCCCAAGCATCAAGCAACAAATCATAATTCTCAGTTTGAGGCACTGAGGGTTTTGCTTTTGTCCCAGTGACATAGCCCCGCATATTCTTCCCACGAAGGAAGTTCTTCATAACGTAACTCCAATACGTATAATTCTTTCCATCCAAACGGGTACTGATTGACTGAAGGGAATCATCCTTTCCAGCCATGTTGACAATGCATAAATAACCACAATGACAGTATAAGAATCTGAGAATAAAAGGAGTAACAAACCAGCGGAAGCAGTTAATCGGATAACGAATCAACAGCAATAACGAATCAACAACATCAACGAATCAATAGTAGCAACGAATCAAAAGCAACAACGAATACCAGTGGCAGCAAACGAGTACAGCGCGCTGCCCCCCGTAACCCCCAAGCGAACTCACCGCGAAGTTCGATCCTTGCCACTAATGACTGCTACAAAGACTTCTAACAACGTATCGAACCTCCGCTCTGATACCATGATAACATTGTCATATGATTGTGATAAAAAGAGATTACAAGAGTTCTCAAAGAAAAGCATAAAGACTACAAAGAATAAAGCGGACATAAATACTAGCTAGACAAAAACCCTAATGGGCTAAAGCTAGACAGAAACCCTAATGGGCTAAAGACTAAAGGGCCCATAAACAAGCGGACTAATAATATATAGACTAACACTTATAAAACGAGATTTTTGAGTGCTATTTTTTAAAAGTGCACATCATTCACTACAATAAAAAATAAATTAGCAGCGACAAAAATCGACAGTAAAGATAGACATATCGCAGGTAATGGCAATAGCTGCGAAACATCGCCGGTATAAAGTCGTCAATACTACCATTTCTCTATTGCTCAAAACATTGTCGGTAAAGATAAGTGCCGCCGCTAATGCTCTTGTTGCCGTTATTACCCTTTGTCGCCGCTAATAATAATGTCGCCGATAATTTCCCCTGTCGCCGGTACTAATATTTTTCATTTTTTTAAATTTTGTTTTGAACCAACATTTTTTGGTGCAAAAAAACCGATATGTAGTGACATTAAATGCAGAAAAGAAAAAACTACATAACGACATCCGGTTCGGTACCAAATACTGTTTAATTACATTATTTTTGTTTGTTTAATATATTTGTTGTTATTTCTATATATATTTGACTATAATTATTTTGAATACCTATTTTTATATTTCTTGTTTGTTTATTTAAATTTTTAGATGAATCGCTATTATTGGATGTACAAAACTCAAACTATATCCGAAACTGATATCGAAAGTGTTTGAATTTTTACTAGTGTCGCCTAAGCAAGTAGTGTTAATAAAGGAAGTTGGTCGATTTATTGTCCTTGCAACATTTGTGAAAACATTAAAAGTTTTATTGATGCTGAAGTGATAGAGTACCATTTATGTCAAAATGGTTTTGTGTCAAATTACATTTGTTCAAGACATGGAGAATCACTTTGATTGTTGCCCATCGTTGATCAATTTACATAGTAATGATTATAAATTCAATCATGATTCATACATTGATGACAATGATCGCCATTCAAATAACCACAACGACAATTTCAATGAAATGTTTGATGACATGGAGAATAAGATGGGTGATGTTTAACAAGAAAAATTACAACGACTATTTAAAGAATCAGTAACACCGTTATATAAGGGTTCTAAATTAATGAAACTTGATGTTGTGTTGAAGTTGATTAACTTAAAGTTGAAAATGGATGAAGTGATAAAAGTTTCACAAGTCTACCAGGTTTTGCATGACATGCTTCCGGAAGACAATGAATGACCAATTTCGACATACGAAGCAAAAAAGTTAACGTGTCTGTTGGGATTGAAGTTGAAAGAATACATTCATGTCCAAATAATTGTTTGTTGTTTATAGAGGAGTTCGAAAATAAACATAATTGTGTTTCCTGCTATGCATTGAGGTAGAAACAGAGAAATGGTTTAAATGAAGTTTATGATGACGTGACAAAAAATGGAGTACCACCTAAAATTTTGTGGTATCTCCCTAATATACCAAGACAGAAAATGTTATTTTCAAACAAAAAGGAAGAAAAGTTAGTTTGTTGGCATTTGGAAGAACGTGTAACTGACGGAAAACTAAGACATGTTGCAGATTCACAATGGAGAAACATTGATAATAAGTTTCTAGAATTTGGAAAGGAGATGAGAAATGTACGGTTTGGGCTTAGTTCAGACTGGATAAATCCTTTTGGGAACATAAATTTTTTTCATAGTACGTTACTAGTTGTTTTATGCATTTACATTCTTTCATCATGGTTAATCATGAGACATAAATACATTTTGATGTCGCTATTGATTCAGGGTTCAAGACAATATTGTAACGATACTGATGTATTTTTCTCTCGCTTGACTGATGACTTAAAAAATCTTTGGAGTTTGAATATAAATGAATATGATGCTTATAAAAGAGAACAATTTCAATTGTGGGCCATGATTTTTTGTTGTATAATTGACTTTCCAGTATATGATAACTTGTCAGGACACAAAACGAAGGGCAAGAAAGCTTGTCTTGTCTGTAAAGACAACAAAAGCTTGATATGGTTAACAAATTACAAAAATATGTATACACGGGACATTGAAGATTCCTTCAGAAGGTCACCATTTTTGGAGAAAATTATTGAGTTTGACAGAAGTATCGAGATTTGAACAAGCTTAAAGTAACGACGTAAATTTTCAAACCGAATTTTTCATTTTCAAACACAAATAACACATGTCACATTTTCTCAAAAACTTCAAATATCAATCATCAATACATTTTTGAAAAGTGTTTATCACGAATCCAGGACCCACAAAATATAACTCCAACTCAAGTGTGTGTGTGTGTACAATCATGCCGGTGCCTTCCCGCGATCCTCTGAAGTACCTGAAACACATAACAGATTACACGGTAAGCACGAAGCTTAGTGAATTCCCCAAAATACAACATACAACGAATTTGCCACTCGATGCTATAACTCTATAAGACCCTCCGGTCTATGTCTCTCAGTGGGACCCTCCAGTCCCATAGTTCATTGGACCCTCTGGTCCGGTCTTAGTGAGGACCCTCCGGTCTCACTGTTCGTTGGACCCTCCGGTCCGGTCTCAATATCACATAATATAACATACATATATCACACAGACAATGCACAACTCAAGTAAGCACATAAGACCCTCTGGGCACACATAATTACCACTCTAGGTAAAGTATAATGAGAAGCCTCACCTCGTAAGCTAGCAAGTAAAAGTTTCGTACTCAGAATCCCAGATCTAGAGTCCGCCTATCACATGGGATAATTATCTCAAATTAATATTCTACTCGAACCCAAATACACTAAAAGTTGTTCTCTCTTTCCCTCTAGTCCTAGGAATGGGTAAAAGACCATTTTACCCCTCGCTGATCTCCATTGCTCATTTGACCAATCCTTAAGTCAATCCGAGTCAAACTCGAGTCAACAGCCCTAGTTGACCTGACTCGCCGAGTGCACTAGTGCGACTCGTCGAGTCCCAACGTTCCTCAAAAGTCTCCTGAAAGTCTAGCTCGTCAAGTTAACCCCTAACTCGTCGAGCTACCGCATGGTCCAGCTCATCGGGACAAACCCTAACCGACTCGTCGAGTCAGTTCATGGAATCGGTGAGTCCCCTCGATCTAATTTCTCATTCAGACGTCTTAAGGCAGATCTGTTACTCCAAACAGTAGATCTAACATCCCAAGGCTCGATTGTTACGTAAAGCTTCGATCTTTACGCTCATGCATGGTGGTTTTGCGCCAATCCACCAATACATGCTCTCACAAGGTGTTAAACACCATACTCCTCACATGGATGAATAAAGTTGGGACCTTTGGGCTCTACGGACTTTACAAGGTCCAGATTTGAGGTTCAAACCTCTTGATAACTTGGCATGCTCGAAGTCCCAAACAAAACCCTAATTTCTCAACTCATGAGATCTAACCAAATAAAGGGGGAAAGGTTCAAGCTTTTTACCTTCCTCTTGAAGCTCTGGACGAAATGGCCTGAACCCCAACAGCTTCTTTTTGTCCCTTGATGAACAAACTCCTCTTCCTCCTCAAAGATGCACTACAATCCCTCAAGATTAGCTTGGAGACTCTCTTAGCTCACCACACTCGATTAGGGTTCCACACAGTGAAGGGAAGTAGATGGGGAGCCAAAAATGAGGCTATACTTATCCTTATATAGGCCCTAAACCCGTGGATTTAGGGTTTCATCTCATAGTGCCTACTCGGCGAGTCGACTCTCGGACTCGTCGAGTAGATCATTAATCCCGCGTGGCCACACCCGACTCTACTCAACGAGTTGTAGCACCAACTCGTTGAGTTGCTCAATAATCCTCAAAATAAATAAGTAAATTAATATACCTGGGATTCCGGATGTTACAATTCTCCCCCACTAGAATCAGACTTCGCCCTCGAAGTCTTGCTCCGCAAATAATTCTGGATGTTGCTCCCGCATCTCTAACTCCGGCTCCCAAGTCAGATCGGACCCTCTCCGATGTTGCCACTGGACTTGAACCAGGGGCACTTCCTTGTTCCTTAGAACCTTTGGCTTTCGATCCAAAATCGCGAGCGGCCTTTCGATATAATTCAGGCTTGCATCTACCTGAATGTCCTCTAATGGCACTACTACCGTCTCATCAGCTACACACTTCCTCAACTGGGATACGTTGAAGGTGTTATGGATCTAGCTCAACTCCGCAGGTAACTCCAACTGGTATGCTACTCTACCCACTCTGGCGGTCACTCTGAAAAGACCGATGTATCGGGGCTCCAGCTTGCCCCGTTTCCTGAATCGGATCACCTCCTTCCATGGGGATACCTTGAGGAGCACAAAATCTCCGACCTGAAATTATAGCTCGGATCGTCGCCTGTCTGCATAACTCTTCTGGTGACTCCGTGTCGTCAGTAATCCCTGCCTGACCTGCTGAATCTGCTCGGTCATCTTCAGCACTATTTTCGTGCCACCCATCACTCTCTGCCCCACTTCTCCCCAACAAATGGGAGTCCGAGACCTCCTCCCATACATAAGCTCAAAGGGAGGCATACAAATACTCGAATGATGGCTGTTGTTGTATGAAAACTCAGCCAGTAGTATGTAGGTGTCCCAACTTCCTCCGAAGTCCAAGACACATGCACGCAACATGTCCTCAAGCGTCTGAATTGTCCGCTCGGTTTGTCCGTCCGTCTGTGGGTAGTACGCAGTGCTGAAATGCAAGCGCATGCCCAATTCCTCATGAAACTTCTTCCAAAATCTGGAAGTGAAACACACGTCTCGATCCGATATTATCGAGATTGGCACTCCATGCCGTGCTACCACCTCTCTCACATAGATCTCGGCTAATCTCTCTGTAGAAGAGCTCTCACTAATAGAAAGAAAGTGAGCAGCCTTCGTCAGTCGGTCCACAATCACCCAAATCGCGTCAAATCCACGCACGGTCCTAGGTAACATGGTGATAAAGTCCATTGAGATCGGTTCCCATTTCCACTGGGGAATCTCCAGGGGCTGCAATGGACCATGCAGACGCTGGTGCTCTACCTTGACCCGACGGCAGGTCAAGAACCTCTCAACAACCCAAGCAATATCCCTCTTCATACAGGGCCACCAGTAATCTCTCTTCAGGTCCAGATACATTTTAGTGGCCCCGGGATGGATCGAGAATTTCGATCTATGCGCCTCCTCCATCAATATACGTCGAGCTCCGCCCGTATAGGGTACCCAAATCTGCCCTCGAAAAGTCATAAGCCCTCGGCTGTCTGTCACGAACTCGGACACCTGCCCAATCACCCGTTCCCTCTTGCTGTTCTCCGGTCTCACGGCCTCCGCCTGTGCCTCTCGAATAGAATCTAAGACTGGAGTCATCACCGTCATCCTCATACATACATCTCGGATCCGGGCATTCGCTGCTCTACGGCTCAGGGCGTCGACTACCACGTTAGCCCTGCCCGGATGATACAGGATCTCACAGTCATAGTCCTTCACCACATCCAACCATATCTTCTGTTGCATATTCAGGTTGGGCTGATCCATGAGATACTTTAGGCTCTTGTGGTCCGTTTATATGGTACACCGAACCCCATACAAATAGTGGCTCCAGATCTCGAGGGCGAACTCCACCGCCCCCAGCTCTAGATCGTGGGTGGGATATCTCGTCTCATGAGGCTTCAACTACCTCGATGCGTATGCTATCACGTGCCCTCTCTGCATTAGCACCACACCCAACCTAGATATAGATGCATCACAGTAAACCACAAAGTCCTCCATTCCCTCGGGAAGGGCTAACACCGGGGCTTCGTACAACCTCTGCGAAGAGTCTCAAATGAGGTCTGCAGCTCGGAACCCCAAGTAAAAGTAACGCCCTTCCGGGTCAACCTGGTGAGGGGGACGGCAATCTTGGAGAAATCTCTGATAAGTCTCCGATAGTAGCCGGCCAATCCCATAAAACTCCTGATCTCGGTAGGGGATCTCGGCACCTCCCATCTCATAACTGCCTCAATCTTGGCCGGATCGACCAAAATTTGTTTCTGATTAACGAGGTGTCCCAGGAACTGGACCTCTCGTAACCAGAAATCACACTTGGAGAATTTGGCATAAAGTCTCTCCAATCTCAACACTCCAAGAATCTCTCTCAGATGCTCCTCATGCTGCTCTCTGGATCTCGAATACACCAAAATATCATCGATGAACACGATCACCAATCGATTCAACATAGGCCTGCACACCGGGTTCATGAGATCATGAACGCTGGCGGTGCGTTGGTGAGTTCAAAAGGGATCACCACGAACTCGTAATGCCCATAACGAGTCCTAAAGGCCGTCTTCTTGATATCCTCCTCACGAACTCTCATCTGATGGTATCCAGACCTCAAATCGATCTTGGAAAACCAAGACGCACCCTGCAACTGATTGAACAGATCGTCGATCCTCAAAAGTGGATAATGGTTCTTGACCGTCAGCTTGTTCAACTCCCAGTAATCAATGCACATCCGGTGTGAACCATCCTTTTTCTTGACAAAAAGGATCGCGCTCCCCACGGCGAGCTACTCGGTCAGATAAAGCCTTTGCCTAACAGCTCTTGGAGCTTTGAGGATAACTCTTACATCTTAGGCAGCGCAAGGCGATAAGGTGCCTTGGCGACAGGCGCCGCTCCCAGAACCAAATCAATCTGGAACTCCACCTGCCTCTCGGGAGGCACACCCGGTAAATCCTCGGGAAACACGTCCGGAAACTCACTCACTATCGGGAACTTCGCGATAGAACTCGGTCTCTCAGCAGTAGCTCGCGTATCCATCACATACACTATGAAACCCCTGCAACCCTGCTGGAGACTCTGCCTCGCTCTGGCAGCCGAGCAGAATGCTGACCCAGATCAGGTACCCTCGCCATACAATGAAATCACTCCCTCACTAGGGTCTCGTATGGTCACCAACTAACGCTCGCAGTCGATCACAACTCCGAATCGACTTAACCAGTCCATGCCTACAATGACACAAACATCACCCATAGCGATCGGTACCAGGTCTATCGGAAACTCAACACCAAAAATCTCGAGTCACATCCCCGGATCACATCAGTAGCAAACACCGCATGCTCATCGGCTATGGAAACTCTCAGAGGTCGACTCAACGCCTCTCAGGGAATACTGATGTGACGACTAAACGCTAATGATATGAAGGATCGACTCGCGCCCGAGTCAGATAACACCAAAGCAGGTACAGAACTCACAAGAAAAGTACCTTAGCATATCACAATATAAGCACAACATAACTCGAAACAAAATAAGTAAAAGAGCACATACTGGCCACGACATCAGGTGCTGCGCGGACCTCCTCCGCTGTCAGCTGAAAGGCTCTCCCGCGAACCCTCGGTACCTTGGCTTTCACTGGTCGGCTCTCTTTTGCTCGTATAGCAGTAGGGGCAGATCCCTGTGCCGATCCCTTTAGTAGATGTGGGTACTCGGCCTTCCGATGGCCGGTCAGGTTGTAGTGAAAGCAGACTACAAACCCTTAGGGAAATCCCTCGCGATATGCCCCTCTTTGCCATACTTGTGTCAAACACCTGCTCGACACACCCCATTGTGACTCTTGCCAAACTTCCCACAAGTGCGGCCCTTCTGGCCTCCAGATTTTGAATCAGCGGGCTTTGCCCGCTTGGCTGCCGGTTGAGACTATGTCGGTCGCCGATCTCTCCCCTGAGACTCCGCCTCCTCCCTGACCTGAGTCTCCAGCTCAATCTCCCTCTTGCAGGCATTTGCCTGAAGCTTAACAGATGACCGATAAGTTGAGTTCGCCACAAACTCTCAAATATCCCTCCTCAGAATGCTCAAATATCGGCTCATACGTGCTTGCTCGGTAGACAAGTGCTCAGGGCAGAACATCGCCCTCTCATGTAACATCCTCGTAATCATACTCACTGACTCTGTCCTCTGCTTGAGGGACAGAAACTCCTGGGCCAACCGTTCCCTCTCCACCAGGGGAACATACTCATCCCGAAACATCACAGTAAATCTCTCCCATGTTACTGCAGTGAGCTCTGCAGATGTGTAACTGGCTGTCACAAAATTCCACCAGTCCTTCGCCCCCCAAGCGAAGCTTGTTCAGCACGAACCGTACCCTCAAATGTTCTGGACAGGAACAAGTGTAGAAACACCCCTCGATATTAGAGATCCATCTCATCGCGGCAATCGGATCCTGAGTCCCATCAAACTCTGGTGGCTTCGTGTTGCTGAACTCCCGGTACAGCAACGAGTCACCCTCCTGTGGCCTGGCAGCAGCTGCCGCCCTGGTAACAGCAGCATATCGCTCATCAAACGTCTCAATCAAGGTAGTATTAATAGACCCAAACATCTCCGGGATGCCCTCTCGGATAGCTGCGGCCACCTCCTCGTGAATCATCTTGTGAATCTCAGCATCACTAGCTCCACTGCTCTCGGTGTGATGGCGTGTACCCACCATGATGTCTCTGAAACATAACACAAAATAATCTGAGACTCGCTCGAGTATACTCACACTCGATCACTCGCCCCTACTCGTTCCTTAGCATCCTAAGAATTCTTACTTGGACTGCTTAGCGATCCGATCTTTTTAGTAGTACGGGCCCAATACTACCTTCCGCACCGTATCTGTATTCACCCCAAGTCCTCCTCCTAGGATCCCAAATCGCAAGTACTCTATGTCTCTCCTGAACACATACTACTCTCATGTGCTCCTCTCTGGTAACTACTCGCACTCAAAGCAACTCACAGTAGCAGTAACTCCTAGGCTAACGCATCACAAATTAGGCCACTCTAGTCCTAAAATTTGAAATACCTAGCCTACTCTATAGCATGCATAATATATATCTCATAATATCTCATAAATATCTCATAAATATCTCATAACACAGAAAGTAAGGGTATTTTGGGAAATCACCGTTCGGGCGCTGGTTGATTGTACACACTGCTCCTTTTTCGTTTTTCTCTTAGAAACTCTTACTCGTTTTAGAAAAATCGTTTCTCTTGAAATTTTTTCTCAAATCCTAAGTTTGAGTCCAGACATACCCGAAGGTGTATCCGAATCCCTCAAACCAAGGCTCTGATACCAACTTGTAAAGACGTAAATTTTCAAACCGAATTTTTCATTTTCAAACACAAATAACACATGTCACATTTTCTCAAACACTTCAAATATCAATCATCAATACATTTTTGAAAAGTGTTTATCACAAATCCATGATCCACAAAATATAACTCCAACTCAAGTGTGTGTGTACAATCATGCCGGTGCCTTCCCGTGATCCTTTGAAGTACCTGAAACACATAACACATAACACGGTAACCACGGAGCTTAGTGAGCTCCCCAAAATACAACATACAACGCATTTTCCACTCGATGCTATAACTCTATAAGACCCTCCGGTCTATGTCTCTCAGTGGGACCCTCCAGTCCCATAGTTCATTGGACCCTCTGGTCCGGTCTTAGTGAGGACCCTCCGGTCTCACTGTTCGTTGGACCCTCCGGTACGGTCTCAATATCACATAATATAGCATACATATATCACACAGACAATGCACAACTCAAGTAAGCACATAAGACCCTCTGGTCACACAGAATTAGCACTCTAGGTAAAGTATAGTGAGAAGACTCACCTCGTAAGCTAGCAAGTAAAAGGATCGTACTCGGAATCCTCGATCTAGCCTCCGCCTATCACATGGGATAATTATCTCAAATTAATATTCTACTCGAACCCAAATACACTAAAAGTTGTTCTCTCTTTCCCTCTAGTCCTAGGAATGGGTAAAAGATCATTTTACCCCTCCCTGATCTCCATTGCTCATTAGACCAATCCTAAAGTCAATCCGAGTCAAACTCGAGTCAACAGCCCCAGTTGACCTGACTCGCCGAGTGCACTAGTGCGACTCGTCGAGTCCCAACGTTCCTCAAAAGTCTCCTAAAAGTCTACCTCGTCAAGTTAACCCCTAACTCGTCGAGCTACCGCATGGTCCAGCTCATCGGGACAAACCCTAACCGGCTCGTCGAGTTAGTTCATGGAATCGGCGAGTCCCCTCAATCTGATTTCTCATTCAGACGTCTTAAGGCAGATCTGTTACTCCAAACAGTAGATCTAACATCCCAAGGCTCGATTGTTACGTAAAGCTTCGATCTTTACGCTCATGCATGGTGGTTTTGTGCCAATACACCAATACATGCTCTCACAAGGTGTTAAACACCATACTCCTCACATGGATGAATAAAGTTGGGACCTTTGGGCTCTAGGGACTTTACAAGGTCCAGATTTGAGGTTCAAACCTCTTGATAACTTGGCATGCTCGAAGTCCCAAACAAAACCCTAATTTCTCAACTCATGAGATCTAACCAAATAAAGGGGGAAAGGTTCAAGCTTTTTACCTTCCTCTTGAAGCTCTGGACGAAATGTCCTGAACCCCAACAACTCCTTTTTGTCCCTTGATGAACAAACTCCTCTTCCTCCTCAAAGATGCACTACAATCCCTCAAGATTGGCTTGGAGACTCTCTTAGCTCACTACACTCGATTAGGGTTTCACACAGTGAAGGGAAGCAGATGGGGAGCCGCAAATGAGGCTATACTTATCCTTATATAGGCCCCAAACCTGGGGATTTAGGGTTTCATCTCACAGCGCCTACTCGGCGAGTCAACTCTCGGACTCGTCGAGTAGATCATTAATCCCGCGTGGCCACACCCGACTCCACTCGACGAGTTGTAGCACCAACTCGTGGTGTTGCTCAATAATCCTCAAAATAAATAAGTAAATTAATATACCTGGGATTCCCGATGTTACACTTAATAGGCATATTATTAGATATTAAGTGTAATACATGTTTTGTAAAATGATGGTGTAAATGATGTACATGTGTGTGTGGTACGACTTATGTCATTATTTTATATGTTATATTAGTTTTACATGAATATGATATAAATAGATTAAGCACAAAGGCAAAAATGGAAAGGGATATGAAAATTTATTATTTCATACAAAAGTAATAAAGCGCCAACTTTGAGCCATTAAAACAAACCATAGAGGCAAGCTAAGGAAAAAGGGTAAAAATGTTACTTATAGTGGACTCTAATATAAAGAAATAATAAAAAGAATCAGCTTAAACATAATTCATACGAATAATATAGAAGATCGCAAATTTGGACAAAAAGTTATGAAAGCTAAATTGGAAAGTTGTGAGTTGCCAGTTGTCAACATTGGTGCTTAATAAGTCAATATATATAGTTGAGTTGAAATAAATCTATAAATTAAAAAAATTGTCTATAAAATGAAGAGTACACAGTGAAACATCCCAAAAATACGGTCCATAAATTTCATTTTAAATCGTTAATAAAACCATAGTTAACAATTCATCACATAAAATCCATAAGTCATGTGTGTCAAAATATCATCAATATCTGTCAAACATATCGGAGTTAAAACATCTCAGGCTAAACAAATGGTGTGTGCACTGCAGTCATCCCGAGCTCTTCCCCTTGCTACCGAAAGTACCTGAAACCAAAACTGAAAATTGTAATCACGAAGCTTAGTGAGTCTCCCCAAACTACCACATACCATACATATAGTCACACAATCACATTACCACATAACTTGGGCCTTGCCCGCTACATCGGGCCCCGCCCGACATCGGACCGAAATCCGGCAACGGGCCCCGCCGGCATTGAGCAAAGTTCGGTATACATATAAACATATCAACAAATACATATAAGCATAATCACATAACATAAACATATAAACATTCATCGGACCCGCCCGACATCGGACCAAAATACAGAGGCATACAAACATTCCTCGGGCTTTCCTCGGCATCAGACCGAAGTCTGGAAACATATAAAACAAGCACATGTAAGAATCACGAAGACATCAAGCATACAAACATTCCTCGGGCTTGCCCCGACACTAGAAGGAAGTCCGAAAACATACAAACCTACATCGGGCACGGCTCAACATTGGACCTGGGTCCGGAACATACTAACATACATAAACAGGCCGACATTGGTGCCTTCGACCCGTTCCTACTGGAGGAAAAACTCACCTTGTAAAACTGACTGCTGAATCTCAAAGTAAGGAATCTCTAACGGCTGCTCCCGCGACTCCCCGACTATCATTATCACAATGACACTTAGTCAAAATCGAATAATCCTTCTTAGGTACCATTCTATACTCAAAACCCCTTCACGGGTTCACCTTGGTCAAAGTCCAGGTCAAAGTCAATGTCAAGTCAAAGTCAAAGTCAACACTACGAGTTGACCCAACTCGTCGTGTCAGCCCCTCGACTTCATGAGTTTCCATGCTACTCGTAGTCGTGATAAAACGAGTCAACTCGTTGAGTCCTCCCTCAGACTCATCGAGTTCTGCCCTTTACAGAATCGGGACCAATCGACTCAACTCGTCGAGTTCCTCTATGAACTCGTCGAGTTCTTCAGTCTGTTAAGCCTTTCTTAATGGATTCAGCTCCTATTCTTCAGACCTAAGCTCCATGCTTCATAAACATACCGGAAATGTCCTTTTAAGGGTAAAGTTTCCCACATTACCCGTTAACACCCTTCCTTAAGTGATTTAGCTCAAACCCTAACGCCATAATTCCTAGATCTTGATCCAAAAGCCAATAATACTTCAAACTAAGGCATACAAACTGAGATCTGGACCCTAGACACTACATGGACATGTAAAGTCTCCTACTTTCCCTCCATGCATAGCCTTTTGAAGCTTAAAAGGCCACAATGATACCCTAAAGCTTGCATGGGGCTTCAATGGCCATAAAGTTTGCACCTTTATGCCATGAAAGCCCTTCAAGGCTCTAGATCTGAAAGTATATTCACTTGGGACATCCATTTCCCAAATAAAAGAGATAATGAAGAGATCTAATATAGCATCCGGATTCCCAGGTATCTTATTTTAAGTATTTATCTTGAATTTTAGAGAGGGACTCGGCGAGTAGGCGCTCATACTCACCGAGTAGGACCGCACATTTCTTGTCTGATTTAATGAAGTACTCGACGAGTCGATGCGTGGACTCGGTGAGTCCGCGTTATAATTGGAAACCCTAATTCTCGGGGTCTGTGCCCTATTTAAAGGCCTTTATAGCCTCCATTTGCGGCCAATGCACCCCTGAGAAACCCTAGAGAGCATAGAGAAAGCTTATAGTGCAAGAGGAAGGCTAATTCATCATTTCTTGAGTGTTTTAGCAAAGGAGAAGTGGTTTCCAACAAGAGGAGGTCAAGGGAGCTGTGGATCCAGGGTTTTCAAGTTCAGATCTACACTATTGAGGTATCAAATCGAACTTCCTTTCTATTTTGGGTTAAGATCTATGATTTAGGGTTTTCTATAACCTTTTAAGGCTTGAAAGGTTGAGTTTATGGTCCCTTGCTGGGTTAGACCTCAGATCTGGACCCATAGAGGTCCAGAGAACCTTCCCCATTCTGCTTTATGTTTGTTCATGGAGGATTGGAGACTAGGTTGCAATTTTTAGAGTTATTTCTCCATTTATGACTTGATGTGGGTTGCATGCATGTAAAGATTGCACCTTTACGTGACATTTGAGCACTTGAAGGGTAGATCTGATAGTTAGGGAAGCAGATATGACCTTAGAAGGTCATTTGAGTAAGAACATGGAAGCAACTCGCCGAGTCCATAAGTGGACTCGACGAGTCGAGTCGGGGTTGCCCCGCGATTCGTGACAGGTGTAATCCGTCGAGTGGGACGAAGACTCGACGAGCCAAGAGAGGCTAGAAGGATTCAGAGAACCCGTATGGACTCACCGAGTCGCCCATGTGCACTCGACGAGTCGGTCAAAGTTTGACCATTGACTTTCGTTGACCTTAGGGTTCTGGTCAAGACTGATTCAAGAGAGTTCAGGGAAGGGTAGAATGGCCTTCTACCCAATCTATAGAGATGAGGCTATGAGAGAATATTGATCGTGAATGTTATTTGAATGATAGGAGGAGGCTAGGTCGGGACGTTGGGCACTAGAGTTTATCCGACTTCATTGAGGTGAGTCTTCTCACTATACTGTACCTGGAACGGTACCTATGTGTGACTGGAAGGTCTTGTATGTTATGAGATGTATGTTCTATATGCAATTATGTGATATGTATGTGCTATGTATGTTATGTATGATGAGGACCGGAAGGTCAAGATGATAAGGACCGGAAGGTCAAGATGATAAGGACCGGAAGGTCAAGATGATATGGACCGGAAGGTCAAGAGGTTACGGACCGGAAGGTCGATACGGGATTCGGGACGGAAGTCCCCTGAGACACATGGATCGGAAGATCTTACAGGGTTATGGCCTGGAAAGGCGTATGTGTTGTATGTGGTATTTGGGGAACTCACTAAGCATTTATGCTTACAATTGTAGTGTTATGTGTTTCAGGTACTAGCGAGGACTGTGGGAAGGCGCCGACATGATCCGTACACACTCATAGAGACTATGTTTTGAGATTCTGGGATTTGTTTGTTATGATGACATTGGATACAGTTTGTTGTTACTGTTTTTGATGATTGAAAATATGAATTAAAAATGAAAAATTGTTTTGAAAATTTACGTTGTTACAAGTTGGTATCAGAGCCTTGGTTTGAGGGATTCGGGTGCATGTTCGGATGAATTTGAACTCAAACTGAGGATTTGAGAAAGATTTTCCTAAAATAAACAATTTTTCTAAGAGAGTAAAAGATTTTGAGAAAGGCAGAAGGAAGCAGTGTGTACGATCAGCCAGCACCCGAAAGGTGAATTCCCAAAATACCCTTACATTATGTGTTATGAGATATGTTATGATATGCATGCTAGAGTAGGCTAGGTATTCATAATAGGACTAGAGTGTCCTGATTTGTGATGCCTTAGCCTAGGGATATTTCTGATGCTATGTGATGCTTGAGAGTGAGTAGATAGCAGTGAGGAGCTTATGAGAGGTCTACCGAAGGGTAGCCTATGCCAGCGAGATGTAGGGTGCTTGTGATCTGGGATCCAAGGAGGAGGACTTAGGGTGAATACTGATGCGGTGTGGAAGGTAGTATAGGGCCCGTACTACTGAAGACACTGGAGCAGTGCGCACTCTAAGTAAGAATCATTTGGGTACTAAGGAACAAGTAGGGTTGAGTTATCGAGTGTGAGTATGCTCGAGCGAGTCTCTGATATTATTATGATGTATTTCAGAGACATCATGGTTGGGACACGTCACATACCTGAGCCGAGCGACGTGAGTGACGAGGAGCTTCGTCAGATGATCCACGATGAGGTGGCGGCGGCGATTCGAGCCGAGATTCTGGAGATGTTTGGGTCTATCAAGACCACATTGATTGAGACTTTTGATGAGCGATACGCCGCGGTGACTGAGGCTGCGGCTGCTGTAGCTACTGCTGCTGTGGCTGCTGCTAGGCCTCAGGGAGGTGACTCGTTGTTGTTTCGGGAGTTCAGCAACACGAAGCCACCAGAGTTTGATGGGATGCAAGATCCGATCGCTGCGATGAGATGGATTTCTGATATCGAGGGATGCTTCTACACGTGTTCATGTCCGGAGCCTCTGAGGGTACGGTTCACGTTGAACCAGCTTCGCTTGGGAGCGAAGGACTGGTGGAAGTTCGTGACGGCGAGCTTCACTCTTGCAGAGATTTCAGCGGTGACCTGGGAGAGGTTCACCGCCATGTTCAGAGATGAGTATGTTCCCCCAGTAGAGAGGGAACAATTGGTTCAGTAGTTCTTGACCCTCAAGCAGGGTACTGATTCGGTTACTGTGGTTACCAGGAAGTTTCATGAGAGGGCAATGTTCTTCCCTGAGCAGGTGTCTACTGAGCAGGCACGCATGAGCCGGTATTTGGGCGTTTTGAGGAGGGATATTAGGGAGTTCGTGTCGAACTCGACTTACCAGACATTTGCTGAGCTCCAGGAAAATGCTCAGAAGAGGGAGATTGAGTTGGAGACTCAGGTCAGGGAGGAGGCCGAGTCTCAGAGGATGGATCGGCGGCCGGCACAGTCTCAGCCGGCAGCCAAGCGGGCCAAGTCCGCTGATACGAGATCTGGAGGCCAGAAGGGCCGCACTTGTGGGAAGTGCGGCAAGGGACATGATGGGGTCTGTCGATCAGGTGCTTGCTACAAATGTGGCAAGGAGGGGCATATCACCAAGGATTGCCCCAAGGGATTTACGGTTTGCTTTCATTGCAACCAGACTGGCCATCGGAAGGCCGAGTGCCCGCAACTACATCAGGGATCAGCACAGGGATCTGCACCTGCTGCTAGGGCTACTGAGGTTCAGCCAGCTAAGGCCGAGGCACCGAAGGCTCGTGGGAGAGCTTTCCAGTTGACAACGGAGGAGGTCCGCGCGGCGCCCGATGTTGTGGCTGGTATGTATTCTTTATTTGTTTATGCTGATTTGAGATATTGTGCTTATATTATGATATGCGTAGGTACTTTTCTTGTGAGTTCTGTACCTGCCTTAGTGTTATTTGACACGGGTGCGAGTCGATCATTTGTGTCGATACGTTTAGTCGGCACATTAGTAGCCGACGAGAGGTGTTGAGTCGACCTCTACGAGTTTCCATAGCTGACGAGCGAGCGGTGTATGCTACGGATGTGATTCGAGGATGTGTACTCGAGATCTTCGGTGTTGAGTTCCCGATAGATCTAGTCTCGATTGCAATGGGGGACGTATGTGTCATAGTGGGCATGGACTGGTTGAGCCGATTTGGGGCTGTTATAGACTGCGAGCGACAGTTGGTGACGATACGAGACCCTAGTGAGGGAGTACTTACGGTGTACGGCGAGGGTACCCGATGTGGGTCAGCGTTTTGTTCGGCTGCCAGAGCGAGACAGAGTTTACAGCGGGGCTGCAGCGGGTTTGTAGCCTATGTGATGGACACACGAGAGGCCGCTGGGAGGCCAAGTTCAATGGATGACGTTCCGATAGTGCGTGAGTTCCTGGATGTCTTTCCCGAGGAGTTGCCCGGTGTGCCTCCCGAGAGGCAGGTAGAGTTCCGCATCGATTTGGTTCCGGGGGCAGCGCCTATCGCCAAGGCGCCTTATCGCCTTGCGCCGCCAGAGATGCAGGAGTTATCCTTGCAGCTTCAGGAGCTGCTGGGGAAGGGGTTTATTAGACCGAGTAGTTCCCCTTGGGGAGCACCGATCCTTTTTGTCAAGAAAAAGGATGGTTCACACCGGATGTGTATTGATTACCGGGAGTTGAACAAGTTGACGGTCAAGAACCGTTACCCATTACCGAGGATCGACGATTTGTTCGATCAGTTGCAGGGAGCGTCTTGGTTCTCCAAGATTGATCTGAGGTCAGGATATCATCAGATCAGAGTGCGTGATGAGGATATCCAGAAGACGGCGTTCAGGACTCGTTATGGGCATTACGAGTTCGTGGTGATGCCTCTCGGGCTCACCAATGCACCAGCAGCGTTCATGGATCTCATGAACAGGGTGTGCAGACCGATGTTGGATCGTTCGGTGATCGTGTTCATCGACGATATACTGGTGTATTCGAGATCTAGAGAGCAGCACGAGGAGCATCTGAGAGAGATCCTCGGGGTATTGAGGACGGAGAGGCTTTATGCCAAATTCTCCAAGTGCGAGTTCTGGTTACGGGAGGTCCAGTTCTTGGGGCATCTCGTCAACCAGAATGGGATTTTGGTCGATCCGGCCAAAATTAAGGCGGTTATAAGGTGGGAGGTGCCGAGATCACCCACCGAGATCAGGAGTTTTCTAGGATTGGCCGGCTACTATCGGAGATTTATCAGGGATTTCTCCAAGATCGCCGTGCCTCGCACCAGGTTGACCCGGAAGGGTGTTGCTTTTTCATGGGGTCCGGAGCAGCAGACCTCGTTTGAGACACTTCGCCAGAAGTTATGCGAAGCCCCTGTGTTAGCCCTCCCGGAAGGGATGGAGGATTTTGTGGTGTATTATGATGCATCGATATCGGGGTTGGGTGCAGTACTTATGCAGAGGGGGCATGTGATAGCGTATGCATCGAGGCAGCTGAAGCCTCATGAGATGAGGTACCCCACCCACGATCTGGAGTTGGGGGGCAGTGGTGTTCGCCCTCAAGATATGGCCTCACTATTTATATGGGGTTCAGTGTACCATATACACGGACCACAAGAGCTTGAAGTATTTGATGGATCAGCCCAATCTGAATATGCGCCAGAGGAGATGGATGGATGTGGTAAAGGATTACGATTGTGAGATCCTGTACCACCCGGGCAAAGCTAATATTGTAGCTGATGCGCTGAGCCGTAGGGCGAATGTGCCCCGATTCGAGGTATTTGTATGCGACTGACAGTGATGACTCCGGTGTTGGATACTATTCGGGAGGCCCAGGCAGAGGCCGTGATACTGGAGAACCGCAAGAGGGAGCGGGTGATCGGGCAGGTGCTTGAGTTTGTTACTGATAGTCGTGGGCTTATGGCCTTTCAGGGTCGGATTTGGGTGCCGTATGCAGGCGAGACGCGCACCACTTTAATGGAGGAGGCGCACCGATCGAGGTTCTCGATCCATCCTGGGGCCACTAAGATGTATTTGGACCTAAAGAAGGACTATTGGTGGCCCTGTATGAAGAGGGATGTAGCATGGTTTGTTGAGAGGTGCTTGACCTGTCGCATGCTTAAGGCCGAGCACCAACGTCCGCATGGCAAGTTGCAGCCACTTGAGGTTCCCCAATGGAAGTGGGAACAAATTTATATGGACTTCATCACCAAATTGCCGAGGACCGCGAGGGGTGTCGATGCAATTTGGGTGATCGTCGACCGGCTGACGAAGAGCGCGCATTTTCTTGCTATCAGTGAGAGCTCTTCTGCTGAGAGGTTGGCAGAGTTGTATGTGAGGGAGGTGGTATCAAGGCATGGAGTACCGATCTTGATTGTATCAGATCGAGATGTGCGATTCACTTCCAGGTTCCGGAAGAAGTTCCACGAGGAGTTGGGTACGAGGCTGCATTTCAGTACCGCTTACCACCCACAGACGGACAGGCAGAGTGAGCGGACGATTCAGACACTCGAGGACATGCTTCGAGCATGTGTGTTGGACTTCGGAGGAAGTTGGGACACGTACTTGCCGTTGGCTGAGTTTTCCTACAACAACAGCCACCATTCGAGTATCGGTATGCCTCCCTTCGAGCTGTTGTATGGGAGGAGGCTTCGGACTCCCATTTGCTGGGGAGAGGTAGGGTAGCGTGTGATGGGTAGCACCGAGATAGTGCTTCAGATGACAGAGCAGATACACCAGGTTAGACATCGGTTATTGACGGCTCAGAGTCGTCAGAAGAGTTATGCGGATAGACGACGATCCGAGCTTGAGTTCCAGGTGGGAGACTTCGTACTCCTGAAAGTATCTCCTTGGAAAGGAATGATCCGATTCAGGAAGAGGGGCAAGCTGGGGCCCCGGTACATCGGTCCGTTCAGGGTGACTGCGAGGGTGGGTAAGGTAGCTTATCGGTTGGAGCTACCTGAGGAGCTGAGCCAGATTCATGATACCTTTCACTTGTCTCAGTTGAGGAAGTGTATAGCCGACGAGTCGGTGGTGGTACCGCTGGAGGATATTCAGGTGGATGCGAGCCTGAATTATGCTGAGAGACCAATCGCGATCCGGGATCGGAAGATCAAAGTTCTGAGGAACAAGGAAGTGTCCCTCGTGCAGGTCCAGTGGCAACATCGGAAAGGGTCCTAGCTGACTTGGGAGCCGGAGTTACAAATGCGGGAGCAGCATCCAGAGTTGTTTGCCGAGTAGGACTTCGAGGGCGAAGTCTGATTCTAGTGGGGGAGAATTGTAATATCGTGATTCCCAGGTATCTTATTTTAAGTATTTATCTTGAATTTTAGAGAGGGACTCGGCGAGTAGGCGCTCAGAATCGTCGAGTAGGACCGCACATTTCTTGTCTGATTTAATGAAGGACTCGACGAGTCGATGCGTTGACTCGGCGAGTCTGCGCTGTAATTGGAAACCCTAATTCTCGGGGTCTGTGCCCTATTTAAAGGCCTTTATAGCCTCCATTTGCGGCCAATGCACCCCTGAGAAACCCTAGAGAGCATAGAGAAAGCTTGTAGTGCAAGAGGAAGGCTAATTCATCATTTCTTGAGTGTTTTAGCAAAGGAGAAGTGGTTTCCAACAAGAGGAGGTCAAGGGAGCTGTGGATCCAGGGTTTTCAAGTTTAGATCTACACTATTGAGGTATCAAATCGAACTTCCTTTCTGTTTTGGGTTAAGATCTATTATTTAGGGTTTTCTATAACCTTTTAAGGCTTGAAAGGTTGAGTGTATGGTCCCTTGCTGGGTTAGACCTCAGATCTGGACCCATAGAGGGCCAGAGAACCTTCTCCATTCTGCTTTATGTTTGTTCATGGAGGATTGGAGACTAGGTTGCCATTTTTAGAGTTATTTCTCCATTTATGACTTGATGTGGGTTGCATGCACGTAAAGGTTGTACCTTTACGTGACATTTGAGCACTTGAAGGGTAGATCTGATAGTTAGGGAAGCAGATCTGACCTTATAAGTGTTGGGTTTTGAGCATTCTAACACTCCTATGGTGTACATGCAACCCTATAAACCTTGGATCTATGTTTTCTCTATTATACATGCAAATATTAACTATTCCAAGGTTTCATCCTAACTAGCATATTATGAAGCACCTATACTACAAAGTTCTAGTTAGATGACATACCTTTTGATGTAGCTTAATGTCTTCAAGCTTTAAGAGCTTAGCCCCAATAGTGTGGAAGCCTCAAATGGAATCACAAATCACCAAAACACCTTGGAAGAACTTGAGAGAATATGTATGCACACTAAAATCGGCCCACTGTTATTTTCACACACTTGTGCCAATTTTGTGAGCCAAGGACCCCTTTATATATTATGGAGGATTAGGGTTACATCCATGTAAACCCTAATACCCATGACCTTTCATTTACATAGGATCCATGGGTTAAAAGCTCCATGGACCATCCATGAAAGCTTAGCCCAACCTAAATGAACTTGGCCCATTCCATATATATAAGAGTCCATATTTAATTAGTTCTTTTTGATCACTTAATTAATTCTAAATTAATTCTTGATCAATACTAATTAAATAATATGATTTCATATTAATATATTAGAACTTATAATATATTAATATAAATCATAAATATACTATTCTCAAAAGACTATCCATATAAATTGTGTCGGTGAAGTGCAACCCAAATGGACCATGCCGGGTCGGGTCAAGTACATACCAAATATAGTTATGGACTTAGACATTAATCCAACAGTCTCCCACTTGGATAAGTCTAAAACTATTATTGAGTATGACTTCAAAACCTAACTGGCAATCGTAGCTCTTAAAGCCACTGTCGAACTCTGACCTTGTCAATGACTTGTCCATTAGATAAGGGATCATATATTCCTCCATTCTAGATATCATATGGACTGAGACATGGATTATAATCATTCTCTCTGTCCATTTGTTGTTTCCTGATTTTCGATTTATGATGACTGACTGATTGAACAAATCAAATCAGTCCTGGCTTGGCCAAGCACTCACATGTGTCATCGCTAAATCATCGAGGGGCCCACATATATCGCTTTTATCCCGAAGGTAAAAGGAATGGATAAACTTCGACTCATATGGCTTGTTCTACTACTTGTTGAATCATACACAAAGGCACGTTTTATAACATCGAGTTACCAAATGCGTTTTTGTGCAATCAATGTATAACCAACTCATAGTAACAACTCATATCTCTAGGTTTGAAGAATATAAGATATTATCGTCTCATGATCACTCGTGATAAAATCCATGAAGTGATTCAAATGAGCGCGGGTTGAATCCAATACTCAGAACTTATGAGCACTCATGAGTGTTGTAGCACCACTTTGTCCACCAACTTGGACATCTACAAACCAACCCATGACAGTCTTGATTCATATCTACTTCCAACATATGACCGACTGTGGATGGTTCGAATAACTTAATCATTCAGGAAGAGCGACTTAGTTATTCTGGAAGTCAAAACATGCAAAGTGAAACACAAGAATAAATGAATCAAATATGGTATCAAACCCTATGAATATAAATAAACACTTTTATTTATCACCATACTGATTACTCATTATTCATTGTTTCGGTTTTATCAACTTTATACTTGAATTAAAAACACTAGTTGTCCCATGCTCCCAGCATGTACACTATGTTTTTCTTAAACAATAGCTTTGCCATACACCAAGTATGCACTCTATGTTTGTCTATGATCCTTAATTTGTGAAATAAACCAATTGAACATAATTTCAATGATTCTAATTTCACACTCCCAAATCCTTATCGAAAAATGTGAGAATTTCAAATTCCTATCATTTATCGAAATCTGTTTAGATTTTAAACTTATATGCACTGACCCTCCTGTAATGAATATGTACAAAGTCACAAAGACTTGTCAACAGTCATTATAAGGTATTCCAATGGAGATCAATTCCATGGAAACTAAGTCTCATATTCAAAGTACATTGCGTTGGACATGCTTCTTGCATTAAGTTTTCTAATCTTACACAGATAACTTCCACCTATGGAGACAACTCCATATTCTCATTTTGACTATCACTTCTGAATAAGAGATGCCTCTTTTCAGAATATGTCAATATGGTCCTTCCAAAATTAGCACTATACTTCCAACTGTCCCTGAGCAACCAATCTTTGGTAAACCTCAGATTGTCCTCGACAATTGCTTAATCATTTTAGTCATATCCAATTCTAGACCTTTTCCCTTCTTAATGCCTCTGGGCATTTGACAAATATTATAGCACATGCAATCGATCCTGTACCCAAAGCAAATGGTACACGATTCATGATGTCTCACATAAAGACATGATTCTAGACCAGTCTTTTGCTACAATATTTTTATTTGCCATGTTTTCAAAAATTTGACTATGAAGAGGGATGCCGTAATCATAATCGAATTTTGAGAACGCAATATATAGAATTTCCTTAAGTTGAACCAATCCAACATGAAATTCATATATATATTCTTGACTAAAGATGATTAAGGTCTCAATCTAAGCCTTTAGAACTGAAATGAAGTATATCCTCTCCCTTAATTATAGCAAAACAACTTTTTCAATCCCTGCAGCCTCACGAATTGAAACTTTTGTTTTCTATAATTAACATTGCTAACTTGCAACACTAACAATAATTATCATGCTCCCACTAACATGATGATTATTAGCATAACAGTTATGCTCCCACTAGCTTTCACATGTACTCAGAAATCAGCTGGACTTCTATAAATCAATACTTTATTGACTTTCTTACCAAAATTCAGATTTCTGATACGAGATGCTTTGATAAAACTTTATCAAAATCATACACCTTTCCTTAGATAGCATGCATGTGTGTCTAAACAATTTCAGAACTATGAAAAGGGATGTCGTAATCATATTCTCAATTGTTTAGACCTTTTGCCATCTGCTTCAAATCTACTTGGTGGAAGTGTTTCCTCACCATCATTTTCATGAATCGGAGAGAAACCTTATGACCCTTAGATTTTATGGTGTATGTGTTCTTATCCATGTGAATCGTCAAAACCATAGTCACAAGACAAGGATAATGACAAATCCAAACTCATATGGACTGAACTTATGCAATCTTAACTTCTTGCCACCTGGCAGTACAAGGCCTGCCATTGATTCCAAGTTGTTATGCAACCAATTGAGAACTTTTAGAACTCCTATGCAAAGCCAACTTTAACTGGAATGGGCACAAAATATGTCAATACGATAGGTTATAAACCTCAAGTCGTGTGCTAGTGAAGAACCTCAGGTTTTATTCTTGATTAGTTCTTGAAATTCTTTTTAGGATCTTTAAGACTCCCACTGTCCTCTTGACATATAAGACTATCTTGCCAAATATTCAAGAGATAGTGCGGATTCTTTATCAAGACAAACACTTCACACAATTGGCCTTAGTTGGTCTTTGTTTTATCAAAAACATCACAACTTACCAATTTCAAATGTACAAGAGTAGGACACTTTTACTCTTACATTTGACAAGTGTTTTAAACCTTTCTTTAAGATATGTCACTCATGTTACAATCTTGGAGTATGACTCTAAGAATTGTTTTGGAACGAAGTATGACTCATCTTCCTGATCTAACCATTTCAACAATTCATAACTCCTCTTCTTAGTCATAAGAATGCACTAAGATGACCTTTAGAGGACTAATTGTGATATGATTTCTAAATCATTAAGATGATCACAAACATGATACTAAAGTACTCTCCCATCTTTTCAGATTTGAGAAACTTTTATCTTTCTGCCTAATTTGATTCTTCCCATTCGTTCTGCCATACATTGAGACTTTTCCAATGTTTCAGAATTATACTTAAACTTGTAAGTATAACCATATTTACTAAAATTTAGTAAATCAAATAGTCTTAACGAGCTTTGTGGTGGACATGACCAGTGCACAAGAATGTGTACTCGATCCCTTTAGTCCTTCACTTGACTCACACATCCATGTGAACAAGTAATTAGTCTTGATTTTCCAATGCTTGAAAGTTCTCATTCATCATACTATTCAACTTGCATGATTCCAAGTTTCGGTCCAATTAAAACTTGGTCGATGAGGAACTTTCCTGATTTGGTAAATTTAGACACTACCACAAATGAAAGAATCAAATCCATTTTCCAATATTGCTGTCAGTGGAATCATATAAGCAACAATTTTCCACAAATACCATTGTAAGGATACTTCAAATAAATAAAATTAAACAATTTTCTTTTATTTTAAAACTTTACGGAAAAACTTATCCTTACAATCCACATGGAAAATTGTTGTTATCTATTCCTTAGCAATATATCATAACTTCTTAAGCAACTGCTAAATATTCTGATGCGATCGAAATCCACCTTCGCGATCAGAATCAACATATACTTCCTTTAAGATTTCTCTCTATTCTTTGATTCTTAAAACATCAACAAGTGACCCAGTCACATCATGTAATGAGGATCTCAGAATATAACTTAACAGAGTTAGATAATGGGCTCTACCTGATGTAGAGTCAAACTTATTGACTTTAACATCCTTAGGTAAATTTGGCAGCTTTGCAATCAACGCCCCTTCCTTTGGAAAAATAAACATATGGACCCTTTGGTAATGGGACTATCTCAGACTTAGCCTTTCTCTTTACCATTTGGTCAACCGAGTTGACTATGGCCATTCCCTTTCCATTGGGAAGAGAATGCTTTTTCTGGATTTCCAGTGCCACCATTGTCACTGTCCATAAAGTTTTTGGGAAGTTGATCTTCTAATCAAATTTGCTTTACTATCGTTCCAAATCATTGCTGATTCAGCAGCACCAAGCAAATAGATATGATCATGAAGGTTCATGTCATAGTCTGTTTCATAGTAGTCCCAAAGGAACTCACTATGTGACTTAGAAAGTGATTGAACATCCAACTTTCTCAAGACTTTGACACCCAACTCTCCCGGCTTGTCAATATGTGACTTCATCTCTAAGATGTGATCACACATAGACCTTGCTTGCCATTAGGGCTTGAGTGACCTTGAACATGTGGGTTAGGGAGAATAATTGGAGGAGGTGGAGGAAGAGAAGTATGACTTCCATGAGCCAAACTCGGGAAGTCATATTCATTAGGAATGCTTGGTTTGGGAAGATCATTGTTGTCTAAACCAGACATCAACAATGGGAGAAATTCACGTAAAGTTGATTTAAGTCCTTAATATAACACCCAATATGATATATTAAGGCTAGGACCCAACAAACTATTTTATAACTTGGAAGAGGGATGCCGTAATCCAAGTTATAAAATATTTGAAGGTAGGTGAATGACGATTCATCAATTTCCACCAAGATAAACAAAATGTATTATTAGGTTTTAATTGGTTTTGAAACTCCTAGATTCTTTTGAGATTCATTGAACTTTTCAATGGCATGTTTCAATCTCGAGTGTGCCCTTCAGGTTTTTGTGACTGGGATGCCGAGGATCACAAAACAAGGTGTGAAGTAACCATGCAAATATATTTGGTACCCTTAATATTTACCCCTCAATCGATGTGCCGGTTAACCACACACGCTCCAACGATACTATGATAAACATTAAGTTACCCTTTGCCTACCTTGTTAAGTCCAGGTTAGTGTGCCGGTTAACCACACACGCTCCACTAACAGCTTAAACAAAGTGCAAAGTGTAATTTCATGGATTAGCACCTTATTCACATTTTCCTAAGTAACTAAGATTGGGAATTTATAAAAAGTTTAGTTACTTAGTATTTATCATTAATACTTTTAATGAAGGGAGAATTATAGTCCTTGTCCTACCTGTTCGGCTAACGACCCTCCACCAGTCAAGGAAGCGGTGGGTGAGAGTGGACACCCATTAAACTGCCATTTTATAGGCAGTAACCTTATACCCCCCTTATAAACCGGCTTCGTGAATGAGGCCTACTAATGGTAAGACGACTTGCTCTTATACATATAATATATTAAACTTTTAATATTATAATAGTATAAGGGTGTATTTTAGACATTTAAAATACTTGGTGGTTTAATCTATTAATTAAACTATACTCTTAATTTAATTAAATTTAAACCATGTCATTATGGAATTATTAATTCTCTTTTAATTAAACACTTTAATTATCTATTAATAAAGTGCATAAGAGTTAATTGAATTATTCAATAAAAACATCATCATTCCAATTATTAAATTCAAAGTTAAAACCATTTAATTAATTGTTTAAGTTATGAACCCAAGAGTTTTAGAATTCAATTCTTTTTTTTATCATAAAAAAACTTTTTCCAAATTCCAAAACTTGAGGGCAAGTTTTGTAACTCTTGAAAACTTTTGGATTCCATAACTTATGGAGTTAAATACTTGTTTTATGATGAAACTTTTCATGTTCCATAACTTAAGAACAAGTTATGGAATTCTTTAAAACATTAAGACCAAGTTTTGTAACTCCATAAAAAACTTTGAATCAATTTTTTTTAAAAACCTTTTCATATCCATAACTTATGGAGGTTTCAAAAAACTCTTTAGATCAAACTTTTAAAACTAATAAAATAATCATATCATTTTATCTTTTACTAAATTTGACCTAATTCAACTCATATAGCAAATGATTCAAATTTTACAAATAATTAGTTTTTCACAAAAACAAGTAATTATCTTAAAATTTGACAAACGGCATGTTTTTTTTTCCTTTTTTTTCAACTTTGAAAATAAAACATTGGATCAATATAACAGAAAACAACCCATGGCTCTGATACCACTGTTGGGTTTTGAGCATTCTAACACTCCTATGGTGTACATGCAACCCTATAAACCTTGGATCTATGTTTTCTCTATTATACATGCAAATATTAACTATTCCAAGGTTTCATCCTAACTAGCATATTATGAAGCACCTATACTACAAAGTTCTAGTTAGATGACATACCTTTTGATGTAGTTTGATGTCTTCAAGCTTTAAGAGCTTAGCCCCAATAGTGTGGAAACCTCAAATGGAATCACAAATCACCAAAACACCTTGGAAGAACTTGAGAGAATATGTATGCACACTAAAATCGGCCCACTCTTATTTTCACACACTTGTGCCAATTTTGTGAGCCAATGACCCCTTTATATATTATGGAGGATTAGGGTTACATCTATGTAAACCCTAATACCCATAACCTTTCATTTACATAGGATCCATGGGTTAAAAGCTCCATGGACCATCCATGAAAGCTTAGCCCAACCTAAATGAACTTGGCCCATTCCATATATATAAGAGTCCATATTTAATTAGTTCTTTTTGATCACTTAATTAATTCTAAATTAATTCTTGATCAATACTAATTAAATAATATGATTCCATATTAATATATTAGAACTTATAATATATTAATATAAATCATAAATATACTATTCTCAAAAGACTATCCATATAAATTGTGTCGGTGAAGTGCAACCCAAATAGACCATGCCGGGTCGGGTCAAGTACATACCAAATATAGTTATGGACTTAGACATTAATCCAACAAGAAGGTCATTTGAGTAAGAACATGGAAGCAACTTGCCGAGTCCATAAGTGGACTCGACGAGTCGAGTCGGGGTTGCCCCGCGATTCGTGACAGGTGTAATCTGACTCGACGAGCCAAGAGAGGCTAGAAGGATTCAGAGAACCCGCATGGACTCGCCGAGTCGCCCATGTGCATTCGACGAGTCGGTCAAAGTTTGACCATTGACTTTCGTTGACCTTAGGTTTCTGGTCAAGACTGATTCAAGAGAGTTCAGGGAAGGGTAGAATGGCCTTCTACCCAATCTGTAGAGATGAGGCTATGAGAGAATATTGATCGGGAATGTTATTTGAATAATAAGAGGAGGCTAGGTCGGGACGTTGGGCACGAGAGTTTATCCGACTTCATTGAGGCGAGTCTTCTCACTATATTGTACCTGGAAGGGTACTTATGTGTGACCGGAAGGTATTGTATGCTATGAGATGTATGTGCTATATGCGATTATGTGATATGTATGTGCTATGTATGTTATGTATGATGAGGACCGGAAGGTCAAGATGATAAGGACCGGAAGGTCAAGATGATATGGACCGGAAGGTCAAGAGGTTACGGACCGGAAGGTCGATACGGGTAGGACCGGAAGGTCTACCGGGATTCGGGACGGAAGTCCCCTGAGACACATGGATCGGAAGATCTGACAGGGTTATGGCCTGGAAAGGCGTATGTGTTGTATGTGGTATTTGGGGAACTCACTAAGCATTTATGCTTACAGTTGTAGTGTTATGTGTTTCAGGTACTAGCGAGGACCATGGGAAGGCGCCGGCATGATCCGTACACACTCATAGAGACTATGTTTTGAGATTTTGGGATTTGTTTGTTATGATGACATTGGATACAGTTTGTTGTTACTGTTTTTGATGATTGAAAATATGAATTAAAAATGAAAAATTGTTTTGAAAATTTACGTTGTTACATCTAAGAAATCATTGAGCAAGTTTGAGACTTGCTTACCATAAAACGATGAGGATGAAATGAAGTTGCTGGATCTATAATCTCCTTCTTGAGTCCTCAAGCTTTTCCTTCTTCCACAATCTTCAAACACACAAGATTTCTCTAAAAAATGGCTCACAAGCTCACAAAATGCATTAGGGTTTTGAGACTTTGGGTTTGGTACCTGGAGGCTGGAAATGAGGCTTGCATGAAGGGATTAAGGTGTTTAAATAAGGTGCAAAACCCCAAAATTAGTATTTCACCCCCGCCAGCCTACTCGTTGAGTTGAGGGCTCTCGACTCGTCGAGTAGGTTACTTAAAACCCGCGTCTCTTCTGATCTCTACTCAACGAGTTTGGGGCTCCCAACTCGTCGAGTTGCTTTATAAAAATGAATAATTTTTAATTTAAATACATACCAGGAACCAAGCGTTACAATTCTCCTTTACTTGTTTCAGACTTCGTCCTCGAAGTCTGCTGCCTCGAATAATTCTGGGTAGTGCTCCCTCATATTATCCTCTGGCTCCCAAGTCAATTCTGAGACCAAAAGGTGCTACCACTGCACCTTCACCATCTCCACCCTCTTGTTCCTCAGTTCCTTCGTCTTCCTGTGTAGGATGACTACTGGTCTGTCGATGTAATTCAGGCTGTCATCCACCTGAATGTCCTGTAAGGGCACAACCGCGGAGTCATCCACTAAGCATTTCCGTAGCTGGGAGACATGAAAAGTACTATTGATCTGGCTAAGCTCCGCTGGAAGATCCAAACGATAAGCAACCCGGCCCACCCGAGCTAAAACCCTGAACGAACCGATGTACCTGGGGGCCAGCTTGCCCCACTTCCTGAACCGTATGACACCTTTCCAAGGTGACACCTTCAGGAGAACCATGTCGCCCACCTGAAACTCCAAGTCTGAACGACGTTTGTCGGAATAGCTTTTCTGCCGACTCTGAGCAGTCTGGAACTTGGTCCGGACCTGCCGGATCCTCTCAGTCGTCTTGAGTACTACCTCAGTACTCCCCATGACTCTTTGACTGACCTCACCCCAGCATATTGGGGTCCTACACTTTCTCCCGTAGAGCATCTCAAAGGGAGGTCGGTCTATGCTGGCGTGGTAAATGTTGTTATACGAAAATTCCACTAACGGAAGATACGTATCCCAACTGCCACCGAAATCCAATACACATGCACGCAGCATGTCTTAGAGAGTCTGAATTGTCCTCTCACTCTTCCCATCCATATGAGGGTGGAAAGTGGTACTGAAGTGAAGACGATTACCCATCTCGTCGTGAAACCGCTTCCAAAATCAGGAAGTAAAACGGACGTCTCAGTCTGATACAACTGACACTGGCACTCCATGACGTGCCACTACCTCGGGTACGTAGATCTCGACCAACTTCTCCGCCGATATACTCTCTTGGATCAGGATGAAATGAGCACTCTTGGTCGACCAATCCACGATGACCCATATCGAATCTACTCCACGTGGGTCCTGGGAAGCTTGGTGATGTAATACAAGGTGATATCTTCCCATTTCCACACGGGAATATCCAAGGGTTGCATCTTGCCGTGAGGTCGCTGGTGTTCGGCCTTGACTTTTCGGCAACTCAAGCACTGCTCTACATACCACACTACGTCCCACTTCATGCAGGGCCACAAATAATCAGGGCGAAGGTCTCAATACATCTTCGTTGCCCTGGGATGGATGGAGAACCTCGACTTGTGAGGCTCATCCATCAGAACCTGGCGTACACCGCCCCAGTACGGAACGCAGACCCTCCAATGCAGGGTCGACAACCCACGGTTGTCATAGTCAAATGAGGCCACCTGGCCTATGATCCGCTCACACTTCCGACGCTCTTCCTTCATACCCTCAACCCGCACCTCCCGGATCTCACAGTCGTAGTCCTTCACCATATCTAACCATCAACGCTGCCACATGTTCAGATTCAGCTGATCCATGAGGTACGTCAAGCTATTGTGGTCCGTGTAAATGGTACAACGAACCCCATAGAGGTAATTTCGCCAAAACTTGAGGGTGGAAACCATAATCCCTAGCTCTAAATCGTTCGTCGGATAGTTTGACTTATGAGGCTTCAAATGCCTCGAAGCGTACGCTATCACGTGACTCCGCTGCATCAGCACTGTGCCCATACATGTGATCGAAGCGTCACAGTAAACCATGAAATCGTCGATGCCCTCCGGCAAGGTCAGAATCGGTGCCTCGTATAACCGTTGTCTGAGAGTCTCGAAGGCTGCCTGCTGCTCAGGTCCCCAACGGAATGACACCGACTTGTTGGTTAGTCAGTTCAAGGGAACAACAATCTGTTGGATTAGGTCTCTAAGCCCATAACTATAATTGGTATGTACTTGACCCGAATATAGCATGGTCCATTTGGGTTGCAACTCTATGGAACAATTTGATAGGATGGATATTTGAGAAGAGGTTATTGTGATTTATTAATATATTATAACTATAATGCTTTAATTGAGAAATCACATTACTTAATTGGTATTGGTTAAGAATTAATTTGGAATTAATTCAGTGATCAAAAGAGACTAATTAAAGTTACGGGGACTGATTAGGTCATTCAGTATTACTTATAGTTGGACCCATGATCCATGTTGACTAGGGTTGGACTAAACCTACATGAAAGTCCATGAAAGGTTTAGCCCAAAAGGCCTATGTAATATGAAGAGTCATGGTGAATTAGATTTTGCATGGTTGTAATCCTAAGCTAAAAAAGCAACCCCTAACTCCTTAAAATCGGCCCATGCATTCAAAAGGTAGTAGCTAGCCGAAATTATGCTCCCTAACCTCTATCTCAAGTTCCTTCCTTTTGTTCTTTGTTTGTTGTAAGACATTTGAGGCACAACACTTGAGGTGCTAGGCTCTCTTAAGGTCAAAGTTCCACTAGCTTCATCAAAAGGTAATCTTCTAACTTGTTTTATGATTCATATATGAAATTTTTGTATGCTAGTTTAGGCTCCATGCTTCGGAAACCAATGTTGCATGTATAATTAGAGAAAACTTAGATCCAAAGCATTAGGGATGCATGTGCGCCATATGTCACACCCCTAAACCTGAACGGCAGAAACGACCAGGGGTGGATGACTTCATGTTAAGTATCACAACACATGCATCATAGTAATCAAAGTACAACAACCATTGCATTAATAATGTATAAGTTTTACATAAGTATTCAAGTCATTGTATATATGACATCAAAAATTATATAGCAAAAAGCTAAAAGACGTGACTCTATACTGCTCCGTCTTCTCAAAATCCTGGGAATGTACCTGTCTACTGGTTCCCTGAGAATACAAGTATTTTGAAAAAGACAGTATCAACATTTAAGTTGGTGAGTTCATAAGTATTTAAGTTTAGAACTTTGATATCTTTTTTCTTGAAATAGTAAGTATGTTTATTGTTCCAGAAAATCCAATATTTTCTAATATAACTGAAAGTAGTTTTAATACTATAAAACCGTTCCGTCGAAGTATTTTTGTACTATAAAATTGTGTAACATAGTTTTAGTTCACAATAAAACTATAAAAAGAATGTTTTCTGTATTGTTATGTTTTCCTTTGTTGTAAAACTAGTATGATGTATTTGTACTCTTTGAAGACCATGTAATTATAAGTATGCCTGGCTCCACCAGCTGTAATTGTAAGTTGTAGTGTAATACTGTAAATCATATTATTTTAAAACCAGTACGTTCTATTTGTACTATTTTGTTTAATTATTCATACACTAATCATATTGTTCATATCTTTTTGTGAGTTATTATAACCATAATAAGTCTGAGTAAGCCTGATACAACGCTTTACGGGCGTTAGAATTGGAAGGACATTTGTCACTCCCAGGCATACCCGCCTAACTGTAGCGAATAGTTTGAGTGCGGGATTGTCAATCTAGTATAGATCTATACACATTTGTCTCGCTCTCTTTTGTGAGATTCTGGTAATATTTATCAGGACTATAGTATTGCTTAAATAAATAAGCGAGTGAACGTTGTCTCACAAAAACAATATTCACGCTTACGTGTATAATAATGATGAAAAGTCATTTTGAAATAAATGAACAAATAGTACGTTCCTTTTCTAGTATACTTGAAGTGTAAAGTATTTGTACGAGAGTATATAGTTTAACTTTGTATACTTGACTAGTGAAAATAGTATGAGAGTTCCATAAATTATACCTATTATAATTTATATTTGTATTCTGTTTGATATGAATTGTTCGTGAAAGTACCCCCTTTGCTCGACATGTTACAAAGGGGATATGAATCTGATTGAAGTAACTTTTATATTCATATATATATATATATATATATATATATATATATATATATATATATATATATATATATATATATATATATATATATATATATATATATAACCTATATAATTAAAATTGAAACGACATTCGGACAAATAACTCTACCCTAAGCCCACATCCAAACAAGGAAAAGGAAATAAAGCGAATTATTAGTCCTAAGCCCTTTATATCTTATATATATATATATATATATATATATATATATATATATATATATATATATATATGATTTTGGAAAAATATAAGTTTAAAAGAGTTTTTAAGGCATTTAAAGAAGTTTGACCATATTTAAAAGAGTTTCAGTATCTTGAAATTGTTTTAGAAATATTTAGAAATCATATAATTGTAAACACAATATCCTTGTGTTAGACTTGTACTCCCCCCCTAAAACAGTGAAAAATAGTAAAAACGCAGGGGTATGAACTCACCTTTTATGAGTGTCCGAGTGAAGATACAGTGTAGTAGAGTTAATTCCTCAAGTTAGAACCCGTGATAAAAAACAAATCCTAATTTATATTAACATCATATTAAGTATAAATTAGATAATCTAAAAACTTTTAAAGTGTTAAACAACACTGAATTATTGTAAGAAGGCTTACAATAAGCCTTAAAATAGTGTATGGGTGTTCTTGGTGTTCTTGGTGTTCTTCGGTGTTCTTGATGAAAACTAGTGATATTGGGTGTTTTTGGCCCATGATATGAAGATTGGAGCGTATTTTTGGATGATATCAAGAACAACAGATGATTCTCGTAAGATCCTAAGAAGATTCAAAGGATTTTCGCATGGAAATCAAGAGAAGTGAGAGGTTTCGCATGTGTTCTTGAGAGGAGAAAGGAGTGATTTCGGATGATGTTTTTGAGAGAAAAAGGGTTGATTTCGGCTGAAATGTGTGAGAATCGGGAGTGTTTTCGGTTTATACATATATATAGGTGCATAATATGGCGGTTTTAACATAAATATCTAGATATTAAGTGTTTTCAGCCAAGAACATAAACCGGGGAAGGGGTTCTGGGTCAGGAACTCTTCCCGAGAAACCTCGTTTGCGGTCAGAAGAGGATAAGGTTGCGAGGGTTTTTAGCCGTGAACTCTAAGTCGGCTTCGTACATTTTCGGTCCGAGGAGATGGGGCAGTCCTAGGGTTTTCGGTTTAGGCGAGAATCCTCGGTTCTTGGGTGGTTTAACCTCTTAACTTCATAACACTTTAACACACGGTTTATACATATCAAATAGTTTAATTTAACTTTAATAATTTAGCTAAACAACAAAGTTGACTTTAATTTGATATGTTTGACTTTTTTTGACTTTGGTTGACTATTACAAGATAGAAAATAACGGGTTGTCACATTATCCCCCCGTTAAATGGAATTTCGTTCCGAAATTAAGACTAAAGAGATACACTAGGAGTAGGGAAAAAGATGTGGATACTTTTGTTTCATTTGATCCTTCCGTTCCCAAGTGAATTCGGGTCCCTGCTTCGCATTCCAATGAACCTTCACTATCGGGATACGACATTGTTTAGTTCTCTTGACTTCCCTGTCTAGGATTTCTACTGGTTCTTCCACGAAGTTGAGGCTCTCATTTATCTCGATTTCATCGAGTGGGATTACAAGAGTCTCTTCAGATAAACACTTCTTTAGGTTAGACACGTGGAAGATAGGGTGTATGTTACTGAGTTCTTGTGGTAGTTTGTGTTTGTAAGCTACTGGACCGATTCAAGCAAGAATCTTGAATGGTCCTATGTACCTTGGATTTAGTTTTCCACGCTTTACGAAGCGTATCATGCTCTTCCAGGGTGAGACCTTCAACATGATGCGGTCACCAACTTGGAATTCCAAGGGTTTTCTTCTCTTGTCTACGTAGCTTTTATGTGTGTCTCTAGAAGCTTTAAGTTGTTCTAGAATTTGTACTATCTTCTCAGTAGTTTCTCGAATGATCTCCGGACCAGTGAGAGTTTTGTCAAGAATTTGACCTCTAGCCAGTTGCGTGTCACCCACTTCAGCCCAACAGTGAGGTGAACTGCACTTGCGACCATAGAGGGCTTCGAATGGAGCAACCTTAATGCTAGTATGATAGCTATTGTTTTATGAAAACTCGACTAGTGGAAAATATGTATCCCATGCTTTACCAAAGTCGATCACGCAAGCTCTTAGCATGTCCTCCAATGTTTGTATCGTTCTCTCACTCTGTCCTTCGGTTTATGGATGGTAGGCTATACTCATGTCCAACCTAGTTCCCAGAGATTTCTGAAGTGACTGCCAGAATCGTGAAGTAAATCTACTATCTCGGTCAGAGATAATAGATATTGGTACACCGTGCAGTCTCACTATCTCTCGGATGTATGTTCTAGTTAACTTCTCCATCTTGTATGTTTCCTTTATTGGTAGGAAGTGTGCGGATTTGGTTAATCTGTCGACGCTTACCCAAATGGTATCATGACCACCCGTTGTCTTGGATAACTTCGTTCTGAAATCCATTGTAATCCGCTCCCACTTCCATTCGGGGATTTCTGGTTTTTGTAGTAGACCCGAAGGCTTTTGGTATTCTACCTTGACTTCGGCACAAGTAAGACACTTGCCCACATAGGTAGCAATTTCAGCTTTCATGTTAGGCCACCAATATAGTTTCTTAAGGTCCAGATACATCTTGTCTTAACCCGGGTGAACGGAGTATCGTGTTTTGTGTGCTTCATTCATGACAACCTCTCTATAACCACCGAACTTTGGTGTCCAGATCCGGTTCATGCGATATCAGGCTCCATCACCTTTGATTTCTAAGTTCTTGTCCATTCCTCTTAAAGTTTCACCTGCCACATTCTCGGGTTTCAAGTCCTCTAATTGAGCCTCTTTGATATGTGTGAGCCGGCGTGAATGGATAGTCATGGTCAATGACTTTACTCGACATCCCGAGTATTCCTTTCTGCTGAGGGCAACAGCTACTACATTGGCCTTTCCTGGATGATAACGAATCTCGCATTCGTAGTCATTCAGTAGCTCCACCCAACGTCATTGTCTCATGTTTAGTTCTTTCTGGTCGAAGATGTGCTGAAGACTTTTATGGTTCGTGAATATTGTGCATTTCGTTCCATACAAGTAATGTCTCCAGATCTTCAGAGCAAATATCACTGCACCCAATTCGAGATCGTGTGTTGTATAGTTGACCTCATATGTCTTAAGCTATCTCGAGGCATAGAATATAACCTTTCCTCGCTGCATAAGAACAAAGCCTAGCCCGACGCATCACAGTATACTTCGAAGTCTTATGTCCCTTCTGGTAGAGACAAGATAGGTGCGCCGCATAGGGCTCACTTCAGTTTTTGGAACGTTGTCTCTTGTTTCTATCCCCAGCTAAAAGTTACACCCTTCTGAGTTAGAGTGTTAAGTGGTTTAGCAACTCGGGAGAAGTTCTGAATGAACCTTCGATAGTAGCCAACAAGACCTAATAATTGGCGGATTTCTGTAGGCGTTTTGAGTGCTGACCAGTTCTGAATTGCTTTTATTTTGGAAGGGTCCATGTGTATTCCCTCTTCACTGACCACGTGACCTAGGAAATCTACTTTCCTAATCCAAAATTTGCACTTTGAGAACTTCACATATAGCTTCTCTACTCTCAATGTTTACAAGACTTGTCGGAGATATTGGCTATGGTCCTCCTTACTTCGTGAGTAGATAAGGATATCATCTATGAAGACTATCACAAATTTGTCCAGGTAGGGACGGCACACCCTGTTCAATAAGTCAATGAACACTGTGGGTGCATTGGTTAGTCCGAAGGGCATTACTACAAACTCATAGTGACCATAACGAGTTCAGAATGCTGTTTTCGGAACATCCTCTTCCAGAACTCATAACTGGTGATACCCAGACCTTAAGTCAATCTTTGAAAAGAAACTTGCACCTTGTAGTTGGTCGAACAGATCATTAATACGAGGTAGAGGGTATCGGTTCTTGATGGTAAGTTTATTTAGCTCGCGGTAGTCTATGCACATACGGAAAGATTCATCCTTCTTCTTCTCGAACAAGACCAGTGCTCCCCAGGGGGAGAAGCTTGGTCTAATGAAACCTTTGCTAAGAAGTTCATTCAGTTGGCTGGATAGTTCCTGCATTTCTGCTGGTGCAAGACGATAAGGTGATTTGGCTACGGGGGTAGCTCCAGGAATTAAGTCGGTTCTGAATTCGACTTGTCGTTCTGGTGGAACTGTCGGGGAAATTACAGACTTTGGGGATGCTCTCAAAGTCCTTCACTTCTTGTTTCTTGTCTACCACGTGGGTTACGAAAGCACAGTACTCCTTGCGAAGATACTTTTGCGCTTTGATGCAGGAAATGATTTGTAGGTTCGCGCCGGATTTGTTGCCGTAAATGATAAGGGTTTCGTTACTTGGCAGTTTAAGGCGAATGGCTTCTTCGTAACATAGGATGTCGGCATGATTAAGACTTAACCAATCCATCCCAATAATGACGTCAAAAATTTTAATGATTCAAATATCACCTTTGCATGCTAGTTAGGCTTCATGCTTTGGAAAAGTGAATATTGCATGTATAACTAGAGAAAAATTAGATTTAAAGCATTAGGGTTGTATATGCACCATAGGGTTGTTATAGTTCTCAAAACCCTTCAGGATTGTTGCGATGTTCTAGTATCAACTCTTCGTTGGATTACGTATTCTTTTTCTCATAGTGAATTAATCAGCAGATGGGTTAAAAGAAGTAGTCGTACATAACGTTGTTCTAGTGCTTCAACGAACATAATTTTGACCCTTAGGAGTTTTCATTTGGTTTCGGCATGAGCGTCGAGTTTTGGAAGCCTGTTGAATGTCGTTGTAAGTTCCAACAATTAAGTGTGCTGATGACTCGTGCAGAAGCGAGTAGACTTGCGAAGAACCCACAAAGAGTTTGGAGGGTGTTTAAGAGTAGAATGTAAGGATAGATTTCAAGGACGATATCATATTTAAGTGGGGGGGGGGGGGAGTTGTAACACCCATTTCCCATAATGGATCAATTTATGAGGTAAAGGAATCGAACACATGGTTCTTTAGGAAAACTATACTACACGACATGACATACCGAGTGTCATGACGTGGCATGCAAGATGAAGAACACATTTCTTAGATGGACTTCACGACGTGACATGAATGATGTCACAACGTGGCGGCTGTTTTAGCCCAAGCCCATAATTTTTTGGCTTTTCTCCATATGTAAGCCCATAAACTCAAGGTTTAAGGTATCCTCTTCAGCCTTCATGTAACATCCTAAAATTTCATACCAAAAATTTTGTTTTTAAAATCATAAAACACGTGTCTCATTATCAAAACCCCAATATCCATTAACAAAGTTTTCAAAACAACAAATCAAATCCAGGATCCATAAACATAGCTCCATATCAACGATGTGTGTACAATCACGCCGGTACCTTCCCGCGATCCTCTGAGGTACCTGAAATACATAACACATAACACGGTAAGCACGAATGCTTAGTGAGTTCCCCAAAATACCACATGCACATATTTGCCACTAGAGGCTATAACTCGGGTAGACCTTCCAGCCCTACCCATGATGACCTTCCGGTCCTACTCTGTTGGCCTTCCGGCACAACTCACTAGACCTTTCGGTCCTACTATGTTGACCTTCCGGCCCAACTCTGTTGACCTTCCGGTCCAACCTTGTCGACCTTCCGGTTCGAACCAGAAAACTCATGACATAGCATATCACATAAAACATATATCACATATCACGTATAGCACATAAGACCTTCCGGTCACACATAATTACCATTCTAGGTTAGGTATAGTGAGAAGACTCATGTCGGGTAAACTCGGGTGATCTCGAACTCGAAACACTGATCTAGCCTCCGCCTAATCACATACGGAAATTACCTCTAATTAATAATGGCTCTTAAAGGCTAGACTATTCCCTTCCTATGCTCTCTCAGAAGGGTAAAAGACCATTCTACCCTTCCTGACCTCTTTCACTCATTTTGACCAAACCCTGAGGTCAACAAAAGTCAAGTCCAGTCAACAGTCCAGCTTTGACCAGACTCGTCTAGTGCACTCGGGAGACTCGTCGAGTCCAGTCGATTCATGGCGACCCCAGCAAGCTCCAACTCGATGAGCTAACCCCTAACTCGTCGGGTCACCACCTGACTCAGTTCATCGGGACAAAACCCAGGGCTACTTGCCGAGTCAGAGGCTCAACTCGGCGAGTCTATTCAGTCCCATTTGCATTCAGACAATTTTAGTACAAGATACTTTCCCAAACTTCAGATCTATGCTCTCAAGGCTCATTAATCACGTAAAGGTTCGATCTTTATGTCCATGCATCACACATCTAGCTCTATTTGACAAAATAACTCCCATAATAGTGTCCTAGGCTCAATACTCTTATGTGACTATATAAAGCTGGGTTCTTGGGACTCTCTGGACCTCTCAAGGTCCATATCTGATGTCTATGTCTCAAAGGGACTAAACATACTTCATAAATCAACTTAAGAGAGGGTAAAGAAACCCTAAATTCATGAGATCTACTAATCATATGAAAACAGGCATGTAATCATAACTTAATCAGCAGCCTTGAATGAAATAGTAGAAGATCTGAGCCCCTCTAGACAGTTTAGCTTGAACCCTCTCCTTCTTCCTTGCAAGAATGCACCAAAATGAAGAAATTAGCTTCCTCTTTCTCTCTAAGCTCTCTGGATCGATTAGGGTCTCTCAAGGGTAAGTGTGGCCGCAAATGAAGGCCATAAGGGCCTTTAAATAGGTCACAAACCCGGACAATTAGGGTTTTCCTCAGCGACGCTGACTCGGCGAGTCAGATACCCGAGTCGTCGAGTCCATTCATTAAACACGTCACCCAGTCGCGACCCTACTCGGCGAGTTGAGGCACCAACTCGTCGAGTCCCTTCAAAATCCTCAAATTAAATATTTGAAAATAATATACCTGGAAAACCGGATGTTACAATTCTCCCCCACTAGAATAAGACTTCGCCCTCGAAGTCCTGCTCCGCAAATAGCTCGGGGTACTGCTCCCACATCTCTGACTCCGACTCCCAAGTCAGATCAGATCCCTTTCGATGATGCCACTGAACCTGCACCAGAGGAACCTCCTTGTTCCTTAGAACCTTCACCTTCCGATCTATGACTGCGATCGGCCTCTCGATGTAATTCAGGCTCGCATCCACCTGAATGTCCTCTAATGGTACTACTGTCGTCCCATCAGCCACACACTTCCGTAATAGAGACACGTGGAAGGTGTTATGGATCTGACCTTGCCTACCCTGGTGATCACCCTGAAAGGTCCAATATATCCATGGGGAAACTTTCAGCAGCACAAAATCTCCGACCTGAAACTCAAGCTCGGATCGTCGTCTGTTCGCGTAACTCTTCTGACGACTCTGAGCCGTCAGTAACCTCTGTCTGACCTGCTGAATCTGCTCGGTCGTCTTCAGCACTATCTCAGTGTCGCCCATAACTCTCTGCCCCACTTCTCCCCAACAGATGGGAGTACGACACCTCCTCCCATAAAGGAGCTCAAAGGGAGGCATACCAATGCTCGAGTGATGGCTGTTGTTATAGGAAAAATCAGCCAAGGGTAGGTATGTGTCCCAACTCCCACTGAAATCCATAACGCATGCTCGAAGCATGTCCTCTAGCGTCTGAATCGTCCGCTCGCTCTGTCCGTCTGTTTGCAGATGGTACGCGGTGCTGAAATGCAATCGCGTGCCCAACTCCTCATGAAACTTCTTCCAAAATCGGGAAGTAAAACGCACATCTCGATCTGACACAATCGAGACCAGCACTCCATGCCGAGATACCACCTCTCTCACATAGATCTCGGCCAACTTCTCTGCAGAAGAGCTCTCACTAATAGCAAGGAAGTGAGCACTATTCTTCAACCGATCCACAATCACCCAGATTGCGTCCACTCCACGCACCGTTCTCGGTAATTTGGTGATAAAGTCCATAGAGATCTGCTCCCACTTCCACTGGGGAATTTCCAAAGGCTGCAATGGACCATGTGGACACTGGTGCTCTGCCTTGACCCGACGGCAGGTCAAGCACCTCTCTACTACCCACGTGACATCCCTCTTCATACAGGGCCACCAGTAATCCCTCTCCAGGTCCAAATACATCTTAGTGGCCCCGGGATGGATTGAGAACCTCGATCTATGTGCCTCCTTCATCAGTATGTTACGAGCTTCGCCCGTATAAGGCACCCAAATCCGCCCTCGGAAAGTCATAAGCCCTCGGCTATCAGTCACAAACTCGGATACCTGCCCAATCACCCACTCCCTTTTGCGGTTTTCTGGTCTCACAGCCTCTGCCTGGGCCGCCCTAATGGTATCCAACACCGGAGTCATCACAGTCATCCTCATGCACACATCTCGTATCGAGGCACTCTCGACCATGCGGCTCAGGGCATCGGCTACAACATTAGCCTTACCCGAATGATACAGAATCTCACAGTCGTAATCTTTTACCACATCCAACCATCTCCTCTGTTGCATGTTCAGATTGGGCTGATCCATAAGATACTTCAAACTCTTGTGGTCCGTGTATATGGTACACCGAACCCCATACAAATAGTGGCGCCAGATCTTTAGGGAGAACACCACCGCCCCCAGCTCCAAATCATGGGTGTGATACCTCGTCTCATGAGGCTTCAGCTGCCTCGAAACATACGCTATCACGTGCCCTCTCTGCATAAGCACTACACCCAATCCAGATATAGATGCATCGCAGTAAACAATAAAATCCTCCATCCCTTCAGGAAGGGCTAACACTCGAGCTTCGCACAATCTCTGGCGTAGAGTCTCGAACGAGGTCTGCTACTCGGGACCCCAAACAAAATCAACGCCCTTCCGGGTCAACTTGGTGAGAGGGACAACAATCTTGGAGAAATCCCCGATAAACCTCCGGTAGTAATCGGCCAATCCCAAAAAACTCCTGATCTCGGTGGGGGATCTCGGCACCTCCCAACTCAGAACAGCCTTAATTTTGGCCGAATCGACCACAATCCTATCGTGGTTAACGAGATGCCCTAAGAACTGAACCTCTCGCAACCGGAAGTCACACTTGGAGAATTTGGCATATAGCCTCTCCGATCTCAACACTCTAAGGATCTCCCGCAAATGCTCTCCGTGCTGTTCCCTGGATCTCGAATATACTAGTATATCATCGATGAATACGATCACCGATCGATCCAGCATAGGTTTGCACACCCGGTTCATGAGATCCATGAACGCCGCCGGTGCATTGGTGAGTCCAAACGGCATCACCACGAACTTGTAATGACCATAACGAGTCCTAAATGCTGTCTTCTGAATATCCTCATCACGCACCCTCATCTAATGATATCCACGTCTCAAGTCGATCTTGGAGAACCAAGATGCACCCTGTAACTGATCAAACATATCATCGATCCTCGGTAGCGGATAACGGTTCTTGACCGTTAGCTTGTTCAATTCCCAATAATCAATACACATCCTGTGAGATCCGTCCTTCTTCTTGACAAAAAGAATCGGTGCTCCCCAAGGTGAGCTACTCGGCTGGATAAAACCCTTTCCCAACAACTCCTGGAGCTGTGAGGATAGCTCCTGCATCTCTGGCGGCGCAAGGTGATATGGCGCCTTGGCGATAGGTGCCGCTCCCGGGATCAAATCGATACGGAACTCCACCTGCCTCTCGGGAGGCACACCCGACAATTCCTCGGGGAACACATCTGGAAACTCACTCACCACCGGCACCTCAAAGACAGAACTCGGTCTCTCGGCGGCCACTCGCATATCCATCACATACGCTACAAATCATCTACAACCTTGCTGTAGACTCTGCCTCGCCCTGGCAGCCGAGCAAAATGGTGTTTCAGATCGAGTACCCTCGCCATACACCGTAAGTACTCCCCCACTAGGGTCTCGAATGGTCACCAACTGACGCTCGCAGTCTATAACAGCTCCAAAGCGACTCCACCAGTCCATGCCCACGATAATACAAACATCCCCCATCGCGATAGGTACCAAATCTATCGGAAACTCAACACCGAAAATCTCGATCGTACATCCTCGAATCACATCAGCGGAAAATACCGCCCTCTCGTCGGCTATGGAAACTTGAAGAGGTCGACTCAACGCCCCTCGTCTGTTGCTGATGTGACGGCTAAAAGCTAATGACACAAAGGATCGACTCGCACCCGAGTCAAACAATACTAGAACAGGTACAAAACTCACAAGGAAAGTACCTACGCATAATTCAATATAAGCATAACATATTTCAATAACAGGATAAGTAGAAGAATACATACTAGCCACGACATCGGGTGCTGCGCGGACCTCCTCCTTGGTCAACTGAAAGGCCCTATCGCGAGCTCTCGGAACCTCAGCCTTCACTAGCCGACTCTCTGAAGCTCGTGCAGCGCCAGGGGCAGATCCCTGTGCTGATCCCTGTATCAACTATGGGCACTCGGCCTTCTGGTGGCCAGCCTGATTGCAATGAATGCAAACCATGAACCCCTTGGGGCAATCCTTGGCTACATGCCCCTCCTTGCCACACTTGTAGCAAGCACTTGCCCGACAAATCCTCTCATGTCCCTTGCTGCACTTCCCACAAGTGTGGCCCTTCTGGCCTCCAGCCCTTGAATCAGCGGGCTTTGCCCACTTGGCCGATGGCTGAGACTGAGCCGACCGCCGATCCCTCCTCTGAGACTCCGCCTCCTCCCTGGCCTGAGTCTCCAACTCTATCTCCCTCTTCCGACCATTTGCATGGAGCTCAGCAAATGTCCGGTATGACGAGTTTGCCACGAACTCGCGAATATCCCTCTTCAGTATGCTCAAGTACCGACTCATGCGTGCCTGCTAAGAAGACACGTGCTCCAGGAAAAATAGCGCCCTCTCGTGAAACATCCTCGTAATCACCATCACAGATTCAGTCCCCTGCTTGAGGGACAAGAACTCCTGAGCCAACTGTTCCCTCTCCACCGGGGGAACGTACTCGTCTCGAAACATAGCGGTGAACCTCTCCCAAGTCACCGCGGTAAGGTCAGCAGGCGTCAAATCAGCTGTCATAGTCTTCCACCAGTCCTTCGCCCCCGAGCGAAGCTGGTTCAGCGCGAACCGTACCCTCAAATGTTCCGGACAGGAACAAGTGTAGAAACATCCCTTGATGTTAGAGATCCATCTCATTGCGGCTATCGGATCTTGTGTCCTATCAAACTCTGGTTTCTTCGTGTTGTTTAACTCCCGGTAAAGCAACGAGTCACCCCCTGTGGTCAGGCAGCAGCGACAGCTGCGGTGGCTGCAGCAGCAGCCGCCTCAGTAACAGCATCATATCGCTCGTCAAACGTCTCGATCAGTGTGGTCTTAATAGACCCAAACATCTCCTGAATAGCCTCTCGGATCGCCGCGGCCACCTCCTCATGAATCATCCTGCGGATCTCCTCATCATTGGTACCATTGATACCGATGCCCCCGTCATTGCGACGTGTAACCACCATGATATCTCTAAAACACAACATAAAATAATCAGAGACTCGATCAAGATCACACACACTAGATCACTCTTCCCTACTTGTTCCTTGGTATCCTAAGGACTCTTACTTGGATGGCTCACTGATCCGGTGTCTCCAGTAGTACGGGCCCTATACTACCTTCCACACCACATCAATATTCACCCCAAGTCCTCCTCCCAAGATCCCAGTTCACAAGTAATCTATGTCTCATTGAATACAGGCTACACCCTAGTAGACCTCTCATAAGCTCCTCCCTGCTATCTACTCACCCTCGAAGTAATTCACAACAGCAGAAACTCCTAGGCTAAGGCATCACATATCAGGCCACTCTAGTCCTAAAATATGAATTACCTAGCCTACTCTAGCATGTATAACACATCTCATAATATCATAACACATAACGTAAGGGTATTTTGGGAAATCACCGTTCGGTCGCTGGCTGATTGTACACACTGCTCTTTTCTGCTTTTTCTGGAAATCTTTTACTCTTTTTAGAAAAATTGTTTCTTTTTGAAAACTTTTCTCAATCCTCAGTTTGAGTAAAGATATGCCCGAAGGTGTATCCAAATCCCTCAAACCAAGGCTCTGATACCAACTTGCAACATCCTAAAATTTCATACCAAAAATTTTGTTTTTAATATCATAAAACATGTGTCTCATTATCAAAACCCAAATATCCATTAACAAAGTTTTCAAAATAACAAAGCAAATCCAGGATCCATAAACATTGCTCCATATCAACGATGTGTGTACAATCACGCCGGTGCCTTCCCGCGATCCTCTAAGGTACTTGAAACACATAACACATAACACGACAAGCACGAATGCTTAGCGAGTTCCCCAAAATACCATATGCACATATTAGCCACTCGAGGCTATAACTCGGGTAGACCTTCCACCCCTACCCATGATGACCATCCGGTCCTACTCTGTTGGCCTTCCGGCCCAACTCTGTTGACCATCCGGTCCTACTCTGTTGACCTTCCGGCCCAACTCTGTTGAAATTCCGGTCCAACCTTGTCGACCTTCCGGTCCGAACTAGGTAACTCATAACATAGCATATCACATAAAACATATATCACATATCACGTATAGCACATAAGACCTTCCGGTCACACATAATTACCATTCTAGGTTAGGTATAGTGAGAAGACTCATGTCGGGTAAACTCGGGTGATCTCGAACTCGAAACACTGATCTAGCCTCCGCCTAATCACATACGGAAATTACCTCTAATTAATAATGGCTCTTAAAGGCTAGACTATTCCCTTCCTATGCTCTCTCAGAAGGGTAAAAGATCATTCTACCCTTCCTGACCTCTTTCACTCATTTTGACCAAACCCTGAGGTCAACAAAAGTCAACTCCAGTCAATAGTCCAACTTTGACCATACTTGTCGAGTGCACTCGGGAGACTCGTCGAGTCCAGTCGATTCATGGCGACCCCAGCAAGCTCCAACTCGACGAGCTAACCCCTAACTCGTCGGGTCACCACCTGACTCAGTTCATCGGGACAAATCCCCGGGCTACTCGCCGAGTCAGCGGCTCAACTCGGCGAGTCTATTCAGTCCCATTTGCATTCAGAAAATTTTAGTGTAAGATACTTTCCCAAACTTCATATCTATGCTCTCAAGGCTCATTAATCACGTAAAGGTTCGATCTTTATGTCCATGCATCACACATCTAGCTCTATGTGACAAAATAACTCCCATAATGGCGTCCTAGGCTCAATACTCTTATGTGACTGCATAAAGATGGATTCTTGGGACTCTCTAGACCTCTCAAGGTCCAGATGTGATGTTTATATCTCAAAGGGACTTTACATACTTCATAACTCAACTTAAGAGAAGGTAAAGAAACCCTAAATTCATGAGATCTACTAATCATACGAAAACAGACATGGAATCATATCTTAATCAGTAGCCTTGGATGAAATAGTAGAAGATCTGAGCCCCTCTAGACAGTTTAGCTTGAACCCTCTCCTTCTTCCTTGCAAGAATGCACCAAAATGAAGAAATTAGCTTCCTCTTTCTCTCTAAGCTCTCTGGATCGATTAGGGTCTATCAAGGGTAAGTGTGGCCACAAATGAAGGCTATAAGGGCCTTTAAATAGGTCACAAACGCAGACAATTAGGGCTTTCGTCAGCAGCGCAGACTCGACGAATCAGATACTCGACTCGTCGAGTCCATTCATTAAACACGTCACCCAGTCGCGACCCTACTCGACGAGTTGAGGCACCAACTCGTCGAGTCCCTTCAAAATCCTCAAATTAAATATTTGAAAATAATATACCTCGAAAACCGGATGTTACACTTCAACCCTTTCAACAAAACCCTAGCCTCCATTATTGAAGATCTTAAGCTTTTTTTGGTGTTTTGGTGTTTTGAAGAATGAGGAAGCACGCATGGTGTATAGATCTAGCTTGCAAGCCTCGTCATCATTTTATATCTCATATTCTAGACCTTTTTAAGTGTTCAAGACCTAATATTTATTAACTTATGTTTCTATATCTAGGCTTTTGTCCTTTTTCTTCAAGTATGGGCTTATTGGAATGGTAGGATTCCATAAAATTGGCAACTTTATGGGTCCTTAAGGTCCCTTGAAGGTTATATAATTTGGATATGAAGTTTGGTTGATTTTGAATCCATGAATGTGATTTTGGTTCCATTTTCATCATTTTGACCCAACATGAGCTGAAAACATGCATTGGACGTGCATGTCTATAAATCATTGATTTTCATAATGTTCTTTGGGTTAAATTGCCATATGGAAAGTTAGAATAGGTGCGTTAAAGGAATAGGGGATTAATACATTAAGTTTCCCTAATGTAGTATTCACGATGTGCCCATATGGAGGTCACGACGTGGCGATGAGGCTCATCGACTGTTTTGGACAAACTCTGTCATGATGTGGTGGCATTACCAACATGACGTGACAATCGTTTTGATCGTAAAAGTCGTTCGTACCAAGAGATTTGGATCGAGACTGAGTTTGTTAGCCACGACGTGGCCATGGAATGGCCATGACATGGAAGTCAAACTTTTGATCTGGCTCACTTTTGGGTCAAATTGATAGTTTTGGAAGGTAGACTAAGCATTACCTCGTATGATTCAGTAGATGGCGTGTAGCATCATTTTCCTGGACTATGTAAGATAGTTAGTTGTTGACTCCATCGTGAGCTGAGTCTTCTCACTATACTTTGTAGAATGCTTGTTGTACTTGTGATTATTGCATTTTATGCTGGGTGGGGCCCGTTTGAATGCTGGGTGGGGCCCGTTATGATATGCGAGGCCCGATATGTGGGTGGGGCCTAATGTTTTTATGGTATATGGTATTTTGGGGAACTCACTAAGCTTTGTGCTTACAGTTTATGTTTAAGATGTTTCCTGTTATGTTTGGTTCCAAAGGGAGGGGCCCGACTTTATCACATTGCATCCCCTTGAGATTTATTCCGCATTGGTTGTTTTTTATTTTACCCTAATGTTTTGAAAATACTATTACTATGATTGTATTTTGGAACGAATGAATCGATGGTTTTGACTTATTTAAAATGAAAATTTTAATCAATAATTTTTGGCACGTTACACCAAATATCGCAAGCGGTGGCATGAACCACGACTTCCTAGAATTCCTCCTCTATGAGTGATACTTGGAGAAGGATTATGACACGATTGGCAACAAGCCACTCCACAAGAACCGAATTCACAGTTAGCTTGTTATCAACCAACATTTAGGATGAAGGGGCTAAATAGGTGCCATCGAAATGATCAAGCAGCTGCTGATAATTGAGGAAATGAGACATTTGATTCTTCCATAATAAGTAATTTGAGGAAGAGAGGTGGATAGTGACGAGATGATGGTGTTCATTGGAAGGTTGGAATCATGGGTATAAGAAAAAAAAAGATATTGTAGAGGATGAAGAAAAGAGAATAAAAAAATGATTAAGAGGAAGAGGAATAGAAGTGAGGGGAAAGATGAAAGAGTTAGGCTCTTAATACCATGAGATAAACAATATATATGCTAATGGTCATGGGAGTAATGCATTATATAGGGAAAAATATTATAAGTACACCCATTATAATGAATAAAGAATGCAATAAAGACTAACACATGTACATGTTTCTAATATGGAGTTCTAGAGAAGATAAAAAGATAGAAACTACAGTCTTAACCTAAACGGCTAAACCGTTTCTATATTACAAAGTGACTCGACCAAAAAATTTGTTTTAGATATTGTTTTGGTTTTGGTCTTTCTAGTTTATTTAAAGAATTAAAAGAAAAACTTGCATACAAATAAACAAGCTATTTTCGAGTCGAAATTCTCCACCCTAATCATACTCGTTTAATTTTAGTCGTCGTGTGATGTCAACTCGTTTACTTAAACATGTTAAAATATCCAACCCAAATTTTTTTATTTCGTGTCCAACTAGCGTGTCTTGTTAGTTTTTGTCACCTCTCGGCATATACTCCTTAGCTTCAATTATATGGCTTAATTACTCTTGCGGTTCAGAGTCGAAACTTGATAAACTGAAACTATTTGTAGAACGCCTTCCACCTTTTTTCTTAAATTCATTTAATGGTGCATATGTTTGAATTTAGTGTATAGATTTTGATTCCTTGAATATAATTATAGGGTTTTAAGTGTTGACAAAGAATGGTAGTGATCACAAATTTATGATATATCTTGAATGATCCTAAGGCATTGGATTGATTGTTGATGAAAAAGGAGATGGATTGAAGATGTGTGTGACATCCCTGAATTTAGGTCTTAAACTGTAGACAAATAATTCATTACGGACCTCTTTGTAATTTGACCTATTGAGTTTTAGTGCATATTTTGTAAAAAATAATAGTGTCGTTACAACTATTATGATATATGAAATGGTATCTTACTTCAATATGCGGAAAATCTCAAACGAATAAAACAACACAAACTGCATCCCTAGTTAATACCTCTGAAAAATTGAAAATTCATATTAAGTAGTTGTAGGCGAAGCTAACATTCTAGTCCCATAGCACATGCTCCCCTATTTCCAATAATATAAAGAATGTCCAAAACGGAGTACGTATGCAAAAGATACGATAGTTATATGAGAACTAACCAATAGAACACTGATTTTCTTTAAACTGCTCAAACTAGTAGAACACTGATTTTCTTTAAACTGCTAAAACTGTTTCTATCCGTTTGAGGCACTTTCACACCTTAGAGCGAAATTCCAAGAGCATTTTTGGACTCAAACTATGATCTAATATTTAATTCCATACTCGAAATTTTTTTAGCAAAACTATTCGCAGAAGTCGAAAAATCAGACGTTTCGGGTCAAATAGACGCAAAACTTTAAACCCGATTTCCCAGAGTTCTACTACTCAAAAAATTAATCCGTTATGTTTTTTGGAATCCTTGAACTCTACTCTTGTTGGGTTTTATGAACTAGAACATCCTATGGTGCACATACAACCCTAAATGCTTTGGATTTATGGTTTCTCTAATTATACACGTAATATTGTTTCCAAAGCATTAATCCTACAACTAGCATACAATAGACATAAACAACATAAGAATGAGTTATAAGATTACCTTTTGTTGTAGCTTGTTGTGTTTGGCCTTTAAGAACTTAGCACCCCAAGTGTGATGCCTCAAATGGTTCACAACACACCTAGGACAAAGGAGAACTTCGAGTGAGATGTTGCTAGCTTCAAAACCGGCTCCTATGAACTCCAAGAACACTTCTAGGCCGATTTTAGGAGCTAAGGGAATCCTTTTATAGTGTGGAAAAGACTAGGGTAACATCCATGCAAACCGTAATGCACCATGACCTTTCACATTACTTAGGCTCCATGGGTTAAACCTCTATGGACTATCCATGGACTATCATATTAGTTTAGCCCATCCTAAATAACAATTGTCCCACACTATAAGAATCATTGATTTACCAAATCAATCCCTATAATTAGTCTCTTTTGATCACAAAATTAATTCCAAATTAATTCTTGATCAATACTAATTAAATATATTAGAACTTATAATATATTAATAAATCATAAATAACCTCTTACTCAAGTATCCATCCTATCAAATTGTCTTGGTGATATGCAACCCGAAATGGAACATGCTACTCTCGGGTCAAGTACATACCAATAATAGTTATGGGCTTATACACCTAATCCAACAGTCTCCCACTTGGATAAGTCTAATAACTATTATTGCAAGTACGACTCCAAAATCCCGACTAGCAATCATAGCTCTTAAAAGCCGCTGTCGAACTCTGACCTAGTCAATGACGCGTCCATTAGATAAGGGATCATATATTCCTCCATTCTAGATATCGTATGAACTAAGACATGGATTATAATTATTCTCTCTGTTCATGTGTTGTTTCCTGATTTCAAATTTATGAAGACTGACTAATCGAACAAATCAAATCAGTCCAGGCTTGGCCAAGCACTTAGGGTTGTCATCACTAAATCATCGAAAAGCCCACAAATATCGCTTTTATCCGTCTAAGGGTAAAAGGAATGGATAAACTTCGACTCATATGCTTGCTCTATGTACTCATCAAATCACACACAACAATATGTTTTATAACACCAAGTTACTGGTGTGTTAACATATCATCAATGTGCAACCGACTTGTAAACTACAACTCATGTCTCTCCGTTTGAAGAATATAAGATACTATCATCTCACCAATCACTTGTGATAAAATCCATGAAGTTATTAGATGAGCGTGGGTTTAATCCAATACTCAGACCTTATTATCACTCATGAATGTTGTATCAAACTTTTGCTATGTCTAAGCACTTAAGACAATCTACAATCCAAGTTCATGACAGTCTTGCCTCAATACTTACTTCCAAAGTATGATCGACTGTGGATAGTTTGAATAATCTTATTATTTGGGAAGTCAAAACATGCAAAGTGAAACACAAGAATAATCGAATCTAATATGGTCTCAGAACTTATGAATATAAATAAAACACCTTTTATTTAATCACCATATTTATTACACATCATTCATTGTATAATGTTTTGATTAATCAACTTAATACTTGAATTGAAACAATAGTTATCCCATGCTCCAAGCATGTGAACTATGTTTGCCTATGGTCCTTTCTTTGTGAAATAGATCAATTGAAAAATATTTCCATTGATGCTCATTTCACAATTCCAAATCCTTATTGCAAGTGTAAGAATTCCAAATTCTTGTCACTTTAAGATTCTAAACTATCATGCAATAATTCCTTTTGTAATGTATAGGTAACAAAAGCCACAGAGACTTGACCAACGATATTACAAAAAATTTCCACTGGAGATTGATAAGAAAGCAATTCCAAGGAAACGAAGTCTCAAATTCAAAGTACATTCCTTTGAACATCCTTCTTGCATAAAAGTTTCTAACCTACACATAGATTCTTAATATCCAACTCCCAATATGGAAACATTTCAATATTTGCCATATGACAACTCATTATTAATAGAATCCTGTCTATTCATAATAATGTCAATATGATCCATCCATTACTATACTTCCAACTGTCCTTAAGCGACAAATCCTTGGCGAACCTTAGATTGTCCTTGACAGTTGTTTAACCACTTTAGTCATACCTGGTTCTAGTCCTTTTTCCCTCTTAATGCCCTAGGCATTTGGAAAATTAGAACACGAGAATATTATAGCATATGCAATCGATCTTATAGTCGAAGCACATGGGATACGATTCATGATGTCTTACATAAAGACATGATACTTGACCAGTCTTTTGCTATAATATTTATATATATATATATATATATATATATATATATATATATATATATATATATATATATATATATATATATATAAATTTTCCAATGTTGAAATATTTCAACCTGGTATTCACATATATCCTTGACTAAGTTTGGTTAATACTTTAGTCTAAACTTTTAGATTTGTAATAAAGTATAAGTTCATCTCCCTTAATTATAGCCAAACAACTTTTCAAACTCTGCAACTTTGCGAATTGAAACTTTTGTTTTCTATAATTAGTATTGCTAACTCGCAACACTTAACCTAATAATTGTTCTCCCACTAGCATAATAATTACATTCTTATTAGCATAACACTTATTCTCCCACTAGCTTTGACATGTACTCAGAAATCAGCTGGACTTTTAGAAATCAATACTTATTGACTTTCATTACCAAAGTTCAGATTTCTGATACAAGATGCTTCGATAAGACTTTATCTAGGCTTCTCAATATCATACACCTTTCCTTAGATAGCTCACATGTGTGTCTTAACAATTTTAGAACTTACAGTAATAAGTCTCAAATGTTTAGACCTTTTGTCATTTCTCACAATTCAAACTATGAAGAGGAATGCCATAATCATAATCGAATTTGAGAATGCAATTAACACAACTTCTATCTCCTTAAAATCTACTTAGTGAAAGCATTTCCTCACAATCATTTTCATGAAGTGGAGAGAAATCTTATAACACTTAGATTTTATGGTGTATGTGTTCCTATCCATGTGAATCTGTCATTATCATATGACAATGTCTAAGACTAATTGAAATTCATATGGACTGAACCTGTTCAATCTTAATTTCTTGCCACCTGGCAGCACAAGGGACTACCATGTCTTCCAAGTTGTTTATCATCTCACCCTCAGTGACCAATGAATCTTCACTTATCAAGGGGCTTTTCCTTATGCGAAGAATTGCGAACTCAATCTTGTAAGCATAACCATATTTACTAAACTTTAGTAAAACATGACGAATAGTATTATCGTTCTTTGTGGTGGACCTGAATTGTTGTGGTGGACCTGAATAGTACACAACCAAGTGTACCCGATTCCCTGATCCTTCACTTGACTCACATATACATGTGAATAACGATGTAGTCTAAATTTCTTAAAGATGAAAATTCTCATTCATCACACAATACTAGTTGCATGATTCCAAGTTTCTGTTCAACTGAAACTTTGGTGATGAGAATTTTTCCTTATTTGGTAAATTAGACACCACCACAAACGAAAGAATCAAATCCAATTTTCAATATTGCTAAAAAAAATATAAACACAAGTTTTCACAAATGCCATTGCAAGGAGATACAAAATAAGATAAAATCAAAATTTTTCGTTATTGATAAAATTGCGGAAAAACTTTTCCTTACAATGCAATTACAAATGAAAACTATGTTATTACAAATTTCTAAGCAATCTATCATAACTCTTAAGTAGCAGCTCAAAAATCCGATCATCGAATCAGGCGATCAAAAAACCATCTCTTCACAATCAGATTCAGCTTACTCTTCCTTTAAGCTTCCTTTCTTCGATCCTACAAAACATCAAAATGCGAACTTGTCACATCATGTATTAAGAATCTACAAATAGGAACTTAATAGAGTCAGATAGTGGACTTACCTGAAGCAAAGTCAAACACTTTGACTTTAGGATCCTGATGATCCTTCAGGTAGATACGGCAGCTTCGTAACCAATGCCCCTTCTCTTGGCAGTAGAAGCAAACAGACTCTTTTGGAATGGCACATGGGACAATCTCAGACTTAGTCTTTCTCTTTACCATTTGGTCAACCGGTTGACTATGGTCGATCCCTTTCCATTACGAAGAGAAGACTTTTCTGGACTTCCAATGTTTCCATTAACCATGGAAGTTTGGGAAGTAGATCTTCCAATCTAATTTTCTTTTCCAGTGCACCAAATCATTTTTGATTCAGCAGCAATTAGCAGATAGGTAAGATCAATAAGGGACATGTCGCGGTCTGTCATATAGTAATCTTTAATGAACTCACCATATGACTTAGGAAGTGATTGAAGAACCAAGTCAACAACCAACTTCCTTGACACAACGACTCCTAACATTACCAGCCTTTCAATGTGTGACTTCATCTCCAAGACATGTGTATACACAGACCTTCCATCTTGGTGTTTGCTTGCCAATAGGGCTTGAGTGACCTTGAACTTTTCAAGTCGACGAACATGTGGGTTAGGGATAACTATTGGAGTAGGTGAAGGAAGTGAAGTATGATTTCGGGGAACATCATCTTCATAAGGAAAACTTTTCCAAAAGATTTGGGAAGACCGTAGTTGTTTGACCTAAACATCTATAATGGGAGAAATTCAAGTTAGTTGATTTAAGTCCTTAATATAACACACAGACCCAACACAATAATTTAGAATTCGGAAGAGGGTTGTCGTAATCCAATTGCAAATTATTTGAAGGTAGGTAAATGACGATTTACCAATTTCCACCATGAAAAATGAAAATGAACTTTAGGTTTTAAATGAATTGGAATTCCTAGATCTTTTGAGATTCATTGAACTTTTCAATGGCATGTTTAATCTCGATTATGCCCTTCAAGTTTGTGACTGGGATGCCGAGGATCACAAAAAAGGTGTGAGTAACCATGCAAATTAGCTTAGTACACTCAATGTTACAAAATCACCTAATCAATGTGCCGGTTAACCACGCATGCTCCACTGATCTATGATTATCATCAAGCTACCCTTTGCCACGCACTGTCAGTCCCATATTAGTCTGCCAGTTAACCACACACGCTCCACTAACGACTTAACAAGGTGCAAAGTGCAATTTCATGGGTTAGCACCGAATTCACATTTTCCTAAAGTAACTAAGATTAGGAATTTAATAAAAGTTTAGTTACTTTATAATAATCATTATACTTTTAACGAAAATTAATGTCCTATCCTACCCGTTCGGCTAACGACCATCCACCAGTCAAGGAAGCGGTGGGTGAGAGTGGACACCCATTAAACACCCATTTTATAGGCAGTAACCTTATACCCCCTTATAGACGGGCTTCGTGAATGAGGCCTACTAACGGTAAGACTGACTTGTCTTATACATATATATATATATATATATATATATATATATATATATATATATATACATATATATATATATATATATATATATATATATATATATGTATGTATATATATATATATATATATATATATATATATATATATAAGTATTAAACTTTTAATATTATAATAGTATAAGGGTGTATTTTAAACTTTTAAAATATTTGATGGTTTAATTAATAAATTATACTCTTAATTTAATTAAACTTAAACCATGTCTTCATTATGGATTTATTAATCTACTCTTTTAATTAAACACTTTAATTAATTTAATACAATCCATAAAAGTTAACTTGAACTACTCAAAAGAAAAACATCAAGGTTCAATAATATAAAATTTCAAAATTAAAACCTATTTAATCAATTTTTAAGTTATGAACCCAAGACTTGCACCTTTTAATTATAAGACTTATAGAAATCAATGTTTCATAATTTGAGACTTTTCAAATAACAAAACTTTAGGGAATTTTTTGTAACTCTTGAAAAAACTTTTGAGTTCCAAACTTGATGAAAATATTTGTAACTCCATAAAAACTTTTGAGTTCCAAACATGATTACAAGATTTTTAACTCCATAAAGCCTTTTGAGTTCCAAAACTTGATGGCAAGTTTTGTAACTCCTAAAAAAAATTAGATCAAATTTTAAAACCAATAAAATAATCATCATTTTATCTTTTACAAATTTGACTTAATGCAACTCTTATAGTAAGATAACTTCAAATCAAATTTTACAAACAATTAGCTCATTATATAAACTAGTAAAAATTTTAAGATTTGACAATTTACCTTTTAATTGGATGGGATAATCATTACCATATCAGAAAAAACATATCTTATGACACAAAACAATTTGTGGTAATGATCCTAATCCAAAACAGGCCAAAAATCCTGAAATTCTGCCACCAGACAGTGCAACTCGTTGAGCCAGCTTATGAACTCGTCGAGTTGATCATGAACTCGTCGATTTCATCTATAGACTCGGCAAGTCGGCCAGTCAGAGTCCAGGAAAATTTATTTTTCAGCTTTGAAAAATTACCAAGCATCAAATATAATAGAAAACAATCCTAGGCTCTAAGACCACTGTTGCGTTTTATGTACTAGAACATCCTATGGTGCACATACAACCCTAAATGCTTTGGATCTATGGTTTCTCTAATTATACACGCAATATTGTTTCCAAAGCATTAAGCCTACAACTAAAATACAATAGACATAAACTCCACAGATCGATTTCATTTAGGAATCATTAGTAATTTTAAGAAACAAATGAAATCAAGTCAACAGTAAGTACGGGAATAAAAAAAAACGATGAACAAAGAATGGAGGAGCAACGAATTCAAGATATGTCTTTTACAGATGGGTTGATTGTAATAGCATTAAAGAAACGATCGATATTCAAACGTTTACAAACAATAGCATCAGTAAATCATCGAATTGTTAATTTTGACAAGCAAGGAAATATCAAATTGAACACAGAATTAAGACGCAATCGGAGACTCAGATGTAATATTAGGGAAAAAGAAAATTGGATCGACATTAATCATATGGATCATGAATAGTTAATCGACCAAAAGATTGGGCCAGATCAAAAGAATATACGAACATATCCAATTGGGTCGAAAAAAATAATAAAATTAATTGATTTTTGGATTGAGCTAACAAACTGATCCAATATGAACAGAAGAACGAATCAGATTAAAAAAAAATACCATATGAACAGTAGAAGAGTGCCATAAATCTTCATGAACAGTAGCTTGAACATAATTTTGATTCCAATACGCCAAAACACCAATAATCTTCAATAACTTGTGCAGAAAATCATCAAACCAAGAAACGATACATCAAAAATCAACAGGTGTTCAAAGACCCGCTCTGATACCAGTTGTTGGGATTAAAACCCTAATTGTTATTTGATGAACAAGATGCGGAAAATAAGAACACACACAATAAAGAAGATATGTCGAATGATCACTCAATTTATTCAAAACATGAGGAATAAATTACACTTTCAGAATAGACTAAAGAATCTAACTCTACATAAGAAACCTCACAACGTTTGGCGGCTACATTTTGCCTCACTCTTAACCCTAATTATGAATAATACATGACTATTTATAGGGAAAAGACAAGTCTTGGGCTTTTAACCTACACTTCATCAAGGGGGCCCATTGCTATAATCCATGGAGTACTTTGAACCCTACAACTTTGAAACGTACCTCTTTATAAAAGCGAGTACGTTACACTTCTAACTATATACCAGAACATACTCGGCTTTTATAAACTCTATGCAATTCATTATGCCTAGTAACTTATCCAAATATAAGTGAATGCTGAGAGCTATTCACATACCTTAGTTAAGGGCTTATAGTGAGACACTATTCATTAACTAAGTCTAAATACTTAGCATGCCCACACTACTATAACCGTTAATCCCTAGAGCGAGATACATATGTATAGATCTATACGGGGTTAACATCCTCACCTATGGTTACTAGCTACAACCTCGACCGATCAATAGAAGTGGTTCATAAGTGTTTACTATCATTACTACGACGTACAATGAAGCGTTGTAAGGGGTACATTCAGTCACATAGCTCGGTTATTGGACCTACTATAAACATCAACTACAATTTCTCTCTTTCTCTCTCACTACAAACCATGGGATTGGTTCCTCTCTCAAAACAGTTTTTAAGTACGAATTTACTTATGCAAAGACATCTTTTCGTTTTCAAATTTTATTCAAAGTCTCTTTACAAACACATATTTAAGTATGGTTTTACTTACAAAAAAAATATACTTTTTAAACTTTTTGAAAGTATTACTGTTGTTTGCAGAAAACCTGTAACTTCTCACCAACCTTGTGTTGACCCTCAAAACGACATGTATTCTCAGGAATTAGAAATCAAGCACTACAGAAGACAGATTAGCCATGGATTTCTGGCAATCTACTTTACTAGCTTTTTTTATGTTTGCCTACGTGTTTAAGGCAATTCATGTATTATACTATTATCTGTAAGAACCATATAATCAAACTTCCATATGGAATACAAATGTTGTTTTGTTTATTGTTGTACTTGTGATATAGATTCAGTTTACCTGTGATCCATGAACTAAGTCGCATAGCCCAACATGTTCTACTGCCTCGACCAAGGGTTGTGACAGATTGGTATCAGAGCTAAATTGGCTATAGAGAACTTGTATCCTTGAAAGAGGATTAAAAGTATAGAAACAAGCTCCTAATAAAAGTATTATTATTAATTACACTACTTCTTGACTATTTACATGATGATGTAACTGGTTTGAAGGGCCTCTTGGGTTGCTGGATTTAGAACAACTATATGCTAAAATGATCCAGCTATCCGGTGCTTCATGTATGACCCTCACCCGTACTTATTAGTCTTAGAGTACAAAACAAAAACTAATAATACTACAAACCTCACCAACAATAATATATAAGACTTATATATATATATATATATATATATATATATATATATATATATATATATATATATATATATATATATATATATATATTCTATTATATTAAGCATATTCAGTATTTCTTGAAAATTAAGAGGTACAATTAAAATGGCTTAATATACAAACCTCTAATGCAATACCATACTTTACCAAACATACCTTAAATAAGGTATGTTTTTACTGTACTTAAATAACATAACTTAAATAAGATTTGTTACTTATGTAACTTGTCGAGTAGGAGGTTATTATCAAAGGAAACCCTAATTTCTTCATTTCTCGGTATATATCAATGAAAAATCCAATAGGCACAACCAATGTATGGCTTCAAGTTCTTGATCGATTGGTTAAGTAAGTATGGTTTATGTTTAAGTGTTCGCACGTTACCTCTTCAAACTTTTTTTTCTCCAATCATTATTAAGTTTTTTTCCAATCCTCAGTTCATTACATCCAAATTCCATTCGTTCTGTCGGTCAACAAGACTTCTCGATTTTCTCTATTATCGACGAAGCATCTATAATGACAAGGTTGCTCAAAAGGTTATGGCTGGTCAAATGGACTAGGTGAGTTCTTTTATGCCCATATTTGTGTATTAATCCATTTTGTGTATTAATCAATTTGGGCCAGTTAAGTCTTTTGATATGGATACACTTTTGCAACAGTCATATGTGTCATTGTAGGGCTAAATGAAGTTCTCTTTGACAACAGTTTCATGCTTTTGTTAATTATCATTACCAACTTTGTCTAGAATGTATGTGTTTATTTCTTATTTACGGATCGCAACATGACTGTAATGACAATAGAACTAAATATGTGATGAGATATTGGATTATGTATCTTATATGATTATCACCACAGGATTTATTTTGGGTGGGAAACTAAATAAATCCCTAAAATATGTTCCATGAATTGCAGTGGACTAGCATCGTAAGGAAACAATTTCATTTTGCAATAATTTTTATCCTGGCAGCAAAATTCTCAAGCCTTGGTGGCATATTTGTGGAAGCTAATGTGATGGTTGCGAACCTTCCATGGAAGCTCAATTTCCATGTGTTGTTATAATCATGGCATATGTGATCAAGCTAATTAACTTAATCTAAAAATAATTGTGCTTTTGTTACTTTGAGAGATTAGTATATGTTATTTTGCATGCCAAGTGTTTGTTAATTAGCTGCTTTTTCATTCAAAAAATGTAATTTTAGTGGCACAAGATATGGTTCATCTTTCATCGGTAAATAGCCCGAGGTTGTAAACTATAATTTTATAATAAGATATGTTATATAAATAAATTATAAGTTCATACGTAAATATGTTGAATATTTCAGTGTTGCGTCTTTTGGCCCTTCTACTTAGTGTTTTGTATATCCGGGTTGGGCCTGTCCACCCGTGTTTAATGATTTGGGTTTTACTATTTAAGGTGCATTCATGCATCGTGTGTATGGTAATCTTGTCATTGATAACTCTACAAAGCCTCTACAGTAGTAATTTTTCATTGATTTCTTCTGAGGCTGTGATTTATAATCATTCCACATATTCTTGATTCATATTCTGTTTTTGATTTCTTTTACTTGTTTGAATCTAATCGATCTTAAGAGTTTTCAACTCATCAATTGGTATCAGAGTAGGAGACTGTGTAATCTATACGCATCTCTTCTGTTGAAAGAGTTTTTTAGGGTTTCCACTATTATTAGATCTGGGTCAGCCGTCATCATTATTATCGACACTGATATTTGATCATTATATTACCCAAAAACCATTTAGTTTGCACATCTGATTCATACAGGTTTTATCGATCTCTATTCATGACAGACGATTCTCACGTTAACTCAATAAATATTTCAAGCAACATTGGATCTGCAACCAGAATTCCCATTCTTTTCCCAGTGATTATGAAGTGTGGGAATTGCATTTTAAAGACTACGTCCTTGGGCTTGAAGACAATGGGTATTTGATCTGGGAATCCATTACTGTCCAGACATTTACTCATACAGGAACAAGAAGAGAAATCAAAACTCAAGCCGGCAATAACAAGCTTCTTCTTGATGTTAAAGACGTATCACAAGATGAGAAGGATAGGTTGATAAGCAACGTTAAAGCGATGAGAGTCATCAGGTTTTCTTTGCCACCAGATACTTTTCATTTAGTTAGTTCATTATATTACCCAAAAACCATTTAGTTTACACATCTGATTCATACAGGTTTTATCGATCTCTATTCATGACAGACGATTCTCACGTTAACTCAATAAATATTTCAAGCAACATTGGATCTGCAACCAGAATTCCCATTCTTTTCCCAGTGATTATGAAGTGTGGGAATTGCATTTTAAAGACTACGTCCTTGGGCTTGAAGACAATGGGTATTTGATCTGGGAATCCATTACTGTCCAGACATTTACTCATACAGGAACAAGAAGAGAAATCAAAACTCAAGCCGGCTATAACAAGCTTCTTCTTGATGTTAAAGACGTATCACAAGATGAGAAGGATAGGTTGATAAGCAACGTTAAAGCGATGAGAGTCATCAGGTTTTCTTTGCCACCAGATACTTTTCATTTAGTTAGTTCATATGACACAACAAAAGCTATTTGGGATAGGCTTAAAGAACTGTATTCAACTGATGCTGATCTTGAGCATTCCACCCAGACTCTTCTGTTTTCAGAGTTTTGAGCATTTGTACAAAATCCTGAAGAGAGTCTGGATCAAACTTTCAATTGCTATAATCATCTTCTCAGTAGGATGATGAAGCACAGTATTTGACGTGAATGTTAGGTGCAAAGTTATCCATGTATGACTTTGTAAATGGGTTGACTTTTGTAGACCCACTTGCATGTGGAGCAATAGCCTTATGACTTATGAGATAGAGATTGAGTGAGAGACATGTAAACACCTCTATATAAGGTGGGTTCATACCACTTATGGAGGTATGCTTGAGGGATGTAACATTGAGAGAGTGTGTGTGTGTGTTATTTATGTGGATTTAGATCTAGATCCCTTTTTGTGTGACACCATACATAATAGAATACATCTCTTAAACACCGAAATTACCATGTTCATTGTGTGCTCTTTAATTCCGCATGCCAAACCATTGTTCATAAATCACTACATTTGGTATCAGAGCGGGTCTTCAAAGATCAACGTGATTTTTTGAAGAACGATTCTCGGTTTGGCAAACTTTGTCACAATTGGAGCATTTATGGTGAGTCTATCTCTATGATCTCTCTAAATATTATTGATTCGTGCGTTGCGTTTATGATTTTTGATCGTTTTGTCTCGGTTGGATCGAATTTGTTTCAAGCTCGATTGTAGATCCAATCTATTTTCTTACATACATCAAGCTAAAAAAAAGACCTAATCCATTTTGTAAAGGATTTAATTCATTAATGCTCATTTTTTTTAATCCAAATTCAAGCCCAACAAAATTCGATATGATTGTTCATGGAACTTTTTGAGCCCAATCATTTAAGTCTCGTAATGTTCATAAATCATTTTAAGCCCAACTTTCAGTCCAAGGTTGATTGTAATCAGAATACTGAAAGTCAAATTGTATCTCATATTAATTGATATTAATATGTTTGTACACTTACATGGCCGAGTTGTACATTTGTTCCAAGTCTAGGTCCATTCTTCGTCTGTTGCTCATTCATCGATTGTTCATTAATTGGTTGTTCTTGATTCTCGATTTCATTCCTTTATCTCTAATAATCATTTGTTATTGATTGTTAATATGAGATTGGAAATCGATTTCGTATGATTTTTAATATGACGAAATCAATTTTATTCGAGCTATATTTGAGAAATCGGAAATTGATTTGTTGATCTTGTAAATCATTGTCAAGAATAGTTGAAGGTGATAAAGAACTGATGAATCAATGAATCGAGAATGAAATGAATCAGAGTATGAAATTCAACTAAGTATGCGAGATTGAACACCGGATGTAAATATGATCTTGTTTCAGCTTTATTACGCTTTCAGGTTTACAGAGAATAAAAGACAGGTCTGTAAAACTCTTATCTAACCTCTAGTAAAGTTCCCTATTTATAGGAAATAGAAAGCGTACAAAAAATATACTAAGGCATAAACTCTAAGCTTCGTATAAAAGAGCCTTAGTAAAATAGATTACAAAAACATTCGAAGAGCACATAATATACTTCGACTAATTACAACAAAATTAACCCTTATAATCTCCCCCTTTGTAATCATAGTCAAAGTCTTCAGTTAGTAAGAAGCTGGATGGAGTACAGCATCACTCTTCGAACTTCAGTATACCAAGATATGATCTTCTTAAGTTCCTTCTTATCCCCTTCGTTATTCTTCTTGCATTGATTCATACGAACAATTAAGTTCGTATATTGTGAAGCTGAATACCTTTCCACCTCACCAGCCTGGAATAAGAAGCGTTTTGATTTCCCAGCCTTGTCCTTCCCTGCGAAGACTAAACCGAATGGCTTCAAGCAAATTTCACCATCGGCATACTTCTTCAGATCTGCTTGAGTCTTCGTAGGTGCCATGGGAGCAGTTATCTCCAAACCTTTAGCCGCAGCTAACTCAACATCAGTCATGGCGAAGCATTCGTAGTAATTTTCGATAAAAATCTTGATATGAGCAACTCCAAGCTTGTATTCATCAGGTTCTGTATTTTGGAGATAAGAAAAAGATCTTTCTTTCAACAATAATGCAACTTGTATAAGGTCATACAAGTTCATTAATGGGAAGTCTGCAATAGTAAAATCACAAACTTTTCCATTTGCTCTGGCCACCACATACTTAATAATTTGGTCTGTGTTTTCAAAAACCACATCCTTCTTTATACTGATCACCTTCTTTATCTTGATCAGTGACCATACTTCTTATACAGGCTTTGCCAAAACAACATGATAACGAATTTTCATGTGTGTACCTTCATCCTTCTTTTTGAATTTGCCTTCGGCTTTGAACTGGGGCATGATGAACATCATCTCATTGATTGGAAAATCCAATTGGCTTGCATCAGTATTCGTAACTATGTAGCTCTGTTTTGGCTTCTTTTCAAATGAGTACATATGATTAAATGCAAACTTGGCTTCGATTGTTTCGTAGTTATAGTGCTTTGATGGATCACCGTTATTCATGCCTGGAGGATCACTTGCTCTTTGTGTCATTATGCTCTGAATCAATCTCATCCTCTCCAATTCTGCCTTAGCCTCAGCCTTCTTTTCTTCCTTTGACTTCTCAATTAGAATGGTTTTTCCTTTATCCTTCGAAGCTGAATCTTCTATCACATCTTTTGATTTCGAACCACTTCCACCAACATCAGCAGATTTACCAATCACAATACCTTTTAAAATTGGTCTTGTAATTGGCACAGTTGTTACTACTGTCGAAGTAATCGGACCAGCAGTTGCTATGATTGGCTTCGTAGTTGGGATCTTTGAAGAAAATACCCTTCCCACCACCTTCGCATCATCAGTACCAGCCTTCGTATCACCCCCCTTCCTTTCTCCCCCTTGCACCACTGTGAAAACAGGTGGGGCATCTGTTGTTGGAAGAAGGCTGGATATGCGAGAAAGAGGAGCCAACTGTTTATGAAGTATATCTTCGAACTGAGAAAATTTTTGTGACGGAAAATCCGAAGATAGTTGAGAAGATGAGACTGGTTTTGTAGATAACTCTTTGAGCTCCTTTAATAAAATGATGACATCCATAATTTTTTTTTCAGTTGTAGAGAGTTGAGTAAGTTGTGGACTCAAACTTTCATACAACTTGACAAATTTTGTCACAACATCACATATGATGTCAACCTTCTGATTGAGAGAAGCATAGTCCTTTCGAACACATGCAATCTCTTTTTGCATATCTTCACGAAGCTCTTGGAGTTTGAAGTTGACATCCTCACGAACCTTCTTGACGTCTTGAACAAACAATACATGACGTTCCTTGGCCACCATTCGCAACTCCTTCAAATCTCCTTCGAATGTGGACTTTTGAGAATTCACCCTCAGCTCATTTTTTTGATCACACAAATCAACCTTCTCCAAAAGGCGAGAATCAGAGTCTTTGATCATACCGGAAACTTTCTAAGTGATCCTTCCTTCTAGCAACTTTAAGAAACCATCAACCTCTAAACTTGACACAGAATTACCTCCCCCAAGATCTGCTTGTGTTTGAATAATAGAATTCAGCTTCGTATTCAAAATTTTAAACTGCTTCATTGTCATAAGCATATGATCTGGGAAATCAGCTTCGTCTTCATCAAATACCAAGTTCTCAAAAGTTCCTCCAAAACCTTCAGATTCATTTTCAGTCTCCATAAAAATAGATTCTTGAATGGGTGAAGTGGTTGTGGGTGGATCAGTTGATTGAGAAGAGAACAGAGAAGTAAAAGGATGATCGATGATATTTTTGAAGGTTGGTGAATCTGTAGTGGAAGTAATGGGTATGATAGGTGTGATTTGTGGAGGAAAAGAAACAAAAGTTTCTGAGGTAACATTCTCTGGTTTACCTTGATCATCTTTCATCACACATTCCTCACCCATAGTGACATTTGCATCCATATTAGATACGTGTGCAAGAATGTCTGAAGTTCGTGCCTCCTCAGTAGATGACTTGGCAATCGAATCTTCGGGTGGAATAACTGTTGTTTGTGCAGGAGTGGAAGAATCTTTTTGGAGATTTACCTTAGGAGTTTCTGGAATCCTTTCATCTTCATCATCTGTAGATTCTATAGAGATGACCATATTTCTTGTCTTCTTCTTCTTCTTCTTTGAGATATGTTTAGCCATGTCTTCAGCCCTTCGTTTCTTCGATGATGGAGAAACAGGCGCTGGAAGTTCACGAATAAGTACTCCCTGATGAGAAACATGTGGCTTTCGTACGACATTAGTGATTGGAGACCGGCTCTTGTGCTTCGACTTCATTTTGATTCTTCGAAAGACACCGGTTTTCGAAGGAATTATCTCTTTTTCGTGAGTTTTAGGACCAACAGACATAGGTATTGTTGTTTCAGCAACAGAAACTTCATGTAACACAGGCTCTTCAACAGTGATTGTTTTCTTCTTTGGAATCTTCACAGACTTAGACTCCTTGACTGGTTTTTCAAAAGAACCAGTTTCAGTCTTATTCGTACGTTTTGACCTAGTCTCCTCCTTTGCCAATAGAATCCCAGTCTCAACAGTAGTATCAATTGTTTGCAAATAATTCACTAAGACTGTATTCGTTGGATCAACACGTTTGAACATCGCATTAGGAATACGAGCTACAAACGGAAACGCATCAGCATCATCAGTTGCATCCTTCGGGCAACTATAAACATGAAAAATTGTTTTTTCTTCATCATTTGAGACCAGAATCCCCTCCTTTTCATAAAAATACTGTAAAATCAAGCTCCAATATCTTGCACACGAAATGCCATGAAGAGCATTCGTGTTCTCTATAATTTTTAGAAATTCTTTCCACAGTTGAGTAGAATAATCCACATGTAGATCATAGTAAAGCTCGACAACCATGGCATAGACCTCAATGCGTCCCTTGTCAAGACCAACCGTTCTTCCAGTCAAACACCTCAAGAAAATCCCAAACAAAAAATTCCAAACACTGGGAAGACCAGACTTCTTGAAGTCAGTAATATTTGACAGTTGAGGTTGATGTCCCATTTCATTCAACATATTGACAATTTGTGGAAATGAAAAACTGATATATGGAGGTGAATTTGGGATTTCCAAAATCTGACAAAAAAGTTTCTTGGATAATCGGACCTTTTTATCATTGACAAGGTTGAAAGTAACTGCATCAAAAGCTTTTGCGTATGTAGCAGTAGATCCGGCTTGAGAAAGCCGTGAAAGTGGAACAGAGAAAGAACTGAACATAGCTTTTGAGAGAACTGAACTTTTCAACGCAATGACTAGCATTTTGAGTTCTTCAGGGTATTGAGAAACATTAGCCTCCACTTGATAATTCGTACTCTGAATCTTCATAATCGGTAAGGAAGTAACATCGTCAGTGGTGTGAGAAGGATTGGCATCAGGATGAGCAGAAGTCGACATTGTTAGGGTTTGAAAGCTTGGTAAAGAGCAGAGAGAATTTGGGAATTATTGTGTTTGAAAGCGTAAACTGATAATTGACCCTTGAATCCCCTTTTATATGTAACCCTGAATTTTGAAATAAAAGCGGGGTGTGCATTTAATGAAAGCTGACGTGTCCCCTAGAAAACCGCGTCATGATGACGATAAAGTGACCATGCGTGATAAAGTAACTGTCACGTCTCCTCAAAACCCGGACAGAATACAAAACGTCCCCTCCAACAGACTAGTTTATTTGCCCCAATAGAATAGTAACCGTCGGAACTCTTCGTATGGAAGTAGGGCTCTTTTACTTTTGGGTTTTAAAGTAAAGTCATTTCCCAGATGTTCGAAATCATCAGCCTGAGTTGGTATTACTCAGAACCTCAAGGATTTCGTGTGTGCAGTGTTCCAAAGAATTAGATGAGAAGAAATAAAAGAAAATTTTGGAAGTCAATGATGTCAAAATTTCAATTTGACACGAAGGCAGTTAAAATCCCGGGCAAAGGTTGCTTCGTTAATCATCAAGAGAGATGATCAACAGCTTGTGTATTTTCTCGTGAATTACAATCGAATACTTGTAGAGAAGTATCGAAGGGCATCTTTTAAAAGGCTTCGTAGGTGGCTTAATGAATTTCGTTACATATCATCCTAAACATAAGGTGATTAATTGTAACAGAAATTACTTGTTTGACCAGTGTAGTCAGTGACAAGTATGCTTTGGAAAAATATTAAGTAACTTTGGGTTTCGAAAGAAACTCACACGGAAATCATATTCATAAAAAAAATTGTGTGCTGGATCCTCTTTGGTAACAAACATCGTGGGTTTCAAATGTTTGATCAAGACCACTCATAAGAAAAGAATATGATTTGAAGTTTCGAATGTAGGTACAGAAACAAAACTTTCGTTAAAATCTGGAACATAGTTCCCCGTCAATTCCTTAAAAGTGTAGATATATGGGTTTCACTTTCATCACGGTCTCATAATGTCAGATCATCAACACAGATGTTTGATATGACTAAGTCTTGATTGGTTTGATCAGAGACCTCTTTGACATATGTCTTCGTGTGTGATTGTGTAAGAATTTTTAGATGAAAAATATTGATTGAAGACATGACATGTACCTCTGTTATATTTGGACCAAACAGTAAACTCTTAACTCATTTGAGAAGAGTCAGGTAGCTCAGGAGACTAATGTGAATACAAGCCTGATCGGGAAGAAATCTCCGTACAAAAAATTTCATTAAGGCTTTCGAACACACACATTGAGTCATTGGAGGCTTTGGTCAACATGCAGCAGCATGCTTCTAGGGACATGTGACAACCCGGAATTTCTATTCTGTACAACCATTCACTTCAATAGGAGTCAAAACTGTTTCTGCTAATTTTCAAGCTTTTTGGAATAAGTTTGAGTATTTGAAGATTAGTACTTCAGGAGATACCAGGAGAGAGGATGCTCTAGGGTTTATTGTGCAACAATAAAGTCCCAAAGCTCCAAGAGTTTGGAGTTTACGGCCTAAACAAAGGTGTTTACGGCCGTAAACCCTAAATTGGGGGTATATATATGACACTTGGTCATTATTTACCATTTTTCACAAATTTAAGATCCAAACTCAATTCTCTCTCAAGTATCATCCAACAATTCCTCAAGATCTTCAACTTGTAAGTGTTTCTAGCCCTATTAAGTTGATATATTACTTAATCTAGTAATTTAACACACTTCCATCCGTGAAATCATTCCAAAAGGTTAGATCTTCAAGTTTCACCAAGAACACCAAGAACACACACTAGTGTTCTTGGACTTTTAGCACCTTTTCAAGCCTCTATCTTGTAAGTACTTCTATCCTAGAGTATCATAAGGCTTGTTACACTTCTAAACATCAAGAAAACACCCAAGAAAGTTAAGATCAAAGGTGTTTACGGTCCAAGATGTTCTTGGACCGTAAACCCTAAAAAGGGTGCCAAAGTGTGCCCTAGTCCCTTCTAAGCCTTGGAAACTAGCATAGATCATTTCCTTGATGAGCTTAGCACTTGAAAACATCAAAAGACCATAAACCATATGGGTTTACGGCCATAAACGCAAACGAAAATGGTCTAAGGACCGTAAACTCCAATTAGGAGTGAAAAGGTGCCCTAATCACTTCCATAAGCTTATACCTCAAGTAGAAATGCTTCTAAGGACTTGTAGAGCTTCAAAACAACATATGGTCAAAGAAGCATGAGTTTACGGCCGTAAACTCATGGGTTTACGACCGTAAACTCAATGAGTTATGGTCATAAAACCGTAAACTCAAATAAGGGGTTCCCTTGAACCCTAAACTCAATAACAATGTCCTACAACACTTAGATGCAATCCTTAGGAGTTATAGCACTTATATAAGGTGTTTTACATGTCTTACGATGTCTTAACTTTGTTAATTAGTTGTTTAAAGACTAAATGGATACATATATGTGATATTATATGTTAACTAGGATCACTGAGTGGGTACAAGTCTTCACTTGACACTTAGCATCCTATACAGTCCGTTCATCCAAACCACTCCCTACAGGTGAGTTCATACCCCTTAATTAACCTTTTAAATTTTTTTAAATGCTTTTATGGGGGGGGGGGAATACAAGTTGAACTATTATAGTTATTATATCAATCACATGTGATTAATAACTAGCAAACACGTGGATTTCTTACTTTTCAAACTGTGTTATCAAACTGTTTTACTTCAAACTGTTTTACAAACTCTTTTACATACCAAATGCTTTTAACAAAATGCTTACAAATCGTTTTACAAACTGACATCAAGTTGTCATTTCTTAGTTATTAAACTTTTCAAAGGTTTCACAAAACTTCTTTTATACTTTAAATATTGTCAAATGCATGCCTATATATGTATAGTTATATAAGAAATGTTTAAAGGACTTAGGACGGCTAGCTCGCTTTATTTCCTTTTTCTCGTTGGGATGTGGTCTCAGGGCATCAGTTATTCGTCCGAATGTCGTCTAAATATTAGTTATATATCATGTATACATATATAGACATAAAAGTTCCATCGGTCCGTTCAATACCTTTGGGTAGCAAAGGTATACACACATGTTCATATACACAAACAACATTACTAGTAAACTATAATAGGTATAGTTTAGGAAGATACTATTACTAGAACAATGAAACATACAATGAGTCAGTTCATTCATGAATAATACATAGTAATGAGAAACAAACATAAATACATAGTGATGAGAAACAAACATAATACATAGTGATGAGAAACAAACATAATACATAGTGATGAGAAACAAACATAATACATAGTGATGAGAAACAAACATAATACATAGTGATGAGAAACAAACATAATACACAGTGATGAGAAACAAAACATACAAGCTAGACAGAGAAAGAACACACAATACAGCTAGCACATACATATACATATACATATACATATACATTACATACAGTTATGTGAGCCACTTAACGGGGGACATGGCACTACCTGTCATGACCCGTTTTGTATCCAGAATCTCCTTAATTGGGGAGCGTATGAGTTTGTGTATAGATCTATACTGGATTGACTATCCTACACCTTGCTGCTCGCTACAGTGGGACTTGCAAGTCTACGGGTGCCAAACGTCATTTCTTACGACGTCTTACATCGTCGTTTTACTATAGAGTCGGTAGCAGGATACAGGCCGATCACATGGTACTTTAAATAACAATAGGTTTAAAGTAATTAGTACAGCAGTAGTTACTTAATACAACACTACAGTACTATTTCATTTTCCCTTTACATTTACCTTGTGACATTCACACAATAAACAATAATGTAAGAACTATATTCTTGGTTAATGATTGTCAGATTTAGGAAAATACACACTCTTACAAGAGACACACACACAGATACTAGATGCCTTGGTAGAAGGCTACTTTTAGTAGGAAACATAGGGTTTTCTAGGAGAGTTCAAACAATTACAAACTTTTACAAAACTTATACATTACAGACTTACAAACACTTTCATACAAACACAGACACTAATATACTTATGATCTCACCAGCTTTAAAGCTGATAAACTCTTTCAAAATAACTTGTATTCTCAGGTCACCAGTAGACAGGTACATGTGCCAGGTTTTGAGAAGATGGAGCTCGTTCAAGACTCATCTTTTATTTTGATGTATATTTTTGGTGTCTATATAACTCAACAGAACACACTTGTATGAAATTATATTATTAATGCAATGGATGATGTTGTTGCTTATTTACTACTTTGCATTGTTGTGATACTGAACATGACGTCCTCCACCCCCGAACGATTCCGCCGTTCCGGTTTTGGGGTGTGACAGATTGGTATAAGAGCATTGTTTATAGTGAATCGAGTGTATCAACCCATAAAAGATATACGAACTATAAACACAGCGGGATTAAAATACTCTGATAAAGAGTTTATACTTTTAAATAATAAAATATTTAACCAAGTATACATACCTGCATTCATACTAAAATCAGTGTCACTAGGACAGAACAAAAGTATTACGATTGTTGGGCAGCACAAGTAGACTTAGAGACATATGATCAACCCTGGGAAGATGTAGCCTAATCAACTACATTATCCGAGGAGTGATTAGCATGTGCCTAAGTGTGGTTGTGAGGTTGCAACAAGTCTAAAAACTTACCAACACTACTACAATTAGAACAGTAGAACAGAACATTAACTTAAAATACTATAGGAGTATTTTGTGTTACTATAATTACTTATCGGAGAACTAAAGGTCTTCATTGTTTAGTGGATACACTAAGGTTATATGTATCTAGGATGTCATAGACTTAGAATCTGTGAATCTTTGCCTTATTTCCTGTCCTCGTTGGGTTGTGGGCTTAGAGTTAGGGTCACTTATTCGAAGGTGTATCCTGTCCTGAATACATATAACTGGTATGCACTAAACAAGTATTGAAATAACTGATAAAGATTATCTTATAATTATCTAATTAGTACGTCTATTTAGTTATTTCTTATATCCCTTTTCTCGCGTAGACATCATGGCTGGATTCCATCCCCACGGTGACCCGTACTACCCTAACCACGGCAATGCTGGATGGCTCGGAGAGGAACCAGAGAATGATCACCCAATCCCTATGGATGGTCACCAAGCCGAAGGCCTTGCTGATGGTTCTGACTCCGAACCTAAAGTGGAGAACCTACCCCCGATGTCTCTTGTTCCAAATCCTAACCCTCGTCCGGCTTTTCAAGGCCCGACACCTCCGTGGGTGGAAAGCTTGGAAACATGGAGCCAAGGGCAGGATCAGCCCATGCCATTTAATACAGCCCTCCATCAAATCACGAAAGTTGTCACCAATGCAAGAATGCATACCCTCCGCACCATTCGTCTGGAAGATGCTCGTGACAGATCCAGAGTAGACCATCAGACCCTGCAGCAACAACTAGCTAAAACTCGAGCTGAAGTCATAGAGCTCCGAGTACGCCAAAGGGTGTACGAAAGACACCAAATTGATATGGAGCGCCAACTGGCTGAGCTGAGGGTTCACCCAAGGGATAACCGTCCCCAGTAGGAGACATTCTACCTTTCTTTCCCTAGTTGAACGAATAGTCTTCTTAGCTATGCTCTAAGTACTACCTTTCTAGGTAACTAACTTTGTACTGTAAATACCTTCTAGATAGGCTAGTATGCTGTCAAAACTTTTGTTACTTCGTATAAGATGTAAGACCTACTCCAAGGTCATTTTTCCCAAACGTATTACATCTTAAATATCAATGATTTTGATAGTCGGCTAAATTCTGTGTCATGCTTTGTTCAAATAATTTCATCATACCTTCGTTGGGATCTATCTGAAACCCACTCTAGTCAAGTTATTGGACTAGGGAAATTTAGTTCAGGGATCATTCCCAATTCTCTTCCAAAGGTTGGATCATGTTATTTACCAACCGATGGTACCCTGGTCTAGACGCCAAGCATCTAGTGACCATTCTAAGAATTTACTTCTACTCTGTACTAGGACTGCGTCATAGGGATGTAGGCCAAACCTTCGATAACATACTTCTACTCCTTACAGGAACGATCGAAATACATCTAGGGTCAACCATAATCACTCACGAACTCCTTATCTTTCGTGTTATAAAATCATGCCGTCACCCAGGAATAACCAGCCGAGCAACGAAACCACTATCCTTCATATCGACGCCGCTACTTTCCAAGCCGCAGTATCAGCTGCCGTGGCAGCTGTCCTTGCAAACCTCAACGGTAACCACACGAGCAAGGCTGGCGAGGGAGCTGATAATTCCGATCGTTGCATCGATCCGGGAAGCCAGCAAATGATAACAGTCGCAGACTTGCAAAGTCGTAAAACCGAGAAGAAGAAACGAAATCGCCAAGCCCGAAAGGAGCGCAAGCGATCCCAAAGACTTGCCATGCAACAGCAACAAGTAGAAACTCCTGCCATTTCAGCACCGGCAGGACCCATTTCTCAAGTCCCTGACATCGGGACCCGCCCTGCACACGATGGTGGCGGTAAAACTGGACCCTATAAAAGGAAAGTTTCAAAGTGGAAGAACAAGGAAAACACCCGTGTCTACATAACTCTGGCTCAACACCTCACCCCCACCACCAATGCTAGTACAAGCCAGATATGTCACCAATGCGGCGAGACAGGACACCTAAAAAAGGATTGCCTAATAACAAAGAACTCCGGCGCAGACGGGAAGATACTAAGGATCACTGCCGCAGGAGAAACTACTTCGGACCCGCGTTAAAGTATCTAAGGCGTTCGTTGTAACAGACTAATAAACTGTTTAAAACTAGTGAAACTCGAGTCTTATCTTTTGCGAGATCCCGTCATTCAAAGGGACCCTCGTGCTGCGTATACTTGTCTTTTGTAGTATACCTAGTTCGCAACAATAGTCTTGTAGTAAATCTATAATACTGTAACTCTGTTAAAAGTTGCGCTGTTATGTTTTGTTTGTAACACCTATAGGATCTAATCCAATGCCTTTATTATTTCGAGTAGTCCGATACTATCAGATAACTTGAGTCATTTCGACCCTCGCAATGACAGTTCGTGTGTAAATCTTTTTCTCCGAAATCGTCTTTCTAGCGAAACTGTCATTTCAAAACCCCGAAGTACTCATGCGTAGAGTACCTCATGTTTCTTATCCTTTCCGAAGAAACCTCAGCAAACCTCCCCGATGTACCACTCGTGCAGTACGTCAAGTTCAATACAAGGACTCTTACGGTTAATCTATCGATGAAGAATGTATACACAAGGATGGTATATAATCGAGGTTCTACAGGTTTAGAATTGATGATTCCCCTTTAACTTCTTTTCCTCGTTGGGATGGAGCTTAAAGAAGAATCATTTATTCGACTACCTTTTCAATCTTAATTATATGCGACTCGTATACACGAGACTGTGATTGATGAACCATGTATGAATTCTATTATGAACTTCAGGACGGAGACTGCCCAGGACTACGAGTAATCGCATCGTCATGCGAGCAAACTTAGAACCCAGTACGACTCCTGTAACCAGATCGCCCTACAGTCTAACACCCACCGAGCTGCAAGAACTGTCAAATCAAACCTAACGAACTACTCATCAAAGGAATTGAAAGACCAAGCTCCTCACCATGGAGAGCTCCGGTCTTGTTCTTCAAGAAGAAAGACGAATTGTTTCGTAGGTTCATCGACTTCAGAGACCTCGACAAGACCTCCAGTAGAAATCATTACTATCTGCCTAGCATAGATGAATTGGCCGACCAACCGCAAGGAACGATGTACCCTTAAGAAATGGAGCTAAGATCCGAATATCACCAGTTACGAGTATTAGAGAAGGATGTCCCGAGGACAATTTTCCAAACTCGATACGGACGCTCCGAGTCCGTAGTGATACCCCTCGGATAGGACCAATACGCCCGTAGTATTCATGAACTTAATGAATAGGGTACGCCATTCTTACTTGGATCAGTTCGTCATTGTCCTTGTAAATGACGTACTTACCTACTCTCGAAGTAAGAAGGAAATCACAAAGAGCACCTACAACAAAACATGGAAACAATACGACCAGAGAAGCTTTACACGAAGTTCTCTACATATGAATTTTGGAATTGAAGAGTCAAATTCCTAAGACACACTATTAGTAATGTGGGAATTCTTGAGGACCCTTTCAATTAATCAAAACCGTTGACAATTTGTCAGCACCAAAGACGCCGACGGGATATGCTACTGAATGTTTCTTCCACTTTTCGTGTGCGTTTATTCAATACACGATATGCTACTGAATTATGCGAATATCCCAGAAAAATTCCTTCATCAGCTTTTGCTTGAAACTTCGAAAGATTATCCTCGAGATTCATAATAAAGCACCTACATCCGAAAACATGGAAAAATTTCACATTAGGTTTTCGATTATTGATAATTTCGTATGGAGTGATATTAAATCGACGATGAATGAAAGATCTGTTTTGAGTAAAACATGCAGTGGAGACGGCTTCACCCCAAAGATATTGTGGAAGATTCGCATATGCAAGCATAGTTCTTGCAGCTTCGCATAGAGATCGATTTCTTCGTTCAACGACACCATTTTGTTGTGGTGTATATGGAGACAAAAAATTATGCGAAATTCCTTTGTCCACCAAAAATGAATCAAGAACATTGTTCTTAAATTCAGTTCCATGATCACTCTTGATTTTTTGAACCGTCTTCTTCAGAATTGTTTCCATCTTTTTGATAAAGTCAATCATGATTTGTGCAACTTCGAATTTAAGCCTGAGAAAATAAACCCACGTGAACCTTGAAAAATCATCAACAATTACTAAAATGTACCGGTTCTTGTTGAGTGTTGAAACTGTCGATGGACCACATAAATCAATGTGTAAAAGTTCCAGTGGTTTGACAATCTTCGAATCAATCGTGATTGGATGACCTTGTTTATGTTGCTTGCCAACTTCACAAGCTGCACATAAAGAATCATTATCAAATTTAAGTACAGGTAAACCCCTTACCAAATCTTGAACAACAATTTTGTTGATGTTTCGAAAGTTGAGATGTGAAAGTCTTCGATGCCAAAGCCAGCTAATGTCTGATGAAGCTTTCGAAAGAAGGCATATAGCAGGTTTGCCAACAATTAGATTGATGTCCAATGTAAACATGTCACCTTTCCTTTTTGATTTGAGCAAAACTTCGTTTGTGTTGACATTCGAAATAATGCTTCCCTCTTCGTTGAAAAGTACTTGATTGCCAGTGCCCACCACAAGTTGTGATACACTTATCAAGTTGTGTTGAAGACCTTCGACATAAGCAACGCGATTCACTATGAATTGACCATTCGTGATTTTCCCATATCCTTTGACTTGACACTTGTGATTGTTTCCAAATTTAACCACTCCAGCATTCTTCAAGCTTCGAAAATCTCTTAAGTTCTCCTTCTTCCCAGTCATGTGACGAGAGCAACCACTATCAATGTACCATGAATTATCATATTGCTCGTCACAAAGTACTTGCAATCAATGAAAGAATTTAGGTACCCAAGGCTTTTTGGGTCCTTGGAAATTAGATTTCAACATAGAATGAAAAGATGAACTTGTAACCCAATCACAAACTCTAGTTTTGAGACTATCAATTAAGTCTACATCTTCATTTAATGGGAGCGAAACATAAGATTTTGTTAGTTTCGGATGTTCATTGACATTACCCTTCGCATTCTTAGTTTGTGATTGGACTTTCGTTACATTCACAACTGGCTTCCACACTTTTACTGAGATGTTCGAATCCTTAGAAGATGAACTTCCATTTGATGAAGTATTCACATACTTTTCATAGGCTTCGTTAATTTTCTCCTTCGAGTACTTTCTTGACTGATACATTTTTCCTTTTCCTTCGAGCCAATGATCAATATTCTTTCTTGATGTTATCCCTTTTTCATGCGAAGTTTTCAAAGTTTGTTTCTTCGTATGATTTGGAAAATTTGGCTTTTGAGGAACAAAATCAACTTTTGGATTATCTATAAAGGAATGAGCATATGATGTATTAACAGTCGCTTTAAAATGTTGACGTCTTGAAAATGATTTTGAATCATCTGAAAATTTTCTTAGAATAGTATTGTTTGAAACTTTCGAAAACTTTGGTTGTTTATGCACTTCAGACCTTAAATGATTTGATTGAAATGAAGTTGGTTTATTTGTTGAAAAAGATGAATTTTTAGCTTTGAAAACATTTGTGGGTGATGTTGATTCAGACATAAATATATTTGTTTGAGCGGGATTTTTCATGTTGTCTGAAAAGGTTGTTGATTCACTTTCTTAACATGTTTGGTGGTTTCGTTTGACATCTTTTGAGACTCAATTGTCTGCCAAAATATTTTCTTCCTTGCTTTTCGTTTTGAAATATTGTTTTCTTTCGAAAATTTGTCAACTTGATCTTTGAATTCTTTTGAGTTTAATTTGACAAGTTTTTCAGTTTCCACTACAATTGGTTTTAAAACTTCTTTCACAATCTATGACTTTTCAACCCATTTTCTTTGTGGTTTTTGTCTTTTGAAAACATACGAATTTTTTGTGAGGTTGTTCTCAACTGTGCTTTGATTTGCGAAGAACCCTTCATCTGTTGTTTTCGAATTATCTTCTTCAACTAACTTCTTGAACTCTGGTTTGACATTTTCTACATTTCCAGTAGTGACGAAGACTTGGTTTGGAAATATGACATCATCCGAACACTTAAAATTTGGATAAACCACAGTGTTAGGTTCCAAGAAATGAGCACCCTGTTCATTCAACACTATTTCGAATTTTTCTGTATCACCATACACTTGGTCAACCACAATTCGAGGAATTTCTTCTTCCTTCGAAGATTTCTTTTTCTTCGAATTTTTCTCCTCCATTTCATCATCACTATCATCAGTTTGACTATCTTTGATTTCCACGAAGTACAAATCACAAACTTTCGAAGTTGAGGGTTTATCATTTTCAACCTCAACTTTCAAATCCTTAAGATATTCTTTCCCTTTAGATGTTGATGCAACATTAACAATAGACAACTGAGAAAAATCAACATCCTCAAGATCACTAATTTCACTAATATTGTCAGAATTATCTTCAATATCAGCAAAATTAGATTGAGAATCAGATGTTGAATTCTCAGTCTTTTTCAAAATTTGAATTTGTTTAGATTTAGTCAAAGTGTCATTTACTATGTCAACTAATTCATTTGTATCCAAGCATTCATCAATTTTGATAATCCCATATTTATATCTATCATCAGGAACCTTGTCAAAGTCAGCTATTATCTTTTCACAATCATACGAAACATTATCTACCTTAGCTCTTTCGTATGCTAGAAAAGGTAGTAATTTTCTATGTTGCTCTTTACTTATTTCGCATGAATGATGTAAATCAATTAGTTTGCCATAGAGCCTCTTGGCAGAATTACAATAGATGTTTCTTTGTACTAGTAAAATGTTGACTTCATTTGATAAAGTTTCCCTATCACACATTATGTTCTTAATTTGTAATTCTAAACAATCAACTTTACTATTTTTCACATCTAATTTATTTCTTGTCTCTAACAACTCCATGGACAACTTGTTGGCCTCATTGCTAGCAGACACAACAATTGAATCAAAATAAGTAACAGTCTCATCAAAAGATATTAGTTCAGCATCATAAGCATGTTTAGGAATATTAAAAGATTCGAGAATATTACGTACCTTAGTAGTCATTGGGGATTTGTCTGCAGTCTTGGATACAAAGCATCTCCCTTTCACTTCGTATTTCTCATCATCTGATTCCTCCTCCAACTTCGCATACATTGCCCCGTGTGTTGGATTTTGCATCTCTTCATCATCTGATCCAGATGACCATCTTTGATAAGTTCCATCTGCTTCTTGTTCACCCCTGGCAACCAATGACATATTTTTGGCCTTTGCACGAACTTCCTCCAATCTTTCAGCATAGTACGCCTCATCTTTTATCTTATTCTTCTTCTCATCCTTCTTCCTCAGCATGCAATCATTAGCTAGATGGTTAGCCCCATTACAATAGTGACAATCCACTCCAGCATCACCTTTCAGGTTTTTCTCAACCTTCCCTTCCAACACCTTCGAATCTTCCTTTTCAACCTTTTTCTTCTCATCACGAACAACTTTACTCATAGCGTTATTCTTCACCTCAGCTGGCTTAGTCTTTGGATTGAATGGCTTTTTGAAAAATTTCTTAACATGATTATTCGAATAAAATGCTACAGCCTCATCATCCGAATTCATGATGAATCCCTCTTCCTCTTCTGAATCATCTTTTTCAAATTCTTTCTCATACATTTTGAACACAAGTGCCAATGGACCTCCCAAACTCATCTTCGATTCTTCTGCCATTTCATTGACTTCACTTTCGTGAGTCTTCAGTTGATTGTACAGATCATTAAGTGATGATGTATCAAAACTTTGCTGATTTTTGACCATCATACTCACACTCCTCCACTCTTTTCGAAGACCCATCACAAAGATGAGATTGAATTCCATTGAAGTCCTGGTGATTCCATAGCGGTTGCAACGGTAGATTAACTTGTTCAGACGATCATAATACACTTCAGTTGTTTCACCATCTTTTTATCTGAAGTCCTTTAGCTCAACCAAGCACTGTTTGACTGATTTGATCTTCGTCTTTTCGCTTCCTTGAAATTTTTCTTTCAAGTTGTTCCAGATCTCCTTAGCAGTTGTACAACTCCTTACGTAATTGTACACAACTGGAGGTAAAGCACCACGCAGTTCCCTCATGCACCTACTTTCCAGTTTCTTCAGATGATCAGTTTGATTATCAACACCAGAATTTGTAGAAGACAATCCAATTGGTTGAACATTCACTGGAGGATTGACATTTCCAGAAATACATGTCCACAACTCTTCATCAAGGCCATTCAGATAATACTGCATACGATCAGCCCACTGATCATAGTATTCAGGGATTAACATTGGAATTTTGGTTGATGATCCTAATAGATGAGAAAATGAGGTTATGGAATTGAGATTGAATGACGCCATTGTTGTACATAAGATGATTTTAAGACTGCTTAATGAAACTTTGAGAATTTAATCACAGACTAGTTGAATTGAATCGGAATTACAAGACGGACACTCGATTCAACAATTCAAATGCAGAATCGAATCACAAACTAAGATCTAGACAACATTTCATTTTTAAAAAGTGCGGAAACTTTTGAACCAAAAAGTTGATTCAAAAACTTTCTGAACAAATAAAAATCAGATCACATAAATGATTCCTGCTCTGATACCAATTGATGAATCAATGAATCGAGAATGAAATGAATCAGAGTACGAAATTCAACTAAGTATGCGAGATTGAACACCGGATGTAAATATGATCTTGTTTCAGCTTTATTACGCTTTCAGGTTTACAGAGAATAAAAGACAGGTCTGTAAAACTCTTATCTAACCTCTAGTAAAGTTCCCTATTTATAGGAAACAGAAAGCGTACAAAAAATATACTAAGGCATAAACTCTAAGCTTCGTATAAAAGAGCCTTAGTAAAATAGATTACAAAAACATTCGAAGAGCACATAATATACTTCGACTAATTACAACAAAATTAACCCTTATAAGAACAGTGAAACATTCATGTTTTGATCTGAAATTTGGCATTAGAAACATCAATTTCATGTTTGTTTACAGTTGATTTCGAAAAGTCAAACTAAGCAAAAAGTCAAAGTCAATTTTCTTGGGATGAATCAATGAATTGGTGACCGAAAATTGTTTGTTACAAGTCGAAAATGGGATATGAAAGTCGAAATCAAGTTTGATTTGTGTTTAATTTCGAATTTGGAAGTGGAGTGTTCTTGATGACGAAGATTGTGATGTTCGACACCTGTGAGATGATTTGGAATCGTATGTGAAGATCGATAATTCGATGGCTTCAGTTGAAGTTTACTGGAAATCGATGTTTTTGGAAGAGATGAGTTTTGTTAATGAGGTGATTGTATTTGTGTTTGATTGTAATGAAAACGAAGTCGTGTTTGGATGAATGGTAACGAAGTGGTGATATCGACTTGTTGATGTCGATGTGGGTTTATTGCTTGGTATCGACTGGGAAGCAGGATGATTTTGAAAGCGAATGAAGTATGGTCGTGATAACGAAATGGGTTTTGAGGTTCGTTCACAAGGTATTACTTGAAGAACGATGCCATGGATTTTACAGTGAATGTTTTTGGAGTCGATTGTGTTGGGTCTATATGGTGTTGCGTCATTGGGCTTTTTTTATAGTCCATTTTGTTTACACGGGTTGGGCCTGCCCAGCCGTGTTTAGCTTTTAGGGTTTAGTATTTATGGTGCATGCATGCATCATAGTAAAGACGACCTCTCGATTATTATTTTCACATCTTTTGTATTGTAAACCCTAGCACACCTCTACAGTAGAAATTCTCATTGAATTCTTCTGAGGTGGAGCATATTAATCATTCGACATACGTTTGATTCATTATGGTGTTTATTGTTCGTCATTGATTAAAATCATGTTCTTGATATCTGCTGAATCTATCGATCATATTGTTTATTAATTCTCATCAATTGGTATCAGAGCAGGAGACTGTGTAATTCATGCGCATCTCTTCTGTTTGAAGAATCTTTTTAGGGTTTCCGCTTTTATAGAATCTGTAGGAGCCGTCATCTCTTGATTAACGTTGTTTCTGGTTTTTGATAAAACCCTAACTCAATCGTTACAAGTCTGATTCTTTGCAGATATCTGAATCTAGTCATCATGTCTCACGAATATTCACAAAACAATCCTATCAATATCTCCAACAGCATTGGATCTACAACCAGAATTCCAATTCTTTACACTCAGGACTATGAGGTTTGGACGCACCACTTTGAGGAATACGTCGTTGGTTCTGAAGACAATGGTTATCTCATGTGGGAAGCGATAACATTGGGTCCTTTTGTTCACTCTGGAACAAACAGAACCATTAAGACTCAAAAAGAGTATAACCAGCTCTTAACCGATGTTGAAAAGATTCCTCAAGATGAAAAAGATAAGTTACTATGCAACATTAAAGCCATGAGAATGATTAGATTTGCTTTATAGTCTAATACCTTTCGCTTGGTTAGCCCATACACCACGGCAAAAGAGATATGGGACAGGCTTAAAGAGCTATATTCCACTGATGAGGACCTAGAACACTCTATTCAAAACTTGTTGCTCTCTGAATTCGGTGCACTCCAACAAAAGGCAGATGAAACACTCATTTTGGCATTTGATCGTTTCAACCATCTGCTAAGCAAAATGATCAAGCACGGTATTGGAAGGGAAGTGATCGAGTAGAAAGTCACATTTCTGAATGATTTAAGACCCGAATGGATGGCTGTGGTATCAACTGTGAAGGCGCATGAGCAGTTTAAAACCTATTCATTGGCGAAGATGGTGGGAATTCTAAAGTCACATGAAAGTGTTGTGACAAAGGAAGAGAAAGTGGTGTCCAATATGGGATCCTTAGCCCTCCTCTCCAAAGGCAAGAATGTGGCAGAAGACGAGGAAGAGTCAGAACTATTTGTTCAGAAAAGGCGAAAGAAGAGTCTAAAAGCACTCCTCAAAGGGAAGAAGAAAAGAAGGAGAGTAAGCTGACGGGAGACTCTGGGTATGATTGCAACTTTTGCCATGGCAAAAACCATTTTGCCAAAGACTGTATGTTGAGGAAGATGTCGGAGAAGAAAGATAGTGAAGATGACGAAGCTTACTACATGCGTAAGCTGGAGGAAATAAAGAAGAAAGCTTCTAACAATACTATGAATGCTTTAATTGTGCAGGAGAATCTTGTGGATGATGAGTTCGGTGGCGTAGAGGTTTGGTCCACAGACTCTGAAGACGATGAAGTTAGAAAGCCCACACATGCAAGACATTTGTGGTGAAAGAGGATCATGTTGATTTTACTGGAAAATGCTTGATGATGACAGCCGGAGTATCGCAGATGAGGGGTTACACAACCGAAGGCGAGCATGATGAGGCGAAAGAGAGGGAAGACAAGTGTTTCGCCGCCAAACCTATGAGCGAAAGGATCAATGAATGTGATCAATTGATAAAAATGTACATTCCATTCTCGATTCACTTAAAATACCCGTATCAAACTATGAAAAGGAATTAATCGAATTAAAATGAAAATTTTCTATTTTAAGTGGAAGTTTAATGCAAACACGCCTCACAAATGCTAACCTAACCGATCAAATTATCAGGGTGTCGTCCAAGAGTGAGGAGCGAAGGATGTGGATAGAGAAGACGGTGTTAGACTTAGTGAGGGCGAGAGATGAGTTGATTTATTTACAACGAGACAATTTAAAGTTTTTAAAACAAAGAAATATTTTTTGTTTAATTGCTAAACGTCTTTACACAAATATTACTCAGTTGCATTTAAATTGTGATATTGGCAAGAAGATTCACAAAATGATTTTGCCCTTCTGTGAATTAAAGGAAGACGAGATAGATGCTAATTGCTATAATTGTGAATCCATAGTTTCGTCAGAAGAGATTTCAGATGCCTACAGGATTGGTCTGGACAAAATCGAGTCATTTATTAAATCCAAAGACCATAAGGACATGCTTAGGAATTTATTGGACGAAAATGACAAATTAAAATTAAAGACCGAAACCATGCAAAAATTTAACTCATTAAGTACCAAATTAAGTTCAGAACACAAAATAGATGTGGAAAATTATTCTGAATTTAATGAGGAGAGTGATATGAGTGAAATTTCCGTAGATGATGAGGTTGACTTCTCTGAATTCCTCAAAAGCGAACCAAAACCGGCAAAGCCTCTTATATCTGAAAACTCAGTTGACTTCGCTTGTGCGTCCAAAGACAAGACCAAGATGCTTAAAGAAAAGGCAGTTGTATATCAAAAGGTACAAACCGTACTGAATCAAGTGTATGCAACCACTCGAGTTACCAAGAAGCAAACAGTTGAGCTAACCTCTTTGGTAGACGAAGACAATGATGATGGGTGTGATAACGTTTTTCTGGTCAACTCCCATTGACAATGCAGATGAAACAGTGGGTCTGTCGGCGCAAACCTCATGGAGAGTTAAGGGCAGATATGTTGCTGAGCCAGTCAACAAGCCCTCAAGCTTTGATAAACCAAGTTCTAGTGGTACAAAAGACATAGAAAGCAAACCCATGAAAACTACAAGCGAAACATTCTCAGTAAAAAGTGATACTCATGAAGCAGCGAGACCGAAGCCGAAAGCTTATATTCACAAATCTCAGAAACAACTTGTTGAGCAAACAAGACAAAGGAAAAGAAGGTACCAAAAGAATCTCAAAGAGAGAAAGCAGTTTTGGAACTCTCAAAACGCTAACCATATTCACAAAGAAAAGGTATCGAATCCACAGGTGAAAGTAAGCGCACAGACAAACAAAGGTCCATGCTCCAACTGCCAATCTTGCAGTAAGATGAACCGAATAGGGAATTTTGGTCCCAAGTCTGGCTATACCAAGAACCGAAAGGACAGTTCTGTTTCCAAGTCTGATACTGAGAAGAACCGAAAGAGAAGTTTCGGTCCCAAACCCAATCATCCTTATCAACAATCAAGACCGAACCCTGTCAAAGATGTTAATGATGGGTTTTGAGCATTCTAACACTCCTATGGTGTACATGCAACCCTAGAAACCTTGGATCTATGTTTGACTAAGATACATGGAAATAATTATTTTTCCAAGGTTCTTATCCTAACTAGCATGGCATGGGGTACTTGAATCAAATAAAACTAGTAGAATTACTTACCTTGTAGTAGTAGTTGATTGCTTGGAGTTTGAGAGCCTAGCACCAATAATGTGGATGCCTCAAATGGAAGTCACAAATCACCACAAACTTGGAAACTTGAGAGAATAGTCACAAACTTCTTGAAATCGGCCCTCTTGGTTTACACACATCAACTAGTGCAATTTCAAGAACCAAAGCCTCCTTTATATAGTGTGGTGGATTAGGGTTACATCCATGTAAACCCTAATACCCATGTCTTTTCATTTCCATGAGATCCATGGGTTAAAGTTCCATGGAGTATCCATGGACTGTCCATGCAAGCCTAGCCCATTCCAAATAAGCATTAGCCCACACTATATAAATACAAGAGCCCATATTTAATTAGTCATACTTTTGATCTCTAAATTAATTCTAAATTAATTATAGATCAATACTAATTAAATAATATGATTTTATATTAATATATTAGGACTTATAATATATTAATGAATCATAACTTATACTATTCTCAAACGATTATCCATAAATTGTTCGGGTGAAGTGCAACCCAAATGGACCATGCCGGGTCGGGTCAAGTACATACCAAATATAGTTATGGACTTAGACACTATATCCAACATTACCATCCATGTCGGTCTTCTTCTTGAAGATCCATTTGCACCCAACTATCTTACGATCAGGTACATTGTCAACCAAGTTCCAAACTTAATTGTCATACATGGACTGTATCTCGCTATCCATAGCCTCTTTCCATTTAGCAGCCTCAGGGCCTGTCATGGCTTCCGTGTAGCTGTTAGGCTCATCCAGATTTACCAGTGTGTTATCACTGATAAGTGTCTCACCTTCTGCAGTAATATGAAAACCATAATAATGCTCAGGTGCATTCCTAACTCTGGTGGAACGCCTCAGAGGTATAGATTCTTCAGTCGGCTCAACAGGAGTTTCCTCCTCAGGTTGAGGGCTAGGGTTTGAGGTTCCTTCACCACTTGACTCTTGAATTTCCTCAAGGTCAATTTGCCTCCTACTGTCTCTTTGGCTCATGAATTCTCTCTCTCGAAAGAATCCTCTTCTTGCTACGAAGACCACATTATCACTGGGTCTGTAGAAGATGTAACCAAAGGATTTTTGTGGGTAGCCGATGAAAATACACCTTTCGCTTCGGGGTTCGAGCTTATCGTGAGTCTCGCGTCTCACGAAAGCCTCGCAACCCCAAATCTTGATGTGGTCTAGATTGGGAACTTTTCCAGTCCACAACTCGTGAGGTGTTTTGGCAACCTTCTTTGTAGGGACTAGATTAAGGATATGGGCGGCAGTCTCTAAGGTATACCCCCAAAATGAGATTGGTAGCGAAGCTTGACTCATCATGGAACGAACCATGTCCAACAAGGTCCGACTGCGCCTCTCAGCTACACCATTCAACTGTGGTGTCCTAGGGGGTGTCAATTGTGAGACAATCCCACATTCCTTAAGATGGTCAAGGAACTCAGTACTAAGATACTCACCACCACGATCAGATCGAAGCATCTTAATGTTCCTGCCCAACTGATTCTCCACTTCTTGCTTAAACTCTTTGAATTTCTCAAAGGTTTCTGACTTATGCTTGATTAGGTAGACATATCCATATCTACTAAAATCATCAGTAAAAGTCACATAGAACCGATTAGCATCTCTTGTGGCGGTTCTGAAGGGTCCACACACATCCGTGTGTATGAGGTCCAACAAACCTTCACCCCTAGCACAAGTGCCAGTAAAAGGTGACTTTGTCATTTTACCAAGAAAACAAGATTCACAACTATCATCTGACTTTAGGTCAAATGACTCCAAGACTCCATCCTTTTGGAGTTGGCCTATGTGTTTCTTGCTTACATGTCCAAGACGACAATGCCATAAGGATGCTTTATCTAAGCTAGTGGAAGAGTTAATACACAATACATTATTTCCTAGATTATCTACAACAGATACAGTTTCATACACGCCATCACAAGGTAATGCTTTAAAATAAAGAACATTATTAAAGAAAACATCAATACTACGATTATTATTATCAAAATAAAAGGTAAAACCTTGTTTATATAATGCATGAAAGGAAATAACATTTATTTCCATTTCTGGCGAATAATAACATTTATTCAAATCTAATGTAAACCCACTATTTAGCACTAAGGAATAAACTCCTATCTTGGTGACAGGTGAAGCTTTCCTGTTTCCCATGATCAAGTTTATCTTTCCCTGCTCCACATTCTCACTTCTTTTTAGTCCCTACAAATCACAACATATGTGACTACCACAACCTGTATCAAGGACCCAAGACTTAGAATGAGGTGAGTTATTAGATAATGTAGTGTATATACCTGCATGGTTGGGTTTTACTTTCCCATCCTTCAAATCTTGCTGATACTTTGGGCAGTTTCGCTTCCAGTGCGACTTTTCATGGCAATAGAAGCATTCAGCCTCATTAGGGTTAGTAGAAGGAGTGACAAAACCTTTCTTGGTTTTGCTTGAAGAGGAGCCTTCAAGGGTCTTACCCTTGGTACCCTTAGAAGGGTTCTTTCTCTTCTTCCCTTTGTCATGCCCGATTGCCAAGACATTGGCCGCAGTTGAAGTAGGAGTAGGAGTAGTAACAACCGACTTACCCTTTAGACCACTTTCGGCGGTCTTCAAGAGTCCTTGAAGTTTGTTGAGGGTGACTTCTTCCTTGTTCATGTGATATGTCATGCGGAATTGATCATAACACGATGGCAAGGAGTGCAAAATGATGTCTATTGCTAACTCCTCAGGGAAGTTCACATTCAACTTCAGTAAACGGTCCACATACCTTTTCATTTTCTGCATGTGGCCCGTGATGGGTTCACCATCCTTCATTCAGGTTCTTATCATGGAGGAGATTATTTCATATCGCTCTTGACGAGCACTTTAATGGTAGCGGTCCATCAAGTCCTGGTGCATCTCAAAAGGATAATAGTCCTCATAGGACTTTTGGAGCTCGGCTGTCATGGTGGCCATCATGATGCATGCCAGTTTTGTAGCATCTCTTTCATGTACCTCATATTCAGCAAGCTCTTCAGGAGTAGCAGCTGGCTCGGGTACCTTCTGTTGGATTAATGTCTAAGTCCATAACTATAATTGGTAAGACTTGACCCGACCCGGCATGGTCCATTTGGGTTGCATGGCATCATGCATTTGGATAGACTATAATGAGAGAAATAACACTTAAGGTTGGTTAATATATTATAAGTTCTAATATATTAATAAGGTTATTTAATTAGTATTGATCAAGAATTAATTTGGAATTAATTAAGTGATCAAAAGGAGACTAATTAAATATATGGGTTGATTGTGTAAATCATTCATTCTTATATATGTGGGCTTGTGATCCAAGATTCCTTATGTTGGACTAAGTCCATGGGGTGACCCATGGATACTCCATGGAGGTTAAAATCCATGGAGCATAAGGAATGGGTAAAGTTATGAGTTACATGGTGTAACCCTAATAGCCACCATATAAAAGAATCCCATGGCTCAAGAAATCGGGCACTAATGTGTGAGTGTGAGGGCTAGACGATTTCAAGGAGTGTTCAAGTTTCTCTCAAGTTATTCCAAGTGTATTTGGTGTTGTGTGAACCATTTGAGGTGTCACACTTGGGGCACTAGGCACTCAAGCTTCATGAAGACATTCTACATCAAAGAGGTATGTATTCTATCTTGTTATATTTATTATTTTGTATGCTAGATTAGGATAATACCTTGGATGTTCATAATTGTATGTATAATAGAGAAAACATAGATCCAAGGTATTTAGGGTTGCATGTACACTTAGGAGTGTTAGAATGCTCATAACCCAACAGTGGTATCAGAGCCTAGGCTTGTTTTCTTGTTATATTTCCAAAAGTAGCTGAAAAATCGAGTTGGATGCATATATTCGATTGTTTTGGCTGGAATTGGACTAGGAACATTACCCTAAGATGTTTTTGGACTTATAAACTTGTTTTTGATGTGGTAATGTTCATGCTAATCCAATTTCTAAGATAATTGTCATAATTTCAAGATTTGTATTAGTTTGTATGTTCATGCTAATTTCTTGAAGATTGATGATTTGAATTATCTTGTTCTTATGAGGTTCTTAGATTAATAGAAAATTTGTGTGAAATAGTTGTTTTCAATTCATTTTAATCTAAGAGTTGATTCCAAAGTGTGTTTTTGTAACTTGTCCTCAAGTTATATGAAAAGTCACATTTAAGAATCATAAAACTCATAAAAGTTGGCAAAGGTTACAAAATGAAGAGTCTCGTTCTAATTAAATGGTTTTATGACTCCATAACTTGCCCTCAAGTTATGGAGGTTCAAGAGTCTCTTCATTAAATTAAAAAAAAAAGTGTAACCTTAATTAGTTCCATAAGTTACAATAAAAAAAAGTTATTTTTTTTTTATTAATTAGTTTAAAGTCTTCCATAACTTGTCCTCAAGTTATGGAACTTGAAGAGTTTTTTTTTTCTTTTTTTTTTTTTTAATTAAAACTACTTTAAACTCATAAGTTATGGAATTAATTAGTTTTGAATAGTTTCAAAACTTGCCCTCAAGTTTTGGAATTTGAAAAGTTTTCACTTATGAATACTTTAATTCCAAGTTAGCCCTTAGAATTTTAAAAGTTAAAATTCAACCCTTATACTTTATAATATTATAAGTTAATAATATTTATCTATATGTATCAGAGTAAAGTCAGTCTTACCGTTAGTAGGCCTCATTCACGAAGCCGGTCTATAAGGGGGGTATAAGGTTACTGCCTATAAAATGGCAGTTTAATGGGTGTCCACTCTCACCCACCGCTTCCTTGACTGGTGGAGGGTCGTTAGCCGAACGGGTAGGACAAGGACTATATTTCTCCTTTCATTAAAAGTATTAATGATAAATACTAAGTAACTAAACTCTTATTAATACCCAATCTTAGTTACTTAGGAAAATGTGAATTTGGTGCTAACCCATGAAATTACACTTTACACTTTGCTTAAGTCGTTAGTGGAGCGTGTGTGGTTAACCGGCACACTAACCTGGACTTAACAAAGTAGGCAAAGGGTAACTTAATATTTATCATAGTATCGGTGGAGCGTGTGTGGTTAACCGGCACATTGATTAAGGGGTAAATATTAAGGGTACCAAGTATATTTGCATGGTTATTCACACCTTGTTTTGTGATCCTCGGCATCCCAGTCACAAAACCTGAAGGGCACACTCGAGATTGAAACATGCCTTCGAACAGTTCAATGAATCTCAAAGATCTAGGACTTTCAAATCCAATTAAAACCTAATAAATTATTTCGTTTTTCATGGTGGAAATTGGTGAATCGTCATTCACCTACTTTCAAATATTTTATAGCTTGGATTACGGCATCCCTCTTCTAAGTTATAAAATAGTTTGTTGGGTCCTAGCCTTAATATTTCATATTGGGTGTCATATTAAGGACTTTAAATCAACTATCTTGAATATCTCCCAAAAAGATGTATGGTCTAGACATTTATGATCTTCCCAAATCTCTTGAAACAAGCTTTCCTAAATGAAGATGATGTCCCATGGATATCATACTTCTTTCACCTCCTTCAATTATTCTCCCTAACCCACAAGTTCCTAAAAAGTTTAAGGTCACTCAAGCCCTATTGGCAAGGCAAGGTCTAGGTGTGATCACATCTTGGAGATGTAGTCACATATTGACAAGCCGGGAGAGTTGGGTGTCAAAGTCTTGAGAAAGTTGGTGGCTCAACTACTTTCTAAGTCACATAGTGAGTTCTTTTGGGAATCCTATGAAACAGACTAAGACAAGACCCTTAATGATCTTATCTATTTGCTAAGATCAACTTCCTAAAACGCTATGGACATTGACAATGATGACATTGGATATCGAGTAAAGCTCTCTCTTCCCAATGGAAAGGGATCGGCCATAGTCAACTCGGTTGACCCAATGGTAAAGAGAGAGGCGAAGTCTGAGATAGTCCCATTATCAAGGGTCCATAGGTGACTATTGCCAAAGGAAGGGGCATTGGTTACGAAGCTGCCAAATTTACCTAAGGATGTTAAAGTCAATAAGTTTGGCTCTACTTCAGGTAAAGTCCATTGTCTAACTCTATTAAGTACATGCTGATTCTGATCGCGAAGATGGATTTCAATCGCATGGTTCGGTGATCAGAATTTTGGGCTATTACTTAAGAGTTATGATATTTATATTGCTTAGGAATAGATAACAACAAGGTTTTCATATGGATTGTAAGGATAAGTTTTTCCGCAAAGTTTTAAAATAAAAGAAAAAGGTTTTGATTTTATTTATTTTAAGTATCCTTACAATGGCATTTGTGAAAAGTTGTTTCTTATAAGATTCCATTGATAGCAATATTGGAAAAATGGATTTGATTCTTTCGGTTGTGGTAGTGTCTAATATTACCAAATAAGGAAAGATTCTCATCACCCAAGGTTCAATTGGACCGAAACTTGGAATCATGCAAGTTGTATAGTATGACGAATGAGAACTTTCAGCTTGGAAAATTAAGACTAATTCCTTATGTGAATAAGGAAAGGACTAAGGGATCGAGTACACATTCTTGTGCACTGGTCAAGTCCACCACAAAAGATCAAGAAGACTATTCGTCATGATTTACTTAAGTTCAGTAAATATGGTTATACTTATAAGTTTAAGTATAAGTCTGTAGCATTGGAGAAGTTTCAATGTGAGACAGAACGAATAAGAAGAATCAAAGTATGGCAGAAAGATAAAAGTTTCTCAAATCTGAAAAGATGGGAGAGTACTTTAGTATCATGTTTATGATCATCTTAATGATTAAGATACCATATCACAATTGGTCCTCGAAAGTCATCTTAGTGCATTCTTATGACTAAGAAGAGGAGTCATGAATTGTTGAAATGGTTAAATCAAAAAGATGAGTCATACTTCGTTCCAAAACAATTCTTAGAGTCACACTCCAAGATTGTAACTTGAGTGACATATCTTAAAGAGGGTTTGTTAACACTGCAAATTACTTAGGAGTGTTAGAATGCTCATAACCCAACACCTTCAGCTCCTTGTCGAGAACATATTCTTTGTTCTCATACCGAGTGACCATCCTGATGTTTCTGATCCAATCTGTAAAGTTGGACCCATCAAAGATGACTCTCCCACAAAGATTCATGAGAGAGAAGGAGCTAGTAGGGTTTGAGCCAGGAGCATTGTTATTGGAAGACATCTGAAAAGAAGAGGGAATAGATTAGATTAGATATAGAGATAGTCCTTAACAAAACACCCAAATGTAATATTAAGGCTAGGACCCAACACAATATTTTATAACTTAGAAGAGGGATGCCGTAATCTAAGCTATAAGATATTTGAAGGTAGGTGAATGACGATTCACCAATTTCCACCATGAAAAACGAAATATTAGGTTTTAATTGGTTTAGAAACTCCTAGATTCTTTGAGATTCATTGAACTTTCTTCAATGGCATGTTTCAATCTCGAGTGTGCCCTTCAAGTTTTGTGACTGGGATGCCGAGGATCACAAAACAAGGTGTGAAGTAACCATGCAAATTACTTGGTACCCTTAATGTATTACCCCTCAATCGATGTGCCGGTTAACCACACACGCTCCATCGATACTATGATAAACATTAAGTCACCCTTTACCTACCTTGTTAAGTTCAAGTTAGTGTGACGGTTAACCACACACGCTCCACTAACGACTTAAACAAAGTGTAAAGTGTAATTTCATGGATTAGCACCTTATTCACATTTTCCTAAAATAACTAAGATTGGGAATTCAATAAAGTTTAGTTACTTTAGTATTATCATTATACTTTTAATGAGAATTTATAAGTCCTTGTCCTACCCGTTCGGCTAATGACCCTCCACCGATCAAGGAAGTGGTGGGTGAGAGTGGACACCCATTAAGTTGCCATTTTATAGGCAACAACCTTATACCCCCCTTATAGACCGGCTTCGTGAATGAGGCGTACTAGCGGTAAGACGACTTGATCTTATACATATATAAATATTATTAAACTTATAATACTATAAAGTATAAGGGTTGAATTTTAACTTTTAAAATTCTAGGGGTTGGAACTAAAGTTTTTAATATGACTTTACATGTTCCAAAACTTGAGGGCAAGTTTTGTAAACTTTCAAAACTTTTCATTTCTCATAACTTATGAGTTAATGGTTATTAAAAATGAAGACTCTTCATTTTTTGTAACCTATGTGTTCTTTTAATGGTTATTTATAAATGTGACTTTTGGTTATCCATAACTTAAGAACTAGTTATGGACTCCATTAAAACACATAAAGATCAAGAATTAATCTAATCAATTATTAGCACATAATTTCTATGATCTTCTAAACTCATATGTTTATGAATGTTCATATCAAAAATTTCAAGAATCGTAAGTACATATACAAAACTTGAAATTTTGATACGAGCTTTTGAACAAAACTTCGATTGTCAAGTTTTTTTTTTTTGCATCAAGTATCAAATAAACAAACCAGGCTTTGATACCACTGATGGGTTTTGAGCATTCTAACACTCCTATGGTGTACATGCAACCCTAGACACCTTGGGTCTATGTTTGACTAAGATACATGCAAATAATTATTTTTCCAAGGTTCTTATCCTAACTAGCATGGCATGGGGTACTTGAATCAAATAAAACTAGTAGAATTACTTACCTTGTAGTAGTAGTTGATTGCTTGGAGTTTGAGAGCCTAGCACCAATAATGTGGATGCCTCAAATGGAAGTCACAAATCACCACAAACTTGGAAACTTGAGAGAATAGTCACAAACTTCTTGAAATTGGCCCTCTTGGTTTACACACATCAACTAGTGCAATTTCAAGAACCAAAGCCTCCTTTATATAGTGTGGTGGATTAGGGTTACATCCATGTAAACCCTAATACCCATGTCTTTTCATTTCCATGAGATCCATGGGTTAAAGCTCCATGGAGTATCCATGGACTATCCATGCAAGCCTAGCCTATTCCAAATAAGCATTAGCCCACACTATATAAATACAAGAGCCCATACTTAATTAGTCATACTTTTGATCTCTAAATTAATTCTAAATTAATTATAGATCAATACTAATTAAATAATATGATTTTATATTAATATATTAGGACTTATAATATATTAATAAATCATAACTTATACTATTCTCAAACGATTATCCATAAATTGTTCGGGTGAAGTGCAACCCAAATGGACCATGTCGGGTCGGGTCAAGTACATACCAAATATAGTTATGGACTTAGACACTATATCCAACAGTTAAAGGAAAGGAAAAGCTAGTCTGAGATCCTGAAGTACAAGCAAAGAAGACGACAGCTAACCCTAAGAATCAAAAGAAAAGTTTTGAAACGAATAAAAATAAAAATAAAGCGTCTGATTCAAATGAAACAAAACAAAATAACAATAAAATCAAAGTTTTCACCATAAAAAGAAAAGATGAAACCACGTTAATAAAAAGAACATATTTGTTTGATCTTTCTATTGCAATTCCCTATCCTGTGAAAGGCTCACAAGGACCCAAGAAACTTTGGGTTCCTGAATCTGCTTAATTTTTGCAGGTTATAAGTGACGAGCAGTTCGACGACGAATGGTACATTGATAGTGGCTGCTCATGTCACATGACAGGAAAGGGGGAAGAGTTAAGGGAGTTTTGGGCCCTTAAGGATGGTGGTTGTGTCAAATACGGGAACAATTCATATGGCACGATCAAAGGCTATGGAATGATCACGAATGGTGAATTCTCCATCAGGAAGGTAGCATATGTAGAGGGATTGCAGCACAATCTCATAAGTGTTTCTCAACTGGTTGTGGGAACCGGATTGAAGGTTTCGTTCGATGATGAAGGTTCTGAGATTGTTGAAAAGAAGATGAAGACTGTCCTGTTAAAGTCAAAGAGAAAAGGAGAAATGTATCCTCTTAATGTTAATCCAATTCGAGGAAAGCCGGTTGTATGTCTTTTAACGAAGGCTCACTCTGATGAAAGTTGGCTATGGGACCGAAGGCTCTCGCATCTCAATTTTAAGGATATCAACAAGTTAGTTCTTGGTGATCATGTGCGAGGACTTCCACTTCTCCAGTTTGATAAAGAACACTTGTGCGCAGCATGCGAAATGGGAAAGCAAAGCCGAAAGAGTCATCCGACACGTATCAACACAAAGATTATCGAACCACTCAAACTTCTACACATCGACCTATGTGGTCCTTCAGCAATCGAAAGCGTTGGTGGTAGTAAGTACATTTTGGTAATTGTTGATGACTTTTCACGTTTCACCTGGGTTTTCTTTCTTAAACAGAAGTCAGAGGCGACTCCAAAGCTCAAAGCATTTATAAAGCAAGTGGAGCTTCAATTGCAAAAGGTGGTTAGAAATATCAGAAGTGACAATGGGCTGGAATTCAAAAATCAAGAATTTGAAGAATTCCTTGTTGAAAAGGGAGTGTCTCACAACTTCTCGGCCCCTTATACTCCACAACAGAACGGCATAGTTGAAAGACGAAACCACTCTTTATGTGAAGCAGCCCGAACCATGCTCAGCTTCGCTTCCTTACCTTTGTACTTCTGGGCTGATGCTATAGCTGCTGGCTACTATACCCAGAACCGATCCTTTCTCAATAAGCGATTTTCTATAACTCCATACGAAATCTTGAATAATCGCAAGCCAAATGTCAAGTTATTCCATGTGTTTGGTTCAAGGTGCTTCATTTTCAATTCAAAAGAGAACCGAAACAAGTTCAACGTAAAAGATGACGAAGGGATTTTTTTTGGATACTCCTTAAACTTAAAGGCATATAGGGTTCTGAACAAACGTTCAAAGAAAATAGAGGAAACCTATTATGTCACCTTCGATGACAATTATGTCAAGAAACTTCAAACAACCGAAGGTCTGCTGGAGGACATCTTTCCACAATTAGGTCAAGTCTCGGTTCCAATTTCCAATCTATTTGAAGAGTACATGATGTTCTTTGATGAACCAGAGAGAGCAATTCCTTCTGAGGCAAAAGCAGCTGACAATAAGATCGACAACTTGAAGAAAATTATCGATGATGCTGCAAAAGAAATGGCACCCGAATATCAAGAACCAACCGAACAGCCAGGTCCAAGCGAACCTCCAAAAGATAGTTCTATATTCCAGGGGGAGGGTTCATCCACACAAGATAACCCTGACTCGTATTTCCAGGGGGAGAATCCATCACCAATGAAGTCCCATGAAGTTCCATTCGAGGGGGAGCAATCTGACCCTGATGTTGAAACCTTTTCATCATTCGAGGGGGAGAATCATAATGCGAATGATGACTCGGATATCCAATCAGAGTTTGAAGAAGAAGTAAATGTTGAATTGGATCCAAACTATGATCCAAACTACCCTCCTCTCACAAAATGGACAAGAGATCAGCCAAAAACTCAAGTAATCGGTGAATCGTCTAAGGGAGTTCTTACTCGGTCTCAATTAAAAGTGAAGCAAACTGCTCTATTCTTTCAAGTAGAATTTTGCATGTTTAATTCCTTCGTCTCCAAAATAGAACCGAAAACGGTTAATAGTGCACTCGATCACCCTAATTGGGTACAGGCTATGCAAGACGAACTCAATGAGTTCGAGCGAAACCAAGTTTGGAGATTAATTCCCACACAGAAGGATGTATCTGTAGTTGGGCTGAAATGGGTTTTTAGAAAAAAGATGGACAAAGAAGGGAACGTAATTCGTAATAAAGCAAGGCTGGTTGTGAAGGGTTATTTTCAGGAAGAAAGAATAGATTATGAAGAAACTTTCGCTCCTGTAGCAAGGTTACAATCAATGAGAATGTAACGCCCGTGGATCAGGGCTAGTCAATTTAGAGACAATTAGCGTCAAAAATGACTTTTTGATAGAAGATTGTTTAGAATGAATAATCTTAACTAAGTTGTAGTGGTTGAAACAAGGTTTCCAGATATATAAAGAATGCCGAGATCCGAGTCATAACGAAGAAGTTATGATATGCCGAAGTTTCGCGACAGAACCAGCACGACACTGAATGACGTAAAATGTGAATTTACGATAAAGCGATATTTAGCCTTAGTGATCTAAACGAATGTTGTAGAGTTTGTTAAACCGAGAGCGTGAATAAAAAGAACGTCCAAATCTGACTTCGTATGAGGAAGTTATGATTTTTCTAAGTATCAGCTTAGTAGTATGCAGCCCGAAACTCGAATATGAGATCGAGTGATTTGTAGCCGAAACAATCTAAACGAGGATCGAAGATCACTTTAATAGTAGTGCAACAATAAAAAGACAGGCGAAAACGGACATCGGATGAAGAAGTTATGATTTTATAACGGAGTTTTCCTATCCCAGCCTACTAAAAATAATATAATAAAAATCAAGTCAAAATTAGCCAACATAGTCTAAATGAAAGTTGTAGATCCTAGTCTCACCTACGTGTGGATATAAAGAACGTCGAAAACGGAGCTCGTATGAGGAAGATATGAATTTCAGAATTTTTTAAATAATTAAAATATATAAATTTTATTATTTATTCGGGTAATATCCGAATCCGACGCATCCTGATCTGATCCGAAGGGTACACCCAGCGTTCTAGGTGTACGCCCCACGTACATGTCGACACCGAAGTACGCCCTGCGTACGAGGAAGTTACGCGCAGCGTACTGCTGCCTCCTACGGTCCGAACAAGAGCCATGTTCCACCACCGAGACTTCTCCACCTGGCAGCCCCATCCGAACTACGCCCCGCGTAGATCTTCGTACGCCCAGCGTACGTGCGAGGGTGCAACCCTATAAAAGACATGCGAGGGCAGCCGGGGTTGTTGCTCAAATTTTCTATCTTTCACCCTTCTACTTTCTTCAATATTGCAAGTTTTACCCCCGAAGCCCCGGTATTAATCCCGAGACCCGAAGCAAGTCCCGAAGCCCCGAAGATCCCGAGAAAAATAGTTTTCAAGTCGAAACTCTGTCCGCGGGAAGCCCGGTTTTGGAGAAAACCTCCCGGTTTCAGCGAAGAATATTATTTTAATAGACGAGGTGTTGTCTGATCATCGTCATATCAGGTGAGCGTGTAGTCACTTTCTTCTAACACATATATATGAAGTATTTGCTATGAAACATGTACTATGTGTTAATAAATTGTTTGTTTATCTGAGATGGGTGTTGAATACGAAATACTGGCTATAAAATACGTGATATGTGTTAATAAGTTGTTTGTTTATTTGAGATGGGTGTTGAATGCAATGTTTGGTACATGTTTTAAATAAGTTAAGCTGTATATGTATTTATATCTACGAATATGTTGGGGAAAACATGGGTAGATAAATGATGAGGTATGAAAGATGATTAAGAATAATATTGGCAGATGCACCAAATAGAGAATGTCATAGTACTAGCAGATGCGCTTAAGAATAATGTCAGCAGATGCGCCTAATAGTGTATGTTGCAATCCAAGTAGTGGCGCCTGATAAAGTATGTCATAATCCAGGCAGTGGCGCCTAATAGTGTATGTCGTAATCCAGGCACTGACACCTAATAGTGAATGTTGTAATCCTGGCAGAGGCGCTTAAAGGATAATGTTGGCAGATGCGCCTTATGTAGCGATGGATTTTGTGCCAATTCCTTAGGTCAATTCTTAGGAATGAATGAAGGAAGGATAGTTGATTCTTAGGGTAAAACCTTAAGAAATAAAGAAGATAATGGGGATGGGTAATTGGGTTGATTGTTTGATGATTGAATATAATAATTGTATTATTGTGGGTTGAAAACCCTATATGCTCACCAGGCTCCCAAGCCTGACCCACTCAGTTTTCTTTGTATTATAGGTAGTGGCTCAAGAGCATAAGTTGGTTGACATGACGAGAGATAATGGATTATAGGCCAGTAGTTATAAATAACTGCTGTAAGGTCTAATTTGTTCTGTTTATGCTTTTGGTCTGTATCGGAAAATGACATCCTGAGATTTTGTTATATAATGAAAATATATTTCTTTAAGAAATGTTTTGATAAATTCTTATCATATTTTGTTTTGGGAACAAATTCCGCAACCGTTTTCTTTAAACGATTACTCTGATTTTAAAACAAAGTGTAAACAAATCGGTCTTTTCTGGCCATGAAATTGGGGATGTCACAGTTGGTATCAGAGCATTAGTTTAAGCGAACTAGGAATTTGTAGGATTTCTAGACTTAAACTTAGAATGCTAAGTGAAGATTGTGAGATGTGTGTCTGTTATATTTTAGACACGAGCACTAGTATATATTAGGAAAGCTGCCTAATATGTTTTTATGTGCTAAATGTTATATGTTGCCATATATGATATTATTTGTTCGGATCTATGGTCTGTTGCCGACTGGATCGGGAAACCTTATGTGTTTAGGATTCTAAGCGTTCAGCTACGATATGAGAACTAGCCTGTAAATGTTTCGGAGTGATATGGAGGATTGTAATATCCATCGTGAATTAGGATCTAATTTCACCTTATTCGGTGTATAGATAAAGAATGACAAGAACCAGAAGCGGAGTACGAAACGCAAACGAAAACAGGAATCAACCGCCTGTGATTGAACAAGTAGTTGTTGCAGCAGCAGCAGCACCGGAGCCAATAATGATGGCTGGTGTGCAATTGATGATTCAGACGATGTTGGATCGTCAAATGGAAGAGACGAGGTGTTTGCTTCAGCAGAATCGTGAAGAACTGTCTATGCCTGTTGAACAGCCCGAGTTAAATGAAGGGCACTTGGAAGGAGGAAACTTCAGTTGAACTATTGGACAAGCCAACCCATCGATAGTCAGACAAAATAACCATCGAACTTCACTGGAAAGGAGGATCCGATCGGAGTAATGGATTGGATCTCGGAGATGGAGCTAGCCTTCATGACGTGTGGTTGCAGAGGCAAGTTGCAGACTACCTTTACAGTACGTCAGTTCAGAGGTGGAGCTATTCGTTGGTGGAGCACTCTGGGGAAGACTCTAAGCCCCAACAAGCCACTGCAATTGTCATGGGCATAATTCTTGGTGCAATTCAAGCGCAAGTTCTGCTCGGCTCAAAACCTGCTAGAGTTGGAGAACAACTTTCTGACATTGACGAAAGACAGCACGTCAGTTGATGAATATACCAATAACTTCACAGACAAGATGGAGTTTGCCTTGCGTCTTGTCCCGGACGAGTTGACCAGAATCGGCAAGTACGCTAAGGGACTCCCATGGGAGTATGTGGTGCCAATACGTCAGCCACCTACTCTAGAGGCAGCTATTTGGGCTGCCAAGTCTGTTGAGAATATGATCAAGGGGATGACCGCCAGCAAGGTTGAAGTTGGCGAGAAGAGAAAGTTGGAAGGAACTTCAGGGTCCAATGAGAAAAGAAAATTCTCGAAGTCTGGAGGATGAGGAAGAGATGAAGCAAGATGGTGCGATAAGTGCAAGAAGAAGCACTCGGGAAAATGTGGCGTGGAGTTGACATGTTTCAAGTGTGGAAAGCATGGGCACTACGCCGATGAATGTATATTCAACAAAAAGGTATGTTACGAATGTAATGAAGAGGGGCACTTCAAGCAAGACTGGCCAAAGAAAAATCAAGGAACAAGGCTAGAGGCGCCGCTAAAGCCAAAGGCATTCCACATGATCCTCGACGAAGCAGAAAACAACGCGAGGATTCAAGGATGAAGACTTCATATCAATATATAAAGTCTGTATTAGGAAGTGTAGCCTATTAGAGGCATAATATAGGGTGAACTTGAACCTTTGTGTAATTGTTTCAAGCAATAATATAAACCCTGGTTTTGTTATCTGATGTGTTGAATGATTGTATGATTTATGTATGGTGACTTGGATTGACTGCGGGACAATACTTGGGACGAATATGAGTAGGTGGGAATGGTAGTAGAGGCTTATACTACCGAAAGCAAAGGACCCGCACTTGGATCAGGGAAAGTCACAAGGTTACCAAGAAACTAGTAATTGATTCCGTTTTATTCAGGTATGGCGTTACCTTTGTTTCGGTAATGACTAGTATGATGATTGTTATTTCGACCCTAGTGGTCATATCAAATCGAGTCCGAATACGATGAGTTTGTTACGTGGTTCTGAGAACCGAATTCGATGTAGCATTTGACTGAAGTCAGAAGATTGAAATCAATGCGGTCATTGGTAACGCGCTCGTTATTATGAAGTTTGTAGCTGGAAGGGCTACATATGAAAATGTGGATATATCGCATTAGAATACTAATGAGGGTATATTCCATTTTGGAATTTAACTCTAAAAGACCTGAGTCTAAGCGTTGCATCGTATGATGAGAGGTCATTAAAGCACGACCCATCGGTATGTTACAATAGATAAAGGAAAGTATTTATCCTAAGAAGAAGAAGGAGTCCACAATAAGGACTTATTTTGTAACTTGAAGGTTATGATTGAAAGTCCAACATAGTACGAAAACCAGATGCGAGATTTAGCATCGACTGCAGTCAAGAGGCCCTAGAGTTAACCTCTTTCGAGGAAACATAGAAGTTACGGTTATTTCCTAGGATGAAGAGATAACGTATGGAATCATTACGCAAGCCCTATTTCATTGATGATTCCGGGACGTAATCATCCTAAGGGGGAGATAACTGTAACGCCCATGGATCAGGGCTAGTCAATTTAGAGACAATAAGCCTCAAAATTGACTTTTTGATAGAAGATTATTTAGAATGAATAATCTTAACTAAATTGTAGTGGTTGAAACAAGATTTCCGAATATATAAAGAATTTCGAGATCCGAGTTATAACGAAGAAGTTATGATCTGTCGAAGTTTAGCGACAAAACCAACACGACGCTGAATGACATAAAATGTGAATTTATGATAAAGCGATATTTAGCCTTAGTTATCTAAACGAATGTTGAAGAGTTCGTTAAACCGAGAGCGTGCATAAAAAGAACGTCCAAATCTGACTTCGTATGAGGAAGTTATGATTTTTCTAAGTTTTAGCTTAGCAGTATGCAGTCCGAAACTCGAATATCAGATCGAGTGATTTCTAGCCGAAACAATCTAAACGAGGATCGAAGATCTCGTTAATAGTAGTGCAACGATAAAAAGACAGGCTAAAACGGACGTCGGATGAAAAAGTTATGATTTTATAACGGAGTTTTCCTGTACCGGCCTACTAAAAATAATATAATAAAAATAAATTCAAAATTAGCCGACGGAGTCTAAATGAAAGTTGTAGAGATTAGTCTCACCTACGCGTGGATATAAAGAACGTCGAAAACGGAGCTCGTATGAGGAAGATATGAATTTCGGAATTTTATAAATAATTAAAATATATAAATTTTATTATTTATTCGGGTAATATCCGAATCCGACGCATCCTGATTTGATCCGAAGGGTACGCCCAGCGTACTAAGTGTACTCCCCACGTACATGTCGACACCGAAGTACGCCCTGCATACGAGGAAGTTACGCGCAGCGTACTGCTGCCTCCTACGGTCCGAAGAAGAGCCACGTTCCACCACCGAGACTTCTCCACCTGGCAGCCCCATCCGAACTACGCCCCGCACAGATCTTCGTACGCCCAGTGTACATGCGAGGGTGCAACCCTATAAAAGGCATGCGAGGGCAGCCGGGGTTGTTGCTCAATGTGACAACCCGAAATTTCTATTCTCTACAACATTTCAATTCAATAGAAGTCAGAACTGTTTCTGCTAACTTTCTAGCTTTTAGGAAGAAGTTTGAGGGTTTATAGATTAGTACTTCAGGAGATAACAGGAGAGAGGATGCATTAGGGTTTATTGTGCAAAAATAAAGTCCCAAAACTTCAAAAGTTTGGAGTTTACGGCCTAAACTTGGTTTTTACGGCCGTAAACCCCAAGGGTATATATATGGCACTTAGCCATTTATTTCACTTCTTCACTTTTCAAGAACAAAACTCAAATCCTCTCAAGTAGCATCCGAGTTTTCCTTCTAGATCTTCAACTTGTAAGTGTTTCTAGCCCTTTTAATTTGATATTAATCTAGGGATCTAACACACTTCCATCCGTGAAATCATTCCAAAAGGTTAGATCTTCAAGTTTCACCAAGAACACACACTAGTGTTCTTGGACTTTTAGCACCATTTCAAGCTTCTAACTAGTAAGTACTTCTATCCTAGAGTAGTATAAGGCTTGTTACACTTCTAAACATCAAGAAATCACCAAGGAACACACAATATCAAGGTGTTTACGGTCCAAGGTGTTCTTGGACCATAAACCCTATAAAGGGTGCCAAACTGTGCCCTAGCCCCTTCTAAGCCTTGGAAACTTGCATAGATCCTTACCTCATTGTGCTTGGGACTCAAAACAATCAAATGACCAAAACCATATGGGTTTACGGCCGTAAACCCAAACGGAAATGGTCCAAGGACCGTAAACTCCAATTAGGAGTGAAATGGTGCCCTAATCACTTCCATAGGCTTATACTTCAAGTGGAAATGCTTCAAATGGCTTGTATAGCTTCAAAACAATAAATGGTCAAAGAAACATGAGTTTACGGCCGTAAACTCAAGGGTTTACGACCGTAAACTCAAGGGTTTACGACCGTAAACTCAAGGAGTTATGGTCACAAAACCGTAAACTCCAAGGGAGTTTACCCTTGAACCCCAAACTCAATAGCAAGGTCCTACAACACTTAGATGCAATCCTTATGACTTATAACACCTAAATAAGGTGTTTTACGTGTCCTAAGAGGTCTTAACCTTGTTAATTAGTTGTATAAAGACTAATTGGATACATATATGTGTTATTATATGTTAACTAGGATCATTGTGTGTGTACAAGTCTTCACTTGACACTTAGCATCCTACATCATCCGATCATCCAAACCACCCACTACAGGTGAGTTCATACCCCTTAATCAATCTTTTATATGATTTTAAATGCTTTAATGGGGGGAATACAAGTAGAAAACAACATGTTATAGAATCAGTCACATGTGATTTATAACTGTGTTTTCAACCAACTGATCTCACATACTTCAAAATGTGATAAACACAATGGTTTTCAGTCCTGTTATACTTTGTTGTCAAATGAATTACTTTTGAAGGGTTTTATAAAATGACATCAAGTCATCATTATTTATTGTTTAAAACTCTTAAATGTTTTACAAAACCTCTTTCATCTTATTGTTAAAACCATATCTATACACTTATGTTTCAACTATATATGTATTGATATGAGAGCTTTCATTCTTCATTCAGTTCTAACACTCTTGGGTAGCAAGGGTGTATAAACCTACTTGGACACTCAGCTTACATTCCAGTAAACTATTATAGATATAGTTTAGGGGATACAAACATTATTCCTACTACAAGGAATTACACCAGAGTTAGTTCATTCATGAGTCTATACTAATACATCAATATGAAGAGATACTAATACATCAATATGAAGAGATACTAATACATCAATATGAAGAGATACTAGTACATCAATATGAAGAGATACTAATACATCAATATGAAGAGATACTATTACATGGATACTTTTACATAGATACTATATGATGAGATACATTTACATATTATACGTGTAAATACTATTATATATGTATGGGACTAACCATTCTACACCCAGCTGTTAGCTATAGAGGGAAAATGCACATCGACGGATGTCTACGGTTAATACTATTCGGCATCTTCCATGTCGTGTTTATCCTAGTACCAAAGGATAATACTTAAATGATTATATAATTTCCCTTTTACTTTTATTTTGTGACACATTCACATAAACGATGAGGTAGACTATATATTTATAATAATAGTCACTTGGGAAAAACTTTCATTTACACAGAATTGCAAACTTCAAAGCATTCAGGTCTTGGTAGAAGACTACCTTTTATACTAGTAGGAAATATGGGATTTTTTAAGGTTTTCACACTTATATCAAATGTTTCATCAACAATTGTATGTCTTTCATATCAGCTTCCCAAATTAATGACACCATAATACTTATGAATTCACCAGCTTTATGCTGATCTACACTTTCAAAATAACTTGTATTCTCAGGTCACCAGTAGACAGGTACGATGACCAGGTTTTGAGAAGACGGAGCACAGACAAGACTCGTCTTTTATTTTGATTACATATTTTGGTGTCTTATTACAATGAAAGAACACACATGTATTAAAACATTACTTTTAATGCAATGGATGATGTTGTTGCTTGTTTACTACTTTGCACTGTTATGATACTTTACATGACGTCCTCCACCCCCGAACGTTTCCGCCGTTCTTGGTTTTGGGGTGTGACAGATTGGTATCAGAGCTTTGTTTATAGTGAATTGAGTATATCAACCCATAAAAGATATACTAACTATAAATACATTAGGATTAAAACACTCTGACCAAGAGTTTATACTTTTAAATAATAAAATATTTAATTAAGTATATGTGCCTGCATTCATACTAAAATCAGTGTCACAATGACAAGAACAAAAGTATTACGATTGTTGAATATCACAAGTAAGCTCGGGGATGTATGGTCAGTCTTGGGAGTGGCATAGCCTGATCAACTATGCTGGTCCGAGGAGTGATTAGCATATGCCCAAGAATGGTTGTGATGTGGCAACATGTCTAAAAACTTACCAACATTACCACAATAAAATACCATAGGAGTATTTGGTGTTACTGTGATTACTTATATAAGAATTAAAAGTCTTTATTAGTATGCCAATAGTTGTTTAGTGGATACACTAAAATTATATGTATCTAGGATGTCATAGACTTAGAATCTATGAATCTTTACTTTATGTCCTGTCCTTGTTTGGTTGGGGGCTTAGGGTTAGGGTCACTTATTCGAAGGTCTATCATGTCCTGAATACATATAATTAGTATGCACTAAACAAGTATTGGAGTAACTGATGAAGATCATCTTATAATTATCTTAGTTAGTTCGACTATTAAATATTTCTTATACCTCTTTTCTCGCGTAGATATTATGGTTGGATTCCATCCCCACGGCGACCCGTACTACCCTAACCACAACAATGCTGGATGGCTCGAGGAAGAACCGGAAGATGGTCACCCAATCCCTTTGGATGATCACCATGCTGAAGGCTTTTCTGATAGTTCTGACTCGAAGCCTGAAGTCAACAACCTACCCCAAGCTGCTCAAAACCCAAACCTGAACCCTCGTCCAGCATTTCAAGGAGCCACACCCCTGCGGGCCACAAACTTGAATAGATGGAGTCAGGAACAGGGTCAACCCATTCCCTACAATGGAGACAGAAGCTTCTACAACCTCATTGAGGGAGGTTCAGCTGACAGGGTCCTACCCATCATGGTTCGTAGGATTTCCCGGAACACCGAACAGGGTCGAGCTGCTATCGACCGAGTCGTGGAGATTGGCGCCAACTCTGGCGTTAACACAGTCTGCATTCGCCAACTAGAGTCTGCTCATCAAAGGACTCTGGTCCACAATGCAGCTCTGCAGAGAGAACTTACTGGAACCCAAGCTGAAGTCAGAGAACTTCGAGCTCAACAAGTAAGATCTGACAGGCGTGTGAGGGACATAGAACGCCTTCTGTCGGAATCAAGAACTCATGCTAGTAGTTCTCGTCGCCGATAGAATCTCATCGACTTCTCTTTTGGATATAACCTAGTTATGTAAAACTCTAGTCTAATTTCCTATCTTAGTAAATCTCAGACCTGTTAGGTCTGGATTAAGACATAGTCCTGTCAAAATTTTCCATCTCGGTTAATGTAAGGCCTCCTACTAGGCCATTTTTCCCGAACTTGTTACATCTGTAATTCCAGTAATATTGACAGCTACCTAATCTCATGGGAATTATTATCCAATTGTTATCATCTGTTGTTGAACTATGGCGATTTAGTTCATGAGACACGTTCATTTTCTATACTATTGAATTCTTATCATTGCCTTTATCTTTTCAACTTATAGTTGAAAAAATGCCGCCTCGCAGAAGTACAAGGCATAACAATAATAACGAAACACCAATACCACCACCTCCACCACCTGCTTAGTTTGACGCTGCTATGTTCCAAGCAGCTTTCACGGCGGCCGTAGCTGCTGCCGTGTCACACATCAATACTCCTGTCCCTAGTGGATCGGGAACAGGTGCACCTCCTTCCAACCATGGCGAGAGCCGTGGGCATCCCCGGGAATGCACCTACAAGGATTTTACGAATGCCAAACCCCGAAACTTCAATGGAACTGGTGGAGTTATGATCTTAAGGCAGTGGATTGAAAAGACAGAAGCGGTCTTTGAAATCTGCGCCTACCCGAAGGGGAATAAGGTCAAGTTTGCTACTTGTACCTTTTCTGACAGGGCTTTAACTTGGTGGAATGGCCACGTTAAGTCTCTGACTCTAATAGTAGCAAATTCGATCAGCTGGGAAAACTTGAAGGCCATGCTGATGAGAGAGTACTGTCCTTGAGGGGAAATTGAAAAACTCGAGCAGGAACTCTGGGGTCTAGAAATGGTTGGTTCCGACATATCAACCTATACTAATAGATTCTGTGATCTGAAAATTCTATGCCCTGATATGGTTGCTCTTGAGAGCAAGAAAATAGAGAGATATATTTGGGGACTGTCGCCCCAAATCCAGTCAAGTGTGTTAGCATCCAGGCCTGTTACTTTTGACAGCGCCAAAGAGCTAGCACAATCTCTTATAGATCACGAAAACCACCAAAACCCAACAATTCCTACACCTGAGCAACAAAAGGGAAACAACAACAACAAGAAAAAGGGGTGGAACAAGAGGAAAAGCGGGTCTTCGCAAGAATCCTCAAAGAGACAACAACTAGTGGCAATCAATGCTGCCACGGTAACCCCTGTTGTCCCTGCCAACCCCTACCCAGCGAAGCCTTATGCCGGTAATCTTCCGAGGTGCAACAAATGCACCTTCCATCACAACGGACCTTGCCAGGAAATGCAGTGCAATAACTGCAACAGAAAGGGGCACACTGCCCGTTTCTGCAAGACTCCAGCCAGGCCGACCGCCCAAGTTCCTAACGCCGGTGTGGGCCAAGTTTGCTACGGTTGTGGCGAGGTAGGCCACTACAAGAGGAACTGCCCTAAGGCGGGGATAACTGGTGGAGTAGGAAGAGTTCTGGCCATAGGCCACGAGGAAGCCGTAGCTGATCCTACGATAGTTACTGGTGCGTTTCTCCTCGATAACTCATATGCTTGCATACTTTTCGACAGTGGAGCGGAGAAAAGTTTCGTAAACCAGAAATTTGCACACCTACTTAAATAAAAACCACGTGCATTAGATAAATCATTCACTGTAGAAATGGCAAACGGGAAAACGGAAAGTACTAACTGCATATACATAGGTTGTACTCTAACTTTAGATGGCCATACTTTCAAGATAGACCTCATGTCGGTCCCAGTTAAAAGTTTCGACGTCATTATCGGCATGGATTGGTTGAGTCTTCATCGCGCCGATATCTTGTGCTTTGAAAAAGCAGTTCGTCTTAACTTCCCTAACAACGAAACTCTAGTTATCTACGGCGACAAATCTAGTACGAACCTTCGAATCATTTCGTGCATCCAGGCTCAGAAATGCTTACGAAAGGAATGTCATGCATTTCTCGCTCACATCGTTGATACGAGTCAAGAGGTGAAAGATATTCAGAACATCCCGGAGGTACGCGACTTTCCCGACATCTTTCCAGAAGAACTACCGAGATTACCACCACAACGCCAAGTCGAGTTCAGAATCGACTTAGTGCCAGGGGCTACTCCAGTAGCCAAATCTCCATATCGTCTGGCACCAGCGGAGATGCAGGAACTTTCCAGTCAAATTAACGAACTTCTCAAGAAGGGATTCATTAGACCAAGCTTCTCACCATGGGGAGCACCGGTCTTGTTCGTCAAGAAGAAAGACGGATCGTTTCGTATGTGCATCGACTACAGGGAACTCAACAAGCTTACCATTAAAAATCATTATCCTTTACCCCGCATTGACGATTTATTTGATCAACTCCAAGGAGCCAACTACTTCTCGAAGATAGATCTACGATCCGGATACCACCAACTACGAGTGTTAGAGGAGGATGTTCCCAAGACAGCCTTCCGAACTCGTTATGGACACTACGAGTTTGTAGTGATGTCGTTCGGATTAACAAACGCGCCCGCTGTATTCATGGATTTAATGAATAGGGTGTGTCGTCCTTACTTGGATCAGTTTGTCATTGTCTTGATCGATGACATACTCATCTACTCTCGAAGTAAGGAGGAACATAGTCAACACCTCCGAAGAGTCTTAGAAACGTTACGATCGGAGAAGCTCTATGCGAAGTTCTTTAAGTGTGAATTTTGGATTCGAAGAGTCGAATTCTTGGGCCACGTAGTTAGTGAAAAGGGAATACATGTGGACCCTTCCAAAATCAAGGCCATTGAGAACTGGTCAGCACCGAAGACACCTACGGAAATTCGTCAATTTCTAGGTCTCGCTGGCTACTATCGCAGGTTCATTCAGAACTTCTCCCGCATCGCGAAACCTCTTACAACACTGACCCAGAAGGGTGTGGCCTTTGACTGGGAAGAGAAGCAAGAGAGAGCGTTCCAAACGCTCAAGCGAGCCTTATGCACCGCACCAATACTATCCCTCCCCGAAGGGATAGAAGACTTCGTTGTCTATTGCGATGCTTCAAATCATGGGCTCGGCTGTGTTCTAATGCAACGAGGTAAGGTCATCGCCTATGCCTCGAGACAGCTGAAGACACACGAGGTTAACTACACCACACACGATCTTGAGCTAGGAGCAGTCGTATTTGCTCTGAAGATCTGGAGACACTACCTGTATGGTACAAAAAGCACGATCTTTACAGACCACAAAAGTCTACAACATATATTCGACCAGAAAGAGCTCAACATGAGACAACGACGGTGGGTCGAGCTACTCAGTGATTACGAATGCGAAATTTGTTATCATCCGGGTAAAGCCAACGTAGTAGCTGACGCCCTAAGTCGGAAAGAATATTCTGGTCGTAGAGTCAAATCTTTGACTCTAACTATCCATTCACACTTGTCCACGCAAATTAAGGAGGCTCAGCTCGACGCTTTCAAACCTGAAAATGTGGCGAGTGAAACCCTAAGAGGGATGGATAAGAATTTGGAAGTCAAGGGCGGCGGAGCGTTTTACCTCATGGATCGGAGCTGGACACCGAAACGCGGTGGCTTCAGAGACTTGGTCATGACCGAGGCACACAACACCCGTTATTTCGTCCACCCGGGTTCAGATAAGATGTATCTGGATCTTAAAAAGCTATATTGGTGGCCTAACATGAAAGCAGAGATTGCTACCTCCGTAAGTAAATGCCTCACTTGCGCCAAGGTCAAGGTCGAATACCAGAAACCCTCCAGTCTTCTACAACAACCAGAGATACCGGAATGGAAGTGGGAGCGGATCACTATGGACTTCATAACCAAGTTGCCCAAGACAATGGGTGGACTTGATATCATATGGGTCATCGTCGACAGACTGACCAAGTCCGCACACTTCCTACCCATCAAAGAAACCGACAAGATGGAGAAACTTACGAGAACCTACATTAGGGAGGTTGTACGACTGCACGGTGTTCCCATATCCATTATCTCGGACAGAGATAGTAGATTCACTTCTAGGTTCTGGCAGTCGCTACAAAGTTCCCTAGGAACTAGGCTGGACATGAGTACAGCCTACCATCCACAAACCGACGGACAAAGTGAGAGAACTATCCAAACCCTGGAAGATATGTTGCGAGCCTGTGTGATCGACTTTGGGAATTCTTGGGATACTCATTTACCCCTTGTCAAATTTTCCTACAACAATATTTATCACACGAGCATAAAGGCAGCTCCATTCGAGGCCCTCTATGGCTGAAAGTGCAGATCCCCTCTGTGGTGGGTTGAGGTGGGTGATACACAGTTAGCTAAAGGACGAGTTCCCGAAAGCACTCTCACACGTCCGGAAATCATTCGGGAAACGACAGAAAAGATCGTTCAGATTCGTGAACGATTGAAAGCCTCTAGAGACCGACAGAAAAGCTACACAGACAAGCGAAGGAAACCTTTGGAATTCCAGGTGGGAGACCGCGTTCTTTTGAAAGTCTCACCCTAGAAGGGCTTGATACGCTTCGGAAAGTGTGGGAAGCTCAATCCAAGATACATAGGGCCTTTCAAGATTCTTGCCAGAATCGGCCCTGTAGCTTACAAACTCAATCTACCGCGCGAACTCAGTAACGTACATTCTACTTTCCACGTCTCGAACTTGAAAAAGTGTCTGCCTGACGAGACTCTTGTAATCCCACTCGACGAGATCGAGATCAACGAGAGCCTCAACTTCGTGGAAGAACCAGTAGAGATCATGGACCGAGAGGTCAAGCAAATGAAACAAAGCCGTATCCCGATAGTGAAGGTTCGCTGGAACGCCAAGCGAGGACCTGAATTCACTTGGGAACGAGAGGATCAGATGAAACTGAAATATCCTCGTCTTTTTACTTAGTTATTTGTAACTACTTATTTGCTTGAACTCTAATTTCGGGACGAAATTCCTTCTAACGGGGGGATGATGTGACAACCCGAAATTTCTATTATGTACAACATTTCAATTCAATAGAAGTCAGAACTGTTTCTGCTAACTTTCAAGCTTTTAGGAAGAAGTTTGAGGGTTTATAGATTAGTACTTCAGGAGATAACAGGAGAGAGGATGCATTAGGGTTTATTGTGCAACATTAAAGTCCCAAAACTTCAAAAGTTTGGAGTTTACGGCCTAAACTTGGTGTTTACGGCCGTAAACCCCAAGGGTATATATATGGCACTTAGCCATTTATTTCACTTCTTCACTTTTCAAGAACAAAACTCAAATCCTCTCAAGTAGCATCCGAGTTTTCCTTCTAGATCTTCAACTTGTAAGTGTTTCTAGCCCTTTTCAGTTGATATATTACTTAATCTAGGGATCTAACACACTTCCATCCGTGAAATCATTCCAAAAGGTTAGATCTTCAAGTTTCACCAAGAACACCAAGAACACACACTAGTGTTCTTGGACTTTTAGCACCATTTCAAGCTTCTAACTAGTAAGTACTTCTATCCTAGAGTAGTATAAGGCTTGTTACACTTCTAAACATCAAGAAATCACCAAGGAACACACAAGATCAAGGTGTTTACGGTCCAAGGTGTTCTTGGACCGTAAACCCTATAAAGGGTGCCAAACTGTGCCCTAGCCCCTTCTAAGCCTTGGAAACTTGCATAGATCCTTACCTCATTGTGCTTGGGACTCAAAACAATCAAATGACCAAAACCATATGGGTTTACGGCCGTAAACCCAAACGGAAATGGTCCAAGGACCGTAAACTCCAATTAGGAGTGAAATGGTGCCCTAATCACTTCCATAGGCTTATACTTCAAGTGGAAATGCTTCAAATGGCTTGTAGAGCTTCAAAACAATAAATGGTCAAAGAAACATGAGTTTACGGCCGTAAACTCAAGGGTTTACGACCGTAAACTCAAGGAGTTATGGTCACAAAACCGTAAACTCCAAGGGAGTTTACCCTTGAACCCCAAACTCAATAGCAAGGTCCTACAACACTTAGATGCAATCCTTATGACTTATAACACCTAAATAAGGTGTTTTACGTGTCCTAAGAGGTCTTAACCTTGTTAATTAGTTGTATAAAGACTAATTGGATACATATATGTGTTATTATACGTTAACTAGGATCATTGTGTGTGTACAAGTCTTCACTTGACACTTAGCATCCTACATCATCCGATCATCCAAACCACCCACTACAGGTGAGTTCATACCCCTTAATCAATCTTTTAAATGATTTTAAATGCTTTAATGGGGGGGAATACAAGTAGAAAACAACATGTTATAGAATCAATCACATGTGATTTATAACTGTGTTTTCAACCAACTGATCTCACATACTTCAAAATGTGATAAACACAATGGTTTTCAGTCCTGTTATACTTTGTTGTCAAATGAATTACTTTTGAAGGGTTTTATAAAATGACATCAAGTCATCATTATTTATTGTTTAAAACTCTTAAATGTTTTTACAAAACCTCTTTCATCTTATTGTTAAAACCATATCTATACACTTATGTTTCAACTATATATGTATTGATATGAGAGCTTTCATTCTTCATTCAGTTCTAACACTCTTGGGTAGCAAGGGTGTATAAACCTACTTGGACACTCAGCTTACATTCCAGTAAACTATTATAGATATAGTTTAGGGGATACAAACATTATTCCTACTACAAGGAATTACACCAGAGTCAGTTCATTCATGAGTCTATACTAATACATCAATATGAAGAGATACTAATACATCAATATGAAGAGATACTAATACATCAATATGAAGAGATACTAATACATCAATATGAAGAGATACTATTACATGGATACTTTTACATAGATACTATATGATGAGATACATTTACATATTATATGTGTAAATACTATTATATATGTATGGGAATAACCATTCTACACCCAACTGTTAGCTACAGAGGGAAAATGCACATCGACGGATGTCTACGGTTAATACTATTCGGCATCTTCCATGTCGTGTTTATCCTTGTACCAAAGGATAATACTTAAATGATTATATAATTTCCCTTTTACTTTTATTTTGTGACACATTCACATAAACGATGAGGTAGACTATATATTTATAATAATAGTCACATGGGAAAAACTTTCATTTACACAGAATTGCAAACTTCAAAGCATTCGGGTCTTGGTAGAAGACTACCTTTTATACTAGTAGGAAATATGGGATTTTCTAGGGTTTTCACACTTATATCAAATGTTTCATCAACAATTGTATGTCTTTCATATCAGCTTCCCAAATTAATGACACCATAATACTTATGAATTCACCAGCTTTATGCTGATCTACACTTTCAAAATAACTTGTATTCTCAGGTCACCAGTAGACAGGTACGATGACCAGGTTTTGAGAAGACGGAGCACAGACGAGACTCGTCTTTTATTTTGATTACATAATTTGGTGTCTTATTACAATGAAAGAACACACATGTATTAAAACTTTACTTTTAATGCAATGGATGATGTTATTGCTTGTTTACTACTTTGCACTGTTATGATACTTTACATGACGTCCTCCACCCCCGAACGTTTCCACCGTTCTTGGTTTTGGAGTGTGACACTCAAATTTTCTATCTTTCACCCTTCTACTTTCTTCAATATTGCAAGTTTTACCCCCGAAGCCCCGGTATTAATCCTGAGACCCGAAGCAAGTCCCGAAGCCCCGAAGATCCTGAGAAAAATAGTTTTCAAGACGAAACTCTGTCCGCGGGAAGCCCGGTTTTGGAGAAAACCTCCCGGTTTTAGCGAAGAATATTATTCTAATAGACGAGGTGCTGTCCGATCATCATCATATCAGGTGGGTGTCTAGTCACTTTCTTCTAACACATATATATGAAGTATTTACTATGAAACACATACTATGTGTTAATAAATTGTTTGTTTATCTGAGATGGGTGTTGAATACGAAGTATTGGCTATAAAATACGTGATATGTGTTAATAAGTTGTTTGTTTATTTGAGATGGGTGTTGAATGCAATGTTTGGTACATGTTTTAAATATGTTAAGCTGTATATGTATTTATATCTATGAATATGTTGGGGAAAACATGGGTAGATAAATGATGAGGTACGAAAGATGATTAAAAATAATATTGGCAGATGCACCAACTACAGAATGTCATAGTACTAGCAGATGCGCGTAAGAATAATGTCGACAGATGCGCCTAATAGTGTATGTCGCAATCCAGGTAGTGGAGCCTGATAAAGTATGTCATAATCCAGGCAGTGGCGCCTACTAGTGTATGTCGTAATCCAGGCACTGACACCTAATAGTGAATGTCGTAATCTTGGCAGAGGCGCTTAAAGGATAATGTTGGCAGATGCGCCTTATGTAGCGATGAATTTTGTGCCAATTCCTTAGGTCAATTCTTAGGAATGACTGAAGGAAGGATAGTTGATTCTTAGGGTAAAACCTTAAGAAATAAAGAAGATAATGGGGATGGGTAATTGGGTTGATTGTTTGATGATTGAATATAATAATTGTATTATTGTGGGTTGAAAACCCTATATGCTCACCAGGCTCCCAAGCCTGACCCACTCAGTTTTCTTTGTATTACAGGTAGTGGCTCAAGAGCATAAGTTGGTTGACATGACGAGAGATAATGGATTATAGGCCAATAGTTATAAATAACTGTTGTAAGGTATAATTTGTTCTGTTTATGCTTTTGGTCTGTATCGGAACATGACATCCCGAGATTTTGTTATATAATGAAAATACATTTCTTTAAGAAATGTTTTGATAAATTCTTATCATATTTTGTTTTAGGAACAAATTCCGCAACCGTTTTCTTTAAACGATTACTCTGATTTTAAAACAAAGCGTAAACAAATCGGTCTTTTCTGGCCATGAAATTGGGGATGTCACAGAGAATATTCCTGGTATATGCTGCACACAAAACTTTTGAAGTGTTTCAAATGGATGTAAAGTGTGCCTTCTTGAATGGAGAATTAGAGGAAACTGTATATGTTGAGCAACCACCAGGTTTCGTGAACGAAAGGTATCCTGATCATTACTATATTCTCGATAAAGCTGTCTATGGTCTGAAACAAGCTCTTAGAGCCTGGTATGAAACTCTTACTCCATTTCTGAAAATGTCCAAGTTTAAACAAGGTTCGGTTGTCCCAACCTTCTTTCGTAAGAAAGAGGGTAACCACTTAATGATCGTCCAAATTTACGTCGATGACATCATCTTCGGTTCCACGAATCCCAGCCTGGCAACTGAATTCAGGAAGTTGATGGAGACTAAGTTTGAGATGAGCTCAATGCGTCCGATTAAGTTTTTCCTTGGCTTGAATATTAGACAGGGACCCGAAGGCATATTTATCAATCAGGAGGCTTATACAAAGACCCTACTGGCAAAGTTTGGCATGATGGGAGATTCCAAAGTGAAGGTTCATATGGCATTTGGAACGAAGTTAACACCATATTTGGAGAAGTCGGCTGTTGATATGACCCTCTATCGACAAATGATAGAATCACTAATGTATCTAAAAGCTAGTAGACCTGATATAATGTTTTCTGTTTGTTACTGTGCAAGGTTACAAGCTAATCCACGCGAACCTCATATGGTGGCTGTAAAGAACCTCTTCAGATATTTGAAATGAACCTCTTCTCTCGGTCTATGGTATCTAGCTAAATCAGGATTTTTCGTTCAAGCATTCTCTGATGCTGATCTTGGAGGATGTGGTTTGGACCGAAGAGCACTACAGGCGGATGTCAATTCCTTGATGGCAAACTTGTCAGCTGGCAGTCCAAGAAACAAACATGTGTTTCACTCTCAACAGCCGAAGCTGAATATATTGCGGCTGCATCGTGCAATTCACAAGTTATTTGGATCCAATGCCAATTAAGAGATTATGGCCTAAGTATGAAGAAAATTCCTCTCTATTGCGACTCAGAAAGCGCAATCAGGATCTGTCATAATCCAGTGTAACATTCCAAGACAAAACACATAGCACTGAGATATCACTTTTTCAAAGATCACGTAGAAGATGGGAATGTCGAAATTCACTTCGCTCGGTCCTCTGATCAATTGGCTGGCATCTTCACTAAGGCCTTACCTGAAGCATCATTTAATAAAATATTGCAAGGCTTAGGAATGAAGGAAGCTGAATCTGTTCCAAAACCACACTCATTTCATTAAGTATAACTTTTGCTTTCGCTTTTATAAAATTTCTCTAACAACCGAAATGAACCGAAGGCTCGGTCTATTTCGGCTCCTGATTTTTCGGGAACCGAAATGAACCGAAGGCTCGGTCTATTTCGCCTCATACAATTTTTCAAAAGCGAGCGATTATTTTCCTTTATGGTTTGGAACTCACATATCCTTTGTATATTACGTATAACTTTTTGCTTATTGATCTTTTTGTCTTTAATTAATTTCGAATTTCCAAAAACATTTTTCTTTTCTGTTTTTAATTTTTTTTAGCAACGTTAAAATTCCAAAAATATTTTTCTTTTCTGTTTTTCTTATTTTTTTTTTCAGAAAAATTCAAAATCACCAAAAATATTTTCTTTCTGTGCTAATATTTTTTTTATATATTTCGAAAATTCCAAAAGTACTATACTTCGATATCACAGATGGTCTTAAGTAATGGAGCTGGGACAGGTATATTTCTCTTATTCTTTGAACTAGCTAAATGTCCCTAGAAGCATGCTGATGCATGTTGACCGAAGCCTCCAAGACTCTAAGTGAAGCCTTACTGATTCGATATATACAAATCGTTTCTTCCCAATCAGGCTGTTAAAATTACTCAAGTCATGAGCTACCTTACTCTTCTCATATTGAGTTAAGAGTTACCTGCTTGGTCCTTCATTTATAGCAGAGGTACTTTCAGTTCTTTAACCACCTGTACTTATTTCTCCATCTCATTTCGGTTCATAATCGTAACCCTTGAGACTCTCAGCATTTACCACTGAGGTTTATGGTTACACAACATCTGCGTTGATGATCTTAGTTTCGTTTCACCACGTGCTAAGTGAGACTCGAAATCCAATACCTTAAACGAATTGATGGTGAACAATCAAAAGTTCTAGTATTTCACCCATGAATTAACGAAACCACTATGTTGGTCTATACCTTGAAATCTCTTTCGTTTTTGCGTGGTCTTTATGAAATTGTCTAACACCAAGACGTTTCTTCCCAAAAGATCCAGGTTGTTTTTTAAGATTTTAAAATAAATCTCATCAAGTCACTGAATATATTATCATACCTACTTGTTCAATAGGCAACACTGGCCTCACAAGTACTTCATCAACTTTCGGTCTTATGTCAAGTTCTGAAGTTCGGTTGAAGCTAAACCAACCTTTAAAGGCTAATATTGAAAAGATGCCTTTCAATGTTTCTTAACAAACATTTGATCGTATTTTAACGGGAATCCACACAGACACTTCCAAGTCTCTCTTGACTTTGAAGGAAGAGATTCGTGCCTGGGATCCATAGTTTCGTGTCTATATAGACGTCACTTAAATCCCACAAATATTTTTGCTTTATTTCTTTTCAATTGGCACACTCTTGCACGAACATCATTTGATTTTCACAATTCTTGTTTGTGGTACTAATGGCAATCTTTCAGAATTGATGGTTCGGCTCTAAACCTTGTGGCGATACACTATCTTAAGGAGTGTTCTGTACTGGACTTCTTTGACGTGAACAGGTTTCTCATAGCTTACGCGGATATTCAAATGGTTTTTGAAGATGGAGAGGCGGTAAACAGATTAGATTTCAAACCAAGTCAATAGATAAGAATTGATTTGGGCGCGTGAATTTGAAACGTCTAACATCACTCACGCCGCCTGACATCTTTTCGGGAAACAATTGTCAAATCGCGCTTTTTATGGCGACGATTCAGAAGATCGAGATATGATTACCCCGGATTTTTCTCTCTCCTGGTAACGATATAAAAGGTTTTCTCACCTCACTTATACTTCTTTACCACCTCTAAACTCTCTAAAAGGAATACATCGGCGCTTTATCATCTTCTACTGTTCATAATCTTCCCAAGCAACAACAATGGTTGATTCTTCATCTGTTCAAGATCAAACTGCTTCATCCTCTCTCCTGACGATCAAGCCCAATAAGAACCTGATTATTGATCACAATCCTCACATGTACGATGCTTACATGCTCCAAGTGGTTGAATGCCTCAAATATTCACCACTTGTGATGGCTTTGACGAAGGCTGAATCTGTACCTATGACACTATTATCTCAAGTTTACTCCACTGCTTCTTACGAAAAAGGCAAAGAGAGGATCTTCTTTGAGATCTTCAATCAAAAGACCTCTGTTTCCAAGGTCAGGTTTTGCACACTGCTAGGGATTCCATATGACGAATCCATGGTGAACCCGGATTCGATCTCTGTGACTCCACTCTTCTCGATGTTCTATGAGCTTGGCTACACAGACGTTCTCACTACTGTCACGATATTTAATAATTCGTGCCTTCCTCATCAATGGAATGGTCTCTTTACCCTGCTTTTCAAGGGTTTTGCTGAGCGTGTTGCTGGGTCTGATGGCGCAAGCAAGGGGTTTATGGTTCTCTTCTATGGTCTTTACAATCGGATTAATCTTGATTACGGGTCTATTCTTTGGACACAACTGGTGCAAAGTCTCAATTCTACTTCACGCCATTCTGAAATTCCGTGTGGTAGGTTTTGAACCATTGTTACTCACAGAGCAATGGCTAAGTTCAATGTTCCTGTCATGGCAGATTCTTTAATGTCATCAATTGCAACATTCCATACCACAAAGATTATTGTCACTGATCCGTCAAAGTTTTCTTATGTGGGATCAATTCCTGAGTCCATGTATGGCTTTGTTCCTGCTGAGAGCTCCATTATTGCAGAATACAAGAAACTTCCTCCAACTGGACCTAGAGTTCTAACTCCTAAAATGCAGAAATCTATTGAGGAAGCTGACAAGCCAGCAAAAAGGGGGAACGCAGTGATCCCAAGAAAGCAGAAAAGGAAGGCCAGTCCTCCAAAGTAGCAGTCTCTAAAAAGCGAAAATCGGAAAAAGCTGCTTCTTCTATACCTAAAAAGCGCAAAGTGAAAAAGGCGGCAAAGAAACTGGTGACCCCTTCAACCAGTGATTTGGATTATGTTCCTTCGGTTCAAGCTCGTGAAGATTCAGGTGAAGATGAGAGTGAAGGTGATCATTCAGACGGCGAAAGGGGTAATCCGCCTCCACCTACTCCCACTTATGAGGTACCGTTAAACGACTCAGATCCAACTCCTTCCCCATCTCCAACTCATACATCTGTCCCAATTTCGATTGCACCATGCCCTCCTCTTGTCTTCATTGAACCATCTACAAGTGTCCCTATTCCACCACCAGTTTTCTCACAAGCCACAACCGAACCTCATGTCACCGTATCTGATACGGGGGCACCTACCTTTCAAACCAAACCTTCTGTTACTTCTAAACCCTTATCACCATCACCATCTACCGAATCTGACACCGTTCTTGGTGGGGAGGATGTTAATTTTGAGTCCTACTATTTCAGTACTTATAGAGTCCAGAGCGATGATGATGACGATGCTCCTGTGACCAAACGACATCTAAAGGTTTTGAATGACAAGCTTAACACACTTATTGCCTCTTCCTCCTCTTCCCCATCTTTGGTCTACTCTGAGGCCGCTGTTAAATCTATTTTGGAGAAGGTGCTCAAAGAACATGACACTTCAATTCAGAAAGCAACAGAGGCTGTCGATGCGTCGGTCTTATCGAGCAAGAAGGTTGATGATGACGTTAAAACTCTTATTCATGATGCGAGGATTATCCTGGAATCTCTCCAAGGGGATGCAGAGGCTAACACCAACAAAGTAAATGCTACCATTGAGTCCCTTTCAAAGTCTCTTCAGGCTGAGAAAGAGAAATTTGATCAAGTTCGTTCTAGTCTTCAAACGGATCAAGCTTCGCTTCAGTCATCTATTGACTCTCGTCTTGAAAAGCTACAAGCCGATTTAGCCCTCGAAAACAAGATCATGGATGAGCTCGCTCGTCAAACCACTCTGATCAAGACTCAATCAGTTCGGTTAACTCAGGCTCGAAAGGAAATTGATGAGCTCAAATCTGAACGTCATGTCATGCAAAGCTAGGTCAGTGATGTCCACGCTCTTCTTTCCAATATTCTAGACGCTCATGATTCGGTCCTCACTATCACTGTCAGGCGGCATCTCGCTGAAAAGTTGCGTCCAGGCCTTGACATGTTGAGTAGATTGGCTGGTGTTCTGGAGTCTGTCTTTACTCCGCAAGAATGGGGAGAAAGAACTGAAGATCCACCTAAACAAACCCCTCAATAACCACCAAAATCACAAGTCTCTACTGGACCGAAGGGTAATGAAGCTTCGGGTTCAGGTGTGAATGACAAGGGTAAAGGTATTATGGGTGAAGAAGAAGAAGAAGAAACCGAAGAAGTTGCTCTTAAAAGAAAGAAACGTGACAAAGAGCTTGACGATAATTCTCGTATAGCAAGGGAAGTAGAGGAACGGGAGCGAAAGCAGAAAGAAGCTCACGACACTTTGGAAAGTCGCAAAATTCTTTTTCCATTGTGGACGTTGGAGCGTTTGATAAAGGAAGCAATAGATTCACCAAGCACACATTGGCTTAAACCAGTCGTTTCTTTTGACTGTGAAAACTCAAAAGAATCTCAGTTCGACATTCCTATTACCCGAAAGGCATTTGTATTTCATTGTTACGAACCAACCATTGCCATTCCTTCACCAGACCCGAAGACAGATAGGGATTTGGTTGACTACTACCTTGAATTTGCCCAACCTTAGTACCTGACATGGAGTGCTCAAAAGATTACGACTGTCAATGTCATGAAGCCTACTTCTGCAGGGAAGATCATTAATGTGAAGTTCAAGGTGACCCGCGGATCGGCTAATACGGTTCATGTCATCTCGCTAGCTGATCTACCGAACCTGAATCCACATGATTGGATTTTACTGAACAACATTCTGCTTACCAATCAGCAATAGTATGCGCCGATCATAGTTCACATCAAGCGAATGCTTGTCTGTTATATTCATGAGGTTGTGAAGATGGATCAGGAAGTTGCTCTTGTTTTGAGGAAAAGGCCCACTGTCAAACCAATTGGGAAGGCCTATGACATCAACAAGATGAAGATGGGGATGTTTGACTCAAAGTTTCGCATGGTCATGTTTACTCGAGGCGAAGGACAAAAATATGTGTCCGCTCTCGATGACAAACACCTGTTCTCCACAACATGTTTGGAGCATATCATAGACATCATACAAGGTGCAAACAGAACAGTGTCACTGATAAGAAATATTTTAAAGACATGCTTCGGTAGTACATTGATTTTCGTCAAACTTTACTTGCCATTATACCGAAGCTGTTGAAGACTGTGAAGAAAACATCTATTGCTCAACCGAAGTAAGTCTCACCTCAATTGACACAAAGGGGGAGATTGTTGGGTCTATATGGTGTTGCATCATTGGGCTTTTGTTATAGTCCATTTTGTCTACGCGGGTTGGGCCTGTCCAGCCGTGTTTAGCTTTTAGGTTTTAGTATTTATGGTGCGTGCATGCATCATAGTAAAGACGATCTCTCGATTATTATTTTCACATCTTTTGTATTGTAAACCCTAGCACACCTCTACAGTAGCAATTCTCATTGAATTCTTCTGAGGTGGAGCATATTAATCATTTGACATACGTTTGATTCATTATGGTGTTTATTGTTCGTCATTGATTATAATCGTGTTCTTGATATCTGCTGAATCTATCAATCATATTGTTTTTTAATTCTCATCAGATTGACGAACAACGTGATGTTTTGGTTTGAATGAAAACGCGAATATTTTTGATTTTGGAAAGGATGATTTGGGAACGAACTTAATTGCTTGAAGATAAATTCGACAGGCAAGAATGGTTGATGTCGATTTTTATTTGGTTAATTGTTTCTGGGAAGCTCAGTTCGTGAAATTGTGTTCACCATTTTGGATGTCGATTGATTTCGAAAGTTGGATATTGATGGTTTTGGTTATTGTGATAAAAAGCGAAGCTGAATGATTAAGAGGTTATTGTTCACGATTAAGCATTCGACATGCTTCGTTTTCGTTAAAATGGTGCTGAAAAGTTTTTGTTAAAATGGTGCTGCAACATTTTCGTTAAAAAGGAAGAAAGTTTCGTTATCAGATTAACGAAGTGAAGATAAAGTTTTGTTATCTGCATATAATTTCGTTAGATTAGGGAGGAAAACAGTCATTTTTTATTTTGGTCCCTGCATTATTAACGAAGTGGCACAAATGGTCCAATTTCGACAGTTGGGTAATTTCCGACAGTTTGCCACATTTTACACATTTCGACATTTGGACCTAACTTCGACAGTTTTGATGAAGAATGAAGAATTTTCGAAAACAGTCCCTGAAAATTCGACAGTTTGGCACAACATAACCAACTTCGACATTTGGGGTGATTTTCGACATTTTGGGACAAAAAGCAGAAATTTCAAAATCAGTCATTGAAGTTTCGAAAGTTTGACAGTTTTTGCACAATTTCAAAAATGGACTGATTTTGCTGAGAATTTGAAGAAAATGCATTTTAGGCCCCTACTGTTTATGCGAATTGACGCTTTCTACACAACTTTGGAAAGGGGGAGAGTTTCGCATTTTTGGCTATTTTAGGCGCATCGGGTCACTGCAGAATTTTGAAATTGACAATTTCTAGCGATTTTTGAGAAATTTTGTCAAAGGCGGTCTGTGAACGAAGTTAAAAGTTGAATATTTTTTTTGGGTTTTCGGATTAAAGCACAAAGTTTATGCCACATGTTAAGGGGGAGTTTTGACACGAAAAATTCCGAGTAGAGCACGTTCTCCTTCCTTGAAGGTTTTATAATCAAATTTCGATTATAAAAAGAGGGAGAAATTTATATGGAAATTCGAAGTTGAATTTTTCATATTATGCGGACTTGAAGACTGAAGTGACCTTGAATTTTTTAAGTTTATGAAATGATGCGATTGGAGATTCGGAAGTGATTTCGGTTCAAGATGGGTTTAGAATTATTGAAGATTTTTGGGGTGTGTTTTTATGCTTAACTTTAGGGTGATTATTTGGAGTTTGAGAAGCTCTTGATCATTCGTTGATGCTCGGTTCGTATGGTCTCACATCCTAGAACCCAAATTGAAGAATCATGGAAGAATTGAAGATTTGAAGTTCATCTCAACATGTGTCATGCTTGAGGCTCGAATCGCGTAGTTGCTCAATTTTGGAAGATTTGAAGTGGGTCATCCATTCCTAACTTTGAGGGGGAGAATGTTGGGTGCAAAGTTATCCATGTATGACTTTGTAAATGGGTTGACTTTTGTAGACCCACTTACATGTGGAGCATTAGCCTTATGACTTATGAGATAGAGAGTGATACAGAGACATGTAAGCACCTCTATATATGGTGGGTTCATACCACTTATGGAGGTGTGCTTGAGGGATGTAACATTGAGAGTGTGTGTGTGTGTGTGTGTTATTTATGTAGATTTAGATCTAGATCCTTTTTGTGTAACACCATACATATCGAATACATCTCTTAAACACCGAAATCACCATGTTCATTGTGTGTTCTTTAACTCCGCATGCCAAACCAATGTTTATAAATCACTACAGTGAACTAATCGAGCAAAAATTCACGTTCATGAACGGGCTTAGATTTGAATGGAAGGTTGTAGTTTCAACTGCAAAAGCGCATGAGCAGTTCAACAACTACACGTTGGCGAAGAGAGTTGGAATACTCAAGTCACATGAAGACGAAGTAACGAAAGAAAGGAAGATATTTTTTGGGATAGGTTTGCTGGCCCTTATTGCCAAGGGCAAGGATGTTGAAGATGAAAGTTCTATGGCCGGTATCTCTAACTGCGAATGTTGGGATTATTGGATTGCGTCATTGGGCTGTTTTGTATAAGTCCATTTTGTACACGCTATTGGGCCTGTCCAGCCGTATTAATGATTAGGGTTATAGTATTTATAGTGCATGCATGCACCGTAGAATGGGGTTGTTGATCGATTCTTATTTTGTAACCCTAGCACACCTCTACAGTAACAATTCTTGATAGAGTTCTTCTGAGGTTGTGCCCTTTTAATCATTTGACACCAGTTGATACATCTTGTGTTCTTGTTTTTCATATTGTGCAATACTTTACTTGTTAGAATCTAATCGATCTAAGAGGATTTTATTCCTAACAATTGGTATCAGAGCAGGAGATTGTGTACTCGATACGCAACTCTTCTGTTTGATGAAATTATTAGGGTTTCCGAAAATATCGGATCTGTTGGAGCCGTCACTAACTTATTGACGTAACTCTTTGATCTCGATATTAACCTAATACGTGTTTACAAGTCTGATTCATAACAGGTAAATAAATCAAGTCAACATGCAGCATGACGATTCACTGTTAAACTCCATCAACATCACAAGCAGTATAGGATCGACTACAAGGATTCCGATTCTGTTCCCTCTGGAGTATGAAGTCTGGGCATCGCATTTTGAAGATTACATCGCTGGATCTGAGGATAATGGTTACCTGATATGGGAAGCCATTACTCTAGGTCCGTTTGTTCATACTGCAACTCGGAGAACTATCAAAACCCAAAAGGAATACAACCAACTGCTCATAGATGTGAAGGAAGTCCCGTAGGATGAGAAAGACAAACTCATCAGCAACATCAAAGCAATGAGGGTAATCAGATTCGCCCTACAGTCTGATACATTTCGCTTGGTAAGCGCTTGCACTACAGCGAAACAGATTTGGGACAGGCTTAAAGAGCTTTACTCCATCGATGTTGATCTTGAGCATGATACCCAAACCCTTTTACTTTCGGAGTTTGGTGCCTTTAAATAGAATCCAAAAGAAAGTCTGAGCCAAATTTTCAGCCGCTACAACCATCTTGTTAGTAGAATGGTGAAGCATGGTATCGGGCGCGAACTGATCAAACAGAAGGTCACCTTCATGAATGGACTCAAATCTGAGTCGATTGCTGTCATGTCAACCGTTAAAGCGCATGAACAATTCAAAGGTTATACATTATCTAAGCTCATTGGAATTCTCAAGGCTCATGAAAGAGTGGTGATGGGAGAAGCGAAAGCAGTTTCGGGTATGGGATCCTTAGCTCTTGTAGCGAAAGGCAAAAATGTTATAGAGGAAGAATCTGAAGCGGAGCTCTCTAAATGTGATCTTTCTAGCGAAGCTTATGCATTAATGATCACAAATCCCAAGCGGTTCGCCACGAAGAAGTTTCCATCTACCAAGAACCGAAACTGGCAGGGTAATTATAGTTCCGAGAAAGTGAAGGAGGAGATTAAAAGCGATCCTAAAAAGGAAGAAGAGAAAAAGGAAAACAAGCTTGTAGGTGACTCCGGCTATGACTGCAATTACTGTCATGGTAAAAATCATTTGGCCAAGGAGTGCATGTTGAGAAGGATGAATGAAAAGAAAGATGGAAAGGATGATGAAGCTTACTACATGCGTAACTTGGAGGAGATCAAGAAGAAGAAGACTACTGAAAATTCTATGAATGCTTTAATTGTGCAGGAAAACACAGCTGAGGATGAGTTTGGAGGAGTGGAGATTTGGTCAACTGACTCCGAGGATGATGAAGTTCGCAAGCTCACACAAGGCAGGGCATTTTTTGCGAAAGAAGAAAGCTCAAAGTTTGTTGGTAGGTGACTGATGGTGACAAATGGCGTGTCACAGATGAGAGGCTATACAACTAGTAGTGGATATGGGGATGCGAAGGGAAAAGAGGATGACAAGTATTTCGCTGCGAAACCTGTCAGTGAGCATATCAATGAGTGTGATCAACTGATCCAAAAGGTACACACCATTCTTGAATCCCATAATGTACCTGTAACTAACTAGGAAACTGAATTAAACGACCTAAAATTCAGTTTTTCAAGTATAAGTAATAGTCTTAAACAGACTCGTCTAGCGAATGCTAACCTAACTGATCAAATCAGAAGGACGTCATCCAAGAGTGAGGAGCGAAGGATGTGGATCGAGAAGATAGAGTCTGAGTTGTCTAGGTCTAGATATGAGTCAATTTATTTGTAGAGGGATAATTTGAAGTTTTTGAAACAAAGAAACATTTTTCGTTTGAATGCTAAACGAATTTATACTAATATTACTCAGTTGCATTTAGATTGTGAAATTGGTAAAAAGATTCACAAAATGATCTTGCCTTTCCTTGAACTTAAGGAAGACGAAAGTGATGCTGATTGTTACAAGTGTGAATCCATCGTCTCTTCAGACGAAATCTCTGATGCTTACCGAATTGGACTGCACAAAATTGAATCTTTTATTAAGTCCAATGACCATAAGGACATGTTGAAAAGCTTGCTCGATGAAAATGACAGGTTGAAAATCAAGACTGAAACTGTACATAAATTTGACTCATTGAGTTCTAAGTTAAGTTAAGAGAATAAAATCAATCCTGAAAATACATCTAAATTTGACGAGGACAGTGATATGAGCGAAATATATGTAGAAGATGAGGTTGACTGTTTTGAGTTTGTGAAAAACGAATCTGAACCGGTAAAAGTCCTGATTTCTAAAAACTCTGTTGAGTTCGCTCGTATTTCTCAAACTAAACTGGAAATTTTGAAAGAAAAGACTATGGTTTATCCTAGAGTCCAGACTGTCCCAAATCAAGTCTACAAAGTCAATGGAGTTGACAAAGCTCAAACATTAGAACTTACATTGATTGTAGAAGAAGACAACAAAGATGGCTGTGACGAATACTTTTGGTCTGCACCAATTGATAACGCAGACGAAAGTATAGGTCTGTCAGAAAGGACCTCATGGAGGACAAAAGGACGTTATGTAGCTGAACCAATAAATACACCCTCAAGTTTTGAAAAGGGTAGTCCGAGTGGCACTAAGGAATGTCCAAGCGAAAGTCAGCCTAGAAAGAGCGAATCTCATACAAGTAATTCGAAGCGAAAGGTGAATATTCACAAATATTCAAAGCAACTTGCTGAGCAAAAACGTCAACGGAACCGGAGATACCAGAAGAATCTCAACGAAAGGAAACAATTTTGGCAATCCTAAAATTCAAGCTATGTTTCCAAAGAAAATGTCATTCCTTCAAATCAAAAAGCGAAAGCACGTTCGCCTGTCAATCCTGGTCAATGCTCCCACTGTCATTCGTGCAGTCAGCAAAAGCATTCAAATAACATTGTTCCAAAACCTTCTTTTCCAGAGAAACTCCAACGGAAACCAAAATCTCATCCTTCTCAACCCATAAAATATGCTCCCAAAGATATCAAGGGAAAGGGAAAGATAGTCGATGAGCCGAAAGTACCAACTATGAAGTCGATGTCTGATTCTAAAAGAGTAGAGAGAGAACTCGTCAAAAATCAAATCAAAGATAAAAGAAAACAATCTGATTTAAAAGAGACGAAAATCCAAAATAATAAAATTAAAGTTTTCACCATTAAAAAGAAAGATGAAACCACTTTAGTTAAGCGAACTTATTTGGTTGATCCAGCTATTACTTTTCCTCGTTCTGTAAAAGGCTCACCAGGACCCAAGAAACTTTGGGTTAATAAATCTGCTTAATTTTTGCAGGTTATTCATGACGAACAGTTTGACGACGAATGGTACATTGACAGTGGGTGCTCACGTCACATGACAGGGAGAAAGGAAGAGCTGAGGGAGTTTCGCGCTATGAAAGATGGTGGAAGTGTAAAATGTGGTACCAACTCGTTTGGAACAATCAGGGCTATGGGATGATAACAAACGGAGACTTTTCAATTCGAAAAGTGGCTTATGTGGAAGGACTACAACACAACCTGATCAGCGTTTCTCAATTGGTTGTGGGAACAGGCTTGAAGGTAAGCTTTGATGACGAAGGTTCTGAAATCATAGAGAAGGGAACGAAAGTTGTTCTTTTGAAGTCTCCTAGGAAAGGCAAAATGTATCCTCTAAATTTGAACCTGGTCAAAGGAAAACCTGTTGTCTGCCTGCTAACGAAAGCTCACTCCGATGATAGCTGGCTATGGCATAGACGACTTTTGCACCTCAATTTCAAGGATATCAACAAGCTCGTGCTTGGTGATCATGTGCGAGGGCTTCCTCTATTGAAGTTTGATAAGGATCATTTGTGTGCAGCTTGCGAAATGGGAAACCAAAGTAGGAAAAGCCATCCAACTCGAGTGAACACGAAAATCATCGAATCTTTAGAACTACTACACATAGACCTTTGTGGACCTTCCGCAATCGAAAGTATTGGTGGTAATAAATACATTCTTGTAGTTGATGATTTTTCACGTTTTACTTGGGTGTTCTTTCTTAAGCAGAAATCTGAGGCAACACCTACACTCAAGAAGTTTATAAAGAAAGTTGAGCTTCAATTGCGAAAGCTAGTTCGCAACATTCGCAAGCGATAATGGGCTAGAGTTTAAGAATCATGACTTCGAAGAATTTCTGTCTGATAAAGGAGTATCACACAACTTTTCTGCTCCTTACACCCCACAAAAGAATGGTATAGTTGAAAGATGAAACTGTTCTTTGTGTGAAGCTGCTCGAACAAAGCTTACTTTCGCTTCGCTACCTCTGTATTTCTGGGCTGATGTTATCACCACTGCATGCTTTACCCAAAATAGATCAATTCTGAACAAGCGATTTTCTCTTACTCCATATGAAATTATCAACAATCGAAAACCTAACGTTAAGTTTTTCCACGTGTTTGGTTCCAGGTGTTTCATCTTCAATTCCAAGAAAACCGGAACAAATTCGATGCGAAAGCGGATGAAGGTATCTTTTTGGGATATTCGCTGAATTCCAAGGAATTTAGGGTTCTCAACAAACGCTCAAAGAAGATAGAGGAGACCTACTATGTCACATTCGATGATAACTATTTGAAGAAGATTCGGCAAAACGAAAGTATATCGGAGGAGATCTTTCCAAAGCCAAGTCCAGTAATGGTTCCTATGTCAACTTTATATGACGAGTTTATGCTTCTCTTTGATGAACCAGAAAAAGCCGTTTCCTCTGAATCTAAAGCAGCAGACAACAAGGAAGAAGAATTCAAGAAAATCATCGACGATGTTGTGAAAGATATGGAAAATGAACCTCCTAGTTCAAGCGAATCTCCAAGTACACCATTGCAGGGGAAGGGTTTGTCTTTGTTTTCTTTCCAAGGGGAGGGTGCTACACCTCAAAGCACGGATGCTCCATTGCAGGGGGAGGGTTTCGCTTCATCTGTTCCTTCTGAGGCTCCTTCTGATGGAAATTCTACACCTCCTACTACGACCCGCGAACCTCCGTTCACTGGCGATGATTCAATTCCTGAAGTTCATGAGTTCGCATCAATCGAGGGGGAGAATAAAGAAGAGAATGATGACTTGGATGTACAGTCTGAATTCAAAGAAGTAAATGCCGAATTGGATCCTTCTTATGATCCAAATTATCCTCCACTGACGAAATGGACACGAGATCACCCGAAAGCTCAAGTCATAGGTGAATCGTCTGCAGGTGTCCTCACTCGATCTCAGTTAAAAGCGAAGCAAAATGCATTATTCTCCAAGGTGGAATTTTGCATGTTCAACTCATTCGTTTCTAAGGTCGAACCCAATACCGTCAACACAGCACTTGATCATTCTGATTGGGTACAAACGATGCAAGACGAACACAATGAGTTTGAGCGAAACAAGGTTTGGAGATTAATACCAACTCCGCCAGATGCATCGGTTTTTGGGTTAAAATGAGTGTTTCGTAATAAGATGGACAAAGAAGGTAATATGATAAGAAATAAAGCGAGACTAGTAGTCAAGGGATATTGTCAGGAAGAAGGAATTGAATATGAAGAAACTTTCGCTCCAGTAGCAAGGTTAAAATCAGTTCGTATCTTTCTGGCATATGCAGCACACAAGAATTTTGAGGTGTTTCAAATGGACGTCAAGTGTGCTTTTCTGAATGGAGAAATGGAGGAGACTGTATATGTCGAGCAACCGCCGGGTTTCGTGAATGAGAAATTTCCCAATCATTGCTTCGTTTTGGACAAAGTAGTTTATGGTTTAAAGCAAGCGCCTAGGGCCTGGTATGAAACCTTAACTCTCTTTCTTAAAATGTCAAAATTCAAACAAGGTTTGGTTGACCCAACCTTCTTTCGCAAGAAAGAGGGTGACCACCTAATGACCGTCCAAATTTATGTTGATGACATCATCTTTGGTTCTACGAATCCTAGCTTAACAGCTGAGTTTCGCAACTTGATGGAGACTAAATTTGAGATGAGTTCAATGAGTCCAATTAACTTTTTCCTTGGACTGAATACTAGACATGGACCAGAAGGCATTTTCTTAAATCAGGAAGCTTACACCAAGACCTTACTGGCGAAGTTTGGAATGAAAGGAGATTCAAGATTGAAGGTTCCGATGGCATTCGGAACGAAACTAGCACCATCTCTGGAAAAACCAGCAGCTGATATGACTCTGTGTCGTCAGATGATAGGGTCATTGATGTATCTAACAGCTAGTAGACCAGACATTATGTTTTCCGTTTGTTATTGTACTAGGTTTCAAGCAAATCCACGTGAACCTCACATGGTAGCAGTAAAGAACATTTTCAGATACCTGAAGCGAACCTCGTCTCTTGGCATATGGTATCCAGCGAAATCTGGGTTCTTTGTTCAAGCATTCTCAGATGCTGATCTTGGAGGCTGCGTTTAGATAGAAAAAGCACTATTGGCGGATGTCAATTTCTTGATGGCAAACTCATTAGTTGGCATTCCAAGAAGCAAACTTATGTATCCCTGTCTACAGCCGAGGCTGCGTATATTGTCGCTGCATCTTGTGCTTCACAGGTAATTTGGATTCAAAGTCAATTAAGAGACTATGGCCTGAACATGAAACGAATCCCTCTATACTGTGATTCCGAAAGTGCTATTCGGATTTTCATAATCCAATACAACACTCAAAAACAAAACACATAGCATTGAGATATCACTTCATTAAGGATCACGAAGAAGATGGCAACGTTGAAATACACTTCATACGATCCGCTGATCAACTGGCTGACATATTCACGAAAGCCTTGCCTGAAGCATCATTCAATAGAATACTCCAAGGCTTAGGAATGATGGAAGCTGAATCCGTTCCAATACCACCTTCGCTTCCATAAGAATCACATTCGCTTTCGCCTTGTAAGTTTTTGTAAAGAGAAATGGATCGAACGCTCGCTCTATTTCGTTGCCGATTTTCTCGGGACACGAAATGGACCGAACTCTCGCTCCAATTCACTTCACACATTCTCTATAAGTGAACTCTTGGCTGGTTAATCAACTCTCTTGTTGGTTTGGAACTCTAGTATCCTTTTTGTATATTATGTATATTATTTTGTTTACGCATATTTTAGTTTCAGTTTTGCTTATCTTAAATTTCTGTTTTTATTTCAGAAAACCAAAAATCCAAAAATATTTTATTTATCATTTTGTTTTTAAATTCTTTTTCAAAAACAACAAAAATATTTTCTTTTGTGTTTAGTTTTATTTCATTTCTTTTTCACACAAGTTTAAAATACCAAAAATAGATTATAGCGAAGCTCGTGACAACACATAACTAGTGGTACTATTGATTTGCTTGATGGGCCACATATAACATTCTTTATCTATGTATTAGCTAAGTGTCCCTAGAAGCATGCTGATGTATGTTGTCTAAAGCCTCAACGACTCTATGTGAAGCCTTAATGATTCGACATATACAAATCATTGTTACCCAATAAGGCTGCTAAATTCACATTAGTCACTCTCAAATGGCAGAGGTACATTCGCTTTCTCTGGAACCACCTTACAATTTCTTCATTAATTTCGTTTCCATTAATGTAACCCTTGAGACTCTCAGCACTTACCACTGAGGTTTATGGTTACACAACATCTGTGTTGATGATCTTAGTTTCGTTTTACCACATACTGAGTGAGACCCTAAATCCAACACCATAATGAATTGATTGTGAACCATTGAAAGTTCTAGCTCTTCACCCAAGAATTAACGAAATCCATTTTCATGGTTTGTACCAAGAAATCTCTTTTATTTTTGCGAGATCTTTCTATAATGTTCTGCAACTAATACATTTATTCCCAAAAGATCCAGTTTCGTTTTTGTTTTTGAGATTTCTATTCTACTCACCCAGCTACTAACAAATATCCAAACCTACTTGATGTTTTTGGCTTCACTGGCCACACAAGTACTACATCTAACTTTCGAACTTATGTCAAGTTTTGTAGTTTGATTGAAGCGAAAACCACCCTTAAAGTTGAAATTAAAAGATGCCTTTCAATGTTTCTTAACAAACATTTGATCGTACTTCAACGGGAAACCACGCAGACACTTCTAAGTCTCTCTTGACTTTGAAGGAAGAGATTCGTGCCCGGGATCCACAGTTTCGTGTCTCTAATGACATCACTTATATCCCACACATATACCTTGTTTTATTTCCTTTTCTTTGGCACACTCTTGCACGAAAGTCTATTGATTTTCCTAAAGTCTTGTTTGTGGTAATTATGGCTCTTTTATCTCAGAGATCTACTGATGTTTCGCTTCCACATTAATTTATTCAAGCGAAAGGATAACTGGTGATAAATGGCAGAGAACTGAAGGGTTGATGATGCGGCAAAGGGGATAAGATTTCAAACAAAAGGCGCCTGTAAATTTGAAATGTCACCAGTCATCACGCTGTCTGACGTACTTTTCGGAGAAACAGTTGTCAAATCACACCTTTTTAGGCGACGTTTACGAGATTTATACGCGATTGTCGATTCGATTTTCTCTCTCTTGGGAAATTGTATAAAAGGGGTTATCGACTACAAGTTTCTCTTTACTACTTTCAAAATCATCAAGAACTCTAAATGGCGATTTCTCTCTTACAGTTCATCTTCTCCAAGCTTCTGCAACGATGGCTGACTCTTCATCTGTTCACGACCAAACCGCTCAATCCTCTTTTCTCATCATCAAGCCACAACAAAATTTGATCTTGGATTTAGCCCCGTTCAAATATGATTCCTATATGCTGTCTATCGTGGAATGTCTCAAGTACTCACCTTTGGTCACTGCCCTAACCAAGGTCGAGCTAGTTCCAATGTCGTTGATGTCCAAGGCTTATTCTTCTGCAACATACCTAAAGGATGAGGAGAAGATTGTGTTCGAAATCCATGACAAGAAAACGTTGATTTCGAAGGCCAGGTTTTGCTCTCTTCTAGGGCTAGCCTACGTTGATTCAATGGTGAACCCTGACTCAATCACTACTGCTCAAATCTTCGAGATGTTTTATCACATGGGGTATACTGAAATTCTGACCACCATCACGAAGTTCAAGAAATCATATTTCCCACCTCAATGGAATGGTATGTTCACTTTGCTCTACAAAACTCTTTCTGAGAGAGTTGTTGGGTCGGACTGTGCTAGTAAACTGTTTATGACAATCGTTTATGGTCTCTACCATGGGATTAATCTCGATTATGGCTCAGTATTGTGGTCTCAGTTACTGCAAAGTATGAATTCCTCATCTCGACACAGCGAGATCTCTTGTGGTCGTTTCTGGACCTTAGTGGTGAACAGGGCAATTCAAAAGCTCAATACTCCGGTCACGGAGAATTCATTGATGGCTTCGGTCACCACATTCCACACATCCACGATCATCATTGCCGACACCTCTAAATTTTCCTTCATTGGATCGATTCCTGAGTCTATGTATCGATGCGTGTCTAGAGCAACGTTTTGAAGTCCTACAAGAAGAAAGTAGTTTCAGGTCCAAGACTGATAACTTCTTGATTGCAAAAATCACTAGAAGAAGCTGATAAGCCAAAGAAACGAGGAAAGAAGGGAGATCAACAAAAAAAAGGGTAAAGAAGGTCCATCTTCTCCAACCCTAACTCCTAAGAAGCGAAAAGGTTAGGATGTTGAACCTTCGGCTCCCAAGAAGCGAAAGCTCAAGAAGATTGTGGTGCAACCACCATCCACAAGTGACAGCGATTATGTTCCTACGGATCCGGAAGTTGTAGTTGAAAGCGAAAGTGAGGGATCTCAATCTGAAGATTCGCTCCATGATGCTTCGCCTCCACCATCTCCAAACAATGAGGTACCTTTCAATGATTATGTTCCAACTCCACCTCTTTCTCCTACTCGCACTACAGTTTCTATTATTAGCACTCCTTGTCCACCTCCAGTTTCTACCCAACCACCTACTACTATTCCTCTACCACCACCAATCATCACTGAAACCACAACAACCAGAACCGAACCTCCAGTCCATGTCAACGCATCTGATGCGGGGGCACAGACTTCAGGTGTTGAAACACATGTTATTTCACAACCTCTTTCACTAGTTCACTCTGAAGAATCTGAGATAGTTCTTGGCGGAGAAGATGTTGAGTTTGATACTTTTCATTACAGCCCCTTTACAGTTTAGAGCGATAGCGAAGATGATACCCCTGTTACTAAGAGGCATCTCAAAGATTTAAACAACAAGCTTGACACTCTTATCGCTTCATCTTCATCTTCATCTTCCTTTACCAACACATTCTCTGAAGAACCTTCAAAGCTTTATTTGCTACTCTTGTTAAAGACCATGAAGCTTCAATTGAAAAAGCAAATCAAGTTGTTCAAGCATCTACACTCTCTTGTCAGCAAGCGACCGAGAAAGTCGAAAAACTAACTTCTAATGCTCAAGGTGTTTTAGATTCTCTTCAGGCGGCTGCTGAAAAGAATGTTTCGCTAGTGAATGCAACAATTGACAATCTCACCAATTCCTTTCAATCTGAGAAGGATCATTTTGAAAATGTTCTCAAGGACCTTCAAACGAACAATGTTGAGCTTTACACGAACATCAATTCGAGACTTGAAAAACTTCAAGCTGATTTGGCGCTTGAAAACAAAATGAAGGATGAGCACGCTACCAAAACAACTCAGCTCAAGACTCAATCTCTTAAGCTCTCACAGGAGAACAAAGAGCTCAATGATCTGAAGTCTGAGAAATCTTTTGTGAAGAGTTGTGTCGGGGATGTTAACGCCTTGCTCTCTAATCTCCTGGATGCTCATGATTTTGTTCTTACAATCAGTGTACGACGTCATTTGGCAGAAAAACTCCGTCCAGCCATTGATATGTTAAGTCGCTTCGAGGGTGTTTCTGAGGCAGTTGTCCCTCCGAAACAAGGGGGAGATACTCAAGATCCACCAACAAAAGAAACAACTCAGGATCCACCAAAGCAGAAAGTCACTAATGAATCGAAGGATAATGTAGCTTTGGGTTCAGGTGCTAAAGACAGAGGGAAAAAGATTGCTGGTTATAGTGATGAAGAGGAGCCAGATGAGAATGAACTCAAACATAGAAAGGAACGCGAAGCCAAAATTGATGAAAACAATCGGATCGTTCGTGAGGCAGAAGAGAAGAAACGAAAGGAGAAAGAAGCTCACGACACTTTGGAGAGCAGAAAAACTATCTTTCCACTGTGGACGTTGGAGAAATTGATTAAAGAAGCTATTGAATCTCCTAGTGTTCATTAGCTTGAATCAGTCATTTCATTCGACCTGGAGAACACAAAGGACTCACAGTTTGACATGTCTATTACTCGAAGGGCCTTTGTGTTTCACGCTTTTGAATCTACAGTTTCTGTTCCATCCCCTGAGCCGAAAGTTGATAGAGCCTTAGTGGATTACTATCTCGCTCATTCCAAGCCTCAGTACTTGACTTGCAGTGCTCATAAAATCACAACGGTCAAAGTTATGAAGCCAATTGCTACAGGAACTTTCGTTAATGTCAATTTTAGGGCGACACAAGGCTCAGATAACGCTATAAATGAGTTTTCGCTAGCGGATCTACCCAATCTTAATCCACACGATTGGATTTTGCTGACGAACCTCCTTCTGACCTAAAAACAAAAGTACGAACCCATTCTTGCTCATCTCAAGCGAACGTCGGTGTCGTACATCCATGAAGTATCAAAACTTGATACTGAAATCGCCTCTGCTATGAAGCGAAAGCCAACCGTTAGTCTCATTGGAAAAGAAAGTGATGTAAACAAGATGCGAATGGGCAAAATCGATGTGAATCATTGGACCGTAATGTTCACTCGAGGAGTTGAAAATCAGAAGTGCCTTTTCTCTTTGATTGACAAACACTTATTCTCCATAGTTTGCTTGGAACACATTCTGGAGATTATTAACAATTGTAAACTCAACGATATTGCTGCAAAGAAGTGCTACAACGACATGATTCGTTGGTATATCAACTTTCTTCGTACTCTTCTCGCTGTTATTCCGAAGCTTTTCAAGACAATCAAGAAAACTCAGCTGGCGCAGCAGTGAAGCATCTCACGCCTCAATTGACGCAAAGGGGGAGATTGTTGGGATTATTGGATTGGGTCATTGGGCTGTTTTGTATAAGTCCATTTTGTACACGGTATTGGCCCTGTCCAGCTGTACTAATGATTAGGGTTATAGTATTTATAGTGCATGCATGCACCGTAGAATGGGGTCATTGATCGATTCTTGTTTTGTAACCCTAGCACACCTCTACAGTAGCAATTCTTGATAGATTTCTTCTGAGGTTGTGCCCTTTTAATCATTCGAAACCAGTTGGTACATCTTGTTTTCTTGTTTTTCATATTGTGCAATACTTTACTTGTTAGAATCTAATCGATCTAAGAGGATTTTATTCCTAACAGCGAACTCTAAAAGGAAGAGTATGCTTTAATGGTCTCTAATCCAAGGAAGTTCGTAAAGAAGAACTTTAGTCGCAATAAAAACCGAAACTGGCAAGGTAGTTACAGTTCTGTAACGACGTAAATTTTAAACCAAATTTTTCATTTTCAAACACAATAAAATTCATTTCATAATTCTCAAGAATCTCATGTATCTCAAAAGTTAACAAGTAAAAACCAAAATCCCAGAATCACAAAACACAATCTTCCGCCAGTGTGTACAATCACGTCGGTGCCTTCCCGCGATCCTCTAAGGTACCTGAAACACATAACACATAACACGGTAAGCACGAATGCTTAGTGAGTTCCCCAAAATACCACATACGAAAATTCGCCACTCGAGGCTAAACTCTATAAGACCCTCTGGTCAATGCGTCTCAGCGGGACCCTCCAGTCTCGTAGCTCGTTGGACCCTCTGGCCCGGTCTAGCTCGTTGGACCCTCTGGTCCGGTCTGGTTGAGGACCCTCTGGCCTTGTAAATCGTTGGACTCTCCGGTCCGGTCTGACTAGCACACAGCATACATAAATCACAATAAACATAATCTCAAGCAAACACGTATGACCTTCCGGTCCACACATAGATATCACCCTAGGTAAATGTATAGTGAGAAGACTCACCTCAGGTAATCTCGGATGATCTCGAACTCGAAACACTGATCTAGCCTCCGCCTAATCACATACAGAAATTACCTCTAATTAATAATGGCTCTCAAAGGCTAGACTAATCCCTTCCTATGCTCTCTCAGAAGGGTAAAAGACCATTCTACCCCTCCAATGGTCCAAAAGTCAACTTGTTGACTAAACCCTAAAAGTCAACGAAAGTCAACCCTATGGAGTACGTGGCGTGTACCAGCTCTGTACGCTGGGCGTACTCGGATGCTATACAGAATCAGGGACACTCAACCCCTACGCTGCGCGTACTGGGATTACACCCAGCGTACACCCCAGTTTCACAATCTTCATGATTTTGTTCTTAATCGATTAAGACATAAGCTCATATCCCAGATTTTGTCACTCTAATGCCTCTTAATCCATAAAGTTAATGACTTTAAGCCTTTGCATGGCTGCAAAGGTCACCAACACCCAAATTACACCACTTCCTTCCTTAAGAAGCACATATCTCATGCATGGCTCACTCCTAACGTCCAAGATTGGATTTTTATTGATCTATATCATAATATACACTGAAAAGGGGCAGATCAAGGTCTATGGAGCTCCTTTACTCATAAAGTCTCCACCTTTGGGACTAAAAACCCTAAAAATGGTCCATAATGCACAGATCAAAAAGGTTAAGAAAGCTTTGAGCTTTTTACCTCCAACTGATGCTCCAACCTCAGAAGAGCACATAGCCAAGGCTTACACTCCAACTCTATCTTCTTCAATGGCACCTTCTTCTCTTCAAAAGCACACAAGAAAACTTTCTAGCTCAACCACACACACACATAAGCTCTAGAACGAGGGTTAGGGCACACTTAGGTTTTTGCTCTCTAGAAAGAAGCTCACGACACTTTGGAGAGCAGAAAAACTATCTTTCCACTGTGGACGTTGGAGAAATTGATTAAAGAAGCTATTGAATCTCCTAGTGTTCATTAGCTTGAATCAGTCATTTCATTCGACCTGGAGAACACAAAGGACTCACAGTTTGACATGTCTATTACTCGAAGGGCCTTTGTGTTTCACGCTTTTGAATCTACAGTTTCTGTTCCATCCCCTGAGCCGAAAGTTGATAGAGCCTTAGTGGATTACTATCTCGCTCATTCCAAGCCTCAGTACTTGACTTGCAGTGCTCATAAAATCACAACGGTCAAAGTTATGAAGCCAATTGCTACAGGAACTTTCGTTAATGTCAATTTTAGGGCGACACAAGGCTCAGATAACGCTATAAATGAGTTTTCGCTAGCGGATCTACCCAATCTTAATCCACACGATTGGATTTTGCTGACGAACCTCCTTCTGACTGAAAAACAAAAGTACGAACCCATTCTTGCTCATCTCAAGCGAACGTCGGTGTCGTACATCCATGAAGTATCAAAACTTGATACTGAAATCGCCTCTGCTATGAAGCGAAAGCCAACCGTTAGTCTCATTGGAAAAGAAAGTGATGTAAACAAGATGCGAATGGGCAAAATTGATGTGAATCATTGGACCGTAATGTTCACTCGAGGAGTTGAAAATCAGAAGTGCCTTTTCTCTTTGATTGACAAACACTTATTCTCCATAGTTTGCTTGGAACACATTCTGGAGATTATTAACAATTGTAAACTCAACGATATTGCTGCAAAGAAGTGCTACAACGACATGATTCGTTGGTATATCAACTTTCTTCGTACTCTTCTCGCTGTTATTCCGAAGCTTTTCAAGACAATCAAGAAAACTCAGCTGGCGCAGCAGTGAAGCATCTCACGCCTCAATTAACGCAAAGGGGGAGATTGTTGGGATTATTGGATTGGGTCATTGGGCTGTTTTGTATAAGTCCATTTTGTACACGGTATTGGCCCTGTCCAGCTGTACTAATGATTAGGGTTATAGTATTTATAGTGCATGCATGCACCGTAGAATGGGGTCATTGATCGATTCTTGTTTTGTAACCCTAGCACACCTCTACAGTAGCAATTCTTGATAGATTTCTTCTGAGGTTGTGCCCTTTTAATCATTCGAAACCAGTTGGTACATCTTGTTTTCTTGTTTTTCATATTGTGCAATACTTTACTTGTTAGAATCTAATCGATCTAAGAGGATTTTATTCCTAACAGCGAACTCTAAAAGGAAGAGTATGCTTTAATGGTCTCTAATCCAAGGAAGTTCGCAAAGAAAAACTTTAGTCGCAATAAAAACCGAAACTGGCAAGGTAGTTACAGTTCTGTAACGACGTAAATTTTAAACCAAATTTTTCATTTTCAAACACAATAAAATTCATTTCATAATTCTCAAGAATCTCATGTATCTCAAAAGTTAACAAGTAAAAACCAAAATCCCAGAATCACAAACACAATCTTCCGCCAGTGTGTACAATCACGTCGGTGCCTTCCCGCGATCCTCTAAGGTACCTGAAACACATAACACATAACACGGTAAGCACGAATGCTTAGTGAGTTCCCCAAAATACCACATACGAAAATTCGCCACTCGAGGCTAAACTCTATAAGACCCTCTGGTCAATGCGTCTCAGCAGGACCCTCCAGTCTCGTAGCTCGTTGGACCCTCTGGCCCGGTCTAGCTCGTTGGACCCTCTGGTCCGGTCTGGTTGAGGACCCTCTGGCCTTGTAAATCGTTGGACTCTCCGGTCCAGTCTGACTAGCACACAGCATACATAAATCACAATACACATAATCTCAAGCAAACACGTATGACCTTCCGGTCCACACATAGATATCACCCTAGGTAAATGTATAGTGAGAAGACTCACCTCAGGTAATCTCGGATGATCTCGAACTCGAAACACTGATCTAGCCTCCGCCTAATCACATACAGAAATTACCTCTAATTAATAATGGCTCTCAAAGGCTAGACTAATCCCTTCCTATGCTCTCTCAGAAGGGTAAAAGACCATTCTACCCCTCCAATGGTCCAAAAGTCAACTTGTTGACTAAACCCTAAAAGTCAACGAAAGTCAACCCTATGGAGTACGTGGCGTGTACCAGCTCTGTACGCTGGGCGTACTCGGATGCTATACAGAATCAGGGACACTCGACCCCTACGCTGCGCGTACTGGGATTACACCCAGCGTACACCCCAGTTTCACAATCTTCATGATTTTGTTCTTAATCGATTAAGACATAAGCTCATATCCCAGATTTGGTCACTCTAATGCCTCTTAATCCATAAAGTCAATGACTTTAAGCCTTTGCATGGCTGCAAAGGTCACCAACACCCAAATTACACCACTTCCTTCCTTAAGAAGCACATATCTCATGCATGGCTCACTCCTAACGTCCAAGATTGGATTTTTATTGATCTATATCATAATATACACTGAAAAGGGGCAGATCAAGGTCTATGGAGCTCCTTTACTCATAAAGTCTCCACCTTTGGGACTAAGAACCCTAAAAATGGTCCATAATGCACAGATCAAAAAGGTTAAGAAAGCTTTGAGCTTTTTACCTCCAACTGATGCTCCAACCTCAGAAGAGCACATAGCCAAGGCTTACACTCCAACTCTATCTTCTTCAATGGCACCTTCTTCTCTTCAAAAGCACACAAGAAAACTTTCAAGCTCAACCACACACACACATAAGCTCTAGAACGAGGGTTAGGGCACACTTAGGTTTTTGCTCTCTAGAAATGGTGGCTAAAAGTTAGGCCATAATGTTCCTTATATAGGGCTCACCCCCACAATTAGGGTTTCAATCTGAACCTAGTACGCCCAGCGTACACTATGGTACGCCCAGCGTACTGGGTAGCCTCCGCGTCAGGAACAAGCTCATGAGTACGCGCAGCCTACTCTCCATTACGCCCAACGTACTCGTTTGCCATACATTCTTTTCAAGGACCAATTTTAACAACTTGAGGAAAGAAAAGGATCAAAGAGATATACCTGAATTCCGGGATGTTACAATTCTCCCCCACTAGAACTAGACTTCGCCCTCGAAGTCATGCTCCGCAAACAATTCGGGATGCTGCTCCCGCATCTTTGACTCCGATTCCCAAGTCATATCGGAGCCTCTCTGATGTTGCCACTGAGCCTGAACCAAGGGTATTTCTTTGTTCCTCAAACTCTTCACCTTGCGATCCATAATCGCGATCAGTCTCTAAATATAATTCATGCCCGCATCCACCTGAATGTCCTCTAGTGGAACCATTGTCGCCTCATCGGCCACACACTTCCTCAACTGTGACACATGAAAGGTGTCATGAATTTGACTCAACTCCTCAGGTAGCTCTAAACGATATGGTACCTTACCCACTCTAGCAGTCACTCTGAAAGGACCAATGTATCAGGGTCCTAGCTTGCCCCTCTTCCTAAACCGAATCACTCCCTTCCACAGGGATACCTTCAGGAGAACGAAATCCCTAACCTGGAACTCAAGCTCGAATCGTCGCATGTCCGCGTAACTCTTCTGGCGGCTCTGGGCCATCAGTAACCTCTGTCAGACTTGCTGAAACTGCTCGGTCGTCTTCAGCACTATCTCCGTGCTGCCAATCACCCTCTGCCCCACCTCTCCCCAGCAAATGGGAGATCAACACCTCCTCCCATACACGAGCTCGAAGGGTGGCATACCAATACTCGAATGATGGCTGTTGTTATAAGAAAACTCAACCAATGGTATGTAGGTGTCCCAACTTCCTCCGACGTCCAAGACACATGCACGCAGCATGTCCTCGAGTGTCTAAATCGTCCGCTCGCTCTGCCCGTCCGTTTGTGGGTGATACGTAGTGTTGAAGTGCAGACGCGTGCCAAACTCCACATGAAATTTCTTCCAAAACCTGGAAGTGAAATGCACATCCCGATCTGACACTATAGATGTCGGCACTCCATGTCGAGCCACCACCTCTCTCACATATATTTCCGCTAGTTTCTCTGCAAAAGAGCTCTCACTGATAGCAATGATGTGAGCACTCTTCGCCAACCGATCCACAATCACCCAAATCGCGTCGACACCCCGCGCGGTCCTCGGCAACTTGGTGATAAAATCCATAGAGATTTGTTCCCATTTCCACTGGGGAACCTCTAACGGCTGCAACTTGCCATGCGGACGCTGGTGCTCGTCCTTAACCCGGCGACAGGTCAAACACCTCTCGACTACCCATGCAACATCCCTCTTTATACAGGGCCACCAGTAGTCTCATTTCAGGTCCAAATACATCTTAGTGGCCCCGGGATGGATCGAGAACCTGGATCTATGCGCCTCCTCCATCAGTGTGCTACGAGCTCCGTCCATATACGGCACCCAAATCTGACCATGAAAGGTCATAAGCCCTTGGCTATCCGTCACAAACTCAGATACCTGTCCAATCACCCGCTCCTTCTTGCGGTTCTCTAGTCTTACGGCCTCCACTTGGGCCTCTCGAATGATATCCAAAACCAGAGTCATAATTGTCATTCTCATGCACATATTCCGAATCAGGGCACTCTCCGCCCTACGGCTCAGGGCATCGGCTACCACGTTAGCCTTGCCCGGGTGGTACAGGATCTCACAATCGTAATCCTTTACCACATCCAACCATCTTCACTAGCGCATGTTCAAGTTGCGATGATCCATCAGGTACTTCAGACTCTTGTGCTCCGTGTATATGGTACACCGAACCCCATATAGATAATGACGCCAGATCTTGAGGGCGAACATCACCGCCCCCAACTCTAGATCGTGTGTGGGATATCTCGTCTCATGAGGCTTCAACTGCCTCGACGTATATGCTATCACATGCCCCCTCTGCATCAACACCGCACCCATTCCTGAGATAGATGTGTCACAATAAACCACAAAATCCTCCATTCCCTCCGGAAGGGTCAACACAGGAGCTTCGCATAATCTCTGGCGAAGAGTCTTAAATGAGGTCTGATGCTTGGGACCCCAAGAAAAGGTAACGCCCTTCCGGGTCAACCGGGTGAAGGGAACAACAATCTTGGAGAAATCTTTGATAAACCTCCGATAGTATTCGGCCAAACCCAGAAAACTCCTGATCTCGATGGGGGATCTTGGCACCTCCCAACTCATAACAGCCTCAATCTTGGCCGGATCGACTAATATCCCATCCTGATTAACGAGGTGCCCCAAGAACTGGACCTCTCGTAACCAGAAATCACACTTGGAGAATTTGGCGTAAAGCCTCTCCGATCTCAACACCCCGATAATCTCTCTCAAATGCTCCCCGTGCTCCTCTCTGGACCTCGAGTATACCAAAATGTCATCGATGAATAAGATCACCGATCGATCCAGCATAGGCCTGCACACCCGATTCATGAGATCCATGAACGCTGCCAGTGCATTGGTGAGCCCAAATGGCATCACCACGAACTCGTAATACCCATAATGAGTCCTGAAGACCGTCTTCTTAATATCCTCCTCACGAACCCTCATCTGATGATAACCCGACCTCTAATCGATCTTGGAGAACCAAGATGCACCCTGCAACTGGTCGAACAGATTGTCGATCCTCGGGAGTGGATAACAGTTCTTGACCGTCAGCTTATTCAACTCCCGATAATCAATGGACATCCGGTGTGAACCATCCTTTTTCTTGACAAAAAGGATCGGTGCTCCCCGCGGCGAGCTACTCGGCCGGATAATTTCCTTTCCCAACAGCTCCTGAATCTGCGAGAATAGCTCCTACATCTCTGGCGGCGCAAGGCGATAGGGTGCCTTGGCGATAGGCACCACCCCCGGAAGCAAATCAATATGAAACTCCACCTGCCTCTCAGGAGGCACACCTGGTAACTCCTCGGGGAAAACGTCCGGGAACTCACTCACTACCGGAACCTCGACGACAGAACTCGGTCTCTCTGTAACATCCCGCGTATCCGCCACATATGCCAGAAAACCCATGCAACCCTGTTGCAAGCTCTGCTTCGCTCGAGCAGCCGAGCAAAACGCTAACCCAGATCGGGTACCCTCGCCGTATATTGTAAGTACTCCCCCACTAGGGTTTCGGATGGTCACCATCTGACGCTCATAGTTAATCATAGCTCCGAATCGACTCAACCAGTCCATGCCCACGATGACACAGACATCCCCCATCGCGATAAGTACCAAATCTATCGGAAACTCGACTCCAAAAATCTCAAGCACACATCCCCGGATCACATCAGTCGCAAAAACAGCATGCTCATCAGCTATGGAGACTCTCAAAGGTCGACTCAACGCCTCTCGTCGGATACTGATGTGATGACTAAATGCTAACGATGCGAAGTATTGACTCGCACCCGAGTCAAACAACACCAAATCAGGTACAAAACTCACAAGAAAAGTACCTATGCACATCACAAATAAGCACCATATATAAATAAAAGAATAAGCAAAAGATCACATACCAGTCACAACGTCGGGTGCTGCGCGGACCTCCTCCGCTGTCAACTGGAAGGCTCTACCACGAGCCTTCGGTGCCTCGGCCTTCAATGGCCGACTCTCGGTAGCTCGAGTAGCAGAAGGCACAGATCCCTGCACTGATCCCTGAAGCAACTGCGGGCACTCGGCCTTCCTATGGACAGTCTGGTTAGTGGAAGCAAACCGAAAATCCCTTGGGGCAATCCCTCGCGATATGCCCCTCCTTCCCGCACTTGTAACACACGCCTGCGCTGCACACCCCATCATGGCTCTTGCCGCACTTTCCATAAGTGCGGCCCTTATGACCTCCCGATCTCGAATCAGCGGGCTTTGCCCACTTGGCCGCCGGTTGAGACTGTGTCGGCCGCCTATCCCTCCTCTGAGACTCTGCCTCCTCCCTGGCCTGAGTCTCTAGCTCAATCTCCCTCTTCCGAACATTTGCCTGGAGCTCGGCAAATGTTTGGTATGTCGAGTTCGCCACGAACTCACAAATGTCTCTCCTCTGTATGCTCATATATCGGCCCATACGTGCCTGCTCAGTAGACACGTCCTCAGGGCAAAACAACGCCCTCTCATGAAACATCCATGTGATCACAGTCACAGACTCAGTGCACTGCTTGAGGGACAAGAACTCCTGGGCCAACCGTTCCCTCTCCACCGGAGGAATGTACTCGTCTCGAAACATAGCGGTGAACCTCTCCCAAGTCACCGCGGTAAGCTCTGTAGTAGTAAAGTTAGCTGTCACAAACTTCCACCAGTTCTTCGCTCCCAAGCGAAGCTGGTTCAGCGCGAACCGTACCCTCAAATGTTCTGGGCAGGAACAAGTGTAGAAACACCCCTCAATGTTAGAGATCCATCTCATAGCAGCAATCGGGTCCTGCGTCCCGTCAAACTCTGGTGGCTTCATGTTGCTAAACTCTCGGTATAGCAATGAGTCACCCCCTGTGGCCTAGCAGCGGCGACGGTTGCGGTGGCTGCAGCAACAGCAGCCTCGGTAAGAGCAGCATATCGCTCGTCAAATGTCTCAATCAGTGTGGTCTTGATAGACCCAAACATCTCTGGTATCTCGGCTCGAATGGCTGCGACCACCTCCTCATGAATCATCCTACGAATCTCTTCATCACTGGGACCACTGGTACCACTGCCTCCTGAGTTGTGACGCGTACCCACCATGATGCCTCTAAAATACAACATAAAATAATCAGAGACTCGACCGACATTACTCACACTCGATCACCCGTTACTACTCGTTCCTTAGCACCCTGAGGATTCTTACTTGGCATGCTTACCGATCCGGTGCTTTCAGTAGTACGGGCCCAATACTACCTTCCACACCGTATCTGTATCCACCCCAAGTCCTCCTCCTAGGATCCCAACTCGCAAGTACTCTATACCACTCTGAACACAGCCTACTCTCTAGCAGACTTCTCATAAGCTACCCTCTGCTACCTAAATGCACTCAAAGCAACTCATAGCAGCAGAAACTCCTAAGCTAAGGCATCACAGATCAGGCCACTCTAGTCCTAAAATATGAATTACCTAGCCTACTCTAGCATGCATAACACGTCTCATAATATATCATAACACATAACGTAAGGGTATTTTAGGAAATCATCGATCGGGCGCTGGCTGATTGTACACACTGCTTTTTTCTGTTTTTTCTTGAAATCTTTTACTCTTTTTAGAAAAAATGGTTTCTTTTTGAAAACTTTTCTCAAATCCTCAGTTTGAGTCCAGATATGCCCGAAGGTGTATCTGAATCCCTTAAACCAAGGCTCTGATACCAACTTGTAACGACGTAAATTTTAAACCAAATTTTTCATTTTCAAACACAATAAAATTCATTTCATAATTCTCTAGAATCTCATGTATCTCAAAAGTTAACAAGTAAAAACCAAAATCCCAGAATCACAAAACACAATCTTCCGCCAGTGTGTACAATCACGCTGGTGCCTTCCTGCGATCCTCTGAGGTACCTGAAACACATAACACATAACACGGTAAGCACAAATGCTTAGTGAGTTCCCCAAAATACCACATACGATAATTTTTCACTCGAGGCTAAACTCTATAAGTCCCTCTGGTCAATATGTCTCAGTGGGACCCTCCAGTCCCGTAGCTCGTTGGACCCTCTGGCCCGGTCTAGCTCGTTGAACCCTCCGGTCCGGTCTGCTTGAGGACCCTCTGGCCTCGTAAATCGTTGGACCCTCCGATCCGGTCTGAATAGCACATAGCATACATAAATCACAATACACATAATCTCAAGCAAACACATATGACCTTCCGGTCCACACATAGATATCACCCTAGGTAAATGTATAGTGAGAAGACTCCCCTCGGGTAAACTCGGATGATCTCGAACCTGAAACACTGATCTAGCCTCCGCCTAATCACATACATAAATTACCTCTAATTAATAATGGATCTCAAAGGCTAGACTAATCCCTTCCTATGCTCTCTCAGAAGGGTAAAAGACCATTCTACCCCTCCAATGGTCCAAAAGTCCACTTGTTGACTAAACCCTAAAAGTCAACGAAAGTTAACCCTACGGAGTACGTGACGCGTGCCAGCTCTGTACGCTGGGCGTACTCGGATGCTATACAGAATCGGGGACACTCGACCCCTACGCTGCGCGTACTGGGATTACGCCCAACATACGCCCCAGTTTCACAATCTTCATGATTTTGTTCCTAATCGATTAAGACATAAGCTCATATCCCAGATCTGGTCACTCTAATGCCTCTTAATCCATAAAGTCAATGACTTTAAGCCTTTGCATGGCTGCAAAGATCACCAACACCCAAATTACACCACTTCCTTCCTTAAGAAGCTCATATCTCATGCATGGCTCACTCCTAACGTCCAAGATTGGATTTTTATTGATCTATATCACAATATACACTGAAAAGGGGCAGATCAAGGTCTATGGAGCTCCTTTACTCATAAAGTCTCCACCTTTGGGACTAAAAACCCTAAAAATGGTCCATAATGCACAGATCAAAAAGGTTAAGAAAGCTTTGAGCTTTTTACCTCCAACTGATGCTCCAACCTCAGAAAAGCACATAACCAAGGCTTATACTCCAACTCTAGCTTCTTCAATGGCACCTTCTTCTCTTCAAAAGCACACAAGAACACTTTCAAGCTCAACCACACACACACAAGCTCTAGAACGAGGGTTAGGGTACACTTAGGGTTTTGCTCTCTGGAAATGGTGGCTAAAAGTGAGGCCATAATGTTCCTTAGATAAGCCTCACCCCCACAATTAGGGTTTCAATCTGAACCTAGTACGTCCAGCGTACACTATGGTACACCCGGCGTACTGAGTAGCCTTCGCGTCAAGAACACGCTAATTAGTACGTGCAACGTACTCTCCATTACGCCCAGCGTACTCATTTGCCATACATTATTTTCAAGGACCAATTTTGACAACTTGAGGAAAGAAAAGGATCAAAGAGATATACCTGAATTTTGGGATGTTACAAGTTCGGAGAAGTTAAAGGATGAGAGTGCGAACAAATCTCAAAAGGAAGAAGAAAAGAAAGATAAAAAGCTTGTTCGTGACTCTGTCTATGATTGTAACTACTGTTGTGGCAAAAACCATCTACCCAAAGAATGCATGCTTAGGGGAATGAATGAGAAGAAGGAAGGAGAGGATGACGAGGCATACTATCTCCGAAAGCTGGAGGAGATCAAAAAGAAGAAGAACACTGAAAACATCATGCCTGGTTTGATTGTGCAGGAAAATGATGCTGGTGACGAATTTGGCAGGGTTGAAGTCTGGTCAACCGACTCCAAAGAGGAAGAAGTTCGCAGGCCTAGTCATGGTCGCTGCTTTGTAGCGAAAGAAGAGGCTTCGCAGTTTGGTGGTATATGCCTGATAGTGACGAATGATGTGTCTGGAATGAGGGGATTTGCAACTGATGGTGACCAAGTCGCAAACAGTTGCTTCGCTGTGAAAACTGTTCCTGAACAAATCAGCGAGTGCGAGCAGGTCATCAACAAGTTAAACTCTATCCTTGAATCTATAAATATACCAGTGTCCACATATGGAACTGAACTGAATGATTTCAAATACACATTTTCAAGTTTCAGTAACAGTTTAAAACAACCTCGTTTAACAAGTTTTAACTTAACCGATCAACTCGACAGGGTTTCATCAAAAAGTGAATAGAGACGCATATGGATTGAGAAGATAGAGTCTGATTTGTCTAAGTCTAGAGACGATTTAATTTTTTTGCAAAGGGATAATTTGATGCTTTTAAAACAGCGTAATACTTTTTGTTTGATTGCGAAAAGGCTTTACTTTAATATCACTCAGTTGCATCTAGATTGTGAGATAGGAAAAAAATTCATAAAATGATCTTGCCATTTCTTGAATTAAAAGAAGACGAAATAGATGTCGACTGCTATAGATGCGAATCTATTGTCTCTTTAGACGAAGTTTCAGATGTATACAGAGTAGAACTGGACAAAATCGAATCATACATACAGTCCAAAGATCACATAAACATGATAAAATAGTTATTGGATGAAAATGACAAAAAGACAATTAAATCTGATATTGTGCAAAGGTTTGACTCATTAAACATCAGGTTAAGTTCAGAAAATAAACTTGATGTTGAAAATACTTCTGAATTCGACGATGACAGTGATATGAGTGAAATCTCTATAGAGGATGAGGTTGACTGCTCTAAATTTGTTAAGAGCGAACCAAAACCTGCGAAGGTATTAATTTCAGAGAATTCAGTTGTTTTGCACGTTTTTCTGAAAATAAATCAAAGATTTTAAAAGAAAAAGCAACTGTTTTCCAAATGGTTCAAACTGTACCTAATCAGGTTTTCGCAACCACGGGACTGAACAAAAATCAAATTGTTGAATTAAGGTCCCTAGTCGATGATGATAACAAAGATGGCTGTGACGAACAATTTTGGTCAGCTCCAATAGACAATGCAGATGAAACCAAGGGTCTATCAGAAAAGACCTCTTGGAGAGTAAAAGGAAGATAGGTAGCAGAACCACTCAATAATCGCTCAAGCTACGGAAAAGGGAGTCGAAGTGGAACAAAGGATGTTTCAACCGAAACGTCATCAGAACAGAACGACACACCAGTCAGAAAGCCGAAAGCTAAGTCCAGGGGCGGAACACAGACATTGGAACGAGGGGGGCCGAAACCAAACTTCTAAACTTTTTATCTATAAAGTTGTTAAATGTTCATTGGCTCGTTGGTATCTTAAGAACTTATATTTTTTTAAGAAAAAATATATCAATAATAAATCGTTTTTTCATTTAAGTTTAAAAAAAATCTTATACAAGTATATTTTATTCTAATCTTAAATTTACATTTTTTTTCCATTTTAATACACACTACTTAACAATATTTACTAATAATTAGTAAACTCCAAAATGATGAAATTCAAAATTACTTTCACATACTAAGAATAATATAAGATATAACAAACTAAAAACTAACAAATACAACATTTTATCATATATTTTAATTGTTATAGTACGCATATCTGTAGGTTCATTTTTTTCTAACTTTCTCTATTACCAAGACTACTAGTCAATCTTCAATATATAAAATCAATTATATTCAAATGATTGTGAGAGAAATGAGGGTGGGAACTTTGAAAGAGAGAGAAAGGTGGAGTGCAAACCTTCACCCCAACGAACCAGTTTAATCCGACGATACTAAAGCACACGGGACTTCTTACCGGATCTCGGAGAGGAGGGTGAGAGTAAGAAGGCGGCGATGGAGAGAGAGATCGGTTCATTCCGATGACTCCTCAAAGAGAGAATAAGAGTAAGAAGGCGCCAAAGAGGAAAAAGAACAAGCAGATATGTTTTGTGACTCGGTGGAAGACGTATTTTTCCAAATCCGGGAATATCTAGCCCGAATCTTCTAATTTCAGTGGTATCAAAGAACTCCGGCAAACTGGTTCAGCGATGCGGCTGCGACCTATTTTAGGTTTTCATTCGTTATGAAGATTTGAATCAATAATTTGGTTTTTGCTATGTTATAGAGTTAATTTATGTAATTTCCTAATCAAATTAGTTTTCTTTTTAATAAGTTTCCTAATCAATTTGGTTTTCTAATTGATAAGTTTCCTAAATGTAAGGTACAGAGTTTTTTTTTTTTTTTTAAGATTAGTATCTCTAATTACCGGTATTTAATAAATTGTTAGCTGGGGGGGGGGCATTTCTTCAGAATATTAAGCTATATAATTACACATTATAATAAATGGTATTTAGAACACAAAAAATGAGGGGGGTTATGGCCCCTTCTTAGTTCCGCCTCTGCCTAAGTCTAACATTCACAAGTCCTCTGAGCAGTTTGCAGCTCAAAAACTCCAAAGGAATGCGAGATACAACAAAAATATCAAGGAGAGAAAGCAATTGTGGAAGTCCAAGAATCCCAACTTTGCTCGTAAAGAAAAATCTTCTGACTCCAATCCGAATGTGAAAGTCTCTTCACATGCGAAACCTAGGAGTTTTTCGCAAAGTCAGTCTCGTAATCCACAGGCTTCAAAACAAAAAGTTTTTCAAAAACCTACGAAGCCTATGGAGAAATCAAATTCCCACAAGAATGCTTCACATTCTGCTAAAACATCAAAAGATGTTAAAGGCAAAGGAAAACTGGTTTCGGACCCTTACGTTTCTGTCAAGAAATCTGAAACTAATCCAAAGAGAGAACAAAAGCAATTTGTTAAGCAGCAAATCCGAAATAAGCAAAAGAAGACATCCTCTAAGGATACGAACTTAAAAGACAATAGGATTACTGTTTTTCAAATAACAAAGAAACATCATACAACCTTAATAAAAAGAACTTACTTGGTTGGTTTTGTTATTACTCTACTTCTGTAAAAGCCTCACGAGGACCCAAACAACTTTGGGTTCCTAAATCTGCTTGATTTCCGCAGGTAATTCGTGACGGGTAGTTTGACTATTAATGGTACATCGACAGTGGCTGCTCACATCACATGACTAGTAGGAAGGAGAAACTGTGAGAGTTTAGAGCTCTAAAAGATGGTGGAAGAGTGAAGTTTAGCAATAACTCACTCGAAGAAATAAAAGGCTATGGGAGGATCACAGATGGAGACTTCTCTATTCGAAAAGTGGCATATATGGAAGGATTACAACACAACCTGATCAGTGTTTCGCAGCTGGTGGTTGGCACAGGATTAAAAGTTTCGTTTGACAATGAGGGGTCTGAGATCATTGAAAATAAAACCAAGAACGTTCTCTTAAGGTCAAAACGTAAATGAGAGATGTTTCCTCTCAATCTAAAGCCCATCAAAGGGAAGCCTACTATCTGTCTGCTTGGGAAAGCTTCTTCAGATGACAGTTGGTTGTGGCATCGTAGACTTTCGCACCTAAACTTTAAACACATCAACAAGCTAGTTCTTGGTGATCATGTGCGAGGACTACCGCTCTTTAAGTACGTTAAAGAACCTCTTTGTGCAGCCTGCGAAATGGGAAAGCAGATCAGGAAAAGTAATCCAACAATCGTGAATACAAAATTCGTAGAACCACTTGAACTTTTGCATATCGATCTTTGTGGTCCTTCTGCAATTGAAAGTCTTGGTGGTAATATATATATTCTCGTAATTGTAGATGATTTTTCCAGATTCACTTGGGTGTTTTTTTTAAGCACAAATCTGAAGCCACTCCTAAGCTCAAAGACTTTATAAAGCAGATAGAGCTTCAACTGCGAAAGATGGTTCGCAACATTCGCAGCGATAACGAGCTGGAATTTAAAAACCAAGCGTTTGAAGAACTTCTGACTATGAAAGGAGTATCACACAACTTTTTGGCTCCTTATACTCCACAACAGAATGGGGTCGTTGAAAGGAGAAACCGTTCTTTGTGCGAGGCTGCGAGAACCATGCTCTCTTTTATGAATCTGCCTCTCTACTTCTGGGCTAATGCGATTGGGACAACTTGTTTCACACAGAATCGATCAATCCTCACCAAGCGATTCTCTATCACCCCCTATGAATTATTGAACAATCGCAAACCTAACGTCAAATTTTTCCATGTTTCTGGTTCCAGATGCTTCATTTTCAATTCCAAGGAGCAAAAGAACAAATTCGATGTGAAGGCTGACGAAGGTATTTTCTTGGGATATTCGCTGACCTCTAAAGCATATAAGGTTCTTAATAAAAATTCCAAAACAATAGAAGAAACCTACTGTCACATTCGATGATAAGTATCTAAAGAGGTATCAGACGACTGCGAATCAGTCAAAGGAGATCTTTCCAACGGAGAATACAGTAACGACTCCGCTGACATTCTCTACGAAGAGTTTATGCTCCTATTTGACGAGCCAGAAAAAGCAATTTCTTTAGAATCCAAAGCAATTGACAACAAGGAAGATGAGCTAAGGAAAATCATTGATGACGCTGCGAAGGATCTAGAGCACGAACCTCAGAATCCGAAGGAACCACAAGCAGCAAGCATTCCATTGTAGGGGGAGGGTTCTTCTTCAACCTCTACCCCTGAATCACCTATCCAGGGGGAGAATTTGCCTCCTAACGTGACCCACGAAATTCCATTCAAGGGGGACAATCTGAATCCTGACATGGAGGATCTCTCATCATTCGAGGGGGAGAATAAATATACGAATGATGATTCGGATGTACAGTCGGAATTTGAAGAGGTGAACGCTGAACTGGATCCATCTTATGATCCAAATTACCCTCCATTGATCAAATGGACCAGAGATCATCCGAAAACCCATGCTATTGGTGAATCATCTTCAGGAGTTCTTACGACATCTCAACAAAAAGCGAAACAGACTGCATTATTCTCTAAAGTGGAATTTTGCATGTTTAACTCATTTATATCCAAGATTGAACCTAAAACCGTTAATATTGCTCTCGATCACTCTGATCGGGTGCAAGCAATGCAGGACTAGCTCAATGAGTTCGAACGAAACAGGGTCTGGAGATTGATTCCCACTCCACCGGATGCATCTGTTGTTGGTCTAAAATTGGTGTTTCGCAATAAACTGGACAAAAAGGGTAATGTGATCAAAAACAAGGTGAGACTCATTGTCAAGGGGTATTGTCAGGAAGAGGGCATTGACTATGAAGAAACCTCCGCACCAGTTGCAAGGTTAGAATTAGTTCGCATCTTCTTGGCATATGCAGCGCACAAAAACTTTGAAGTATACCAGATGGATGTCAAGTGTGCATTTTTAAATGGGGAACTTGAAGAGACAGTGTATGTGGAACAACCACCTGAATTCGTAAACGAGAAGTATCCCAATCACTTTTACATACTAGATAAAGCAATTTACGGTCTGAATCAAGCTCCAAGAGCCTGGTACGAAACTCTCACTCGTTTCTTAAAACTGTCTAAATTTAAACAAGTTCGGTTGACCCTACCTTCTTTCGCAAGAAAGAGGGTGGCCACTTAATGATTGTCCAAATTTATGTTTATGACATTATCTTCGGATCAACTAACCCCAGCTTAACAGCTGAATTCCGAAAGTTAATGGAAACAAAATTTGAGATGAGTTCAATGGGTCCAATTAACATTTTCCTTGGATTGAACAGAAGACAGAGTCAGGAAGGTATCTTTATTAATCAGGAAGCTTACACGAAGACCTTGCTTGCTATGTTTGGAATGGTAGGTGACTCAAAGGTGAAAGTTCCAATGGCATTCGGAACGAAACTTACTCCATCTCTGGGTAAACCGGCCGCTGACATGACACTCGATCGTCAAATGATAGGTTCTTTAATGTAACTAACTGACAGTCGTCCATATATCATGTTTTCAGTTTGCTATTGTGCTAGGTTTCAAGCGAATCCTCACGAACTTCACATGACCGCTGTCAAGAACATATTCTGGTATTTAAAACAAACATCTTCGCTTGGATTATGGTATCCGTCGAAGTCTAGTTCCTTTTTGCAAGCATTTTCGGATGCTGATCTAGGAGGCTGCGGTTTAGATCGAAAGAGCACAACTGGGGGATGCCAATTTCTTGATGCAAACTCGTTAATTGGCAATCCAAAAGGCAAACATGCGTTTCCTTGTCAACAGCCGAAGCTTAGTATATAGTTGTTCCCTCTTGCACTTTTCAAGTCATATGGATTCATAGTCAACTTCGTGACTATGGCTTAAATATGAAGCGAATCCCCTTATACTGCGACTCTGAGAGCTCCATTTGCATCTGTCACAACCCAGTACAACATTCAAAGACGAAACATATAGCACTGAGATATCACTTCATCAAATATTATGTCGAAGACGGCAATGTCGAGATACACTTTGTTAGATTCGCTGATCAGTTAGCTGACATCTTCACGAAAGCCTTACCAGAAACAACCTTTAACATAATACTTCAAGACCTATGAATGATGGAATCTGAATCGGTTCCGAAATCACCTTCGCATTCGTAATGCTATCACTGTGAATTGGTGCGATCGCTCCAGTGACTCACAGTCTACTTCAATATTGTGAATTGATGTGAACGCTCGCAATGAATCGCAGAGCACTGTTCATTCGGAGGTCTAGAACATTGAATATCCTTGTATAATTTGTATATTACTTCTCATTGTTTCTTATTTCAAATTTATTTCTGTTTTTTTTTTAAAACCAAAATCCAAAAATATTTTATTTCTTTCTGTTTTTATTTCTTTTTCAGAAACACAAAAAAATTCAAAAATATTTTCATTGTGTTTATTTTTATTTCTTTTGTTTTCACAAAAATATAAAATATCAAAAATATTAGATATTTGAGTAGATCTTGAAGGAACACATTCGTAATTTCTCTCAATTCGTATGATGAGGCAGGTATAAATCTCTTTATCTATATACTAGCTAACTGTCCCTAGAAGCGTGTTGTTGCATGTTGTCTGAACCCTTGTAGACTCTATGTTGAAGCCTTAATGAATCGATTCTACCAATCGTTTCTTCCCACTCAGGCTGTGAATTCACATAAGTCATGAGCTACCTTACTCTTCTCAAAATTGAGTTAAGAGTTGCCTGCTTGGTCACTTTCGCATATCAGAGGTACATTCTTTCTTTGGAACTACCTCCCACATTTCTCCATCACTTTCGTATTCATGAACGTAACCCTTGAGACTCTCAGATATTACCACTGAGGTTTATGGTTACACAACATCTGTGTTTATGATCTTAGTTTCGTTGCTACTACGAACTGAGTGAAACCCAAAATCCAACAGACTTTTGGGAATTAAAGGTGAACAGTTAAATGTTCTAGATTTTTCACCAAGGAATTAACGAAAGTCCACCTTCGTGGTCTGTACCAAGAAATCTCTTTTCTTTTGCGAGATCTTAATGAAATGTTCTAGTCCTAAGACGTTTCTTCCCAATAGTTCCAGTTTTATTTTTTCTTTAGATTTCTATATTTATCCGGGTCACTTAAAATAATTCCAAAGCATACTTGTTCAAATTACTACACTGGTCAAACAAGTACTTCATCTGAACGTTCGGACTTATATCAAGTTTTGGAGTTTGGATGGAGGTGAAGCCACCCTACAAACTTTATAAAAGATGCCTTTCACTGTTTCTTAATAAACAGCTGATCGTAGTTCAATGGGAAACCACACAGAAACTTCTTAGTCTCTCTTGACTTCGAATGAAGAGATCTATGCACGGGATCCAACAGTTTCGTGTCTTATCAGACATCACTAGAATCCCATAAAATTTGTTGATTTATTTCTTTATCTTTGGCACTCTCTTGCACGAAGATCCTTGTAATTTTCCAAAGTCTAAGTTTGTGGTACTCATGATTACTTTCAGTTTCGCAGATCAATTGATAATGTTTCACTGCGAATGTCCGTATCTACAATAAATGCAAAAGGGCTTATCAGGATTAATTGAGAAAGACGAGAACTGAATCAGTTGCGAAAGGTAGAAAATGACGCGGCAATTTTTCATGGATAAGAATTCAAATGGGCGCATGAAATTTGAAACGACGCCTGCTTTTCCGCCGCCTGACACACACGCCTGACGTAACAGTTGTCACTCACGCCTTTTTAGGCGCATTTTCAATAACAGATGCAACGACATTTTTCTCTCACCTACTACTCTGTATAAAAGGATTTTGACGCTTCATTACTTAAGTGCTACTCTCAAAAAGGCAAACAAATCCTCTGACAATTATACTCTACTGTTCATCGTTTTCTTCATCAAGCTTCAATTGCAGCTTCATTAGAGACACCCTCAGTCGCAGAAAACGTGGCCCAGTCCTCACTCCTCAACCTGAAAGCAAATCAAAACCTGATTCTTGATCATGATTCGAAGAAATATGAAGGGTTTCTCAAACCAATCGTCGAGTGCCTCAGATATTCTTCGCTTGTCATAGCTCTTACCAAGACTGAAATCGTTCCTCTGGTGCATCTCTTAAAGGCCTACTCAACTGCTAGCCATCAAAAAGGGGAAGATTTAGTCATGTTTGAAATCCACAACCACAAAACCCACATCAGAAAATCAAGATTCTGTCAACTCCTAAGACTTCCTCTGGGTCGTGACATAATTGACCCTGAAAGAGTCTCGAACTCCGCTATTCTGGAGATGTTCTTCCAGATGGACTACAAGGAATCGATAAGTACAGTTTCCATGTTCAAAAAGCCGAACTTGCCGCCAACGTGGAATGGCTTATTCACGTTGCTCTTCAATAGGTTCTCAGGACGAGTTACTAACTCGGACTGTGCGAGCAAGCTATTCATGACGATGATGTACGACATCTACTCCGGCATCAACTTGAATTACGGGTCAGTTCTCTGGGCCCAGTTCGTACAAAGCACTCTCTCAACCACTCGACACAATGAAATATCCTGTGCTCGCTTCTGGTCCATCATTGTTTGACATCCCCTATCTAGAAGGTTCGTCTTTGTCTTCTATCCAGACCTTCCACACAACGAACATCATTCTCGCTGATAACTCCAAATTCAACTTTATCGGCTCTATTCCTGAAGCAATGCTTCGTGATGTTCCGGCATCAAGTGAAGTTCTACAAGCATATCGCATTTTGCCCCTCTCAGGCTTTCGCCCCTTGACAGATGAAATGCGAAAGGTCCTTGAAGAGGCGGATAAACCCAAGAAGGGAGGGAAGCAGAAAGGCACGAAGGTTGGTCCTTCTGAACCAGCCCCGTCTCCAAAGAAGAGTGGGAAACGAAAGTCTGAAGCTGAACCATCCGCACCAACTAAAGCACCTAAGAGGAAGAGAGTCAAGAATATTCGTCGATAACAAACTCCAACACCAAGCGATCATGAGGATTCACAATCTTAAACGATTTTAGATGTTCCAATTCAAATGCAGGTTCGCAACGAAGAAGATGTTTCTTCTCGAAGTTTCAGAGACGTCAACTACGAATCTTGAGGTATCGAATACAATCCCAACTTCAGTTCCCATTAATGAAGAATTTTTCCAAGATTTTTATGTCCCCTCTCCAGCTGCCACAATTTCAACTCCCATTACAATTGTCCCATGCCCACCGGTTTCATTGGGAGTTTTACATGTCCAAACCCCGTTATTCACTGATTCCACCGCCACCACCACTACCTCCACTGTTGATCCTTCAGTAACTGTCAACGCATCTGATGCAGGTGCAAGTGCTTCGGGATTCACGGTTGGTCATTCCACTCCTCATATCTCTCCTTTCTTCCAGATTGATCCAGATATGATCCTTGGTGGTGATGATGGCGACTTCGCAGTATTCACCGATAGTCCATTTAACATTCGGATTGAAAGTGATGACGAAGCCCCTGTCACAAGAGAACAACTCAAGGCGATTAATGAGAAATTGGACTCGTTGCTCCAAGCTTCTAAAGCATCATCCAGTGACGATTATTCACAAGTGTCGATGAAGTCCATCCTTGAGACTCTTACAAAAGAACACTCCGCTTACCTTGAGAAGATCAACAAACCGGTTGATGCTTCTGCTTCTGTGTGCAACAACGCGGCCGAAAAAGTCTATAAACTAATTACTGATGCTCGTGCGTTCATGGAGAAATTTCATAGTGCATTCACGTCCAACACTAAGAAGGCTAATGAAGTTATCTCTAACCTGGGCTAGACTCTCAAAACCGAGAAGGTGAAACTTGAACAAGTTCGTACTGGTGTTCAAACTGACCATGTCACACCCCCAAACCGGAACGACGGAAACGTTCAGGGGCGGATAGAGGAGGCAAATCAAGCCATCGTGTCGTGTTTTTGTCTGAGACGACAAGGTTTTATGTAGCACGAACACGACACAACACGATGTCGTGTTTTTTTTAACTAACACGAAAACGAACTAATTAAAAAACGACAAACACGACACGACACGGCTAAGATAACATAATATTACAATTAGTTTATTTAATTAATATTTAATCATACATAACACGACGAACACGAGAAACACGGCAAACACGAAAAACACGACAAATAAATGGTAAATCGTGTCAATTTCGTGTCAAATTTTGAACACGAACACGACACGGCACGACATCGTGTTTTTTATACTTGAGATGCACACGACACGAACACAAATTCGAATTTCAGTTTCGTCACATTTTCGTTTCGTGTCGTGTATTTTCGTCGTGTCGTGTCAACAATTGCCACCCTTAGGGGCGGAGGACGTCATCTACAGTATCACAACAATTGTATAATAGTAATCAAATCTAACACAACCATTACATTGATAAAGTATAGTTTTTACATTTGTTCAATACATAGCTTGTATGACATCAAAAGTGTATAGAAAAAGTATAAAAGATCTGACTTTATAAAGCTTCTTCTTCTCAAAATCTGTAGGTGTACCTGTCTATTGATTCCCTGAGAATACAAGTGATTTTGAAAGTGTATCAACATTTAAGTTGGTGAGTTCATAGGTATGTTTTTGTGATGGAAAGCTTGTCTTTGTTCTTTGAAAACGTCAGTGTTTTCCTCCAAAAAAATCCTATATTTTCTTTAGTAAATGAAATGTAGTATTAGGCCTTAAGACCAAATTGTAAGTTCGTTACTGTACTCTGAAATTCTAATACCATAGTCTTATTAATATATAAAACTATATCATGAATGTTTCTTTAAATTGTGTTTTGTACTAGTGTACTCTGTACTAGGGAAGTAGTGTATCGTAGTAGTGTTTGTATGAAAACCTTTTGTATAAATGCCTGGAATCCACCAACTGTAGTGTAAAATAGTGTACTGTAGTTTCATTATTTAAAATAAAATCCTTGAAGTAGTGTTAATCCCATAAACAATGTCTTAGTTGATACTATTGTGAGTTTCTTATAACCATCCCAAAATGACCAGTGGCCTCTACGACGTTCTTCAGGCGTCGGAATGTTATGACATTTGTCACCCCATGCATGTCGGCCTAGCTGTTGCAAGCAGCTCAGGTGCGGGATTGTCAGTCCCGTATAGATTTATACACAAATTCACGCTCTCCCTCCAGGAGACTCTAGTTATAATTTATAGGACTTGAACATGTACCTTAATGGGTACAATGAAGTAGTGCCTCACAACCCTGTATTAACTAGTTTACGTGTAGTGTTGTAGTGTTCTCTTATACTTGAAACTGTATGTATTAACTTGTAGTAGTGTACTTTGTAATGTAAAATAATTATACTTAAATAATTATTTTAGTAGTGTATCCTTGTATCAATGAAACAGAGTAGTGTTCCATAAACTATACCTACTATAGTTTATATACTTATTTCTTTATATTGTTCTTGAGTTTGTAAAATAGTGTAGTATTCCTCAAACTATACCTTTATAGTTTAAATGTATGATCTTGTATCATTTCTTGAACTTAGTAAAATAGTGTAGTTTTTAACATACTATACATGTTATAGTTTAGATGTATGTTCTTGTAATGAACTGAAACCTATGCAGTTTATCAGTGTGTATAAAGCAGTAATAAATGATTTGTGTAAAATTCCCTTTTGCTCGACATGTTACAAAAGGGTTAACAGTATAATGAATTATATTTGATAAAATGTAGTGATAAAACAATTTGAAGCAATTGTAAAGGTTTAAAATAATTTGAAATCCTTTGAATGCTAACACAAGAGTCTTGTGTTTTACTTGTATTCCCCCCCCCCCCAAAAAAAACATTGAAAAGTAGTGAAAACGTAGGGGTATGAACTCACCTCGAATGTAAGTTTGTGTTTGGATGCGAAACGGTAGCGATGATCCTCGGGTTAGAACTCGCGTGCGTAGTCGTGTCTGTTCTTGTATTCTTTTCATAAACTTAGTAAAATAGTGTAGTGATTCACAAACTATACCTATTATAGTTTAAATGTATGCTCTATAATGAACTGAAAACCTTTGTAATTTTGACTGTGTGTATAAAGCGGTAATAAAAGGTTTGTGAAAAATACGCTTTTGCTCGACATGTTACAAAAGGGTTATCAATATAATGAAATATATTGTCGATAGAATGCAACAATAAATCAGTTTGAAACAATTGCAAATGGTTTGAAACGGTTTGAAAACGTTTGAATGTTAACACAAAAGTCCTTGTATTTTACTTGTATTCCCCCCTTTAAAAACATGGAAAAATAGTGAAAACGTAGGGGTATGAACTCACCAACATAAATGTTGATACACTTTCAAAATCACTTGTATTCTCGGGGAATCAGTAGACAGGTACACCCATAGATTTTGAGAAGACGGAGCTTTATAAAGCTGCGTCTTTTACACTTTTGCTATACACTTTTGATGTCATACAAGCTATGTATTGAACATATGTAAAAACTATACTTTATCAATGTAATGGTTGTGTTTTCTTTGATTACTATTATACAATTGTTATGATAATGTACATGACTTCCTCCGCCCCTGAACGTTTCCGTCTGGTTTGGGGGTGTGACAGACCATGCTGAGTTAAATTCCTCTATTTCCTTGAAGATCACAAAGCTTCAGGAGGACTTAGCTACTGAGAGTAAAATCATGGATGCTCTTGCTATAAAAACTAGAAAGGTGAAAGTCTTAACAGTCAAGTTGGAGAATGTTGAGAAACGAGTCAATGATCTGTTGTCCGAAAAAACAATTATGAAAAGTTATATAGCAGATGTGAATGCACTACTCTCAGACATCATTGAGACTCGTGACTCAATGATCACGATAACAGTTAAGAAGCATCTCTCAGAAAAACTCAGGCCTATCTTTGCCATACTCAATCGTCTGGAAGGTTTTCCGGAATCTTGCTCAATTCCGAAACAAGGAGAGAAGAAGAGAAATTCGGTCAAGCCCAATGTTAAGCCAAAAAGCGAAATTGAACCGAAAAGCAAAGAGAAACTATTCAATGAAGAACCGATAGTTGATAACAGTGAAGATGAAGAGCCTGATGAACACGAGCTGAAAAGAAGAAAAGACCATGAAGCTCAGTTGGATGAACACCAAAGAATCATTCGTGAGGCTGAGAAAAAAGAAAAAGTCGAACGAGAAGCTCAGGCCACGCTGGAAACCAGGAAGCACTTATTTCTAGTATGGACGTTGAAGTTAATTCTGAGTGAAGTCGTTGATATGCCAAGTCAGTATTGGTTGGAACCAGTTGTGTCATTCGATCTTCAGAATACACAAGATTCGCAGCTGGACCTTCCTATTACCCCGAAAGCCTTCAGATTTTGCAGCTTTGTGAAAGTTGTGAATGCCCCAGCAACAGACAGCGGTGCTGACCACTTACTTTTCTCGTTCTATCTCAAATATACGAAGCCACAATACGAGACGTGGAGTGCGAGCAAGATTACAGCTGTGAAGGTCACATGTCCAATCAAATACGACAGCTTCCCTAACGCGCAGTTTAAGGTTGTGAGAGGTTCGTCCAGTCAGGTCTACGAATTCACCCTCGCGGATCTTCCATGTCTTAACCCTTATGACTGGATCGTGCTTTACAACTTGTTGCTGAGAGATGGATAGAAATATGAGCCTGTTGTTGCTCATCTTAAGTAGATGATGATTTCATACATTGATGAGGTTGGCCAAATGGATGCTGAAATTGTTGCAGTGTTACGAAGGAAGCCAAGTGTACTCCCCAAAGATAACCCTGATGGTTTTGACAAGATGAAGCTTGGGAAGATACAAAAGAACGGATGGTATGTAGCTTTTCAGTTGAAGGAGCGAACTGATGCAGACTTTCACAAAGTTTGTTTCTTTCTTGATGGAAAACATTTATTCACCACTTTGTGTCTAGAATATATCTTGGACTTTGTCAACAAGCACAGGGGTAACAGCAAAAGTGACAAGAAGTGCTTTTCGGATATGATTCAATGGTATATCCAAGTTCGCAAGGTTCTGCTGAGCGTAATTCCGAAAGTATTTGAAGCGCAGAAGCGAACTCAATAGTGAAGGATTCTTGCCTCAATTGACACAAAGGAGGAGACTGTTGAGTATTTTATTGTTGCGTCTTTTGGGCCTTTTGCTTAGTGTTTTGTATATCTGGGTTGGGCCTGTCCACCCCTGTTTAATGATTAGGGTTTTACTATTTAAGGTGCATGCATGCATCGTGTGTAAGGTAATTGTGTCATTGTAAACCCTACACAGCCTCTACAGTAACAATTCTTCATCGAGTTCTTCCGAGGCTGTGATTTATAATCATTTGACATATTCTTGATTCATATTCTGTTTTTGATTGCTTTTACTTGTTTAAATCTAATCGATCTTAAGAGTTTTCAACTCATCAAAATCATTTGATTTCGTACATCAGAAAAAAATCGAATTTCACAAACATCAATTGATTTCAAAAGAAAAAAAAAAGAAAAGTAGAACAAGGCCTACTTGCGATGTTGTGGAGTTCGTCTCCGATGCTGTGGAGGTCGCCATCGACATCTACATGGAGGTCGTTGGTCGAAGGACATGATGATGCAAAAACTTTTGTGTGCACTCTGAAGAATGAGAAGGAAGTGTAAATGCTACGTTCGCGTGTTTTTTCTTTTAGGGCAAACGGCAAACTAGGCAACGGGTAATTTCTTTTTGGGTCAACTCCTTATTTTTGACGGACCGAGTAAGTGGTTTTAGTCAGCAACAGCTGACCGAGTAAGCCAAAGGTAGCATTATCAAACGGGTTGACTGCTGACCGAGTCAACAGTCAGCTCTGACCGGTCAGGTTAAGTGCAAATCAAACAACCCCTTAGTTTGATTAACTTGATTACAATCAAACCACATTGCGTTGATCAAGTTTAATGGATAATTCGATTTTTGTCTTCCCAAAACATTGTATATTAATCAATGAACGCCCCTAATGAGGTAAATATTCTCGAATCGTCTTAATGTGCATGTTTCATTATCGGTTTACAATTGTGTCCCGTTGCATTGCATGGGTACACAACTAATACCTTATAAAGCATATTTAGTCAAATTCTGAAAATTAAGTCGTACAAGATCATCATGCAATTTGTACAACCATTTAAAGCATTGTGGGGATCTGTCAACCATTGAAAACGTTAAGAAAAATGGGTTCAATTAACCAACCGACTGCTATTTTTTTTGGCAAATATCACGACTATTATTGAATTAATAAATAATTTATTGTTATAGAAATAACTAAATAACTAAATAAGAACTTAAGTTATTTTATTGGGCTATTTTATTCTCAATTTAGTATTAAAACTATCCGATATCGAAATTAGCAATTCGATTTTAATACAAACATCCAAAACTCCTAATATCTTAACCATACGATACAAACTAAATTATCCAATTAAATGGTTCTACTATAAACATCAACCCGTGATCAATAATCAGTAAAGTTTCTAAAAGAAACTATATGTCGATAATATTGCCCATCAAATAGAAACTAATCGTCGAGACAAATTATTTTTCAGGCAACTATTTGCACCCGCTAAATTGGTACTAATGTTTAGTGATACTTGCCAATAATACACTGTGCCATATTTATAATATGACATATTTCCAAAAGAAAAATAATTGTTGAATTAAAACTAATCATTTTCCGTAGAAAGAACCTAATTTTCGATACAAAAGTATTAGTGATCCCTGATGAAAAATTCAACGACAGTGAAGTCTATATATCAAATGTAGTGTATAAATAAGTGTTGCACGATTAATGATGCACAGTCAATCATGTGTTTTTGTACATTTGTAAAGACTCCCAAGATTTCAATTTTAATTTTATTGATTGTGTTTCTGCTAGCATGACTCTTATTGTTAATTGTGTAGATATACTATGTGCGTAAAAGAGCTAATCGCCATTAGAAACTAATTTCTATAAAACAATTTACACCCGTCGCTTGGCTCAGGTAAACGGCTAGTGTGTGTGTGTGTGTGTGTGTCTATATATATATATATATATATATATATATATATATATATATATATATATATATATATATATATATATACCCTGACCCGTGATGAGAACACGTAATAAAATTCTAACTTACCTTCAACTAAACTTACTAACATTCGTAAAACCCTTTCACGTAGATGGTTGACTTACCTGACCACCATCCAGCTTGGATGGATATTGCAGACCCCGATGAGCTTCATGAGGTCCCGATACAACTAAAAGGAGGCCCATACTTCCTCGAGGGCACTTCACTAGTACCACCTGATCTCTCGAAGGAGGAGGATCCTTCAGAGGACGAGGAGGATGATGATCCAGATAAGTTGCAGAATATGATGATTAGGGCATTATATAGGATGCTCAAGATATGGATGATGATGGTCCATCTAAGGATGAGGAGTGCCTTACTGATGAGGAACCTTCCCCTCCTACTCCACCGTCCTCTCCACCCAGGTTCCAGTATTAGCCATACCAGCATCATGGCAAGGGTCCCTTTCTGATGAGGACCCCGAGGATGAGCATTCCTCTAGTGTACCACTTGGACCCTTCTATTCATGTTTCCCGACCCACTTGTGGTCAGAAGAGGAAATTGTGTATGTCCCATGAGCAAGCTTGGCTCGCTGACATGCTCAAAAAGAGGAGGTCTACAGACCATCCTCCACAGTTCGAGATTGGTGAGTTTCTCAGGCTCCGCCACATGTACCTCTCAGGGATGACCCCGAGAACGAACCGATCCCTCGCCTGATGACTCAATGTGACTGGATATCTGACAGAGCCAGTCCTTAAAGGATCTCTTTGGAGCCTTAGGCACTACTTCCAGGACACTAGAGCAGAGAGTCGATAGACTCAATGAGGAGGAGAAAGATGATACAGTTGTTAGAATAGTGTCTAAGGTCATTAACTATTGGTAATATTTCTAATAATGACAAGGTCCTTTTGGGTTGACCTCAAGACCCAAATTAAGTAGAATAAATAAAGGAGAAATTGGTTTATTAATTATTATGGTTAATAATTAATTAGTAACTAATTGCAAAATATATTATGGGAATTAATTAACAGTTTAATTAATTAAAGGGTTGAATGTTCATTAATCGATAGTTGGTTAATCAGGAATGTTCCAGAACCCTTATGGAATTAGGGTTGGATGAAAATCACTCCATCCCACATGGGAAAGGAGTGAAATTTTGTGGTTATGCCTCCATCCCACATGGGAAGGAGTACAAAACCCTAGGAGGCATCCAAGGCTATAAATAGGGCCTTAGGGATTCCATTCCTCCTTGCACCTTGGCTTGAAGTTTCGCCAACCCTTCTTCCTCCTCCCATAGGGACGATTTCTAACCCTCTTTGGGTTTATGAAATTGACCCTTCTCCTAGTTATTTTTATTCTACTCTTTGGTGTCATTGGGTGTGATACCATTAGAGGGATTCTGGTTTGGGTCCTTTCATCCAAGAAACTTCATGGAGGTTCAAGATCTCAAGCATGGAGATCAAGGGCAACATAAGAGGTATATATTCTTCTTTGTTTTTATGTTTTCTAGGGTTGATGTAATTAGCATTAAGCCATAGATCCATAGGTTGCATGTACACTTAGGTATATCGTTGTTTCGATTTTTCTGCTGCCTAGTTTAGAGTGTATTTGATGCGTAAAAAAATCAACAGTGGTATCAGAGCCATTGGTTCATGGTTACTTTCACCCTAGATCCATTTTTTCTAAAAATACTTGTTTAAAATTTTCGTAATTGATAAACCCTAGTCACAGCTCACGACGTGAACTCGACAGAATTTAGGGTTTTGGTTTTTTTGCCATTTTTCGAATATGTAGCCTTGATAAACATGGATTAATACCTAATTTAAATTGTTTTTGAATCTTTAAAATTGATAAATATTATTTAAATGTGTTTATTTGAATTTGAATATTTATTTGATAATGGATAAATATTATTTAAATATGTTTATTTCAATTTGATTATTTATTTATTGATATATATTATTTAAGTGTGTTTATTTGAATTTGAATACTTATTTATTTATTTAAATTGTGATTTTAAATATTTACTATTATTTAGAGATTTATAAATTTGAATATTAACCCCTCATGTTTTATTAATTATTACATTGCGTCCTTGAAATTAATTAGAATTAATGATAGACAACTAAATTTAAAATGTTTTAAATTTACCCATAAGAAAGTTACAACATGCGCCCTCACATGTTTAAATATTGACAATATCAGTCCTACCATGACTAGGCTCACTCATTCTAATGTAGGGGTTTGAGGAGGTCTTTTTGATTCCTAATGAGGTCGGTTTTTAATATGCTTCGCGCTTACCACCCTCACCGCCCTATTGCATTTTGAGAATGGAGTTACCGAAAGGGTTTGATGGTGATAATGGTCAATCTAAAAGTATTCTAAATACACGTATAAAACAAAATCATGTTTTATTAATAGAATGTGAGTTTATATTATCCAAGAAACTTGCACATTCTCTTTATATTCTGTTGATGGAGCTCGTGTGGTTAACCGGCACATCAATCTAGAGTATAGTTGAGAATGATATGGAACTCGCGAATCTCAAGCGTAACTTGAGCCGGGGACCATGCGATTTTGCAAGGTTAATTCTCAATCTATTTAATGTGAATCTTATGTTATCCATAAAAGTTGCACATTCTCTTTATAACTTGTTGATGGAGCTCGCGTGGTTAACCGGCACGTCAATTTGAGAATATAGGTAGAGAATGATGTGGAACTTGTGAATCTCAAGCGTAACTTGAGCCGGGGACCACGCGATTTTGTATGGTCGATTCACCATTTGTTAAGTGATCCGCAGCGACCCCGTCATTGAATCTGAGATGAACATAATCCGAGATTAACATGCCATTGATAGTCAATGAATCTCAAAGTTCTAGGAATTCGTAGTGCCCGAAATTGGCAAAGGGCTTTGCCTACCTAAATAACTTTATGGTGTGTTTATGGCATCCCTTTACACATCATGGAGCCAAATATGGATCCTAGCCTTCTAAAATAATTTTATTTAGGGTGATTATTTTCTAAGGATAAGTAAAACAAACTATAATGGATTTTTTTTATTGAATGATGTCTATAACCTTATCCACTAAAATCTATTGCTTCAAAACCTATAAGGATTAGCTATGACGATGATCAATCTTGTCAAATTCGTAGTTTGGGAATATTTCTCGTAAACGAAAGGAAAGATCATGCCATTTTTAAAGCTCTTCCTAGGTTACTTCAAACATTGCATTCAAAGTTGTTAGAAAGAGCAATTGTCAAATGTACGTTGTAAAATGACATATTGAAGTAGACTGGAATTTCCTTGAGTTAGGAGTTAACTATGGTTAATCGACTAGCTAACATGTACATATGATCAGTTCATTCTGATTTTGATATGAACAACTTGGAATGTACATTAAGGAGTTGTGTAACATGTTGAGGTTTCCTTTTGGAACTAACATGGCCACTCATAGAAACTCAAACTTCAAACACTCCCATAAATTTACTATCATGAATAGAAGTGTTAAGAAGAAGAAAGTCAATTGTCCATGTTTTAAAAGGCGATTAGTGTTGGTATACCTAATCTAGGCCCAAATACCTAGGACAAAGGAAGGCTTATTCTGAGACATGTTTTGATAGCTATTTGTTTCCATAACAAGAAAAGTACTAAGAAAGCAAACTTGCCCAAATGTATATTTGAGGTGAAAGGACCGAAACATGAAGAAGTTAAATTTGATCATGGATAACGAGCCCGTGCTAATTTCCATTGGATTGAAAGATAACTAGTTATTCCATGTTTGGTATTCAACCAAATATATGGATTTATAATGTCATCAAAACATTACTTCTAAACCTTGAGTATTACTAAGGATTAAGAACTAACATTTGCAAGAATGTGCAGTTAATAAAATGAAGTAAGAAGACTGAAACATGGAAAGGATAATTTGATCATGAATGCCAAGCCCTTGCTACAGTGATAGGATCAAAGGATAATTCTCTTCAAATGTTTAGTCTATGGTATTATAATTGAAATGGTTTATACTATGATTCATGAGATAGTTCTGACTTATTTAAATGTGGAGCATTCTAACATGTTAAAAGAAAGTTGTGAAATCTATAAAACTAGTATAGTAGCAATATTTCAAAGTTGATTCGAATATTTGAATAAGGTGTATTATTGTGAATATCTGTTGAAATTAGTTTACCTAATTGATCGTTAAGATTGACCACAAGATGTACCGATTCAAATACATCCAAAGTTTTGGGTGAAATGTATTTGTGGCATCATAGTCTTGGATACATAAATGAGAAACGCATTACCAAATATCCAGTTGGATCAGATTTTGATATCATTTGACCTCGAGTCTTATGATAAATGCAAATCTTTTTTATGAAGATAGAGGATGAATACATACATCACTAGGTGATGTGAGTATCTGTTGGAATTAGTTTTCACTATTGGACCATTCAGATCAACCACGATACATGGTGAGACCAACTTCGTATGAATGTGAGTCTGAAAACTTTCCGGTGGTCAGACTCTCATAAAGCAAAAATGAGAATCAACTGGGCAATAGGATAAGACACACATAGTGAGAATCTCTGTCAAAAACCTTATCGATCATCTAAGTGATCGTGAAAGAGTTTCATGATCTATCTCTGCCCAAAACACTACCACTAGGAAGTGTTAGTTGGATAGAGAAACAAATCATTCATTGATTTTGTACTGGATGAGTCGCATTATGCATACTAACAATTCATGGATTGTACCATGAATTGTACCAACTAAGTAGGTTCATGAAACACTCTATGGTATGTGAAGTGGGATTTGGTCCTCACTACCACATATGTAAGTCTACGATTATGAGACTTACACTCGTCGTGAAGCGCTCGACAATCTAGAACATTGATTAGAGATGTGTTATCTCGTTGGAGAACCCATCAAGCATTTTGGATAATTGTTCAACAACCTTTTAAGAACAAAGTGTATGTTGCTCGAAGGGAAGTCTCCCAAGTGAGGGAGCTGATTTCTAAAAGGGCTAGTGGGAGCCACATTGATCTTGATAAGATTCAAGACTTAAACAACAAAGAGCCTAAAGTTGGACATAGCATTCAATTTGGAATTAAAAGAGATATTAAGGAAACTGACATATTTCCACTTTTTACTTATAGATCTGATAGAAGACGTCATGAACCTAGTTATATAAGAGTTTATATTACTAAGGTAAATGAGTCGCTGGTATGTAGCAATTAGAGTGTACCAGCTATCGGAAGATATGGTAGGCCCTAAAGGCTACAACATAGAAGGAGGAAATGGAAAGCGAGATTCAATCCATGTATGTAGTAATTTGGTAGATCAAACACTTGACCTTAACCCTTAGGTGCAAGTGGATCTTCAAGTAAAGACAATCATGGATAGGAACAAGCACATAATTAAACCAAGATAGGTTTTGAAGGATGTGTAAGCTTAACAAGTTCATTTATGGACCAAAATAAGCATCTCGCGAGTGGGATCATTATTTCAATCAGAAGGTTCAAAGAATTTGAATTTTGAGAAATAAAGATAAGCCATATATATGTCAAAGCTAGTGGGAGTAATTGGAATCTTTGTTTCAACGAGAAAGTTCAAGGAGTTTGAATTTCGAGAAACATAGATAAGCCATATATATGTCAGTGCTAGTGGGAGCACTGTAGTCACCCTTGTATTGTACATATATAATGTACGATTCATAGGAAACTATATTCAAACTTAGCAAGTGTAAAACATTGGCTTTGTAAGGGAATTGCTTTGCTATGATATACATGGGAGATACAACACACGTACATAATAAGGATCTATGTAGATAGATCTAAGTGATTCGTTGGATTGAGCTAAAGTACATGATATGTTGACGAAAGTTGACATGAAAAACTTGGAAAGGTTCGTGCTTAATATGGCATGACATTGAGCGATGCTAATGTCCTGGTTCTACTAGAGGTTGTGAGTCGTGTCCCACATGCTTCTGCTATGGGATCGATCATATATTCCATGACATGTACCAAATCTGATGACTCGTATGCCTTGTGCATGACAAGTTGGATTAGATCAATTTGGTGAGAATCAATGAATCAAGATCAAGAACATTTTTAAGTGTCCTTGGAGGACAGAAGAGATGATCTTGATAGTATAGAAGAGATCATTGTAAAAGTTACATTGATGCTAAGTTCCATACTGATAAAGACGATTCTGTTCGCAGTCGGAATTCGTGCTTTTCTGAATGGTGAGATATTAGCTTGGAAGATTACCAAGTAATACACCATAGTGGATTCAACAAACTTAGAGTATATTGCGGTTGGTTAAATTGCAAAGAAAACAATGTGACTTAAAGAGGTTCGTTAGTGACATCTTTGTTGAATTTCAATCATTGATGGTCCTTTATGAAGTTTCTTGTGACTTTAAGGGTGAACTTACCTCGAGTTTGAATCCCAAGTTACACAAGCTCACATTACACATACTCAGTAAGTACCAACACATTTGATAGTGAGTCAAATGTAAAGACATCATAGTCAATGATTCATATCGAAAGATAATCTTGTCGATCCATTCCATAAGCCAATGTCATCGACCAAGTCTGACAGTCAGGCAAAGTCAAGAGGCATTAGATTTGCAAATGAATTGGCTTAAAAAAACTCTTAGTTTATTTTATTTTAAACCTGAGAACTTAAAGCAGTATAAGTTAATTCAATTTGGCGATTATTAAGTGGAGATCTTAAAATATGATGGACTTCAGTCATTTCAATTAGCTTATCACTGTGTTCTCACTTTTGCATGTTTGGAACCCACTTCCCGAGTATTAATTTACTCAAACCTCCACAGTCGGTCATACTCTTGGAAGTAAGTAGTGATTCAAGACTGTCATGAGTATTAGTGGATTGTCCACAATGATCGGACATAGCATAGTGATTGCGCTAACACTCATGAGTGCTTAATAGAGATTTAAGTATTGGACCAACCCCTACTTAGAGATTACTTCATGGATTCAGTCACGAGTAATTCTAATATGATAATATCTTCTATTCTTCAAACCTAGGTACATGTGGGGTTTTGCTCTATGATTCTGTTATGCATTGGTCTACTCCAATGTTAACCGTAATTGGTAGTTATAAAGGGTATGTCCATGTGTGACATGATGAAATATACAAAAACTATGTATTCTAAGTTTATTCGTTCCTTCTGCCTTAATAGGAGAAGCGATATCTATGGGCCCCTCGATGATTTGGTGCTGACATCTAAAGTGCTTGGTCGAGCCCTGACTGGAATTGATGTGTTCAATTTAGTAGTCAGATGCAGTCGTCACAAATCTATATCGGGAAACATAATCTTGAATTCTTGAGATTGACCATTATCCATGTCTCGAATTCATACAAATATCATAGAACGAAGGGATAGTTGATCACTTATCTAAGGGCTGAATCTTGATTAGATCAAGAGTTTGGTAGTTGCATTGGATGGCTAACTTTCTGTTGATTATTGGAGAAATATTAGTCCTCGTATAGTTGATGACTTGTCCAAGTGGGAGACTGTTGGAATACTGTCCAAGGTCATTAACTATTGGTAATATTTCTAATAATGACAGGGTCCTTTTGGGTAGCCCTCAAGACCCAAATTGAGTAGAATAAATAAAAGAGAAATTGGTTTATTAATTATTATGGTTAATAATTAATTAGAAACTAATTGAAAATATATTTTGGAAATATATTATGGGAATTAATTAACAGTTTAATTAATTAAAGGGTTGAATGTTCATTAATTGATAGTTGGTTAATCAGGAATGCTCCAGAACCCTTATGGAATTAGGCTTGGATGAAAATCACTCCATCCCACATGGGAAAGGAGTGAAATTTCGTGGGTATGCCTCCATCCCACATGGGAAGGAGTACAAAACCCTAGGAGGCATTCAAGGCTATAACTAGGGCCTTAGGGATTCTATTCCTCCTTGCACCTTGGCTTGAAGTTTTGCCAACCCTTCTTCCTCCTCCCACAGGGACGATTTCTAACCCTCTTTGGGTTTATGAAATTGACCCTTCTCCTAGTTATTTTTATTCTACTCTTTGGTGTCATTGGGTGTAATACCATTAGAGGGATTCTGGTTTGGGTCCTTTCATCCAAGCAACTTCATGGAGGTTCAAGATCTCAAGCATGGAGATCAAGGGCAATATAAGAGGTATGTATACTTCTTTGTTTTTATGTTTTCTAGGGTTGATGTAATTAGCATGAAGCCATAGATCCACTACACTTAGGTATATCGTTGTTTCGATTTTTCCGCTGCCTAGTGTAGAGTGTATTTGATGCGTAGAAAACCCAACAATAGCAGCCAAGAAAACACTAGCATATAGGACTCATATTGATGAGAGTGGACTAGATGCAGTCGAGCACCGAACAAACGTTGCTGAGCAAAGGCATCACAAGATTCTGGAGCAGTTCGATGAGTTGGTCCGCTATTTGATTTCACGTTTTGGATGGTAGACATTACATCTATGGTGGCTTGTGCCCTATGGTAGGGTTAGAACTTTTAAGGATTAGCTTTTGTATTGCAAGCGTTTATGTGACAACCCGAAATTTCTATCTTGTAAAGCCAATCAATTCAATCAAAAGTCAGACTTGTTTCTGTTATCTTTTAGCCTTGTTAAAGGTCTGTTTGAGAGTTCTAAGCCTAGTACACTCAAGGATTGTGTGTTAGGAAGTGTTAGCTTGATATCATTGAGTTGCAATCGAGCTGGAAACACCATCAAAAGGAGTTCACGGCCGCAAACTATGTTCACTGTCGTGAACCCATGTTTGGCCGTGAACCCCTCTCCATATATATAATTTTCCTTCATTTTTCTTCATTTCTCACATCTTCAAGTCAAGAACTCTCAAACTCTCTCAAGTATCATCAATAAAACCTCCCTCTCTCTTCAAAATCGTAAGTGGTTCATCCCGATTTACTTGTTATCCTTCTTATTCACGAGAAGCTCTTTGATTTCATCAATGAATTCAACACTTTTCATTTAGATCTTCAAATCTTCATCTTTTTCACCAAGAGAACCAAGAACACACACTTGTTCTTGGGCCGTGAACACTCTAAAGGCTTCCAAAATGTAAGTATCTCATCCATCATCGTGTTGTCCATTAGAAACACTTGATTCCACCCATGAAACAAACACTTATATGCAAGATCTTCAAGAGTTCACGGTCATGAACCCTTCATAGGGCCGTGAACCCTTCATAGATGCAAGATAGGACCGTGAACCCTCCATCCATGGCCGTAAACCCTTCATAAGATCAATACTTGGGCCGTGAACACTTCAAGTGTTCTTGGCCATAAACCCTTATAAGGCCGTGAACACTCCTGGTGTGGCCGTGAACACCCTTCAATCAATCATATGTGATTCTGACACTCCTTTGAGAGTGATTCCTAGTTCCTAAGGATGTTTTCCCATACATGTTAGTTGTTATATACACTAATTGTATACACATATGTGTTAATATATGCTTAATAGGATCCGTTTGTGCTCGGGACTTCACTTGGCATACGTAGCATCCTATATCGATCTTTCATTCAAATCACTCACTACAGGTGAGTTCATACCCCTACAATCTACATTTTAATGATTTTAAATGCTATTATGGGGGAGAATACAAGTAGAAAACATTTTAGTTATGATATCAATCACATGTGATTTATAACTATCAAACAAAGAGATTTCTTATACTTCAAAACTGTGTTATCAAAAAAACTGTTTCAAAGCTTTTCATAAACTGACATCAAGTCAATAAATATTCAAATAGTTAAACTCTTTTAAACTTATATATTGTCAAAATCATGTCTATATAGATATAGTTATATAAATAAGGTTTAAAGGGCTTAGGACTGATAACTCGCTTTATTTCCTTTTCCTTGTTTGGATGTGGACTTAGGGTATCGGTTGTTTGTCTGAATATCGTTTAAATCTTAGTTATATATTATGTATATGTATATAGATATAAAAGTTCTTCCAATCAGTTCAATACCTTTGGGGAGCAAAGGTGTACAAACATATTCAATCATTCGATTACAGAGCTTACTAATAAACAATACATGCATACTATTGCTATTCATTACCAAGGGACATATACACTATAACAAGTACAGAAAGGAACATACTATAATAAGTGCAGAAAGGAACATACCATAACAAGAACAGAAAGAACATATATTCTATAACAAGAACAAGATAACAATAATGTGAGCCACTATTTCATGGCATAGCAATATACTTGTTGTGTCACGTTTTGTAACCAGAGTCTCCTGGAGGGAGAGCGTGATTTTGTGTATAGATCTATACGGGATTAACCATCCTACACCTTGCTGCTAGCTACAGTGGGACCTGCAGGTCTACGGGTGACAAATGTCATACCATTTCGACGTCTTTTGATCGTCGTATTTTATACTAGTCAATCAAGCATGGTTATAACCCCATCACATTTTACCTTAATTTAACTAATTGGTTTTAAGGTAGTTAGTACTTCAGTAGTTATTTTTATACAACACTACTGTACATCATCATTTTGCCCATTACATTCATATAGTGATATTCTCACATAAAAGGTAATGCAAACTATTTTCTAGTAAGGATAGTCATAAACTTGGGAAAACATACATTTTTACAAAAGAACAAACATACAAAACGGTCGGGTCTTGGTAGAAGACTATTTTCTATTTTAGTAGAAAATATAGGATTTTCTAGGAAGTATACAAACATTTACATCAAAACACTTACAAACATTTTCATTAAACTAATGTAAACATTTGACACTAAAATACTTATGAACTCACCAGCTTAAATGCTGATCTACTCTTTCAAAATAACTAGTATTCTCAGGTCGACAGTAGACAGGTACAGATGACCAGGTTTTGAGAAGACGGAGCATATTCAAGACTCGTCTTTATTTTGATTACATATTTTTGGTGTCTTACAACTTTACACAGAAGACACTTGTATTAACTATATTATTAATGCAATGGATGATGTTGTTGCTTGTTTTAGTATTGTGCATTGTTATGATACTGTACATGACGTCCTCCGCCCTAGAACGTTTCCGCCGTTCCGGTTTTGGGGTGTGACAGTTTATCATTGCCTATTTAGCAAATGTTATTTTGTAAAGCTTTTCCATTTCTTACCTTACACAGTTAGTACCATTGTACCCGAAAACAAGCCGTTCTTATCTATGAAGCTATTGTCAGTATTTGCTAAATGTTTGTACTTATTATGTATTACTTGTAAAACACATATCAGTTAAAACTATCAATCTATGATTCGAAAATCTGTAGGATTTCAGGAAAACAAATTACACAGATACAACTATCATAAAATACATACATACTTGTTATGACTACATAGTGTAACTTAACTTATTCATCTAAACATATTAGGACGATGCATCCATGAAAGAATCAACAAGTTCTTCCCCCACAAACTCCCCGAGTCACTCCGAGAGTTGTGCCACCAGTGATCCCAACTTCGAAAGAAAATCCAAATTCCAGAGCAACTCCAGTCGGAACCACTAAAACCCCACCAATTATCAATGACTCTTACACACCAATTCAAATGGATCCCACATTAATGCAAAATATGTTTACATAAGGGAATGCTACAACCTTAGCTGCATATGAGGTTGCCCGAAACAGAAACTCTGGGAATAGTAGAAATGATAGTGGTACTCTAGTTGTTAACCAAAACAATCCCATACCTTTCTCATACAAAGAGTTCATGGGCTGCAAACCTCAATCCTTCTACGACATTGAAGGAGCTGTCGGTCTATCCCGCTGGATAGAGAAAATAAAGGCAATATTTTGCATAAATTGTTTCCCCAATGTCTACCATGTCAAATATGTTACCTGTACACTGATGGATTCCACCCTGACTTGGTGGAATAATCATGCCAAGTTCATGGGGATCAATGAAGCATATGTCATGGGTTGGGAATCTCTAAAACAAATGATGATCAAAGAGTACTGCCCACGACAGGAAGTTCAAGCTCTGGAGTAGGAGCTTTGGAATATCACCATGAAATGAACATATGCGGCTGCCTATACCTCCCAATTTAACAATCTTGCAAGTCTTTTCCAGGAATAGTGAGCCCGTAAGATAAAAATACGTAGAGGTACATATGGGCATTGGCTTCACCAATTCAAGGTCTGGTTACTGCATCCAGACTCTCCAACTTTGATAGTGCTAAGAAAATGGCCTACATTGACTGAGCAATGTATCCATCAGGGTACCATGGACCCACCAACAGAAAAGAACTAGGTTGGGAGTACAAAAAAGAAGTTTCATGGGAAGTCAAAGGGGAACTTCAAGCATCGCAAACATAACCTAAAACCTATGGCTTTGTATGTCGTAGTCACAAACACTCCCACTCAATCAAAACCCTACTCTAGAATCTTACCCCACTATACCAAGTGCAACTTCCACCATGATGGAAATTGCATGATCTGCAGCATCTGCAACATGAGAGGTAAGAACTCTAAGTTTTGATGAAAGTCCCCAAACAACACAACATCAACCACTGTTGTAGGAGGAAGCTGAAACTGCATCAAATGCAATCAACTCGAATATTTCAAGAAGGACTTCCCAAAACTGAAGAATTAGGGTGGAAAGGAAGAGCATTCATGATAAGTGCGGGAGATGCTCTCCAGGAACCAACTGTATTTACCGGTACGTTTCCTATCAATAATATTTATGCTCCAGTATTATCTGACACTGGTGTCGATAGAAGCTTTAGTTCCCATAAGTTTAAAATCATGATAAACTATAAATCATGCAAACTTAATACCAAAGGGCTTCTAGCCTAGCGTTATCTGGTATTGCCCTCCCTCCTTGAGGTCGAGGGTTCAAGTCCCACTGTGGACATATGTGGAATAATTTAGGAGTAGTTCAGTATATATTTGTATTTACCGTTCAAAAAAATGCAAACTTAATGATGCTTACACGTTAGAAGTGGCAAATGTCCAAATACAAAGCACTTTATAAATACTCACTAATTGCCTTCTCACCCATAATAATCATGTCTTTCACATCGAGCTAATGTTGATAACCATTAGAAGTTTCGATGTAATCATCTGCATAGATTGGCTATCAGATCATCGAGCAGAGATCTTATGTAATGAAAAGGCGGTTCGCCTACCTTTACCTAACAACAAAGCCCTTGTGGTTTACGAAGATAAATTAGGGAAGAATCTAAGAGTTGTCTCTTGCATGAAGGGGAGAAAGTTTTATAGAGGAGATGCTTCACTTTATTGGCCCACATGGTGGATATGAAAGGCAAGCATGAGGACATTAAATACATTCCACAAGTGTGCGACTACACGGACGTATTTCCATAGGATATGCCTGGAGTACCTCTAGTCAGACAAGTCAAATTCTGAATTGACCTAATCCCAAGTGTAGCTCCAGTTGCAAGATCTCCTTATCGTCTAGTCCCATAGGAAATGCAAGAACTATCAAGCCTATTCCAAGAACTTCTTGATAAAGGCTTTATCCGGCCAAGCTTCTCACCATGGGGAGCTTCGGTATTGTTTGTCAAAAAGAAGGATGGATCGTTCTGGATGTGCATCAACTATCGAGAATTGAATAAACTCACTATCAAAAACCGATATCCACTCCCGAGGATCGATGACCTATTTGACCAGCTAAAAAGGATTCTGCTACTACTTAAAGATCGATCGAAGATCCGACTACCAGTAACTCAGAGTCCAATAAGAAGACATTCAAAAGACAACATTCAGGACTCGGTACGGTCACTATGAGTTTATGGTTATGCCATTCGGATTGACCAAAGCACCAATTGTATTCATGGACCATATGAATTGGGTGTGTAAACCTACTTGGAAAAATTTGTGATCATGTTTATCAATGACATATTGATATATTCGCAAACCAAGGAAGAACATGGCCAATAATTGCGATTAATTATGGAACTGTTAAGGAAGGAGAAACTTTATGGAAAGTTATCTAAATCCTAGTTCATAATTATCGAAGTACATTTCCTCGATAATGTGGTCAGTAGCAAAGGGATTCATGTCGATCTCGCAAAGATCGAAGCGGTTAAGGATTGGAAAGCACCAACGATGCCAACCGAAGTATGTGAATTCCTAGGGCTTGCAGGCTATTATTGAGGATTCATCAAGAACTTCTCCAAAATAGCCAAGCCTGTCACTTCCCTAACCCAGAAAGACAAAAAGTTTGATTGGGGAGACAGCCAAAAGTCTGCCTTCCAAAAATTAAAACAGCTGTTGTGCAGTGTACCGATTTTGTCTTTACCAGAGTGAACATAAGACTTTGTAGTTTTTTGCGACGCCTCTAACCAAGGCTTGGGGTACATATTGACGCAAAGGAATAAAGTCATTCCATATTAATCTAGATAGCTTAAGCCAAACGAGTCCAATTACATTGCCCATGACATAGAGTTGGAAGTTCTAGTGTTTGCCTTAAAGATTTGGAGACACTACTTATATGAAACAAAGTTTGTCGTATTTACTAACCACAAGAGCCTTCAACACATCTTTGATCAGAAGGATCTCAACATGAGACAACGAATGTGGGTCGAATTGCTAAATGATTACGAATGTGAAATTCGTTATCATCCTGGTAAAGAAAATGTTGTTGGATAAGGTATCTAAGTCAATAAGTAAATTTGGTATGTACTTGACCCGAGAGTAGCATGGTCCATTTGGGTTGCATTTCACCGGAACAATTTGTAAGATGGACTTTTTGAGAAGAGGTTATTTATGATTTATTAATATATTATAAGTTCTAATATATTAATATGAAATCATATTATTTAATTAGTATTGATCAAGAATTAATTTGGAATTAATTTTGTGATCAAAAGAGACTAATTAAATATTTGGGGTTGATTGTGTAAATCATTCATTCTTATAAAGTGGGCTAATGATCCATGATTCCTTATGTTGGGCTAAACCCATGTGGTGACCCATGGATACTCCATGGAGGTTAAAACCCATGGAGCATGAGGGATATGAAAAGTCATGCACATTAGAGTATGCATGGTGTAACTGTTGGGTTTTCTACGCATCAAATACACTCTAAACTAGGCAGCGGAAAAATCGAAACAACGATATACCTAAGTGTACATGCAACCTATGGATCTATGGCTTCATGATAATAATATCAACGCTAGAAAACATAAAACAAAGAAGAATACATACCTCTTATGTTGCCCTTGATCTCCATGCTTGAGATCTTGATCCTCCATGAAGTTGCTTGGATGAAAGGACCCAAACCAGAATCCCTCTAATGGTATCACACCCAGTGACACCAAAGAGTAGAATAAAAATAACTAGGAGAAGGGTCAATTTCACAAACCCAAAGGGGTTAGAAATCATCCCTAAGAGGGGGAGGAAGAAGGTTTGGCGAAACTTCAAGCCAAGGTGCAAGGAGGAATGAAATCCCTAAGGCCCTATTTATAGCCTTAGATGCCTCCTTAGGTTTAGTACTCCTTCCCATGTGGGATGGAGGCATAACCACGAAATTTCACTCCTTTCCCATGTGGGATAGAGTGATTTTCATCCAACCCTAATCCCATAAGGGTTCTGGAACATTCCTGATTAACCAACTATCGATTAATGAACATTCAACCCTTTAATTAATTAAACTGTTAATTAATTCCCATAATATATTTTCAAAATATATTTCTAATTAGTTTCTAATTAATTATTAGCCATAATAATTAATAAACCAATTTCTCCTTTATTTATTCTACTCAATTTGGGTCTTGAGGGCAACCCAAAAGGACCCTGCTATTATTAGAAATATGATCGACAGTTAATGACCTTGGACACTATTCCAACAGTCTCCCACTTGGACAAGTCATCAACTATACGATGATCAATATTTCTCCAATAATCAACAGAGAGTTAGCCATCCGATGCAACTACCGAGCTCTTGATCTAATCAAGATTCAGCCCTTAGATAAGTGATCAACTATCCCTTCGTTCTATGATATTTGTATGAATTCGAGACATGGATAATGGTCAATCTCAAGAATTCAAGATTATGTTTCCCGATATAGATTTGTGACGACTGCATCTGACTACTAAATTGAACACATCAATTCCAGTCAGGGCTCGGCCAAGCACTTTAGATGTCAGCACCAAATCATCAAGGGGCCCATAGATATCGCTTCTCCTGTTAAGGCAGAAGGAACGCATAAACTTCGACTACATAGTTTTTTTCTATTTCATCATGTCACACGTGGACATACCCTTTATAACTACCAGTTACGGTTAGCGTTGGAGTAGACCAATGCATAACAGAATCATAAAGCAAAACCCCACATGTATTTAGGTTTGAAGAATAGAAGATATTATCGTCTTAGAATTACTCGTGACTGAATCAATGAAGTAATCTCTAATCGTGGGTTGGTCCAATACTTAAATCTCTATTAAGCACTCATGAGTGTTAGCGCAATCACTATGCTATGTCCGATTATTATGGACAATCCACTAATACTCATGACAGTCTTGAATCACTACTTACTTCCAAGAGTATGACCGACTGTGGACGTTTGAGTAAATTAATACTCGAGAAGTGGATTCCAAACATGCAAAAGTGAGAATGTAGTGATAGGCTAATTGAAATGACCGAAATCCATCATATATTAAGATCACTACTTAATAATCGCCAAATCAAATTAAAACTTATACTGCTTAAAGTTCTCGGGTTTTAAAACAAACCAATCTAAGAGTTTTAAAGCCAATTCACTTGCAAATCTAATGCCTCTCGACTTTGTCTGACTGTCAGACTTAGTCAATGACATCGGTTTAGGAATGGATCGACAAGATTATCTTTCAATATGACATATTGACTATGATGTCTTTACATTTGACTCACTATCAAATGTCTTGGTACTTACTGAGTATGTTTCATGTGAGCTTGTGTGACTTGGGATCTATACTCAAGGTAAGTTCATCCAAAGTCACAAGAAACTTCATAAGGACCATCAATGATTGAATTTCAACAAAGATGTCACTAATGAATCTCTTTCAGTCACATTGTCTTCTTTGCAATTTAACCAACTGCAATATACTCCAAGTATGTTAAATCTACTATGGTGTATTTCCGGGTACTCTTCCAAGCTAAAACTTCACCATTCAGAAAAATACATATTCCGACTGCGAACGGAATTGCCTTTATCAGTATGGAACTCAGCATCAATGTAACTCTTACAATGATCTCTTCTATACTATCAAGATCATCTCTTTTGTCCTCCAAGGAAACTTAAGAATGTTCTTGATCTTGATTCGTTGATTCTCACCAAATTGATCTAATCCAACTTGTCATGCTCAAGGCATACGAGTCATCAGATTTGGTACATGTCATGGCATATATGATTGATCCCATAGCAGAAGCATATGGGACACGACTCATTTGCTTTAGCTCAATAGTAGAACTAGGACATTAGCATCGCTCAATGTCATGCCATATTAAGCACGAACCTTTCCAAGTTCTGCATGTCAACTTTCATCAACATATCATGTACTTTAGCTCAATCCAACGAATCATTTAGATCTATCTCCATAGATCCTTATTATGTATGTGTGCTGTATCTCCCATGTATATCATAGCGAAGCAATTCCCATACAAAGCCAAGCTTTTACACTTGCTAAGTTAGAATATAGTTTCCTATGAATCGTACATTATTTATGTACAATACAAGGGTGACTACAGTGCTCCCACTAGCACTGACATATATATGGCTTATCTATGTTTCTCGAAATTCAAACTCCTTGAACTTTTTCATTGAAACAAAGATTCCAGTTACTCCCACTAGCTTTGACATATATATGGCTTATCTTTATTTCTTGAAATTCAAACTCTTTGAACTTTCTCATTGAAATAATGATCCCACTTACGAGATGCTTATACCGGTCCATAAATGAACTTGTTAAGCTTACACATCCTTCAAAACCTATCTTGGTTTAATTATGTGTTTGTTCCTATCCATGTTTTTCTCTACTTGAAGATCTACTTATACCTAATGGTTAAGGTCAAGTGTTTGATCTACCAAATTACAACATACATGGATTGAATCTCGCTTTCCATTTCCTCCTTCTATGTTGTAGCCTTTAGGGCCTACCATAGCTTCCGATAGTTGGTACACTCTGATTTCTCCATACCAGTGACTCATTTACCTCAGTAATATAAACTCTTATATAACTAGGTTCATGACGTCTTCTATCAGATCTATAAGGAAAAAGTGGAACTATGTCGGTTTCCTTAATAGCTCTTTTCAATTCCAAATTGCATGCTATCTCCAACTTTAGGCTCTTCGTTGGTTGACTCTCGAATCTTATCAAGAGCAATGTGGCTCCCACTAGCCCTTTTGGAAATCAGCTCCTTCTCTTGGAAGAATGCCCTTCGAGCAACATACACTTTGTTCTCAGAAGGATTGTCAAACAATTATCCAAAATGCTTGATGGGTTCTCCAATAAGATAACACATCTCTAATAAGAGTCCTAGATTGTCAAGCACTTCATGACGAGCATAAGCCTTATAATCGTAGACTTCCATATATGGCAGTGAGGATAGAATCCCACTTCACATATCATAGAGTGTTTCAAGAACCTACTTAGAGTGCACAATACCAAAGGACTTCTTGTAACACTATTCATGGTACAGTCCATGAATTGTTAGTGTGCATAATGCGACTCATCTAGTACAAAGTCAACGAACGATTTGTTTCTCTATCCAACTAACACTTTCTAGTGGCAGTGTTTTGGGTGGAGACAGATCGTGAAACTCTTTCACGATCACTTAGATGATCGATAAGGTTTTGGACCGAGATGCTCACTATGAGTGACTCATCCTATTGCCCAGTTGATTGTTAACTTCACTTTATGAGAGCTCTGAACACCTGAAAGGTTCCAGACTCACATTCATATGAAGTTGGTCTCACTATGTATCGTGGTTAATCTGAACGGTCTATTAGAGTGAACTAATTCCAACAGATACTCACATCACCCAGTGACGTATTCATCATCTATCTTGATAAACAAGATTCGCATTTATCATAAGAATCGAGGCCAAATGATATCCAAAATCCTATCCAACTGGATATTTGGTAACGCATTTCTCATTTATGTATCCAAGACTATGATTCCACAAATACATTTCACCCAAACCTTTAGATGTATTTGAATAAGTACATATTGTGATTAATCTGGACGATCCATTCACAATAATACACCTTATTCAAATATTTGAATCAACTTTGAACTATTGTTACTATACTGGTTTCATAGTATAAACAATTTCAAATTATAACACCATAGACTACACATTTTCAAAATAGTTGTCTTTTGATCCTGTGAATGCAGCAAGGGCTTGGCATTCATGATCAAATTATCTTCTCCATGTTTTAGTTTTCTTACTTCATTTAAGTAACTGCACATTCTTGCAAATGTCAGCACTAATCCTTAGTAAAGTACTCAAGGTTTAGAAGTAATGTTTTGATGGCATTATAAATCCATATATTTGATTGAATACCAAACATGGAAGAACTAGTTATCTTTTGATCCTATGGAAAGTAGCACGGGCTCGTGATCCATGATCAAATTTAACTTCTTGATGTTTCAGTCCTTTCACCTCAAATATACATTTGGGCAAGTTTGCTTTCTTAGTCCTTTTCTTGTTATGGAAACAAATAGCTATCAGAACATGTCTTAGAATAAGCCTTCCTTTGTCCTAGGTATTTAAGCCTAGATTAGGCATACTAACACTAATCGCCTTAACACAAAAAATGGACAATTAGCTTTCTTCATCTTGACACTTCTATTCATGATAGTAAATTATGGGAGTGTTTCGAAGTATGAGTTTCTATGATTGTCATGTTATTTCCAAAAGGAAACTTCAACATGCTACACAACTCCTTTATGGTCATTCCAAGTTGTTCATATCAAAATCAAAATGAATTGATTATATGCACATGTCAGCTAGTCAACTTCTAACTCAAGGAAATTCCATTTTACTTCAATATGTCATTTTTACAACGTACATTTGATAATTGCTCTTTCTAACAATTTAGAATGCAATGTTTGAAGTAACCTAGGAAGAGCTTTAACAAAGGCATGATCTTTCCTTTTGTTTATGAGAACTATTCCCAAACTACGAATTTTGACAAGATTGATCATCCTCATAGCTATCCTTTAAAAGATTTTAGTAGATAAGGTTATAGACATCATTCAATATCAAATTCCAATATAGTTTGTTTTACTTATCCTTATAAAATAATCACCCAAAATAAAATTATTTTAGAAGGCTAGGATCCATATTTCGCCCCATGATGTGTAAAGGGATGCCGTAAACACACCATAAAGTTATTTAGGTAGGCAAAGCCCTTTGCCAATTTCGTTCACCACGAAATTCCTAGATCTTTGAGATTCATTAACTATCAATGGCATGTTAATCTCAGATTATGTTCATCTCAAATTCAATGACGGGGTCACTGCAGCTCATTGAACAAATGGTGAATCGACCATACAAAATCGTGTGGTCCCCGGCTCAAGTTACACTTGAGATTCGCGAGTTCCACATCATTCTCTACCTATAATCTCAAATTGACGTGTCGGTTAACCACGCGAGCTCCATCAACAAGTTATAAAGAGAATGTGCAACTTTTATGGATAACATAAGATTCACATTAAATAGATTGAGAATTAACCTTGCAAAATCGCATGGCCCCGGGCTCAAGTTACGCTTGAGATTCGCGAGTTCCATATCATTCTCAACTATACCCTAGATTGATGTGTCGGTTAACCACACGAGCTCCACCAACAGAATATATAGAGAATGTGCAATTTTCATGGATAATATAAACTCACATTGTATTAATAAAACGGGATTTTGTTTTATACTTGTATTTAGAATACTTTTAGATTGACCATTATCACTATCAAACCCTTTCGATAACTCCATTCTCAAAATGCAATAGGGCGGTGAGGGTGGTAAGCGCGAAGCATATTAAAAACCGACATCATTAGGAATCAAAGAGACCTCCTCAAACCCCTACATTAGAATGGGTGAGCCTAGTCATGGTAGGACTGATAATATCAACATTTAAAAACGCGAGGGTGCACGTTGTAACTTTCTTATACATATAATAGACACATGCAATTCTAATATATATAAATATAAGGGGTAAATTTAAAACTCTTTAAATTTAGTTGTCTATTATTAATTTTAATTAATTGCGAGGACAAAATGTAACAATTAATAAATCATGAGGGGGTAATATTCAAATTTATAAATCTCTATTATAAATAATATTAAATATTTAAATTCACTATTTAAATAAAAGATAAATATCCAAATTCAAATAAACACATTTAAATAATATTTATCAATTTACAGATTCAAAAACAATTTAAATTAGGTATTTATCCATGTTTATCAAAGCTACATATTTGAAAAATGCAAAAAATCCGAAATTTTGATCTCTACTGAGCTCACGTCGTAAACTCCTAGTTTACGTCGTGAGCTACGACTAGGGTTTTTATCAATTACGAATTTTCCATCTAATCTTCTTCCATTCAGTTTCAAACAAGTTCTTACATAAAACATGGATCTAGGGTGAAAGGAACCATGAACCAATGGCTCTGATGCCATTGTTGGGTTTTCTACGCATCAAATACACTCTAAACTAGGCAGCGGAAAAATTGAAACAACGATATACCTAAGTGTACATGCAACCTATGGATCTATGGCTTCATGCTAATTATATCAACCCTAGAAAAGATAAAACAAAGAAGAATACATACCTCTTATGTTGCCCTTGATCTCCATGCTTGAGATCTTGATACTCCATGAAGTTGCTTGGATGAAAGGATCCAAACCAGAATCCCTCTAATGGTGTCACACCCAATGACACCAAAGATTAGAATAAAAATAACTAGGAGAATGGTCAATTTCACAAACCCAAAGGGGTTAGAAATCGTCCCTAAGAGGGGGAGGAAGAAGGGTTGGCGAAACTTCAAGCCAAGGTGCAATAAGGAATGAAATCCCTAAGGCTCTATTTATAGCCTTTGATGCCTCCTTAGGTATAGTACTCCTTCCCATGTGGGATGGAGGCATAACCACGAAATTTCACTCCTTTCCCATGTGGGATGGAGTGATTTTCATCCAACCCTAATCCCGTAAGGGTTCTGGAACATTCCTGATTAACCAACTATCGATTAATGAACATTCAACCCTTTAATTAATTAAACTGTTAATTAATTCCCATAATATATTTCCAAAATATATTTCCAATTAGTTTCTAATTAATTATTAACCATAATAATTAATAAACCAATTTCTCCTTTATTTATTCTACTCAATTTGGGTCTTGAGGGCAACCCAAAGGACCCTGCTATTATTAGAAATATGATCGATAGTTAATGACCTGGGACACTATTCTAACAGTAACCCTAATGTAGCCACACTATATAAGAAACTCCTCCTTGCATGAAATCGGCCACTAGAAGCGAGAATATAGTGCTAGTCGAATTCTTGAGTGCAAGTAACCTCTCTAAGTTCTTCCAATTGTTGGTGGTGATTTGTGGTTCCATTTGAGGCATTCACATTATTTGTGCTAGGCTCTTAAAGCTTCAAGGCTTCAACTACAACAAAAGGTATGTCATTCTAACTAGTTTTTTGTAGTATAGTTGCTATATAGTATGCTAGTTAGGATAATACTTTGGAAATCAAAAGTTTGCATGTATATTAGAGAAAACATAGATCCAAAGTATCTAGGGTTGCATGTACACCATGGGAGTGTTAGAATGCTCAAAACCCATCGGTGGTATCAGAGCCTAGGATTGTTTTCCAATATACTTGATGCTACTTGTTGTTTGAAGTTGGAAAAAACGAGTTTTTGGCATTCTGACTGATGAACTCGCCGAGTCCACTGATGGACTCGACGAGTCCATGTACAAAATGAGCTGCTCGACGAGTCCAGTTCATGGACTCGCCGAGTTGGCTGGGCAGAGTGCAGAAAACTAATTTTTAGGCCACAAATGGATAGGATCATTACCCCAAACTGTTTTGAATCATAAAAATATGTTTTTTAAGATATGGTAATGATCATGCTCATCCATTTGAAAGGTAATTGTCAAAGTTTCATGTTTTGTATTAGTTTATGTTGTTAATCTAATTACATGAAATATGTTTGATGTGAATTGCCTTGTTCATATGAGTTTGATTGAATCTTGCATGATTATTTGATTAAATTGTGTTAGTTAAATGTTTTTTTAATGATTTTAATGGACTCCATAACCTGTCCTCAAGTTATGGAGGTTATGGAACATAAAAGGTTTTTCCTTTTAAATAGATTATTAAACTCATATGTTACAAACTTGAAGAGTTTTGACCAGTTTCAAAACTTGCCCTCAAGTTTTGGAATTTGTAAAGTCTCACTAAATGAAACTTTAATTCCAAACCTTAGAATTTTAAAAGTTAAAATTCAACCCTTATACTATTATAATATTATAGGTTTAATATTTATATATATATATGAATAAGACAAGTCGGTTTTACCATTAGTAGACCTCATTCACGAAGCCGATATATAAGGGGGGTATAAGGTTACTGCCTATAAAATGGTGGTTTAATGGATGTCCACTCTCACCCACCGCTTCCTTGACTGGTGGAGGGTCGTTAGCCGAACAGGTAGGACAAAGACTCTAATTCTCATTAAAAGTATAATGATAATTATAAAGTAACTAAACCTTTTATAAATTCTCATTCTTATTTACTTTAGGAAAATGTGAAATTGATGCTAATCCATGAAATTACACTTTGAACCTTACCAAGTCGTTGATGGAGCATGTGTGGTTAACCGGCACATTAACTTGGACTAGTAAGGGTGGCAAAGGGTAGCTTAATGTTTATCACAAGGTCAATGGAGTGTGTGTGGTTAACCGGCACATTGATTAAGGTGACAATTGACATTAAGAGTACCAAGTACATTTGCATGGTTATTCACACCTTGTTTCTGATCCTCAGTATCCCAGTCACAAGCCTGAAGGGCATAATCGAGATTTAAAAATTCCATTGAAAAGTTCAATGAATCTCAAAGGATCTAGGAGTTTCAAATCCAATTGAAACTTAATAAACAATTTCATTTTTTGTGGTGGAAATTGGTAACTCGTCATTTAACTACCTTCAAATATTTTGCATGTTCGATTACGGCATCCCTCTTCCAAATTGTAAAATATTGTGTTGGGTCCTAGCCTTAATATTTCATTTGGGTGTTATATTAAGGATTCTTATATCTAATCTAAACTTTGTTCTTTTCTTTTCAGATGTCTTCCAACAATGCTGCTTCTGGCTCACACCCTACCGGCTCCTTCTCTCTCATGAACCTTTGTGGGAGAGTCATCTTTGATGGAACTAATTTCAATGATTGGATTAGGAACATAAGGATGGTCACTCGTTATAAGGACAAGGAATATGTCCTCGACAAGGAGCTGAAGGAAATTGATGAGTCTGCTGCTACTCCTCAAGGAATTGTTGATTTTAGAGCACATGAAAAAGATGCCACCAAGGTAGCTTGTATCATGCTTGCCACAATGTCCCCTGGACTCCAAAAGTCCTATAAGGACTTCTACCCTTTTGAGATGCACCAGGACCTGATGGAAAGATACCATCAGAGTGCTCATCAAGCGAGGTATGAAATTATCTCTTCCATGATAACAACCAGGATGAAGGATGGTGAAACCATCACGGGCCACTTGCAAAAAATGCAAAGGTTTGTGGACCGATTGCTAAAGTTGAATGTGGACTTCCCTGAGGAGCTGGCTATTGATATCATACTGCACTCCTTACCTCCATGTTATGATCAGTTCCGCATGACCTATCATATGAACAAGGAGGAGGTCACACTTAGCAAACTTCAAGGACTTTTGAGGTCTGCTGAAACAGGTCTCAAAGGTAAGTCAGTTGTTACCACTCCTACCACTGCCCCGGTTCTGGCAATTAGGCAAGGTAAAGGGAAGAAGAGGAAGGCTCCTTCTAAGAGTCGCAAGGGAAAGTCTCTTGATGGATCCTCTTCAAGTGGAACCAAAGGAGGTTCTGCTACTCCCTCGACCATCCCAAAAGAAGCAGAGTGTTTCTATTGCCATGAAAAGGGGCACTGGAAGCGAAGCTGCCCCAAGTACTTGCAGGATGTTAAGGATGAAAAGGTTAAACCCACCCATGCAGGTATTTACACTATTCTATCTAAAAACTCATCACATACTAACTCTTGGGTCCTTGATACAGGTTGTAGATTTCACATTTGTTCTAATGTGCAGGAACTAAAAAGAAGTAAGGATGTGGAGCACGGGAAGATAAACTTGATTATGGGGAATAGGAAGGTTTCACCTGTCACCAAGATTGGAGATTATTTTTTATTGCTTAGTAGTGGGTTAGAAGTAGATTTGAATAATTGTTGCTACTCGTTTGATATGGCGAGAAATATTATTTCCTTTCATGGTTTGTACAAACAAGGTTTCACATTTTCGTTTGATAATGAAATTGGTGCTATTGATGCTTTTTATAATGGTGTTTTTTATTTTAAAGCATTATATATGAAACTGTGATGGTTGTAGACAACTTAGGAAATAATGTGTTGCATATTGATTCTTCTAATAGTTTGGATAAGGCATCATTGTGGCATTGTCGTATTGGACATGTTAACAAGAAGCGCATAGGCCAACTCCAGAAGGCTGGAGTTTTGGATTCATTCGACTTAAGGTCGGATGACACTTGCGAGTCTTCTTTGCTTGGAAAAATAACTAAGTCGCCCTTCACTTGTTCTTGTGAGAGGGGTGAGGGTTTGTTGGATATCATACACACCGATGTGTGTGGGCCCTTCAGAACCGCCACAAGGGATGCTAACCGCTTCTATGTGACTTTTACTGATGATTACAGCAGATATGGCTATATCTACTTAATCAAGCATAAGTCATAAACCTTTGACAAATTCAAAGAGTTTACGCAAGAAGTGGAGAATCAGCTGGGCAGGAAGATAAAGATGCTCCGATCTGATCGAGGTGGTGAGTATCTTAGTATCGAGTTCCTGGACTATCTTAAAGAGTGTGGAATTATTTCACAGTTGACGCCACCCAGGACATCACAGCTTAATGGTATGGCTGAGAGGCGCAACTGAACCTTGTTGGACATGGTTCGCTCCATGATGAGTCGAGCTTCGTTACCAATCTCATTTTGGGGGTATGCCTTAGAGACTGCCGCCCATATCCTTAATCGAGTCCCAACTAAAAAGGTTGCCAAAACACCTCACGAGATGTGGACAGGGAAGGGTCCCTCGTTAGTATACATCAAATTTTGGGGTTGCGAGGCTTCCATGAGGCGCGAGACTCATGACAAGCTCGAACCTCGGAGTGAGCGGTGTATTTTCATCGGCTACCAACAGAAGTCCTTTGGTTATATCTTCTACAGATCGAGTGACAATGTTGTCTTCATTACGAGGAGAGGGGTTTTCCGAGAGAGGGAACTCATAAGACAAGGGGACAGTGGGAGGCAAATTGACCTTGAAGAACTTCAAGAGTTTACCGATGAAGGAACCTCAAACACTAGAGATCAACCTGAGGAGGAAACTCCTGTTGAGCCGATTGACGAGTCCACGCCTATGAGGCGTTCCGGTAGAGTTAGGGTTCCACCTGAGTTTTATGGTTTCCATATTACTGCAGAAGGTGATACATTTATCAGTGATAGCACACTGGTAAATTTGGATGAACCCAACAACTACAAGGAAGCCATGGCAGGCCCCGAGTCTGCTAAATGGAAAGAGGATATGGACAGCGAGATTCAGTCTATGTATGACAATCAAGTTTGGAACTTGGTTGATAACTATCGGGTCGTAAGATAGTCAGGTGCAAATGGATCTTCAAGAAGAAGACCGACATGGATGGGAAAGTACACACATATAAGGCGCGACTAGTTGCGAAGAATTTCACTCAACTCTGGGAATTGACTATGATGAGACCTTCTCACCAGTAGTGAAGATTAAATCTATTAGGGTTCTACTGGCCATTGCTGCATTTCATGACTATGAAATATGGCAGATGGATGTCAAAACTGCTTTCCTTAATGGGAAGTTGGCTGAGGATGTTTACATGAATCAGCCAGAGGGTTTTGTCGATGTGAACTACCCTAACAGAGTGTGTAAGCTTGAGAAATCCATTTATGGAATAAAACAAGCATCTTGCAGATGGAATCTTTGTTTCGATGAGAAAGTCAAAGAGTTTGGCTTTTCAAGGAGCGAGGATGAGTCCTGTGTATATGTCAAAGCTAGTGGGGGTATAGTTAGCTTTCTGGTGTTGTATGTGGATGACATACTTCTCATAGGAAATGACGTCCCGACCCTGCAGGAGGTGAAGTCCTGGCTCGGGAAGTGTTTCGCTATGAAGGACCTCGGAAAGGCTACCTATATTCTGGGGATTAGGATATTGAGAGACAAGAGTAAGAGACTAATTGGACTTAGTCAAAGTACCTACTTGGATAAGGTGTTGAAGAGGTTCAACATGGATAATTCCAAGAAAGGTGACATACCGATCCAGAGCAATGCCAAACTGAGTAAGTCTCAGAGTCCGAGTATAGAGGCTGAGATAGCTGAGATGAGTCGATTACCATGTGCTTCTGTTGTTAGCTCGATCATGTATGCTATGACTTGTACTCTCCCTGATGTGGCCTTCGCTTTGAGCATGGTCAGCAGATATCAAGGGAATCCTGGAAAGGCTCACTGGACTGCGGTGAAGAACATTCTTAAGTACCTACGGAGGACTAAGGATTGGGTCCTTACCCTCGGTGGGAGTGATGACTTGAGAGTGGTAGGGTATAGCGATGCCAGCTTTCAGACCGACAGGGATAATTTCTGCTCTCAGTCATGCTGGGTGTTTACCATGAATGGAGGAGAAATTACTTGGAAAAGTTCCAAGCAGGAGACGGTAGCTGATTCAACGTGCGAATCAGAGTACATAGCAGCAAGCGAAGCAACAAAGGAGGCGATATGGATGAAGAACTTCATCGGAGACCTTGGAGTTGTACCAGCTATAAAAGAGCCTGTGGAGATTTTCTGTGATAGCGATAGTGCGGTTGCCTTAGCCAAGGAACCAAGGGATCATGGTAGGTCCAGACACATCGATAGGAAATATCACTTCATAAGACACAAGATAGAAGAAGGACTCCTCGTGGCAAAGAGGGTATCATCACATGAGAACCCAACAGATCCCCTCACGAAGGGACTGACTAGGGTTAAGAATTTACAGCATGCGAGGTGCATGTGACAACCGTCAATGTCTGGTCAAGTCAAAGTCAACAAAAGTCAACAAGTCAAACCGGTCAACTAAATTAACCCTTGTATATTAGGGTTTACACTATGCTTACTATTGTACAATATACTATTTTAATGCAAAGGATCACTTTGAGTCTGCTCGCGTTTGGAAACTTTAAGCCCTAATCAGGGTAAGGGATGGAACTACTCGATAAAAACACTATTACATACCCTTCGGGGACATATAACACTCAAACGAGTCTTAACGGGGCTTACAAACTTTGCATTGCGAAGCTAAACATCCAAAAAGGTCACAAACGAAGTCTTTCTCAATCTCTCCTTATCAATCTCTCTCTATCTCATATCTCTCCCAAATCTCTCTCAAAACTCCTTTCAACTTTTTATAATCATTCGGGACATACCGACCCTTAACTTAGTCAAAAACCGCGTAAAACGGGAAGTTTATGCGAAAAACAGCTCTATAGAAGCGAAACCCTCTTAGAGGCGAAACCCTAAGAAGCGAAACCCTAGGAAGCCTCTTGGACCGAAGCCTCTCATTAGAACCGAGACTAGCTTAAGAACCAAACTCATGAGGACCGAAACTGCCATGGACCGAAACCTTCTTCAAGAACCGAACCCGAAGGTCCAGTTCGGGCCAGAAACCTGTACAACCGAAGATCCCATCGGACCGAACTACCCTTCGCTTCGCGCCTGCTTTCGCTTTCGGTTCCTTCTGATGGCTTCGCCTGTGAGGCTCGGACCAAACCCTTCTCTCAGTTCTCATCCAACAACCGAACCCTCCTTTCGGTTCTAAGCACCCAATGACAGAACCTTCGGCCCAATCCGAGAAACTTCGCAGATTGCTCCTTTTCACCCGGTTTTCGACCACTTTCACGTTTTAAGCCCGTTTTTCGTGATTTTAACGCAGGATTTTTACCCAAACTCGTTTTTTGGTATATAAGACCCTATATATCCATAATTTAATCAGTTTTGTGGGAAAATCATAGTCTAAGAATAAAATCTAGTGGGTAAGACATTTAGGTAGAGTGTTGACCTTACCTTTAAGTTATGACACAAGCAACCTCCCATACCCACTCCATGTCACTATTCCCACCTTACTCTAGTCATTTCGAGATCTTCTCATACCTCCATCAGATCTCTTCCATCAGCCACTCTCTAATCCCTCACTCTTCCATCTATAAAACCCCACTCTCCTCCACCCAAGATACACTTTTACTTCCTCTCATATTCTCTCTAGAAACTCGAGTTCCTCCAGGAGACCCAAGTCTTTCCCCTGTTGCTGGTAAGTATCTTCATCCTATACTTGGATATCCTACACTCTTTCACTCAAATAATAGCTCCTTTACATAAATGTCATCATATTTGTTAATAGAATCTTCAAATCTTCAAGCATCTCCCAAGTGTTCTTGACTTGGAAACTTCATCTCCTCACCATCCATCCTAAGAGATCAATCAAGGTGAGTTCATACCCCTATCTTTTCATGTTTTTCTTAAGTTTTAAGGGGGGGGGGGGAATACACGTTAAAACACCAAGAACACAACTAAACTCAAACATCAGCTTTCAACAGAAAAGTTAATGTTCATTCACGGACTGTTTTGAACATCTTAAACTTTTTAGTTTTCAAAACTGTATTAGATGAAAAATTTTCAGGTTTATACCTTTAAAATGACTACTTGCACATATTCACACGATTTTTCTATGATTTATGGTGATTTTTACAAAACTGCCTATCACTGTAGCTACGAATTCGGACCGGTATGTGAATATGAACGTTTTCTCACCAGTTAGAGACTCCTAAAAATCCTGATAAAATTTATGAACAAACTAGACATTTTTTTATAAACTCTCAGAGTTTACGGATTCAGTTTTCGACTTCGTATGATTTTTCTGTGATTTTTCTAAAACAGCGCATAAATGTTAAAAAACGAATCAACAGCTTATACTTTCACAACACTTTGTAACATGTTGAGCAAAGTGTTAAACTTTGATAAATTCTCATTTGTATGTGTTTTGTGTTGTGATATAATTATATAACATAAAATATTCACTAAATAGTAAGAGTCCTTTATTACTACACAATAAACTATAAAGGGTATAGTTTGGGGTTTTCACATTTCAAGCAAACAAAACTAACGGGGATTTCAATCCCACTACAGAAAAGGTTTTTCACACTCACACTACACGTAAACTTGTTATCGTAAAATTTGTGAGACTAGTCTTCATTGTACTCTTAGAGTACGGATTAAACACCTGTTAGTTATAACCAGAATCTCTTGTAGGGAGAGCGTGATAATTGTGTATAGATCTATATTGGGATTGACAACCCACACCCTTTGCTGTTTCCCACAGTCCGACCGGCCAGTCGGGGGTGACAAATGTCATATCTATTTCGATGCCCGAAGAACGTCGCGTGCAGGTCATCTCTGTCATAGTATGGTTATAGCGACTCACATAGGGAGATAACGACATACATATAGTTTACGAGGATTTCTACTTTAAAAATGGATTTAGACATTTAAATCAACCTTCATTGTTATAATTACAAAATAACATGCATACACTAGGTCTTGGGAATTAAGACTACACAATGTTATTTAAGGAAAATATTGGATTTTTCTTGGTTATGCATATCATTTACAAACAAAGGTTTTTCAAACTCGGGATACAACGCTCAGTGTTATGTTATCTAATAAAACTACTATACTTACTGGCAATAACCAGGGTTTTCAAACTATACATCCAAAAGCTTATGAACTCACCAACTTAATTGTTGACACTCTTTCAAAACTACTTGTATTCTCAGGTAATCAGTAAAACATGTAACTACCAGCTTTTGAGGATGGGACGCTACGGCGTCAAGGAAAACATTTTGTCATTATATTGTAATCGATTTTGAAACATGTAAACTTGTGAAATCATGTAACTTTCTCGATTATATTTATAATGGTTGTATTTACTTTGAGCACTATTATACTCGTTGTTATGATACTACGCATGAAGTCCTCCATCCCCGGACGTTTCCGCCATCCTTGGTTCGGGGGTGTGACAACGCATTGGGCTGAGGGATGATAGTAGTTTTTGATGACTAGATAGCTTATGGAAACTTGTAATAGATAAATTTTAATTGACATTTGATGATTAAATAAAAGGTGTTTTTTATTCACTAGTATGGTACTGTCTTATGTCAATTGTTTACTATTGTTTCATTTTGCATGTTTTGACTTCCAGAATAATTTTATTATTCAAACCGTCCACAGTCAATCATACTTTGGAAGTAGGTATTGAAGGAAGACTGACATGAATTTGTCTTGTAGATTGTCATAAATGGTTAGACATTGCTATGACATTCATGAGTACTCATAAGTTCTGAGTATTGGATTCAACCTGTGCTCACTGCATCACTTCATGGAATCTATCTCGAGTGATCGTGAGACGATAATATCATATAATATTAAAAACTAGATATATGAGTTGTTGACTATAAGTTGGTTGTACATGGACAGTACGGAACTGCATCGGTAAATCGATGTTATAAAACGTGTTGTTGTGTATGGTTCAATAAATAGTTAGTACAAGCATATACTGTCGAAGTTTATCTGTTTCTTTTAGTCCTTAGAGGAGTAAAAGCGATGTCTTGGGCCCCACGATGATTTTGTTTTGACTAATGTGTCGGGCCCGATCATAACTAAATTGATGTGTTCGATTAAGTTCAATGTCAAACAAATCAGAAATTGGGAAACAAACAGCTGGACAATAAGATCGACCGTGTTCCATGTGTTTGTCCGGCTGATATCTTGAAAACAGAGGATTCTATGATAACTTATCTAAAATGGTACGTCTAAGTTCGACAAAGGCATTTAAGAGCCACGATTGCTAGTCGGATCCTGAAGTTATACTTACAACTAGAGTTATTAGACTTATCCAAGTGGGAGACTGTTGGATAAGGTGTCTAAGTCCATAACTATATTTGGTATGTACTTGACCCGAGAGTAGCATGGTCCATTTCGGTTGCATTTCACCGGAACAATTTGTAGGATGGACGTTTTGAGAAGAGGTTATTTATGATTTATTAATATATTATAAGTTCTAATATATTAATATGAAATCATATTATTTAATTAGTATTGATCAAGAATTAATTTGGAATTAATTTTGTGATCAAAAGAGACTAATTAAATATATGGGGTTGATTGTGTAAATCATTCATTCTTATAAAGTGGGCTAATGATCCATGATTCCTTATGTTGGGCTAAACCCATGTGGTGACCCATGGATACTCCATGGAGGTTAAAACCCATGGAGCATGAGGGATATGAAAAGTCATGCACATTAGGGTTTTCATGGTGTAACCCTAATGTAGCTACGCTATATAAGAAACTCCTCCTTGGATGAAATCGGCCACTAGAAGAGAATAGAGTGCTAGCCGAATTCTTGAGTGCAAGTAACCTCTCTAAGTTCTTCCAGTTGTTGGTGGTGATTTGTGGTTCCATTTGAGGCATTCACACTATTGGTGCTAGGCTCTTAAAGCTTCAAGGCTTCAACTACAACAAAAGGTATGTCATTCTAACTAGTTTTTTGTAGTATAGTTGCTCCATAGTATGCTAGTTAGGATGATACTTTAGAAATCAAAAGCTTGCATGTATATTAGAGAAAACGTAGATCCAAAGTATCTAGGGTTGCATGTACACCATAGGAGTGTTAGAAGCTCAAAACCCATCAAATGTCGTAGCACACGCTTTAAGTAGGAAAGAGTGAACAAATCCCCTTCATGTAAAAGCCTTAACCCTAACCATTCACTCCAATCTAACCACCCAAATTCGAGATGCTCGGCTACAAGCACCCAAACCGAAAAATATCGTGGAAGAAAACCTACGAGGTATGGACAAATAGTTTGGCCTCAAAGAAGACGAAACACAATATTTTATGAAACAAATTTGGACCCCCAGGTTTGGTGAAGTAGGGACTCTAGCGTTAAATGAAGATCATAAGTCAAGATATTCAATACATCCCGGATCATATAAGATGTATCTCGATCTTAAGAAACTTTATTGGTGGCCCAACATTAAGGCAGAGATTGCCACCTATGTCAGTAAATGGTTGACTTGCTCCAATGTCAAATCAGAGTACCAAAAGCCATATGGTCTACTACAACAACCGGCAATCCCATAATGGAAGTGGGAAAAGGTAACCATGGACTTCATAACAAAGTTGCCAAAAACATCAAGAGGTTATAATAATATATGGGTAGTGGTTGACCGTTTAACAATGTCCACCCACTTCGATGGAGAAACTCACCAGGACCTATCTCAAAGAGATAGTCAGGATACATGGTGTGCCAATATCTATCATCATGGTTCAAGATAGTAGAATTACTTTTAGATTTTCGAAATCATTGCATAGGTCCCTAGCAACCAAAGTCAACATGAGTACTACATATCATCTGTAGACAGTGGCCAGAGCGAAAGAACAATACAAACTTTGGAAGACTTGCTCTGCGCTTGTGTGATAGACTTCGCTAATGCATGGGATGCTCACATACTACTAGTTGAGTTCTCATGTAACAGTAGTTATCACACTAGCATAAAGGCAACTCCATTCGAGGCCTTGTACAAACGCATATGTCATTCTCTGCTATGTTGGGCAAAAGTTGGAGATACTCAACTAGCTAGAAAGCATGTGGGAGATAACATATTTACTGGTCCTGATATCATTTAAGAAACAACAGAAAATTTTATTCAGATAAAAGAATGAGTGAAGCACGTAGTCATCAGAAAAGCTATGCTGACGTGAGAGACAAACCCCTAGAACTCAAAGTAGGAGATCGTGTCCTACAAAAGTTCACAACATAGAAAGGTGTCTTTAGATTTTGAAAACAAGGTAAACTAAATCCCTATTATATTAGTGTCACAACCGTCAAAATTCGAGACAGTTCTAGATTTGAATAAACTTAGTTGCACGTATAGGCATGACACATACTAGACTTAGTAACTAGGAGCAAAGTTCTAACCTACTAAAAACTTGGAAATAATTAGAAACGATGGATAGTGTACTTAGATTTCGCATTGATATGTGAACTCTACAACTACTTAACTGTAGTGACTATCTATATTCGAGTCACTCTTTGACTCGAACACCTTTTCATCATCTACACACATCATGCGCTTGACCTAGTAGTAGAAATTAGGTCCGAGTCTCGTAGGAACTTAAGTCAAAGTTGAAACTAGGACTAGTATACTTGATTCCTCAATTTCACTTGAATCTCGGAATCACTACATAGAATGCCAATAAACCGACAAAAACAAATCCCGAATATTTTCATAACTATAAAAGAGTTATAATACCATAAAATGATTTGAAGTCTCAAAAATTCAATTTATTTTGATATCCAAAGATTTATTAAACTCCAAAACCCTAAAAGCCATCAAAACTCATATTTATAAACTTTAACCTTAAAAAATCTATAAAAATAATTATGAACCTTATAATATGATCTTATAATAATTAAAATTATGAAAATGTATTCAAGGAAAATAATATTTAACTCATTAACATTTACACTTAATTCATAAGTCAAAAATCAAGGTTTTATGAATAAAATCTATATTAAGGTGCATATTTTATAAAAAAAAATTGAGATTTTTATAAAAGATTTGGATTTTATAAAAATGGAAGAGAGAGAACCTCCCTCATAACTCCAAAATTTGTCCATACAATCCCCAAGAGAGCCATTCCCCAAAATCATCATCACTTTCACTCTCACATACACTCCACATTTTACTCCTCCTTCTCTCTAGAAAATACAAAGTTAGAAGCAGAATCTGTGGGAGAGATTTTTCCAGTCGATAATTCATGAGTTTACATGTATTTCTGTATTTTGGTGACCAATTTTGGTGTAGAGAAACCCCAAAGAGATGACGAGAGATTGGGTATCCAGAGAGATAAAATCTCTCTTTTCTCTCTTTTCTTCTCTCTAAAACCCCCCATTTTTCCCCCTCTCTCTAACCCACAAAAATAATCAGTCAAGAACATCATTTTACTCAAAAATATTCATCATCTAGTGTTATACATCAAGGTAAAATCGAATCCCTCACATTTCCTTTACTTTACCTTCAAAGATTTCAAGTTTTCTTGCATTTTCTTCTTCTCCTACACCTTTCTCTTTGAAAATCCATGTGCATGTTCATGCACTTTGAGTTTGATGATGATGGTGATAGGATTTCACCCAAAAACATCATGCATGTTGCTAGATGGTGAAAACCAATGACCTAAACCTATGTCAAATCCAAGAAAATGAGTTTTTACAAGTTTTGATGTTCATCAACCACATGCATCCGAGTTTTCTTCTTAAAACTTCATTTTCAAGAAATCAACTCATTAATGTTCTTCAAACCAACATGCATGTGATGATCTTCAGCTTAGATGCTAAATGATCAAAATTTGTTGTTAAAAGCTTTCAAAGATGTTCATAAAGGATTTATTCACAAATAAATATCTAAAACTTCTTTTTTATTCAAATCTGATTTTTCCCAGAATCCAAACAACAAAATAAGATGATCTGTAAACATTCAATAAATCATTTTTCTTGATTTATTGTAATTTTTGAAAGAAAATAGGGCAATAATTCACATAAAATACTTTTTGCGGTCAACAAATTCTGGAAAATTTCTGATATTACCCATGCACTAATTAAAGACGTTCCATAAAGTGTCATGCAATTATGTGACTGTCTTCTGTTGATTTCGAATTTATTTTTGTTGAAGAGAAATAAATAGTAAAATTAATTTATAAATGTACAAAGCCATATTTAATAATTTTCGCATCTTATGGACATCATTAAGACGTTATGCACAAATTTACTGATTTTCCCATGAGTATTTCTTATTTTTCCTGATTTAATGAAGGTTTAATAGGTTAAATTGGTAATAAATAGTTACAGTTGTCCAAAAAGTATAAAACTTTACCAGAGTATCTTATAATACATATTAATGATGAATAAAAATTTTAATGAATGTCACTTACTGTTTACTAATTTTCCATGAATTAATGCTTATTTATGAAAATAAATCAGGGAAAAATAGTTAAACTGTTCAAAAAATAATAATAAATTTCCATAATATCTTGTATTAAATTTTAGCCAAAAGTAAAAAGTTTGGGTAGTTTTTGAAACAATTTAGTATTTATTTTTATTTTTAATAGAATAAATACACAAAAATCATAAAAACAGTTTAAGTTGTTCAAAAACTAGTTTTGATGTTTTTACCAGTTTCTATATATCAAATCATAATTTTACAAAAATTTTGAAGAATTATAGAATCCTTTTTCTGTTTATGTTATATTTCTTACATTAAATGTACATAAATCAAAAACTCAGACTCCAGTATATGAAAATAAATTTTGGTAATTTTCCCAGATTATGTACACGGTATATGAATTTTACAAAAAGTTTGGTAATTTTTATTAATTGTTTAATAATTATTCATGAATTAATACTTATTTAAGTGAATAAAACAAAGAAAATATCTACACTATTTGGAAACCAAATTTTATATTTTTTCCAGCTTTTATACGTGCTAATAACACTAGTAAAAAAAAGTTTGAGAAATTTTAGAAACTGTTTTCTAATTATCTCTATTTTTGTAAGAATAAACCTACACAAATCATAAAACCGGGTTAAACTATTTGAAAATCAATTTGAGTATTTTTCCTAGTTCATATACATTGTATAACAGTTTTACAAAAAGATTGTGAATTTTTATTAACTGTTTATTATTTTTTACGATTTTATGATGTTTTTAAGGAATTAAATGGTGGAAAAATCGTTAAACATATTTTAAAATCATAAAAAATTACAAGAGGGTTCTAAATTATAGTTATAACCGAAATGTAAAGTTTGGAAATTTTTAGAACTGATTTGATTTAATTTTGGATTTTTAGCTTGTAATGCCTTTCCAAAAGTGCTAAAATGCATTATCAACAATAACACAAAATGGGATTTGTCATTTGCAAATGTTAATAAGTCAATTGGTATATGGAAATCTGAATTTTCAAAAAAGTATTTGCAACTTATTCAAAACCTAACTTTGACACAATATTGGCATAATTCTACTATAGAAGTTAAGTATACTAGTATTAGATTTCGATTAGAGACTCGCTACTATATACCATTATTGTAGGAATCGGTAGTGGTACAAGTGGAACTTAGATCAAGGCCTCATTTGCATCATCTCAATACATTGTGAGTATTCACGCATCCCCTTATTTTCGGTTTTTATGTTTTGGGGTGGAAAAGCATGTCCGAAAAACTATTTATTGTTCGTTGTATTTAAATTGATTTGTATCAAACTTGATTGCTATATTTTGCTATGTATGTCTATGCAACTTGAAACATGAGGCCGTATCGTCTTAAGTCCCTTCCCTTACACTTTACTCCAACCATTAACTCTTTGAGTCAATGGTCATTATGGATAGCGCTATTAGGAATTGACAACTCCTCACTCGCCCGATTGCTTGAGTGCATGATACCATATTCATCTACGGAACGATAAGCATAGATCTTGATAGGGCATCAGTCATAGGCTTGGTTGTGAACTCATTGTTTGCTCATATACATACAAACTTGTTTACTTATTATAGCAATAAACTTTGTTTCTCATTATAGCAACGAACTTTTATTGCTGGAAACATATCTACTTGTTTTAGCAAGGAAATTGTTTGCTCCTTGTAGCAACGAACTTGATTGCTCATTATAACAATGAAACTTGTTACTCGTTTTAATAACAAACTTTATTTCCCATGAGAATATTAACGTTGCATCTCATTTGGGCAACGTACTTTGTTCATCATGATGAACAAAGAACTTTTTTTATGCAAACTTATTTACTCATTTTAGTGATGTACTTTTATTTATGGAAACTTCTATCAACACTTTGATTACGATTCATGAAACCAATATTATTTTTAACTTGTGAACTCACCAACTATTTCGGTAGTTGACCGCTCATTTTACATGCTTTTTCAGGAATCATCTATTAAGAGGCACCTAGAGACACATCACTTGTAGGAGCATTTGCATGTGTTGTATTTCAAATACATTGTAATTTATTTGGAAAAGTTGTTCAAACTCATTGTAAATTGTAATGCTTTTTTTAATACTATCGTTGGTGTTGTCTTTTCACTTTTGCTATGAGACCCTTTATACTGTCGCGTTCTGTGTTTCCGCTTTAGCGGGGTGTGAAAATTAGAGCTTTTGAAATTCTGGAAAGGGCTGGTCTGGTGGCTTACAATTTCAAGTTACCTCAAGAAATCAACAAAGTTCACGATACCTTCATTGTGTGTAATCTCAAAAAGTATCTCTCTGACGAGAACCTTGTAATCGCACTCGATGAGATCCATGTAAACACTAAACTTCACTTCGTGGAGGAACCGGTGGAGATCATGGATCAATAAAGCATAAGCCTCAAGAAATCTGCATACCTATAATAAAAGTTCGATGGAACTATCATAGACGGTCGGAGTTTAGTTGGGAACGTGAGGATCAGATGAAAGAAAAGTATCTGAAGTCGTTCAGCGGTGCTCCCTCCACTAGAGTAATGAAATAACAGTGTAATAAAATAGCCTAGAACTTAATAATTTTGGGACGAAATTCCCTTAATGGGGAGGTAATGTGACATCCCGGAATTTAGGTCTAAAACTATAGACAGTCAATTCACCGAGATCCTCTTTGTAATTTTCCAGATTGAGTTTTAGTGCATATTTGGTAAAATAAATAGTTTCATTAAAAATATTATGAGATATCAAAGGGTATCTTGCTTCCATTTGTGGAAAATCTCAAACAAATCAAATAGCACAAACTGCAACCCTAGTTAATACGTCTGAAAACTGAAAATTCGTATTAAACAGTTGTAAGAGAAGCTAACATTCTAGTCTCGTAGCACATGCTCCCATGTTTCCAAAAATATAAATAACGTTCAAAAAGGAGTCTATATGCAAAAGATACGACAGTTATAAGAAAAAAAAATAGTAGAACACTAATTTTCTTTAAACTGTTAAAACCGTTTCTATCCGTTGAGGCAGTTGCACACCTCAAATGGGAATTCCGAGAGCTTTTTTGGACTTATAATATGATATATTACTTAAATTTCATACTCGAAATATTTTTTTAGCAAAAATATTTGCAAAAGTGGAAAAATCGGACGTTACGGGTCAAGTAGACATGAAACTTTAAACGCGATTTCCCAGAGTTCTACAACCAAGGTCGGTTCTAAGAAGTTAAATTTTCTCAAAGGCCCAGGACGAACAATAAAAAAAGGGCCCTTATCGTTATTATAATTTTTTATTTTTAAATAAAAATATATAATAAAAAAAATCGGGCCCTGTGCAGCTGCCCACTTTGCCCCCCACCCCCCCCCCCCTCAACGCCCCCTATGTCTACAACTCAAAAAATTAATCCGTTTGGGTTTTTGGAATCCTTGAACTCTACTATATCATACGACACTTTCAAAAAAATATTAGGCGTCGTGATTTGGGCACACAAACCTAGCTGTTTTTTTAGAGATGAAAGTATGATATCACTAGGGCCCACCCACCTTTGTGTGCATGATAAAAATCATCCAATTTGGTCTTCCTTACTTCCTCCACACGTCCAAGACCCCTTAAACTTATATGTATGGAGTGTACACAAGATCAAAAAGGTACAAGCATGCTAGGTTGTGTGCTTGACTCAATTGGAAGGCATCGTGCAATCATTTCGGCACATGATCTTGCAAGCACTATAAATAGAGCTCACCCCTTCCCATTATCATCACAAACTCACCATCCAATAACCTCATCAACCCTCTCTCCATCTCTGCCTCTCTTTCTCGGATAGAAACACCCACCGGAGCACCAAAACACCACTATAAACCGCCACCTGCCACCTAATTTCCCAACTGTTTTCTCGATCAAACAGCCCCCTCCAAGCCTCCTCCGACATGTTGTCACTTCTAGCCCTTCCCCTTCTCTCATTCTCGTCGGCAGAAACGCAACAGGAGGCAGCAAAGCTGCCGGAAGAAGCCTCGCCGCCCACTACCATCGCCAAACCACCCTACTATCGATGTGTTGCTACTTCCTTGTTGCTTCCACTGTGAGTTTCGACCAACACCACCATAGTTCTCTTGTTTCTCTCGTTTGTAATCAGAATAGGACCTAGAGACCATTTTTTTGTGGTTCCTGCATGTGATCGTTATCATAGGTGGAAACAATCATTAAAATACCGATTTAAATTAAGTGCAATAGCCCCTCCCTTTGTTTAATTTAACAAAATCAGTCCCTTCCCATTTATTTGAACCTTTTAAACAAAACAGCCCCTCATATTCTAATTTCGATAGAGAAAGATCAAGTGCAAAACCCATGTTTTTTTTTTGTTCGGGCTGTGAAGTATTTGAGTCCTAACAACCGGATCAAAAGTTGGTTACTAGTTGGCGTTTTCTCGAGGTTTTTTCCCGAACACGATCACGTCAATGGAATATAAACTACATTCATGATATAACCTTATTTAATTATATATTTTAGGCCATTATCTTAATATATTGGATTAAAATGTTATATTTATAGATATATGATACTTAATATGTTTTAAAATGTTCAATTATAGTTAAAATGGGAGCTAGGATGCAAAAGATGGTGAACGGAGCTGAAAAAACGAAAAAAAAAAAAAGGATGTTTCTTGTAGCTTGACCCCTCATCAGTGTTTCTCCCATGTCTCATGACTCGTAATTCCGGTTAAGGAGATTCAAAATGATCTGAAAACTAGACAAAATTTCGGACGGCTTCTGTGTTTGTACTAAAATATGAAATCCAACCACCACGACATGGTGATCCCCACCTTGACGTGGTAAATGGAAACTTCATGATCATTGAGCTGACTTGGAGAATACGGGATATCTATGAAGACCACGACGTGGTTCCTCTTAACTACGTCGTGGTGACCATAATTTGGCAAGTGTATATATATATATATATATATATATATATATATATATATATATATATATATATATATATATATATATATATATATATATATATATATACATATATATATATATATATATATATATATATATATATATCAGAAATTAGGTCGTTTCGAGGAGGTGGAGGCCTGAGGGTTGTGATTATTGACGAGGAAAAACCCTCCAAGGGGCGATTTTGAAGGTAGAGATTAAATTGGAGCAAGGATTTGAAGATTCACGCGCTATTGTTTCGAGATTTCACTTCAAGTTTTGCTTGATAATCGTGTTTTGCATTATTTTGGTGATGTTTTTCTGCTTTAGTTTACTGAATATAGTGTAAAAACCTTTACTTTCGCTAGATATTGATGACCCTTGTTGATACGCTTTGATTTCGTTAGTAGGATTAATTGAATTTGGTTTTTACTTGTGTTCGATTGATTTCGTTACCTTTCATGTTAAAGTTATAATTTTTATTGTTTATTGTTGAGTATAATTAGGATTAGATGATCATTATGTCTTAATGTACTTAAATCATATGAATCTATGATCATTAGGTTTATATGACTAGGACTTTGATCATAAGCCTAGGGTTCGATAATATTAATTAGGGACTTTGATTATGTTAGTGAGCATTAGGTATCCATGCTATTCTTAGATTGATTATCATGATCATTGACAAGAAATCAATAGATCATATTGTTCATGGTTCAAATATATTTAATGAATTATGTGTTCACTAGTTGCATGATCGTTATGTTAGTTGTTCATTAATTATTAGTACAAGGAAATTCGATCAAGATAACTAGTCATATTACAATACAGTAATCAATTCATTAATCCATTGCACTTATAATAAATCAAACATAAAAACTTGGGGGATTCGTATTCTATTGGAAGTACTTCTTATTTATTGTTTCCATTTAGTTCATTAGTTTCGTTGATTAATTGAGCATTAAAATTAGTTTAATTTACTTTACACAAAAACCACCTTTTACTTTACTGGTATTAATTTAATTATATTAACATTTGAATTATTTGATCTAAACCATCACGTTCCTTGTGTTCGACACCATTTCGTACCACAACTATATTAGTTCATGACTAGGTATACTGCATATTTATGTTTAAGACTAGTTGACATTTGATAGGTCATTATAAATAAAAAAAAACTAGTGCATAAAAAAACATTAATTCACGCGTCAGGGGTGAGTGTTACGGCCCTTATTTTAAGTTTTTATATGCTTTGGGGGAGAATACATGTGCTTACATATGCATGAATATGCAAAAACATGAAATAAAAGGTTATCATTTTTTGTGAAAAGCTATTAACTAGTTTATACATGTTGTTTTGGCAAATGACATGTTATTCACAAATAAATTAGTCATACACTTGTATACACATGTTATAGTTGTTGAATATGTTACAGCTAGTGAAAAGGACTACAGATGTTGTTTACTAGCTTTTGTTATGTCTGCTTACCTGTTTAAAGCAATTCATGTACTATGCTATTATCTGTAAGAACCATGTATTCAAACACCAACATGGAATACAAATGTTGTTTTGTTTATAGTTGTACTTATGCTATATATTTAGTTTACATGTGATCAATGAACTAAGTCGCACAGCCGACATGTTCCGTCACCTCGGTCGGGGGTATGACACTGCGAATTGTTTGTAAAAATGAAAAAAAAAAGGACAATAGTCTCCAATTCTTTGGTTTTTTAAATGCATTAAGCGGTAGAACTTTGTGAATTATGGTTCACACATGCCATATAAACAGGGGTGGTCCATTGACTTTCAATGTCCGGGGCGAGATACTAAAACAATTCCCTTATATATAAAAATGTTAGAGCAAAATTGAAATATATTTTATAACCAAACTAAATCATGGTTATACAAACAAAAACATACAAAAAATCATCTAAAACGATGCCTACGTGCATTTTTTGAAGCAAAAACATCCCTAATTTTATGATAATCAAGATTTTGTAGAAAGTGACTTTCAATACTCAAAATCGCCAATCCATTTAATCTTTCTTGACTCATGGTGCTTCGAAGATATGATTTCAATAACTTCAGTTTTGAAAAACTTCTTTCCGCAGTAGCTGCCGTAACCGGCACTGTCAACAAAATCTTATATGCTACCAACACATTAGGAAACATGTCCATTTTCTTTGCAAACTCCATAATTTGAATAGTTGTCCAAGGAAGTTCACCTTTATATGCTTCATCAGGCAACATTACCTACAAAACTTGTAACTCAATAAATAAACTTTTTCAATCAATATCAAGTTCCTCACCATCTGTCAAACTAGTTTCAAGTTTCATACAACAATTTTTTAATTCATCATCAAGTAAGGATTTTAACTTTACACCATCAAACAAAAATCCAAAATTTGATTCAAAATGTTGCATTTGCTCAAATCTACTTTTCAACTGTGTAAGAGCCATATCCACTAAAACAATAAAATAATGAGTTTTAAAATTTTTTTTAGAAGATTGTTGTTCTCTTTTAGTATTTGGAACTTCATCAAATTGTGTTTTTCTATAAGCAATACGTTTAATAGGAAATTCTGGTTTAACTCCAATGCTAAGTGCTATTTATTTATCTTCATTAATAGCAGAGTCAATCCCATTTTCCCTATAGTTTTCAAAATAATTAACTAACTCCTCTAAATTTGTTACCGCAACATCAAGAATCATATCTTTATTCTTTATATTGTAACTTCTTACTTACCAAATTAATTCTAGATAAAATATCATGCCATAATACTAAACTTAAAATAAATTCAAAACTAGAAAATTCACCATGTATTAATAATTCAGCATCTCTACAAACTTTCCCATCATCACTCACTTTAGTTAATTTTTTTAAAGCTTTTTTAATTTGAAAAAGTTAGAGTTTTTATTTCTCTAACACTTTCAATGTGACTTTCCCAACGTGTTGCAGACAATGATTTAAGAGTTAATTCATCTAAATACTTTAGTAAAATACTCCATCTATGTGTAGAACTAGAAAAAACATTATATATCGTTCGACAAGTACCAAAAAAAGTTTTTGCTTTATGACAAGAATTTGTCATATCACGCAAAACTAAATTAAGACTATGACATTCACAAGGCATATAAAAAGCTCTTGAATTTATATCAAGCAATCATTTTTGTACACCTTGATGTTTGCCTTTCATATTTGCTCCGTTATCATACCCATGTCCTCGGATACAATTAAAATCCAAGTCAAGAGATTTCAAAGCATTTTGTAAAACATTATAAAGTCCTAAACCAAATGTATCTTCAACAACTAAAAATTCTAGAAAAAAATCTTATATTTTTATTGGAACACTTGTAAAATCAACACATCTTATAATCAATTTCATTTGTTCTTTGTGACTTGCATCCGGAGTGCAATCAAGGATTATAAAAAAATATTTTGCAGTTTTTATTTTTTTTTAATAATTGCACTTTTTACTTCGGATGCCAACATTTCAATTAATTCATTTTGAATTTTATAACTAAGATAGTGATTATGACTTTTTTTTTATCTTGAATTAGTCGAAAATGTTGTTCATTATTGGATCAAATTCAGCAATCATTTGAACTATACGTAAAAAGTTACCATTAGAATCTTCATATATTTTTTCATTTGTTCCGCGAAAAGCCAAGTTACTTTTAGCTAAAGATTTTACGACTGCAATTATTCTTACCAAAACTTCTTTCCCATGTTCAGTATCTTTTTTTTTTATCATTTCTTGTAACACTTTATCAATTGTTTCATATTTATTTAACCTAATTCGTGTTTCGGTCCAAGTTTTTAAATTAGTCATATGTTCAGAACTATTTTCATGTTCACCTAATTTTTCACTAAGATGTTTCTAATCTTTTATTTCTTCGGTTGCCAAATTACTTCTAGACCGAGCAGTTTTAAACAACTTGCAACAAAAACAAAAAACTTTATCAAGTTTTTTGGATACACCAACCGTTTTCTATCACAAGTATCACCATTTATTAATTTACGAACATAAAATTCACAAGAAAAATGTCTACCAAGTGCATCTTTTGGAAAACTTTTGTTAGTTTCAATTTGTCTAATAGGTCATTCTTCTATAAGCAAATCTTTCATTTTTAAACCTAACTCATCCCACACTCTTGGATCAAAAATATTCAAGTCACTTGGTTTTTCAACAAAATCATTAGAATTATCAACAGGCTCATTGGAATTATCAACATGGTCATTAGAATTATTAACAGCGTCATCAGTATAATTGTTTTCGTTATTATTTTCAACAACATTTTCATTTCTAGGAAAATAATTATATATAGACCCATGCATTTTTTTAGCAATTTCTTGTTCTCTATTTTTTCGTTTTCTATTTTGAGCACCCGATGGTTGTTTACGTGGAAACATACTTAAACGATTAAATTCAACAAATAGAAATATATCAAAGAAAGATACAACCTGATGGATCGAAGAGGCTGATGTTGAAGAAGAAATTGGAGATTGGAGAAATCACAAAACCCACTTTGCTTAGACCCTTAAAAAACTTTCGTGCATTAAAAGAAAATTACTTAACTCAACAAAAGTTTCACACTTTCATTCAGTTCAGAAAATTATTAGTCTATTACCTAAATATCAATTCAGAAAAGAATAAAGCTATTACCTTACAAAAAAAGAGCCGACAATCACTTAATAGAATTAATATTCTCTTTAAATTGATCTATCAATAAGTCTGGAATAGAGAAGATGCAATAAATTTAATGGATTTCAAAAAAAAAAAAAAAAAAAAAAAAAAAAAAAAAAAAAACTCTTCAAAATCATCATTCATCAAAAACTAAATCTAAAAGGAGGAGAAGTTGAGAACCAACCTGATGCAGTGATGCGTGAGTCGTGATTACATACACTAGTGATAAATTGATATTGTTTCTGATTTCTCAACTCTTAAGATTCGAGACTCAACCAGTCAATCAGATGGGGGGCAAGATAGTCGGACAACATGAACTCGAGAACAGGTCAGAACGTGGAGGAGAAGAACGATCAATGGATTACGTTTAAAACGCTGATTAATGCTTGCTATTAAAGATTTCATCGAGAATAGGTTAGAAGTAAATTACCGGATACACAATATCATTGATTGAAAGGCCGATTGCTTTAATTTTACCGTGTGCAACTCCGAGATTTCTGCTACTCCCGCTAATTCAGGCAATCAGGCGTATTCAATTTTTGCCTTTCTTGACTTCGTTCCCAATTCCTAGCTGCTCACAAGTCACAATTGACAAACATGGACTGAATTTTGGCCCAATTAACTAATATATATACATAACAGTTTTTAAAATTTTGCCGCCCCTAGGCCCACTGATGCCCTGGGCCATTGCCCTACTTTTAAATGATCATTGTAAATGATCATTGTGGTTTCAAAACTTTTAACAAAAAGTCTTTCACCCACATAAAAAAAACTTATATTGCCTTTCTATTTCGTTTTAGAATTAACTAGGGAAGAGTCCCGCTTTGCGGGATTGGATCCGCTAGAAAAACCTGTCTACGGTCAAAATGAAGATAGCAATAACAGAAAAAGAAATAAACAAAAAACACAAACGGAAAAACCATTTCTTTTTCAACTAAATACAAACTTGAATTTCACATAAAAAAAATAGACCCTCATTTTTCATCAATGTATATAATGTAAAGTTTTGGCGACACTTTCTGTTGGTGTAGTCTTGCTCTTTGACATCTATACCCTTGGAGACATGGTTATACTATTGACTCATTTCAGATTCCATGTCTAGTGATTCGTGCTTTAAGTCGATGAGTTTTGGTGTATCCTGCGTGGTGAAACACAAAGTTTAGAATGTTGAATTTTGTAAAAAATACATATCTAATATAAGAGATAACGACTCACCATAATTGAATTATGGGAGGCGTTTGCACCTGGACCTAACGGGAAAGACCTGAAATTTTGATAAAAATTAGTCAGTTTTGTACTTTTATGAACTTGTTTGCTATAGCATCCTACTTTAAATTTTTCTTGTTACAGTTTTGTACTTTGAAAAAATATATTCAAATATAGGAATGTCATGCAAATTGAAATTTATATTTATTGCTAAAATTAGGTAAATTTATTAAAGTACAATGTCCTAATAAGAAAAAAAACAGTACAATGCTATAATTAGTAGATTTTTCCAAGGACAGTGGCTTATTAAGAAATAAACTGAAAAAACAGGATGTTATATGTTACTATTTATTTCATTTGGACTTATAAATTAAAATAAAAACTAAAAATCATGCAAGAAAATCAGAATAAACATCATTAAAAAAAATAATATTACTATATTAGTTAACATGTTGTACGACCTGTTTCAAGATTCTTTATTTGGATAATTTATGATTTCCTTGACAGCATGTTGTACGCTCTCTGTAGAAACAAAAGAAAACTCTCATTAAAATGAACAGATTTTAGATGAAAATGGAACTTCAGAAATCACTTCATCTGTTTAACTAACCTACAACCCATTTTTGTTAGGGAATGTGGAGTCATAGGTTGTCTTTCAGGTGTGCCATTCCCATTTCTTCCCTGAAACGACATAGTAAACTTGTCAGCAATTGATAAATATACAAATCACTAACAAAATTCATTTATTATAACTTCTAATCATAATTTCAAGATATTGAAGAAACAATAAATGCAATATGCGATCAATGTGAAAGCCCTAATTGCGATCAATCAATGGTTTCTTGTTCAATTGGTGTTCCTCTTTTGACAAGTTCATGATGAAATAAGCTAAATCAAACTGAATTAGGATAAAATCAAAAAAATTAATTTTAGGTATATCAATCAACAGCCTAAAATGCAATTGAAGTAAAAAGGGGAATTGGATAATTTCGTAACAGACCTCATAAACTGGTTCATGAATCCATACAAATATGATACCACCGTCCTCCGCATTCTCCACATTATGGCCGCATGTTGAAATGCAATGTGCCTGAAAAGTTAAAAAAAATGGATAAATATGATCAAGATTCATTTATGAGTCAGTAAAAGATATAAAGTACAAACATCATCACAGTTAAAGGAATCACAGTTAAAAGACCAGACATTTAAACCGGAATCACAACTGAAGGGATGCAAAAATCATTTATAATTGAGGAAAGTCCGATGAAAATTTACCTTCTGTGTTCAAGTATCAAATTCTACTGACACATTATATATTTGTAAAAAATCTTTAGCCTATATTCCGTGAGCTGGATCATAAGTTGCAAACACCGCCTCCGTTTTTCTCCCAATACATTAGCTCTGTTAATCACAAATTTGCCATTGTTAAAAAAACTGTAGCAAGAATTTCCTACAGTCAACATATGTAACAGATCAACAAATTCAATGCCTTTTTAACCTTACCAGATTGAAGTAGGTGTGTCTGTATTTACTAATCGAATAAAAATCAAATTAACTTATCAACAAATTCAATGGCTTTTTAACCTTACTATCTTTGTTAGATGGATTCCTGTTATGAACTTGTTAAAATTAGTCAAATCTTTTTGGTTATTAATTAATGAGGTTTATAAAAAAACATACAAACCACCAACACATAAATGCATCTCTGTATCATTTATTAGACAATTATCTAGCCAACCCTCTGAAGATTGATCCAGACCCTCTTAAGCAGGTCCAGATGCAGGAGTATCATCTGAGAAACAATGCAAAAGTTTCACAAATTAATACAATAATCTTATCATATATTTGGATTATGGTTCTTATAAGAGTTAAACCTGTGAATCCATCAACCCATTGATTAATATCAGATAAAGTTCCATTCAAAGAAGCTTCCCTCTCCTGATCATAAAAAAAAAATATAAAAAAAAAACCATTTTACAACCTGTGGTCAAAAGACGTGTCAGTAATCGATATACCTGATGGAATGGATTTGCTGTTTATGGCGTTCCTCCTCCGTCAAATTAACAAAAGCACGATGTACAGAGCTGGAACCTTTCAGCTGGTGGCATATCAGTGTATCAAAAAATAAGCAAGAAAGCAACAAAATCAAACCTCGGAAGCAGACATTCAGCGAGAGAAGTTTCTGGGAGGTGGAGAATCGGACGAAACTCAATTGCAAGGCCTAATCGCCGATCAGGCCTAATCCGCCGATCAATCTTTTAGACAATGCTGAAAAATCTTCTGAATCATCACCGGTCGACATCTTCTCATCATCACAATTTCATAAATCTATAATTCATGGACCCTAATTTGACCCCTGGCATACCCCCTTAAACCAACGAAAAACCACAGTTAATAACCAAATCTGCCAAAAAAATAAGAAGAAGAAGAAGAAGAAGAAAGGTGAAGAGGAACATGTGATGGATTTAAAAAGAGAGGAGCAGGGCATACCGGTTGGACATCCTTGAAACTTACCTGGAGCGGTGGTGGAAGGTTCGGAAAGAAGAAAGAGATGGAGCGGTGGAAGCATCGGACACGTATCGCTTTGGATAATAGAAGCGGACACGTATATAAGCGGAAGCGGTGGAAAACAGAGGGCATCACATAAGCCCATTCTCTTAAACCCTAGCCAGCAAGTTTGGAGGCGGTGGGATAAAAAAAATAAGAAAAAATGAAATTGATGTTGGTCCAATCAGAGCCAAGAACTGTTCAAGTGGACCTTTAGAATTAGTAAGTATATATATAATTTACCCAATTTTATTAAAGAAAATAGAAAAACAAAATAAATAATCCATTGGCCCCGCTTTTCTCTGTCTCCCCCCCCCCCCCCCTCTCGATTACTTGAAACTCAAAAACACACACACATACACTTAAACATCTCTCTCTCTACCGACGTTCATCATCATCCTCAAAAAGCTTCTTTTCTTCCCTGTAGAACAGTTGATTCAACTCGAATTCAGAGGCAAAATAAGATAGATGTATCTAAACAATGTTGTTAATAATTGGGGGAAAAAGACCTACATAAGAAAGATATTGTAAAGCTAATTTGAGAATTTTTTTTTCAACTCGAACCCAATTATTCTCCAGTTTCTTTAAAGCAAAAATCCTTTCCATTCTCAAGAGGAAATAAGGACACCTTTGTATCCCATTCAAGTTCCTTAGAGACGAAACCTTCATTCACACCTTCTCTAATTTGTCTATTCCAGATGAATAATAAGAATGTTGGGTTTTATTTTCTAGATGAAGGTGAAGAAATCTAGGTCAAACAGAAATTTAGGATAGATTGGGGAAGAGAGACAGGGATAAAGGAAGGAGATGGGGAGGTGACAAAAGGATGGTTTACAGTGATGTGAAAGAGGATGATCAACAAGAAATCAATAACAGAAGGGAGGATCTGTTGGTGGTTACAGTGATGCTACCTCACTCAATTGTGGTTGTGGGCGGCGATTCGGTGGCTTTAGGCGGCGACCAGCAACGACGAGCTTGCCTTCTTAGGTAATATCCCATGCTCTATCAGGATGGTTGCTAGAATAACGGAGTTGCAAAGGAGAGTCACATTATGCTTCAATATTAGTGTGGGTAGGGATGTCCGTTTGGACCGAATACCCGAACCGAAACCGAAACCCGGACTGGACCGACTCGAATTAGGACCGAATAAGTTATTTGGGTCGGTTCTCGGGTATCTATTTTTTCCCAATTCGGGTTCCGGGTTATTCGGTTCGGGTTACCCGAATAAAAGTTTAATCGGGCCAAAAAGACCGACCCGGAAAGTGAATAGTCACCTGAACCGAACAACCCAAATAAACCAGAATGACCCGAATAACCCAAATAAACCGAAATGGACGAATAACCCAAATAAAGAAATTATATATTTAGTTCAAGAAAAGAAATATTAAATTAATATTTTTTTCTTGAACTAGATATAGAATTTCCTTATTTGGGTTATTCGGGCCATTTCGGTTTATTTGGGTTATTCGGGTTATTTTGGTTTATTTGGGTTATTCGGTTCAAAAACATAGTGTAAATGTTTATTTGGGTTATTTCGGTCCTTTCGGGTTAATAATCGAACCGAACCCGTATTACCCGAACCGAACCGGTCCGTATTAGTATAATCTGTTCGGGTTTCGGTTCCCATTTTTCATCCAATTCGGGTTTCGGGTTATTCGGGTTCGGGTCGGTTCCAACCCGAAGCACATCCCTAAGTGTGTGTATGAGTTTTTTAGGGAGGAACACAATCAATTAAGAGAGAGATATTTTGTGGGTCATTCATGTATTTAAGAATAATAAAATGTTAAAGGGAAATAATGAAAAATAAAAAATAAATATGCAAAGGGTAAAAAGTTCATTTAATTTCGAAACCGACTAAATCTATAATGAAATTAATTGAAAAGACTATTTGTTAAAAGTTTTGAAATCACAAGTACTATCTATAAGGTTTTTTAAACTTAAGGAGTATATGTCTGGTTTTTGAAAACCATAGGACTATTTATGAAGTTTTTTCTATTTTCTATTAGCAACCAACGTCAAATAAAACTTTCAGTTGTTGTTTACCAATTTGCCCTTTTATCCGATAGGTCAAGAATAATATATGAGGGTTTTTTTAATAAATATGGTCATTTAAAGGCTTTTTTAAAAATGTTTTGTTTTCATTTTTTGTTTCTTAATGTAATATTTTTTGTGTGACACTGAGTTCTTTACTATTATCTTATTACTAGGCGGATATCCGAGTATTACGCAAGAATAAAATCTTATTGTTTAAAAGTTGTAAAAAATATTGGTCATGAAAAATAACTAAAATATTACAATTAAATATAAAATAATAGTTGTTATATATATATATATATATATATATATATATATATATATATATATATATATATATATATATATATAGTTCTTTGCATGGTATTTAGTTCTTTACTTCAAACTACCACGTCTTTTTGAATTTATATCTAATATTATAATTAATGATTTTTATTGTTGTTCCATACGTATAATATTTTAATTAAGTATTTCAAAAAAAATTAGTCATGTTATTGCTCAAATACATCTCAATTACATCAATTTGTATATTAAATTCATCTACTTAATCTTAAGCAAAATATCAAAATAAACTCATTTCATACAATTTGGGGGGCAGTTTTATATCTATAAACATTTTAAAAACCATGCGTTATAAATTTAATATTTTTGGCCCAATAGTTTAAATATTAGCCCATTTGACCCAAAATATTGATTTGACCATTTCAGCCCATTTTTCACATAAAATTACATTTTCAGCCCCTTATTAATAAAAATGACATTTTTTGTCCTTTTTGATGAAAATTGACGTTTTTGGTCCTTAAACTACTTTTCTTGACATTTTCGGCCCAAACATAATTTAAATAATAATTTCAGCCCAAAAATATTGTATTTGCCATTTCCAGCCCTTATTTGTAAAAAGTTTACACTTTGGGCCCAAATTCCGCAAGTTTTACATTTTTGGCCTAATTTCCAAAAACTTTACATTTTTGACCCAATTTAGGATTAAAAGTCATTTTCAGCCCCTACATTTGTTTATTTATGTTTTTGACTTAATATTTGGTCAAATTACTTTTCTAACCTCTAAAACTCCTCATTTTCGCAAATATGGGCCCAAAACCGTGAGGCCCACAATTTAAGCCCATTAGGCAAAAAATTTGCACTTTTGGTCCTTTGAAAAGCATGTTTATCATAAAATTCAATTTTTATGTAAATGAAACCATTTTGTTACTTATAAAAACTGAGATTGTCACTTTTGACCCCAAACTTTCTTTTATTTGTTAAAATGATACTTATACAAACTTTTTGTTTTGATTTTTCACTTCTTAAACATATAACCACATGTATCTTTGTAGTATGCTGTCTAATATGTTTTAGTTCATGAATCTTACACATTTATGCTATAGATCTCGAAATATAACAAGTATTATCACATATTTCACAACAAGAACCAAAGAAATCACACATAACATGCATACACACATAGATCAACACATAACACTTGTATTCTCCCCCAAAAATCATGTAAAAACCGAAAAAACAAGGGGTATGAACTCACCTTTGCTTTGATGTTTCGGTTTTGAAGAAGAAATGAAGAAGATTTTGGTCCTAGCAAGCTTTCTTGAGTGGATTTCGAACTTAAGAAGTTCTAGGAAGCAAAATCACCAAAAACTTTGCTTAAAAGAGTGATCTAACATGAGAATGGAGTTATAAACTTGGATGTGTAAAGACTTACCAAGAAGTGATGATTATCTTGTGAAAACCTTCTTGAAACACAAGCAAATTTCGAGATTTTTAATGGAAGGAGTAGGATGATCCTTGAGAGTGTTTGAGAGAATTTGGTTTAGTGTGTGTGTGTGTGTGTTTGTTTGTCTTCGGCCGAGAGTAGAAGAGGAGAGGGGAGTGAGTGATGAAGTGACTAGTATGGATACATGGTGGTTTAAATCCTAGTTATCCTTTAAACAAAAATGAGGTGGCACCTCCCAAAGTCAACCCTCCCTTAATCCCTTCTTTTATTTCCTTTTTTTTTTGTTTTGTACATAGGCCGAGAATGGGCTAAAGAGAGAAGAATTGGATTAATTTGGCCCACTTCTAGCCTTAGTTTGAAATCATGTGGTCCATAAGGGACTTTCGGCCCATTGGGCCTTTAGGGTAGTTCACGGCCCAAAAAGAATAAAAGAATGAGCTTGTGGCCCATTAGGGCTAATTAGATTTGTTATGGCCCAACAAGGCACATTGAAGTTAAACTAATCCATTTAAGCCCATTATGGCCCAAAGTGTTAAGTTCCAAGAGAGTGGGTCCAATTAGAGCCCATATAAGGGTCCTAAGCCCAAAATAGTCAAATTGGAGCCTTATTGGTCCATTAGGCCCAATAAGAAAATCCTAGTCCATGATGGACTTAAATCGGGATTTTTAGGGTTTCCAATCTGTAGTTGACCATTTGAAGTGTTTGTATTGAACTTTGAACTTTCATTTGGATTTTAAATGGAAGTTTGTTGTCATTGAGTACTCATAAATCATGTTTTCAAGTCATGGTTACAATTGTTGCCATTGTTAATGTTTACATCAGGATAGAATTTCCTAGCTAAAATTGCAAGTTGTGACATCATCCCCCCGTTAGAGGGAATCTCGTCCCAAAATTCTTCTGATAATTAGGTTTGAAGATACGAGAATAGGTGAGGGTACTTCTGCTTCATTTGGTCCTCGTGTTCCCAAGTGAATTCCGGTCCACGCTTTGCGTTCCATCGAACCTTCACTATTGGAATGCGACTTTGCTTAGTACGCTTCACCTCCCTGTCCATGATTTCAACTGGTTCTTCCACGAACAGGAGATTCTCGTTGATTTCGATTTCTTCTAATTGAATAACCAGAGTTTCGTCTGATAGGCACTTCTTCAGATTTGAGATGTGGAACACAGGGTGTACGTTGCTGAGCTCCGCAGGAAGTTGCAGCCTATATGCCACTGGACCGATTCGGGCAAGGATCTCGAATGGTCCAATGTATCGCGGGTTTAGTTTCCTCCGTTTTCCGAAACGAATCATTCCTTTCCAGGGAGAGACCTTCAATAGCACCCAGTCCCCAACTTGAAATTCCAGAGGCTTTCGCCGCTTGTCAGCATAACTCTTCTGTCGGTCCCGCGATGCTTGAAGTCGAGCCTTGATTTGAATTATCTTTTCAGTTGTTTCATGGATGATCTCTGGTCCTGTTAGAGTACTGTTCGGTGCCTGCTCTAGCTCTAGCTGAGAGTCACCCACCTCAGCCCAGCATAGAGGTGACCTACATTTGCGTCCGTATAACGCTTCGAAAGGAGCAACCTTGATGCTCATGTGATAACTGTTATTGTATGAGAACTCAATCAAAGGCAAGTGGGTGTCCCAAGACTTGCCAAAGTCGATCACACAGGCTCTAACCATGTCCTCAAGCGTTTGAATGGTACGCTCGCTTTGTCCGTCCGTTTGAGGGTGGTAGGCAGTGCTCATGTCTAAATGCGTTCCCATTGCCATCTGCAGCGATTGCCAAAATCGTGAAGTAAATCTACTGTCTCGGTCCGAGATAATAGATACTGGCACCCCATGGAGTCTCACGATCTCCTTGATGTAGATTCGGGTCAATCTTTCCATCTTGTAAGATTCCATTATTAGTAGGAAATGGGCGGATTTTGTCAATCTGTCGACAATTACCCATATAGCATCCAACCCGTCCGTTGTCTTGGGTAATTTAGTCACGAAATCCATGGTAATCCTTTCTCATTTCCACTCGGGTATTACAGGTTGTTGTAATAACCCCGAGGGCTTCTGATATTCCACTTTTACTTTGGCGCAGGTGAGGCACTTGCCCACGTAGGTGGCGATTTCTGCCTTTATGTTTGGCCACCAACAGAGGCGGAACTAAGAAGGGGCCATGGCCCCCCTGATTTTTTGTGTTCTAAATACCATTTATTATAATGTGTAATTATATAGCTTAATATTCTTAAAAAATGGCCCCCCCCAGCTAACAATTTATTAAATACCGGTAATTAGAGATATTACAAAAAAAAAAAAAAAAAAAAAAAAAAAAAAAAAAACCGTGTACCTTACATTTAGGAAACTTATCAATTAGAAAACCAAATTGATTAGGAAACTTATTAAAAAGAAAACTAATTTGACTAGGAAATTACATAAATTAACTCTATAACATAGCAAAAACCAAATTATTGATTCAAATCTTCATAACGAAAGAAAACCTAAAATAGGTCGCAGCCGCATCGCTGAACCAGTTTGCCGGAGTTCTTTGATACCACTGAAATCAGAAGATTCGGGCTAGATCTTCCCGGATTTGAAAAAATACGTCTTCCACCGAGTCACAAAACATATCTGCTTGTTCTTTCTCCTCTTTGGCGCCTTCTTGCTCTTTTTCTCTCTTTGAGGAGTCGTCGGAATGAACCGATCTCTCTCTCCGTCGCCGCCTTCTTACTCTCACCCTCCTCTCCGAGATTCGGTAAGAAGTCCCGTGTGCTTTAGTATCGTCGGATTAAACTGGTTCGTTGGGGTGAAGGTTTGCACTCCACCTTTCTCTCTCTTTCAAAGTTCCCACCCTCATTTCTCTCATAGTCATTTGAATATAATTGATTTTATATATTGAAGATTGACTAGTAGTCTTGGTAATAGAGAAAGTTAGAAAAAAATGAACCTACAGATATGCGTACTATAACAATTAAAATATATGATAAAATGTTGTATTTGTTAGTTTTTAGTTTGTTATATCTTATATTATTCTTAGTATGTGAAAGTAATTTTGAATTTCATCATTTTGGAGTTTACTAATTATTAGTAAATATTGTTAAGTAGTGTGTATTAAAATGGAAAAAAAATGTAAATTTAAGATTAGAATAAAATATACTTGTATAAGATTTTTTTTAAACTTAAATGAAAAAACGATTTATTATTGATAGATTTTTTCTTAAAAAAATATAAGTTCTTAAGATATCAACGAGCCAATGAACATTTAACAACTTTATAGATAAAAAGTTTAGAAGTTTGGTTTCGGCCCCCCTCGTTCCAATGTCTGTGTTCCGCCTCTGGCCACTAATACTGTTGTTTGATATCTAGGTACATTTTATCTGATCTCGGATTGATGGAGTATCGTGTCTTGTGAGCTTCATTCATGACTACTTCTCTGAATCCCCCAAATTTAGGGACCCAGATTCTATCCATGAAATAGTATGCTCCATCCCCTTTGACTTCAAGGTTCTTCTCCATTTCGCGCAATGATTCACTTGTAGCGTTCTCAGATTTCAATGCATCCAACTGGGCTTCTTTGATCTGTGAGATTAGGTGGGATCGAATGGTTATCGAGAGAGTTTTCACGCGATGACTTGAATATTCTTTTCGGCTCATGGCATCAGCCACCACGTTAGCTTTGCTCGGATGATACTTGATTTCGCACTCATAATCGTTTAGCAGTTCGATCCATCTCCGCTGCCTCATATTTAATTCCTTCTGGTTCAAGATGTGCTGGAGGCTTTTGTGGTCGGTGGAGATGGTGCACTTCGTACCATAAAGGTAGTGCCTCCAAATCTTTAATGTGAAGACCACTGCTCCCAATTCAAGATCATGAGTGGTATAGTTCTCTTCGTGCGTTTTCAGTTGTCTGGATGCATAGGCTATCACCTTTCCTCGTTGCATAAGTACACATCCCAAACCTTGATTTGAAGCGTCGCAGTAGACTATAAAGTCTTCGGTTCCTTCTGGTAAGGATAGCACAGGTGCACTGCAGAGGGCTTTCTTCAGGGTTTGGAAGGCAACTTCTTGCTTCTCTGTCCATTCGAATGGTACGCCTTTTCGTGTAAGCGTGGTAAGAGGCTTGACTGTCCTGGAGAAGTTCTAGATGAATCTTCTGTAATAGCCTGCGAGACCCAGAAATTGACGAATTTCTGTGGGTGTCGTTGGGACTGCCCATCCTTCAATGGCTTTAACCTTGGAAGGGTCCACATGTATCCCTTCTTGGCTGACAACATGACCTAAAATTTACACTACGGAGCCAGAACTCACACTTAGAGAGTTTCGCGTACAACTTTTCAGCTCACAGGGTTTCCAAGATTTGTCGGAGATGTCGACTATGTTCTTCTTTGCTTCGAGAATAGACCAGGATATCGTCGATGAAAACGATCACAAAGTTGTCAAGGAATGGACGGCAAACTCGATTCATCAGGTCCATAAATGTGGCAGGGGCATTCGTTAGACCGAAGGGCATTACAACAAATTCACAATGTCCATAGCGAGTTCGGAAAGCGGTCTTGGAAATATCCTCATCTCGGACCTTGAATTGATGATAGCCGGATCGTAGATCTATATTAGAGAAGTAATTTGCTCCTTGAAGTTGGTCGAATAGATCGTCGATTCGTGGAAGTGGGTAGCAATTCTTGATAGTGAGCTTATTCAGCTCTCTATAGTCGATGTACATTCTGAATTATCCATCTTTCTTTTTAACGAAAAGAACCGGAGCTCCCCATGGTGAGAACCTGGGTCTGATGAATCCTTTGTTCAAGAGTTCGCTGAGTTGGCTTGACAATTCCTGCATCTCCGCAGGAGCCAACCTATAGGGAGATTTAGCGATTGGAGTAGCTCCTAGCACAAGTTCAATCCGAAATTCGACTTGCCTATCGGGGGGTATTCCCGGAAGATCCTCGGGAAATACTTCTGGGAAGTCACACGCCACTGGGATATCTCGAATGTTTATTTCTTCCTTAGACTTATCCATGATGTGAGCAAAGAATGCGCAGTTCTTCTTATGTAAGCACTTATGTGCCTTAATGCATGAGATAAGACAAAGGTTGACTCCGGGTTTATCTCCATAGATGATTAGGGTTTCATGATTAGGAAGATGAAGGCGAACGGCCTTCTCATGGCACATAATATCAACATGATGGGGGCTCAACCAATCCATGCCGATGATCACATCGAAACTCCTAATATTTACGGGCATAAAATTTATTTGGAAAGTGTGGTGGTTTAATGTTAACGTGCACCCTACATAGATATCCCTAGTTGACTCTGTTTTCCCATTAGCCATTTCCACCGTGAAGGCTTCATTGAGCTTCTGGGGTTGTTGATTTAGTAAGTGATTAAACTTTTTACTAACGAAGCTTCGCTCCGCTCCACTATCGAATAAGATGCATGCATATGTGTTGTTAAGTAGGAACGTACCGGTGACGACGGTAGGGTCTTGGACTGCTTTCGCCTTGTCCCAAAGTCAAAACCCTTCCCGATCCTCCATTTCCTTGATTGTTGACATTGGGGCAGTTTCGCCGGAAATGCCCAGTTTTCCCACACCCACAGCAGGTGTGACTGGCCCCAGCGTTGTTGGTGTTGTTGTTGTTGTTGTTGTTGTTGTTGTTGTTGTTGTTGTTGTTACGGTTGTTGTTGTGGTTGTTGTTGTTCCCATGTTGCTGGTTCTGGGGAGGATAGGTCCTACAGTATCTTGCCGTATGACCCTTTCGGTTGCAACTGGTACAATGCATCTCCCTGCATTCACCATTGTGATGGAGATTCCATTTGTTGCACTTTGGGAGATTTCCGGAATACTGCTTAAGGGCACTTGGGGTGGATGAGGCTGGAGCATGTGGTGTGGAGGGGACTTGGGTGGTTGCAGCATGAACTGTCACTGTTTGTTGTTTCTTTGACGACTCCGAGCCTTGTCGTCCCTTCTGCTTGTTATTCTTTCCCTTCTTGTTATCGCTCTCCTTCTTGTTTTCAGTTTCCCTTGCTTTTTCTCCCTTCTTGTTGTTGTGGTCGTACAACTTCTTGGCCAACCTCTTGGCGCTGTCAAAGGTTTCAGGATTTGCGGCTATCACGTTTCCTTGAATTGGGGAGGTTAATCCCCAGATGAACCGTTCGATCTTCTTTCCTTCCGAGGTAATCATACCAGGGCACAACAGAGACAGTTCACTAAACCTTGATATGTAGGCATCGATGCCGGAGTTTCGGACTGTGAGGTTCCATAACTCTTGCTCCATTTTCTGAACCTCGCCACGCGGGCAGTATTCAGCCATTAGCATTTCTTTTAGTTCCGTCCATGGCATGGCATGAGCCACCGGGAGAGTCATAGCCTCCACATGTCTATTCCACCAGGTGAGGGCTTGATCAACAAACGTACATGCTACAAACTTCACCTTGAATTCTTCAGGGCATCCGCATATCTCGAACACCGATTCCACCTTTTCAATCCATCTTTTCAGGGTTATTACACCCCCTGTACCATTAAAGGCTCGCGGTTTGGCGTTGGTGAAATCTTTGTAGAAGCATGTCTTGTAGGCCCCTGGTTCATTCCGTTGTTTGAACTTCCGGCTCCCTGTCTGTTTCCTCCTCCATTTTTTCCATTGTGGAACTGCGCCAGTGCTGCTATGACTGCAGCAGATACAGCCGCTAGAAATGCAACTGAGTTGATTTCTGGTGGCGTCGGGGGCTGATTGTCTCCACGGGTTGGTCTCTGAGGCATCTTTCTGTCATGGAACATAAGGATGTTGAGTACACAGTATATCTTAAGTTTAGGGTATTACTATCTAGATGAACTGGTTTATGTAAGTAGTTAGCTTAAAAATGGAACAAAGAATTAACCCACATAGCATATAACAACATCACAATTAAAACACATAGTGCCTTTTATTAATAATATCCGATTTGGTACATGAAAATTTGCCCGAGAGGGCATACAAAGTTCGACAGCATGACGACTCTATGAGTAGTGTGATTACTTAAACATAGAGTCGGTAGTACATAACATAGAGCACATGAAAGGAAAATCTAATACTACTAGGGAAGTCTACTGATTCGGGGTGCACTGAGATGTGTCGGGTGGTGGGGCTGATGATGTGGATGCGCCCTGGAGGCGAGCCACCTGCTGCTCTGTGGCTCGTAGTCGATCTTCCCAAATCGCTTGACGTACGTGGAAGTCATGAATCACTTCATGAGTTTCTCTTTCTGCTCTTGCCATTGCAGCTCGCATCTGGTTCAGCTGTTCGGTTGTGTCCTGGGCTAAGTTGCCAGTGTTCCTTAGCCGCCTCACCATGACAAGAAGTGCCTGATCAGCTGGCCCTCCGTCCCTCAGATCATAAAATCCCCTAGCCATCCCAAATGGAGGTCGTTGCCCTTGCTGTCTGCTCCATCTCCAGATGTCGACACCCCATGCTGGTGTGGGGCCATTAGGGCCCATTCGATGAGCAGGTACCCTAATCGGGTAAGGTGGGTTGATGACCACGGACTCCGTGTCCGAGTCACTGTTACTATCGTCGCTAGGTTCTCCCTCTCCAAAGTCTGCCACAGGCTCCGCAGGTCCGTCTTCGTTCCCATTCTCTTGTTCCTCCTCAGGTTCCTCCTCGAGCCATCCAACATTTCCTTGCTCGGGAAAGTAAGGGTCTCCGGGAAGGTGAAATCCCGCCATAGCGTCTAATAGTTTACACATAGATTTATGTTAGTATCTTAGTTTAAATTAAGTTTTTGTTTCATCGATCATCACAATCACACCCGGGCACATGACAGTCGTACTTTGGGTGAATGTAGTTGATAGGCTACATTTACCTCCAATACGGCTACATAACTGTCCGAGCACAATAAAAAATGTTCGAATCCTCCAAAGACTTTTAAATGTTATATTGTTGTTTTAATATAAGCACATAAGTATGAAATTTTTAATTTTGTTCAGAGTTATTTATTCCCATTATGTTTATAGTTGCATATCATGTATGGTTAGATATGCTAGTTCACCATAAACAAAGCTCTGATACCAACCTGTCACACCCCCGAACCAGACGGCGGAAACGTCTGAGGGCTCATGTGACTTAAATTGAAATATCATCATAATGAATATACATGAAACATAACATAAACATCACCATGCATTAATACATTACAACTGACATTGTTCACATCAAGTACATTTTTTTACATTACATAATCCATAACGCAAATTGTTCGATGATTGACATTTCACAAAAGAAATTTCGGAAACACACTTGATGATTCTTTATTCTAACGGTTACCTGAGAATACAAGTTATTTTGAAAACGGTCAACATATAATGTTGGTGAGTTCATAAGCATGTTTGATATAAAAATAGTTTGCATTGTTTGTACAACCCAGAAAATCCGATATTTTCTGTAACAAAAACTGTTTACGAAAAAGATGTGATGATCACATAAGTGTATATGTATGTGATTTCAAAACATGTAAAAATGAATGACTTTCATAATTGTTCCTTGTATATTAGTTGTTGTATGTAGAAGAGAATAATGTCGTTCCCCGGAAAACCCGATGTTTTCCGATTCAAATAGTATGATAGTTTTGTATTATCGTATAAATCACTTTGTATGGCCACCATGTATGAATTTGCTTTCTCAATAAAGATGATACGGTAACGGATCTCTATGTGAGTCGTTATAACCATGCATGATAATGACTATTTCGCTTGTCTTGGCATTTGTTCTAAATGATGGATTTGATCAAGATTTTGTCACCCTAGACTGGCCGAGTCTAACTGTAGCGAACAGCTCAGGTGTGGGGGAGTCACCCCCGTATAGATCTATACACAAACTCTCGCTCTCCCTCCAGGAGACTCTGATTATAACTACAGGCTACGACCGACACTTATTGGTGCCAACCGATAATTCTCACTAAATCCCAATGAAATTGAATAACATTGTTTTACAACCCGTTTAATGTTTACGTGAATATGAAGTAAGCCTAACAGACACGAAAGAGGACAGTGGTGGCCTACAAATCGTGTATGTTATTCTAGGCTGTCGAGTATGCTACAGACACGTTAAAGCCCGTTAAGCATATGATAAATAGTTCGGACCATATTAGCAATGCAAATGGGCCACTAAGGCCCAATAGCATGTAAAAGCTAACAAGGGTCCAATTAGGCATGTAACTGGGTCACCGGAAGCCCAATAACATGTGTTGATTTTTATTGGGCCCAATAGTCATGAAGTCCGGCCACAAAGGCCCAATAAGCACGAATAGGTATTGTTGGGCCCAATCATTGTAATCATTTATCTGTTTATCGATATTAAGTTTGTAGTGTAGGTTTTGTTGTATACCAAATGTTTATTCGCGATGATAAAAATACTTTGATGTTTGATTTATAACGAAGCTTTGGTTATATATATATATATATATATATATATATATATATATATATATATATATATATATATATATATATATAAACATTTTAAAAACATGCGTTATAAATTTAATATTCTTGGCCCAATAGTTTAAATATTAGCCCATTTGACCCAAAATATTGATTTGTCAGCCCATTTTTCACATAAAATTACATTTTTAGCCCCTTATTAATAAAAATGACATTTTTAGTCCTTTTTGATGAAAATTGACGTTTTTGGTCCTTAAACTATTTTTCTTGACATTTTCGGCCCAAACATAATTTAAATAATAATTTCAGCCCAAAAATATTGTATTTGCCATTTCCAGCCCTTATTTGTAAAAAGTTTACACTTTGGGCCCAAATTCCGCAAGTTTTACATTTTTGGCCTAATTTCCAAAAACTTTACATTTTTTACCCAATTTAGGATTAAAAGTCATTTTCAGCCCCTACATTTGTTTATTTATGTTTTTGACTTAATATTTGGTCAAATTACATTTCTAACCTCCAAAACTCCTCATTTTCGCAAATATGGGCCCAAAACCGTGAGGCCCACAATTTAAGCCCATTAGGCTAAAATTTTGCAATTTTGGTCCTTTAAAAGCATGTTTTCATAAAATTCAATTTTTATGTAAATGAAACCATTTTGATACTTATAAAAACTAAGATTGTCACTTTTGACCCCAAACTTTCTTTTATTTGTTAAAATGATACTTATACAAACTTTTTGTTTTAATTTTTCACTTCTTAAACATATAACCACATGTATCTTTGTAGTATGTTGTCTAATATGTTTTAGTTCATGAATCTCACACATTTATGCTATAGATCTCGAAATATAACAAGTATTATCACATATTTCACAACTAGAACCAAAGAAATCACACATAACATGCATACACACATAGATCAAAACATAACACTTGTATTATCCCCCAAAAACCATGTAAAAACCGAAAAAACAAGGGGTATGAACTCACCTTTGCTTTGATGTTTCGGTTTTGAAGAAGAAATGAAGAAGATTTTGGTCCTAGCAAGCTTTCTTGAGTGGATTTCGAACTTAAGAAGTTCTAGGAAGCAAAATCACCAAAAACTTTGCTTAAAAGAGTGATCTAACATGAGAATGGAGTTATAAACTTGGATGTGTAAAGACTTACCAAGAAGTGATGATTATCTTGTGAAAACCTTCTTGAAACACAAGCAAATTTTTAGATTTTTGATGGAAGGAGTAGGATGATCCTTGAGAGTGTTGGAGAGAATTTGGTGTAGTGTGTGTGTGAGTGTGTGTGTTTGTTTGTCTTCGGTCGAGAGTAGAAGAGGAGAGGGGAGTGAGTGATGAAGTGACTAGTATAGATACATGGTGGTTTAAAGCCTAGTTATCCTTTAAACAAAAATGAGGTGGGACCTCCCAAAGTCAACCCTCCCTTAATCCCTTTTTTTATTTCTTTTTTTTTTGTTTTATACATGGGTCGAGAATGGGCTAAAGAGAGAAGAATTGAATTAATTTCGCCCACTTCTAGCCTTGGTTTGAAATCATGAGGTTATAAGGGACTTTCGACCCATTAGGCCTTTAGGGTAGTTCACGGCCAAAAAAGAATAAAAGAATGAGCTTGTGGCCCATTAGGGCTAATTAGATTTGTTATGGCCCAACAAGGCACATTCAAGGTAAACTAATCCATTTTAAGCCCATTATGGTCCAAAGTGTTAAGTTCCATGAGAGTGGGTTCAATTAGAGCCCATATAAGGGTCCTAAGCCCAAAATAGTCAAATTGGAGGCTTATTGGTCCATTAGGCCCAATAAGAAAATCCTAGTCCATGATGGACTTAAATTGGGATTTTTAGGGTTTCCAATATGTAGTTGACCATTTGACGTGTTTGTATTGAACTTTGATCTTTCATTTGGATTTTAAATGGAAGTTTGTTGTCATTGAATACTCATAAATCATGTTTTCAAGTCATGGTTACAATTGTTGCCATTGTTAATGTTTACATCAGGATAGAATTTCCTAGCCAAAATTGCAAGTTGTGACACATTTTTCCTTTCACCACATTCATTTGAAACTCCCATATATTTTTCATTTCACCACATTCATTTGAAACTCCCATGACTTTTCAATTTCTTTCTAATAATATTTATAATTTGGTTAATTAGGTTAAATAGATATCAAACCTAAAGTGTAATCATATATAAACTAAATTTCAATATTAAAATAATATATTTACTTCTACTTCTAAAGTTATGTTTTTTAACTTTTAACATATTATACTTAATTTATTATTTTAATATATTATTGGATGTACATCATTATCATTTTAAAGATACAATTTTGGAACAATTTCTATAAAATAGTTAAATTATTAATTTAAATATAACATTACAGGGTCAACTTAAATAAGTTTTAGTTTAACTTAAACAACCCAAAGAGTATCTTGTAAATAGTTAAAAGTGATAAATTGTAGTGTCTTTCTAATAATGATTATAAGTTGGTTAATAAGGTTAAATAAATATCAAACATAAAGTGTAATCATAAATCAACTAAATTTCAGTTTTATAATAATATCTTTACTTCTACTTATAAAGTTATGTTTTTAACTTTTAATATATTATACTTAATTTATTTGATTTAATATGTTGTTATACGTAAACCATTATCGGTTTAAAGTTACAACTTTTAAACAATTTGGACAAAATACTTAAATTGTTAACTTAAATATAACATTACAATGTCAACTTAAATATAAATTTCAGTTCCACCTAAATAACCAAAGAATATTTTTGTAAATAGTCAAAAGTGATAAAATGTAGTGATAAATGCAAAAACTAAACTGTAATCTCAATTTAACTAAAATATTTCCTAAATATATTTTTATAATCGTTAAAAGTTTTCAAATAAGTAACTTAAAATAACTTACAATAACAATAGCTAAAAATAACTCTATATAAATGAATATATTGTTACCTTTAAAATAAAAAAAATGTTTGATGTTTTAAATAATTATAATGATAGAAATTAAAATATTAAGCAAATAAATTTTAAAAAATTAATTATCAATAACATCAATTATAAAAAACATTAAACCATATATTATATTTAATTTTATTCACGTGTCACTCACTAGTAGAATTCATTCAAACGGTTGAGATTATGAAGTTCTAATAGATGTATATATTATCATATAATTCAAAATAATCAATATATTATATCAATTTAGTATACGAAGTATTATATAAAATTTAACAACAACGTTATTGTTATAATTTATATATATATATATATATATATATATATATATATATATATATATATATATTTGTAAAGACTTCAACTATATAGGTGTTTCTGCGTATTATAATGTCAAATTAAATATAAATATAAGTTCCACTTAAAAAAACCAAAGAATATTTTGTGAATAGTTAAAAGTGATAAATTATCGTGACAAATGCAAAAACTGAAGAGAAATTAAATTGTCTCCTACCTTTTATACCTACAAATATTCATATTCATTAACATTATGACACGTGTCATCATTTCATCATTCAATTTCATTTTATTTGATATATTCCTAATATACTCTTAACTAGGCGAATGCCCGCGCGTTGCGCAGAAGCATCTATATAGCAGAAATTTTTACAAATATATGTTTTGAATTATATGATAATATATACATCTATTAAAAATGCATAATCTCAATCTTTTGAATGACCTCTATCTGCGGATTACTCATGAATAAAATTAAATATAATATATGGTTTAATATTATTTATAGTTGTTATTATTTTTAATTCATTTTTAAAATTTATTTGCTTAACGTTTTAATTTCCATTCGATTCATCAATTTAGGTTCTTTTATTATTATTATATTTAATGTTTTCCTTTTAACTATGTTAAAAAATATATATTGAATTTTTTTTAAACATTATTTGATATTTTACTTTAGGTTTTAAATTTTACACTAAAATTTAAAACTTATTTGATATATTAATGTAGGTTATTTATTTAACTATATATTGAAGTTAACAAATTAAGTATATCATATTGATAAGTCACAAATTCCTCCATTTATGATAATGTTTACAATTAAAAGCATATTTAAGTTAATAAATTAAGTATATTGTATGGAAATATGAAAAGTTGGGAGTTTCAAATGAATGTGGTGAAAGAAAAAATGTTTCCTTTATAATATAGTATGATATGATATGATGATATGATATGATGATTATAGTTTTAATTTTTAAGTCATCGTGATATATACAATTATTTGATAATTTTATAAACCGTTTAAAATTGTGTAAATTATATATCAAACACATGATAATGTATATATAACGTGTAACAAAATGTATGAACAAAAATATGAACTACAACTTTTAGTAACATAAAAATACAAAAACATCTATTATAACATTTGTATTAAAAAAGATATATATACAACGAATAATAAATAATATGAAAAATAAACACTACAACTTTTAATAACATAAAAACACTAAAACATTTATTATAACATTTATATTAACTTTTCATATTTAAATCACAAATCTCTTCAAATAGATTAATGTTTTTAATGAGCAAAACTTTACAACCTTATAAAAGAAAGGAAAATAAAAAGTTATTAGTGATTACTAATTAATAATCATAAGTTAAAAACTCTTGAGTTGTAACTAATAAATATATATAAATTAGAAAACTCTTGAGTTGTAGTGTGAGTTTCAAATGAATACGGTACTTGGAAATGTGTATTTATTATTATTATTATTATTATTATTATATTCGTCTAAATAATTGGTTTTGATGCATCATTTTTAATCCCTTCAATTATTAAACATAAAGATATTTAATTATAAATTTATAACATACATAGGTGCATATATATGTTAAACAAATCACATATAATATATATTTTTGTAAATGTCATATGTAATTCTTGTCATAGTAATATGGATAAATTACTTTTATATGAAGAACATATCATGATAAGTCATCATAATTACATATCAAATGTTAAAAATTATATTATCTTTTAAATATTGTCTTGTAAATATGTTGTGTAGGATAACCCAACAAAAAAATAATAGAAAATAAGCATAACTAAAATAGGAAAACTACAATCAAATAAATAAGAACATTGGGTGGTTGAATATATAAATAAAAATGTTACATAAATATATGTTTAAATCAAAAGAAAAAACTAACATTCGTCTACTTTGCTCAAACAAAAAAAACCTATATCCGTTTTCTGAATCTTCTTTCTTTATTGAACACCATTCAACCATAGAAACTTGATGACAATTCTTCACTAACCTGCAATCAAAATTTTTTTCTTGAAAAAGAAGAATGAGAAAGATATTCCAAGCAAAACATTGATGTTTGGAGAGTCACATTCAAGATTGAGTAATACATACAAATCACATATAAAGGTAAAATGAGAAATTGAGCATAACAAAAGAATAGAAAAGTTTCATTTGTTTTGGTTGAAAGAAAAAAATCATATTACAATTACCATCGATGCGACATAACCCATTTCTTCAAATCATCATATTTGGATCGTGAATGCTTCAACTATATGAAAACTTTTGAATCATAATATCTTCAACCAAATGACGACTTTTTGTAAGAAAAATGTACTAATATAACTACATATATAATGAAGGTGAAAGAGTGTCGGGGTTTCAAATGCATGAGGTGTTGAACTTATAGAGTGTGTGATTTTCTTAGAATGGGATTATGTGATTAATTACTTTGAAGGTGAAAGGGTGTGGAGGTTTCAAATGCATGAGGTTTTGACAAATTTTTATGGGGGTTTCAAATGCATGAGATTCAAGAAAAATGCTAGCTTTATAGTATGTATGATAATGATGATAATGATGGGATAGTTAAGTAAATATGGAATGGTGACTTTTGGCATAATTTTAATGTGTATGAATATTTGTAGGTATAAAAGGTAGGAAGCAATTTAATTTCTCAAACTAACTTGTAATCTCAATTTAACTAAAATATTTCCTAAAGATATTTTTATAATCGTACAAGTTTCCAAATAAGTAGCTTAAAATAACTTACAATAAAAATTGTTAAAAATAAATGTATATATAAATGATTATATTGTTACCTTTAAAATCAAAAAACAATGTTTGATGTTTTAAATAATTATAATGATAAAAATTAAAACATTAAGCAAATAAATTTAAAAAAATTGATTAATAATAACAACAATTATAAATAACATTAAACCATATATTATATTTAATTTTATTCATGTGTAACTCGCGGGTAGAGGTCATTCAAACGATTGAGATTATAAAGTTATAATAGATGTATATATTATCATATAATTCAAAATAATCAATATATTATATCTTTAGTATACAAATTATTATATCAAATTTGGAAAACAACGTTATTGTTATATTTAAAAGAAAACATATATTTGTAAAGACTTCAACTATATAGGTGTTTCTGCGCAACGCGCGGGCATTCGTCTACTATACTTATAAACGAAACATTTTTCTTTTCACCACATTCATTTGAAACTCGCATGCATTTTTCCTTTCACCACATTCATTTGAAACTCCAATGACTTTTCAATTTCTTTCAAATAATAATTATTATAATTTGGTAAATTAGGTTAAATAAATATCAAACCCAAAGTGTAATCATATATAAACTAAATTTCAACATTAAAATAATATATTTATTTCTACTTATAAAATTAAGTTTTTTAACTTTTAACATATTATACTTAAGTTTATTGGTTTTAATATATTGTTAGATGTAAACCATTATCATTTTAATGATATAATTTTGGAAAAATTTGTATAAAATACTTAAATTATTAATTTAAATATAACATTACACGGTCAACTTAAATATAAATTTTAGTTTAACTTAAACAACCCAAAAGAACATTTTGAAAATAGTTAAAAGTGATAAATTGTAGTGTCTTTCTAATAATTATCATAAGTTAGTTAATAGGGTTAAATAAATATCAAACCTAAAGTGTAATCATAAATAAACTAAATTTCAGTTTTAAAATAGTGTCTTTACTTCTACTTATAAAGTTATGTGTTTAACTTTAATATATTATACTTAATTTATTATATTCAATATGTTGTTATATGTAAACCATTATCAGTTTAAAGCTACAACATTGCAATGTCAACTTAAATATAACATTACAATGTTAACTTAAATATAAATTTCAGTTCCACCCAAAAAACCAAAGAATATTTTGTAAATAGTTAAAAGTAAGAAATTGTAGTGATAAATGCAAAAAGTAAATTGTAATCTCAATTTAACTAAAATATTTCCTAGAGATATTTTTATAATCGTTATAAGTTTTCAAATAAGTAGCTTAAAATAACTTACAATAACAATAGTTAAAAATAACTCTATATAAATGATTATATTGTTACCTTTAAAATAAAAAAATAATGTTTAATGTTTTAAATAATTACAATGATAGAAATTAATACATTAAGAAATAAATTTTAAAAAATTAATTAACAATAACAACAACTAAAAATAACATTAAACTATATATTATATTTAATTTTATTCATGTGAAACTCGCGGGTAGAAGTCATTCAAACGATTGAGATTATGAAGTAATAATAGATGTATATATTATCATATAATTCAAAATAACCAATATATTATATCAATTTAGTATTCGAATTATTATATCAAATTTAACAACAACTTTATTGTTATATTTTAAGAAAAAAAAACATATATTTCTAAAGACTTCAACTATATATGTGTTTATGTGAATTACAATGTCAACTTAAATATAAATTTCAGTTCCACTTAAAAAACCAAAGAATATTTTATAAATAGTTAAAAGTGATAAATTATAGTGATAAATGCAAAAAACTAAATTGTAATCTCAATTTAACTAAAATATTTCCTAGAGATATTTTTATAATCGTTAAAAGTTTTCAAATAAGTAGCTTAAAATAACTTACAATAACAATGGTTAAAAATAACTCTATATAAATGCTTATATTGTTACATTTAAAATCAAAAAATAATGTTTAATGTTTTAAATAATTATAATGATAGAAATTAATACATTAAGAAATAAATTTTAAAAAATTAATTAACAATAACAACAACTAAAAATAACATTAAACCATATATTATATTTAATTTTATTCATGTGTAACTCGGGGGTAGAAGTCGTTTAAACGATTGAGATTATCAAGTTATAATAGATGTATATATTATCATATAATTCAAAATAATCAATATATTATATCAATTTAGTATACAAATTATTATATCATATTTAAAAACAACGTTATCGTTATATTTAAAAGAAAACATATATTTGTAAAGACTTCAACTATATAGGTGTTTCTGCGCAACGCGCGGACATTCGTCTAATATACTTATAAACGAAGCATTTTTCTTTTCACCGCATTCATTTGAAACTTCCATGCATTTTTCCTTTCACCACATTCATTTGAAACTCCAATGACTTTTCAATTTCTTTCTAATAATAATTGTTATAATTTGGTAAATTAGGTTAAATAAATATCAAACCCAAAGCGTAATCATATATAAACTAAATTTCAATATTAAAATAATATATTTATTTCTACTTATAAAATTAAGTTTTTTAACTTTTAACATATTATACTTAAGTTTATTGGTTTTAATATATTGTTAGATGTAAACCATTATCATTTTAATGATATAATTTTGGAAAAATTTGTATAAAATACTTAAATTATTAATTTAAATATAACATTACACGGTCAACTTAAATATAAATTTTAGTTTAACTTAAACAACCCAAAAAATCATTTTGAAAATAGTTAAAAGTGATAAATTGTAGTGTCTTTCTAATAATTATCATAAGTTAGTTAATATGGTTAAATAAATATCAAACCTAAAGTGTAATCATAAATAAACTAAATTTCAATTTTAAAATAGTGTCTTTACTTCTACTTATAAAGTTATGTGTTTAACTTTAGTATATTATACTTAATTTATTATATTTAATATGTTGTTATATGTAAACCATTATCAGTTTAAAGCTACAACATTGCAATGCCAACTTAAATATAACATTACAATGTTAACTTAAATATAAATTTCAGTTCCACCTAAAAAACCAAAGAATATTTTGTAAATAGTTAAAAGTAATAAATTGTAGTGATAAATATAAAAAGTAAATTGTAATCTCAATTTAACTAAAATATTTCCTAGGGATATTTTTATAATCGTTATCAGTTTTCAAATAAGTAGCTTAAAATAACTTACAATAAAAATAGTTTAAAATAACTATATATAAATGATTATATTGTTACCTTTAAAATAAAAAAATAATGTTTAATGTTTTAAATAATTATAATGATAGAAATTAATACATTAAGAAATAAATTTTAAAAAATTAATTAACTATAACAACAACTAAAAATAACATTAAACCATATATTATATTTAATTTTATTCATGTGAAACTCGCGGGTAGAAGTCATTCAAACGATTGAGATTATGAAGTAATAATAGATGTATATATTATCATATAATTCAAAATAACCAATATATTATATCAATTTAGTATTCGAATTATTATATCAAATTTAACAACAACTTTATTGTTATATTTTAAGAAAAAAAACATATATTTCTAAAGACTTCAACTATATATGTGTTTATGCGAATTACAATGTCAACTTAAATATAAATTTCAGTTCCACTTAAAAAACCAAAGAATATTTTATAAATAGTTAAAAGTGATAAATTGTAGGGATAAATGCAAAAACTAAATTGTAATCTCAATTTAACTAAAATATTTCCTAGAGATATTTTTATAATCGTTAAAAGTTTTCAAATAAGTAGCTTAAAATAACTTACAATAACAATAGTTAAAAATAACTCTATATAAATGATTATATTGTTACATTTAAAATCAAAAAATAATGTTTAATGTTTTAAATAATTATAATGATAGAAATTAATACATTAAGAAATAAATTTTAAAAAATTAATTAACAATAACAACAACTAAAAATAACATTAAACCATATATTATATTTAATTTTATTCATGTGTAACTCGCGGGTAGAAGTCGTTTAAACGATTGAGATTATCAAGTTATAATAGATGTATATATTATCATGTAATTCAAAATAATCAATATATTATATCAATTTAGTATACAAATTATTATATCAAATTTAAAAACAACGTTATTGTTATATTTAAAAGAAAACATATATTTGTAAAGACTTTAACTATATTGGTGTTTCTGCGCAACGCGCGGGCATTCGTCTAATATACTTATACACGAAGCATTTTTCTTTTCACCACATTCATTTGAAACTCCCATGCATTTTTCCTTTCACCACATTCATTTGAAACTCCAATGACTTTTCAATTTCTTTCTAATAATAATTGTTATAATTTGGTAAATTAGGTTAAATAAATATCAAACCTAAAGTGTAATCATATATAAACTAAATTTCAATATTAAAACTATATATTTATTTCTACATATAAAATTAAGTTTTTTAACTTTTAACATATTATACTTAAGTTTATTGGTTTTAATATATTGTTAGATGTAAACCATTATCATTTTAATGATATAATTTTGGAAAAATTTGTATAAAATACTTAAATTATTAATTTAAATATAACATTACACAGTCAACTTAAATATAAATTTTAGTTTAACTTAAACTACCCAAAAGAACATTTTGAAAATAGTTAAAAGTGATAAATTGTAGTGTCTTTCTAATAATTATCATAAGTTAGTTAATAGGGTTAAATAAATATCAAACCTAAAGTGTAATCATAAATAAACTAAATTTCAATTTTAAAATAGTGTCTTTACTTCTACTTATAAAGTTATGTGTTTAACTTTAATATATTATACTTAATTTATTATATTCAATATGTTGTTATATGTAAACCATTATCAGTTTAAAGCTACAACATTGCAATGTCAACTTTAATATAACATTACAATGTCAACTTAAATATAAATTTCAATTCCACCTAAAAAACCAAAGAATATTTTGTAAATAGTTAAAAGTAAGAAATTGTAGTGATAAATGCAAAAAGTAAATTGTAATCTCAATTTAACTAAAATATTTCCTAGAGATATTTTTATAATCGTTATAAGTTTTCAAATAAGTAGCTTAAAATAACTTACAATAACAATAGTTAAAAATAACTCTATATAAATGATTATATTGTTACCTTTAAAATAAAAAAATAATGTTTAATGTTTTAAATAATTACAATGATAGAAATTAATACATTAAGAAATAAATTTTAAAAAATTAATTAACAATAACAACAACTAAAAATAACATTAAACCATATATTATATTTAATTTTATTCATGTGAAACTCGCGGGTAGAAGTCATTCAAACGATTGGGATTATGAAGTAATAATAGATGTATATATTATCATATAATTCAAAATAACCAATATATTATATCAATTTAGTATTCGAATTATTATATCAAATTTAACAACAACTTTATTGTTATATTTTAAGAAAAAAAAACATATATTTCTAAAGACTTCAACTATATATGTGTTTATGCGAATTACAATGTCAACTTAAATATAAATTTTAGTTCCACTTAAAAAACCAATGAATATTTTGTAAATAGTTAAAAGTGATAAATTGTAGTGATAATGCAAAAACTAAATTGTAATCTCAATTTAACTAAAATATTTCTTATATTTTTATAATCGTTAAAAGTTTTCAAATAAGTAGCTTAAAATAACTTACAATAACAATAGTTAAAAATAACTCTATATAAATGATTATATTGTTACATTTAAAATCAAAAAATAATGTTTAATGTTTTAAATAATTATAATGATAGAAATTAATACATTAAGAAAATAAATTTTAAAAAATTAATTAACAATAACAACAACTAAAAATAACATCAAACCATATATCATATTTAATTTTATTTATGTGTAACTCGGGGGTAGAAGTCGTTTAAACGATTGAGATTATCAAGTTATAATAGATGTATATATTATCATATAATTCAAAATAATCAATATATTATATCAATTTAGTATACAAATTATTATATCAAATTTAAAAACAACGTTATTGTTATATTTAAAAGAAAACATATATTTGTAAAGACTTCAATTATATAGGTGTTTCTGCGCAACGCGCGGGAATTCGTCTAATATACTTATAAACGAAACATTTTTTTTTCACCACATTCATTTGAAACTCCCATGCATTTTTCCTTTCACCATATTCATTTGAAACTCCAATGACTTTTCAATTTCTTTCTAATAATAATTGTTATAATTTGGTAAATTAGGTTAAATAAATATCAAACGTAAAGTGTAATCATATATAAACTAAATTTCAATATTAAAATTATATATTTATTTGTACATATAAAATTAAGTTTTTTAACTTTTAACATATTATACTTAAGTCTATTGGTTTTAATATATTGTTAGATGTAAACCATTATCATTTTAATGATATAATTTTGGAAAAATTTGTATAAAATACTTAAATTATTAATTTAAATATAACATTACACAGTCAACTTAAATATAAATTTTAGTTTAACTTAAACAACCCAAAAGTACATTTTGAAAATAGTTAAAAGTGATAAATTGTAGTGTCTTTCTAATAATTATCATAAGTTACTTAATAGGGTTAAATAAATATCAAACCTAAAGTGTAATCATAAATAAACTAAATTCAAATTTTAAAATAGTGTCTTTACTTCTACTTATAAAGTTATGTGTTTAACTTTAATATATTACACTTAATTTATTATGGTTTAAATATATTGTTATATGTAAACCATTATCAGTTTAAAGTACAACATTGCAATGTCAACTTAAATATAACATTACAATGTCAATTTAAATATAAATTTCAGTTCCACCTAAAAACCAAAGAATATTTTGTAAATAGTTAAAAGTAATAAATTATAGTGATAAATGCAAAAAGTAAATTGTAATCTCAATTTAACTAAAATATTTCCTAGAGATATTTTTATAATCGTTATAAGTTTTCAAATAATTAGCTTAAAATAACTTACAATAAAAATAGTTAAAAATAACTCTATATAAATGATTATATTGTTACCTTTAAAATAAAAAAATAATGTTTAATGTTTTAAATAATTATAATGATCGAAATTAATACATTAATAAATAAATTTAAAAAAATTAATTAACAATAACAACAACTAAAAATAACATTAAACCATATATTATATTTAATTTTATTTATGTGCAACTCGCGGTTAGAAGTCATTCAAACGATTGAGATTATGAAGTAATAATAGATGTATATATTATCATATAAATCAAAATAACCAATATATTATATGAATTTAGTATTCGAATTATTATATCAAATTTAACAACAACTTTATTGTTATATTTTAAAAAAACATATATTTCTAAAGACTTCAACTATATATGTGTTTATGCGAATTACAATGTCAACTTAAATATAAATTTCAGTTCCATTTAAAAAACCAAAGAATATTTTGTAAATAGTTAAAAGTGATAAATTATAGTGATAAATGCAAAAACTAAATTGTAATCTCAATTTAACTAAAATATTTCTTAGAGATATTTTTATAATCGTTAAAAGTTTTCAAATAAGTAGCTTAAAATAATTTACAATAACAATAGTTAAAAATAACTCTATATAAATGATTATATTGTTACATTTAAAATCAAAAAATAATGTTTAACGTTTTAAATAATTATAATGATAGAATATAATACATTAAGAAATAAATTTTAAAAAATTAATTAACAATAACAACAATTTAAAATAACATGAAGCCATATATTATATTTATTTTTATTCATGTGTAACTCACGGGTAGAAGTCGTTTAAACGATTGAGATTATCAAGTTATAATAGATGTATATATTATCATATAATTCAAAATAATCAATATATTATATCAATTTAGTATACAAATTATTATATCATATTTAAAAACAACGTTATCGTTATATTTAAAAGAAAACATATATTTGTAAATACTTCAACTATATAGGTGTTTCTGCGCAACGCGCGGACATTCGTTTAATATACTTATAAACGAAGCATTTTTCTTTTCACCGCATTCATTTGAAACTCCCATGCATTTTTCCTTTCACCACAATCATTTGAAACTCCAATGACTTTTCAATTTCTTTCTAATAATAATTGTTATAATTTGGTAAATTAGGTTAAATAAATATCAAATCTAAAGTGTAATCATATATAAACTAAATTTCAATATTAAAATAATATATTTATTTCTACTTATAAAATTAAGTTTTTTAACTTTTAACATATTATACTTAAGTTTATTGGTTTTAATATATTGTTAGATGTAAACCATTATCATTTTAATGATATAATTTTGGAAAACTTTGTATAAAATACTTAAATTATTAATTTAAATATAACATTACACGGTCAACTTAAATATAAATTTTAGTTTAACTTAAACAACCCAAAAAAACATTTTGAAAATAGTTAAAAGTGATAAATTGTAGTGTCTTTCTAATAATTATCATAAGTTAGTTAATATGGTTAAATAAATATCAAACCTAAAGTGTAATCATAAATAAACTAAATTTCAATTTTAAAATAGTGTCTTTACTTCTACTTATAAAGTTATGTGTTTAACTTTAGTATATTATACTTAATTTATTATATTTAATATGTTGTTATATGTAAACCATTATCAGTTTAAAGCTACAACATTGCAATGTCAACTTAAATATAACATTACAATGTTAACTTAAATATAAATTTCAGTTCCACCTAAAAAACCAAAGAATATTTTGTAAATAGTTAAAAGTAATAAATTGTAGTGATAAATATAAAAAGTAAATTGTAATCTCAATTTAACTAAAATATTTCCTAGGGATATTTTTATAATCGTTATCAGTTTTCAAATAAGTAGCTTAAAATAACTTACAATAATAATAGTTAAAAATAACTCTATATAAATGATTATATTGTTACCTTTAAAATAAAAAAATAATGTTTAATGTTTTAAATAATTATAATGATAGAAATTAATACATTAAGAAATAAATTTTAAAAAATTAATTAACTATAACAACAACTAAAAATAACATTAAACCATATATTATATTTAATTTTATTCATATAAAACTCGCGGGTAGAAGTCATTCAAACGATTGAGATTATGAAGTAATAATAGATGTATATATTATCATATAATTCAAAATAACCAATATATTATATCAATTTAGTAATCGAATTATTATATCAAATTTAACAACAACTTTATTGTTATATTTTAAAAAAACATATATTTCTAAAGACTTCAACTATATATGTGTTTATGCGAATTACAATGTCAACTTAAATATAAATTTCAGTTCCATTTAAAAAACCAAAGAATAGTTTGTAAATAGTTAAAAGTGATAAATTGTAGTGATAAATGCAAAAACTAAATTGTAATCTTAATTTAACTAAAATATTTCATAAAGATATTTTTATAATCGTTAAAAGTTTCCAAATAAGTAGCTTAAAATAACTTACAATAACAATAGTTAAAAACAACTTTATATAAATGATTATATTGTTTCCTATTAAATCAAAAAATAACGTTTGATGTTTTAAATAATTATAATGATAGAAATTAAAACATTAAGCAAAAAAATTTTAAAAAATTAATTAACAATAACAACAAGTATAAATAACATTAAACCATATATTATATTTATTTTTATTCATGTGTAACTCACGGGTAGAAGTCATTCAAACGATTGAGATTATCAAGTTATAAATTTATAATAGATGTATATATTATCATATAATTCAAAATAATCAATATATTATATCAATTTTGCATAAAAATTACTATATCAAATTTAACAACAATGTTATTGTTATATTTTAAAAAGACATATATTTATAAAGAATTCAACTATATAGTTGTTTCTGTGCAACGCGCGGACATTCGCCTAGTTTTTTAAATAAGCAATGGCAGCATCATACTTTTCCAACTATTCTATTATAACCGATTCAATTTTGCTATGAAACGGTTCCATATATTCAAACACTGATTCATTCAAAATATATAACTTATTTAATTAATAGAAAATAAATGTCATACAAAATGATGAAATTGCTTATTATCTTGATTGGACCACAATTGGTCACATATTCACAGTGATTATATATGATCTTAACTTTATATATATATATATATATATATATATATATATATATGAAGGATCATTTGAGAACTCATAGTTTCCCGAGAACCCGAGAACTAAAAGTGGAGCGTTGGATAAAAAAAAATGATGGCCAAGATGCATTGTGGCATTTTTGTAAATACATAGACAAAATAAGACACGGGGGTATGTTTTTAAAATGAATCAAGGGGCATTTTAGGAATAAAATAATTCTTTTCATTCCCCCGATTAAATCTCTCTCTCTCTCTCATGTCGTCTTCTTCACCGAATCACCCCTTTTCCCTGGATCGACATCAATCACCATCGGTTTCAATCATCGAGTCCACCGATCTCCCATTAAATCACCATCTTCTCCACCACGTTGATCTTAGTTCTGTTCATACATAAAATCGTACACCTACACAGCCATCGCAATTTCCTCCATCGTCAACATCCATAGTCGATTATAAAGTTTTCGGTCTTTTTTCCCGAAGAGTCGACGATTTCATCTCTCTTTGAATTAATCATCTTGATCATGGGAGGAAACATTGTTCCTGTTACTGCTCAACCAGAGGTTCGTCTTTTCTAATTTTTAATTGTTCCTGTTACTGCTCAACCAGAGGTTCGTCTTTTCTAATTTGATTCTTGTGATCGTTTGAAAATCGATAACAAACCTAAATAACAAACATGCTAAGATATGAATCTGCAGAAATTATCTTGATACTAATTTTGCCTAATTTGAACTGTCACACCCCAAAACCGGAACGGCGGAATCGTTCAGGGGTGGAGGACGTCATGTTTAGTATCACGAGATATGTATATGGTAAGCCAGTAATGAACAACCATTTCATTTCGAAAGAAAGTGTTTACAATGTGTGTGTTCACAAAACATAGAATTCATACACAAATAACCAAAACAAGACTTGAAGCTATAATGCTCCATCTTCTAAATTCCCAGCACGAGCACCTGTCTAATAGTCTCCTGAGAATACAAGTTATTTGAAAGAGTTGATCATCAATTAAGCTGGTGAGTTCATAAGATTTTAGTGATGTAAGTAAGTTGTAAGATGCTGTGGAAAATGTAGATGTAAAATGGTGTTGGAAATGTAGTTGTAACATGTAGTTGTAAAATGTTGTAAGTTGTAAGTTCTGTTTTGAAAAGTTCGCCTGTTCCTCTAGAAAATCCTATATTTCCTACTTTGATGGAAGTTTAAGTAAATTGACACTACAACCCTTTCTATGGGTACTAAGCGGATACGAGTTATATAAGACTCAGAGTAAACAAACAATCGATTGTGCGCATCTGCCCTAAGCTCACAACCAAACGAGGAACATAAATTAAGGTGGATAGCACACATCCCATTGGTTGTTAGATCATCGACGTATATAACCCTAGTGTAAACACTTGTTACTCATGGAGTTAATTGTAATGGTTCCTTTATATCTAATGAAAAGTTCTTTAAGAAAACCCATATTTCTTATAATAAAATGGTGACCACAGTGACTACTTTCATAATAGCTTAGTTTATACTGCTATATATAATCTAATATCGGATAGAAAGTTAACTGGGTGAATCTGCCCTAAGCCCACAACCAAACAAGGAACAGAAAGTAAGGCGGAAAGCACACATCCAACTACCTATTGGGTATTAGTTTTATATATAAACATGATGTATAAACTACGGTATTATAGAGTTACTCACCTAAGGTCCTTTAAATTGTACTGGTTTAATAAAATGAATTAAACCCTTTACTGGGAAGTTTCTAGTTTTGCATACCAAAAGTACTGATTTTGGAAAGTATGTTTTGTATCTTATAACCTGACCCATACCTGGTACCCTTATGATGACTTAATGTATACTAAGCATACATATATATAGAATCGGGTAGAAAATAGATTGGGTGAATTCGTTCCAAGCCCACAACCAAACAAGGAACAGGAAATGAAGCGGAGAGCACACATCCTATTACCTGTCGGACTCTATTGGTATATATATATATCCTGTGATGTATACATTAAGGAATCATAAGACTAGCATTATGGTCTTTTCTTTTAAACGTAGCCTTCTACCAAGGCATCTTCTGTTATGTGCTAGACTCGACTGTTCCGTTTGTCGTTTGTAAAAATGTATATTTTCCCTAGTTTATAACTAGAAAATAGTTTGAGTTCGACTTTCAAGTGGTACTGTCACTTTATGAAAGTAATGGGAAATGTAAGTACACAGTTGTCGTTTATAATGACATGCGGATGTACTAATAACCTAAAACATATTTGTTTTATTACGGTTATAATGTGAAGGCTAGAACCCCTACTAAACGCTCTCCCTGTCAAGAGATTAAGGGAACCAAACGCGACCTCTGCAAATTCTTGCAAGCCGTGTAATTCACATTTGTTATATGATCATGTATACCCAATATGACTATCACCTTTTGTTTAAAACAATGAGTTAGTGATTCATTGGTATAATTAGATCTTGTATGTGTTCTCATGCTATAGCAACCTAACTTGTTTGTTTTGTACTGTATCTTGTACGTTCTGTTTGTTTCTCGTAATTGTGTGTTCTCTCTGTATGGTATTGTTTGATTCTCTTCACTATATGTTCTGTATGGTATTGTTTGATTCTCTTCACTGTGTGTTTGACTCATGTATGAACTGACTCTTTGTGTGCTTCATTGTACTAGAAGTAATGAATAACATTCTCCTAAACTATACCTATTATAGTTTACAAATGTTCTACTTGGACTGTTATTGAAAAGACTCGTTTATCTACTAAGTTATGCTTGTACTTTAAAAACGGAGTTTTGTATAACTATAAAGTAACATAACTTTAAAAGAGTTTTGAAATGTTTTGACAACTTATAAATGACATAAGTAACATTTTGAAATATGTTTATAACAAACATTTACACAATTATCATTGTGTTCAACTTGTATTCCCCCCCTTAAAACAGTTAAAACAGTTAAAAGATTCATTACGGGGTATGAACTCACCTGATGTGGGTGATTCAAACGGGTATGCGTGTAAGGATGAGAAGTTCCACGAATGAAGTCCCGAGACACAATAAGTCCTAAATGACATATAAGGACACATATTGACATGAATATAGTGTTTATAAACAACTATATGAAAGGAAACACCTTCCGGGACTAGGAAACACCTTGACCAAGTGTTGGAATCACATGTGATTCAACAAAGGAAAGTGAAATGGCACTAACATGAGTTTACAGTCATGGGTTTACGGCCCTAGGGAGTTTACGGCCGTAAACTCATGGTCAAACATGCTAAAGTGTTGGTTTGAATGCTAGGGAACTTTAAGGACTTTTGTTCTACACTTATATGAGAAAGACCACCTCAAATGAGGCTTTTGATGAGTTTACGGACCAAAGGAGTTTACGGCCGTAAAATCATGGTCATTGTGAACTTGAGTGAAGTTTAAGGTCCTTTAAACATCAAGGAAGGGTTCTGGATCACTTGCCTTGCATCTTATAGGGTTTATGGCCAATACATGCATCAACATTGAGTTTACGGTCCTGGAAGACCTTGGACCGTAAACTCATGATCTTCATGGGAAAAGGCATGCTTCAAGTCTCTAAGCATGGATACTAACTAGATATGAAGTATAGGGAAGAGTACTTACGATCTAGAAGCTTGAAATGGTTGGTTTTGGCCAAGAACACTAGTGTGTGTTCTTGGTGTTCTTGGTGAAACTTGAAGATCTATGAAAACATGATTTCCATGGATGAATCATGAGGATGGAGCTAGTTAAGAAGGATTAACAACTAACTAGAGAAAGAACACTTACAATTTTTGAAGATCAAGTATGAAGATCGGGATGATACTGTTGGGTTTTGAGCATTCTAACACTCCTAAGTGTACATGCAACCCTAAATACCTTGGATCTATGTTTTCTCTATTATACATGCAAATATGAATATTCCAAGGTATTATTCTAACTAGCATACAATCTTTTCATACTTGGGTAATAAAATGGATAGAATACATACCTTGTTGATGTAGCTTGACTTCATGAAGTTCGAAAGCCTAGTGCCCCAAGTGTGACACCTCAAATGGTTCACACAACATCACCAACACATGGAATAACCATGAGAAGAGGACACTCCATGCTCCAATCGGCTAGCGCTCACATATGTATCACTAGTGCCAATTTCTTGAGCTAAAGGGGTCTTTATATAATGTGGCTATTAGGGTTACACCATGTAACTCATGACTTTACCCATTCCTTATGCTCCATGGGTTTTAACCTCCATGGAGTATCCATGGGTCACCACATGGGTTAAACCCAACATAAGGAATCTTGGATCATAAGCCCACATATATATAAGAATTAATGATTTACACAATCAATCCCCATATATTTAATTAGTCTCTTTTGATCACCAAATTAAGTCCAAATTAATTCTTGATCAATACTAATTAAATAACATGATTTCATATTAATATATTAGAACTTATAATATATTAATATGTCACAAATGTCCTCTTCTCACAAACGGTCTATCCAAATGTTCTGATGCCATGCAACCCAAATGGACCATGTCGAGTCGGGTCAAGTACATACCAATTATAGTTATGGACTTAGACACTAATCCAACAGTCTCCCACTTGGATAAGTCTAAAACTATTATTGCGTATGACTTCGAAAACCAACTGGCAATCGTAGCTCTCAAAAGCCGCTGTCGAACTCTGACCTTGTAGATGAACTCTGACCTTTGTCAATGACTTGTCCATTAGATAAGGGATCATATATTCCTCCATTCTAGATATCATATGGACTGAGACATGGATTATAATCATTCTCTCTGTCCATTTGTTGTTTCCCGATTTCCGATTTATGACGATTGACTAATTGAACAAATCAAATCAGTCCAGGCCCGGCCGAGCACTTACATTTGTCATCATCAAATCATCGAGGGGCCCACAGATATCGCTTTTATCCCGAAGGTAAAAGGAATGGATAAACTTCGACTCATATGGCTTGTTCTACTACTTGTTGAATCATACACACATGCACGTTTTATAACATCGAGTTACCAATGTGTTTTCGTGCAATCAATGTATAACCAACTCATAGTAACAACTCATATCTCTAGGTTTGAAGAATATAAGATATTATCGTCTCATGATCACTCGTGATAAAATCCATGAAGTGATTCAAATGAGCGTGGGTTGAATCTAATACTCAGAACTTATGAGCACTCATGAGTGTTGTAGCACAACTTTGTCCACCAACTTGGACTTCTACAAGCCAACCCATGACAGTCTTGATTCATATCTACTTCCAACATATGGACGACTGTGGATAGTTTGAATAACTTAGTCATTCAGGAAGAATGACCTAGTTTATTCTGGAAGTCAAAACATGCAAAGTGAAACACAAGAATAATTGAATCTAATATGGTATCAAAACCTATGAATATAAATAAGACACTTTTATTTATCACCATACTGATTACTCATTATTCATTGTTTTGGTTTCATCAACTTTATACTTGAATTAAAAACACTAGTTGTCCCATGCTCCAAGCAAGTACACTATGTTTTTTCAAAAACAATAGCTTTGCCATACACCAAGTATGCACTCTATGTTTTTCTATGATCCTTACTTTGTGAAATAAACCAATTGAACATAATTTCAATGATTCTAATTTCACACTCCCAAATCCTTATCAAAAAATGTGAGAATTTCAAATTCCTATCATTTATCGAAATCTGTTTAGATTTTAAACTTATATGCACTGACCCTCCTGTAATGAATATGTACAAAGTCACAAAGACTTGTCAACAGACATTATAAGGTATTCCAATGGAGATCAACTCCATGGAAACTAAGTCTCATATTCAAAGTACATTGCTTTGAACATGCTTCTTGCATTAAGTTTTCTAATCTTACACAGATAACTTCCACCTATGGAGACAACTCCATATTCTCATTTTGACTATCACTTCTGAACAAGAGATGCCTCTTTTCAGAATATGTCAATACGGTCCTTCCAAAATTAGCACTATACTTCCAATTGTCCCTGAGCAACCAATCTTTGGTAAACCTTAGATTGTCCTCGACAATTGCTTAATCCTTTTAGTCATATCTAATTCTAGAGCTTTTCCCTTCTTAATGCCCCAGGCATTTGGAAAATTTTAGAAAGGATGAATATTATAGCACACGCAATCGGTCCTATATCCGAAGCATATGGGACATGATTCATGATGTCTCACATAAAGACATGATACTAGACCAGTCCTTTTGCTACAATATTTCTATTTGCCATGTTCTCTAAATTTGACGATGAAGAGGGATGTCGTAATCATAATCGAATTTTGAGAACGCAATATATGGAATTTCCTTAAGTTGAACCAATCCAACATGAAATCCATATATATATTCTTGACTAAAGATGATTAAGGTCTCAATCTAAGCCTTTAGAACTGAAATGAAGTATATCCTCTCCCTTAATTATAGCAAAACAACTTTTTCAACCCCTGTAACTTCACGAATTGAAACTTTTGTTTTCTATAATTAACATTGCTAACTTGCAATACTTATCATAATTATCATGCTCCCACTAACATGATGATTATTAGCATAACACTTATGCTCCCACTAGCTTTGACATGTATCCAGAAAACAACTGGACCTCTAGAAGTCAATACTTTATTGACATTCTTACCAAAGTTCAGATTTCTGATACTCGATTGCTTTGATAAGACTTTATCAAAATCATACACCTTTCCTTAGATAGCATGCATGTGTGTCTAAACAATTTCAGAACTATGAAAAGGGATGCCGTAATCATAGTCTCAATTGTTTAGACCTTTTGCCATCTGCTTCAAATCTACTTGGTGGAACTGTTTCCTCACCATTATTTTCATGAATCGGAGAGAAACCTTATGACCCTTAGATTTTATGGTGTATGTGTTCTTATCCATGTGGATTTGTCAAAACCATAATCACAAGACACGGTTAATGACAAATCCAAACTCATATGGATTGAACTTGTGCAGTCTTAACTTCTTGCCACCTGGCAGCACAAAGGGGCTGCCATTACTTCCAAGTTGTTATGCAACCAATTGAGAACTCTCAGAACTCATATGCAAAGCCAACTTTCACTGGAATGGGCACAGAAATAGGAATATGTCAACACGATAGGTTATAAATCTCAAGTCGTGTGCTAGTGATAAACTACAGGTTTTACTCTTGATTAGATCTTGAAATTCTTTCATGATCTTTAAGACTCCCACTGTCCTCTTGACATATAAGACTATCTTGCCAAATATTCAAGAGATAGTGCAGATTCTTTATCAAGACAAACACTTCACACAATTGGTCTTAGTTGGTCTTTGTTTTATCCAAAACATCACAACTTACCAATTTCAAATGTACAAGAGTAGGATACTTTTACTCTTACATTTGACTAGTGTTAAGAAACATTCCTTTAAGATATGTCACTCAAGTTACAATCTTTGAGTATGACTCTAATAATTGTTTTTGGAACGAGGTATGAATCATCTTCTTGATTTGACCACTTCAACAATTCATAGCTCCTCTTCTTAGCTATCAGAATGCACTTAGAGGATGAATTGTGATAAGGTCTCTTAATCATTAAGATGATCATATAACATGATACTAAAGTACTCTCCCATCTTTTCAGATTTGAGAAACTTTTATCCTTCTGCCTAATTTGATTCTTCTCATTTGTTCTGCCATACATCGAGACTTTTCCAATGCTTCAGAATTATACTTAACCTTATAAGTATAACCATATTTACTAAACTTTAGTAAATCATGACGAGTAGTCTTATCGATCTTTGTGGTGGACTTGACCAGTGCACAAGAATGTGTACTCGATCCCTTTAGTCCTTTACTTGACTCACATATACATGTGAACAAGGAATTAGTCTTAATTTTCCAAAGCTGAAAGTTCTCATTCATCATACTATACAACTTGTATGATTCCAAGTTTCTATCCAACTGAAGCCTTGGGAATGAGAATCTTTCCTTATTTGGTAAATTATGACACTACCACAAACGAAAGAATCAAGTCCATTTTTTTCCTTTCAAATATTGCTATCAATGGAATCATATAAACAACAATTTTCCACAAATGCCACTGTAAGGATATATATAAAAATAAATAAAACAAAATTTCCTTTTATTTAAAACTTGCGGAAGAACTTATCCTTACAATGCAAATGCATATGAAAACTATGTTGTTATCTATTCCTAAGCAATCTATCACAACTCTTAAGCAGTAGCTCAAAAATTCTGATCACCGAATCATGCGATCGAAATCTATCTTCGCGATCAGAATCAACATATACTTCCTTTAAGTTTCTTCACATTTCTTTGATTATTAAAACATCAACATGTGACCCAGTCACATCATGTAATGAGAATCTCATACTAGAAACTTAACAGAGTTAGATAGTGGACTTTTACCTAAAGTAGAGTCAAACTTCTTGACTTGATCAACCTTATGATCTTTCAGGTAAATAGGCAGCTTCGCAATCAATGCCCCTTCCTATGGCAAGAGAAACATATGGACTCTTTGGGAATGGTGTACTGGACTAGCACAGACTTGCCTTTCTCTTTACCATTTGGTCAACCGAGTTGACTATGACCAATCCCTTTCCATTGGGAAGCGAAAGCTTTTCTGGATATCCAATGTTACCATTTTCAAAGTCCATGGAAGTTTGGGAAGTTGATCTTCTAATCCAATTTGCTTTACCAAAGCTCCAAATCATTGCTGATTCAGAATACCAAGCAAATAGATAAGATCATTAAGGGTCATGTCATAGTCTATTTCATAGTAGTCCTAAAGGAACTCACTATGTGACTTAGAAAGTGATTGAACATCTAACTTTCTTAAGACTTTGACACCCAACTCTCCCGGCTTGTCAATATGTGACTTCATCTCCAAGATGTGAGCACACATAGACCTTGCTTGCCAATAGGGCTAGAGTGACCTTGAACTTGTGGGTTAGGGAGAATAATTGGGGAGGTGGAGGAAGTGAAGTTCCAAGAGATTTGGGAAGATCATAGATGTCTGAACTAGACATCTTTTGGGAGATATTCAAGATAGTTGATCTAAAGTCCTTAATATAACACCCAATATGAAATAATAAGGCTAGGACCCAACACAATATTTTATAACTTGGAAGAGGGTTGCCGTAATCCAAGCTATATAATATTTGAAGGTAGGTGAATGACGATTCACCAATTTCCACCATGAAAACGAAATAATTTAATTAGGTTTTACTTGGATTTGAAACTCCTAGATCTTTTGAGATTCATTGAACTGTTCAATGGCATGTTTCAATCTCGAGTGTGCCCTTCAGGTTTTGTGACTGGGATGCCGAGGATCACAAAACAAGGTGTGAAGTAACCATGCAAATTACTTGGTACCCTTAATATTTACCCCTTAATCGATGTTCCGGTTAACCACACGCACTCCATCGATACTATGATGAATATTAAGTTACCCTTTGCCTACCTTGTTAAATCAAGCTAGTGTGCCGGTTAACCACACACGCTCCACTAACCGACTTAAGCAAAGTGCAAAGTATAATTTCATGGATTAGCACCTTATTCACATTTTCCTAAAGTAACTAAGATTGGGAATTATAAAAACATTTTAGTTACTTTATATTTATCATTAATACTTTTAATGAAGGGAGAATTATAGTCCTTGTCCTACCTGTTCGGCTAACGACCCTCCACCAGTCAAGGAAGCGGTGGGTGAGAGTGGACACCCATTAAACTGCCATTTTATAGGCAGTAACCTTATACCCCCCTTATAGACCGACTTCGTGAATGAGGCCTACTAATGGTAAGACGACTTGCTCTTATACATATATATAAATATTATTAACTTATAATATTATAAAGTATAAGGGTTGAATTTTAACTTTTAAAATTCTAAGGGCTTAACTTGGAATTAAAGTATTCATAAGGGAAAACTTTTCAAATTCCAAAACTTGAGGGCAAGTTTTGAAACTATTCAAAACTATTCAATTTCCATAACTTATGTGTTTAACGTAGTTTTAATCCAAAAACTCTTCAAGTTCCATAACTTGAGGACAAGTTATGGAAGACTTTAAACTATTAAAAGAATGTGACTCTTCCTTATTCATAACTTATGGAAATCTTTATGAGTTTTATGGATCTTAAATGTGACTTTTCATATATCTTGAGGACAAGTTACAAAAACACATTTTAGAACCAACTCTTAGATTAATTTAGATTGAAAACAACAATTTCACATAACTTTTCTATTAATCTAAGCAACTCATAAAAACAAGGTAATTCAAATCAAACTTTTTCATGTAATTAGCCTAATCCTTAAACTAATACAAAACATGAATCTATTGACAATTATCTTTGAAATTGGATTAGCATGAACATTACCACATCAAAAACAGGTTTACAAGTTCAAAAACAGCTTAGGGTAATGTTCCTAGTCCAATTCCAGCCAAAAACATCAACCAGCAAGCTGTCAGCACCCAAAACTCGTCGAGTTCCTTGAGGAACTCATCGAGTTCATGCCCAAAATGATGAACTCGTCGAGTTTTTTTGCATAAACTCGTCGAGTTTTATGGTATGGACAGTTTCAGCTTTGACAAAACAAGTTTGCATCAAGTATAAGAGAAAACAAGCCTAGTCTCTGATACCACTGTTGGGTTTTGAGCATTCTAACACTCCTAAGTGTACATGCAACCCTAAATACCTTGGATCTATTTTTTCTCTATTATACATGCAAATATGAATATTCCAAGGTATTACCCTAACTAGCATACAATCTTTTCATACTTGGGTAATAAAATGGATAGAATACATACCTTGTTGATGTAGCTTGACTTCATGAAGTTCGAGAGCCTAGTGCCCCAAGTGTGACACCTCAAATGGTTCACACAACATCACCAACACATGGAATAACCATGAGAAGAGGACACTAAGAGGACACTCCATGCTCCAATCGGCTAGCCCTCACATATGTATCACTAGTGCCAATTTCTTGAGCTAAAGGGGTCTTTATATAGTGTGGCTATTAGGGTTACACCATGTAACTCATGACTTTACCCATTCCTTATGCTCCATGGGTTTTAACCTCCATGGAGTATCCATGGGTCACCACATGGGTTAAACCCAACATAAGGAATCTTGGATCATAAGCCCACATATATATAAGAATTAATGATTTACACAATCAATCCCCATATATTTAATTAGTCTCTTTTGATCACTAAATTAAGTCCAAATTAATTCTTGATCAATACTAATTAAATAACATGATTTCATATTAATATATTAGAACTTATAATATATTAATATGTCACAAATGTCCTCTTCTCACAAACGGTCTATCCAAATGTTCCGATGCCATGCAAACCCAAATGGACCATGCCGAGTCGGGTCAAGTACATACCAATTATAGTTATGGACTTAGACACTAATCCAACAGATACTTGAGAGAAAACTCATGCGTTCTTGAGGTGAAAGTGAAAGAATGAAGAAAAGTTGAAGGATATGAACTTATATGGAGGACTTTACGGCCTACATGAGTTTACGGCCGTAAACTCCATGTTTACGGTCGTAAACTCCATAGGATGGAGTTTAGGGCTTGAATCTTGTACTGTGGCCTTTAGCAGATAAAATCCAACACTTATTCCTTAAGTGTACTAGGCTAAAACTCCTTAGAAAGACCTTTAACAAGGCTAGAACTCATTACCAATGAGTTTGACTCTCCGTTGAGTTGATTGACTGGGTCTTAAAAGCAAAAATTTTCCGGGTTGTCACATGAACTGTACGAAACGATATCTTCTTTAAGACGAAGCAATTGATCTATTTAACTATTCCTCCTAAAAGTTAGAAATTCTTCTCGATTATTACTGTACTTGGCGAATTGATTATCAGATTGAAAATCATTCATGAATAAATTATCTTTAGCTGGTTATGCTTCTCTATCTGAATGAGGTGGTGAATATTTTATTGCTTATTGACCGTTTGTATATATGAAATTGAGCTTCTAATTTAAATCATAAATTCCATTACAAAATGAAATCTTGGTTCAAACTGTTAGGAACCAATCAAACGATCAATACACCCATACATATGATTTCCCTTTTCTGTTTGCAGAACTCTTAGTGTCAGCAGTTGTTACACTCGATTCTCTTGAAATATACGCAACCTATGAATGGCTAACATAAATACTTTCTATTGTTATTTCTTGTTGCTTCTTAATAATCTAATTTGTAATTGCTACTTCCCATTTACGATTTTTGATTTCTTGTTGCTACTTTCTTACTTCTGATTTTTTATTCCAATGGATCTTGTGGATAGTGGAAATGAGAGTTATGGAAATGCAAATCCGACAGAAGATGGAAATCAGGGACTTGAGAGACCAAGAGTGAATTTAAAGCCACGTTCACATTCTATTGAACAAATGGAAAGAAACATTGATAGAGAAAGGTTAGTAAATAGTCTCTCTCAAAGCCTCCAGCTGAGCAAGAATTGTGATTCACTAAGTTGTTAAGGTGCTGTTGCTTTTTTATTTAATGAACTTATATGTGATTCACATATAAATCACATGTGATTCACATATAAATCACATGTAATTCACAAGTGAATCACATATGAATTACATGTGATTCATATATAAATCACATCTGATTCACATATAAATAACATCTAATTCATATATGAATCACATGTAATTCACAAGCGAATCACATATAAATCACATGTAATTCACAAGTGAATCACATATGAATTACATGTGATTCACATATAAATCACATGTGATTCACATATAAATCACATGTGATTCACATATAAATCACATGTAATTCATATGTAAGTCACGAGTGAATCACATATGAATTACGTCTATATGCACACATGTATTAATCATTTTTTTTCCTTGTAGATTTGGAAGAATTTGTAGAAAATTTTGAAGATGTAAAAAGTGATAAATTGAAGAAAATATGGAAATCTTGATATGAAGAAATGATAACACTTTGAATCTTTGTAGCATTGTTTATTTTTGTTTATTGTATGGAGTAAAAAACTTGTACTATTATGCTTATAGATTTAATTAATAAAAATAAGATTTTGTATGATTTACTTACGACTATTATAGTATAAAAAATATGCATATATGCATTTGAAAAAATATGCATATATGCACCTAAAAAATGCGTTTTTTTTAAATAGTGTTTTTTACTAAATGCAGTTTTTTTTTGAAAAAAAAATGTTCTTTTGTAACACTTGATTCTTGGTAAGCATTTAATTAAAGAAGTTTCTTTTTATTTGGGACTCGACGAGTTGGAGGCCCAACTCGTCGCGTATGATCGTGATCCGCGGGGAGTTTAAGTGGTCTACTCGACGAGTCGGGAGACCGAATCGGCGAGTAGGTGCTGTTGAGTGAAACCCTAAATTAAGGGTTTGCACCCTATTTAACACATTATATCACCCCAACTCAGCCCCCATTGTCCAAAGCAAACCCTAACTTGAAACTCTAGCCATTTTTGTGTGTTCTTGAGCCTTGTGGTGTTATTTTTGGCGTGGTTGAAGCTTGAAGAGGAGAAGGAGGCTTGGGAGATCAAGGGAAAACAAGAAGATCCAGAGTTTTGAGCACATTTCCAGTTTGTTTGAGGTATAAAGCTGAAACCTTAGCTATTCATAGCTTGGATCTTGATTTTGGACCATTTTCTACTTTTTCTAAGCCTTAGTGAGGTTGTATTCGGGATTGAGTATGGAAGTGAGTTTGTGCTTCAAATCTGGGGCTATTAGGGGTCTTTATGGCTTAAAGGTGCCAACTTTGTTGCCATAAACACCCCATGCATCTTGTAGACCATCTTTTATGGCTTTTTGAGCCAAAGGCCCCATGCATGTGCACCAAGTTTGAAGCTTTACGTGTAAAATGGACGCTAGGAGGCCAGATCTATGGTTTTGATGTGTTAAGACCCATTCAAATCGACTGTATAGTAATGGTCAAGGATGGACTCGGCGAGTCGTTCTTGGGACTCGGCGAGTCAGGGTGTAATGACCACCAAATCCTTTCTGTTGTTGGACCAGATGCTAGGATGGAAGGTCCCTCAGTTGTTTAGGCTCATAAGGGACCTGGGAATCATGGGACTCGACGAGTGTTTGAGCAAACTCGGTGAGTCCAAGGCAATATCCCAATCTTTGAAGATGGACTCGACGAGTTGTTCATACAACTCGGCGAGTCGTAGACTGGACACATTCATATAAGGGAGATAAACTCGACGAGTTCAAGGATGAACTCGGCGAGTCGGATGAAGATGGTCCTGATGGTATGATTGAAGGAGAACCCGTCGAGTTCTTGCTAGACTCGACAAGTAGAGTCAGGGATTGTATTGGGTTAGAGGAGTATGGACTCGACGAGTTGGTAGACCAACTCGGTGAGTCAAGTCAACTGGATGTTGAATTTGACCAAAGTTGACTTTGATTGAATTGAGTTGACCCTGGTTAGGGTTGCATATTCGAATTGATAACTTAGAAGGGTTGTCGTGTAGGGATTGATGAGTCGAGGAGAGTCAATTTTCACGCCGAGGACAGTTCAGACACTACACGACATCGAGGTGAGTTACCTTCCAGTAGAAGTGGGTCTAAGGCACCAAGGTCGGCCCACTAGTAGTTGCTTAGTTGAGATGATTGTCTTTGTGATAATTGTCTGGTTTGCTATTGCTTGATATGTGCGTATGCTAGTATGCTATGTTATGTGAGATAGTATCAGTAGGAGGGGACTAGTTCCCGATTCGGTCGTTAGGACCAATGGGTAGGTCGGACACCCCAGATATGTCTGATAGCTTGATTATCATATGATATTATACGTTAACGGTAGGGGGTGAAATAGTCCCCACGTTCGGTTGAGATAGACCGGACGGTAGGTCGGCACCCCATAATAGACTGACATGGGTAGGTCAGCACCCCAGAACGGCTTGACAGGGGTAGGTCAGCACCCCAGAATGGCTTGACACGGGTAGGTCGGGCGCCCTAGAATTGTCCGACAATATGTATGTTGATTGGTATGTGGTATGATGGGGGAACTCACTAAGCTTTGTGCTTACAGTTTCAGTTTGGTTTTAGGTAGCTTTTCGTCTAAGGGGAAGGAGCCAGCGGTGTAGCAGCGCATCACACACATACACACACATGGTTTCCGCATGGAGTTTTCTGGGATTGTACTCTGATTTATATTACTTTTGATGACATGGTTTTCAGACACGTTGTTATGGTCTTTATAAATTGATATGATATTGGTAATGTTTTGGTAAACCATGTTGTGTTTTATTTAATTAAAAATGAAATTTTTGGTCTTGAAAAATAGGATGTTACAGCTTTTTTAAAAAACTGCAGTTTTTAAAAAAAAATGCACTTTTTTTAAAATGCAGCTTTTTTTTTTGAAAAGTTTGCAGATTTTTTGAAAAAAAATGTTGTTTTTCTAAAAAGAAATACAGTTTTTTTTTTGAAAAAAATGCAGTCTTTTGGAAAAAAAAATACAGTTTTTATTTATTTATTTATTTTTTAAACTGCTGTTTTTTTTGAAAAAAATGTAGTATTTTTTTTTTAAAAATGCAGTTTTTTTTTGAAAAAAAATGCAGTTGTTTTTTGAAAAAATTGCAATTTTTATTTTTAATATTTTTTCATTTTTTTAAAAAAATTCATGTTTTTTTGTGAAAAGTTTACTATAAAAAGGTCAATCTTTTGGGAAGACATGCATACAAGTCATATACAAAGTTCAAAAAGAAAACAAACTTAAAGGTTTTTTTATTGGGTTGAGGTCTTATGACCACTTTTGGAGATATGCTATTATATTAGAGCTTTTAATTTGTAAGTTTGTTATATTAATTGATTTTTATATTTTCTTCGTTTTTGGATTATTGTAATACAGTCGTTGTATATTGTGGTTTAATCGTTAATTAAAAAACGAGGTTTCAAATGCATGAGATTCAAGACAAAATGCTAGCTTTATAAGTATGTATGATATGTTATAGAGGGTGATGTCAAAAATATTTAATTAAATATTTTAAATATGTTTTTTTTGTTTTTGTAATTGTACCGTTTCAAAAAGATAATTAATTAAAACTCATACATATATTATACTTTCCATCTCTCTCTCTCTTTCTCTCTCTCTCTCTCTATATATATATATATATATATATATATATATATATATATATATATATATATATATATATATATATATATATATATATATATATTATAATAGAGGTCAAAACACTTCAACCAAAATTCATTTAAAATCTAATATTTCAAATGCTTTTTAATAATGATTGTAAAAATTTCAACATGTGTTACTTAATTGATTGATTAATAAAAATATTAATGTTTTGAAACTCCTAACTCTTAAACTTATATTATTTAATTTGTTAGTTAACTAATATATTTTTCCACATAAAGATAACATTTTTATGTTTGGTTACTCATATTTGTTTATGTAATTAGAAAACAAGGTGTACATAGAATGACTACTTCAATTTCACATAGGAATCGATACCACTAGAGAGATATGTTGTC